>NC_067399.1:133404193-134656068 GCF_016432865.1 Antechinus flavipes | reverse complement strand
TGTAATGTATGATGAGTATTTGGCAAACTTTGCAGCATTACACAAATGTCAGTGATTGTAATTATAATTTAATTAATTAGTTCTGCAAAAGCATAATGTTCAGTGAAATGTTCCAGGGGCACTTAGCTCCATAGGAACAACATTATAAATGGGAGATCAATCCAAAGGTGCCCCAAATTTTGGTCTTTTAAGTGCAAAATTGATCTTTACAGACACTTGTAGACATAAACTTATATTTCTCTACTTAAAAGGTCTGGAGAACAGCTGGCATGTTGGAATTAGAACAAGATTCATGTTGGAAAGATATGGGTTTGAATACTGGCTTTGCTGTTTACTAATTATATATAACCCTTCACAGATTTAATTTCCTTATTGGAAAAAAAAGGAAGGGTAATAACACATGTGGTGAATACATCATAGAGTTGTGGTGAGGAGAACATTTTTCAAACTGTAAGTAACTACAAAAATAAAATTATCATTATCTGTGATTTTGCTCTGTAAACTAATGCAGGTTATAAGGCTTTTCTGTATTTTAGTAGATTGCTGTGGCTGAAAATTTCATTATTCCAATGGCCAAGTTAGCAATGAGCCCCCTGAGAAATATGTTGTGTAACAATGGTCCAATCCCAGATCTGTCCTTGAAGATTTTCCAGCATGGTTGAACCTGCCCAAGCAGATTCTCAAGATTCCCAAGGTCAGTTTATCTCTTCATCAGAATGAAGCAACAGAAAAGGATTTCAATGGCAGATATGTTTCCTTATGGAAACAATTACAAAGAAAATCACGAAACAAATAGTGCATTTAGAATAAATAAGACCTTTAGTAAGAGACATTTAACACAACTGTTAGTGCTAGCTTGGCTTGCCACTGACTGTTTTCTCAGTTTAAATGGTCAATAGGCACAAAGGAGAGAGGTCTGGGCTAGATCTATAGGTCTGAGAGGCATGTGAATAGAGATGTTAAAAATTAAAAAGAACTCCCCAAGAGAGAAGGAAGGGAGAGGAAAGAGCAGGGTCAATGACAGAACCATGGAGAGAGCTATGGTTAAAGGACAGAATAGAGATGATAATCCAGTAAAGAAGACTGAAAAGAAGAAATATGATGGGCAGAAGGAGAACCAAGAGAAAGCAGTACCACAAAAGTCAAGGGGAGTGGGGAGAAGAAATCATTAAAAAGTGGCCAATTCCATCATAAACTGAAGAGAGGTGAAGAAGAATGAAGAATGAAAAAAGGTTCTTGACTTAGGCAAAGAAAAGTTGAATGTTAACTTTTGGGGAGAGCAGTTTCAGGTAAGTGGTGGAATCAGGAGTTAAATGGAAAGGAATTTTGTATTGGAGTGAAGAAGTACAAGTAGCAATGAAATTACATGTTCCCTTAGAGTCTGACTGAAAAGGAGACCTGAGGTCACAGATAGTTTTATTTAGATAAAATGATTTTTTTGTTTTCATTCTATAAGAATTATGGAGACCCTAGTTTGTTTTTAAATAACTGGCTGGGAAGGAGTTCGTTCATAAAGACTGAAAATGAGTGATACAGCAGAGACAATGGTTGGGGCAAGCACCTAGCAAGATGGGATTTGCCTTGGCAATGAATAGATCTATTTCAAAAGACCCTGGCTCAAAACAGAATAGAAGGTGATAAAAAATGGATTTTGAGATATAGGATACTGGAAAGAAGGAATCTCAAATTTTTCTGGTCCCCTCAGATGCTAGATCCTTTATTTCTACCATTACCTTCCAGTTACTCTGTACATATCACACACACACACACACACACACATATATCCATTTAATTTTTTTAAACTTTTTTATTTTTAAAATATATGCATAGTTTTCAACATTCATCCTTGCAAAACCTTCTGTTCCAAATTTTTCTCCCTCCCTTCTCTCCATCCCTTCATCTAATATATAAAACATGTACAATTCTTCTATACATATTTCTACCATTATCATGCAACACACACAAAAAAAAAATCAGATCAAAAAGAAAAAAAGAAAAAAAAGAAAAAAGAAAAAAATGCAAAAAAAAAAAAAACCTCTCTCTTAGGATAATGTGAAAACCTCGAGGTTGAGAACTAGGTTTTTACTTTTCTTTGCATACCTAGTGCTTGGCCCATTACCTAGCACAAAGTAAGCACTTATTAAATAAATTGTTAATTGATTGGTTGATTAAAAAGGATTGATGAAAGGGTAATATAAGAGGAAGAGACCAGCTGAAGTTAGATAAAATTATTTTGTAGTGGCATCAGTTTGCATAAATGTGTGACCTTTGTCTACAGAATTCTAATACTTTTGAATAGGAGCAAAGGGCAACTAGGTATCAAGTGGATAGAATGCAAGGTTTGGAGTCAGGAAGATTCATTTTCCTGAGTTCAAATTTGACCTCAGATACTTACTAACTGTGTGTTACTGGGCAAATCCCTTAACCCTATTTGCCTCTGCTATTTCTCATCTGTCAGATGAGCAAGAAAAGGAAATGACAAACTACTCCAGTATCTTTGCCAAGAAAACCCCAAATGGGGTCATGAAGAGTCAGACATGATTAAACAACATCAGAGGAGATAAGCCAAGTTCAGGGTTTTGCAAGGCATATTCAGTGGAAGGAAAAGAGAGCAAGGGATTTAAGGAAAGTGCAGAATGAACATATAGCTGAACTGGCTTATTATATTATTTAGATGGTAAAAGGAAACAAATAAATCCAGAACAGAGGCCTGAGAGAGCAGGGAAGATAGGATAAAGGGTATGATCATCTCTATGCATGTCTAAGGCAGAATAAAGTTGTAGATGATGGGAAATGAAAAGGCTAGTGAAACTGGACAAGATATTTGATAAGACAGTTATATATTGAAAGATAGATTTTATTAGAATTTTCAAGAATAAGATCAGTGATTTGGAAAGAGGAAGACTGCATTTCTTAGGAAAAGGAGAATTTAAAAAGCATCTAGTGATTATCTAGTCTTTTTTGAAGTTCTCCAGTGATGTTGAAACTCAGTGAGTTTCACCTGAGATAGCCTCTTTTTGTATATTTTCAAGTTGAGTCACCAACAAAAGCTATTGACATTTTTCCTTTGATCAAATCAATAATTTTTTCCCTTATAACTTTTGCCCATAGATTCTGATTCTGTCCTCTAAAGCCAACTTATATTATTCCTCCATGTGACAACCCTTCAAATCCTTATAAAAACTTCATTTCTCTCCAGATTGCTCTCTTAACTGGATTTTCTCAATCATGCCCCAAGAAACTCTTCACCTTAGAAGTAGTTTTCACCACTGAACTCTTCATATTGTAAGTACCCTCTGTTTTTGCACTCTCCCTCTGTTTGTCTGGTTTCTCCAAAAAACTACATTTTAAGGAAGATACCCTGGTCAACTATGTCTTCATTTTTCTCCAGAATATATTCGTGACTCTTCTTATTTTTTGTACTATGGTTGATAACTTCATCTCTTATTCATCCACCCTAAGATTTTCAGCTCCCTTGTACAGTGTTATCTTCCACCATTAAAATGTAAGCTTTTTGAAGGTAGGGAATGTTTTCTGCTTGCATTTGTATTCTCAATACTTAGCATTAGGCTTAGGACATAATAAGAGCTTAATATATGCTTGTTGATATGTTGGCTTGATTTAAAGACAACTGTTATGTTCCATCTAAGTTTTTTCTTCTATAAACTGATTCCTTCAAATGATCTTCATGTGGCATGAACTTGAATGCCTTTACAATACTGGTTTCTCTCCTTTGGATGCTATTCTGCTTTTCAATGTCCTTCCTAAAGGTGGCACGTGGATTAAACATAATATTTTAGATGTGATACGACTATAGTGAGGCTCTCAATTTCTTACTCTCGATTCTAAGCATCCCTTAATATAATTTTTACTACAGCTTTTCTTTGCTATTCTGTCTATTTATACTGGAACAATAATAAATCACCAAATTGTTTTCAGAAGAACTTGTCTAACTATTGTACTCTACCTCTGTATCTCCAAAGTTATAATTGCAAAGTTTTTCTAAAAAATTAAAATGTAGCCTTTTACATTTATCTTTATTTAAATTCATCTTATTAAATTGGGTTGTTTATTAATGATTTGGATAAAGTTATAGATAGCATGTTTATCAAATTTACAGATGGAAGATAATAGAAGGTATAGCAAATATATTGGATGACAGGTCAGAATTTCCCCCAAAATCTTATTATGCTAAATGTCAGGCAAAAACATATCAAACAGAATTTATTCTATGATTTTATGACTATAGAAGTGCTTGTGTAATTTGAGAGGAAAAGATTAGATGAAAGAGGTGATAAAATGTCATTTTATATCAAGAAGATATGATCATGAGAAAATTCATGAATCAGAGTGTGGAAGTTTGGAGAATAAC
This sequence comes from Antechinus flavipes, assembly GCF_016432865.1. Lineage (NCBI taxonomy): Eukaryota > Metazoa > Chordata > Mammalia > Dasyuromorphia > Dasyuridae > Antechinus > Antechinus flavipes. Next base: position 134,651,696 of record NC_067399.1, on the reverse strand, counting down.
ATTGGGGTGAGACTGAGGGCAGTGAGTGAGCAAGAAACACAGAATCATTTGAGGGACAAATGATAGTCCTGTGTCCTGCCTAAAAAAAAGAAATGGATAATAGAAAAATGAAGAACAAATCCAGAAATTTATTGCAACTTCAGAAATCAGAGAATTTCTGATTCTCATTCTCTCTCTCTCTCTCTCTCTCTCTCTCTCTCTCTCTCTCTCTCATTGAAAGAAATGAGAGCTCACAATAAGTGATTAGAAGAATGGTAAATTGGGAGTTAGAGATTCTGGACTTGAATCCTGAATCTTCCATATCCCATACCCTATTAGTGTGACACTGGGAAAGCAAATTAACTTCCTTGGGCTTTGGTTTCCTCATCATAAAATGGAGTGGTATTAGACCATATTACTCTAATTCCTTTTATCTTTGAATCATTAATCTCAAGAGAGTATATAGTTTTGGACTGATGAGTATCAGGAACATTCTGTATGTAAGTAGTAAGGAGGAACTGCTGGCCAAAGTAGAAATCATGGGAACATTGGGAAGAATGGACCCAATTCATAAGCACTCACTTTATTTCCAATTATTTATTGTTATACTATACTAAGGATGATAAAATGATGATAAGGATATTGGGGTATATATTTTAGAACTTTGTTCTGTCTTTGACTTCATTTGATTCCAGTATTGGAATTATTGAATCAAAAGATATGGACAATTAGTCACTTTGCTTCCATAATTCCAAATATATATTCAGAACATTTTGACCAATTCTTAGGTTTCTTATTCTTTTTTGGGGTGACCATTTTGGCAAATTAACAGGATATTAGATGAAACCTCAAATGACTTTATCTTACTATTAGTAATTTAGAGAATGTTTTCAAATAAGCATTTATGATATTCAATTCATTTGAAAACTAATTGTATCCTTGGATCATTCATATGGGACAATTTTTTTGGTGTTATATAATTCTCTCAGTTCCCTTAATGTTGGCTATTCAATAGCAATATTTAATGCAAATACTTTTCCCAATGAACATTTTTCTTATTCTATTTTCATTTATCTTATTTGTATGAAAATGATTAAATTTCATATAATTGATATGTTTTGTTTTTTGTCATCAACATTAGTTAAGCATCTCTCCCTTAGAAATAATAAAAATTATCTTCTTTTATACTTTGATATTTTTGTATTAATAGCCTTTGACATTCAAAATATATAAACATTTTATCTTACTGTGATATGTTTAAGAAGTTGGTTTAAGTCTAATTTTGGTCTCTTCTAGTAATGATTGTCAAAAAAGCAAATCTTTTAGTAGCTCATGGTCCTATTTATCAAACATGAAGCTACTGGTTTTTTCTGTTTCTGTGTTTTGCACATCAAGTTTGTTTAATTTTTCTACTTTTTTGTGGTTTCAAACTGAATACCAAATCATTTTGATAACTAATACTTTATAGTTTGAGCTCTGGTAAGCTAGGTACTTCTAATTTGGATTTTGCTTTATTATTTCCCTTGAGGTTTTCAACGTTTATTGTGCCAGGTGAATTTTGTTATTGTTTTGTCTAATTTTTTATTATTGTTATTTTTCTTGGAATAAAAAGTTCTTTTATTTATTTTAAACTTGAATACAAAATAAGAAAAGAAAAAAATTACCATGTGCATAGAAGAACATGAGAGTACTCAAAATATAAAACAAATTTTCCTTTCAAGAAAGCCTATAACATTATGTTTAGAACTGTCCATCTTTGCTTTCTTGTAGTATTTCTTTTGCTCCCATGCACTTTTCACTTTATTCCTTTTGTTCTCTTTTCACTTTCCCCTTCCCCAAGAAGGCTACAATTAAACATGAAGATACATACACATATATACGTACCTACATACACACACATTCACACATAGAGATATACACACAAACACACATATACATATACACAAATATACATACACACATATAGATATCGTAGGTTCTGGAATTCCCCATCCAAGACAAGGCCGAGCCTCCTGTTCCCCCCACCCCATCAAGGGGCAATCTAATTGCTCCAAAGAAAATTGTTATGGTTGAGTAGTTTAATAATCATATTGAGTCACTTACAGAGGGGCTATCTAGGGGTGACTGTCAGACAATTCATTAAATCTTAGATCCCTGCCATGCAATCTGGGTTAGCTGCCAGATAATTTAGTGGATCTCTGCAAAGATCCCCCAAAGTCCCATGATAATTATAGAAATGGAACAAAAGGAGGAGGAGCTGCAAAGCATCATTACATATGTCATAGCAAGAAATTCTAATTTGGGGCCTGGGTCCCAGGGCTCGGGTTGCCTGCATTGTTTGATGAGTATCTAGACACCCAAGATTATGTAGGAGACATAGTGAAAGTTATAGTCTGGTTGCTGTGCTTTGTTATGTCTGGCTATACTTGCATTTGGTTACCATATTCTTATTATGGTTTTCAACTGAATAGGGGCCTTACAGGGTATGTGTTGGTCAGTTTGAGTAAATTCCTATATACACAAAAGGTTATACACTAGGTGCAGTGTCTGAAAATTTCTTTCACTTTCTTGGAATGGCTTTTACCCCAATAGTGTAGATTTCACCCCTATAATATGGGTTTTACCCCAATAATGTGACTTTTATCAATCAGGATCCTACAATACATGCACATAAATATACATAGGTATGGTATATGTATATACATTTATATACATTCATATTCATTTTTGTAAGACCATACTATCCTTGTTTGTCCTTTATTTTTCTGAAGGCAGATAACATCTTTCTTCATAAGTTCAAATCTTTCCACATTTTTCAAACTCCAACAACTTATTTTCTATACCATAGCAATATTCCAACCTTGTATTATCTAGTTATTTTTAATAGTCTAAAACAATATTGATTAACATGGCTGACATATGGTGTAGTTTCCTTATTGTTTCTCTTGATTAAATCTATTTTAGGTTTAACTTTGGCTGAGATCATGTTAAATATCCCTGTTTTTTTACACAATAAATTCTATTTCTGATTCTTATGTTAGGTTTGTTTATATCTCTTATTTCCTATCCCCTTTGACTTCTCTGGTTTATTTCTACTTGCCACCTTTTCCTTCTATTAATTAACCTACCCCATCTCCAAGGATCTCTCTCTTATCCTCTCTTATCCACCCTTCCCCTTTGCCCTCTTGTTTCTATCTGAATTGAGAAGACTTTTATAGCTCTCCAAATACATATTGTTCTCTGTTTATCCCATTCCTTTTAACCTACATATCATTGCCATTAATCCATACACACTTCTACATCTCCCTCATCCTATTTCCTCATCTTTTTATTTATTTATAAATTTAGAAGACTTGTATTCCCCTCCAAATGGATGTGGTCTTCTCTCTTTAACTTTGATCTGATGTAAGTAGAGTTCCCTCTAAATCAGTGATCAGTGAATTTTTCTATTTCTTCTTCTTTTGTTCTAATTTTTAAAGACAGTTTTCTTTAATTATTTTTTGTTTCATTGTGTCAAGATTTTTTTTTAAATCATAGCTTTCAGGTAGTCTGATTATTCTTATATTTTCTCTTCTTGATCTGTTCTCCAGATCAATTATTTTTCTTAGAAGATGTCTCACATTCTCTTCTATTTCTCATTCTTTATATTTTATTTTATTATTTATTGATCTCTTATAACTTTGCTGAATTCACCTTGTTGAATTCTAATTTTCAAGAAATAACTTCTTTAAAATTCTGGATTTCCTTTTCTGGTTGGTCAATTTTATTTGTTATTATTTATTTTAAAATAGTTTATTTAAAAATAATTCCTCAGTCTCTCTCACTTGATTTTAAAATCTTTCTGATTTCTTCTATGAATTCTTATGGGGCAGGTGACCTTTTGACATTATCCTTTGGGGTAGTTGAAGTTTTTACGGCTTCAGTCAGTGTTCACCTTGAAAGTGAATCCTTATCGTCTATCTTCCCATGGTAACTTTCTATGGTTAGGTTCTTTCTCCTTTGCCTACTTATTATTATTATTTTTTTTAATTTTATTTTCAGCAGCTTGTTAATGTAATCCTCTCTAGTCCTAGGATATGGGGGTTAGTGCCTCCGGCTTCAGGGCCTCCTTCAGTTTTCTCCCTGGTCTGTAACTGAAGGGTCCTGTAAGTGCCCACAGCCAGAAGTGTCCTTATCCCACTGCTTCTGCACTCACAGGGTGTGTATTGGTTTCTTTTCATGGATCATGTCTTGGCTGCACATCCTTCAATCTCTCCTATTTAGACACTTGACTCCCCACATGGTCTGAGAGGTGAAAACTCCTGTGACTAGGGCAGAGACTACCTCCCAAACCAGATAGTCCTAGGACTCAGAGCTTGCTTCACACAGGTGAAGTCCAAGTATCCTTCTTGGAGTCATTTTTGGTGTTCCTAGGAGGATCACTGTTCTGCACCAGGTCTTGTTTATTTTTATTGCTTGATGTTGCCCTGAAGTGCTATTTTGTCTTGTTTATGGGAGAAATCTGGAGAGCTCGGGATTTCTGACCTATTCTGTCATCTTTCCAGAATTCTCTCAACTCTTTTAGTTTTATGAAGTATTTACTTGGTAATTTATTTTGTTTGCTACTAAATATGTAAATTAATTTGGATAATATCCAAATTTTACATTGACACAATTCAATTGGGAGCAATAAATACTTCTCCAATTATTAATCTTTCTTCATTTTTAGTAAACATATTTTGTAGTTGTATCTATACAAATCTTTCATGTATCTTAATCACCTGATAGGCATTTTGGGAACTTTGTATTTATTTTGAATGAAAATTTTTTTTATTATTGTTTCTTTCTGTTAATTATTAATACTATATATAAATGCTGATGAATTTTGTGGGTTTTTTTTATATTTTTGATATGCTATTAATCATCTCAATTATTTCCTATACTGATTCTCTGAGTTTTTAAGAACCAAATCATGTTATTTGCAAATGGGAATAATTTTTTCTCATCTTTATATTTAATTTTATTATCTTATTTTACTGCTAGAGCTTATCTGTCTAGAACTATATAAAATAACATTGGAGAGAAAGAGGATCCTTATTTTACTGCATCAGTTATCAGGAAATTTTCTAATGTGTCATCATTATTATAAATAATGCAGTTCTTGTTTATATTATAAATAATAGAACCCATTTGCCTCCAAGATATGTGCTTTTTTTTTTTTTTTTTTTTTTTTTTTGATACGTGCTTTTTACCATGTCTACAATTGTTAGGTTTTCCCCATAAATCAGTGCTGTATTTTGACAATGGATACTTCTGAATCTATTGAAATAATAAGGTGCTTTTAATTATCTCTTTTGTTGACATGATTTTTTAAATTGTTTTCCTAATCTTGAACCATCCTTGTGTCTCCGTAATGATTTTAACTTGATCTCAGTGAATTATTTTCTATGCTTTTGTATAAAAATTTGTATTAATATTCATGAGTAAGATGGGTCAATAGATGCCTTTCTCTACATCTACCTGATTTAGTTATTAAAGATATATTTGCTTCATATATTTGCTTGAGTTTGATAAATGACTTTATGTCTTATTTTTATAAAAAAATTCTGTAAAACTAACATTAATTATGTTTTAAATGTTGTATACAATGATATAAATCCATCTGTTATTGTTGCTGGGTTATTTCAGTAATGTCTGACTCTTCATGACTCTGTGAGGTTATCTTGGCAAAAATATTGGAGTAGTTTGCCTTGTCTTTCTTCATGTCATTTTTACACATAAGAAAATTGAGGCAATAAAGTGATTTGCCCAGAGTCATACAGCTAGTAAGTATCTGAAGCTAGATTTGAACTCAGGAAGATGAGTCTTTCCAACTCCAGGCCTGGCATTCTGTTTTGTACCATCCACCTGCTCAGGTATTCATCCAGCAGAATTTTATTATTTTTCTTCTTTGGCCATTCATTTATTGCTGATCTACTTTCTTTTCTTAGGAAAGGTTTAAGATAATCTTAATTTGCAAATATTCTTTATAGATATGATATTCTTTTTTTGTAAATTGCATATTATATAATTTTTATTTATTCATATTCTTTCTTCAACTTCTAAGTCTTTCTGGACTAAATTATGTACAAGAATTTCTGTTAGTTCTATTTATTTTCTCTGTTTTGAATTTATTCATTTTTTATTTTGGTGATTTGATTTTGTTTCTTTTTTATCTAGTTTTCTAATGGTTTATCAATTTTGTTAGGATGACTATTGTTTTTCTTTTCAAGTCTCTTTATTTCTTAGGGTTTTAAAGTCTTCATTTAAACCCATTTTAGAGATAATGCTTTTATTTTCTAGTCTCTAATTGCATATTTAATTTATCCTGTCTTTTTCAGTTTTTATAAGTTTTCAGAGATATAAATTTTCCTCCAAGAATTGCTTTAATCATGTTTCCCATATTTTCACATTTTGTCTCACCACCACCACCACCACCACCATCATCAATATACTGTTTCTTTGATTTATTCATTGATTCACTCATTATTCAGAATATCCTCATTTACTATCCATTTGGGTCTATGATTTTTTTTCTTTTTTATTCATTACCATTTTTTATTTTATCATGGCATATAAAAATGTTTATTATTTCTTCCTTTTAGCTTTTTAAAAATGTATTAATTTCTTTGTTCCTTAGTATATGCCATTATAAATGTACTGTGGAACACTGAGAATTTGTGCATGTTTTACTGTTCCCATTTATAAGTTGGTCAAATCTAATTTTTTTCAATAATCTATTCAAGCATATATTTTTCTTCTTATTTATTTGTCCAGAGAATATCTCTGGCTCCCAATGTAGAATATTAAAATCTCCCATCATTATTTATTTAGATATTTTCTTGAATATCACCTTGTTGTTCTTTTGTGAACCTTGATGCTGTCACTTTTTCTTATATAAGAATATATTTTCACCTGTTCTGTTGTTTTTAGACACAACAAAGTTTCTTCATTTATCTGTCTCAGCATTAGAAAGTTTTATTATTGCTTGACTATAAATTATGATTACAATTCTTAATGTTTCTAGTCACTTTATGCACAATGAATTTTATTAATTTTCTTCATTTTTAAACAATGTGCACCTATTCAGGGTTTTTTTTTATCTTCTTTTGTGTATTACAAGCTGTTTGGCAGTCTAATGAAGCCTATAGATACCTTCCAACCATAATAATTTTTTTTTATGCAGAAAATAAAATTACATGGCATTATAAAGGAAACTAATTATGTTGAAATACAGTTATCCAAATACTTTCAACACAAACACATTTATTAATCCCAAGTTAAGGATTTGTTTTATGTATGTTTTTTGTATGCAGAAAATTGTTGGGAGTTCTAAAATCATTACTCCATTATTGTTCTGTTTATTAGGAAATTTAACCCATTCCCATTATGATTATTAAATTTTTGTTTTCTTTTGTTAAATACAAGCATATGAGGAAGTTTAAGTTTATAATTATTTTCCAATCTTTAATTGTTTTTCTTGATTAATGAAAACAATCTGTCTTATGCTAGTTCAAGAATTTTACTTTTATTGGTATTATATGGTTATGTATCACCATCACTTATAATTGCTATGTGGAATAGTGGATAATGAGCTGGACTCTAATCAGACAGTTAAGTCCTGTCTTTTAACACATAATAAATGAGCATATCATTTAACTGTCATATTCTAGTCAATTCTTTATAACTGTAAATTGCATAAATGGTTTGATCTTTATAGGTAAAGGAAAATTCCCCATTTAGACATTACCTATACCAGTGAAATCCAAGGTTTGTTCTCTGTTCTTTATTTGCTTTTTTCCCCCTCTCTAAAGTCAGAATTTATTCTCTGAAATAGTTTTTGTTTATTCTAATCAGATCTCAACCAACTCAGCTCTCCTTACTTTGACTAATCTCTATGTATTTTGAGTTTATATTTATTGTTATGTGGTACAGGAGATAGAGCACTGGGCTTGAAAAGGGGAAGACCTCAATTCAAATTCCATTTTAGATACTAGCTGTGTCACCTTGGGCAAGTCACTTAATCTTTTTCTATCTCAATTTCCACACTTATAAAACAGAATAGTGATAATCATAGTACTTTATCTTCCAGGATTATTTTAAGGTTCAAAGAAGCTCTATGTATAAAATAATTTGCAAATCTAAAGATGGTAGATTAAAGTTAGCTATCATTATTATCATCATCAGTATTACTCTCTTGTGTTTGCTTTATCCTTCTATTTCCTTTAAGAGTCTTAGCATCTAACTTTCCCCTCCACATCATTAATTATTCTGTGTGACATCAGTATGTCACATCCCTTCTCAAGAAATGTTTTCATTGCATCACTTTTATTATTCCTTTCCCTTTTTAGGACATTCTAAAATAGGAATGTTAATTCTCTCTGTCTCTGTTTTCTGTCTCATTGTCTTTGTCTCTCTCTGTCTCTACCCCTGTCTCTGTCTGTCTGTCTCTTGTTCAATTTTTTTTTTCTTTTCAATAGTATTTTATTTTTCCAAATACATGTAAAATAGTTTTCAACATTCATTTTTGTAAAACTTTGTTTCAAATTTTCTCTTCTTTCCTCTCTTATTTCCTCCCTCTTCAAGACATCAAACAATCTGATATTGCTTACATACGTGTGAATCTTTTAAACATATTTCCATATTTGTCATGTTGTAGGATGTTATTTCTCAATGAAGACAGCAAGGAATATTAGAAGTGCTCTATAACCTTAATCTCATAAGTCAATCTTCTTCTTTGCCTTGTCACTCTTGTTTTGTTTTTTTGATTCCATGCCCTGCTCCTTGCATCTATGACTCTCCATTCTGTTCTTTCCAAGTAAGATCCCTATGCTAATCACTTCTTCCCACCTGTTTAGTTCTGAATACCACACACTTAGTGAAACTCATATCTTTCAGTCTCATACCTATCTTCCCCTAGCAGAAATGGTTGTTAGATCCTTTTCTCAAGCTTCTCCATTCTCTTTGGGATTCATCAGGGATCTTGATTTCTTTCTATTGGTAAGACCCACATTCTTCCGCATTCTTTATGGTGTACCCCTAAGAATTCTATCCTTGCTCTCACAACCTTAAAGGCTAGAGGAGAAATGAAAAGCCTCTCATCCCAAAGACACTTCTCTCCATTACTATAAAGATGGAGTTCCAGAGATGTGGAGCATTGAATGTATTCTCTTTTCTCTTGTTCCTCTTTTTCTTTTTCATTGAAATGTTTTTCGTTATATAACATGGCTTCTTGGGAGGAGGAAAAGAGAAAGATACAGAAAGAAATTTAGATGATAAAAAATAAGAGGGAACAATAACATTTACTTTTTTTTTAAAGAAAATAGCTCATCCCCTTATCCTTATAAGGCTTGACAGTTCCCTTCCCGAATTTCTCTATTTTTTTTAATATGTGCTGTTCTCTATCTATAGTTCCTCATTTGTAGTCATTTGTAGTCACCATACTCCCTCATTTCTTGAATCTTTCTCACTCTGGTTTGATCTGGATATCTCTTTGTCCCTCTCTGTAGAACAAGGCTTCTTAACCTACAGGCTCATTAGCTTAACATTTTGTTTATAATTATATTTAAATATAATTGGTTTTCATTGGAATCATACATTTTATGTAAGCTTTTGGAAACATTTTGAAAAGGGGTGCACAGTCTTCACTACCTTGTCAAAGGAGTCCATGGCACAAAATATGTTAAGATCCCCTGTTCTACATTCTGCTTATTAGTCACCACACCACCATATGTAAGGAAATAACACACAGATGAAAGGAATAGACCTAAAAATACTTACTGCTTATGGTTCTTGGGCTCCCAGACTTATCTCCCACTCTCCCAGTTACTTTAGCCTGAAATTAGGAAGCCTAGCAATTATAAAGCACTTTAAACTTTACAAAGCACCTTAATATCATTATGGCAGCTGATCCTCACAATGACCCCATGAAGTAAGTACTACAGATATTATCATCATCACTTTTATTTTCCAGATGCAGAAATTGAGATTCTGAGAGTTTAAGTATCTCCTAGAAGCAATTAGGTAGCACAGTAGTTAGAAGGATAGTCCTGAAGTTAGGAAGATGAGAATGTGAATCTTGCCCTCAGTTTCTTAACTATCTAGGGGATCCTGGCCAAGTCATTTACCCTTTGTCTCAGTTTCCTCATCTGTAAAATGGAAATAATAATAGCACCTACCTTTCATAGTTGTTGTGAAGATCTCAAATGAGATAATATGTGTAAAGCACTTTGCAACCTTAAAATACTATATAAATGTTAAGCTATAATTATTATTTTGAAGTGATAAACTCCTGTTAGTGATAAGTGATAGGCTATGTGATAGTGAAAGGCTCCTGAGAGACTGTGACATATTTAGGGTCCTCTGATTAGTTAGGTGCTATACATAGGGTCTTATAAGAGCTTAACTGACATATCTAGGTTCCTTTGAATGACATACCTAAGGTCACACAGCTCGCAAATGTCAGAGGTGGGATTTGAATGCCAGCTTTCCCTGGTTCCAAATCCAAAGTTCTTTCCACACAACCATGGTTAAAAAAAAAGAAAAGAAAAGAAAACAGCACTCTTCTTGTATGGCTTAACTGTATTACTACAATATCATAGAACTAAAGCTGGAAGGAACATCAGAGACTCATTTAATCATTGACAAAACTAAGGTTCAGGGAAATTAAGTGGTTTGACCATAGTCAGCCAGTTAGTTGCTGAAGCCATTTTATTTCTGTAGCTTCAACCTCAGGCATGATAGAATTTTCTTTTTATTCACTTCCCCTCCAGATGAATTGAACACCTTCTACCCCATATGACTGAAGAGGCTATGCAGAACTTCAATAATTTGTCTTTTCTGTCATAAGACACACTCACCAGACATGATGGGAGTCTTCTCCTTCTCTGACCCACCCCATTCTCTGCCAAACATGACCTAAAAATGACAGGATTGAGTAGATCTAATTAAGTCTCCATAATACAAGGTCTCTGTTTGCGCTGGTATCTCTATTATCAGGGTGAGGTAGGATTGCTGTTTTCTTTCAAACCTGTCACTGATATAAATGAGTTCTTAATTCCTCCCTTTGTGAAGAACAGGTTATCACACTCATATTCATTAAGTTAACTTTAAGCCCCTGCAGCACAGCTTAATGGTGGTTTAGATTAGCAGCCTGCCTCTCCAGTCCTCATTGTGGATGGAATGGTGTGATCTTGGGAAAGTAATGAATTTCCTTTGACTATTAAGTAAGCCTTTCTTGAAATTGGTATGTGTATGGAAGACCGAGAGGGAAGAAGGGAGCATTGTTGGGGGGGAGAAAAAGGGAGGAGATAGGAAGAAAGACTAAAAAAGCGAGAGAGAGAGAGAGAGAGAGGAGAGAGAGAGAGAGAGAGAGAGAGAGAGAGAGAGAGAGAGAGAGAGAGAGAGAGAGAGAGAGAGAAATTGAGACAGAGGAGAGAGGGGAGGGAGGGAGGAAGAAAGGAGAAATACAGAAATCTCCCTCCAGAACTGGGTAATTTGACTAAATGAGGTACTTTAATAAAATTCCTAACTCTTAGTCATGTCCCCTTAGTTCTTAATTTATTCATTGACACTTTGGAATATAGGATTTTTAGAAGGAAGCCTATAGAATTTCTAGTCCTCCCACTTCATTTATATGGGTTCACAATTTGGGTTCCATGAACCTCCCAAATTAAAAAAAAATCTTTTGGTAACTATTTCAATATAATTGATTTCCTTTGTAATCCTACGTATTTTATGCATTTAAAAAAGCATGATTTTAAGAAGGGACCACTGACTCCACCAGACTGCTAGAGGTTACTATGACATAAAAAGGGTTAAAGATTTTTGAATAATGGAAATGAAGCAATTTAGGTTCAGTGGGAAAAATATATAAGGTTAAAGTGACAACAGATGTTTGGTGTATATTATATACAATGTACCGATCATATAAACAAAGAAAAATCCCTACCCTTAAGGTGTATGCATTCTCTACAAGTTACAAGCTACACATTCTACATTGCTGGCATTTGAACCTAGGTACTCTGACACCAAATGCTAGGGTGCTTTCCACTATTCTTTTTACATCTCTGACATATATATATTGCAAGTAAAGGGTGTCCCAAAAGTCTTTGTGAGGTTGTAAAAGGCATAAAAACCCCAAACTGAACTAAGACTTTTGGGACACTATGTATTTAATATCTTTTAATACAATTTTAGAATTCTAGAATTGGAAGGGATCTCAGAATAGACTTAGTCTAAATCCTCTCATAAGCATAAATTTGCAACTTCTTTAAGAAGAGGTCATCCAGCTAACACTTAAACACTTCCAGTGACATGGAGCCCACCACCTCCTGAGGTAATGTGTTTTACTTTTTGTATCTTTCTATCTAAAAAGATATTTTTCCTTATGTTAATCTGAAATCTGCCTCCATCACTTACATGCATACTAAGTGCCACTTTCTCCATCACATCTTCAGGTAGGTATCCAACCCTAACTGAAGGTATCCTCACCCTCTTCATATTTTCTTGGAGTGCTTTGCCTAGGAGTTCTCTTTATCCTCATCAAACACTTCCTTGTGTTTTTACTTTTTATGTGCATGCCATGTCTCCCATATACAAGATTTAAGCTTTGATAAGGTGAAAGCTGCATGAAGACTTTTGAGACTCCATCTCTATCTCTTTGTCTGTATCTGTCTGTCTGTCTCTATTTTTTTTGGGGGGGGTGGTGATTTTTCAATTGTGTCTGACTGTTCATGACCCCATTTCGAGTTTTCTTGACAAAGATATTGGAATGATGTAATTTTTTTCCAATTCATTTTACAAATGAAGAAACTGAGGCAAACAGGGTTATGTGACTTGTACAGGATCACATAGCTAGTAAATATCTGAGGCAGAAATTGAACTCATGAAGATATCTTCCTGACTCTGTGGTCCAAACTGTTCTCAATCCATTTCTGAGGCAAAGCCTTATTTAAGAATCCATACAAAAGCACTTCTATTGGTTCTTAGAATTGCACTTGTTCATCTGCCTCTGTCATAAAGTCGGCATCTCGAGGGCACATATATTTTGAATGGCACCTGCATGAGCTTTAGGCTTCAGCTTGTGCCAGTGACTCAACATCAATGAGCTTAAAATATCCCTTCTCTATTGTATTAAATTTTACAGCGGAGTTTCTCTGGCAAATTATGCAGTTGCCATAATCTTGATACAAAACATTTACCATCATAGCCATGGGCCATTCAAGGGACAGAGAATGATTCTGGAACCGGAGAACTGTACTTGACTCCCCTCTGAAGCAGCATCTTATCGGTGGCTGTCAGAAATAGCAAAGCTTAAAATGCAAACAGCAGCTAGAGAGTTATCAGCAGTAAGTGTTGTCAGTGTTACATCCCTGCTAATAGCATTTTAAAAATTAGAGTTGTGCCACAGAAATTCTTCTGTGCACTATTAACAAGTCATATAGAAAAGTAATATAGACATTTGACGAAGAACAATTAGATTTTTACAACTCGTGTGAGTGGAAGGATCCCAGCAAGCTGGTGGAAGATAAGCGAGTGGTAGGATGGGGGAAGGGAGTCATACATAGATCAGTCTCAATGCACCACAAACCAAACCAAATTGAAAGTCTTGGCAAATTGAAATTGCTGGTTTCAGCCCTGGAGTAGAAATCAGGAAAATAGGGTCTGGGTTCTAGGATCTAGGTTCTAACTAATTTCAACTCTGCCCCAAGTAGTGCTCCAAGTGTGCCCTTGGGCAAATTATTCTCCTTCTCCAGGCCTCAGTTTTCTTCTCACAGATTTATTTGAAAAGTATTTATTAAACACTCCAAGGTACTATACCAGGCTTTGGTTATACAAAGTTTTTGGTTTTTATTTTTATTTTTTATTTTTTAAGAGAGATAGTTCCTGACTTTAAAGAGCTTACATTTTACTGCAAAATGAGAACTTGACTGAATGGTCTGTCAGCTTTCTTCTACCTCTAAAAAGCAACTCATGAAGGCTGGTGGATATCCCAGTGAACTAATTTATTATTTCTAAGATAATAGGGAAAGACCTAATTGGTCTTTGGTCAGCTGAACACTGATCCAACATGAGTTAATATCACTCATGGCTGGAGGTTTAATTTCTAGTAGGACTCCCATAGGGACTGGTTAGACTTAAGAAGGTGTCTCTTGGATTTATTTTAAGTAAAATAAAATGGAGCTCCAGGAAGTGTCAGTATGATGTGCTGACTTAATCTACTTACAATTTTCAAGATCCTTGGACTTGCTAAGAGAACACCTGTTAAAATACTCAACAATCAGCAATCTGGTTGATGTTAAGGCTCCGGCAGAGCCCACCAGTGTGGTGGTTGACACCAAGAGATAGTATCCCAATTAGCAAAGCCATTAATCCCTGATCAGCATTACTATAAATTTAATTTAATTTGGGGCTATAGAATTCTTGCTGCTGTCAGACAGATGCAATGGCCCTAGATGGCAGAGCACAATTGATAAGAAAGTGGCTCTGACCAGTCTGGATTCTGTTGTTAATTATTTTTATTGGGTGCATTCAGGCAGGAACAGCCTCACCACTGTCAGTAATACAAGAGGGGATTCTGGTTGTTAAGTCTTAGAACATACAAGAAACTGGGACAAGGTAACCAAGGGAGATGGTGGAATCTTTGGCTTTGTGGTGAGGTACAAGAATGACTCCTTTGGGTCTATTTCAGCCTTGGGATTTTATGATGCTGTAAAGCTGACTTCCTTATCCCAATATGCAAAAAGCCAGGTACATAGTGTTTCCAAGGCAGAATGTATCAGAGATAAGAAAAATCTATATAACATTCCTTTAGACACTCAGATGACTTAAGAATAGTGATACACAATGTGGCTTCCTCCTAGTTTCTTTTGATCTTGTAGAGAGTTTCTTCTTTATCTTGGATGTAATTATAAGAAGGACTCCCTACCTATGAAAGGTCATATGTCACATTTATTACCTTTTGTTGCAGTTGGTAGCCAGCATAATTATTTATGTCCATTGTTAATGTAAAGTAAAAGCTGACATAGGTAATAAGCACCCCATCTCTGGAAATCGTTAAGTGAAGTTTCCTGATTCTGTTGGGGATATTGTAGATGAGATTCTTGCTAGGATTAGTTACTTGCTATTGTGATTTTTGGAGTCTTTTCAAACTCTATGATTCTATATTGATAAATGGATAAGAGGTTGAGGTAGAAAAAGTAATGAATGAAAGTGAAAGGTGTTCTCAAGTAGGTGTGCAGTGTTGGAGGGATGAATTAGGAAGCAAAAAGGAATCAGAATTGAGTTGCTCAAGGCCAACTCACTGAGAAAGTGGAGGAGTCAGCAGGTAGCTGGAGAATCTTGAAAAGAAAATTGATCTGAGAACAGGAAGCCAAGGGAGTTGTTGGGCTCAGAATCTTGGTAGGATCATGGCTAAAAAGTAACTGGAAGATGATTATAATATTGTGGAATGTGCTGTGGATTTGGAATCAAAGGATCTGGTACCTTTGTGGCTTCAGGATAGTCATACAACCTCTCTGGGTTTCCTTATTTGGAGAAAGAAGGGGTTGGATTAGATTAGATCATATAGTTTTTAAAATCCTGTGATCATATGAATAATAATCATAACTGATATTTATGATTCTTCTGGGAATAAGGGAGGGAGAAGAAGAAGGAGAGGGAGAAATGAAAAAAAATACAGTGGGAGGAAGTAGAGAGGGATAAAGACATTGAGGAAGGAAGACAGACAAAAGGGAAGAGACAGAGATATTTAGGCAAAGATAGGGACAGAGAGAGTAAACAAGCATACAGTTAAGCTTGAAATAGTAGCAGAAGAATTGAAACTGGGAGAAGAAACAAGACTACTTGATAAGTATAATTAGAGAGAGACCTAGTTTGGGGAGGACCGAGTTCATAGGAATGAATTGAAAGGATACACATTATGGGAGATCCCCAAGATTGCCTTCTCTGCAAATCAAGCAAAAATGTCTGCAATTATGCTTTATGCTTGACCTAAATGCAATGGAAGGGGGAATAGAGCAGGGAGGACGGTATCAGGCTGACCTGAGTTCAAAGCCAGCCTCAGACCTTTATGGGCTGAGTAGCTCTGGACAAATCATTTGACTTCTCTCACACTCAACTTCCTACGTGTCTACCGCCCAAGTAGGTTGTGAGGATAAAATTGGTTAATATTTATAAAGTATTATACAAACATTAAAGCACCTCAGAAATTTTATCATTATTTGTTGTTGTTATCACTGTTAAAAATCTTGATTAAAGAAGCTCTTTCTACCCTAAACAAAAGAGTTTCAAGGATATAATGTTCGTGCTAGCTCCCCAGAGGGCCTCAGGATCAGTCAGAATCAGGATCAATGAAAGTCCCCCTCTTTAGGGGGAGAAGTAAAGGAGGCAGGCAAGCTTCCAGTGGGCTTGCCAAAGATGTATCCTGGATTCTGAAGTCTCCAGCCTCTCTCTTCCTTGTCCTGCAGCCAAGTGACCCTGACCCCTCTCCCTCAGCCCTCCAATCCTTGTCTATGATTACCTCATCACCACACATTCAGCAAGCAACAATGGTGAGGAGAGCCATCACATTACCATATCATCTAAGTATATGCTTATAGAATCATTATCTCACATGGAATAGATAATTAACCTTAAGTGCTCTGCTGTCTGATTCAAGCACACTTTTTCAGAGTTTCAGCAAGGACACATACCCAAAGACTCATAATTTTTTCTGGATAATTATTTAAGGCCTTCCCTTTAACAGTGGATATCTCCCAAAGTTCTATCTTACACTTTCCTATTTTCTCTAGTCACACCTGCTCCCTTGCTGATCTCATCAGTTCCCAGAGGCTTAACTATTATCTCTATGCAGATGATTTTCAGATCTGTATATTAAATCTTACTTTTTGATCTGAGTTCCAGACCCCCTTCATCAACTTCCTCTTGGACATTTCTAAATGGATATCTCACAGGCATCTGAAACTCACCATGTCCAGAACAGAACTCATTAGTGTCCCCAAAAAATCCACCTGTCTTCCCAACTTCTCTATTTCTATTGAGGGCACTATTATCCTTTTGGCACATTATCAGATTTGTAACCTAGTATTGATTCTTTACTCCTTCTCATGCCATATATCCTCTCAGCATCAAGTCTTAGTTATAACACCAGATTATCTCTCCATTCATTCCCAACTCTCTCCTTACATAGCCTCTATACTAATTAAATTTTCATCACCTCTTGCCTGGACTATAACAATAGCCTCTTAATGGGCCTTTCTCTGGATTGCAGCTGTTAGACTCTGACCTAGTCTTGGTCTTAGTGGAGGAGTACAGGAGGCAGAAGAGCCACCAGGAGAATGATCAAAGATGGAATGTCTCATTTCCAGTTCTCTCAGCCCTTAAATACATCAGTATGGTTACATCATTACAGCACACTGATTATATGTAAAATAGAGAACCATTATATCATCATGCTAAATACTAAGTATATGTATACTAAAGAACCATCATCTCATCAATTCCACTGAGTTTTAACTCCTTGTTGTAAGTATCTTTGTTTCAAGTATACTTCTCCAGAATTCTGGCCCTCTGCACCTTTCTGTCTCTGGTCTCTCTCTTCTCTAATTTATCTTCCACATAATTGCTAATTTGGATATTCCCAAAGCAATGTTCTGATCATGATACTTCCATGTACAAAACAGTTGAATATCTTCTCTTCTTGTTATTCCTAGGATCAAACACAAGTTCTGTTATTTGACATTTAAAACCCTCCACAAACTGGCCTCAATTGCCCTTTCCACACTTATTACACATTGCTTCATTTCATGTATTCTCTCTCTGACTCAGTAGTTTTCAAGTATAGTATATGACTGCTATAGGTTTCCTAGACCATTTCTAAGGGCCTGGAAATTTAAAATCATTTTCTTAATGAAATTAATACATTATTTGTTTAGTAAATTTCTCCTTTCTTTTCCTCCTATATATTTGTGTGAAGCTGGATTTTCTTCATATACTTTAACCAAAGTAACATTTTACAACAGATTAAATGCAGAAACAGCAATGAAAATCCAGCTGTCTTCTATTGTCAGACAATAAAGAGATTTTTAAAAAGTAAAACAATGCCATTCTTTTCATTATTTTTTTTTTTTTGCTTTGGAAAATATAATTTTGTTCATAAAAATGTTATTTATGTTAACATGTAGTGGGTTTATTATTGTTATTTAAAATAAATTAATAAATAAGTAGTATGAAATTTGTCAGTTTTAATTTGTGACACTAAATGTTGATGGAAACAACTAGGATATTCTAAAGCCAACTTACATTGACTTGAAAGATGCAGTTGTAATATTTGAGCATTCATATTTCTTAATTCAACAAATGCTAAAAATCAGGACTTAAAAATGTTTTGTTGATTATCTAGATTTATGAAAGTGATGGATGGAGAAAGTATTATTTCTGCTTCAGCACCTAGTATAGTGCCTGACATATAATAGGCAATTAAAAATGTTTATCAACTGAGTAGTTAGGAAATGTATGTTGTATGAATGCTCTTCTGTAGAGGTATAAAGAAAAGACAAAGAGCCAAGGGAGACTTTTTTTTTAACTAGCTGTGTGCCCTTGGCTAAGTTATTTGACCTCTATTTGATTCAAAAGACTCCCTATGACTTTCCTAATTAATAGATGAATTGTGATCTATACTGAGGAGTTTAACACAATGTTAAAATTACAGATTCTGGAGGTATTTGATATCATAAAATATTAGCTATGGAAAGGATATAAAAAGCTATCTTGTCTAATTCCCTCATTTTATTGAGGAGGAAACTGAGACCTAGAGAATAGAAGGGAATGTACCATGTTCAAGGTCACAAAGCTAGGTAGTGTCAAAGTTAGGACTAGAATTTGGGTTTCCTAGAACTTAGTGCTCTTTACATTAATGAAAACAACTATTTTGTTGTTATTTAGTAGTGTCCAACTTTTCATGACCTCAGTTGGGATTTTCTTAGCAAAGATACTGGAGTGGTTTGACATTTCTTTCTATGGCTTCTTTTACAGACATGGAAACTGAGGCAAATAGGATTAAAAGACTTGCTAATGTCTGAGGCCAGATTTGAAGTCAGATCTTCCTCACTCCAGGCCCAGCACACCATCAACTACACCATTTAGTTTCTACAATACTAGCTATTAAATACCATTACTACAAAAAGTTCTATAATAATATTAATTTATCATTATATCATACTTTCTCCTGCTAGGCTAATAGAATCTTTATAAATATTAAATTTTATTTTTTTATTTGAAAAGAATTTGCTTTTTCCCTTCCGCTATTGAGAAAGAAAAACATAATTTTTGTTATAAACATCTATACAAACAAAATAAATTCTTACATTGTTCATGTTATTAAAAAGTCTGTCTGAACTCAGTTCATCACTCTCTTAGAAGGTGAATATCATGTTTCATTTTGAGTCTTCTGGATTTGTAGTTAATCATTACATTAATCAGAGTTCTTATATCTTTCAGAATTGTTTATCTTTACCATATTTTTGTTATTGTATTAATTGCTCCTAGTTCTGCTCACTTCTCTCTACATTGGGTTCATACAAGTCTTCCCTGAAACCATCCTAAAACCATTTCCTTCATCATTTCTTGCCTCACAATAGTATCCTACCATTCATATATCATATCTGATGCAGCCAGTTTTCAGCTGACTAGTAAAACTAGTAAAAGACTAGACTAGTAAAAAATAAAAGATACCTATCTTGCAGATCAGGAGACTTAAACATGAAAAACAAAACTAGGAAAGAGTTTTGAACTTGGTGATTTCCCCCCATCTTATTTGCTCTTCTGAATTTGCTTGATTCCTATAAATTCACGATGGAGTTTCTTTCTTCCTCCTCATCTTCAATCTCCCCTATCTATTAGGTGCTGCTTTCCCCCTGGTGTTTGTGAATATTCTCAGATCTTACCATAATCCTTTAAAAAGTTCCCTTCACCTTACATATACAGAGATTATTGTCTTGTTTCTTTGACCCTTTTTCAGTATCAAATTCTTAGTAAGAGCTCTTTATACTCATGGTTTCTATTTCTTCATTACCTTGAAATCTGATTTCTGACCCCACCTATGTACTAGAAATGTCCTCTACCTTAAAAGTTGCTAGTGATCTATTAAATGACATATCAATGGCTTTTTTTCAGCTATCATCTTTTTCATATCTCTGCAGCTTTTTAGACTATTTACCACCTCTTTCTCCAGGATCATCTTTCTTCTTTTGCTTCTTGACAGTATACTTAATTTTCTTTTCTATCTATCTCACCTTTTCTTCCTTTTTTGCTGGATTAGTATCTATTTTTCATTTCTTTACCACAGAGGCAATCTTCTTCTTCCTTTTCTCACCACTGTCTCTCCTTGTGAACTCATCTATTCTCATTGGGTTTAATTATGCAGAAGACTACCAAACCTATATTTCTAGTCCTTTCTCTACTGAACTCCACTTCTGCATCATTACCATCTTCTTGACAGCTCCATCTGCATAATCAACCTGTAGCTCTAAGTTAGTATGTTTAAAGCTGAATGAACCCATCATCTTCCTCCTTCAATCTGAACTTCTTTAATTGTTCCTGTTTTTGGTGAGGGCACTTTTATCCTTCCAATATACAGATTTGTGAATTCAGAATCATATCTCTCTTTCTCTCCCTCACCTCTCATATCTAATTAAATACAAAGTTTTCTTGATTTCATCTCCACAGACTCATTGCTACTCATCACATTCCTATTCAAATAGGAATTTTTTCTTCTTCTTATCTCCCACTTGGATTTTCATAATAATCTTTTTTAAAATGATAATTTTGTTTTGAAATAAGACACTTCCTCACAAACATGTAAATAAGCATCCTTATAAGGTACTTTCCTTGAACACAATTTATCTATTACTTATATAAGGGGAATGATATCCTTTAACTTTGATGGTGCATACTACTACTACTATTACTACTACTACTACTACTACTACTACTACTACTACTACTACTACTACTACCACTACTACTACCATTACTCTACTATTATCACCACCACCACTACTACTACTATCACTGCTACAACTGCTGCTACTACTACTACTACTAAACACAACCATCACTGACTTTTATAATTGACCATATTATATTTTCCTTTTAAGCTGACTTTTTTCTAACATTACAATTTTTGTGAATATTATTGACTTTGTTTTCTTTACTCTGACTATATTTATCTAGGTCTCCCTTCACTTCTGTGAATTGTGCAATTTCTTATGATGCAAAAGTATTTCATTACATTTATATGTGATAATTTGTTCAATATGTGTTTATTCAACATAAGTTGAGCATATATTTTGTTTCCAGCTTTTGTCATTGAAAAGAATGTGTCTGTGAACTTTTTTTGTATATGTAGTTTTTTTATTGCATATATTGAATAACCTTCCTGGGAAATAGTCCCATTATTAGAATTTCTAGGTTAAAGAATATGAAAAATTTATTAATATCTCTTGCATAATTCTAAATTATTTTCTAGAAAAG
This sequence comes from Antechinus flavipes, assembly GCF_016432865.1. Classification (NCBI taxonomy): domain Eukaryota; kingdom Metazoa; phylum Chordata; class Mammalia; order Dasyuromorphia; family Dasyuridae; genus Antechinus; species Antechinus flavipes. The sequence continues at coordinate 134,630,165 of NC_067399.1, read as the reverse complement.
AAGATTAATTCAAAGTTCCACCATCAGTAAATAACAATACCTGTCTCCTCATAGCCCTTTCCATAGGGTTTGCCATCTGTTATGATTTGGGTGAGTATAAGCCAATACCCAGGATTGTTTTAATTTTTTCATTTTTATGATTACTAGATTGATTTCTACTGATTCTGAATGTTTTCTCAGGTGGTTGTTAGTTGTTTATATTTTTTCTTCTCAAAGGGGACAGGTAGGTGGCACAGTGGATAGAATGCTGAACCTGTAGTCAGGAAGACTCAACTTTGTGAGTTAAAATCCAATCTCAGACACTTACTAGCTATATGATACTGAGTAAGTCACTTAATCCTGTTTGTCTCAGTTTCCTCATCTGTAAAATGAGCTGGAGAAGGAAATGGTAAACTAGAATCTTTTTCTTGAAAACCCCAAATAGAGTCACGAAAAGATGGAGACAATTGAAAAAAATTCAAATTCTTCTGGGAAGAATAAAATTGTTCATATCCTTTGTAAGATAGGGTATGGACCATTTTCCTGGCCTCCATCCTAATGACTATAGATCAGATCAAGTCACTCCCCTCAACCTTATAGTCCTCTATGATGTTGTTGGACTAGATCTCAAATTGTTTCTACAAATCTATATTCCATTTCCAAGCTCTGTATATCCACACAAACTTCCCTCATACTTGGCAAGTATGCATTCTTTTCTCACTTTTGCTTTTCAGATCTTTTCCCCACTTCAAAACCCCTTTCAGCTATGAAGTCTGCCCTGACCCTGCTAAATGTTACTGTCTTGTCCCTCCTCAAAGATTGTATGACATATTGTATCTCTCCTTTGGCTGCAGTTGTGCTGCCTTGTATCACATTTATGTGTATGTTTCACAGTTGATAGGGATAAACATTCTGAGATGACAAGGACTATTTTCCTCCTTGTATCCCCAGAGCATTGTGCATAATGGGAAGTTAATAAATGTTTATTGAATTGAATTGAATGAAGGCATTCTATTACCTTCTTACTCTGTTTCAAATCCTCATCTTTGAAAGTAAGAAGTACTTAGCTCTATAGCACATCACTTGATCCTGGGGGATTGCCTTTCTCAATTTTATAGTGGGAACTGCCTCCTCAATTTTATCCTGTGCCTGGGGACTCACATTTCATGAGGTTGAAAGAAGCTATGGCTATATTCAGTGGTAGCCAATGATATAGATCAGTCCTTTTAACTCCTCAACTGGGAGTTTACAGAAAAAACTGGGGCTCAGATGGTGGATGTGGTTAAAATGTAAATGGTTGGGTGCTGAAGTTCAGGGAAAAGCACACTATTCTTTGCTTCCTGATGCCATTTTGATACACAAATCCATTTTTATTGAGGTAATAATTTATTTTTTCCTGAAGGGATCTTTGATTTTTATAGGTATAGGTCTCTTTCAATACAAATTAGCACCTCCTCTGCAATTTTTAATCTTATTATGTTATCTGCAGGTACTGAAAGCAATTTGCCCACTAAGGATGTCAGAGATAGGACTTGAACCAAGAGCTTCTAGGCTGAACTTGCTTCTGAGCAGTAGTGGAGAAGTAGTGGTTAAAGTAGATACGATGGGAATCCTGAAGGAAGTGACCACTTCAGATTAGAATCTATGGATATTGAGTTATTTAGTAGACTAAATAGGATCCATAGCCTAGGGAGGAAAGATTTCAGAGTTCAAAGAAAGCATAATCCCATGGATTAAACTTTGGTAGGGAAAGTCAGCTCAGAAGAAGAAGAGATTGTTTTAAGATTTAAAGTCTTATTATAGAAATCCAAATACTTCTGAGAAGATAATTGGGAGATATTCAAAGGAACAAATAAGGGAACTCCTTGATCACCCTGACCTTTTAGCTCTTGTCCTCCATTGATGAACATGTCAATGTTGCCTTCTGGTGCTCCTCCTTGGGAGATCATTCCTGACCATTTCTTCTTAGTCTCATTTTCTAGTCATTCTTTCTGCCCCTCCTTCATAGGGATAAGTATCCTTTAATGCTCTGTTTTGGGCCATTTTCAATTATTTCCCTATCCTTTATCCCTTGTTGACTTTGTCTATTCTGAAGGTTCAGATTAGCATTTCTTTGCAGACGATTTCCACATTTAGGTTTTGTTCCAGTTGTCTCTGAACTCCTTTTTGGTATCTCTAGCTGACTTGATGGATGTTTCTGTCTAGATATCTTGCTGGAAGCTCAAGTACAACATGTCTAATTGCATCATCTTTTTCTCAAATTCACCTTTTCTCCTAAGTGCCTTTTGGTACTACCAGTCTCCTCCAGGTCACATAGGCTGAAAACATCAGTTTCATTTTTTATTCTTTCCTCTCCCTTAACCTACTTGTGGACAATTAATTAATAGACATGTTCTATCTCCAGAATATCTTAAAATTATCTTTCTACTACTACCTGCAGGATCAGACGCATCATCTATCACTATCACTTGGGTTATGGTAATAGATTCTTAAATGGCCTCCTCACTTTCAGTTTCTCCCCTTTACCATGCATCTTTCACATAGATGGCAAAATAATATTTCTGATTCAAAGATTAGTTCATGTGACTTTCCTGCCCATGAACCTTCAAAACTTTTCATTGTTTACAGATAAAATATAGATTCCTCGGACTGGCATTTAAGCTTCCACAATCTGGGTCTGACCTTTATTTTTTGTTTTATGTTGTATTATTATTCACCTTCACATATTCTAGATTCCAACCAGACTGGAACTGCTAGATATTTCTTTAAATGTGACCTAATGTCTCTCCTTTCTATAGTGCCATCTCCTCATATACACATTTAACTTAGGTTATTCAAGTATAACATTGACCTAGAGTGACAGCTCCACTGACCTGTCAGCACAGTGGTGATCTCTCTTCTTCCCTATGGATAAGCCTCCTCTGAGGTGCTGTCTTCAATTTTCTTCCTGCCATTTATTTCTTGTTGAATTCATCTGCTCTGAAGGCTATGGATCCTAAAAAATAGGCCTAAGAATGCTTGCTTTTTTTTTCAGTTTCAGGAGCTGGCAACAATCCCTACTGGTTTGGGGAGTTCAAGCCATGGTGATGAATTTGGATTCAGGATTGCAGGTGGGTGGTGCAGCCAGTCCTTCAAATAAGTACTGGGAAACTAGGGTGCCTGGGACTTAAGCTTGAGGCAGGGTGATGGTAGTAGTGGTGGTGTGGGACTTGCAACTGAGACTATGCTCTATAGCAGTGGTGTCAAATTCAAAGGCTACTTACAAACTGCCTATTAACACAGGGAACAAATTTGCGTTATCCATATTTTGTTGCATTTTAAATTTATTTTCTTGTTGTATAATTTCCCAATTATATTTTATTCTGGTTCAAGCTATATTCAGAATTTTGCTGGTTGGATCCCAATGATCAGGAGTTTGATATCTCTGTTCTGTAAGAACTGAGTTAAGCTATAAACCTGATTCCCTTGAGTTGATGAAAAGGTGTCTGTGGAACAGACTATGACTTCCATGTGTTGGGATTTTTTGTTAGTATAATTGTAATTATACCTTTGAAGTAAATATTTCTGTGTAAAATCTCATCTTACTGTTAGTGGTTAAATGGAACTGGATTGTCGGGATCCACCTCCTGTAACTGAGGGAATAAAATTGGATAGGGCTGGAGTCAACTGCAGAAAGCCTTGATACCCCCAAGTCTCCTTAATGATAATAGAGAACCCTGGGGAAGGGGTGAAATGTAATATATCTGATTTTCAGGTGGTGAGGATTAGAGTTGTCTGTGTAACAGAAATAAGAAAGTAATGGACTTTCTAGCTAATTTGAAATGATAAAGATATTAGCAAAGATAGAAAAGACATTAAGCTTATGGCCAAAAGACATTATTCTCAAATGTATATCTACTAATGGCTACTACTTGCTAAAGAAGGCAAGACTCTGATGGTAAAGAAGTTAAAGCCAATTTAAGCAATTTTCAAGGACAATTTTAATAGGTATGTGAAATTTTCATTTTATATACTAATTCCTTGTGTTTTATTTAACCTTCATATAAGATGAGATTCTACATGTGTGCATGTGTATATATAAAATATATATATATATATGTGTGTGTGTGTCATATATAGTTGTTGAGTTTTTTAATCTTGTCCAGCCCCTTGTGACTCTATGAACCATATCATGCCCGTACTGTTTTTTTTTTGTTGTTGTTTTTTTTTTTTGGCAAAGATAGGAGCAAGGTTTGCTATTTCCTTCTTCACTATACATGCATATATAAATATGTATATCTTTCTTTTTTATTATAACTTTTTATTGACAACATATGCATGGGTAATTTTTTACAAAATTATCCCATGCACCCACTTCTGTTCTGATTTTTCCCTTCCCTGCCTCTACCCCCTCCCCTAGATGGTAGGTAGTCTTATACATGCTAAATATGTTATAGTATATCCTAGATACAATATATGTGTGTAGAACCAAACAGGGAGAATTGGATTCAGAAGGTAAAAATAACCTGGGAAGAAAAACAAAAATGAAAGCACTTTACATTCATTTCCCAGTGTCCCTTCTCTGGGTGTAGCTGCTTTTGTCCATCATTGATCAATTGGAACTGTTAGATCTTCTCTTTGTTGAAGAAATCCACTTCTGTCAGAATACATCCTCATACAGTATCATTGTTGATGTATATAATGATCTCCTGGTTCTACTCATTTCACTCAGCATCAGTTCATGTAAGTCTTTCCAAGCCTCTCTGTATTCATCCTGCTGGTCATTTCTTACAGAACAATAATATTCCATAACATTCATATACCACAATTTACCCAGCCATTCTTCAATTGATGGACATCCATTCATTTTCCAGTCTCTAGCCACTATAAACAGGGCTGCCCCAAACATTTTGGCACATACAGGTCCCTTTCCATTCTTTAGTATTTATTTGGGATATAAGCCCAGTAGTAACACTGCTGGATCAAAGGGTATGCACAGTTTGATAACTTTTTGGGCATAATTCCAGAATGTTTGGATTCATTCACAACTCCACCAACAATGCATCAGTATCCCAGTTTTCCCACATCCCCTCCAACATTCATCATTATTTTTTCCTGTCATTTTAGCCAATCTGACAAGTGTGTAGTGGAATCTCAGAGTTGTCTTAATTTGCATTTCTGTGATCAATAGTGATTTGGAACACTCTTTCATATGAGTGGAAATAGTTTCAATTTCATCATCTGAAAATTGTTCATATCCTTTGGCCATTTATCAATTGGAGAATGGCTTGATTTCTTTATTTTTAAATTTTTTATTATAGCTTTTTATTTACAAGTTATATCCATAGGTAATTTTACAGCACTGACAATTGCCAAACCTTTTGTTCCAATTTTTCCCCTCCTTGCTCCCACCCCCTCCCCTATATGGCAGGTTGACCAATACATGTTAAATATGTTAAAGTATAAATTAAATACAATATGAGTATACATGTAATGGCTTGATTTCCTATAGATTAGAGTCAATTCTCTATATATTTTGGAAAGGAGGCCTTTATCAGAACCTTTAACTGTAAAAATGTTTTCTCAGTTTGTTGTTTCCCTTCTAATTTTGTTTGCATTAGTTATGTTTGTTATGTATATCTTTCTTTATACATCTTTTGAATATTACCTTTGTTTGGAATATACTTTTTCCTCATCACTATCCTTTGAATTCCTTGTCTTCCAACATGTTTCAGATGAGATACCACCTCATCCATGAAGCTTTTTCGTGTTGCATCTAACTCCCTTCTCAATTTTTTTTGAGAAAACATTCTTTGAGAAGAAAATCTGTTTGTTTGTATCTCTTCTTTGACTCTATCACCTATTACCTTGTATCACACTTATTTGAGTTTACGTCATTTTCTTCTAGTTTGACTATACTTCTTGAGGAAAAGGATTAGATCTATTTTTTAATGTGTCTCTAGTACCAAGACAATTATCGGCACATTCTAGGGGTTCAAAACATATTTGCTAAGAGATTGGATCCAATGAGCAGTGATTAATAGTTAAATATTTACTTGAGAAAAGTCTCTAGTGGAAGAATCTGACCTTTACTCCTGTGCTACATAACATTTTTATCAATGACTTTGACATAAAGTTTACCAAGTGCTTTCCTTACAACAACTAGATAAAGAATGTAAGTATAAAATTATTGACTATCTTCTTCTAAAGACTCTCTAGGGTGATAGTGTTGTCTCTTGGTTCCCCTTTTACCTGTATGATGGCTCCTCTCATCCCTCTTTGTTGGATCATCATTCATGTTATATCCCTTAACTATGAATATATTCCTAGATTTTCTTTTGAAGACCTTATCACTTTACAGAGATTTAATTATCAATTCTTTTTTGATAACTTCACTTTCCACATTTCCAGTCCCAGCTTGTCTTCCCAGCTTCAATCCCTTATCATTAACTTACTCTTAAACATTTTCAAATGGATATCCTAGAGGCATCTCAAGCAAAACAAACTGTTCAAAACATAGAAAACACTATCTTTCTATGAAAACCCAACCTTGTTCATAAACTTCCATATTTTTATTTTGGATACTAGCATCTTTCCAATCATCCAGATTTATAAATTCAGTGTCATCCTCAATTCTTCTCAGTGTGGACGAAGTCTTAAATGGGGTGGAAGATATGAAGTATAATAGATATATTTTGGCAAACTAGCTATATGATTCTGAGCTATAGGTATATATTTTTAACATTATAAGGAGAATCTTTTCTTTCTCCTCACAAGTTGACTTCCTATATCATTATCCAAGAGTCAGTGGTAAGGGTGCCAGATTCAAAGTATTGTACCCTAAATAATTGCTTTTAGTTATTGTTCTGGCCTTAGCTCTTCAAATAGCTCTTCTTTCCTTTCTTCCTTTCTTCTTCTTTCCTTCCTTCCTTCCTTCCTTCCTTCCTTCCTTCCTTCCTTCCTTCCTTCCTTCCTTCCTTCCTTCCTTCCTTCCTTCCTTCCTTCCTTCCTTTTTTCCTTCCTTTCTTTCCCTCACCCTCTTCCTTCTTTTTTGTCACTTTCTTTCTTCTTTTCTTCTTTCCTTCAACCCCTCCCCCCCCAATTCAACTCTGTGTCTTGGTGGAGATACAACATCAACACTTATAATTAAATGGAAAAAGACATATAAATTTGTCCCTTTTTATCTGCAGTGTCTAAAGATCTCATGGAAAATGTATTCTTTCTTTCCTCTTCCTTTTTTATCTTGTGAAAAGATGGAAAAAATATCCTATGAACTTTGAGACTCAGTGACAGGAGAACTTACAGCTCCTGGAGTTCTGGATGAGAGAGGTGCTGCACCCTCATTTTGCAAGGAAGGGCAAAAGAGCAAGACATGGGAGAGAAACTGTCCAGAGAGTGTGATTCCAGAGGGGCAGTGAAGCCTGGCCAAAAGCTTTAACCCCCCCCCCCCCCCCCATATGAAACTGAACAGTGATTGGATTGGGAGGTGAGTTCCAGCTTGGTGAATGTTTTCCAGTCATGGAGTTCAAGTAGCAGGCATATTATTCTCTCCCTGTCTCATTTTCTCTTCCCTTTTCCATTTGGTTTATTTATAAACACCTGAACCCCCTCTATTCCTCTTTCTAGTTTTCTATTGTTTGTTGTCAATGTTAGTTGTGAACTTGACTTAAAAAATGATTTGTCTCTTGTCTTTGTCATTATTGGGACACAGTGTACATAGGTTGTCGTTCAACTATTTCACTCCTATGTAACTCTTTGTGACCCCATTTGGGGTTTTCTAGGCAGAGATACTGGAGTATTTGCCATTTTCTTCTCCAGTTCATTTTACAGAAGAGGTAACTGAGGCAAACAGGGTTAAGTAACTTGCCCAGGGTCACACAGCTAGTGAATGTTTAAGGCTGGAATTGGGTCAGATTTTTCTGATGCCAGGTTTGGCACTCTCTTTGCCTTGCTACCCAGCTGTTTTTGTACATGGGGTACTGTAAGGGACACATATTTCACACAGAATACAAACTAGAACTATACAACTCTGATTTTGCTCTGTGTGTGTGTGTGTCTGTGTGTGTAAAAACTTCCTCCCTGTTAGCTGCATTTTATGTGCTGTCTTTAGTCATTAAAATGTAAGCTCCTTGAGGAAAAGAGATGTCTTTCTTTTTTGTTTGCATTTGAATTCCCAGCACTTAGTGCAGTTCTTGGCATATAGTAAAATATCTAACAAATGGGCTAATGTGACTCGATGCAGTATATAATAGGGAGTCATGTTGGGTGTTTGAGTGAATAATCCTTGCAGTAGATTCTCTTCCATTAGCCCAACTTTAGGTCAAATGAAAATGAAAATCAGAGCTCAAAATTGGGAGAGGAGCAGTTTTAAATGTAGCCCAAGAAGAACAGGGATGGGAGGAATAAAAAATTGATGTGAGTCATACATATTGCAAGAAGACAGCCAACAAAGACACTTAAGGATGAAGTTTGAGCACAAACCAAATGTTGCAGGAGAAATGCAGCTGGAGCTGAGGGAGAGAGAGGCCAACACTGATCAGTAGCTAGAGTCTGTAAGTTGGAACATTTGGTGATTCCAGGCTCCTTCAAAATACGTCTGCTGACCACAGATGTGACAAGATTAAAATTGCCTACACAGCTCTCAATGGGCAATGCTCGGTTTCTAACTCTGCTTCAGGCCAGCCACACTGGGGATTTTATTGTGCCCTGAAAATGGAAGCGTAGCTTTGGCTTCAATAAAATCATTGCTTCTACTCAAAGAGATGTCAGCTAAACCAGTCACCCATGTTCATGAATTTACAGGAATGTAACACTTTTCATATGCCTCTAGCACCATATTTTTCAACCCCAGAATTTTAACCAGTCTGGAAAAAATGTTTACTATGGAATCATAGAATGTCAGAGTTAGAAGGAACCTCAGTGACTTTCTTATTTAACCTGTCGCTGAACAGCTTCCTGACAAATAGTTTTTCAGCTTTTGCTGGAAGGGCTCTAATAAGGAAAAACTTACTATTTTCCTTAGTTATTCCATTTGTACTTCGAAGCACCTTAAATCATTAGGAAGTTCTTCCTTTTATATCAAGACACCAAAGGACCTTATTTCCTAATGTTCAGTTTAGCCATTTTCTAATCATGACTAGCTCTAACTCTTCATGATCCCATTTGGGGTTTTCTTGGTAAAAATACTGGAGGGCTTTATTCCTTTCTTCAGCTCATTTGACAGATGAGGAAATTGAGGCAAACAGGATTAAGTGACTTGCCCAGGATCACACAGCCAGTAATGTCTGTGACCAGATTTGAATCAGCAAGACGAATCTTCCAAACTCTAAGCTCTATCCGCTATACCACTTAGATGCTACAGCTTTTTTCTGGGCTCTAACTTCTTAATATCTATATAAAATGACAGTAGCAACAACAAAGGACTCTTCTGTCTTTTCATTCTTTCTCCATAGCTTACTCCTCCAAACTTCATCCTTTCCTCCTTCTAGTCCCTCCCCTCAGAATGGAGTAATGAGGATGCAGGAGGTAGAGCAGTCTTTGATAGATAGTTAATATATCAACATAGTGTGGGTGGGAGATTTTGTGTTATGATATCATTGTGATGGATCCTGAAGGATCTCTGATTAGAGACTTCTGCCATTGTTCTTGGACTTTATCTGAGAATGTTTATGAACCAAAGGGAGGGTCCCTTGGATGGAAGGATGAGGATTTAGGATTCTGCCCATTTGCTTCTTTCTACAACTCCAACCCTTAAGGTTTGATTTAAAAATACTTTAGCACTGATAGAACTATAAAGGTTCTTTTTCTTACAATATTTCCTGTTCCCTCCATTACATAGAATTAAGAGAATGGCACCCCTTTCTCATTGTGTCTGTTAATAGAACCTCCTTTGAGCCACAATGTGATGTAATGGAAAGAGTTCTTGGCTCTGAATTAAAAAAAAACAATGATTTGGGTCATATATTATATGTAATATATAATATTATATTAGCTATATAATCTCAGTCAAGATGTTTAACTTCTTTGGCCCTCACTATCATGATCTGTGAAATGATGAGAACAACTTTATCATCTACCTCAATAGGGTATTGAAGAAAAATTATCTTTTTTGTGCTTGCTTTTTTATACATATTCATGTGCATGAAAAATCCAGAAAATCTTTTGGGTTTAAGAAAAATCATGGTCCCCTTGACATATATAATTCTTTTGAGTAGTTTCTTCTGCAGATTCCCCCTCTTTCATCTCCATAAAAAGAGGAGCTTTGAGGGCATAGAGTTCCCATAAGTGGTTAAACAAATTATAAATAATTTCTAACCTTAAGTCAGGTGTCTGGGAGACACCTATGGGAGAATAGAGGGTAGTTCAGTCCCTAGCAGGGAGTTCAAAAGACAGATTAAATGCCTGAGGGCTTTGATTAGTTGATTAGCTGTTCAGTTTTCTGAAGGAGCTTTGCTGTTGAAAGCTAAGATTATGAAAAGCGACAGATCCTTCTCCTTATGGAGAGAAAAGCCATTTCCCCCCTAGTTTGATGATTGAGTTGCAAACAGCTTGCTATCTTTTCTAAAAGACTAGAAGCTTAGCCTCAGCTGAGGTCTTCAGCTGAAACTCATTAGGTAGCAACATCAAAACAGAACAGGATAGAGAGCAACATCTGGATATAGGCGCCTTAAAAAGTCTTCCCTTGGAAAGGGAAGAAAACCTATGGAGAGCAGTAGGAAGACACCACCAGAAGAATTAATGAATTTGCAGCATAAAAGTTGGTAATTGTCACATCATGGGTATATATTGTTCATATATTATTTAAATACTCTGACTCACTATCTTGATCTGTAAAATGGGATTCTATCTAGAACAAGTATGTAAAGAGGGTGACCCTGGGTTCTACAACCTTAAATAATCTGGAGAGAAGAGACCCCACTTTTCTTTAAAATATGGCTTATGTAAAACTTATATGTTGCTTATCACCAGAGGGTATCTTAGAGGTGAATTAGTCTACTTCATCCCTTATTTTACAGAGGAGGAAACTAAGACCTGGGAAAATTAAGTAATTTGTCCTGAATTACACAGCCAATAAGTATCTGAGGCAACATTTGAACTCAGTTTTTCTTATTTTTAAGTCTAACATTTTCTTCTAAACCACAATGCCTATAACCATGCTGCTGCTTCTTTTCTTCTTTCTTCTTTCTTGCTTTCCACAATAAGAAGTCTGGATTCAGTGAGTAATTTTCAAATAGCACATTTTAGCTTTTTATTTTCCTTTATTTTAATGTTGATCTGTGAACTTATTAATGATGTCTGCTTATAGATACACCTGCATGTATGGGTGGCCCTTCTTGTTCACTTTCTGAGGCAAGCTCCAGTCTTTGCTCACAGCATCCTCTATCCCAGTGTCATCAAATGTCCAAGTTTAAAGTAAAGAAAAATATTTTTTATGTAATTGCTTTTCAGTTGCAGAGAACATGCTATCTTCCTTTGCTTGTGATTTCTAGACCATAAAAATCATTTTATTCAATGGAGCAAGAGGATAGGTACTTTTCTACTAGGTGTCTCCATATGTTAGACATATATCAGAGTCCTGGAAAGATGCAGTGAGATAGATAACTTTGTTAAACAACCCTCTGATTGTTAATATTCATTGAGGCATGAAAGACTGAGATGAATGTTCACTAAAAATGTTTCCCATTGTCATGGATGATGAGATCCTCCAGATGTTCAAGAGGATAATTCAATTGCACCAAGCCCTTGAATATTGTAGATTCTCCTTAGTGGGGAAACACCATCACTTAAGAGTTTGGCTTAGCTATTCTTATTGGAAGAAACAAGTTTGTGTTGTCCATATCATGTCGTACAGTCAATGGGTGAATGCTTGAAGTTAGGCCTTCATTTTTTTAGTTCTTTGAGAATTGATTCCTCAATGTCTTCAAAATTGTGTCTTTTCCATTATGATCTGTTTCTCAGTACTTGTTCTATCCAAAGTCCATTTTTCGTTATTGTTTTCTTTAATGTCATTTGTATTTTTCTCTGAAAGTACACCTGTATTTTTAGAGCATGACATTACAGATTTCCCTAAATGGAAACCACAATTATTTATTGGAATTTGGCCTGTCATAAATGGGGAGAAAGTGGATAAGAATACCTGTAAATAACACTATAACATATGACTGGACAGACAACATATACATCACATATATCAGCAGATATATCAGTTAATAGTACGTATGTTGTATATTGTGTAAATACTATCATCAGACGCATTGTTGATATATACTGATATATATTTATACAATGTTTTATATATCTGCTGATATGAGATCTATGCTCTCTGTATGTATATGTATATATAAATTATATATCTTTGACAGATATTACAAATAGAAAATGAACTGGGGTCAAAATTAATAGGAAGAAAGTAGACTGGATTACAAATTTGTTTTTAAGAACCTTGAGCTTCTCTCTAAATGAAAGGCTCATATCTTCAATGCTATTATTCTCCTGGTGATATATGACTATAAATCATGAAAAACTAGGAAGTGAGATAGAAGACCACCCAAAAGGAATCTGTGCGTGATGTATGGTGGGTCTGAGCCAGCTGTAACATATTAGTAACAAGAAAGTAAGCAGAGAGTGCTATATGAAGGAAGTCAACAAAGGAAAGAGTAAGAGGAAACTGGGAGATGGGGCTGGCCAATAAGGACATAGCATTTAGGAACATGTGTACTATACTCTTCCTGCTGCATATACGTGGGAGCCTCCTGGAAATGTGTGATGATGCATGCTAAAGGTGACTGTCCCATAATTCTGAATATGAATAGATATTCTGTGATTGTCCCCTACTGATTAATTATGTGAAACTTTCCCTTGGCAGCTGAATAAACTATGTTCATTCTTGACCTCTTTCCACCTCCTGTATTCCCCAAATGACCACATAGTCAAGGCCAGCTTGCTAAAAATGGTTTTCACTATATCAAGGAAGATGAATTAGAACATAAAAGAGGGATGATCAAATGCAACACTCAATGGGAGACAGAAACTAATTCCAGCAGTGAAATAGCAGCAGCCAGATATTTGTTCGACAGCAGGGAGCAAGAACTACTTCCTTCTTGGGATACTGGAAAGGGGTAATTAATTGGTACACTCTCACTTTGTGTAACTATCAGGGGGAAATGGAATAATATTTGCAGGAGTTACCTTATTCAACAAAATATTCACAATACCACATTAACAATGCAGTTATCAATTTTCAAATTTTTTCTAACCAGAGGTGCTAGGAAGGAAACAAGTTGCTCTACAATTCAGGGGTCCTCAAACTACAGACCTCGGGCCAGATGCAGCAGCTGAGGATGATTAGCACCTTCACTCAGGGCTATGAAGTTTCTTTATTTAAAGGCCCACAAAACAAAGTTTTTGTTTTTACTATAGTCCAGCTCTCCAACAGTCTGAGGGATAGTGAACTGGCCCCCTATTTTAAAAGTTTGAGTACCCCTGCTCTATATGTTTCTCTCAAGATGGAGAATTCTCTCAAATTCCATGTCTCTTCTCTCCTTGCTCCTTATTTTTTCAATTAACAAGCATTCATTTTCTCTTCCTCCCACTTCTCTTTGTCTCTGTCCTCTTTCTATCATATTCTCTTCTTTTCTCTCTTTCTCTCTCTCTCTTCTCATTTCCACTCTCCCTTTCCCCCCATTCCCTTTTTTCTTCTGTCTCTTTGTCTTTCTGTTCTTCTTCCCAAATCATTCAACTCTCTGTGAATGAATTCTACTCATGTACATATATGCACAGCCCCTGGAGTTTTTCAAAAACACTCATTAATGTATATCCTGAGGTTGCTATGCTTTGAAAGGTATAATACCTTCAAAGAAAACAAAAGGAGGATTCGCTGATAGATAACTAATAGATAGCTTGTTTGCTACATTGATATCTTCATTATGTTAAGAGAATTTGAGGAAAGTCCCAGACTCCTTATTTTGAAGGGCTCAGGCAAGGGTATCATTGGGTCAGTCACTATGGGTAAGATATCAGCATCAGAATGTCCTTTCCATGCTCATCCATGAGATCCTAAATCCATGAGATAAGTATTGAGCAACGTACTTATATTCCTATTATTTACTAGCTAAGACATGATTTGTATCCTAGAAGTCCTCAATCTAGAGTTCCATTGAGCCTTATCCTAAGGCACTAGTCTAACAGCCTCAAGCTCATCTCTAACCATTTCAACTCAAACACCCAGTGCTTAAGTAACTTTCTGTACCAATAAAGAACCTGAAGAAAATAAGAGAAATATCTAGTTGGCTCACATTCTTTCCCTTCTGAATGATTACGTTCAGGGGCTGAAGATGCAGGGATGCCCAGATATCTAAATGTGGAATTGTATCATACTTTCAACTGCCTTTTTGGTGTGCCATGAAAAAAATAGCTTGTGTCAGCTTTAATTTCCACTCTGCTGAGTAGCAGGAAAGGTAAGGGCTATGTCTTTGAAATTGCAAAGGAGAGTTAGTGCGTCCACAGACATGGGAAAATGTAGCATGTCCGATGGCAAAAAGGAGAATAAATTCAGATGCTATGCATCAGAAAGGTAAGTGCCTGGAAAAGTAATATGGAAACTAACAGAAGGGGAGAGTAAAATGGTGTCAGTTGAGTCTAGATACCATAGCTGTAACTTCCATATCTCCATAAGGAGGTTGGATGGAGGATTTTGTGGATATCTTGTTCATTGTTGAGCAAGAGCTCAACTGATTGAACCAGAGCAAAGGAATAATATTACTTTCAAAAAGGCATGTGTACAGATAGGGAGGAAAGCTAGATAAAGCCACACAGGGCTGTGTCTGGATTAGCTTCCAATCCCAAAAAACCATCCCTACATAGTATGTTGTATTAAACAGCACCATGGTGACTCCCGCAGAGTGGTGTAGTCTAGCCCTCCTCTTGCTTCACTTGAATGTAGATATGAGAGAACATAGTCCTATCACATAATGGATATGTAACAAATCTTTATTGATTGATTGATTGATTTTTGGTTGATTCATAAACAGAAAAGGTGTCTCCACCTTCTGTATTCAACCAGCTGGGCTGAGAACCTCTCCTCTGCCAAGTAAGTATATTTTACCAACTTACCAGGTAGAGGTTTCAGGGTTTATAGGACACTATTGAAGTTATCCTAGCCATAAACTCCATTCCTAAAGCACAGCTCAGCCAGCAGGGCTTCATCAGGTCACAGTAACTATGGTATCTTATTCTAGCAATAATTCGTCATAGCCTAAAGTTTCATGTTGATCCATTATTTGGCACTGTATTACGTAACAGATCTTTTCTCCTATTATTTGCCACCACAAACATCCCAATCTAACAATACCTGTTCTTTCCTGTCTCTGTGTCTTTATTTATGCTCTCTTCAAGTTTGGGAATCTCTCTCTGAAGTCTTCATCAGTTCAGTTTTACTCATTCTTTAAGTTTTGATTCTATTCTCAGCTTCTCTATGAAATGTTATTCAGCTCACACTGATCATTTCCTTTTTCAGATACCTGTCATATATAAGTGGGTTGCTAGGTGGTGCAGTGGATAGAGTGTCAGGATTGGAGTCAGAAAGTCAGGAAAACTCATGTTTCCTGAGTTCAAATCTGACTTCAGGAACTTTCTAGCTACGTACCCCTGATCAAGTAACTTTATACCTTTGATGTACTTCCTCATCTGTAAAATAAGCTAAAGAAGAAAATGATATTCCATTCCTATATTTTTTTTTGCCAAGAAAACTCCAAATGGGGTCACAAAGAGTCAGACAAAACTGAAAATGACCGAAATGATAGTGTCTTATAATACAATTTATTTTATCATTTATCACAATATTTAGCATATTGTTGAAGTATGAGCCTTATTACTTAAATATATTATAATCTTTTTTAAAATGAAGAATAAATTGTACTTATTTTATATTTTCCCCACTTTCCAGTGCTTGGCACAATGCTAACATATGGAAGGCCTTCAATAAATGCTAGGATTCTAGACTATAGGCAAAGAATTGATTGTTTAGTGGCCAGTGAGTGTCTTGGAACGAAAAAATACCAGAAACTATTATCAATCACTTAAACCCCAGTGAGAAAGATTTGAGTGGTAAAGATGGTAAAGCCAGGGGACAATATAGAATAGTGAATTTGAAGATAAAAACTAATTTAATTCACACATTTTCCCAGGGTGATAGAACTTCCAGAAACAGCTTCTTTTTTTTTTTTTTTGGAAAGACCAATACAGAAGATGGAAAGAGAAAATCAAAGACTTAAGTGCTATTTCATTTTTCCTCACATTTGGTCTGTAAGACAGAAGTACATAGTTACCTTTGAGGGTAGGGAAGACACTCCAAACTATGTCTTGATATCATGTGCTTCAGTGGTACATAGATTTTGATCATTGATTATCGAGTTATATTCATTGAAATAGTTTAACTCCTTATCCCTAGATCATAAGATCTAGTAATGTAAGAGACCTTACTTAGGAGATCATCCAACCTATCTCATTTTCCAGATGAGGAGACTGAGGATCACAGAAAAGGAAATAATTTGACTATAGTCACACATAAACTTTTACATAGCTCACTGAATGATTAAGCAAGGTTTATATACATTTTTTGACATTTACTATTAGATGATGCAGAATACTTACCAAATTTCCAGGTGTGTTTTTCTTCTGTTTTTCTTCCCCCTTTTCTGTCCATTGAAAACTGGTGGGTGGCCTTCAGACTAGCCTACTATGGAAGGTAGGAAAAAAAAAAAACTGGATCTGAAGAGGGGAAGATCTTAATCTGAATCTTGTCCCTGCCACTTCTTGGTTTTGTTGTTTTGAATATATCATGAAGCCTCTCTGATGCTTCACTTTTTTCACCTGTAGAGAAGTAAGGGCTGTAATATTTCCCATTAGGGTTGTGATGAGGATCAAAAGAAATAATGTATGTGCATTGGGGTCCAACAGATAAACTGACTTTCCATTGCCTCCGTCCTGCCCCTGCAGTCTGTAGGATTCTGGAGGCAGTTCCACTGGACCATGGAATGTGTTCTGGCTTTGAAGTATTTAGGACTTGGTACTTTTTCATGATACAAAGTGGTACTGTGTAAGTTTAAAAGGAAAGACTTTCTGTATTTCTGTTTTTATGTCTCTCTTGTATCTTTGCCTCTTTCTCACATTTTCCTTAACATGTAGTGAGTGATAATGGTGACTCTGGGTTGCTGACAACTTGCTCATTAGAACAGGGACATATCCAGATGAGCCTCAGTCAACATCTCAACATTCGGCCTCTTCTGCTTTGTGTTTCTTTGATTGAGTATAAGTGGTCAAAAAAATCATGGATATTTCTATCATTAGAGAGCATCTTGTGAATTTTAAGAGGTAAAGATCCATAGGTCCGTCATTGATGATGACTTCACTATTAGAGATATCCTCCTAACAATTATTATAGAATTTATAAAGACATGTTACAATGGAGAAGAGAGCTGGACATGGAAATAGGAAGATCTTAATTAAAATTTAACTTTAGATATTAGCAGTATGATCATGGGCTAATCATTTAAGCTCTCTGCCTCAATTTCCTCATGTGAAAAATGAGGATAATAATAGTACATGTCTCTCAGGGTAGGTGGGAAGATAAAACAAGATAATATTTGTTTAGTACTTTGCAAATCTTAATGTGCTATATAAATGCTAGCTGTTATTGTTATCATCATCATCAATCTCTTTTTTTTTCATCATCATCATTATTGCAGAAGAGAAACACCATCAAGGGTTACAACCTCCGACCTAACTTTCCAAAAGTCATAGCCTTTGTGAGAATAGCTTTGATAATAAAGACCCAGGGTTAAAATAAAATGCCTAATCAATAGTTCCAATAAGGATTTAATGCTTTAAGTATCATCTTAGATGTATATTATAGCAGTTGTAAGTTACTGCTCATGTTTTAATTTT
Organism: Antechinus flavipes; assembly: GCF_016432865.1. Classification (NCBI taxonomy): domain Eukaryota; kingdom Metazoa; phylum Chordata; class Mammalia; order Dasyuromorphia; family Dasyuridae; genus Antechinus; species Antechinus flavipes. The sequence goes on along the minus strand of NC_067399.1, from coordinate 134,612,264 downwards.
GTCAATGTGTACTTGTGAGATTTTTGTGTTTTACACATGTCTTTTGTGTGGGAGAAAGAAATATCTAGGATACACTGTACATTGAGTATACTATTTCTCTTTTTGGAAAGATCTTAGACTTGAATATCCTTAAAACTTAGATATTCCTTGAAGTTTTAGAGTATAGATAAAAAAGAGCAGAGAGATTGAGAAAGAGCTTGACCTCTTTTTTTAGGGAACTGATGGAGCATAAGTCCATAACTGGGTGTCCCCTAAGAAAGAAGGGGCCAGTGTCTGAGCTCCCCTTAAGTCTTTGTTGTTCTCTGTGCAGACTGTTTATAAATATTAAAGCCAAGGCAATAGCTCTTTGTGTCTGCCTCTCAATCTATTCAACTGGCTAGCCTTTGCTATACTTTAAAGTGACTAAGAGATGGGGGAGTATGAGGTGAGAATTTAATCTTGCAACAAGCACAAGCCTATCAGGTTATTTGGCCTTCTATCTCACCCCTCCCCATGGTGCTCCCCTTTCACGTTCAGATGTCCATCCTAGCATTTGGACCTTGTCTGTATCATCCTATTTCTGTCTTCTGATTCCAATCACACAACTTATGTGAACAGCCCTGGTAAAGGGCTGTATTTCCTGCCTTTTTGAAAGTGGGTTCTCCAGCCTTCCCAATTTTTGCAGCGTGGGCGGCCTCTGCTGCCTACAGGTTCAGCCAGCCCCAGTGGTGAGAGTAAAGCAGTTGTGGAGAGTCTGTAGGCGGTTGGGCTAGAGGGGAGGTGGGAGGGATGGAGACTGCATGTGAAAACCGAGGAAACACGATGACAACAACAGCAGTGGTGTCAGGGAAGCAGGCTGCTAACCTGTCTGCAAACTCTGCATCTAAGCTATGTGTGAAAGGGAAGAAGATCGGATCTCCCTCTGATTGCCACAGAGTTCTGGTAAGTCATTTAAACCTTTAGTACCTCAATTTCCTCCTCTGTACAAGGAGGAGGTTGATGGGGGATGACCTCCAAGGTCGCTTCCATCTCTAACAATCTGAATCTCTTGACTTCCTAAGACATAAAGACCACATTCTTGCCTCCTTTCTCTTTTCTCCCTGTCCTCTTTGCCTCTTCTCCTTCTCTAATTCTTCCTGACCTTACTCTACCTCTAACAATGTCTCAGGGAACCACAGAGTATCACATTGAGGTACAGTAAATAAGATGAATTTGGAGCAGGAATCCCACTGTGAATTGCTACAGACATTAGTCACCTGCTCTGTAAACCATGGCCAATCAGTAAACCTATCTCAGCCCCAGTTTCTTTATCTGTAAAATGGCAAATAAGAGCATCATAGCTCTTGCCTCACAGAGATTTTGTGAATCTCAAAGGTGATAATGTATGTAAAACACTTTGGAAACATCTAAAAGACTATATAAATATCAGTTATTATTAGAGTTGGAAGTTTGCTAAGAGATCTTCTATTCCATTCCCTGATTTTTATAAAAGAGGAGACAGAGAAATGAAATGACTCGGGATCACGGAATTTTAAACTGGAAGAGATCTAAGATCCCAGCTAGTCCAATCCTTTTATTTTACAGATGAGGAAATTGAGGCCTCAGAAGTCTGAAGTGACTTGAAAATAAGCAGCAAAGTCACGATTGAAAGCTCAAGTTCTTGCTTACTTTTCATTAAGCAGCCCAACTTGATCAGCTCGAAGTAACTGGGGAAAAGAAAAAAAACAAAACAAAACAAAACAAAAGAGAAAAGCCCAGCCTTCTCCTAAAAGTACCCAAAAGCCCGGCACGTCTCAGGTCACAAGAGTCTAGGAAACAAGCCTGCCCCCTGAGAATACAGCCGCCCCAGGCAGCTGGAGGGCGAGGCAGCCTCCAGCCCGGGCCGGGGACTCGGTGATGAGTTCAGAAAGGCTGTTCGAGCACAGAGCTCCAGGCTGATCCCTGCGGCATAGGAGAGAGCCTGGCAGGGGGAGCAGGCTGGGAGCAGCAAGCACTCGGGGTCGCTGCGGCTGCTACCTGCTTCTGAGTATGCAGAGCATGTAGGCAGCGGCGCTGCTGGGGCGGGGAGAGCTCGGGAAAATACCGCGGCTGGCCCGCGGGGAGCCCCGCTGACTTGCTGCTTACTCTCCTGTGGGCTGGCGGCTGTGCTCCTGACCTCCCCATCCCAGCCTTCCCTCCGGCTCCGAGGGGGGTAGAGTGGGAGGGAAAGGGTAGGTAACCATGCTCTGTCAGGTTGCCAGCCTGTCCCCTGCCTGGGTAGCCCTGGCCCAGCGCAAAAGCCTTGCGCATTCCGAGGGAGAATCCGTGTCCAGCCCAGCCTACTTTCTGCCCACTGTGCAGCTGTCGGCTCCGATTTCGAGTGGAGCTTTTGGGAAGGGAGCCCTAGGGTCCCGATACTCGGGCAGAGGGGGTCCTGCTGCAGATGAAAATCCGAAAAGAGCTCTCTGATGTCACTGGGAACCAGGTGGAGAAGAAAGAAAGGGAAAGAAATTGTTTCCGTCCCCTACAAAGGAATGCATCAGCCTGGGTTGCCAGGGAGCCAGCCCCAGGGGGCATCGAACTCAGGGGCCTCAGCCCAGCAGGCAGGGATCATAATTAGGGGTTAGAAGGAGGCTTGGAGTGCCAAGGACTCCCCTGTTTTTCTCTGGAGTTGCCGTGGAATTGGTGGCTCGGCTGCAGGCATGACAGGCAGAATAATTATAAGAGGCAGCCTAGGCACGTTGCAGTGGTGCAAACAAAAGCCCAGATAACGGGAGACTTTTCCTCCCCCACCCTGCACCTGCTCGCGTCTCTCCATGGCTCGCTTTAACTGAGGCTTTGGGGCAGACGTTTGTTCCCCCAAAATACTGGGGAGAATGTAGGCTTTGGAATCTGAAAAGTATAGCTATTTCCCCACTCCATAACCCGAAGGAAAAACAGCAGCTCTGAAATCAGACAATTGGGTTCAAAGTCTACCTCTGAAGTTTAGTATCTCTGTGATCTCGGGCAAGTGAATTAACATCCTTGGGTCTCAGTTTCCTTCTCTGCGAAATGAAGGGGTTTGTCTAAATGGTCTCTGATATTCTTCGAAGCTCTAGATTCACGGTCCTCTCATTCCGGGGAGGGCCATTAAATCCCTGCCCAACTTGTTTCTAGTCTGAAAGGTAACAGTTTAAAGAAACTATGTAAGGAAAGAAGACGTTGGTTGCGATCTAAGATCTGCTTAGTCAGCTGAGTACACTGGGTACCTTTCAATTTGCTAAGTGACCTTGGGGGAGGGAGGTAACTTTTCTTCTTTAGACCTCAATATTCTTCACATGAAGAGCTTGGTCTAGATAGTTTCTAAAAAGCCTTCTGGGTTCTTGCAATCTGGGGTTCTAAGCCATTAATCAAAAATTTCCATCATATAACTTCAGCAAGTCAACACTGAAAAAGGGAAGAAGCATTTGATTCATGTCTTGCTTAAAATCATAGGGCTGTGTGCTTGGAGTTCACATAATTTACAATTTAATTTTCTTTGCTGACTTTAATATAATCGGTGGTTTAGGATTTTAAAAACTTTTAAAAGGGAATGATGACTTTGCTTGCATCAATCATATGCTCTAGTGTGTGGTCCTGGGAGCTAGCAATCTACCTAAACCAGGTTATATTCTCTATTGAAGTCTATTGAAACCTACTAAACTGGAAGTTTTATGAGGGAAGAGGTCATTCATTTGTATTATATTTTCCTATGCACCTAGCACAATAGTAAGGTGTTCAAGAAATGTTGGTTTTATTTCTGTTTAGAAGAGAGATTTCTGATCCCTTCTGGAGGCTAATAATTGCTCCTGGGATAGAGAAATAGTATGGTGAGGGAGGATATATTTTGACCTTAATATTGGATCTGTCATTTTCTTTTGTGTAGGCTAAGGTTTGATGCAGGATAACCTGAAGGATTTCTGCTACTTTAATTAAAAACTTTCAATGACTCTCCATTGTCTACTGAATAAAAGTCCAAACTACTTAGCCTGGCATTCAGGGCTCTCTATGCAACTTTCCTGATTCGAATTCCATTATCTCCTATATATATTTCTGCCTTCAACCAAACAGTAAATAGTCACTCACTGTTCCTCATTTGGATGTTCTTTCTCTTCTCCTAAAAAAAAGTTAAGTGACCTATCTATGGTCACACACCTAGTAAATTCCAGGCCTTAGATATCATCCCATGTCTCCTCATATAGCAAATTCAATGATTTTTGAACTACTCCACACTCTTTCTGTTATCTTCTGTGTCCTTACCTCAAGTATTTTCTCTGCTCTTGCATTTTAGGATTGGTGCATTTTGCTCTTCTATTAGTCAGCATTTAAATCAATTTTTTGGACTAAGGCTTATAAAATGAATGAGGTTCCAGGAGAATAATAGCAGGGTGCAAATATGAATTGAATCTCATGTGGACTGAGTTTAATGAGGATGAATTCATTGTCCTAAGTTTGATTGCTATTTAGCTTTAATCACTGAATGGGTATGGCCTCAGTCAAACTAAGACCTGTTACTGACCTTCGCTTGAAAAGGTCAAGGTTTCCTACCATATCCAGGGATGTCTACATCTGGCCCCTGGACCCAGATGTTCTGGAGGGAAAAATGAGGCATATGACCTTGCACAGCCCTGGTAAAGTACTTGCCACTGATGATTTTGGAGGAGATAGTGAGGCTGATAATTTTGCACAGCCCTGTCTCACTTAAATCAGAACTCATCTGCACATGTGGAGGATCCAGGAGGTATGGCTATATAGGAACTGATGTGGAAAAACAGCAGAATGTTGTAGAGAGATCTTCTATTTGGAATATGGTTTGAATTCCGCGTTCCAAGTTTGCTTGCAATTCTAAGATTCTGTGAGAAATCCTCAAGTTTTATAGGAAGCACTCTCTGATGATGGAATTTCAAGCATTTTGAAAGTAAATGAGGGAAACATTTCTCACAGGAGAAGTTTGGTGTCTCTCAATATTCATTGTAGGGACATGCTTACCCTACCTAATAAGAAAGCTAATTTTTATATATATCCCACAATAGTGCTTGAATTTTTGTACACATGACTTAGAAAATCAGTAGATTAAAGCACTTGATGGCAATTTTGCTATGTTGGATATGTATTCTTTTTTATTATAGCTTTTTATTTACAAGATATATGCATGAATAATTTTTCAGCATTGACCCTTGCAAAACCTGTTCCAACTTTTCCCCTCCTTCCCCTTACCCCCTCCCCTAGATGGCAGGTAGTCCAATGCATGTTAAACATGTTAAAGTATATGTTAAATACTATATATATATATTCTTTAAATTTTCACAAAATTAATTTTGAAGGGACCTGAAGAAGTGACTCAATTCACTTAGGTCTTGTGGTTTAATGCAAAGCAAAGGATATAGGTATGAGACTAAAGAGACTTACTAGTCTAGCCTCTGGAACCGTGTAACTTTGGGAAGTCAGGTTTTCTTCTGGGCCTCAAACTCCTTATTCATAAAGCAAGAAATGTAGATAAGCTATTTTCTGGTTTTGATAAAACAACTTTGGCTTTATTGTATTTGATTCCAGGCCACCCCCTGAACTTCCCAGACATGTCCAGTTATAGTTTTATTTCAGTGTTGTCAAATTCAAACAGAAATGAATCCCTGGAGTCTTAGAAAATTACAAATTAGCAAAAAATACAAATTATCTGTCTTGCATTGTATTTTTATTTTTGTTAAGCGTTTCCCTAATTGCATTTCAATCTGGTTTAGCAGCACTCTGGACTTTTGGAGACAGTTTATGACCAGCTGGCCAGGAGTTTAACACCTTTATTCCCTCACTATTTCCCCCTCCTTTATAACATCACTTTATGTATTGTCTTCCTCTATTAGAATATAAACTCATATGCCTTAACATACACTTAGGATAGTGCATAGCAAACATTCAATAATTGCCCTATTTCACATCCTGCCTCCTCTTTCTCTCTCTATTTCTTTCTTCTATTTCTTCTCCCTTTTAGCTTTAAAAATCTATTTTTCTCCAGATCTGTGATATTAGCCCTAAGAAGTGATAGTTTTCATGGGCAATGGCAACATTTTAATGATATTAAAAGAGAGACCCCAAACTTATAAACAATTAGTCAATAAACAATTTTTCTAGTAGCTTGGCTAGCTATTGTTAGGAAGCAAAACTCTCAAATTCAAAATCCAGAACCAGAGAAGGGAATCATAATGGAGAGTATTTAGAAGAATAACAATGAAGCAAACAAAACAAAACAAAAAACAAAAAGGAGTGGTATTATGGGAGTATGCCATAAACTACTTGAATAGAAGGAAATAGTCCAGAAATTTAGTAAAGATCAAAAACTGGTGTGGAGAACTTGGTATATTGAGAGTTTTACCAGTTTAGAGATCTTCTGTCTACCAAAAGAAGATAGGTTGATATTTTCATTATTTGTTTTAATTTTTGAAATGTAAAGGAAGAAACAAAGGAATCTAATTCCATCCAACAAAAAGGAACTTGTCACTCAAAAGATATGATTGGAGCTTTGGGAGGAAGTGATCACTCCATCTTGGAATTTATGCCAGAAAAGAAGTAAATTGGGAGGTTTATCATGGAGCATAGATTTTTTTTTTGGGGGGGGGAAGCATAGTTGAAATAGTTCAGAAAAGGAACAATAGTAGTACTTTATAGCATAAGATTTTGTAGGAGAAGTTGGCCTGCAAGTGAAATAGAACTATTTCTTTCTTTCTTTTTTTTTTTTTTTTGTTCTCCTTTCCTTTATTTATTTATTTTTTAAATAATTTTTTATTGATAGAACGCATGCCAGGGTAATTTTTTACAGCATTATCCCCTGCATTCATTTCTGTTCCGATTTTTCCCCTCCCTCCCTCCACCCCTTGAAATAGAAATATTTCAAGGAAGAAATACTTAAAACACATTTTAAAAAATCTCAATCAGGATGAAACAGAACAATTGTTTAAAGGGATCATTGTGAGTGGACCAAAAACTCTAACTAATTTATATTTTTTAAATAGCATATGAAATCATAACCTAAATATTATAAAAGGAGGATGAATTCAAAGACACCATGCTACTTTTTTTTCCTGAAGCAATTGGGGTTAAGTGACTTGCCCAGAGTCACACTAGGTCACAACTAGGAAGTGTTAAGTGTCTGAGGTCACATTTGAACTCAGGTCCCCCTGACTTCAGGACTGACTATGCTATTTTTTTTTTCACATTTGCAAATTTTATTTATTTATTTTTTTAAATTTAATAATAACTTTGTATTGACAGAATCCATGCCAGGATAATTTTTACACAGCATTATCCCTTGCAATCACTTATGTTTCGTTTTTTCCCCTCCCTCCCTCCTCCCCCCCCCCAAGATGGCAAGCAGTCCTATATATGTTAAATATGTAGCAGTATATCCTAGATACAATACATATTTGCAGAACTGAACAGTTCTCCCACTGCACAGGGAGAGTTGAATTCAGAAGGTAAAAATAACTCGGGAAGAAAATCAAAAATCAAATAGTTCACATTCATTTCCCAGTATTCCTTCTTTGGGTGTAGCTGTTTCTGTCCATCATTTATCCAATGAAACTCAGTTAAGTCTCTTTGTCAGAGAAATCCACTTCCATCAGAATATATCCTCATACAATATCGTTGTCGAAGTGTATAATGATCTCCTGGTTCTGCTCATCTCACTTAGCATCAGTCCATGTAGGTCTCTCCAAGCCTCTCTGTATTCATCCTGCTGGTCATTCCTTACAGAGCAATAATATTCCATAACATTCATATACCACAATTTACCCAGCCATTCTCCAATTGATGGGCATCCATTCATTTTCCAGTTTCTAGCCACTACAAACAGGGCTGCTACAAACATTTTGGCACATACCGGTCCCTTTCCCTTTTTTAGTATCTCTTTGGGGTATAAGCCCAATAGAAACACTGCTGGATCAAAGGGTATGCACACTGACTATGCTATTTTAAAATGAATGTTAGGAACAATTTAAAAATGAGTAAATCCTGTCAATGAATAGGAAAAAAAGAAGATTTTTGATTGTTTGTTTATTTTTGTTAAGGACAAGAAGAAGGACCAAAGAAAGCCTAGATCACTTAAAGTATTTGGTATGAAGATAATGGCTGATAGAAAAGAACTAGGATTTACATGAAAGAGCCATAAACTATAGATATATGTACTTGATGTCAATTTTTAGCTAATTCTGGGGCATATTATTAATGTTAAATATTTTGGATATTTACAGAAGGAAGTAATGAGAACAAAGTCAGTATGGCTTAGTTAAAAACAAGTCATGGCAGACTAATCTCATTTCCTTTTTAAAAATAGCTGACATTTATATAGTGCTCTTGTACATTATCTTCTCTGAGTGTCTGGACTCTCTGAGGCTGCTACTGGAGGTTATATTATCCCTTTTTTACAGATGAGGAAGCTGAGGCTCTGTGAGGCTCATGGTCATCTAGTTACTGAGAATCAGAGGAATTGTACCAAATTTGAAGATAAGTGTAATGTGAAAATCACAACAGCACTATTAAGCTCTTACTGTGTTCTAGGCACTGCATTAAACCTTGGAGAATGAAAGAAAGGTCAAAAAATAGTGCTTCCCCTGAAGTGTTTCACATCCTAATTGGGGAAACAATATACAGACAATTTTGTACAAACAAGATTTACTTAAGAAAAGATGGAGAAAATCTTGGAAGGAAGGCATTCACATTAAGGAGGAACAGAAAAAGCTTTTTACAGAAAATGGGATGTTAGTTGAGACTTGAAGGAAGCTAGGGAAACCTAGGAGAAAAAGGAAGAACATTCTAGACATGGGGGATAGTCAGTGAAAGTGTCCAGAGTCAAGAGACAAATGGTCTTATTTGAGGAACACCAAGGAAGCCAATGTCACTAGATCTCAAAATACATGGTGCTGGTGGGGAGTAAGGTGTAAGATGATTTGAAAAGTAAGAAGGGGTTATGTTACAAATGAATTTAAAAACCATAAATGTAATAGATTTGGATTTCAGCAAGGCATTGACAAAGTCATTAATGTTATCCTTGTGAATAAGAATAAGAGATCATGGGATTATATATTTAGAAATTCAAGAGATCTTAGAGGTCATGTAGTCCATAAGTGACTCGACCCAGAGTCAAGTGCAAGGGGAACATGGGATGTGATGGCAGTTCTACATTATTCAAAGTCTAATAACTTTAGAACCTGATTAGAGAATATTTTACTTTTTGGTAGAGTTGGAACAAATTAGATGACAAAAGTGGCATTTTGGGAAATTTCTAAGGGCATGTCCCAATATCTTTCCTTGACTACTTCTTGTTTAAAAGTTGTATTGATTACTTGGACATAGACATAGATTGTTTATGACATCAACCTTGAAGTGAAGGCTAACAAAGAGAACAGCAGGGTAAACTCTTAAAAGATTTCAACAGACTAGAATTATAGACAAACCTAAGAAAAATGAAATTTCGTAGCATATGACCAGGAGAGGACATCAGAATAGTGAGGGGAATGGAAACTAGGATATATTAAGGTCTGATGAAACAACTGGGGTTATTTAGCCTGGAGAAGAAAAGATAGAAGTATCTCACAGATGTATTTTAAATATTTGAAGAAGAATGAGGGCAGAATGAGGAATACTGGGTGACAGCTAGAGAGGCATATATAAGTCTTGTGAGAAGGAAAAACTGCCTAGCAGTTAGAGCTGTCCAAAATGGAATGATTTGCTGTTCATTCTTTGTCCCCAGAAGTTTCTAAATAGGGGCAGGATGACTACTTTCCAGTGACATTGCAGAGAAAAAACTGGCGGGTATAGATTGGGAAGAGGAGGCATTCTAGAAATAGGAAAAAGGCTGAATAAAGTCACAAAGACAAGGCAGCTAGCAAAGTTATGTTTTAGGGGAGTGGGCAGAAGAAGTAGAAGGCCAATTTGGCTGGAATATGGGTTTGTAGGTTTGCCATCTTGGGACAGTTTTGTTTGATTGTTATTTGCTTATTTGAAAGAATGCAAATAGGAGGTAGAGATGGTATGCTCTGGCAGTGTTGCAAAGTGATTAACTTAGTACATAATGGTTTTACTTTAACTGGGATTTGGAATATATTTTCATATTAAATTTTCAAAATTAGGGGAGAGACAGTATATATATATATATATGCAAACGTGTGGTGGCTGCTCTGAAACCAGCCCCCATTATTAGCTATATTTCTCTTATTTACAGGCAAAGCTCCTTTGAGCTCAGTCTGCTGTAGGTATTCCCATGAGGAGCATAAAGGCATCTGTCCTGCACATTTTCATTCATGACAAAATCTCTTAAAGGTCAGTATTTAGTGGATATTTCTTAGAAATTTAAGATTGTAGGATCATGGAGTTAGAGTGGAAAGACATTACATAGATCAGGAAACAGGTCCATTGAGGTAAAATGACTTGACCAGGGTCACATGGATAGGAAACAGCATATCTAAGATTTAAATACACATTCTCTAGAAAGATGTTTAATTGTTTTCAGTTATGTCCAACTCTTCTAACCCCATGTGAAGTTTTCTTGGCAGAGGTATTGAAGAACTTTTCCATTTCCTTCTTCAGCTCATTTTACAAATGAAGAAATTGAGGCAAATGAAGTTAATTGACTTTCTCAGATGCACAACTAGTAAATATCAAAGGCTAAATTTGAACTCAGATCTTCTTGAATCCAGGCCCAGAGGCCTATTTATGGTAACCAGCATCATTTTCACTGTCCCATACAGCCTTTAGATTGGGGTACCCTGGCTGGTATCTGTCTCCTTGTCTAGGGCAATGAACACTATTTGAGTGGACTCTATCTCCAACTCTGCTTCCATTTGTGAGGTCTGTGTATATTCATTCTCTTTTCCTTTTCACACAGGTAAACTTGAGGAGTGGATGACCATCATCCCTCATAACAGTAAGTGAGAGGAGAGGGGCCTTGCCCAAAGCCTATGTCTCTCAATCTTGTTCCAGCTTCCAGAGAGGAAACACAGGCATTCTTAGCTAAGTGCCAAACTCAGATATATATCCCCTCAGATTCAGAGAGCCTCTTTTTCAAGGCCCGTATTGGATATGTTTTATCATTAGCTGAACTCTGGAAGTTTGTATGTGAGCCACCTGCCCTAGAATGCCCATTTATATATGTAAACCACTTTATTAAGCTCAAAGCTCTATTTAAGTTAGCAATGTATGGAGGCAATATCATATAGCATAGTGGATGATGTCTTGGGCTTGATGTCTAAGAAGATACCTTGGTAAGGATTGATTATTGCTTAGTAATTTCCCATCATGTTTGACTCTTCGTGACTCCATTTTGGCATTTTCTTGGCAAAATACTGAAGTGGTTTGCTGTTTTTTCCTCCAGTTCATTATGCAGATAAGGAACCAAGGCAAACAGGGTTAGGTGACTTGCTCAGGTTCACACAGCTACTAAATGTCTGAGACCAGATTTGAACTCAGCAAGATGAATTTTCCTGACTCCAGGCCTGGGACTCTATGCATTGGGCCCCACCTGGTTGCCTAACAATTCATTAACAGTCAAAAGCAAGATGAAAATGTTGTCTGTGGTGGTGGTAGAACAGAAGGCAGGAACTGTGTCCCATTCATTTTGACATATTCCATAGTGCTTGCCTTCTATCTTTTGCACACTTGCACACATTATCCTCTGAACTTTTTGTATACTTAGAATAGACAGCTCCCACATTTCTGTTTGTCAAAATCATTCTTTTCCTTTAAGGCTCCACTCAGATGGTCCCTTCTCTATGATATCTTCCTTGACTCTCTCTGGCTTCTCCAATCTCTTTCATTCACTTAATCATGTTTTAATTTCTTTTGTATTTATTTTTATACATATATTCTTCTCTATGTAGTTGTAAGATTCTAGAGAGACATAAAATTTTCTTTCATTTTTTTTTTTTTAAACTTCAGCACCTAGAACAGTGCCTGGCACATGATAGAAGCTTGATAGTTAATTGTGTACATTATTGTGAAATAGGAAGTAAAGGGGCCTAATAGAAGAGATGGAAGGTCACCAAAGCCAACTTCCCTCCTAATTTCCAATTTTTCCCAGCCCTGGGTCATGCAGTAACACTGTATTATCTGTAGGGCAAACTGATGTGACTTCACAAAGGCAGAAGGAATCTGAAATATTTAGAAGCACTAATGCCTTTGTGAGAGCAGTACTAACCTTCTTTTGGATAGGAAATTCAATTATTCAATAGGTCAGGAGCTCTTGGAGGTCTCAGGAAGGAACAGGGAGTGCTGAGCAAACTACCTGTTCTGGTACCTGATCAGAAGAGCAATCAACGGCTAGTAGTCAGGGAGGTGTCAGGTATTCCTGTCTGTTAGCTTCAGGGTTGCAGGACTACCTCTTCTACTATTTTGTAGTATGTATACAAACAGTTTGTATAGTCTTTATAATCTTGAGACTCCATCATGTGTACCTGATGGAGTAATTAATCTGGGGTATTATGATTGACAGTGACTGCAAATTCATTCAACGTCAAACACATGACTACATAGCTGAAAATCAAGTGGGATTTCATTGAGAATTATAATGTCCAGAACTAGAGAGAGATGATAGTCAAGCCTACATTGGAGTCACTGTGTTTAGTTGTGGAGGTGACATTTTAAAAGCAATGTTGGCAAACTGAAGAATGTTCAGAGGAGGATAGCCAAAAAGTAAGAGGATTTCAAGGATATACTACTTGGGCCCAGTTTGAACTAACTTTGGGAAAGCTGATTGTTAAATTTTCATCCTTAGCATTTACAGCATAATAAATGCTATTATTACAGGGTTTTATTGATTGTCTAGGCCAGGGGGTCAACGAATTACCACTAAGGGACCAAATCTGTTTGCAGCTGGTTTGCATGTTTCATGAGCTAATAATGATTTTTATATTTTAAATAAAATTTCATTATATTTAAAAAAATAAAAACCATTCTAGGTTCATTGACCATACAAAAAGTGGCTGTAGCCAGATTTGGTCCAAGGTCCAAAGTTTGTTCATTCTTGGTCTACACTTAAAAAAGTGATAAGGAAAATATTAATAAAGCAAATTAAACTTTAAAGTGTGTCATAAGACATTTTATTTTTGGAAAGAAAGGAGAACTTGTTGTCAAACTTTTAACTAATATGTCTTTAATTGTAGACCATGTCAAATGAGGATCATTTAGAGAAACTGGGAATGAAAGATATGATAGCAGCCACCAATTATGTGAAACTGTTCTATAGAAAAGGGAATAGATGTTTTGTGTGTATGCATTCATGTATATACACACACACATGTATTTATGTGTATACATACATATGTGTATGCATGTATATTTATGAGTGTCTATATCTTTTACACATAAACTCTGGCCCCGGAGGGCAGGATCAGTAACCAAGTGCAAAGAAGCAAATTTTGGCTTGATGTAAGCAAAGAATTCTAACAAGTAGACCTTTTCAAAAGGGAAATGGGTTTCCCTAGGAGGTAATGAGTTCCCTATCATTCAAAGTCTTTAAGTAGAAGTTAATTACTTATTTGAGAAGTTGTAGAAGTGATTCTTCTTTAAGAAAGATGAGATGACCTTTGGGGTCTCTTCCTTCTCTGAGATTCTAGAATTCTATAATGGGCATTTGTAATGAAAATTCAGCTGGTTTCTCTTTATAATGTTTGCATCTAATTCAGTCTAGGGTTTGATTTAAGGCAGATGCAGGAAGCATTTGTTTGTTTTGTTGTTTATTCTTCACATATGTTCCTTGCAGTTACCATAAAGAAATAGGACTGGGAAGTTTCCTTGAATTTAAGGTGATTTTGGCTTTAGCATAGATTATCATCACACACACACACACACACACACACACACACACACACACATCTTATTTTCTTTCCCTGTGAAGTATTGATGTCTGTAGCTATAGGCTGTAGAGACAGACATCTCATTACCCTGAGGGTCCTTCGAGGCCAGCTGTCACATAGCATTACTCTGGCCGCTCTTTTTCTGCCCAGACAATACAATGCAAAACCTTTCCATCTAACCCATGTGACAACTTGGAACAGCCAAGGTTCTGGGCTCTTCTTCCTTTAACAGGTTTCCTGTGGGATGAAACTTAAAAAAAAAAAAAAAAAAAACAACCCACAGCACAGAGGTTTTTCTGTATCTGTAAAGAATGGGGGGAAGAAGGTAACATGCATACCTTTCTGCAGTATTGCTATGTTAGTGCAGGGGATCTTAGTCTGGGGTCTCAAGGAGATCATGGATAAAAATTTCAGGGAGTTCATGAATTTAAATGGGAAGAAAATTGTACTTTTATTTTCACTAACCTCCAAGTGAAGTTTTCCTTCAGTTATGTAAAGCATTATTCTGAGAAGGAGGACATAGACTTTCCCAGATTGCCAAAAGAATCTTTGACAGAAGATCCTCTGCCTTAAGTGAGAGCTTAAGTTGGGGAGTTCCTGATAAATTTGGTGAGTTCTCCATGAAACAATGAGATTAAGAGCCATTGTTTGGAGGCTTCTGTTGGACAATTCCTTTTGAGTATGGATCATGGATGCCTTGGATGCCTTGGCAAGAAGACTTAAGGGATGCCTAGTAATCAGTTGCCTGGGACTCAACACTGATGCTTATCAGAAAAATGTCCTTCTCCATGGTCTATAAAAGTGAGTTGATCGGCTCAGTCTTTCTCTGATGTTATTTTCATTTTACCCTGTTCAGAAGATGGACCTGCAAGCAGCCTAGTGAGAATGCATTCTGAGTCTGGGAAGATGAAGCTATGCTCATGTACAGTTTCTCTTCCCAGTGTCAGGAAATGGCTGCTTTAGGGCATTGTAAGTTCTTGCATGAGGCTTGAAAAGAGATCTTGGGAGGGAATTTTTCTGAGTCTGAGGTGATAGCAACTATGATACTGAGACGTCTTACAGAAGCAAATGTGGACAGGTTTATTCAGCCTGAGAGAAGAGTCCCAGCCTTGGGGATTGCTTGGAAATGAAATCAGAAAATGTTTAGGGATTTGATTTTTTTATTGAGAGAAGGAGATTTCCTCTTGCAGTGTATTCCTTGGAGTAAGAAGAAAATCATCTACTTGATTCTTGAATAGCCTCCTACTTGGAGAACAAAGTCAATGAGTCTCTACGACAGTGCAGTCTCAATGAAAAGGGGTTGGCTTTTTCTAATCCTTTCTTCCCCCTAAACTATTGCCTACTCTTGATGACTTTTCCTCCAAAAGATTTTCATGTTTCTGTTTACTTTTGTGCTCCTACACTTACCACTGTCTTTCGGTCCTTTATCACTTCTTGTATGACTTCCTACCTTCTAGTCTCTTTCCTCTCCAAGGTAACCCCATGCCATTGCCCAAATCATCTTTTTAAAGTTGAAATCTGAACAAGTCATTCCCTGCTCAAGAAATCTCAGTAGTTCCCTGTTGGCTGTAGAATAAAATGTCTTTATTTTGATACCTTTCATAGTTGACTTCAGACCCCCTTTTAAAGCTCATTATACAATACTGCCCTTCATTTACTCTGGGTAACATTCAACTTGCTATTCCTTAAACTTGATACAATATATCCTGCCTCCAGGCATTTGCCCAGGCTCATGTCTGGATTGTATTTCCTCTTTATTTCCATCTCTTAGAGTCCTTAACTTCCTTCAAAAATAAGCTTCCATGCTACCTCTTACTAGAAGCCTCTTCTTATCTAGCAAGTTGTTAGTGCTTGCTTTTTTTCTCCCCACATTGCTATGTTTGTACTTACTGACTTATGTGCTGTATTTCTCTAATGGAATACACTCTAGGGTTGTAATCATTTTTCATTTTGTTCTTGTATCCCCAGTCTTCTAATGGGGAAGAGAATTGGAATGTAAGTTCCTTGAGAGTTAAAACTATATATTTTTTACTTGTATTTCTGTCCTTAATGCTTAGCACAGTGCTTAGGACATAGGAAATGATTAAATGTTTCTTACCTGCCTACCTGCCTAACTACTTAATACCTGGCACAGTATTTTGCACATAGTAGGTGTTTATGAGATTGGATTGGATCTGGTTTATTAAAGAAGCTAAGAAATCTGTTCTAATAGAGAATGGCAATGGTTCAGAGTCAAGAACACTTTGGTATATGAGAAAATCACTGGAATTGGAGTCAGGAAATTAGTGCTCCATTTTTGGCTTTACCACTTTCCAGAAGAGTGACCTTGGGCATGTGATGACAAGCGTCAGTTTCCTTGTCTATAAAATGGGAACAAATTAAACTGTGGTTTGTGACCCCATGTGAGGGTATGTAACTGAATGTGGGGGTCATCAAATTAACATTTATTACCATTAAATGTTTTATTTGTATATTAATTTATATACCCATGTACCTGGGATCAAAAAAAAATTGCTTGGGCAAAAAGAGGTCATGAATGGAAAAAGTTTAAGAATCCCTAGTATAAATAATATTTGTACTGTTCAATATTGTTATCAAGAATTATCTTGTAAATTCTGATGTACTATATAAATATGGATTAATATTGGGAGTGTTCATGGAAATGGAATGAGAATCAGGAGTAAGAATAATAGCAATAGCAATAATAATGATGATGATGACTAGCATTTATATAACTTTAAGTTTCACAAAGCACTTCACAAATATTTAATCCTCACAACAGCTTTAGGAATGAGAAAACTGAGGCAAGCAGCTAAGTGCCTTGCTCTGAGGCAATGAGCTAATTAAAAAGCTGAGGCTATAACTATATGCCAATAAATTTGATAATCTAAATGAAATGGAGGAATATCTACAAAAATATAGATTACCCAGGTTAACAGAATAGGAAATAAATTATTTAAATAGTTTCATTTTAGAAAAAGAAATAGAACAAGCTATTACTCTTTGAGAAAAAAATTTCCAGGGCCAGATGGATTTAAATGTTAATACCACCAAATATTTAAAGAACAATTAATTCCAATACTATATAAATTATTTGAAAAAAGAGAAAAGAGGAGTCCTACAAAATTCCTTTTATGACACAGATATGGTGCTGATAGCTATACCAGATAGAGTGAAAACAGAGAAAGAAAATTATAGACAAATTTCCCTAATGAATATTGATGCAAAAATCTTAAATAAAATATTAGCAACAAGATTACAGAAAGTAATCCCCAGAATAATATACTATTACCAAGTAGGATTAATCAGGAATGCAGGGCTGGTTCAATATTAGGAAAACTATCAGAATAATCAACTGTATCAATAACCAAATTAACAAAAATCATAGGATTATCTCAACAAATGCAGAAAAAGCATTTGATAAAATCCAACACCCATTCCTATTAAAAACACTAGAGAGTATAGGAATAAATGGACTTTTCCTTAAAATTATCAGTAGCATCTATTTAAAACCATCAGCAAGTATCACAACTAGATGGGGACAAACTAGAGCCATTCCCAATAAGATCAGGAGTGAAACAAGGCTGCCCCCAACACCATTACTATTTAATATTGTATTAGAAATGTTAATTTTGGCAATAAGAGAAGAAAAAGAGATTAAAGGAATTAGAGTAGGTCATGAGGAAACCAAATTATCACTCTTTGCAGATGATATGATGGTATGCTTAGAGAACCCCAAAGAATCAACTAAAAAATACTAGAAACAATTCACAGTTTAGCAAAATTGCAGGATACAAAATAAATCCACATAAATCATTAGCATTTTTATATATTACCAACAAAGCCCAGCAGCAAGAGATACAAAAAGTAATTCCATTCAAAATAACTGTAGATAGTATAAAATATTTGGGAATCTATGCCAAGGTAAAGTCAGGAACTATACAAACACAACTACAAAACACTTTCCACACAAATAAAGTCAGACTTAATCAGTTGGAAAAAAATCAAGTGCTCATGGGTAGGCCAAGTGAATATAATAAAAATGATACTGCTACCTAAATTAATCTACTTATTTAGTGCCATACCAATCAAAGTCAAAAATTATTTTACAGATCTAGAAAAAATAATAATAAAGTTCATCTGGAAGAACAAAAGATCAAGAATTTCAAGGGAATTAATGAAAAAAAATGCTAATGAAGGTGGCCTAGCTGTGCCAGACCTAAAACTATATTATAAAAAGCGGTCATCAAAACCATGCGGTGCTGACTAAGAAACAAAGTAGTCAATCAGTGGAATAGGTTAGGATCATAAGACAAAATAGGCAATAACTATAGCAATCTATTATTTGACAAACCCAAAGACCTTAGCTTTTGGGATGAGAACTCACTATTTGACAAAAACTGCTGGGAAAATTGGAAACTGGTATGGAAGAAATTAGGGCTCAACCCACACCTAACACCACATACCAAGACAAGATCTAAATGGGTTCATGATTTAGACTTTGATATTATAATCAAATTAGAGGAACATAAGATACTTTAACTCTCAGATCTGTGGAGAAGGAAGGAATTTGTGTCCAAAGAAGAAATAGAACTCATAAATGAGCATTGATTATATAAAGTTAAAAAGTTTTTGTACAAACAAAACGAATGTAGACAAGATCAGAAGGGAAGCAATAAATTGGGAAGTTATTTTTACATTTAAGGGTTCTGATAAAGGCCTAATTTCTAAAATCCATTTGGCTTGGATTCTCATAAATTTGAGTCAGTTCCAATTGATAAATGGTCAAAAGATATGAACTGAATTTCAGATGAAGAAATTAAAATTATTTCTAATCATATGAGAAGGTGCTCTAAATCACTATTGATCAGAGAAATGCAAATTGAAACAACTCTGAGATACCACTACACATCTCTCAGATTGGCTAAGATGACAGGAAAAGACAAGGGCAAGTGTTGGAGGGGATGTGGGAAAACTGGGAAACTGATACATTGTTGGTGGAGTTGTGAACAGTTGCAGCTATTTTGCAGAGCAATTTGGAACTATGTTCAAAAAGTGATCAAACTGTATATATCCTTTGACCCAGCAGAGTTCTATTGGGTCTATATCCTAAATATATCCTAAAGGAAGGAAAGGGACCCACATGTGCAAAATTGTTTGTGACAGCCCTTTGCTTGGTGTCAAGAAACTGGAAACTGAGTGGATGCCCATCAATTGGAGGATGGTTGAATATGTTATGGTATATGATTGTTATGGAATATTCTTGTTCTATAAGAAATGATCAGGAGGATGATTTCAGAAAGGTCTGGAGAGATTTACATGTACTGATGCTAAGTGAACCAGGAGATCATTGTACATGACAACATATTATATGACGATCAATTCTGATGAACATGACTCTTTCCAACAATGAGATGATTGATGCAGTTCCAATGATCTTGTGATGAAGAGAGCCATCTATACCCGGAGAGAGGACTATAGGAACTGAATGTGGATCACAACGTAACATTTTCACTCTTTTTGTTGTTGTTCACTGACATTTTGTTTTTTTACCCATTTAATTTCTTTCTTTCTTTTTTTTGATCTGATTTCTCTTGTGCAGCAAGAGAATTGTATAAATATGTTTATAGACATTGGATTTAACATATATTTTAACATGTTTAGCATATATTGAATTGCAATCCAGGGGAGGAGGTGGAGGGAAGGAAAAAAAAAACTGAAATACAAGACTATGCAAGAATCAATGCTGTCAAATTATCCATGCAGATGTTTTGAAAATAAAAAGCTTTATAAAAAAAAAAAAGAAGCTGAGGCTAGATTTTAACATAGGTCTTCCTGAATCTAAATCCAGTGTTCTATATAATTTGTCACTTAGTTTTAATCATTGCACTGGGACATTAATAATACTTGTGTTGTTCATCTTACAGGATTATGGTGAGAAAAGTACTATGTAAATTTCTATAGAAATTTCATCAATTATTGTCATTTCCCTGATTTGTGGGGACAGGAACAGAGGAAACATTTAACATTTATATAATGCTGAATTGGCAGTAAGGAAGTTAGGAAATTTCAGGGTTTGGAGACTAAAGTACCAGTTCTATAAGATTCTGCAGTATTTGCTTCCCTGTGAACTTGACCCAATGTCATGCTCAGACCCATCCGCTGAGTCAGTCCAGACTGGTGCTAGGGTAACAGCTGCTGTTCTTTCCACTCTGAAAGGTGTCAGGAGGCAGGCATCTGAACATTTTACCCTTCATAGATTGCAGTGATGCCCTTTGCATAACTCCAGGGTTTAGCCTTAAACGCTAAAAGCCCAAATCTAGAAAGATCTGGGCACAATGAGAGCCCTGAAATAGAACATATCAAGTTCAAGAAAAAGTACTATTATATGTTGGTCCACACCTATAATAATGGCAATAGTTATTGTTAATAAATAATCATGGATTTAGAATTGGAAAGGGTCATTGCTTTCATCCTTTCCTTTTGGATGAGGACCTCAGAGAAGTGAAGGCACTTCTTCAGTGTCCTACTTCTAATGAAGAATAGAGTCAAGATTTGGATCCAGATTCTTGGACTCATTGTTTAGGATTTTTCCTAAACATGCTGTTTCTTTAATTATAGGTCTATGATCTTATTGATTTAAGTATGCCTCTTTAATAGTGCACGTTACAATTTTTCTGCCTTCTTATTCTATGCAACTTCATTCCATAATTTTCATGAAGGGTGGGTGGAAGATATATAGTAGGTGTGTTCTATCCAATATATTAGAGGTCTTCTTCTAGATCTCCTAACATTGTAGGGTACATAGGCTTTTTATTTACCCTCCCTTTCCCCTGTTACATGACTACTACATCTATGTATGTATCTATCTCTATGACATATCTATATCATAAATTTATATATTTATATCTGTTTTCTATTTACAAGTCCTGTGGATTGTCCACCCAATTATTATCTGTATGATAGACATTTTTTATGCATTTGGTGTTTCTTATGTGGATCATTAGAAGCTTTGGGGTGTTCTGGAAATCCATGGAATCAGTATGATAGCAAATATAAAGAGGATATTTAGAGAGTTTCACCATTTACAGGGAATGCCTTTTGAACTTGAACTCTGAACTAAATATACTTCATGGCAGAGGAAAACATCCTTGGTGAGCACTTGTTGCCTTGCTTTATGCTTCATTTGATATTACTAATCTGAGAGATATTGAAAAAAGCTATTTCTGTTGTGCCTTTCAAAAATCATTGTATGCATTTGTTGGAGGAGAGCCTTTAAAGGAACTTCCTCTCATTGAATCAGAGGCTCCAGTCAACAAATAAGAAGCATGGGGATTTTATAATCCCTGGACCTATATGTCAACTGTGACTCTAAAGGTATTGATTGTTGTAGATTATTTTTTGTGTAAGTCCGAGAGAGAATAATACTTATTCAAATAGTGCTTCATGGTTTTTAAACTATTTAGTATATTTTATGTTGTTGTCTGGTCCTATTTTACAATAACCTTCCAAGATTACTAAATGGTCATAATAATTTACTTATAGGAAAATGAAGGCTCAGAGAGCTTAATCAATTAAAGTTGATTAAGCATATTTTGTGTGTCTACATACTTTTCTTGGTAAAAGGGGAGATACAGTATCAACTATGGTCTCTGCTGTCAAGGAACTTACATGTTAGATGGGGAAATGCAGCTGATAAATACGTAAATTGAAATAATACAAAGCCATATATATAGTGCTATTTAGTCCTGCTATTTATTAGCTGTGTGACTTGGGCAAGAAATTTCCCCTCTCTGAACCTCAGAATTTTCTTCTCAACAAAATAAAAGAGTTGGTCGCAAAGATCTTTTTTTCCATTTTAAAATCCTGTGATCTGTAAATGCTATTGGAAGGCAGATGTGAGGGAGACTGATGAGGGATAAAGTGGTGAAGAATTTGATTAGGTAGGTGGAAGGGGAAGTGAGAGGAGTAAATGTGTTTGGGACAGTGAGACCAGACTGATTAGACTACACTGTTCTGTGTGAAAAAAGGAAGAGAAACATTACCCCTTCATTACAATACAACACATGCAGAAAATAGGTATTGGGACAGAAGAAGAATGAAAAGTGTGGCCAGAAAAATTTCTCCCTCTGCCAGGTTATACTTCCTAAGAAGCAATCACACATGCTGGCTAATTATTGGTGCCAAGATGCAGAAGTAGTCTTGGCTCTGGTCCAGGGGGAATACATGAGAAAGGGAAAATAGGCTATAAAATGACTTGCCTCTCCATCATGACCCAAGAGGCCTTTCCCTTCTGTGTGGGAAAGGAAGAACTATGCCATATCATAGTGTCAATAACTCTGGATCTTAAGTCAGAGGACCTTGGTTCAAATCCTGAGTTATTTAAGGAAAATCTCCAAATTAAATTTAGATGTAGCTCTTGTCTAGTTTTCCCTGTTTTCTAGTTTTACTGTAGGTAACGAGTCTCAATTCTCTTATAGGTACCAAATGTACAATATAACTAAGATGGGACAACACTTCTTTCACCCTACAGAGAATGAAAAAGATTTTGGGACCTCATAGAAACCCATGAATAAATACACAAACATAACATTCTCAAATACCTAATCATGTTCTTTGTAAAGGAAATGAACTTGGAGTTGCTCTTTGGACAGCTCCCTGTCATTCTGGTGGATTCATCTCTCCCCATTTAGTCCTATTTATCTTTTCAAGACATATAGCACCACCCGGTGGTTTGGACTTGCTCAAGAAATTAAACATACGTTGGAACTAATTGAACCTTCTGATCAGGCACAGGCTATTCTATTAAATCATTGGCTTTGCTTTCCAAGTAGGACACTGTACAGGAACCATATGGATTGCTCTCTGCTTTTTTTCTCAGTTCCTTCTATATCAGGAACTATTTCTAGAATTGTCTACTTGAACTTAACTTGGGGTTAATCAGCAGGAAATTCCCAAGGAAATCTTACTTCTCTAGGTAGAAGTCTGGATCATGGAATCAGGGTATCTTGGGAATTCAGAATCCCTTTTCCTCTTACAAGGAAGGTTGGGGTTCAAAGTCTTTGGGTTTCATTCTCAAGTAATGCACGAGTTTTTGCTATTAATATGCAGTATTGCTTCTGGAAAGAGCAATTTCCAACTTTGACTTCTCTATACTTCTCCTTCCCCAGAGTACAAAGACTAAGGAATTCTGGAGAAAAACAAAATCTGCCTTGCTTATATAGATCTTAAACAATGGCCCACATCCACTAATTGAGAAGCGCCTTGATTTGATAAGGGATTCCCTGAATCCAACCTCTCCCTGAAATTTTTAATCTTCTCTATTGACTCTTTATTACATGTTACCCCTCCCTCTTTCCCCCACTCTTCCAAACCTTTTCTTCTTCCCTTAAGCTATTTAACACCAACCTCCAAGATCTTTGCAGAGGAATTTTAGTTCCTTTTGAGATCAAATGTATGTAATAAACTCTTTAAAAAGTTAATAGTGCCGCAGATACCCTGTATTTTTCTTGGAATACAATTCTGTCTTTCTTAACACCACTGAAGAAAGACAAATCTTATCTGTCATGAGGACTATAATGACCCCATTTGCCTTCTTGAATTTGAACAGAATCCAGAATGAAAGAAAGCTACTCTATGTAGAAAGGACTGTATTCTCTCTCAGGTGCGCTAGAGCCCAGAAATTTTTTGCCGCTTGATACTGGTATGAGTTCCAGAGAACCCACATATATATAAACATATCTATTTGTGTGTCTATGTATATCTACTCATCTGTAGATATATACCTACATCTAATCTATATACACACACACACACACATATATATATATGTGAGTATGTATATATGTATATGTACACACAGACACATATAACTATACACATGCACTTGTGTACACACACATACACATGTCCTAATAAGAATAGAATTATATTCTTTGGGTCTTTAAGTGGGCAACGAACTGATATTCCATTGGAGAAACAGGGAAGAAGAAGTGTTTTCTCACTTGATGATTGAGGGAGGGGGGAACAGAAGGGAGGGATCACACCACTGGAGGAGCCCATTGGCATTTCTACAACTTCTGAAATGTTACAAAATACCAAGACTACTGGCCCCCAGGCAGGAGAAGATATGTCAGTGAAGCACATTGATATTTCAAACTCTGCTGGTTACCCTTGCTCTTGGCACTCTAAGACCCATCCATTTATATAAGACCTATATATTAACTCTAAGACCCATACACAAGAACCTGAACATCAAGACTATTTAAATGCAAATTGAGTTGAAAATTATTTCCCCCTCTCAAACTTAAAACAATTAAGAACTTATGACTGTATTAGAACTGTATACTTGCAAAAAAAGTATTTGGTCCTCTCCTGTAGCTTCCTGTGCTTACTCAGGAAAGGCATGTCTGGGGGTACACACCTGCAAACACACATACACACACACACACACACACATACACACACACACACTTTTATTTTTAACAAAACCTCCTGTATTGTTGAAGAATCAATACTGTCGAATGTCATTTGAATCTGCTGATGTCATAGCCACAAAGCTTCTATGATTCTTTGTATAAGTATCCTGAGCTTGATTTGAAATCTTGTTTCAGTTAAACTAGTTTGACAATCCATACTTTATAGTTTCCCTGAAAGGGTTTTGTGTTTTTGAAAAGACAGGGGAGATTTTCCACAAAAAAAGGGTTCCTGTTCTTGGGGTCAAGGAGGGAGACCTATTAGGAAATTCTTGCTTCCCTTTCCCCATTTGCAGAAGCCAGGCTCCATTCTTGATGGGATGGGGCAGAAGAAGACCAGGACCTAGACACTAAATAGATATACCAGGGTGATGCAGGGCAAGACACATTTGCAAGGGAAAATGAGATGGAGTCCATAAGACTCCATAACTCCCATAAGGGATGTGAGGGCAGTTATTGAAGTAAATATGAGACAATAAATAGATTTCTTATAACACTCTAGTCTGGCAAAAACTAGTAAGCAGAGATCTAGGAGATCTAAAAGAGCCAGTCATGGGACATGGAGTCCAAGGGCAAGACTGTAGTTGGGAGAATTTGAGGGAGAAAACAGGCTCTGGTTCCAGAGACAGGGATCCAAAGATAGGAGCATAAGAGAGGGGACATTTTATAGATGAAGAAACTGAGGCCCAGAAAACAGTGGTGACTCAAGGGAGAATACTCAGCTACTTAGTGGCAAAGAACATGATTAGAATTATTTTTCAGTAAGCTTTCCATGGTACCATGTTTGATTCTTTTATACTACAGAGAGTCAAAGCTTAGAAATAGGTATATGTTTCTACTTATGCAATGTCAAAATAACTGGTAACTTTAGTGACTGTTTCTGCAGGTAAATAATTTGTTAACAAACAAACTCTCCTAATAGTTAAACTACTTTTTGCAGAATTGGCTAGCTGTTTGAGTGTTTGAATTAATTGCTTCCCCCCTCTCTTTCCTTCTCTCTTTTTCCCCTCTTTCATTCTCCCCTTTCCCCTTCATTTTCTGTCTATCTCTCTATTTCCTTCTGTTTGTTTCTTTCTCTCTTTCACTCTTGCTCTTGCTCTCACTCTGTATGTGTCTCTGTTTCTTCCTCTCTGTCTGTCTCTGTTTCTCTCTCTCACCCCCTTCCTCTCTCTCTCTATCTGTCTCTGTCTGAATCTCTTTTTCTGTCTCTCCTCTCCTTCTCTATCTTTCCTTTTTTTTTTCTTTCTCTGCCCTCCTTCCTCTCCTAGGTTCTAAGAGATGAAGAAAAATATCACTCTACCTGCTTAGAAGAAGAAAGACAAAAGAGCACCTTACAACTTTTCCAACTCTTAAAACCTAACCTCTAGACTCTCTAAAGTTTGTTACTATAGCCAAGGAGGCAGGGGCTATTGAGATGTGGAGGCAAGAAGAAACAAAAGCCTTCTCTAAATGTGATGAAGATACCGGATTTTCTCTTGCTCTGGTCTAGCATTTAAAACTAGGAAGAGCATTGACTTCTGAGCTGGTGGTTTATGTTGGTTCATAATCTTGTGTTTGAAGAAAGCCAGGTATGATTTTCTCATGGCAGGGCTAAGTAGTGAGAGGGATATTGTGTTGGGGTGGTTTCTCCTGCATTTCTACATCTGTATTTCCTTGCGTTGTTTGCTTCTTCCAGGACCTCAGAATGCCTTCAATCAGAAAGACAGTCAGTCAATAAACATTTATTAAGTGTCTACTATATGCCAGGAATTGTGCCAAGCCTGGGAATACAAAAAAGCCAGTCTCTGCCCTGAAGGAACTCACACTCTAATGGGGGAGATGGCATGTTAATGTTGTTGATGTTCAATCACTTCAGTTGTATCCATTCTCTGTGATCTCATTTTGGAGTTTTCTTGGCAAGATATTGAAGTGGCTTGCCATTTTCTTCTCTAGCTCATTTACAGATGAAGAAACTGAGGCAAAAGGAGTTAAATGACCTGTCCAGATTCACACAATTAGTAAGGGTCTGAGCCCAGTTTTGAGCTTAAGAAAATGAATCTTTCTGATTCTAGACCTAATACTTTACTGTGCTATCTAGCAAATAACTATGAACAAATAAGCCATTTTCAGGATAAATAAGAAATAGTCAACAAGAAAGAAGACCCTAAAATTAAGAAGGGTTGGGAAATGCTTTCTGTAAATGGTAGAATTTTAGCTTGGACTTAGAGGAAGCTAAAATGCAGAGATGAGAGGGGAGAGCATTCTAGGCGTAACAGTCTGTGAAAATGCTGGGAGTTGGAAGATGGAGGGTCTTGTTCCAGGCATAGGAAAGAGATTAATGTCAGATCAATGGATTGAAGAGTATGTGTGGGGAGGTGCAAGGTGTAAGTAAGAAAGCTAGAAAGGAGGGAGCAAGAGGTAGGCTATGGAGGACTTCCATACCAAACATAAGATTTTATATATGATTCATCTAGGTGATAAGGAGCAACTAAAGTTACTCAGTGGGCTGTGCTGTGCTGGGGTGACAATGTTCAATTTGCACTTAAAACACAACATTTCATTTAAATGCATAGCACAGAAAATTTACTTTGAAGAATTTTGAGGTATGTGTGAAGCAGAAAATTATTTGTAGATTATATTTTCCTACCTAAATTTTTATCTTATGTAAATATCTTTGTTTCAGAATCATGAGTTTCTACTTGAATAATTACTTTTAAAAGGTGGGATCATATTTCATTGAGAATTGTTTCTAGTCTAACCTGAGTTTTCTATAAATCACGAATCTATAAAAGAAAACAGTCTGTATTAGGAAGCAAGTTGTAAAAGAATGTTTGCTAAGGAAACCATTGCATTTAAATTAATATGCAATTTCAAGCAGTGCCCAGCAGGTCATAATCCTTTTAGGATGAAAATGCTTGAAGCAAGTTAGTAGTTTATAATAGAGAAACTCTCTCAAGTTTAAAAAATATGTCATACTTGAGGACAGCTAGCATGCTCCACCTACAGCTTCTAAAATATTCTCAATTTTTTTTCATATGGAGCAACCTCATGGTCCTTCACTATTCTCTGGTCCTCTCCTGAAAGCTCTCAAACTTTTCATCTTTCCTAAAATATGAGATTTGTTTTCTTATAATTACGGAAGTCATCTCTTTCCATAGCTTCATGGAGAGATAAAAGCTCCTCTGGAAATTTTTTTCTTCGTGTTAATTTGTTTTTTTTTTTTTCTAAATTATGCAAACACTTGTGCTTTGATTAGTTGTGAGAAGATGGATTTCCTGCTAAAGAAAATAATCTAAGCAAGGGCTTAGGGATACTATACTTTAGGTGAAGTATGATGGTTATCTTCAGCTTTCTGAAGATATGTTATGTAAAAGACAGATAAAATCTACAATTATCCCTTCCACATTATGGGGGTCAGAGACACAGGAAAAAAAACAAAACCTTTTCTTTGTTTTCTGCTGTGCCTTTCACCAAACCCCACAAATTCCCATTTAATTTCTTATGCTGACCTTTGATGTGATATGATGACAAAATTATGATATGAAAAGGATAACTGTATTCTGATTGGACCCAAAAGGTAGAAGTGGGAACAATGAGTAGAAGTAATAAGGAGGCAAATTTAGACTTGATAAAGAAAGAACTCTTTAACATTTAGAGTGATATAATAGTTGAATGGACAAATCCTACCTGAATTTTGTTTTCTTTAATACTTTGCTTTTTAGAACTATTTTGTATTTTAGTATTTAGTATTTATTATTTGAAAATAAAAGTATACAATATTTATTTAAAAAAATTGACTATAATACATTCCAGTATCTCAGGTAAATATATCTATGAGACACTGGGCTATTTGAATTCCAAAGCTCTAGTCAAGGAGAGACTGTCTACCTGATAGTGCTATTCATTACAGGCAAAGTATCTAAGAGACTGATTGCTGAACTGAAAGACACAAAGCATTGACAACAAATATCACATGCTGTGTAGCATGTACCACTTCTAGACTCAAAAAAATTGTATCGGAGCCATATCATTTTCCAGTTGCTGTGTAAAAATAACCAGATCAGATACTTACAGGTGAAGTCTGAAGTTTCCTTCCTTCTTTATGTTCCTGGAACATGGAGAAGGTTCAGGTTTTGCTGCTTATGAGCAAATAAGAAGGGAGATGATGGCGTTGTCAGTTTTGGGGGCAATGTCTATGGGGGCAGTTTTAGTCCTGTCTGCTACAACTATATATCTCTATCACTGTCTTTAATTTATATCTATATTTACATTTACACACAAACATACACACAATAGCATATATATATATATATATATATATATATATATATATATACACACACACACATGTACTGCAGTACATATAGACAAGCACCCACACATATATGTGCACACACGTGTTATATGTGTACATATACGTACACATATGCAGACAGTGTGTGTGTGTGTGTGCATGTGTGTGTATACAAACATACCCACACCCATTGACAAGGTTGGTTGACATGTTCACTAGCAGTTTTAGAGAAATAGTGTCTGTAGATGGGACAGACACTCTGAGACAATTTCCTGGCACCAACTTGGGAGACAGGGCTTGATGGCTCTGTAGGGGGACCTAGTCTTGTGCTTATTCTCTTCTCAAATTAGATTCTCCTTCATTAGAGAGCTACATTGTAAGGGTAGCATGATGGCATCCCCTTTCATACACAGGACCATTAGGAGAACCAAGAGGAGGAATCCTTGGAGGAGTAGTCCTCAGAGAAGCTGTAAATCATGCAGGTCCAACAGGGTTCTGAAAGTGGGGGAAAAAAGATGAAAGCCCACCTCCAATCAAATCCTGTTGAATCCATCTCTTTGCAGCATTTTTATGCCTTGAGTTTCAGAGGCTGCCTTAAGGAGTTTACAAAGCTTACATCCTGAAGCTGAAAACTCCCTTAATAGTTCTTTAGAAGCTAAAAGGCAGACTTGGATTCCCGAACTCCAGAGGTCAGATTCTCTGTAATTCTGAGATTTAAGCAGGACATCACATTCTGCCACCATTAGTCTTCCTGCCTCCCTCCCCGCCCCCCCCCCCCCCTTTTCTGGACATACATAGTGTTTATTCAGGGGTGGAATAGACTTTAAATGTATTTTAACCCTGAGAAATCATTATTTGCTGAGGTTACCTGAGAACACCACCCCCAGCAGAGGGAAATCAATAAAAAAGCTTGATAGAGCTATTATCCTATGACCTTATGCTAACTCTGCCCTTATATAACACCTTTCAGCCTAAGAGCTCAAAACCTTTTGAAAACAAAATCTTTACTGTCTTCATTTTTTTCTTCAGAGGGGAAGAGCAAGGCAAAGAGAGGCAGAATTTTATCTATTTTTTCAATTGGTTAATTTTTTCCCATTGTGCTTTTCTTGAGTATTTTATATTGAGTTAATTGTTCAATATAAATTACCTTTGGTATAAGAGAAGGAGTTTTTTATGATAAATACTTATAAAATCTTACAATTGAAAGCTAGTGAGGGTAATGAGTACCAAAGAATGGAAAATGAAAGTCAGTGGGTAGAAAGGAAAAATGGAAGGAAGGAAGGAAAGCATAAAAAGAAATTAGGCAATTAGAATTTGAGGGTTACAGGAGACCTATATAAGTAAAAACTCTGGAATTTTCATTTGCAGTGCCAAAATTCATATTGTGCAGCTCTTTCTTTTTACTCCTTTCTCTAGATTAATATGTAATCAGATTAGTAAATCCTTGTGAAAAAGAACAAAAATTTAGAATTTAGTAGAGCAGATAGGTTGGTGATATAAATTTAAAATATAGCTATATGAATTTGTATACTGATAAGTTTGTTCCTTTGCCTTTAGATAGAATCATACTTCTACCAGCAAAAGAAGAGAATTTATAATGTATACAAATATCTACAATGTAAGAGAAATAACTATTAATCTATATCAGTGTCCCTGGCAGGAGATTATTATATCCTGTCCATATTCCTCAAGTTATACCAAAAAATCCATGTTCTTATATTCTCAGTAAGAATAGTCATCTTTTAAAATAGTATGACAAAAATTGAGTAACCTTGTTTAAGAACATTGGTCAAAACCTGTTCAGAAGAAAAATGGTCATGTCCTTTTATGAAACTGGGTTGTAAAATAGTAATATAACACACAGGGAAAGAAGGGCATCTAAATGATGCCGTTTGGAGTGAGCTCCACATGTAGACATTTTATGGGCCTCCATTTTAAGGAGAAGACTGGAATTACAAGTGTCAAAAAGAACATAGAAGGACTGAGGGCTATAGAGTAAATGAAGGATGGTCTTAATAGAGAGAAATCTTGCTCAGTTCAACAAACATTTATTAAGCTTCAATGATGTGCCAGGTGTTGTGTGCTAAGCCACTGGGGACAAATAAGGCAGCTGAGTAGCACAGCAGATAAAGTGCTGGGTATGGAGTCAGACTCATCTTTCCTGAGTTCAAATCTGGCCTCAGTCCCGTGCTAGCTGTGTGACCCTGGACAAGTCACTTAATCCTATTTGTTTCAGATTTCTTGTCTGTAAAATGAGCTGGAGAAAGAAATGGCAAATTGTTCTAGTATCTTTGCCAAGAAAATCCTAAATGGGGTCATGACGAATGAGGAAAAACTGTTGCTGTAACAACAGCAACAATGATATCCTCAAAGGGTTTACATTCTACTGGGAAGAAAAAAAAAATACACACAAATAAAGAACTACAAAATACATGAGAAATAGGTATGTATGCATGCATGCACAATACTATGTATTTACATGTATATAATATACATAGGCATATATTATGTACATATATGTACCCACATACATATTCGTACTATATAGCAATATATTCTATATATGTATACATATACAATGCTACATATGTGTGCACATATAACATATGTACATAGACACTCGTGTTTGCATATATGATACATGCTGCAGATGTACACATATAAATGTACGCACATACATAATACATGTGTACACACATCTATACAAATACAGAGATACAGAGAGAGAGAGAGGGAGGGAGAAAGAAATTTGGAAGGAGGGCTTGAACAATTGGGAGAAATTACCAAAATTGGGGGAAATTAGGTCTGATGCAGATGGCAGAACATGAACAGATCTTTGAATAGAGAGACGTTCTAAAGAATAGTGGTAGAAAATATTCCAGGAATGTGTACAACCTGTGCAAAAGCATGGGAATGATGTGATTTAAAAAAAATAATTTTATTTGTGGAATAAAACAAGCATTTCCATAATGTAGGACAATTAAAAAAAGATGATTTTTTTTTTTAAAGAACCATTGAGCAGGTGAGTCATAAAGCATTGGGGGGTGGGAGAATAATATGTAAGCAGTGGCTGGAGTCAGATTATGAAAAGCTCCAAATATCAAATAGGGGCATTTGTTTTTTATCTTAGAGGCAAGAAAGAGACACTATATTTGATAATTTTCCCACTTGATATTTTGGGGATTTCTTACATCATTTATCTGAATGTGGATGACAATACCTTTTGATTTATGTGATACAGCAAATCCAGTGAGGCAGGGATGTATGGCCATGGAGTGGAATTGGATCTTGTCATAGGATCATAGAGTAGAGCAGATATCGTTGGAAGAAATTGAGGTCCTTAGTGACTTAGTCAGTGGCAAAGCCAGGATTAGGATTCTTGTCTCCTTGTCCTGCCTCCCTCTTCCTCCTCCACTCCTCTCTACCCCAGGGCTCATTCTAGCACATCATACTACTTCTCTGCTGTTACTGGGTGGGTGTTCAGGGACTGCTCACTCATTTTCATATACACATAGATTATGGTTCTTTGTTTTCTGAAAATGATGCTTCTGATGGTGATTAAGATTTGCATGTGTGGGTGTAGCTGAAAAGGCCAATTTGTGGGACCAATAGTATTTTCTACACTGTGTACACATGCAGATTACCCTTTGATTAGCATCTATCGCCATTATCTGGAGCTCCTGTTGCTATCAGTGATGTCAGTTTAAAAGGCTTATTTTAAAAATGTTTTTTCGTTGTTTATAGGTATATGCTAGGCTGATCTGTCAGCAGTTTCCTGCTTGTCCACTGTTTAAGTAAAAAGCCAACAATTTCTTTGCGCCTACTGTGTGCTCAATATTTTATAAGGAAGTCAGGAGAAAAAGCCTCAGAAGAACTAGCTTTGTTCCTTATCTATAAAATGGGACTCGATGCTATTCTCCTGCTACTATTATACCTGCTACTTCTATACCTCTAAAATCAGTTTCTGACTAAATCTAGTCAAATTAATTCTCACAGACTCCCAATTCTTTGAACTTCTTTCTCAAAAGATCAAACTGTTTTATTATAAATTATGTGACATGGCAGTGATAAAAATGAATAATTTCCTTATAAAAAGAAAAGCAGGATAAAACCCAGGAAAACACATTAATAGTAAACACTTAAAATGCCTGTGAGCCAGACAAAGCCACCAAGCTATTTCCTACCCTTCTTCAAAAGAATAGAAACTTGTGAATCCAGCCCATTCCTGGTCCTTTAAGCCCAGGGTTCTAAGGGAGAAGAACACAACAATTTGTTCATTGAATGATCTGAAAGATATGATCTCTTGATATCTGGATTATCTTGTAATTCATTTCGGGGATTGATGAGAGTTTAGGAATCTGCTTCTATTGCTCTGGTCAGCAACGGGTACAGTCTCTGGGGTCTGATCAAGTGTATCTGCACGGAGTCCGAAGTCACTAGGAGTGATGGAGCTCTTGGAGATGCATTAGCATTCTGTATCCAAAGCAAGCCTGATAGAAGACAACATGACACCTCCACCCTTTGTCTTCTCTCTTACCATCATCCCCGATGTGCCTTTACTAAATTTATCCTTCTGTCTTTTCTCCCTAGAAAATTGTTCTGTGATCATGGAAAGTGGAAGTAAAGAGAAGAGCATAAGTATTTATTAATTTTTAAATATGTGCCAAGCATTGTGCTTTACAAATATTATTTCATTTGCAACCCTGGGAAGTATGGACCACTATTATACCCATTTTTTAGTTTAGAAAACTGAGGCAGAGGCTTAAACAGTATCAGTTAGTAAATGCCTAAGATTATACTTGAACTTGGGTCTGACTCCAGGCCCTGACTTTGCTCTATACAGTTTGTCTAAGAATTTTGGGCTTTGATAAACTTTCTTTGTCCTTATCTGACTTGTTTTTAGACCTCCACAACACCCTTGGAATCACCCTCTCCCAACAAATTCTCTTTTATATTTTATCTCCACATTAGAATGTTAACTCCTTGAGGGCAAGGACTGTTCTGCTTACTTTCATTTGAATTTCCAGACTTGAGTATAGCCTGGTATTAGTAAACACTTAATGAATGATCTCTCTCCCTGTCCCTATCTTTTCTTTTCCCTCTTTCCCCTCTCCCTCTCTTTCCCTCTCTCCCCATCCCTCTTTTCCCCTCCCTCCCTCTTTTCCCCTCTCCCCATCCCTCTTTTCCCCTCCCTCCCTCTCTTTCCCCTCTCCCCATCCCTCTCTTCCCTCCCTCCTTCCCCTTCTTCCTTTCATCCCCTCCCTCCCTCTTTTCCCCCTTCCTCTCTTTCCCTCTCTCCCCATCCCTCTTTTCCCCTCCCTCCTCCCTCCCTCCCTCTCTTTATCTCCCTCTCTCCTTCTGTCTCTGTCCCCTTTCTCTTTCCCTCTCTTTTTCTCTCTTCCCTCCCTCCTTCCATCCTTCTCTCTCTCTCTTCTGCCCCTCTCCCTCCCTCCCTCTCTTTCCCCTCTCCCCATCCCTCTCTTCCCTCCCTCCTTCCCTCCTTCTTTTACCTCCCTCCCTCCTTCCTGTTGTTTATCTTTCTCTGTCTCTCTCTCTCTGTTTCTCTCTTTCCATCCCTCCCTCCCCTTTCCCCCATTCCCCACCCCTTCTCTCTCTCTCTCTCTCTGTCCCTGTCTGTCTCTTTCTTGCTCTCTCTCTCTCTCTTTCTCTCTCTCTCTCTCTCTCTCCCTGTCTGTGTGTGTCTGTCTCTCTGTCCCTGTCTGTCTGTCTCTCTTTCTCTCTGTCTGTCTCTCTGTCTTTCTCACTTTCGATCTTACTCTTTGTTTCTCTCTCTCTCCCACCCAACCCCCAAGGAATATCTTTACATTGTAAAATTATTATTTCCTCCTCAGAGACAGTCTCCTGATTCCAAAGCCTTGTAGGAATACAGTAAATCTAAGAAACTCCTCAGAGGGGTAATAATATTTATATGCAGAAGCTGTCTAATAGTTCATTGTGAAGAACGCACTTTGTAAACTGTAGGGAGCTATAGATATGTGAGTTGTGAATATTTGGGGGGCACTAGAGGAGTACAAAGAAAAAGAAAGAGGTATGAGTCCTGCCCTCAGGGAGTTTACACTCTATTTAGAGGAAATGAAATCAGGTCCTGTGAAATAAAAGCTGTATAGGTCTCCAAGCTGGGAAGGATTTAGGCAGGTTTGGTCTTTTCATGACTATTTATTTTGGTCTGGGGCTTGATGCCACACTCTGTCTGCCAGCTTCAACAAGGGTATATTAGTCTTCCCGATTCCATTTATTATCTCCTCGTTAATCAGTACATCATTGGACATTATGCTGCTCATGGAGCAAAATCCAGTGACAGCTTACAGCTCTATATTTATAATAAAGAGCTTAACCTCAGCAAAACATAATTGAGGAGGGTAAGCTGCAAAGGAATGCCTTTCCAGTTATCTGCTTTTTCCTTGCCACTACAGTAGATAATGATGAGTGATATTAAATGTCCTTTTTTTACCTAGTAGAGGTGGTGGTGTAGTTGATAGGATACCAGACTAGGACTGAGGAGACATGAGGTTTTAGGCTTGTCTCTGTCACTAATGAGCTGATATCTTTGTATATGTTATTTTCCTTCTCTGGATCTAATTTCTTTTATTTATAAAATGAGGGGGGTTGGACCAGAAAATGATTTCCAAGGTCTTTTCTCTCAGCACTAAAAGCCTATGATGTTATGAAACAATAGTAAGCATCTCTACCGTCTCTGTGCCTCATGGAGCCATGTCTATTTTAATACACAACTCCAAAGGCCCATAAATAATCCATGTAATAATTAATGAAGGCCCACTGTGACTGGCAAGTCTGCCAGCACCCAGGATCCCCAGCTGTTCTGGCCACTGTATATGTATGCAGGTATGTTTGAGACCACAGATTCAAAAACACCTTTCTTGGAATCTGGGCAAAGAGAGGAAGTGTTTCCCTTCCTTGAATTTCCACAGTCAGAATGAATTGTTGTAAGCAGACACATTTTGGTGGGTGTTTCTAAAAGCATTCTTTGGTCATTCAACACTTGTTTCCAGGAATCTTGAAAATATTCTCTTTTCCCTGTAGTCAATATGGGAAGTGTACTGTTGTGGTGTTGAAAAATCATCCTATATTTCTTCAATTCTCACTTCATTTCCTGATCCCCTTAATCCACCAAACATATTCGAAAACTCCTCTTTTCTTGGTATTTTCCTCGAGGTTTTCTCCTCTCCTCTCTTTTAGAGGCAGAATTTGGCATGAGCAAGTGATGGCTGAGAAAGCATTATAAACCAGACAGTCTGGCCTTCTGCACCTCCTTGCCACATGTCAGCATGATCTACTATAGGGAACAAGGGGTTACCTGTGGAAAAGGCAACGGTTTACGCTAGTGATATTCAATTTGTGTTTTAATAAGGAAACACAGCTTTTCTTTCATTACTCAGAACACGACCCTCTTCTCCTCTTCCTGCCCACCCCCCAAAACTCCTCAGATGAAGAATGCAGCAAAACCATTTAATCAAAATGAACTACTTTACCAGAGCACTGCCCACAGAATGGAATTTGGTGAAATGCATTTCATACCTCAATGAATTTAAATTGTATGGAGCTTATATTTAATACAAATGCAAGTGCCAGTGGAACCTAGGTACTTAATATGCATTCTCTAACTCTCAGAATTAAGCAATTGATCTATGGGACACAAAAGGATGATCCTTCTCTCAAAGAGAATACTTTATGACCAGGCAATTTAAAAGACACTGGTATAAACAACTGTTTGCAGCTCTCTATCCTATTCTAATCTCAGAAGATAAAAAGTCAATCCAAAAATTGCCTCATTTAGAGAAGTACTTCCTTTCTTTTGGGAACAATTGTGTCTATGGTACGAATTCAGGTTAACTTTGTTTTCTCTTTCCTTTTTGAGAGATGCCAGAGGGAGGAAACTGAAAACAGAATATTGGGAAATTTGCTTTCCCTTAGAAGTAGAAGTCAAAAAGACAGCGTTGTAGACATCTATACCGCTATTTAGTTAAGTTTGGTATGTCCAGCATGTATTTGAAAAGAACTAAAAGCCCATATTCTATTTTATTCATCACCCCCTCCCCTGGTGTTATAAGAAAATAGGACTTATGAAATGTCAGGGCTTCTCACTTTCGAGAAAGGGAATGGAGGCTACAAGTATAATGAAGAGACCTTTTCTGGCTATTGGGACTTCATGATGCCCCAGCCCAAATTCTCAGACTGGCATTCTTTTAACGGCACCTTCTCCACCCCTGCTCCAAGGATCCCCAGTTGAATGATGTTTCTATCAGGCTCAAAGTCACACTTCATATTGCAATTTGTAGTGCAGTGTAGTGGAGAGATTTAGAGAAAAAGAGAATCTGGGCTAGAATCTCTCTTCTGACACTTAGTAGCCATGTGGCCATAGGCAAATCATTTTAACTTTCTGAGCTTCAATTGCTTAATCATGATGATGACAATAAATACCTGGGGTACCTTACTCAGAGAGTTATTGTAAGGTTCAAATGAGATAATGAATATAACACATTGCACACACTTTAAAGAGGCAGATAGATACCAATCATTATTAGAGATAGCAAGGCATAATAGACATAGGACTGACCTCAGAGTTAGGAAAATTTGGGCTCAAGAGTCATCTCTGACAGGTACTGGCTGTGAGATCCACTGCAACTTACTTAACCTCCTTTTCCCTCAAGAAACTCCCTAAACTTTATAAGTTGTAGATCTGCATTGAGAGAGGGACTTTTCTAGTTAAGAATTTCTTCAGTCAGGACAAATCATTGTCATCCTCCTCCTCCTCCTCAACAGCATTTTTTAAATGGATTTCAGTAGAAATGGTCCAAAACCAAGTTATTTTCTTTATTTTGGACTGGATTTATAATTTTACTAGTATAGAGAATTCCCAGTGAGGAAATACCATTCACCAATGCACATTAACATCTGTTAAGCAATCTGCAGTCTTGGAGAGTGGTCTGCTAATAGCTTATTATCCTTTTATATTTAAATTGATTTAATTTATAGTATATATTTTATCATATAGTTTAATATATATGTTAAATATATCATAATATATTTAAGCTGTATTTATATTTGTTCATTACCACAGTGGATACCACTGTGTTTTATAACTGAACAGGAACATTGCTATATAAACTCATCTTTTGTAGTCTCACCAAAAACATCTTTGGTACAGTTCCATTAGAAAAGGAAGTGAAGAATGACATGTACCTCATCCTATTCTCAAATGATTGTAATTTCCTCTATTGAATCTTTATATCTTACAAACTTTTTAATTTCATATAGTTTGGAGATGATGAATAATTAGTATGGCAATATCAAATTATTATTCAAAATTCTTACTGACTCATGTCATATCTAGGCAATCCTGAATGGCAGTTTTGTCTGTAAAGAGCCTTTAGTTCCAGCATAGTTTAAATGCTATTCAAAATTTTAATCTATCCATCTATCTAGACATATATATATATATATTTTAGGAAGGGATGGATTGTTATCTGTTAGTTTGTAGAGGATAGGTTAATTCTGGAACATAATTCTAAACTTCTAAATATGTCTTTCTAGTTCCCTAGAAGATGATAATTGTTCTGTCTTGCAGTGATCATGTCACAGAATTTCTACCACTTTATTACTTAGTTTGCATCATTCAACAAATCTTATATCTTTGAGGATAACTTTTCTTTACATTTAATCTTTCTTTTAAAATTATGATTATTATTGTTTCCAGGTTGTGATCTTATTGTTTTTATCTTTTTGGGGAGTTAAGATAGAAAATGTCCTGGCACAAATGACTATCCTACCATTATTCCTCTACATTCAATGCTGTAGTATATGTAGATACAACCATTGCTTTTGGTAATCTAATAAAAATTCATTAGGGTGTAACCTTTGCCTTTCCTTCTCTTCCTCTTTCTCTTCCTTCTACTATCACTAATTTTTTTTTTTTTGAGTTTACAAGGGACCCAAAAAGTGAGTTGTAATCTCTATCCCCAGGAATTTTATAGTCTATCTGAAAAAATAAGAAATATATAAAAAAGTTCAAAAGATATATGATTCCTAAAAATGGAAATTCTTCCATCAACATAGGCTAAAACCTCTCTGCAACTTGATAGATGGTGTATTGAGTTACTGTGACAAAAATATATTTGAATAAAATCATTGCTTAGTAGTTAACAGTCCATCAATGAGCCTCTTTGAACACAGGAAGAACATTGCTACTGTATTCAGAACTGGATTTGAAACTCAGCACTATTATTTATTAACTAGGTAATGTTAGGCAAAACATTTGACATTTCTGGCCCCTAGTCTCCTCATTTGGCAAATGGGGATGATGCCTGCTCTAACTACTTCTGTTGTGAAGATCAAGTAGGTGACAAATGGGAAGCACTTCGTAAAGAGTGTAAGGCACTATATAAATGTCAGCTATTATCATTAGATCGGCTGACCCTTGGATGATAAACAGTCCTGTGTTGTTTTGTACTTGAAGGTTTTACTACTTGTTAGTAGCTGTTTCAGTAGGCGTATCCATTCAGAACGAGAATCACTGCTAGAAGGCACTTGTAGGATTTTTGGAGGAGACAAATGTATACATATAAGAAGATAGTTCACAAAACAATAAAAGATTCCAAGTGCTAAATAAGAGGTCTGCTATAGGTGTTGAGAACAAACAGGTTAGAAGTGGGGCAGAATGGCAGGATATGAAGCTTGAGCTGGATCTTAGAGAATGTTAGGGTTCAGCTGGGCAAAGGGAATGCAAAGCTCTTTTTTTTTTTTTTTTTTTTTTTTTTTTTACACAATAGGGTTTACAAACCTTTTATTTTACAAGAAGGATTTCTTTCTATCCAAACAGGGTATATATAAATCAAATGCTTCATAAATGTTTGCTACATGAATGAATTAATACACTTATACAGGGACTTTAAAAATTTGCCCTCTGGGGCAGCTAGTTGTTGCAGTGAATAAAGCACCAGCTCTGAAGTCAGGAGGATTTGAGTTCAAATGTGACCTCCTAGACAAGTCACTTAACCCCAATTGCCTCAGGGAAAAAAATGCCCTCTCTTCATTTCCAAAGAACCCTATGACTCATGAAGAAAATCTTTTAAAAGTCAGAAGCTAATGGTCCTTATAATGTGAGCTTAAGTATATCATGGATAAAAATTGGTATCAAATGCATTTTTAGTTTTATAAAATTCAAAGTTTGGAAAAGCAGAAGAAAGCATGTGACTATCGAACACAAAAAAATCTGAAAGGGATTTTAGCAGTCATAATTCTAGTATGATGCCTTCATTTTATAAAGGAGAGACTCAGAGAGTCACTTGTCCAAGGTCAAACAGATACCTGAAAGTAGCAGAGGTGAGATTTAAATTCGTTTTACCCTCTATTCCAGTGTTTTCCACCATCCCTTTTGGCTTGATATTCTCACTTGTTTTTCTCTTTTCCTTTTCTTACTGAAAGTACAATGTCTAAGTTCCATCTTATAGTTAGATCAGGTTAGTAAAGCACACATACACATAAACACACGGATATACACACAAATGGGGACCCTGGGAGAAATAGAGCCCAGATCCAGAACCCTTCCAATATCACCAGGGAGAGAACAGTAAGTAGAGCAGGAGCAATTCTCACGTTTTCTCTTTGTAAAAAGACCTTGAGAAAGATACTCTTTTATCTTATAAACCAGCCTGACCCCTTGGAAGGAGTTGCAATTCATCTGTAGAATGTTCTTAAAGTCTTAGGGCATTTTAAAGTTTTTAGATCCCCCAATTACCCTAAAATTGTGGGGATCACCTTGTATTTAAAGCTAAGGCGCTTAAATTGCTCATTCCGCAAATTTCTGTAGGTCGTGAAAGTGCAGCTACTCTCATCTTAATACTGAGGAAACTGAGGTTTGGGTTGGAATGGTTTGTTTATGAGTCACGCAGCTAGTAAATCGTTAGAGCTGGAATTTAAACTCAATTATTTCCAGACTCCAGAACCATTACTCTTTCCCCAATACCCAGTTGCCTATCTGGTGCAGTATTGTGGGGGATGGGCAAGCAAAATGTTGAGCCCACACCCCAATTAAGATGCTTAAGCTGTTCTCACAGTAACCTAAATGACCTTCACACATCGGGGTGTGGACTCAGAAAGGACGTCCCCAGATTCCTTCGTCCAAAATCTTTTCTACTTCTGGCTCGCCCCTCCAGGCTCCCTATGGTCTGAAGGCTCATATTGCTCTAAGAAATAATTGCCATTTAGGGGAAGAAAAAACTGACAAGGCCAGGGGATTGTTGCCACGGACTCTCTTTTGGAGAAGTTAAAATGCTGGGGAGGGGGGGGCAACAGCCTGATTAGCTGATAGATCCAATTCTCTCCCCCTCAGCCTCCCAAGTGCTGCTCCTCCCCAACCAAGCCAGGAGGAGAGCCTTACAGGTTGTCAATGGAACATGGAATTATATCCTTTGATGGCTTAGATAATAGTAGGAGCCAAAGCAGTGAGTGAGACCGGCTAAAGCCAATGCGGACCTGCCCGGAACCAGAGAGCCAATGAGAAGAGCGTGGGGCGGGGCTTGGATGCCAGCAGATAATTGCTAAGTGAATTTCTAGCACAGTTGGTCTGAGCTGCTGAAAGATCTGGTCGCAGGGAGAGGAAAAGCCGTAATCGTCGGCGTGCTTCCATCCTGACAGCATCCTTCACGGCTGCTCGTCGAACCTCTGGGCACCAGCCCCTTCAGCTTCACGGAAAAGGTACCTAACCTGCCCCACTATGGGGATTTTACTTGTGGCTTTTGCATCTCGGTGGGTTTTAGTTCAGATCCCCCAAGGGAAATGCAGGAAGAAGAGAAAACTTTATGAGAAGATAGGTGATCTAGGTTTGAAATCCGAGCCTTTTGTTGGGAAGAAAACGAGGTGAGGATCTGGGAAACTTCTGTGGAAGCCCTTTGTTTACACCTTTCCAAATAAGCTTTCCCCGAGATCTGTTGGAATGCTTCTGGTTGCTATTGGACTGTAGATTCAGGTTAATTGGGTAAGGGGTGGAACAAGGAGGAGGGACTTTTGTAAGTGGTCCTTTCTTTTGTACGTTACCATTGGGACTTCGGGTTCTGAACCATCTGCCCGAATTCTCCATTATATGCTTTTTTCCTCTGTCTTTCTCTTTCTGTCTCGATCTGTTTCTCTACTTGCCAGGTGGCCCAACTTCCCGGTACTATCGTGACCTTCAACTTGTGTCAGACCTCTCAAACTTCTGTCTCTTCTCTTGCACCTCGCTGTCAAATTGTCTCAATGTATTTTAGTCAGTGGAGGGACAGGGCTTTCTGAGTCTGGGGAGGTTTGTACAGAGAAAAGCCGATGTCAGGCTGTCCTGTATGACCTGATGGGTGTTAGAACCTTGGAGAGATACTCAGCTCCATTGGAAACCAACAAAATCAAAATATTCTTGGAGGGAAAATAAATTGCTTAATCGAGTTTCACCTGACAAGTTTTGGAACCCTTTCCAGACTTATTCTTGGTCACCTCTCTAAGGGAGGGCAAAACAATCCCTTTAGGATTGTACTTAAGAGTGAAGAAAACCTGAGTTCAAATCCTGCCTCAAATATTTATTAGATGCATGGCCCTGAAGAAGCTATCTAGCTGTCTCTGACTCAGTTTCATCTTGCAAAATGGAGATGATGAAAGCACCTACCTCATAGATTTATTATGAGGATCAAATGAGTTGAAACATGCAAAGTGCTTTGCAAACTTTAAAAGAATTATTATGTGCATGCTAGCCATTATTATCACTAAAGACTAAATAGGGATGACATAGCCCAGTCAGAGGCAGAAGATATGCCTGGTTCAGAGAACATTACTTCTCTTGAGAAACAATGCTGATGTCTGAGAAATGATTTTTGAGTGGCCTTATTCAGGTATATGTGCTCAAGGGAATTGTTTCTCGATGGAACCAACCAGCCATGTTGTCTTAGACCATATTTTAGGTGAAAAAACTAGAAATTTCACATAGCAAAATTATCAAAACAATGCACTCAGGCCTTCTGGATTGTATGGGTGGCTTAGTGCCCGGCTTGCTTTGAGAGTCACCTTTTGTCCTATGGAAAACTTGATGGTTCTTCTCTCTGCAGTTACACTATATGAAAATATTAGGTTTGCTTCCCAGGAAGTTAGATCTCTTCAGGGCAAACTTTTTAGTAGAAATAGATTTGTTTTAGTCCTTAACTTCCTTCTTTTCTTCTCTTCCTTCATGCCAACATTGTATGTAATAAGTAGGCCACCAATTCATCAGCTCATGAATACCCTGACCTCTCCATCCCCACAGCTGACCTTAGAATCTTGAAAGGGTGCAGATAAATGTTCTTTGCTCTTTATTTCTTCACTGTCTCTGAAGATGGAAATTTTTAGTTTCTGACCACCTCCATCAGAAAACATTAAGGCTGCATAGGTTTTGATAACATTCTTCCCCTCTGCTGCCAAATGCCATCTAGCTTTGTGCTCCCTGTTTTCTTCAGCTCAAACAACAGGTCTTTCCCCATCTCTCTCTAGACAAGCTGTATGGGGCATGAATAATTCTTAATGGAGCTCTTAAGTGTTTAGTTAAAAAAAAAAAAGGCAGCTGCCTGATTCTTCTGCTAGATGCAACCAGTTCTCTCTTCTGCACGTGTTATCTGTCTGTAAACAAAATTCTGTAAACAAAACAAAACCTGCCAGTCTTTAAATCCAAATACTTGTGTAGAAGGGGACTGCAATGGTCATGAAGAGCTGGGCAATGGCTGGGACAACATCTCTCTTCTATCTCCTTCCTACCATATTTTATTCACTGCATATCTGCACCTGGCCCTTGAGACTAAAAGGACAAAAAGGAGAAACAGGTCTGGAGGGAAAAGATCTTGGTATTTTGACAGAATATTTTGATTTTTCTTACAGTATTAAGGAAAGACCTGGAACAAAACCAGAAGATAAAGCCTTAGTTCCAATAGTACCTAAGACAGGGAATAAGAGATTGAAGGGATGGGGGTGGGGGGTTGAATTGACTCTGAGTTCATTGATTTCTCATTTGATAGATTGATAGAGAACATTCAAAGTGAAGATTAAAAACACAAAACAGTTCCCAAATGGTGACTCATTATTTTGAAGGAAATGGCTGGGAAGGAGGGAGAAAGAAGAAAAAAGCTTTGGAAAGTACAAGTGATATACTTCATCTCTCTCTTTCTCTCTTTCCTCCCTCTATTTCTTTCTCTCCTTTCCTTCCCTCCCTTCTTTTTCCCTTTTCCATTTCTCTATTTTTCCTCCCTTAGCCCTTCCTCTTTTCAGTATTTCCTCAATTGGAACAGATTATTTAAAATAACATCTTTAGACTAAAAAAAGAATAACAAAGTGAGAAACAATTCAAGAGGTGCATAGCACCATAATCATAGGATTTCAAGTTGGTAGGGACCTTAAAGATGATTTGATTCAACCCCCTCATTTTATAATAGAGCAAACTGAACCCCAGGGAAGTGAAAGGACTTCTTAAGGTCATATAGATTATATGGAACACATCTGGGATCCAAACTCCGGTCTCCTGATTCCAAATCGAGTGTTCTTTCCATGAAACAAGGCTGGATCAACTTGGTTGGATAGCAAATCCAACCCCTCATATATAATACTGTTGGAGGCTTTAATCACATTCTTTTCTGATTAGCCCTTTGCTTGTTGTCATATGAAGAAACTGATTGATATGCAGGAAATTAAATTTGTGACTAGTAATTCCTCATAACATGGCAGCAAATTGCCCTAGCCAAACCCTGGAGGTAGCATTACTCCTTAGAGCTGGCTTCCCTAAACCTTCACTCTGATTAACTCGTAAAGATTTCTATCATCTAACCATTGTGACATTAACATTTTTTGTCCTTCCTTTCTCCTGCAACTGAGTTACCTGGCACAATGTGCCTCTCTTCCCCTCCTGTCTCTCCATTCCTGCCAAGCCCTTCCACCTCCAAAACACTAATCTCTTTGGTACCCTATTGTGTGAACTTGTCATCCTGTGCTGGTCTGGCTATTAAAGAAAACTATGTTGTCTGGCCTGGAAAATGGTAAATGTTGCTATTTTAAAAAATTCACATCAGATAAGAGACTCATGGTCTCTTATTTTCCATTTAGTTTTGCACTTTAGGGTAAATAAAATCAAAACATGTATTGAACACCTCTTAAGTGCACTGCGTTGTTATAACTGCTATTTGTTGTTCTCTTTCTTCAAGGCCTTTCCCACTTCCCTTTCTTTGACTTGCCAAAATGCTTAACTCCCAAGTTATCCCAGGGGATGGTGCCATTTGACAGTTTGAATTGGCCTCATGATTCCCTTGAAAG
This sequence comes from Antechinus flavipes, assembly GCF_016432865.1. Classification (NCBI taxonomy): domain Eukaryota; kingdom Metazoa; phylum Chordata; class Mammalia; order Dasyuromorphia; family Dasyuridae; genus Antechinus; species Antechinus flavipes. The sequence goes on along the minus strand of NC_067399.1, from coordinate 134,567,373 downwards.
TTCTATCCACAGAGGAGCAAATGTGCTTCCAGTTAACTTTTGACACAAGGGAGACAAAGTTGTGTTTGCAGGTAGTTGCTACCAGGCTCTGGAGTTAAGTCTAGTGCTAAGGGTTCTTTTTCTGATCTTTCATTTAGAAAAGCTTAATAATCAAAATTGTTACTAAACATCAGTGTAAATGACACATTTTTGCTTTGCTCACAGTAGGTTCCAGTGCTGCCTCTTGAATTCCTTATTTACCTCCTTTCCTCACAACCCCTATCTCTGAGACTGTTCTCTCAAACAGAAGGCTGGCAGGGCATACCTAAGCTTGTAGGATTTGCCTATATTTTCTTCCTCTTTCCCTTCTTGCTTCTTTCCTCCTCCTATCAGGGCACCTTAGGGATTGTGACTTAATTTTAGATGCCTTGTTTTCTTCACTTCTGAACCTGCTAAGTTGTGTGACAGAAGCCAGAAATTCTCTTGGGATACATATATAGGCGTACGCTGTCATTATGCTCAACCTTGCTCATATCCTTACTGAAGCACTTGGAGAGGTATAACTAACCTGGGACAATGAATGCAGTTGTACTGATGCTCAGCCCTCACTACAACTACTCTAATTGGGGACATGGTGATGTCTTCATTGCTACTGATGCTTTGTGTGACCAACCACGATTTATGACCCAGGGAATCATGAGAGACCAAAAGGATCATCTCTATGAGCTGCTTTAGTCCAAGTGTTCTTAAACTGGGATCAATGATCTTAAAAAACTGATAAATGTAGCTCAGCATAATTGGTTTCCTTTGCAATTCTATACATTTTATTTTATGTATTTAAAGTATTAGTCTGGAAGGAGGAAGGAAAAAATTCAAATGATGTAATATGTATAAAAAAAAAAAAGACTTAGCAAAGTGCCTGGAACATAGTAAGCACTACATAATACTTATGTCCTTCCTCTTCTTCTCTCGTCTTCAAATTTTCTCCCAATTAATAAATGTTTGTTGATCTGTAGCTACTTATCATAACTTAGGAAAATAATTCATATTCACTCATAGTAGGGCATAAATGTCTGATATTAGTGGAAAATGTTATTCCTTCCAAAAGAATCTGTATTTTTAGAGGGAAGTCCTAAGTAAAATTTTAATCATTATTTCAGTGGGTAGAGGATCTCAGAGATTACAATGTTGTGATTCTGCATAAGGCTAACTTGTACCTTTTCACTTCTGTGACTGCAGAATCCATGCAGAATAGTGGTGGCAGAAATGCTTGGGAATATAGCATTTGGGTTAGAAATTCCCAGATCTGATCTTGAATAAGCTACTTAATTCAATTCAAGAAACATTTTTTGTCTATTATTTTCCTGACTCTGTGCACTGAAGGAGATCCAAATATAAATAAATTGTTCCTGTCCTCAAGGAAGTTATGCCTATCTGCATCACAATATCCTCATTCTTAAGATGGAGTTGGACAAGAAGTCATCTTTCAGGTTCCTGTTAACCTTTGATTTGCTCTTGAAGCATGCTACTCAGTTGTGAACCTCACAATGAGGAGATTCATAGAATTTGTCTTGGATCTGGAGGAATGCCACAAACATGATTAAAGAATTGGGATATGGAATCTAGGACAAGAGATAAAAAGAAACAATGATTATCTAACCCTGAGAGAAGAGCGGGCTGAAAGATGATGTAATAAGTGGTCCAGGTTTATGAAGAGATGCTGTATGGAGAATGATGGCCAGATGTTCTCCATCTTCACTAAGGACAGCAAAAGAGAAAATAGACAGAAATTGCAACAGATGGACTTAGATTAGGTATAAGGAAATTTTTTTTCAACAGCAAGAGTTGTTAAGAACTGAATATGATTACTGAAAAAAGTTGTGTAGTCTCCAAAAAGATCTTTAAGAACAGGAGAAAGATGTTTTCCTTTAATATATTAGCTCTATTTCTTCTTGGGTACAGGAGGATTGGTTAAAAGATTACTGTAAGAATCAGGGAGAAATGGAATTCATAATTTTAGAATTTTAGGGCTGGGGGGAACCTTAGTGATTAGCTAGTGTAGAGCTTCATAATATTTCTGAGTAGGAGCCACCTTCCCCCACTATCTTGAGAGCACGAGGATATGAGAGGAGAGAAGTATTAAGTAGGGTGAAAGTGGGGCATTGCTATACTAACTTCCTTGCTGGGAATACTGAGAGAGGGAAGGAACCATGCAGGATGCTCAGTAGAAAGTACCTGAGATCTACTTTTGGGATCTAGTTTTACGTCCTCCCCTCAGCCAGCGAAGAGATTGTAGACCAGCAGGATGTCATATATCTGGTCAATAGGTGAGCTGGAACTAGAATACTTCCATTTTGACAATATGTCTCTGCAGTAAATTGACCAAATCAACTGAGTTTCCTGAGCATCAGAGGTCATCTAATGTAACTTTCTCATTTTGCAAATGAGAAAACTCTCAAAAATGAGAGACAGTAAGCAAATTGGATCATCTTTACACTATACCACCACCATCTTCCATCATTGTTATCATTGTCATCGTTATCATCTCCAACATTTAAAGAAAAATTTGTAAATTTCTTTAAAATATCATTTCAACTCAATAAGTCACAAGCGTTCTACTAGTTAGATGAAGATGAAGAACCTGAGACAAAGAGAAGCTAAGTCACTTATCCCTAGTGAAACATCTAGTAAAAATCAAGAGATGGCATTTGAATCTAAGTCTTTCTGAGTTTAAGTCCAACACTCTAACTATGCCATGCCCAAAGTCACAGAAAAAGTAAGAAAGGTTAGAATTGAATCCAGGAGACAGAACAACAGATCTATATCTAGAAGGACCATTAACAATTATCTAGTCCAACTCCTTCATTGTGCAAATGAGGAAACTTCTGCCCAAGAAGTACACATGATTCAACCAAGGTTACACAACTATTAATCATCTGAGACAGGATTTGAAACTAGTTGATCAGAGTTCTATTTCCTGTATTGACAGTCCCTTTGCTTCTACACCTAATGCTCTTTCCATTACACTGTGTACTCACTTAGTTCCCCAATTTGAGTATTTGGCGGCAGAGAAAGAGGTTGTGATTTAATAATGTTTTAGTAAGAATTTAATGGGAAAGAGGAGAGTTTAGGGAATTAAGAAGTTTATATTGAGCACCAATTTATTAGTGCCTAGAATGGCACCCCAATTACACTTTGCTTTCTAGGTGTATTTTCTATACACACATATTATATGTATTTCTCTCCTTAGTGTGTAAATCTCTTTTGAGTAGAGATTGTTTCATTTTTGATACTGTTCTTTCATTGTCTGGCACAATATCTAATAGCATTTAATAAATGCTTGTTGACTGACTGATTAGAAGTCCTATGGAATATGAGAGCAAGAGAGAGGAAAGTGAGAAGAGAGGAGATGAAGGTATGAAAAGAAGAAAACTGAATGAGTCCGAGAATAGCAGAGCTGGGAGTGACTTTATCAATCATGTATCCTAATCCCCTTATTTTGCCTGTGACATAAGCAAACTTTAGACCACCTAAGATGGATCAGACCCCCTAAGAAAATTATACTAGAATGCCTAGCACCAGTTCCTGCCTTTCTGAAACAGTTGCCCTCAAGCTGAGATATTGAAAGCCTTCTGGGGCATCTCTTGGCCCCTTAGAGGCAATTTTGATTGGATTTGGTGAGGTCACACAGTTTCTTGTGGAGTAAACCACAGGATGCAAGTGCCATAGGTGTAGCAGGAGTGAGGTAAGGATAAAGGGAAGGCCTGGACAGTGGAAAATGACTCACTGACTGGTCTGGCTATAGGTGAATGAATAATTAAATAGAGATGAGTGGGGCTGACCATTGTGGAAAACAAAGGCTGAGCCAAAAGAGACATTCTGGAGAGCAGAGTACAGAATGGAGAATGCTATCCAGGTTTCTTACAGAACAAGGCAGGGACACTTGGTAGGGTCCTAGCTTTAGGCAGGGGAAAGTGACTGTTCTGGGAGAATCTGAATCACATAGGAAGTTATGGGGAATTAGGGGCGTGAAATACTAAAATTAAAAAAAAATCTAAGGGGTGTGTGCATGTATGTATGCGTATGTTTGCATATGCACATGGACATGTGTTTATACTGAAAGAAGAGGGTGTAAGAACAGTCTGAGTCTGGGAGGATGATGTCAGCCTCAGTCTCAGCAGTGAGCTAAATCTTCCTGGTATAGAGCACTATTTGGGTTTTCCCATCTTCAGTCAACAATCAATCAGCAAATCTGTATGGAGCTCTTCCTCAGTGCCCATCTCCTAGGTTTTATGTGCCATATGTGTGAGGAATTCAGGAATGGAGAAGACCTATTTTCAACCCTTCAGGCAGTCTTAGCTTAGTTGAGGAGACAATGTAGACACACATGGAGAGATGACTAAAGGCAGTCTGTGAGAAATGCTGAATGGTAGCAACTAGAGGAATCCAAAGGAAGGAAGGAAAAATCTTTTTAACTAGTGTTAGTGGGGGCAGTGATCAGAGAAAACTTTAAATGGGGCCTCAAAGGAAAATTAAGACAGTTTAGTAGGAAGGTATTTCAGGGAATCAGGACACTACAAGCAGATGTAAAGAGGCAGGAAAATGTCGGGAATATAAAAACAGGACATAATGACAATTATCCTAACAATTAAAATTCTTATGTTAGGCATAGAATGTCTAGATCTCAATAGGTCATTTGCCTGGAGAGGAGAAGGCAGTGGAAGCATCTTATATCTCTACTTTTCAAGAATTTTAGATTTCTAGCTAGTGGATAATTGTTCTTGGAGTCAGGAGCCAGGAGAACTTGAGTTCAAATTCAGTCTCAGACACTTGATACTTACTAATTGTGTGACTGGGCAAATATCTGAACCCTGCTTGTCTCATCCCCTACAACCCTCCCCCAAATAATTTAAAGGTAGAAAAATTAGTAAAAGTAGTAGAAGAATTATTGTTTAGCACAGTTCCAGAAGTCAAGCCTGGGATTAATGGTTGGAAACTACAGGGAAGCAGATTTTGGCTTGCTATCAGGAAGCATTTTGCAATAGTCATTCAAAGGTACAATAGCCTACTTTAGAAGATAGTGAGTTTCACTAAAGTAGAATGGGATTCTTGGGAAATAGGGACTTCTTTTTCATTGAAGGTATCCTAATAAAAGGTTGAATGACTATTTAGGTGTGTGTGTGTGTGTGTGTGTGTGTGTGTGTGTGTGTGTGTACAAATATTGTAGAGGGAATATTCCTATTTAGAATTGGAGTAAATGACCCATAACAGATTCTAGCTCCTTTAGCTCTTAGATTCTTTAGTTTAAACTACAGTAGGAAAGAATTAAATTAGACATTAGACATATTGTCCTCAATGAGTAAGTCATTAAGCTTTGCATTGGACAACTGAGGGGATATAAAATCTTTCTGAAATCTTTAAAAATCAGTCAGCAAATCTTTGTAGAACACCTATTCTAGTCTAGGTGCTGCAAGATGTTTAAAAAAAAAATAAGATATGCTCTCTATATCAAGAAACTTACAATGTAGTAGGGAGAGACAGAATATGCAGATATAAAATGATGTTCAAAATCATAATTGCACAGTAAATGTTCCATATAAAACAAGCTACGGTCATTCTGAGGAAACAAGATTTGATCTGGGCCTACATGGGAAAATAGGATTAAGGAAGGAAAAGGACAAAATTCAATTTTTTTGGGGGGGGGTTTGGCAGGATATGAACAAAGGAAGTAGGTAAAGGATAGTATAAGACACTGTAGCTCAATCTGTTTTTGAAGGTTCTGATTCTAAATATGAGCCATATTTTCTTATTTGATTTGGTTTAGGTGCATGGAGATAGGAGAATAGCTTTCTAATGATTTCTTGAACTATTAAGTACTAATATTTGCTTTTTTTTTTCTTTTCAACAATGTCATGGGGACTTGCCAAAAGAAAATCTTTGCACTCTCGTTGACAAGATCTTCTATATGGGCTGTGGAGCCTTAATTATACTTTTACTCTATAGACATTTCTTAAACATACTATGGGGGGATAAAGTTTAAATAAAACTTGGGAAAGTGAACAAGTACTCCCTCCTTGAAAGATTCATGTTTTTTATATTCTATCTTTTTCCTTAGCTATCATAATAGACCCTCTAACCTATAGGCCTTTAGGTGAGAGGAAATAATAAATTAAAAATATGAATTCTATTTTGATAATTTGAATGACTCATATAGAACAAAAATAAGGCTTGTTTTGGCTTCAGAGACCAAACAAAGATTAGGATCAATGGGTAGAAGCTGTAGGAAGAGACAGATTTTTGACTCAATATCAGGAAATATTTCCTGCTTTATTGGAAATGTCTCAAAATTTAGTGGGCTGCTTTGAAACACTGCTAATGAGTTTCCCCTCATCACTGGTTGAATTGATGCTAGTTCGTTGTTGTCCTTCTTTCTTGAAGAGGACTAAAATAACACCACTCACTATATCAGAATCAAATTAGTGTGTCTGGTTGTGACTGATTGGACCAATCAGAGACACAGGTCCAACACAAATGGTCCCTTTGAACACTTGGGAATGGACTCTCTACCTTTGCATACCTCTCAAGCAGAGGATGCATGACTACTTAACTTAGAGAAGGGACTCATTCTTTGGACAGAGACATGGCCTCTGAGGTCTCTTTCTCCTCAGATTCTGTGATTGGGCTGTCTGAGGGAGGTAGTGAGTCCTTCATCCCTGAGAGTGTTCAATCTGATGCTAGATGGCCACTTGGTGGGGATGTTGTAGAGGCGAACTCATTCCAAGGGAGAGGTTGGAACAGATGACCTGGGAGTCCTTCTAATGGCACCGAGAAGCTGGAGCTTAAATGACAACATTTAATTGAGACATTGTGGCTATCATCTTTACAGAGTGAAGGAAGCTGTATGTACTCTGGAGCTACAGGGATGTGGTCCCTCACTCCTCACTGACAGCATTTTTCTTCATCTGGAAGATATACTAGATATCGGACTGCTTCTCAGAGCCCTCTTATTACTGACCAAGCTTGGCAGATTGCCACCAAGAAGGAGTGCAGAGGTCTCCCCTGCTCCCATTGCCTTCTCCTCCCCTCCTTCCAGCTCCCTCCCCAGGACTGAAGCTGTTGACCGAACATACTCATTAATTAAGACACAATGGACATACTGACAGATTGCACATTGTTCTTCAAAGAGTCCTTGGGTGCTGAAGGTTCCTAGAAGTATGCACCTGGTTCTGCCCTAGTCTTCCCTGCACCTCGTCCTTGTGGCTGTTTTTCTGCTCCCAGCTCTGCATTTTTGGGGTTGCATAAGATCTGACAGTGCTAGTCTGAGCCAGAGGCTCAAGGTGGAATCTCAGAGCCGATTTGTACAGGACGTAGCTAGATAGTGGGCTCAGACAATGGGCAATGATCAGCCTTGAGGATCTGCTGCTGGCTTTCTCACTGACTTGGGCCAGGTAAACAGGCCTGTGGAAAGGAGGAAAGGAGCATGGTAAGAATAGTGTGTGTTCTCTGCATGCTGGGGTCCAGCTTAGAGAGGAGGCAGGAAATGACAATATCTTACATAAGTGCCTCTGATACCCTGCCCTCAGAATGTTCCATCCTCTTTTTTCTTTTTTCAAGACAATGGGAAGAATTAAGGGAAATGATAGCTGTGAAGGGAGAGGCGTAGGGAGAAGAAGGCAGTGGAAGTCCATTGTTCTTATTGTAATAATCCAGAAAAACAGCATAATTTGGTAACATAATGGAGAGAAAGCTACCCTCAATCAGGAAACCTGGCCTTAAGTCCTGCTTTTGCTAACATGCAAACAAGTCATTTGACTTCTCAGTATTTCAAGCAATTCTCTCTAAGACTTAAAGTTGCAGAGCAAGTGCTAATCAATACTGTTAGAAGAAGCTGCCTTACTGTCTCATGTGCTGTATATGAAAGAAATCATAAACCTAATGAAAACCTTCCCCCAAACACTGACACACATATATGAATACATATATATATGTATCTCAGTATGCATGTAGATATGTGTGTAGTTATCTATCCATCTATATATCTTTCAAGTTTGCAAAATGTTGCACATAGTATCTCATCTGAGGTAAAATACTATAGGTGATATTATTTCTCTTTGACAAATGAGGAAACTGTGTTAAGAGAAATTAAATGATTTGCTCCAAGTGTTGGTATTGGAGTATTAGCACTTCCCACAGCCTCTGCACTCTCCCATGTTGCTGTGAGTTCTCTGTCACAGACTATATAAGGGGAAAAATAATTAGGGAATTCAACTCAACTTAACCATTATTTACAAAGCACCTGTTATGTGCAAGGTGGTTCTGAGATTCTAAGATAGGTAAAAAATAGACCTTCCTCTCAAGGAGCTTACACTCTGATGGAGGGATGACACAGACACACAGGAAAGTTTAGTACAAATTAGAAAGTGATTAATTTCATAGAGGCTAAGCAGTGTAGTCTGGGGAATCAAGGTGAGAAGGAATCAAATGAGACATTAATGAGGGATTAGTAGTGATAGGGCCTTGGGAGGTAGTGTGGTAGAATGGGAAGAATAGTGGATCTAAACATTAAAATTCAAATCTTGACTCCTTTATTCCTGCACTTACCTGAGCAAGTCATTTCAGCTCGTAGAGCCTCAACTTTTTCATATGTAAAATTAATTGTTTGGACTAGATGAGTTCCAAGGTCCCACCTGGGTTTAAATCTAAGTTTCTTCTGTTCTTGAGAAAAATAAAGAATGATATAACACATAAAAAGTGGGGGAAATGTGTTTCAGGCATGAGGAATGGCAGGCAGAAGGTATGGAAGAGATGAAGGGAAAGTAAGTAATACTGTTTGGCTGTTGAAGATTATGAATGACCTTGAATGCCAAGGAAAAGACTTTATTCAGTGGGAGGTGAAATACTCAGCCCAATGCACTGGAGAGACTGTGTTGGCAGCAGATAGTAGGGTGAAAGATGGAACAGAGAAAGGGAAACAGGAGAGAAGAGGGAAACAAAATAGGGCAGGAGTAGAAAGTAGGAGGGGTTACTCAGAAGTAGAGTAACAGGATTAAAGACAGTAAAAAAGGCACACTTCCCGTTTCAAACATCAGCTGGACCTTTGGTGTCGGAGCATAAGATCTTACCATTTACTTTGTTTGATTGAACCCAGCAGGGGTCTAGCCAAGTGCTATTTTTTTTGGATGGGAGGCCAACATCTTCATCTAGAGGGACCAGGGAAAGGATGAAGGCAAATCAGGGTGGAGGGACACAGGCAGGAAAGCTGTCTCTTATGTCCTAGGAAGCAGCTTTTTTATTTGTTCCATCCTTTACTGACCACAAGTATTATTTCCCGCTAAGGGGGGTGTCAGATATTCAGAGCAGCCCCAAGGTGTTGAGGCCATTTGAAAATTCAATACCTTTTCAAAATGTCTTTTTTTTAGTTACAGTCCTCAGGCCGTATTTCTACAGGAAAAAAAGACATGGCTCTGAGATCTAAGAATGGGCATGAAGGGTCAAGATTTCTTTTCCATGATTCTCCTTTTAGTTTCCATAATATGAACAAATGTGAAATGTTTTTGATATGCAGGTCCTGATAATGCAGAATAAGAGGGAATAATGAGAGAGAAAGGGTAAGAGAGACACACAGAGAGACAGAAACAGAGACCAGGAGAGCCAGACCCAGAGAAAGAAAGAGACAGAGAAACAGGCAGACAGAGACCTAGAAACAGACAGACAGACACAGACACAGAGAGACACAGACACAGAGAGACACAGAAATAGAGAGAGACATGATAAAAATTTTTGAGTCTCTAAATCAAAATGAAAAGCTTTCTGCTTGCTGCTACCACTTGTACTTCTCAAAGCACAAGGGGCCTTGTAAATTCTGAAGCAATATAACTATGTTAATAACCCCAAGACAAGGGGGTGGATGGAAGTTCCTTAAGGAAAAAAAAACAGGGTGCACAAACCTGGATTTCATGTTAGCACCTCTTTGGTGCAGAGGAGGCAGTTGTGAGATTTTATTAAAAAAGAAAAAAAACAACATGTAACTTGCCTGGAGTCAGAAAAATCTACAGCACCTCTGATGTCAGTTGAGTAGGATTTCTGAGGCCCCCAGGGATTGGACTTTTTTCCTATAAAGCAGTGCCAAGGGCAGCAGGTTATCCATCTGGGGCAGAAGCCTAGAGGCAAAAGGGAGTGCTCAGGGAGAGTAGTGGATGCTCTCCTCTCCTAGAGTAGAATACCTTATAGGCAAAAGCTGATTTGTCTTCTTGAAATCCTTTTGGAAAATAGTGGGGAAGGACAGAAAGAAAGATTCATTCTCTTTTTGGTTAAGACCATTGGCATATATATAGGGAAGTGATTTTTACTTAAAATGATATGAGAAGAAAAAATTCAGGGGATAGAATCACAGGATCTCATATTTAGAAGGGACATTAGAAGGCAACTATTCCAATCAATGCCTGAGCAATAATTTTTAAAACATCCTTGAAACAAGACTTTTTAAGACTTCTACTGATAGGGTACTTGTTCCTTTCAACACACTTTACCTACTTTCATATTTAGGAAGCTTGGAAATATATCTGTGGCTTCTAAGCACATTGTTCCTATCTCTTCCTAATAGTATTGAGCAAAACACATCTCCACTTTTTTCCATATATTCCTTGTAGCATGTCATGTACCCCATAAAACTTCTCTTCTCTTCCAGTCTTAATATCCTCAGTATCTTCTATTGATCATCATAGTAAAGAGAGAGCCATTTCAAACTGGTTCCCCATAACTGAATATTAAATTTTTAGTGTAATACGCTAGCATTAGTAATTACAAATACTACAAATCAAATCCGACTTACTGTTTTGTAGATTGTCTAGACTTAAGAAAGCGATGGAGAAAATATGAATAATAATAGAGTATGCTGTGTATATATATAAACAAAAAGTTGGGTGGCACAGTGGATAGATGGCTGAGTCTGGAATCAAGAAGACCTGAATTCAGATCTGACTTCAGACACTTTCTAGCTGTGTGACCTTATGCAAATCACTTAATCCTCTTTGTCTGAATTTTCTCATCTGTAAAAGTGAGCTGGAAAAAGAAATGGCAAACTATTCCTGTATGTCTGCCAAGAAAACCCAAATGAAGTCATGAAGTATCAGACATGACTGAAATGATTAAACAACAAAAGTGTGTATATAAATACATATATGCAAATATATATGTATGTGTGTATATGCATGTATATACATATGTGTGTATGTATCCTCACATATTTGGAAAATTCATTGCTAAATATCATCAGCATAACACTGATCTGAACTCTGCTGTGGACTGTGGGAGTGGGGAGAAGAAGATAGATGCAAATGGTACAATAGAAGTAGATTTAGCAATTGATAAGACCATCTCAATTCTGAACACAATGCTTCCCTCTCTTTTTTTGACCAGACCTATGATTTCATAGGGATCTCCCAGTGAAGAAGTTTCTCTGCCAGTTCAGATTGAGTCTTTGTATTTTACAATCTTAGAGAGCTATCCAAGGTACTGAGAAGTTAAGCCGTGTGCTACTTTCATTTTTTCACATGCATGGAATCAAGCCAAAGTCACCTTGACTCTGCTCTTATGTTAATAGAAAACAAAAAAGTAACTTGAAAAAAACTAGAGAAGAGGAGGCAGGTTACACAGAAGAGAAAGATATGTGTGAAAACAGAAATAGAGGAGTGGGCAATTTTATCCCATGAACACTAAATCTAAGGCTTTTCCAGATAAATTCATTTCATAGAACTTGTTCCTCCAAAATGTTGTTTTGTGTATTTTGCCTAAAGGCTCTGCCTAATAAAACTAAGTGAGTGGGGTTAGAAAGTGTTATGTGAGGGTTACTCAGAAAGGGGATCTTTTAGGACTTAAGGTTTCTGTGAAGGGAACATCAGCATGACTGAAAGAGACTTTATTTTGACCTGGCTGAGACTAATAGCTATTCACTGATTGACTGTGTCCCATAAAATCATCTTTTGTCCTGGTATGAAGAAGATGCTTGTTTCCTGAGGGCTAAGTTTCAGGTAGGTAATGGTAAATATAGCTTTGACTATATGTTTCTAAATCATCTGAAGATTCTATTATATAATTTACCATTGGAGGGTTGGCCATTGAATAGATTTTTTTTTTTTAGTTCTAGCCATACATGAAGCTACTTCCTAAGTCATGGAAGGGTTGTAATTTGCATTTGTTGAGAGTGTGCCCATCATGAAGAAATTATAAATCTTTGGAAGTAAAAAAAGATTGATACAAAAGGGATTGCCAAACACTATATAGTGATGATTATGTTATTTGTAAACTTTTCCAGAAAAAGAAATCACCTCACTGGGGTGAAAAGATTTGGATACATTGCTGATTCAGTGATTCGCTGATGGTGGCAATGATGGTGATGATAATAAATATATGAATCCTATTTATGAGCAAGTATATAGAGAATTTAGCAGTGTATAGAGAACAAAGTAACTCTGATTTAGCTTCCATCATAGGATTTATTTTCTTTGTGTTATGAATCCTTTGGAATCAAATGATAAAGGGATGAGCCATTTTGTGTGCTTAGGGACCAAGGAACAGTTAGGAGGAAAATGCTGTATGATCAAGCAAAAACTAATTTCTATCTAGAACATATAAATATGGTGGAATGTGAAGGGCAAAGAACTATGGATTCCAAGTGGCTCTGCAGATTATAATGGAGGATTATTGGATAGATAGGAGGCAAGAGCCTTCCACTTCAATCTTTCTAGAGTTTAGTTGTCTTATCGGTAAAATGAGAGGATGAGACTAGTTGATCTCTAAGGTTCTTTTTAGTTCTGAAATGATGAATCTTTGACCTCAGATTCTATGCCTATAGAATAAGGTTTTTTTCTTCTTCCATCTCTCTTTCTTGACACTTGTATAAGTGGATTTGCATTAATCAGACAAAGAGGCAGTAACACAGCTTATCTCTGTAGGTCCTGCCCATATCTCTTACTACCAATGGAACAATTTCGTTTTCAGTAGGCAGGGGAGAAATGAGCAAAAGAGGGTAAAAGAAGAAGGGATAGGAACAGAAAGAAGAGGATAAATGGAGGTGTGTTCTAGGGCTGTATGAACCAACTCAAGAGTGAGGGAGCTGAATTAAAGCTATTGAGAGATGACCTGGGGATAGAGGACTGTTCTTCCATGACCCTCAATCCAAGCATTAGGCCACTTTGAGTAAATATTAAGGTCTTTCAATTATTTGGAAGAGAAGAATAGATAAGGGGTGCAGCATAATGTGTGAAATACTTTAAAAAGAAGATGAATGATCCAAAAAAAGTAATTGGGGGAAAAGTAACAATTAAAAAAGTTGGAAAAACTTAAAAGAAAATGACAACCAAAAATATAGTCAAAGAAACCAAAACTCAGAACAGCACAGACAGAAATCTTTTTTTTTTTTTAACTAATAGAGCTTTGTAGGGAAATCTCATCCATCTCCCTGAAACTGAGGTGAATGGAGCAAGTAACTGCTGCATGTGGCAGAATGAGCAGAGAGGTAGATAGGCACAAAGCTGTTTTATGATCCTGCAGAACTTTTCTGCGGCAAGAATCCTGGGAAAAGCAGATGACCTAGTGGCAATGCCCTCTCTACTTATCTTCCAACAATTTCAGGGAAGCCCAATCTGGTGAAGTGGAAAGATCATGGAATCTTAGATTTTGAGCTAAAAGGGACTTAGAAGTCACTTAGTCAAACTCCTTCATTGCAGAGATGAGGAAACATGGCCTAAGAAATTTAAATGAGTTAGTTATTCAAGGTTACATAGATAGTAAGTAGAAGAGAGAGTTTGAACTCAGGTCTTATGATTCCAAGTCTATGTTTTCTACTGTACCATGTTGCCTTGAGGATTGGATTTGGAATAAGAAAACTCCATGTCATGGCTCTGCTATTTCTTACTCACAAATCTTAAATGAGTCCTTTATAATCCTAACATTTAGCAGTGGCTTGTATATAACAAGAATTTAATAAATGCTTGTTAACCAACTTATTGATTGATTGGAGCCTTTGTTTCCTTCTCTGTAAAATGAAGATGATGAACTTGATGACATTCTAGTACTAAAATCCTATGACCTTAGAGATCCAAGTTTGTCAGAAGATAAATTCCTGAGTTCTTATTGGTTAAAGCATTGAATTTGGAGTCAGAAAGATATGAGTAAAATTCTTACCTTCAGCACTTATAAAAAGTAGCTAATATGGGTAAGTCATGTAGCTGCTCTGTGCCTCAGTTTCCTCTTCTGCGATTATGAGTATTGGTCACTTTTAAGATCTTTTCTGGTATTAAATCTATGACCTATTTGTACTTAGGATTTTGTGTACTTTTTTTTTCAAACCTTTGTCTCCTCCAGAAGTGTACTAATTTCTAAAGTAATGTTAGAAGACTGAATTCAGTAGCCAAACTGTAATTCAAACTGGATAGTTATATTAGAATACGGTTTCCTAAACAAATATGACCCCAGAATTTTTTGAGATTTGAAGTACATTGATAGAACCCATATTTGCTCCAGCATATGATCTAGGTATGAAATATACTCCCTACTCCCAGATAAAGGGAAATGGAAAGATGTTGGAAATAAAGGAGATTAATTCAATTTTGACCCTGAAACTTATAACATATAGGTAGTTTTGATAATATATAATTTGATATTTGATATTTTAGAGGGGAAATATCATTAGCATTAATATTTGCTCTTGGAATCTCTCATTAAGTTGTATAGAACATCAGGGCCCTATGGAACAGCATTTGGGAATGACTATTGTAGGAAATACTCATTAGACAGTTTCCCCTGACAGTGTAGCTTTCTCTATTCTCCCACAAGAAAAGTAATGGTTATAACCATTGGCAGAATTTTCAATAGACCACATTTAAATTCATACATTTAAACCTCCTAAGTGTTGCTTAGTTCACTCTGCACTGATTTTCAGTGCTGGTTTAATATAGTAATACACTCTAATTATCTTAAAATAGTAATCATAATAATAGCATACATACATATATTATGTATAGTGTATACATACATGTATGTATTACTTTAATATTTTCAAAATACTTTACAATTATTATCTCTTTTGGTCCTTACAAAAACCATGGAAGGAAGGTGCTAATTATTATCCCTCTCTTATAGGTAAGAAAATGGAGGCTGACAAGTTATGTGATTTGCCTAGGGTCTTATGGCTCATGTCTGAGACAGATTTGAACTCATGGCTTCTGGTCTCATGTTTCACATTTCACTCATGGTGCCATGTAACTACCTCAGTAGCTTACTGAACTGGAATAAGTGCTAGATTTTAGAGTTAGCACCTGGAATAAAATCCTAGCTTTATTATTTACTAGCTATATTGTGGCAGGTAGATGGCATATTGGATAGAGTACTTGGTTTGAAGTCAGGAGGACCTGAATTCAAATCTGGCCTTAAACATTTAGGCAAATCACTTAACTCCATTTGCCTCAGTTCTTTGGCAAACCATTCCAGTATCTTTACCAAGAAAACCCCAAATGGCCATAACAGATAGTTGGACATTACTGAAAAGACTTTATAACAAAATTCTGTATTAAGTTGAATAAATCATTCAACTTCTCTTGGCCTCAGTTTTCCCATGGGTAAAACTTTGAGGTTTGTCTTTTGTGGTTCCAAATCTATGACATAAATTTAAATTAACTTACAAATACACCAGAAAACCACACACCGATCCAAAAAAAAAAGTTATAAAAAAGTTATATAAAAAGTTATAATTCTGTTGGTGCTATTGGTTGAGGTTGAGGCTGTGACAATGTGTTTAAATCAGACAATTGAGTTTGGTGAGCCTGTTTTCCACTAGAGCAGAGGGGGGCCTTTCCCTTTTGCTAAGCTATATTTAGAAGTTATTCCTTCCTCATATCTTCTCGTTGAAATTTTTTCTTTTCCTTTATTGGACAACCAATTAGTACTTCTCTAATTCTCCCATCCTGAAAACCATCTCTTTCATCTGAAATTTTCTTAAATCCTTTCTTTTTTTGCCTTCTTTACTTCTATAATCTCCTATCTTGTATTATACTTATTTATGCATACATTTTATTCCCTCTATTAAAACATAAACTCTTGGAGGGTAGGGACTATTGTTTTTCACTTTTGTATCTACAATACTTAGTAAAATGCTTTACACTAAGTAAGCACTTAGTTAAGTTTGTTAAACTGAATTCAAAATAAGAGAGGAAGAAGACGATCACCTATTAGAGAATCAGTTTGATTTGCATACTTTCTTTTTCCACTGCTATTACTGGGAAGATAAATTTTGTGACCAACTATCTCATGCTAATTCAATTCATCCAGCATTTATTAACACACAAGGCACAGTATTAGGCATTGAGAGAGGGAAGATATAGAAATGAATAAGACATGGTTTTTGTCCTGAAAGAGCTTACAGCTTAGTCTGAGAGAGAAAACATATTTAGAAATAAGTAATGTGACAAATTCTATAAACAAAGTCAAGTATGAGACTATGTTAACATAGAAGAGAAAGAGATTATTTCATTATTTTATGGAAGAAGTAGCATTTGAGACTACAAGAATTGGCAACTGGTAGAGTGGGAAGGTATTTTGATGGGAGGGCATTCCAGAAAAAAGTTTGAGCAAAAGTATTTGCCTATTTGGCCAGAGAATAAGGTGTGTGTGAAGGAGAATAGGAGGTAAGACTAGAAAGCTATGCAGAAGCTAGTAAGATCTTGTACCTAAACAGTCCTGAATAAACAAATGCTTGTTGAGTTGAACTGGTGCCAGATGATGGAGAGTTCATCCAAGGAGTGGAAGCTACGTCCCTGCTCAAAAGTTTTCAATGATTCCACATGTCCTCAAAATAATGTGACCAGAGTTATTCTTTAGAAAGATTATTCTGCAATGAATGAATGAATTAAAAATATTAAATTCTTCCTATGTAGCAAGCATGGGGCAAAGTTCTGGGAATATAGATAAAAAACCAGAAGAGTCCCTGCTTTCAAGGAGTTCATATTTCAATAGCAGAAGATGATAGATACAAGAGTATTTAGCTACAGGACAATGTCTTGCTCAAATTAGGACTAAAGATCACAGCTACAGTTCAACATCATGAGTGCATAAAAGAAACAGATAATGGGATCACAGTTTTAGAGTTGGAAGGGATCTTAAAAGTCATTAAGATTCTTCTGGTCCTCATTTTACAGCTAAGATAACTGAGGTCAAGAACAGTTAAGTGACTTATTCAGGGTCACACAACTAAAAAAAGTATTGAGGGTTACATTTTAAGCCTACTTTCCCTGATTCCAAGTTGTATGCCTTTCTTTAGTAATGAATGGCAGCCCAGGAGCAGGAATAGAGAAGGCAGATGATGTGGTTTATACAGGAGTATGCTAATGAATGTTAATAATTGGTTCTTTGGAAATATATGTATATAGGACACTATTTAAAGTTTAATTTGTATTGTTCACAATTTTTTCATCACTTTCTTTAGTCTAGATGAGCCAAAAAGCAGTAAACCAAGTCCCAATTTGTAGTGTTTGTCAATTTCTTTGGTGTAAATTCTCACAGTGAAAATTTAATTGAGTGACATTAGAAGCTGGCTCCATAACAACCTGGGTTTTCCTTGAATTGCGGATAGATAATGTGGGTGCTGTGCAAGGCTCAAGGATTTGGCTATTACCTGTGTTGCACAGTGGAATAGAGGCCTGCATTTATAGCCCATGGACTTGGGCTATACTTACATCTATACCTATCAAATATGTTCAGTAATTTTATGTTTGAACTAGGTTGTATAAGGAAGCAAATAGATTTAAGAGGAAAGGGTCTGCCAAATTAGGGGGTAGGGAAACAAGAAGGGGCTGAAGGTCCTGATGAGACCAGAGAGAATATAATAGTGGTGGAAAAGATAAAAGGTTATGATTACAGAGGGAAATTCAGGCCACTGAAAGTGTGCCATTTCTTCTTGTCTTTCAGAATTTTCATTGGAAAGTAAGATAAGGGATCATTAAATAAAAAATAATAGCCATGGCAACAAATTGCCAGTAGAGACTAGAGTCAGGAAGGCACTAAGGTTGGTTGCTATAGGTATCTATGAGTGGAACAAAGAAATCCCCTAGGAAAACCTTATGTAAATGGAACAGATTACATTTGTACCATTCTTCATAAAATTAAACATATATGATTTTTTTCTTTGTTTATTAAAGCTTTTTAATTCTCAAAAGATATGCATGGATAATTTTTCAACATTAAATCTTGCAAAACTTTGTGTTCCAATTTCTCCTCTTCCCCCATTCTGTCCCCTAGATACAAGTAATCCAACATATCTTAAACAAAACATACATGATTTTAAAGGAACTTCTGAAGTCATGTAACCAAAACTACACCTGACCAAGCATAGCCTTCATTACCTCTCCATCTTGTCTTTTAATGGTCACTTCTAATTATGAATACCTTCAAGATATCCATTTTATAATATGTTTTGGAATTTTGCCAATAATGAAACTATAATTTTCAGGTTCCACTTTCTCTTTTCTCGAAAATAAGATCTTTCTCCTTTTCAAGTCCAATAACACTCTCATTTTCTCTGTGACCTTTGAAAGACCACTGACAGTGGTATAAAAACTCCATCTCTAAATTGTTTGAGAGTTCTAAAATGTAATTCAACTAGTCTTGTTAACCTGAACTCATTGAAAATAGGTGTTACCATTTCCTTATTTACTGGGAATGTGGATATGTACGTGAGTAAGATACAAAATCACTGATCTTCAGAAGAGGTAACTCAGTTCCACTTTGACTTGGCTGAAACTCCTCACCATTTCATTCCTAACAAATAGAAAGCTCACTTTAAAGTGAAGAACTCAAATAAGGAGGCAATGAGTGCCCCTTTACTCTGGAGTATTAAATCACTATTAAATAACATTAGTTGATAGGAATCTTTTCCTAACATCAAAACTGAACATGTTACTTTAGCCCACTATTTCTTGTTCTGTTCTCTCAGTTAAGATTGCCTTTGACTACTTTTAGAGATAGCTATTGTGTCCAAACTGAGTCTTCTCATTTCCAGACTAAATGTCTCCAGTTTCTTCATAGGAAACTCTGTGAGGAAAAAAAAGTACATGACAGAGAACAAAAGAAAACTAAGAAGGAAGCACAGAAAAGCAGAATAGCTTTGAAAATGGTGTGTAGTATTTATTACTTAGTTTTGAGAACGGAAGCAAACAAAGCAAAATGAAAATTCATGGTTTCATATTGAATCTTCTTTTTATGCTGTGCTGTGTACATGAAAATGTTTTTCTTCTGTCTTTTTGTACTTAAGTTCAAAATGAATAAAAACTTTAAAAATGGATCTTCTACCAGAAATGTGGTGGAGCCAACGGATAATAAATTAGGATTTGATTTATTGTTTTGTTTATTGTGGATCCAAGGAAGTAATGGAGAAAGTTAACGTAGATTAAATTTTAAGAATGTTTTTTCAGAGATCCAATTGTTAAACATTTACCAGCCTTCCTTCCATTGCTTAGATGTTCTGTTCTTGTGGCTTGAAAACATTCCAGAAAACATTCCAGAAGCCCTTCTCTATGCACTCTTCATCTTATCTATATCTTTCCTAAAATGTGAAGCCCAGAACTAAATGCACTATTTCAGGAATAGCCCAACCAGGGCAAAGCACAGAAGGCCTATTAACTTCCTTATTCTAAATACAAAGCTTCTCTTAATGGAACCTAAATATTATGCCAGTTTCTTATTATTAACTTCCATATCACAATATTGGTTTTATTGAGTTTTCAGCCCACTAAACTCCTATATCCTTTTCAGAACTGTTGTCTTGCCATGCTTCTACCATCTGGTATTTGTGAAATTGATTTCTTTGAAACCAAGTATAGGACTTGGTATTTAGCTTTAATAATTTTTATCTATTATATTCTGAATGTTTTAGTCTGTTGAGATCTTTTTGAATGATTAATCTGTTATTTAATACATTAGCTGGCATAAATACTTTGGTAAGGCAAATAACTACCCTCTAATTCCTCAATTTTATTAACCAATGATTGAATAAAAAAAAGTATTATGTACTTAGTATTTCTGAAGTTCTGCACCAAATACTGAAGATGCAATTTCAAAATAAGATAGTCTGTCCTCAGGAATAATAAAGGAGATAATTCATATGGAATATACTTTGAATATTTTCAAATCATGCCATAATGTACAGTACTTTAATTGGTTAAGTATAATAGTAAGAATAGTACTTTTTCTAGTTCAGGATTCTAAAGAACTATGTATATGGAGTTAAACTTACATCTACATATACACATGTGTATTATACATCTATATATGTATTCACACACACATATATGGTGTTTAAGTATATTAGTTGGATTCAGCCTATATCTTCGAGTGAGGTCATCACTAGCTTAGTATCATTGTCCCCATTTATAGATTGTCACACTGGGATTAGGAGAAAAAGATGCTTCTATATATGTCCCCAAACAAATCTGTGATAGTACTAAGGAGTTCAAGAAAGGAAATCTTGAAAGACTTTGACAGTAGCCAGATGGGAGTTGGTGCCTTTCCCTTCTATTCCAAATGATTCTCCTGGTAAACTCACTCTTTTGAGGTCAGGGATAGGAAAATATAATGGCTTCTGTTTTAAGTCCTAGTGAAGTCTACTGTTTCCCAGTCAACATAATAAATGAAACTATGGAGTTCCCTTTTCCAGATCAAAATATAGAGGATAGAAAATTAGACTTGGGGGAAGACAGACTTAGGCTTGGAACTGCCTCAGATACATCCAAGCAGTGTCATCAAAGACAAGTCACCTAAATTCTAAAATTCCCTTAAATAAAACAAGGATAATAATAGCACCTCAGTCGCAGACTTACTGTGAGACGTCAGTGAGAAAACATATGGAAAATGCTTTGCAAGCCTCAAAGTAGTATATGAATGGAGGTTGCTGCTATTGCTATTGTTATTATTAATAATTGCTCCCCTTAATTAGAGAGACTAAGACTAGCAACTAGGATGATTTGTTTCCACAAGGTTAGAGGCTATCACTGTGGTAAAATAGCAATTTTCAAACAATTCTTAGGAGAGCTTGCTTCCTCTTTATCCAAGGAAGAAGAAAATATTTTTCAGAGTATTAGAGTGTAAATGATTCTTAGAGATTATCTAGTTCAACCATCATTTTATAGACAGAGAAAGTAAGATGCAGAAAATTAAGTGTTTTGTCCAAGACTACAAAGCTAGTAAGTGGTAGTCAGAATTTGCACGATAGTCTTCTGACTTGATCATTTTCTTTTCTCTGCATTCTGATAGAATATAGGTTGAGAGAAAACGTAGAGAGGAGGCCATGGGATGGGAATAGGGAAATCAAGAAGGGAGAGAATCTTAAGAACTGAGCTTATAGATATATCAAAACAAATATTCTTCAGGTGTTTTTTTTTCCTGTTGCTATTCCTATTGTTTGATGGGCTCACCATCCTTCCTCCTCATGAATTAAGGCATCAAACTTCTACCACTTAGGATAGCAAGTCATTATGTGGAAATTAGTTGTAAAAATATTTTTAAAATTCCATGATCTTTTGAAACCTCTGGATTGGAAGAGAAAGAAGTGACAGTGATGAATGGAGACTAAAACTGGACTTCTATTTGGAAGGGAAGGGGTACAGAAGCTTTTGTGGATGCCCACAGGCCATGGATAGAGAGGTGATTTGGCAGCATTTGGGCCACAATCCATCAGACTGAATGTTGTAATTGGCTCCTGACTTTAGATTGACTTGTGGAGGAAGGGAAAGGCCCCTTAGCTTAGGATGCGCTACATGCTCTCTGCCACCATCTATTTATATCTTTGTTTATTTCTTCAATTTTTTTTCAGTAATATTTTTCTTTGATTTTTTTCCCCATGATTTTGTTCACTTCTCATTACAGTCAGCACCAGATTCATAGACATAGAGTTATGCCTACCAAGTACAAATATAACATTTGTAAAGATTGCTGCCTTTCCTCTGTACAATATGCTGTGGCTTGGGTTATTTCTCTCTGTTCTTTGGAATGCTCCCAGATGTTTTGTTTTTCTTAAAGGTCTGACACGACCATGGCCAGCGCTATAAATAGTATTAAAAATCAGCAATAATATTGTCATGATGCTGCTTTTTCATCTCCATCCAAAAGTGTTGGGGAAAACACACATGCATAACATATTGAACATATAGTATATTTTAAAACACATTTATTTAACACAACACATATGTGCAATGCATATATAGAGTAGAGAACTGCATGTGTATATACACACATGTGCACAATACAAGGTAATATTTGTAAAGCACAGTGCCTGGAATATACTGGGTGTTTCATAAATGCTTATTCTGTTTTATTCCATATGATGAGAGGCAGTATGGCATAGGAGACAGAAAACTGGTCTCAGAGGAAGTGTTAGAACGAGATGCCCCTCCCAGGAGAAACTCATCACTTCTAATTTCTTATAAATCAAGCCTTAATTGACACTATCTCCCTCAGCCTCCTCTCCCTTCTGATAGAGGGTTGAAAGTTACAGAAGCTGGACTCAGCCCACTCTAGTTCATATCTACTGCTCTGTCTGGTTTTATTTCCATGGAACAAGAAGCCCCCACTCTGAATACTCCCTATTGGTGCCTCCTTTCCTCCCTTCCTCCTTGTGTGTGTTGTCTTCTGCCATTGGGCCAAAGACTGTCTCTTTATTAATTATATCCCCAGTGGTTAGCACAGTGCTTGGTACATAGTAGATGTTGAATAAATGTTCATTGAATTGATTGGATTGTGCCTGCCATGTATATACTAGCTATATGGCCACAGCCCAATAACTTCAATCCTCAATGTTACAGATAACTTTTGAAGAAAATAAAATACAGAAAAATTGTTAATCTGCACTGAGAAGAGAGTTTCCTCATTATGGATTTCCTATTTATTTATTTTCTTTCTTTCTTTCTTTCTTTCTTTCTTCTTTCTTTCTTTCTTTCTTTCTTTCTTTCTTTCTTTCTTTCTTTCTTTCTTCCTTCCTTCCTTCCTTCCTTCCTTCCTTCTTCTTTCTTCCTTCCTTCCTTCCTTCCTTCCTTCCTTCTTCCTTCCTTCCTCCTTCCTTCCTTCCTTCCTTTCTTCTTCTTTCTTTCCTTCTTTCCTTCTTCCTTCCTTCCTTCCTTCTTCTTTCTTCCTTCCTTCCTTCCTTCCTTCCTTCTTCTTTCTTTCTTTCTTTCTTTCTTTCTTTCTTTCTTTCTTTTCTTTCTTTCTTTCTTTTTCTTTCTTTCTTTCTTTCTTCTTTCTTTCTTTCTTTTTCTGTCTTTCTTCCTCCTCCTCCTCCTGTATTCCCTCTTTCTGTGTCTCCCTTTTTCCTTCTGTCTGTCTTTCTCTCTTTCCTTCTTTCTTTGTTTCTCTCTATCTCTCTGTCCCTGTCTCTGTCTCTATCTCTCTCTGTCTGTCTTTGTCCCTCCTCCCTCTTTCTGTGCGCGCGCGCGCGCACACACACACACACACACACACACACACACAGACACACACACAGACACACACACATACACATATAGTAGCCACGTGGTGCAATGGATAGAGCCCTGAACCTGGAGTCAAGAGGATCTGAGTTCAAACTTTGCTACAGACATTCATTAGTTGTGTGACCCTGGATAATTCACCTTTGTCTGCCTCAGTTTTGTCTTCTCTAAAACAGGGATAATAATAGCACTTACCCTTTTCATCCCTCCCCCAGGTTATTGTGAAGATAAAATGTGATATATTGGTAAAACTGTTTAGCAAACTTTAAAGTCTATATAAATGCTAACTATTGTTATGTACCTCTTTGTAAATCTTGAACATATTCAGAAACTGAAGTTGTTTTATATTATTTATTGTTGGAATAGAGAGGCAAGAGCATAATAAATTGAAATTCTCTAGTGATCTAATGCAGAAATTTCTTTTAATAGACTTAGTGTTGCAAATAACTTGCGGAAGAAATTATATAGCTAGGTCTCTAGTAGATCTCCCCTACTTCCTCTCTAAGGAAGGATTTTCAATAACAATTAGTAATAATAGCAAATAATGTTCTGTTGCTATAAGATTTACAAAATACCTTCCTATAAATAGTCTGTGAGAAAGGTAATGGAATTATTGTTGACCCACTTTTACAGATGAGGAAATTAAGAGCATCTCAGTTTCCTTATCTGCAAAATGGGAGGGAGAATGGCCTTGATGATCTATCAGGCTCCTTCTACCTTTAAATCTATGATTCTATGAGCTATGAATCCTCATTTGTCTGTTCTAGTGCTTAACTGTCTTCATTGGAAGAAAATTTTTCTAACTAAATTCTTCTTTACTTTAGTGCAAACCCATTTCTCCCTCTATTTCAGAAAACTAAAAGCTGCTAGTCACGACCCTTTATCAAATAAACCTTCATGCCCTTAGAGATATCTGCTAGATTTTTATATCCAATTAACTTTCCTTCCTTTCCTCTATACCCTGCAGTTTTGTTTTCTCTACTCTTTCTTGTCTACTCTCTAGGCAGCCTTCATCATTGAGCATCTCAGAGAAACTTCTTGGTTGAGGTCATTTCTTCATTACAAGGACCCTTAGGAATGTCGATGTATTACAACTTTTTGCCCCAAGTTTCTTTTCCTATGAGGCATTTATGTGCCTTGGATGCTAAGAAAAGCAGAAAAGAAAGCTTAAGAAGAAATAGCACATTAGCATTTCAGCACCTAGCAGGGTTCAGTTCCAGGACAGAAAGAGTTTGAGAAATGCAGAGTCCCAAGGGAAGCCTGAAGAGATGATCAGAATCTAACCTTATCTGAAGCAAGAATTGCTCCTATGGTATTAATACTAGATGACTTCTGAGGTCCTTTCCTACTCTTTAATTCATAGATTCTATCTGTTCAACTACAACAGATGTTAATTAAGGCCCTCATATGTGCAAGACAGAGTGCTGGATGCCTGTGGAGATACAAATATAATTTGATCCGTAGGCTTTAGAAAATTTTGGTAAAGTCTATTATGTGAATTTTGTTGTTGTTGTTGAAAATATGGAAAGATGAAAAGGGGAAAATAATAGAATTAGATGAATTTAAAACAACCTGAATGGTCAAACTCAAAGAGTAGTTGTTGATGGATCAATGGCAACCTGGAAGATCTCTGGTGAAGTACCCCAAGGAGTGAGGCTGGGCTCTGTGTTTTTTGTCAGTGATTCCAATGAAAATGAAGATGATATCATTATCAGATTTGCAGATGACTCAAATATGAGACAGATGGCTAACACAATGGAAGAGAGAGTCAGGATTCAAAAAGATCTTTTAAAATACATACAAAGATAATTTTCAACATTCACCCTTGCAAAACTTTGTGTTCCACATTTTTCTCTCTCCCTTTCCTCCACCCCCTCCCCAGACAAGTAATCTATGTTAAACCTGTGCAATTCTTCTATACATAGTTTCACAATTATTGTGTTACCCAAGATAAATCAGATCAAAAAGGAAAAAAAAAGAGAAAGAAAACAAAAAACAAGCAAAAACTACAAAAAAGTGAAAATACTATGTTGTGATTCACACTTAGTACCACAGTCCTCTCTTTGGGGGTAGATTGCTCTCTCCATCACAAGACTATTAGAACTAGTCTGAATTATTCTGCTGTTGAAAAGAACCACATCCATCAGTGTTGATGATCACATAAACATAATTTGTTGCCATGTACAATGATCTCCTGGTTCTGCTCATTTCACTTAGCATCAGTTCATGTAAGTCTCTCTAAGCCTCTCTGAAATCATCCTGCTGATCATTTCTAATAGAAAAATAATATTCCATAACATTCATATACCACAACTTATTCAGCCATTCTCCAATTGATGGGCATCCACTCAGTTTCAGTTTCTTGCCACTGTAAAATGGGCTGCTTCAAACATTTTTGTACATACAGGTCCTTTTCCCTTTTTTATGATCTCTTTGGGATATAGACCCAGTAGAAACACTGCTGGATCAAAGGGTATGCAGTTTGATAGTCCTTTGGGCATTCTCCGTCATGATTGGATCAGTTCACAATTCCACTAACAATGCATTAGTGTCACTATTCAAAAAGATCTTTATGTAAAAGTGTATTGGACCAAACTTAAAATGAAATTTAATAGAGATGAAAAGAAAATCTGACACTTGGTAATGGCTAAATCTCAGTGCATCTGAAGAAGATAAAGGGAAAATGTTCTTATTGGGGGGGGTCTATTACTATTTAAAAATTGGTATAGCTGGCATCCCTATTTTATACTTTTCAAAGTGTCCTTCTGAAAAAGGTTCCATATTCTTTGTTAAGTTGCCAAAGTATTCCATGCTTCCAAAAGAAGGTTAAGAACCCCTGATCTAGAGATTTTATATTCAATGTGAGTCATCACTGTGATGAGGCAGTCAGGGATATGATCTCTGTGATACACCTATTCTCAGTTGAGATATAATAATAATTACAATAATAACTAGCATATTTATGGTGTTTTATAGTTTTCAAAGTGGTGTTTGGCTAATATTATGTCATTTGATCTTCATAACAACTTCAGAAGTTGGGTACTATTATTATCCTTATTTTACAGATGAAGAAGCTAAGTCAGTCAAAGGTCAAATGACTTACTTGATTAGAACTCAGGTCTTCTTGACTTCAAATCTAATGAAGAAGAGCAAATCTAATGCTCTATCCATTTTGTTACCTCACTCCTTGATTCAGTGGAAAATAACAGCTGAGAAACTGATAGTGAAGCCATAGTCACAGACTTGTAAAGATGGCAGAGACCTTAGAAATTATTTACTATATCTGCTGGCATAGTGGATAAAATGCTGGATATGAAATCACCAAGATTCATTTCATTTATTTGAATTCAAGTCTGGTTTCAGATACTTACTAGCTGTAAGAACCAGGGCAGGTCACTTAATCTTGTTTGCCTCAGTTTCCTCACCTGTAAAATGGTCCAAAGAAGGAGATGGCAAAGAACTTCAGTATCTTTGCCAAGAAAACTCCATATGGGGTCAGAGAGTTGGACATGACTGAAAACGACTCAACAACAACACACATTCTATTCCCTCATTTTATAAATGAAAAAAACTTGGGTTCACAGATTAAAATGACTTATCTGATATCATATAATAGAAAATAGTGATGGAAAGCATTAAAATCTAGATTTCAATTTGTCATGTATTGAAAAGAATGCGCAAAAATCAACAGTGGGAAGATGGCTGGACTCTGAATTCAATAGAGACAGTTGGGGATGTGAGAAGTAAGGGAAAGAAAAGAAGATGTATGACTATTTGTCAGAGGGAAGCTCTTATTATTATCAGAGGCAGGTAGGTGGTACAATGGAGAGAGCTCTGAATCTGAAATTCAGAAAGTCTGAGTTTAGATTTAGCATTTCTCACTTACAAATAGGCAAATCATTTCACCTTTCTTTGCCTCAGTTTTTTTTTTTTAGCCATAAAATGGGGATAATAGTAGCATTTACTCACAGAGTTACTGTGGGAATCAAATGAAAAAAAAATCTGTAAAAAGTACTTGAAATGCTAGTTTGTATTACTAACTCTTGGGCATGTAAGAGATGCAAGATGCAGAGCTTTCAATGGAAAGGTAAAATATAAGGGAGACTGAACCTTCCCAACAAAAAGTTAGAAACATTTCTCCTCTATAGCATACTTTCTAGGATTTATACTGAATCTCAGAATGTTGGGGCCTAAAGGGACCTTTGAAAACATCTCGTCTGAGTCTAACATTTTATAGTTGTAAAGACTGAGGGAAGGGACTAACTTTAGGTCATGCAAGTAATAAGTGTCAAAGCTGGGACTCAAATCTAGGCTTAGGGCAGATTCTTCTGTCTCTACCTGGATTGCAAATAACATGGTGGGGCAGAGTCTATATATTATACATTTTTTATATCTTCTGGGCAGCGAGGTGGTACAACAGATGAAGTTAAGAAGAACTAAGTTCAAATCTTGTCTCAGATGCTTATCAGCTCTGTGATGCTGCCTCAGTTTACTCATCTGTAAAATGAGCTGGAAAAGAAAATGCAAGCCACACCGGTATTTTTGCCAAGAAAATCCCAAATGGGAACACAAAGAATAAGACATGACTGAAAAGTGACTGAAGAAGGATGTAATGTCTGGTCTAGTTCTCTGGAGGATCTTGGAACCAGTCTTGATCTTAGTGGAGGAGGGCAGGAGTCAGAAGAACCGGCAGGAGTCAGAAGAACCTCCAGGAGGATGGTCAAAGATGAAATGTCTCTATTGCCAGTCCTCTCAGCCCTCAAATACCTCAGTATGATTACATCATTATAGCACACTAGGTATGTGCAAACTAGAGAATCATTACATCACCATGCTAAATACTAAGTATCTATGTGAACTAGAGAACCATCATCTCATTAATCACACTGAGTTAACACCCTGCTATAAGTATCTTTGCTTCAAGTATACTTTTCTCAGAGTTCCCCAATATCTGTGGTCCTCTTCAGAAGGACAATAGTAACCAAAATCTTCTATCTTACTTTGCTTGATACTAAATATGTATATTATATAAAGATATATCCAACCCTGATGCATTCTTTTTTTTTTTTCTTTTTGCTGAGGCAATTGGGGTTAAGTGACTTGCCCAGGGTCACACAGCTAGGAAGTATTAAGTAAGTGTCTGAGGCCAGATTTGAACTCAGGTCCTCCTGACGTCAGGGCTGGGGCTCTATCCTAGCCACCTAGGCACCACCTAGCTGTCCTTCCCTAATGCATTCTTTGGTGCTACTATAAGGAATTGAATATTGGGTTGATAGAACAGCATGATGCCATGACCCATTGTGCTTACTCATATTCTCAAATACCCTGTAGTATGCTGGTAAATGTTTACCATTCAACTTTCTGGGGGAAAAAGAAGTCAGAAACAGTTTAAAGTTTAATATGCATTATTAACAATGTTTCCCACCACTTTTTGAAGTCTAGAAATTATCAAAACAATAAAGCAAAACCTGATTTGTAATTTGTCATTTTCTGAGATGTAAATGCTTAAACAGGAAAAATTTTCAGTTAGGTTCTGAGCCAGTCCAACTGCTTCTAGCACACCCATGCTTAGAGAGACTAGCATTCATGAATCAATAAAACCACTTTGTTGCCACTAAAAGTGTTTGTAGAACTGACTTGAATGAGAGCACTTTATGAACCCTAGATGTTGGAGTCTAGAGAAAAGAGAGGTCATTATGTGCTTTTTGGTACATAGAGAAGACTTCAAAAAGGGCCTTGAAGGATGAGAAACATTTAAAAGGTGGTGGGAGGAGGAAATTCTAGTGGGAGAGGTAACATGATCAAAGTTATGGTGGGAGGACAAGAAAAATCTTTGTAAATGGTGTGAAGAGACTAATCTAATTCCTCTAGGAGTGTGATAATTGTACACCTCGCTGCCCAGAAGATATTAAAAAATGTATAATATATAGACTCTGCCCCACCATGTTGTTTGCAATCCTTTATGATAGAGACAGAAGAATCTGCCCTAAACCTAGATTTGAGTCCCAGCTTTGACACTTATTACTTGTGTGAACTAAAGTTAGTCCTTTCCCTCAGTCTTCACAACTATAAAATGTTAGACTCAGATGAGATGTTTTCAAAGGTCCCTTCAGGCCCCAACAATCTGAGATTCAGTATAAATCCTAGAAAGTATGCTATGGAGGGAGAGATGTCTCTAACTTTGTGTTGAGAAGGTTGTCTCCCTTATATTTTACCTTTCCATTGTTGGAAATATGTAGCAAAAATTTGAAAATTCTGATCACTTCACCAAATTTGCTTTAATCAGGACCGAGCTGTAAGGATTTAAGATTTGCCAAAAAACTTTCCTCACAACAATCTTGTGAGGAAAAAGAAAAGTACATCTCCATTTTCCAAATGGGTAAGCCCAGACTGTGAGAGAAAAGTGACTTTCCAGTTATCCCAACATTTCTAAGGAGGATTAGGTCAAGTGACAAGTTCCCAACATAAGTGTAACTTTTTGCTTCTATGATACATAGAAATAAGTGTGCCCTCAGGATGAGATGTCCTGTGGGAGACATCATCTTGAGGCAAAGAGACTTTGCTTTGCCAACAAGGTCCATAGAGTCAAAGCTGTGGTTTTTCCAATAGTAATGTATATCTGTGAAAGTTGAAATATAAAAAAAGCTGAGCACTATAGAATTGATGCCTTAGAATTAATTATCATGTTAGAGAAGACTTTTGGGATCCTTTAGACAATAAGAAAATCAAATCCAATCAAAATTAATTCAAGCTATTCATTGGAAGGTCAAATATCAAAGATGAAACTTAAATATTTTGGCCATAAAATGAGAAGACAGGGTTCATTGGAAAAAAAAAAACCCGGATGTTGGGAAAGATTGAGGGCAAAAGAAAAAGAGGATGACAGAAGATAAAATGAATAGTGTCATGGAAACAAGCAACATAAACTAGGACAGATTTTGAGAGATAGTGGAGAAGGTGCTGGCATGCTATGGTCCATGGAGTCACAAATAGCTGGACATGACTGAAAAACAACAAAAATCCCTGTGGGGGAAGAGATAGATTTCTTAGAAAACTAGCATATAATTTGGGGTGGGTAGTAAGAAAAAGGTAAGGAAGCAACTAACTTTAGCTT
This sequence comes from Antechinus flavipes, assembly GCF_016432865.1. Taxonomy (NCBI): domain Eukaryota; kingdom Metazoa; phylum Chordata; class Mammalia; order Dasyuromorphia; family Dasyuridae; genus Antechinus; species Antechinus flavipes. The sequence goes on along the minus strand of NC_067399.1, from coordinate 134,536,773 downwards.
CCATCTGGTTGATTTATATTTTAATGAATTGCTCTTAATAGCTCGATGTCAAATTCCTTTGTTTATGTAATGCTGAAAGACTGCAAGTGTTGACAGTTCTCTATAAATTTAAGTGCCCTGGGACAAAACCCTGATTGTCTCACTCTAGTTACAACTGTCTCAGGATAGTTTAATGTTTTGGTTAATCTTACAAGTTGCCAAGAGCCTGATCTGAGAAGAATATAAGATTCTGGGAAGAATACATCTTTTTGGCTTTCTTCCAGATCAGTATCACACCTAATCAAGATGATTAATTGGTGTTAATTAGACCATACACCAACAGGGTGAAGATACTGCCAAAAATATTATTATCCCTCATGTTGCTGATAGATGTCCTCAAGGAAAAAAATTGTGTATGAATATCCTTACACAAGATATGCTAACAACTGCACACATCTGTGTTTTGTCAGGATTGTTAAGACCTCCCTCAAAGTTGTTTATCAGACATTTGACTCCAAACACAGGCAGGGCCATTTTTCTCTAACCTATGTCCTCATGGCACTTCAACAGTAATAGAAGAGCAATAGTTTCCTACAGAGAATCTATAGTTGTACAATCGTTATGGATTATGGCATAGTGGAGAGAGTACCAGGCCTAAAGTCAGGGAGACTCTCTGACCTCAGTCACTTTAGTAGCTGTGTGACCCTGGATAGGCCCTTCCTGCCTCATTTTGCTCCCTTGTAAAATGATCTGGAGTAGATAAATGGCAAATCCAGTATGTTTATCAAAAAAACCCAAATGGAGTCACAAAAAGTTGGACATAACTGGAATGTTTAAACAACCAAAAACAATGGCTGTAGGAAGAGGGTCTCTCAGTCAGAGAAAGGTGAAAATCTCCTTGATTGGGATCCTACATTCACATTTAACATTATATCCATAGTTGAAAGTTATCAGGTGGTTCTACATACCTGCCAGATTGGCTAAAATGCCAGGAAAAGATAATGATGAATGTTGGAGGGGAGGTGGGAAAACTGGGACACTGATACATTGTTGGTGGAACTGTGAATAAATCTAACCATTCTGGAGAGCAAGTTGGAACTATGTTCAAATGGCTATCAAATTATGCACACTCTTTAGTCCAACAGTATCTCCATTGGGTCTGTAAAAAAAAAAAGATCATAAAAATCATAAAAAAGGAAAAGGACCCACATGTGCCAAAATGTTTATGGCAGCCCTTTTTGTAGTGGCAAGAAACTGAGTAGATGTCCATTAGTTGGGGAATTGCTGAATAAGTTATGGTATATGAATGTTATGGAATATTATTTTTCTGTAAGAAATGACCAGCAGGATGATTTCAGAAAGTCCTAGGGGGACTTACATAAACTGATACTAAGTAAAGTGAGTAGAACCAAAAGAACATTGTATGCAGCAACAAGATTATGTGATGATCAATTCTGATGGATGTGGCTCTTCTCAACAATGAGATGGTTCAGGCCAGCTCTAATAATCTTGTGATTGAGAGAGCCATCTATACTCCGAGAGAGGACAGTGGGAACTGAGTGTGGATCACAACATGGTATTTTCACTTTTTTGTTGTAGTTTGCTTGCTTTTTGTGTTCTTTCTCATTTTTTTCCTTTTTGGTATGATTTATTTTGTACGGCAAGATAATTGTGGAAATATTTATAGAAGAATTGCACATGCTTAAGAAATAATGGATTACTTGACATCAGGGAGAGGAAGTGGGGGAAAGGGAGAGAGAATAAAATTTGGAACATGAGGTTTTGTAAGGGTGAATGTTGAAAATTATCAATGCATATGTTTTGAAAAAAATAAAAATATTTTAAATGTGTAATTGGTGGAAAATAAAATTAATATTTTTTAAAAGAAAGAATGTAAAATGTCAGCTAAAAAAGAATATCTAGATTTCTCCAATATTCAGGTCATGTGTCACTTTCTATAGGAGGCCTTCTCTGACCTTCCCCTTTTTCATTCTCTTCCTTCAATTTTTTAAGTTGCTTTGTATTTATTCTTTATGTATTTATACATTTAGACATGCAATTGTTTTCCCAGTAATGAGTGTAAACTTCTGGAGGAATGGAAATATTTTGTTTAATCCTTTCAATACGTTGTACTAGTTGAAAGTATTTAAGAAGGAAAATAAAGTAAAGCAAAGCCATTCACAAAAAAGGAAAGTACTATGTGATTTAGGTGGCTTCTACTCTACAAAAATGCCTCGAGCTTCCTAAATATACAACTTCTATCCAACATTATCTTTGGATAATGGAACCAGTATGTGGTGGCCCTATTAATTTTAACAGACCACTTTCTGCCTTTGGACTTGGTCAAATGGTGGGCAGACCTATTGGGAGATTTTTCTGGCTGGATTGTAAGCTTCCTAAGGGGGAAGTGAGGGCTTCCTTTTTGTCTTTGTATCTCAGGCCTAGCATAGTACCTGGCACAGAGTAAGTAAAGATTCTTGTTGTTTGACTGTTTGGCAGAGAAGTCAGATAACCAATATACAATACATCTCTAGATCTTTTATTGGACCATTTATTTTCAGATGCTTTGTGTTGTTCTTCCTCTTCCTGAAAGAAAAGGGGCGGGTGGGAAATAAATCAGTATCCATCTTTTCATTTTAAGCAGAAAGACTTAGAAAAAAGACTCTCTGAGATTCATTCTTTCCCATGTCTCAAGCTGCAATGAATGCTAGAAAGTTTTCCATTATGTTTATATAGAATTTAGAGTTGGAAGGGATCGTTAGATATCATCTGCTCTAGCTCCCTTATTTAACAAATGAGTAAACTGAACTCTAGGGAGGGGAGATAAATTGCTAGTAGGATCAGCTAATCTTGGTGATTATTTGGTGACATTTCCCTCTGTAGTTCTATTTTCTTATCTGCAAATAGGTTGGGATGGATCAGTTCTCAATCTTTTCAAATAAAAGGACCTTTCAACCTAATTTTTAACATTCAAACATTTGTTAGCCATTCTGTATGATAATAGTCATACTATTATCATATGATTGATAACAAAGGTATTATGAATTTAAGAATGTTTAAAATGAATTTCTTCTTTGCTAAGCAAAACTCAATTATGGTGTTGGGGACAGAGCTGACTTCCAAGGAAGGAAGGCTTGGATTGCTGTCTTGGTTTTTGTCATTTTGGGCAAGTCACTTAACCTCATAGTGGTTCAGACAATATTCCAACACTATAAAATTCAGAGCAACTATTGTTCCCGTTGGCAGAAGTGTCTAAGAGAGAACTGCTTATAACAATGAAATCACAGGTACAGTAAAACAAACTCCAAACCTAGTACATGAGATGCTTTTTATTTAATTTTTATTTAATCTACATAAGCTATCATAGACTCACAGGACCAAAGATTTTGAACTGGAAGAGACTTGGGGATTATGACTTTAAAAATATATTTTGATAATGTTATTTCAATATAATTTTTTTTTTACTTTTTGCATTTAAAAGCATTGTTCTGAGAAGGGACACACAGGCTTCCCTACACAATCAAAGTGTTTGATCAAAGAATGGTCAAACCCCCCAGATTCATTGTCCAGTCTCCTAGCTTTATTTCCTCAGAGGATGTGGGGTACAGATGTGGAAACTGAAGTACAGAGAATTTAAATGATTTGCCCAGGGTCACACTATTAGTAAGTCTGAGGTGGGATTTGAATCCAGATCTTCCTGCTTATGCCCATGTTTATGTCCATGAATAGGAGAGCTGGGATTTGAATTTAGTTTCTTTGGCTGTGAATTCAAGCCTGCTTCCATTGCTGACTCCAGTTGCTTATTCACAGATTTGTGGACTCTTTGCATTCATTCTATGGCCCACAGGTTGGACAGCGCTGGATTAGATTATCTCCAAGGTCCCTTCTGGTTGTAATGTTTTATGTCTTGTTCTTAAATAACAGATTTTTTACCCACATTCTTACACTATGTCAGGGAATTCCTATACCAAGTGAGGCCATCAGGGAAAGCTTTTGTTGATTAGAAATAACATCTACCCAGCTACAGGGAAAGGTCACAGCAGCAGCTTATGGTGACTAATTGGCATCCTGGATAACGTTCCAAAATAGCTTTATTTCTAAAAGCCATTAAGTCCTGATAAGTGGGCATTTTTGCAGACAGAAAAACAAATAAGGAGAGACATTAACATTATCTTTCCCTTGCATATGTGTCTGAATGTTCAAGGGAGCTCGGTCTTGGGCTTTAGCTGTGAGACACAGGAGGTTTCTGTCCCTCTCCCCCTCCCCCCAATTTTGGAAGGATTGACTTCAAAGCTTCCTTCCAAACATCCAGCTTCCCCATTTGTCCCTCCAAGAGCCACTTCATCTAAATCTTGTTATCACCTTGTGCTGCATTTTTCCCTCTTGGGTTCCCAGGGGCTGAAGCTGATTGGGTCTGACAACCCCTGATTAGGCTCAGAATTCTGCGGGCTGGTCTGCAGAGAGTTCTGCCAAAGAGCCCCTCCTACTGTTCCATGCAGGGCTCTTGGTTGTTAGGGAACAGCATGGAATGCTTCAGCCCCATTTTGAATTCCAGACCAACTCACAAAACAAACAGCCCTGCTGGGGGCCATAAGGGGTGGGACCCTGACAACTGAATTAAAACTTCTTGTGTTCCAAATCTTTCCTGAAATTATTTTCCATGAATCATCTTGCTTCAGAGAAGCTTGGCCCTGTCTGTGTCTGGAGCCTCCTAAAAGGTGTCAAACTACACTATCTTGGAGCTATTCAAGCAAAAAAGGGAGAGTAAAGTATGATGGCACTACTTGATCTTTATGAGAAAGTAGGGAACTGAACTCTCCCTAACAGCACCCTCAGAATTTGCTAGAGGCATTTAAATAAGACTGTTAATTCTGCTTTTCAAGACTAGTGATGGGATAGGGGGAAAAATTACAGTTACCATGACAACAGCCACATCACATAACATGGCCCTTGTGCTGTGTTGGAGTGGAAAGGCATAAACACCAAATTTCTGAGGGGGAAGAGACGTACAGGTGATTCTGTCCAAGTCGGTATCCTCTGAATGTCTGAGGTTTCCAGAAGAATTCATGATCATGACTAGATTGGGTTATGAGACTACTGTCTTTTTCTTAACATAGGTTTCCTTCCATTCTAATCAGGATTAATTTTAGGGAAAGTAGGAGGTTTAATTATGTCATCTTCTATTTCCTTCAGGGGCAAATTCAAAATGATGTGGCATTTGAAGCCCTTTATTACTTAGCTTCCTCCTACCTTTCTAGGCTTTTTACATCTTATGCCCCTGTAATACAGTTCAGTGACACTGTGCTTCTGGTTGTCCAACAAACAAGACATTCCATATCTCAGTTCTAAGTTTCTTCTCTGACTGTTTTCTATACTTGGAACTTTCTGCTTCCTCAATTCTGAAAGCTGACTTCTCTGGATTCCTTTAAACTCCAATTAAAATCACACTTTCTGCAGGAAGCTTTTTCCAAACCCTCTTACTTCTGGTGCTTCCTTTCTTTTATTATTTTCTGTTTATCAAAATATACCTCATTTTGTTTATGCGTCTCTATATTAGGGCCTTCTATTAGGATTATAAGTTACTTGAGGACAGATACTATCATTTTCCTCTTTTTGTATCCACCAATAAGCACAGTGTCTGGAGTGCTCAATAAATTTTATTAAGCAAGTAAAGTACTTAATAAATTTATTGAGTTTGTGCTTAATAAATGTTTATTGGTTGATTGATTGCTGTGATTTGAGGCACAGCTTCACCATTCACTATTATTGATAGTTGAAATTACACTGTGAGTAATGTATTGCTTTGGTTTATATTGTGTCTCCTGGTAAATTCTAAGTACACCTGAGAGGAGTAACGTTTTAGACCATAGGTAATTTCATTTGTACTTTAGTATTAATGAGTTTATCAAAACTTTTCTTGAAACTAGGTATTGTTATGGAAGTGTGAGTGATTCCTGCGACATGGGAAAAAGCACTTGAGAAAAAAATGAAAGGTTTATAAAGAGAGCTGGAAGTCTATTAAAGGGAAACCTTGCAATTTAATATTTCATCATAAGACTATCTCTGCTTCTGAGATTTTTCTTCATCCTCCCTCACTTTATTTTTGGTAGTCACAATATCTATTAAGCCACACAGACTAGGCTAGTTTTCCCCTCAAGACTTCTTATCCATGGTCATTCATATCCAATTTTGTCAGTTATAGCAAATGTTCTGTGACAGACCTGATTTGGGTCAGTCACATGGTTCAAGTTGGAGATTGGAATGCAATGAGATGTGCATACTCATCTAATAAAAAGAAGCTTGCTTTGCAATAGCATGGAAAAGGATATCAGCAAAGATATAGTATTGGTTCATTTGGATGCATCACTTCTTATCTCTGGGACATACTCCTGTGGGATATATTCCCATGAGGTTGAGCGTATGACAGAAGATATCTGTCAATTCTGGGTTACCTAGATACTTTCTGGGCTAAGCTTTTTAAATTTTAGATGACCAATATACTATTTAAATAAGATTTGAACCTTGTTCCTCTGTACAATTAAGTTTTTTTTTTTAAAAAATCAATAGCATTTTATTGTTCAAATATATGTAAAGACAGTTTTCAACATTTATTTTATAAGATTTTGTGTTCCATTTTTCTCCCTCCTTCTCTTAACTTCCTCTTCCCCAAAACAGCAAGCAATCTGATATAGATTATATATACAGTCTTTTTAAATGTATCTCCATAATGGTCGTGTTGTGCAAGAAAAATCAGATCAATAAGGAAAAAATCACAAGAAAAAAAAAAAACAAATAAAGAACAAAAGGTGAAAATACTGTGTTTTAATCCACATTCAGTTTCCATGCTTCTCTTTCTGGATGAAGATGACCTTTTCCATTCCCAACTTTCTTGGAATTGTCTTGGATCACCACATTGCTGAGAAGAGGTATGTCCATCATCATTGATCACATAATCTTGCAGTTACTGTATACTGTGTACAATGTTCATGTAAATCATTCTAGGCTTTTCAGAAATCATCTTGTTTATCATTTCTCATAGAACAATAATATATCATTACATTCATATACCATAATTTTCAATTAAATCTTGAAAATTGTTTCACTGTATCTTAGGTAAAAAATAGACTTTCTGGACTTTATGGTGTTCTTTTCCCTCCATGACATTTTCCTCATCTTTATTGTAAGTCAATCAACAAACATTTGTTAAATATCTTTTAGGTGTCAACATCTGTGCTAAGCCCTAGAGATACAAAGAAAGGCAAAAAGGCTCCTCTTTTCTCAAGGCATTTACAAGTGTCATCATGCAAAAAATTATGTACAGGATTAATTGGAGATAATCTATAAAGTGAAGGCAGTACAATAAGGAGGGTTGAGAAAAAGCTTCTTATAGATGGAATTTCAATTGAAATTTGAAGGAAGCCAGGGAAGTCAAGAGATGGAGATGAGAAGATAGATAATTGCAGGCAGAAGAGAGAACTTGGAAAATTCCCTGAGTAAGGTGTAGTGTTTTGAGGTATAGTAAGAAGTTTAGTATAACTGGATTGTATATGGTATTAGGAATGGGACAAGGAGGAACGTGTAAGAAGACTGGAAAAGTAGAAGGGGTAAGGTTGTAAAGGGTGATTTCCTAGCACTTTCAGACAATCAATCAGTTCATTTTTATTCAGTGTCAGGCACTGTGCTAAGTGCATGGGATACAAAGACAAAGCAAAAAAAAAAAAAAAAAAAAATCCCTGCCCTAAAGGATCTTGCATTCTAATGGAGGGGTCATCATGTATATACAGGATACATGCAAAGTGGATGTCAAGTAATTTTAGGGGGCAAAAACTGGGGGGAATGGAAAAACTTCCTGCTAACAATGGCATTTGAGTTGAATCTTGATGAAAGGCAGGAATTCAAGAGACAGAAATGAGGAGGAGGGTTAACACTGAGGTCAGCAAAGACACATAAATGGAATATGGAGTATTATGTATGGGGAATAGCAAGCAATCCATGATAGCCATTCATAGAATACATGGAGGAAAGTAATGTATAAAAAGATTGGAAAGGCAGCAAGCAGCAATGTTAAAGAGCTTTAATTGCTAAATTAAAGAGTTTATATACGATCCTTTATATATGATCCACTGAGTTTATTAAGAAGGAAGGTGACATAGTCTGACCTACACTTTAGGACCTGAGTCAATTTTTCTTCCTTCTAGTACCAGGCTATTACTTCAAGTGTGAGTATATGTTTCTTTGGCATCTGATTTCTTATTCTCGTTGGCTGTTAGACCTTTGGTGTTTATTTCCAAGGCTTCAGTGTCTAATGAAGTTCCTGATTCTGACCTTAACTTTAGGGTAAACCTTGCCAAAGGCAAGCTAATCTTTCCTTTGAACATAAAGTGAATTCTTAGATGAGAGTGCCCAATTTGTTTTTAGTTTTTTAAATGAAATGCAATGTGGAAAACTGGCTAGAGAACATAGGGAGCAGTCAGTGGAAACCAATCTGGGTAATTAAAAGGTGAAGAAGTAAAGCTAATGGAAAGGAAGCATGGATTAGAAGAGGATCATTCTAGGGCAATAGTTTCTAACTCAAGGGGGGCCACTAAACTATATGTAAGGGTCATTGAAAGGCACATATTGACTTACTTTTAAAATATAAAATTTTCTATGTTTTGTTGTATTTTTATTTATTTTGTTAAATATTTTCCAGTTACAGTTTAATCTGGTTCTGGCTGAACTTGGAAGTTGGCCCTGTGTCTGATGTTTGGCACTTTCACTGTAGAGAACAGGAGAAAATAAAGTAAAGGTTGAAAGCTCTCATGAACAAAAATAGTGAATATAGTATGAATCTAGGATAGCAAGGAGATAGTTTGACTGTAATGCAGGATATGTTTGGAGAACAGTGGGAGATGAGGTTGGATAGATGGAGTTACAGTCGACTATGGATAGCCCTAAAAGCCAGATTTTATATGGTGGTATGTTAGAATACAGGGATGGTAGGAAGATGGTGACATTTTATAATGAGACCTATGATTTTGCATAGTCTTGCCTCACTTAAATCCAATTCACTTGCAAGTCAAGACATCACCCTTCTGATGTCATTGGTACTCTTTGAGAATGAAGGATGAACAACAATCTGTGAGCAGTAGAAGCTGCCCCACTAAGGACACAACTACTTAGTTCCAGTTGATAATGAGATCAGTCCAGTAGTGGTATATGAAATGGATTGAAGAATGGAGAGCCAGGGGTTAACAGAGAGAAGCTAGATATTTATAGTAAATGGTATTAGAGGTAAAGAGTATGGGTATATTAGTTGGAGAAAAAGAAATTTGGGATCTCCCAGTTGGAAATAGTAAAATTTCAGAGATCACCTGATCCAACCAGAACCTAAATAAGAATCTCCTTGACAGCATCTCTGACAAGTTACCCTTGTTCTTCTGCAGAAGTTCTCCAACAATGAGGAACTGACTATATCCTAAGGCATCCCATTCTACTTTTGTATAGTCCTTACTTAGACTTAGTAATGTTTAAAAGTTAACAAGGTAGGGGCATCTAAGTGTCACAGTACCAGCCCTGAAATCAGTAGAACCCGAGTTCAAATGTGATCTCAGATACATAACACTTCCTGGCTATGTGATCCTGGACAAGTCACTTAACCCCAATTGCCTCAGGAAAAAAAAATTAACAAGGTAAAACCTGCCTTTTGGTGACTTATTTTGCACAATCCCATTTTTTTCTAGTTCTATCTTATGAGTCCAAGAACAACAAATCAAATCCCTCTTTTATGTAGACACTATAGACAGCAGATTAATGCAGTAGAAGTCTGGTCATGAAGTCAGGAAGACCTGAGGTCAAATATAGCCTCAGAAACTTATTAGTTCTATGACTTACTTATTGCTCTGTGCCTCAGTTTCCTCAATCATAAAATTTAGATAATAACCGAACCTTCCTCAGAAAGCTGTTGTGAGTCAAATGAGATAATATTGGAAAACAGCGCATTGTAGATCTTACATGAATACTTATTTTCTTCCCTTTCTTTGTCCACATATGACAATCTTTTAAACACTCGAAATATCACATTTCCTACAAGCTCAACATCTCTAGTTTCTTCATTGTTTGTATCTTCTCCAGGCAGCTAGGTAGATAGAACATTGAAGTTGGAGTCAAGCAGACCCAAGTTCAAATCCTGCCTTGTATACTTACTATCCATATCCCCCTAGGCAAATCACTTTTCTTCTCTCATTTGTAAATAGGGATAATGCAGTATCTACCTCCCAGGATTACTGTGAAGATCAAATGAGATAATTTCTATAAAGTGCTTTGAAAACCTAAAAGTGCTATATAAATGCTAACTGTTAGTTCATCAATGTCCTTCCTGAAATGTGAGTTCCAGCATTGAACACTTATCTTCCAGATGGGGTCTGAGTGGGACAGGAATGTCTCCTTTGCTCAGAACTTGGTGTTCCTGTTAATGCAGTCTAGACTCAGATTGGCTTTTTTGGCTGCTGTGTCATACTATTGACTCATATTGAGCTTGTCGTCCACTAAAACATCCAGGCCCTTTTCACCAGAACTGTAGAGAATAATTTCCTCAGAGAGAGAGAGAGAGAGAGAGGGTTATTAAGCAATGGAAGGAGATCCTGAAGGAGCTTGTGAAATCTATTTTTCTGGTGGCCCTTAGGGATAGGAGAGATTCTTATCTTAGAGTCTTTCGAGGTCATCTTTGGCTAGAGACAGGGTAGAGATAATGGATTAGGAGACCTCTTCAGGCTCTAATATTTTAACCCAAATTTCCTCTTCTTGTGCATTCTTATCTTGGCTGACAGCATTGACCCTCTATAACAGCCAGTTTAGAGTTTAGAAATAACTTTCTTGGTCCAGGGTTCTAAGCAAAGGCAATTTTTTTTTTTTTTTTGCCCTGAACCTTGGAATGAACCTAGGTAGCATAGGAGGTAGAAGAGATGGCAGGTCCATAGTTGCCTTGATTTTAACTTTCTTTTTAATGGAAAACAGTGGTATTTATAGGCATGTTTATTGGGCACATAGAAGCTACCTGAATGTAGAAAAGAAAAAAAATAATAATTCCCTGACCTATTCTCCCTTTCTATTTGTTTCTCTGTGTGAACATATTTCCTGAACAAGGCTCATATTTACAATTTAGAATCCATTAATGAAGGCTCCCAAACTTAATCCCAAATCTCCTTTGGTCACTGGTCCTTGTCTGTTAAATACACATTTCAGCATTCTCCCTTTCCTCTCTTCTCCTCTACTCTCCCTTTTCTTCCCTTCTCCTTTCCTCTCCTCTCTTTTCTGTTCTTTCTTCTCTCCTCTCCTTCCTTTTCTTCTGTCTTTTTTCTTTTCTCCCCTTTTTGTCTCTGTCAAACACACACATGCACATATGCACACATACATACATTCAATACCAGCTGCCCAAATCCCCTCTTGACATACAGAGAAAATGTTAAGCTGCATATTTTGCAGGTGTGCCCTCCTCTTGATCTTATGCCAACTTTATTTTCCTTTCCACCCCTCCCTTCCTTTTTCTAACTTGTATTAAAAAGAGAAAGAGAGAGAAAAAGCCAGATGTGAACGCAGGCTCATCAGCAATACACAAAACACTAAGCACACCCTCCCAGTCTCTTGTGCTTTATGAAAAGTTAAAATTAAATCAGGGCAGCGTTATTAAGCTAAGTGATTTTTGCAGGGCTCGGATGAATTCCTGTGTGTGCCACATCGTTTGCTGGAAATGTGCCTGGGGTACCACTGAGCGAGGAATGTGCATCTAACAACTGCTAACAGGAATGGAGCTGCCTGGGAGGGGGCGTTTGGGACTTCCGAGCTCTTGGAGACGCAGGTACCTTATTCATGGGGCCCCTGGGTCTTGATTCCCATGGCTTATGTGCAAACTCAACTCAGAGAAATCAAAGGTGAAGAGTTAGAACACAGCAAGCTATAGCTTCAGGATCTCCTTCATATTATCATTGGTAGAGAGTAGTGATCCAGGATAAATATAAGAGCCTTGAAGTTCATGACATGTAATGCTTTAGCTGGTTGTAGAGAGCCAAGCCTAATGTCAGGAGGATCTGAATTCACATTTGATTCTCACCTAGCTGGGTGATCCTATGTACGACTTAATCTCTGGTTGCCTATGTCTCCTCAACTACAAAATAGGGCTAATAATAGCACTTATCTCCCAGGATATGATGTGAGAATCAAATAAGATAATGTTCATAAACAGTGATTAGCACATAGTAGGTACTATAAAAATGTTTATACTCTTTCTTCACTATTTATACAAAAATTTCCTCATAGCAGCTCAGTGAAGTAGATATGACAACTATTATTACTATTTTATGGAGGAAGAAATTGTTCCTGAGTTCTGTGAATTGATTTGCACCAGGTCATATAGTCATAGAATTCTTCTTAATCTAAGGTTTCCTCCTCCTCCTCTTCCTCCTCCTCCTCCTCCTCTTTCTTCTTCTCCTCCTCTTCCTCCTCCTCCTTCTCCTCCTCCTTCTTCTCTCTCTCTCTCTCTCTCTCTCTCTCTCTCTCTCTCTCTCTCTCTCTCTCTCACACACACACACACACACACACACACACACACACACATAACCACAGACACAGAGATAGACAGAGAAAGACAGAGACAGATATATAGAGAGACAGATAGGGACAGAGATAGACAGAAATAAAAAGAGATACAGAGACACAGAGACAGTGCAAGGTTGGAAATATGTCTCTTTCTACAAAGACCTAGGACCTCAGGCTTCTTGCCAGTCATAGCAGTATTCCTTTGGTTTGCCACTGTCACAACCAAGTTATTCTTGGAAATGCTGAACTGTTTTGGGAGAAAGCAGAAGAGTTGAAGGTCAACATTATTTTCATTAGTAGGTTGCTTGACCAATCCTTCCTTTGGGAATATAAATAGTTGCTTTGGCATTCTCAAATCCTAAACATTTAGAGAAAAAATGAGATGAACTTTCTCCAGCAAAAGGGCTGTTGGGGTAAGAAATGAGGTTGGCGTGTTAGCATCATCAGCTGGCTTGGTAGTTTCTTATTGATATAGAATGTTCTTGCCCTTACATAAATGAAAAAAATTTTTTTTTATTTTGGTAACTTGTGGTAATGAGATGAAGGAAGAATCGTCTTAAGGTATCAGATCAATGCATGAAAAAAACTGTACCTGAAATAACAAGAATAATAGCAAAGATTTGTAAAGTGCTTTGTGTGTGTTATTTTATTTGATCTTTATAACTATTCTGAAAGTTAGGTAATATTATTATCATTTTACAGATTGGAAACTTAATTACCAGGACCACACAGCCAGTTAAGCATCTGAGACTGGGCTTGAATTGAGGGCCACCTGCTTTCTAGTTCACTTTATCATCTATGGTCAGGTGCCTCCCAGTTCCACTTTTTGCATTCACATACTGACTCAAACATTTGCTGAATGTGACTTTGGAAAATAATTCAGCTTCTGATAATCTGAGGTTCTTTGTCTATCAAATAGGAATGATGATACTTGCTCATGGGATTTTGGGGAGAATCTCCAGATATAAAATATAAGAAGTACTTATAGATGCGATCATCTTATTAATATGAAATATCATTCTGTTTAAGAGAGGGTATATGCAATTATGAAGAGATTCCCATGAATGAGCTATAGTGATGGCATTATTACTAGTTCAGAGATTGGAATCATTCAGTCAGTTTATAAGCTCTTGCGAATTTTGTGTTCCATTAGAATTCTACCTATAAGGGATATGTTCTGCTAGAAATTCCAAGCCTATCCATGCTTCAGATACACATGGCTTTTTCTATCTTCTAATGGCAGTTTGGTAATGTGGCACAGGGCAGCTTTTCCTTGTAAAGAGAGGTTTTCTGAGGAATCTTGGCCTTGGTTGGTACTGGCACATTTGGCACTGTATTCATGCACTCAGCTCCCTTCAGACTGTACTATGCAAAATGTTGTATAAAACTTGGAAGTGGGAGTAAAATGGCATTTGCTACTTCTACTTCTGTTACCAGTTGCTGCTTTCCTAGGACTTCAGGAAAGGGCTGATTCTGTCAGGCCCTGCTCTGACTGCTAGATATACATTATAAAATGTCATTTTTTCCCCCAAAGCAATCTTGCGTACAATTTCATTTATATCATTTAGTTTTCATCCAGAAAATCACTGTGTTGTGTGGAATGTTTTGTTACCCTTAACAGAACCGACTTCCTAAAACTGGGAATTTAAATAATTTTTGATAAAAGACATTCAGAATCTTTATTTTTAGGACCCTGGAAATTCACAAATATTGGAATTCCAAAAAAATCAAACCATTTATACATTCTTCAATTCTTGATGTGTTGTGATCATAGTCCAACATTTGAGAGGGATAATTTGGTAGATTTTATCAGTCATCATAACCTAAAATGCTATGAGGTGATACCTATATTTTCCCCAAAATTCAAATAATATAGTCACTGTAGATCAGAAAAAAACCAGTCACTTGAAAGAATCACCATTGCTTTGCATTTGGACCTGAAAGAAGAGAACAAGACATTCTTATTTACAGGCCTATATTGGGGTTCAGAAGTTTGTACTGGGTGATAAATGCCAAAGACTGGAGAATCTTCAGATGATAAAGGATGAGGCAGAATGTGGATCTACTTTGGTCTCTGCTGCATAGAGGCACCAAGGCTGATGTGCCACATTGTCCGAAGTGCTATTAGAAATCCATTTCTTTTTTGTTTTTACCCCTTACTCTTATTTTAATAGTATAAATGTTCCAGAGATGGGAATCTATTGGCAATACTCATTGTAGGTGGTTTGTGATTTTTCACCATCAGTAGAAATAGTGAGAATTTACTGTCAGGAGTGACTAAAAAGTAGGAAAAGGAAACCAAAAGGAGAGATGAGATATTTTGAGTAAAACACTACCAATAGCATAATTTTGCTAAGAGACAACTTTGCTAGAAATTCAGGACACTGATGATTGTGCTCCTAGGGCAAACACCTTTCTCTCAAAGCCTGAAAGAATTTGGTCAGATTTCCCAGATATGGAATAGCCTAAATTCAATGAATATTGGTTATTCCAATGTGAGTATAAATCAGTTGGCAGAATTTTAGTGTCCATCATAAGGCATTGTACTCAGTAATTACTTAAAAAAGGGGTTGAAGGGATGAATTACTCTAAGAAACAGGTAGTGATCTTAAAAAACAATCTAATCCAGTACTTTGCAAAATAAAGTCTATAAACTACAGTCAATGGATCATAGAGTCTCAGAATTGGAAGGAATTTCAGAGGCCTTCTAGTTCTACTGAAACCTGAGCAGGAATTCTTTCTTCTGTTCCCAAGTAAATGGCTCAAGACTTGAACAGTTCTGGACACAGGGAGCTTAGTATTAAGTAAACAACAAGCATTTATTAAATGTTTACTATGTTCTAGGGACTGTGCTAGTGTTTGGGGATAGAAAGATAAAAGAGAAACAGTCCCTGTGCTTAAAGATTTTATATTAAAAATGGGAGAAAAATATACATATACTGGTATACACAAAACATCCCATAACCCTAAAAGGTAATCTTAGGAGGGAAGGTACAGGAAACTGGGGAGTTAAGCAAAAGACTCATGCAAAAACTGGTGTTTAAACTGAGTTTTAGAAGAAACAGGAATTCAGAGAGATAGCGGTGAAGAGGGAAGGCATTCTGGAGTTGGCAGGAAAAGAACAGAGAGAGAGCTACCTATAGCAAAAGCATAGAGATGACTCTATTCTTGGCTCTCTTCTTTGTTGCTTCTATAATAATCTTTACAGATCCCAAGGATTCCATCATCATCTTTGTTCAGATAACACAGGTTTAAGTGTTAAACCCTAGTTTTCCTCTCTTAGGTTCCAAGTTCAAATCAACAATTATCTAGAAGATTTTGAACTGAATGTCCCATAGGTAAGAATTATGTTCAAAACAAAATTTTATCTTTCCTAAAAAAAACTCATTATTCTTCCAAACTTTAATGTGAGGGAAACCAGCATTTTCCTAATTACCTAGGCTCACAAACTTAGTGCCATCCTTGCTGTCAGTCATCCTACCTACACAATTAATTGTTAAATCTGATGAGGTCTCATCATGTGTTTGAGGAATAGTAGGGACTGGTTATTGGCTGGACCAAAGCATGCATGAAGGCTGGTTGGGGTTGGAAGAGATTAATATATAATAAAGCTGGAAAAACTTTGGTGACAGGTAGTAAAAAGTTTCAGGTGCCAAAGAGATTGTCTTTGAACCAAGAGGTAACAGGGAGTTTATTGAGTAGGAGGATGACATCCCTGTGTTTTAGGAAGACTGGTGCAAGGAGTGACTTAAGATATGGTAATATTAATTAGGAGACTATTACAGTAGCTCAGTTGAGAGGTGATAAGTGCCTGAATATGGCAATAGAGATGGAGTGGAAAGAAAGGGATGTAATAGAAAGATATAGTGGAAGTAGTCTTGCTAAAGTTTGGAAACTGATTATATATGTGGGGTGAGTGACAACAGAGATACCACTAAGATTATGAGTCTGAGGAACTGAAAAGGTGAGGTCCTCTTAATATATAAGTTTGGGAAAGGACTAAGTTGTTTCTGTTTTTTTGGAAAGGTAGATTTTGTTTTTGAACATGTTGTTTAAAAATATCTATGGAACATCTAGTTTAAAATGTCCTAAGCAATTGTTTCATGGACAAAGAATTTGGAAGTGACTAGGATTTGACAGATAGATCCAGGAATCATTCCATGGGGATAATAATTGAATCCATGAGAGCTGATGAGATCACCAAGAGAGATATGAAAGCAAAAGAGAAGTGACCCTTAAAGCATATCCATAGTTAGGAGTTATGATATACATGATGACCCAGTAAAGAGAACTGAGAAGGCATGATCTGATAGGTAAAAACAGAGCTAACAGAAAAAAGCAGGAATAAAATCCATAAGATAGATTATTCAAGATCATCAATATCAAATACTGCAGAGTTCAAGCAGGATAAGAACTGAGGAAAAGCCATTATATTAAGTAATCATTAGATCACTGGTGACTTTGAAAAGAACAGTTTCTGTTGTGATGAAGTTGAGAAACAGATTGTAGAGTATTTGGAAATCAGTGAAAGAAAAAGAAGTAGAGAAACTGAGTATAGACAGTATTTTCACAATTCTTGGATAGGAAAGGAGAAGTATTAGATGGCAGCTTGTAGGAATCAAATGAATTTTTTTTTAAGGAAGTGAGATACAGATATATTTGTAGTCAGCAAATAAAGAAAGGAAGTGAAAGAATGAATATTAGGGAGGGAGAGGATGATAAAAAGAGAAATCTGGCAGAGATGTGAAGAAATGGGATCAAAGGTACCTGTAGAGGTAATGTATCATTATTCTGATTTGTACAGATCCTGGTAAACATATCTTTTACTGGGTACTCATGTTCTTTCTTTTATCCATGATAGACATATATTTTTCTAACAATATGGAGTTCACATGACTCCCCATTGATCAGCACTTCTCTTGAGTGAATAGGGAGTGCTCAAATCTCTTGAATACAGGGAAAAGAAAGAAGTTCTAGTGGTCACCAGAAACATATTGATGGCTGGGGCTGCCACTGGTTTTTAAAAATTTTGTTTGATGTTCAATTACCTAAAATTATGGTAAAAAGAAACTACCAATCAAAGCTAATGTTATTAGTGTTTATCTGTTGTTTATCAGATTTGAAGTAAATAACACATGTCATTAGCAGCTGTTTAATCATTTATTTGCCAGACTTGGGGAGCACATAATTTTAGTAGTTGTTTACTAGATTTGGGAGATGTACATAAATCATTGCTAAAATATATGCAAGTGCTTTTCTTATTACAGAGAAACAACTTATATGACAACTCCTTACTCACACAATCTAGGGTTAAAACAGAATAGAATTGGTCATGCTAAGTTAATGTACTTAATTCCACTATACCCATCAACTTCAACAATGGTTTTTTCCCTTTAATTTTCCTCTTGTTCATGACACAACTTAAAAATTTGTTATTGTTTTTGTTTCCTTGGCAGTCCTCACCAGCTTCAGCTTTTTGTTTTAACAATGTAATATTATGGTATTATACCATTATTTTATGTTTATTCTTTATTCTCTGCCCCTTGCTTCTGTTCTCAATGTGTCTTTTAGAAACTGTTGTAATGAGGTCCCTATGTTTCCACACCTCAATTCTTCTTTAACAGAGTTAGTTATGTTAAAAATAATGTGGGTTAAAATAATTTATTTCACACATTCAAGGTAGGAGGGTTATTACTATATGCAATTTGATTGAAAAAATTATGGTGTTTTTAATGGATTGCAAGCTCAATGACAATTAGCCGTATAATGTGGTAGAAAAGAAAGATAATGTAATTTTATTCTGCATTGAGAGACATAATTTCAAGAACTTGAGAAATAAGGGTTTATCTGTACTCTATCCTGGTTAAAGATCTGGATTACTTTGTTCAATTCTTGGTACTTCATTTTTAAAAATGGCATTGATAAGCTTGAGAGAGAATAGCTATTATGGTAAGCACCAAGAGAGTATTGCATATGAGGATCAACTGAAAGAATTGGGGATGTTTAGCTCAAAGAAGAGAAAATATAACTGGGACAAGAATTAGTGTCTTCAGTCACTTGAAGGACTCTCAAGGAGAAGCAACTTATCATTCTTGTTGTCAGAGGTCAGAACTAGGGGCAACAGGTAGAAATTACAGAAAAGATATATTTATGTTGGATGTAATAGAACCTTTCTTATAATTAGCATCATCCCAAAGTGCAATGGCCTTCCTTTAGTTGCCTCACCATTTGTCAAGTCTGTTTTAGGGGGAATTTTTGTTCAGGACTGGTTGGTAAATCCCTTTCCCAAGTTTCCTCTTGCTTTGTGATTCTGTCATTTTGGATTTGTATGAGGGTTTTCTATATGGTTCACAGACTGACTTTTTGGAGCATCAAAGTTGTCAACATGACAATAGATATACTTAAATGCTTTTATATTTGTCTCACATCAAGACCTGAGCCATTTTTGATTGATTATGGTTTTAAATATTGATTATTTTTTGGTTTTTAGTTTAATGAAAAGTTAGACTTAAATGTTTAAGAATTACTGATGAAACCCAGGGGTGGTCAACTTAGAGTCCCAGGATGGTATGTCTTCAAAAACTCTTTGTCACTCTTCAAAACTTCTCTTTGTCTCTTGTAGCAAGAATGAAACAAACAAATAAAAAAAGATTGTGATTATAAATTATAATAGTGACAAGAAATCTTATGTCCTTTAAAAGACCTAAAATCAAATTACACTGTAGAGGCATATAAATAATACAAGCACATATTGGATCTATTCCATATAACAAATGAATTAAGTATTAACATTTTGAAGAAAAAAGTTATTATGACCCTTTGTCAATGTCAGTAGTGAATTGTCTCCTTTCCATGGTGAGAGTGCCACCATACCCCCAACCTTTTTCTAATTCATCATCTATCTCACAATAAGCTGGTTCCTAGATGATAGTGAATAATTATTTTCCATTTTATTACTGAAGATCTCAAGGGAAGAAGCTTCCACAGAACACAGAACTCTGAATGTGAAACATTCTGTATTGGAAAATTCTTCATTTAGCTTAACCTCAAATTCTCTTGATTGCATTTCAAGTTGTATAGGCCAGCTTCAGAGCTAATGTGGGAAATGAATGAAAAGATATTACCTCCATCAGGTAATTTTGTATCTTTGACAATTAATCATATGGACAATCTTCTGGTGCTTTCAGGTGTGGAAACCTATTGCTTTCATTCTACCAGACATTAGGAGGCAGTGTGGTGCAGTAGAAAAAAAAACAAAAGCAAAACAAAAGCTGAATTCAAATCCTACCCCCTGACTTTTGCTACTTGTGTCATCATGGGCAGGTCACTTCACTTTTCTATGCCTCAATGTCCTTTTCTGCAAAATGGACACAATAATATCTATAGTATCACCTCATGGTGGTTTGATGGCTCAATTAAGATAATGTATATTCAATACTTTGTAAGCCTTAAAGTGCTACATAAGTATCAGATTTTTCTTTTTCTTTTGCACTTTACCTCCCAAATCTTCCTCTTTTCTCCCAACTCCTCTCAGCTATTGTTACTTTTCTCTCTTGGCCACAATGATCCTATGATTTTATACTTTTGTATGTTCAATATGTAACCCTCATCAGGATTGAGCATATTAACTGTAAACCCACTGAAAACAATAACTGTGTCTGACATGTGATTTGTATAGCTTAACATAATTCTAAAGAAATTACTTTTTTTCATTCTAGTTGCTGATAGTGACAGAGAGGTTACCATGGATAGGGTAAAGACATTTTGACTTTCCTTCTTGTAAAGCTTTAAATTATTTTTGGAATGGTAGTGCATGGAGAAGAAAAAGAGATATTTTCTGCAGATCTGGGTCCTCTGATCAACATTCTATTATCCTCAGGAAGGAGGAAAAACCATCAAGGGCAAGTTAGGAAGCTCTGGCAGCTGGGATCGTTCCCTTCTCTAAGGAAATGAGGCATCTCTACCTTTTCCCATGAAAGCTTTTGAGGGCTTGAACTGACTATTTTAGCAGCTTAGAATCTGAGGTGGGAGGGAGGCCTTGAAGGCAGACATATGACTTCACTAGCTCTTTTGCATAAATCTAATTTCCCGGGGAAAACAGAATTCTTCTGAAGTTGTTGAGGTCAGGCACAGTGAGACAGGCATAGGCAGTCCTGGCCCAGCTGGGGAGGAAATAGCATTTACATAGTGTTTATTCTCCCTTCAAGGACAATTACAAAGGCTCTTTGGGCTTTAGAAATTTTCCCTGTTTATTTAGGTGTGGCAACAAAATGGTATTCAGTAATGGTAATGATATTTCCAACCCCTTGGTTCTTCTGCTCTCCCAGTGAGGTTTCTGATCTAATATGTGTTTCTGGAACTGGCTCAAGAAATGGCAAAAAAAAAAAAAAAAATTCCAAAATAGGGGTGACTTGATCCATTTTTAAATCTTTAATCACATGGTTTTGAAGGAAAAGGAAGAAGAGGCAGAATATGAATGAGAACAAAAGAAGATGAAAGAGGAAATTTCCAATGGATCACTCAGTCAAAAAGTATTTAAGTGACTATTCTGCGATAAAAGTTCAAAAAATAAAACAATCCCTACTTGCAGGAAGCTTATATCCCAAATGGGGAAGAAAACAAGTATATATTATAAGTATACACACATCTATCTATCTACCTACCTATTTATCATCTATCTATCTATCTATCCATCCATCCATCCATCCATCTCTACAGAATAAATGTATATTACATAAGGTCAATAAACACAAAGTAGTTAAATACAAGGTAGTTTGAGGAGGCCATCAGATGCTGTTTGATAGTATGGATCAGAAAGGCTTCAATGAAAAAGATTGTACCTGAGCTATATCTTAGTGGAAGAGAGGAACTCCCTAAGATAGAAGTAAGAAGGAAGTACATTTTAATGCAAATGGGATAGTCTATTACTGGCACTTTGAAAACAGAATTGACCTTCATATTAAGCAAAATTAATATCCTTGATATAGTATCACTGAAATAACATAAAAACCATAATATGATCCCAGTGACTTGCTCTGGGGTCTTAAATTCCCATCCTAGGAGTCTTTCCATTAGGGCACATGGAAGTTGGGGAATTAAAGGTGTCATGGTCAGGGGCAAACAAGAAACAGCATGGGCAGCTGGATCGGTAAGCCTGTTTCCCTTGGCCTGATGTGCCTCATGGCACATTTCTTCTTCTACTGACCACTTGCTCTGACTACAGAAATTTGCTCTAAGAGGAAAAAGCAGGGACATGATTATAATATAAGCAGTCAAAACTGATTCTTCAGGGCCTAATCTGAGAGAACTTATATGACAGGAGGAAGCATCCTTAGCTCCAACAACCAATCATGCAGTAATAATTCCACCTCCTAGCCACATTCAGGGATAATCAAGTGGCAAGCAAAGAAACAGAACTGGGAAACTGAATCAGAAGGATCCCACCTTAAGCATAGGCTAGGGTTGCCCTCTCAGCTCTTACCCAGATAAGATATCTACCTGTAACAGCTCAGGAAGGCATTCCTCTAAGTAACTTATGTCATTCCTGCCAAATAGTGGGTGAATACTGACTTAATGATCTATCAGGCAATCATATCCAGATTTGAAACTCAAAACAATATTAGTTACAGCCCCAAGAAATTTCATCTCAATAGCAAGGGACTTCAAAATTCTGCTCTAGGTACTTCAAGAAAGCTATAGATCATATTTGTTATCATATTCATTAAACAAGGAGATCATTATACACTTAAATAAATATTAAATAATTTGCTGAAGACAGATGAAGACCTTGGCAGAAATAATCATTTTCAGAGAACTTGCAGTTCTAATACACCTCTTAAAAGTTTCTTGCATTGCTAAGCAGTGGAATCTTTGATACAGCATCAAAAATGACCTTAACTTAAAGCAGCCATAAACTTGAAAAATAAAAGCAAACATTCAGTTGTTAACACCATATGAATGTTAGCTATTCATTTAAACAATTAACGTTAAAGTAATTTCATTTAACTAACAAGGGGAGGGTGGCAGAAGTTGGGGGACGATGAGCTCCAGTGAGAGGGTTTGTTCTCACTTCTAAGAAGCAGTCCCACCCAGTGGAGAAAGGGTGAGCTAAATCTTCACCTTCCCAAGCAGACAGATCTTTCCCTTTCCCCTCCCTCCACGTAATATCTCTCCCAACTCCACCATGCTTCCCGACCCCACCTCTCCTCCTTAGAGCTAACTCTTTTGGGGGTCCATGTTCTCCTTCTTTCTCAGGACCCAGCCTGCTAACCAAGGACATGCCCCAACCTCATGGGGTGTCTCCATTCTCCTGGCAAATGGTGAGTTCCACTAGGAGTTTGCCCTTTTGGCAAAGACAATGGTCAACATGAATTTTTCACGTGATCAAACCCCAACTTTGATGCCTAGCTGGTATCTGCCAATTACAACATTGACCCCAAATAATTTTTTAGCAATTTCACAATTTTCATTATTGATAGTCAAATAAACATAACACAGTTTATCAAAAAAATGAAAAGGAATCTCATGTAATTTATAGTAATTTCCAATTTTAACATACATACCAATTAAAAAGTTATTTTAAAAATAAGTATTTTACCTTATGATATTCTAAACTATCAATTGCTTTTGGAAATCAATCCTTATTGTCCTTTTTTTTTTATTATAGCTTTTTATTTACAAGATATATGCACGGGTAATTTTTCAGCATTGATAATTGCAAAATCTTTTGTTTCAATTTTTCCCCTCTTCCCCACCCCCTCCCCCAGATGGGAAGTTAACCAATACATGTAAAATATGTTAAAGTATAAATTAAATACAATATTATGTATACATGTCCATACAGTTATTTTGCTGTACAAAAAGAATCGGACTTTGAAATAGTGTACAATTAGCCTGTGAAGGAAATCAAAAATGCAGGTGGACAAAAACAGAGGGATTGGGAATTCTACATAATGGCTCATACTCATTTCCCAGAGTTCTTTTGCTGGGTGTAGCTGGTTCAATTCATTACTGCTCTATTGGAACTAATTTTGTTCATCACATGATTGAAGAGGGCCCTGTCCATCAGAACTGATCATCATATAGTATTGTTGTTGAAGCATATAATGATCTTCTGGTCCTGCTCATTTCACTCAGCATTAGTTCATGTAAGTCTCTCCAGGCCTTTCTGAAATGATCCTGTTGGTCATTTCTTACCGAACAATAATATTCCATAATATTCATATATCACAATTTATTCAGCCATTCTCCAACTGATGGGCATCCACTATGTTTCCAATTTCTGGCCTCTACAAAGAGGGCTGCCACAAACATTCTTGAACATGCAGTTCCCTTTCCCTTCTTTAAGATCTCTTTGGGATATAAGCCCAGTAGTAACACTGCTGGATCAAAAGGTATGCACAGTTGTACCCTGTTTTTAAAATCACATCTTTTATTTTTAAACTTTTAAGATTTACAACATAGCTAATATCTAAATAACTTTGGACCAAATTTCATAAAACTTATACATAGGTCCAGTAGAGCTGACAAAATTTTAAAACATGGCTCATAAATTTTTACAAATTACCTGATATACATTTTAGAAAGCAAGATACTTCATCTAATTAGGGAATATAAATATGTTACCTCCTAAGGTAAGCTACCAGAACTTTGTTTAACAACCTATTTTTAAAGATTAAAATCAAATCAAATACAGATTTAAATTTCCAGTATAATGTTTTAATATTTGCACACAAATTTCTAAAATCTTGTGCTTAAAGTAAACAAACTCACAACCCTAACACATGCCATTTAATAGTCATTGTCTCACATAATTGTAATTAAGAGATTCATCATATAACATTTACAACTCATCTTGACATCTAAAGAGGTGGCCTTAAGCTCAAACATTCCTGATTTGAAAGCCAATCATTCTAAGTTGTTCCCAGTTAACAAAGTTGTAGAACATCAGTGAACTAATTCCTTCATTGGGACCTACTAATTCAAACAAGTTATTCTTCAGCAATTATAACTTTACTTACAACGTATTTTTAAGAAGTTTAACAAATTTACAATTTGCTTTCTTTGATTGACATCAGCTTTCTTTGTTCTCTTTTATCTCCCTCTCCCCTCCCCACACCCCCATTTAGAATTGCATACTCTGAGGTCTTCAGGCTTTTAAAATGCAAACCTGATCCAGATAAGGTTTTTTGCTCTTATTTTTTTCCCCTCTGTGAATCAGGAAAGGCTTGTGGACTGTTTGCTGCCAGGTTTTAAGAGCAGTTGAGCACTTTTCTGGTTTTCCCCAAATTCCCAAACTCTTAAATCTTCTGTTAGCATAGTCAGTGCAAAGAGATTACAATTTATACAAAAAAAGCTTTTACTATCATACCTCAAATAACAAATTTCACTGAACTGATTGAGCATATTTTCTTTTTCTTTCACTCCTCCTCCTCCCACATGTTCCTTTATCCTATGCACTATCCTCCTCTGTGGAGGCCTTAATTTGATTGAATTTGTTTCCAAATGACTTTACACACAAAATTCATTTATCTCAACACTGGTATTGCGTGTTGCTCACATCTAAAAACCCATCTAAAGTTTCCAAATATGAAGCAATTAAATCCAATAAAGCAGTTAACACTCATATAGCATTTGTTTTATTCTAAGCACTTTTGCAATCTTGAAATGACCAATTGCCAAACTCCCCAATCATTGCTCTCAAAACTTTGAGAATCTGCTAAGATGTTATTTTAGTTTTAATTAGCTAACTTTATTTCTGTCACCCTTAGCTTGGTCAGAGCTGAAGTCCACAGGAAAAAGTTAGGCCTTTTAAAAAAAAAAAATCTAGCTTACAAAACAGATATGACACAGATATTCTGCACAAACACACAAACACAAACACAGACAAAAATTACATGGAAAAGGACAGTCCCTTCCCTATACAAGACAGCAATATCTCATCAAGTGTACTCTGGTGGTATTTTGGATTTTTTGCTCTCAAAATTTGGGTCTGGACTGCTCCTTTCCCTTTCCCTTTTGGGAAGAGCAGCTCCAATTTTATGGCTTAAGATCCTGTAATACACAAAGCTGATCTTTTGGCTCGGATCCCCAAGACCTGAGGGTCACCCCCATCCAACAGTCATCCAGAGTGCCCTGCTCTATGCTTAGTAGGTAGCATCCCTTAACCTTGGATCACCAAGCCTTGATAATCCCAGAGTCCCCTTCTGCCTAAGGGCAGCCCAAGGACAGAGGCAGTACCCTGGGGAGAGCAGCTTTGATCTGGACTCCTCCTTCTCCTTCCCTCTGGATTACACATAGGAAAGTTACCTGACTGGCCACTTGCCCTCGGGCTTCTTCTTCAGAGACTCTTGCTGCTCTTTGTATTTGGATGCCTCTCTTCTGGTCCATACTTCACAGACATGGGGCTGAGAGTATGATCCCAAGGACAGTCAAGGAAAATCCACCTGGTGCCTGCCCTGCATCAGAACCTCAGTCATTTCTCTGGGAAGTCATAGATCCCAGAAAGAGCCCTCATAAACTGTGGGACAAGGTGCCGGACTCCCTTACTCAAATTAACTACTCAGAGGCATATTCAGATACAAAGAAAAAGCATTTACTTGGTTCTTGCAAGGAGAAGCCCAAGCACTCTAGCTGAGCAGACCCAGAGCCTCTCAGCTCCCATCTCCCAGCACTGTCCCTGGCCTAACAAGCCAGAAATAATGAATTGGTTAAATAGCAATTCATTGGGTTCATTGGATGGACTGAAAAGGAAGTAATCATTGACCAATGGTCAGCAAGGCTATCTACTTCCTGTGGGTCACATAACTTCCTGAAGCTTAGACTTAGGGTCTGACCTACTTCATCTCACAGACTTTTTGAGAAATCATCACCTGGTCCCATTCAAATGCAAATATGTTACAAGAAGGGTGCACATTAGTCTATTAAATCATTAGCCTTTCTTAGTCTATATGATAAACTAGCACCAGAAATCAAGTCTGAAGCACCAGGAGAGGGAAATCATCATCTCCAGCAAGGGAATAATCTCACTGTGTTGTACCCTAAACAGATAACATCTGTAGTATTCACTTCTGGGAATAATATTTCAGAAAGGGCACTGACAAAATGGCACATATTCAGAAAATGACAAGCAGGATAGTGAGTGAATTGAAGACTATGCTATTCAGAAAATGGTTTTGGAAGTTGGCACCTTTAGCCTAGGGAAAAGAGGTAGAACAGTAAAAAGATCACTGGGTGTGGAGTTTAGGAACCTGGGTTCAAATATTGCTTATATTACTATCTGGATAGTGTTGGGTTGGGTAAGTCACTTGACCTCAATAGCTTTTAATTCTTGTCTATAAAAATAAAGGAGATTGAAGTAGACGGCCTCATGATTCTCTTTCAGCCCTTAAAATTCCATGATAATACATGGGGGTATATGTATGGGGGGAATAATAGTTGTCCTTAAGTATTTGAAAGGCTTTCACATGGAAGAGACAGAGGAGACCTGGTGTTTTTTTTTTTTGTTGTTGTTGTTGTTTTGTTTTGTTTTGTTTTGTTTTTTTTTGTTTTGTTTTTGCTCAAATATAGACTAAGAATATGTGGAAGATCTCATACAGTTACATTTAGTTTTGGTATAGATATTCTCCCATGCCTGTAACTCTTTCCTTCCCACTATTTCTTGGTTTCCTTGATTTCCTTCAAATCTCAGCTAAAATCCTATCTTTTGCAAGAAACTTAATTTAATTCCCCTTAATGCCTAGTGCCTGCCCTGTTTAATATCTCCAATTTATTACATATGTGTGTATGTATATATACGTACACATAAATACATATACATATATGTGTGTAGTATATATATATATATATATATATATATATATATATATTTACATGTAGTTTGAAGTTATTTACATGTTTTCTCCTCTATTAGACTGTTATCTCTTTGAGAGTAGGAACAATTTTTTGCTTTTCTCTGCATTCTCAGTGCTTAACAAAGTATCTGCCACATAATAGACACTTAATGCATGTTTGTTGACTTGAATTGACTCAAACAATATACTATCTAAAAAATATAAAGAACTTCCTTGGAAGAGGTATTTCTTCCCTCTCTGAAACCTTTTGAGGAAAAGCTAGAACAAAGTTTTTTTCTTTTCTTTTCTTTTTTTTTTTTTTAGAACAAAGTGTCTTAAATTGTGGGTTGTGACCTCACATGGGGTCATGTAACTGAATGTGGGTTTATGATTTCTTATCAGTAAATGTTTAATTTGTATACCTATTTTATATATCTATATAACTGGAGTCATAGAAATTTCTTGAGCAAAAAGGGATCTTAAGGGGAAAAGGTTTAAGAAGCCCTGGGCTACAAGACCTCATATTCAGAATGTAGTAGAGAGGATTCACTATGAAATGTCATCACACACTCCTAATTTATGTCTTCCATTTTAATCTGTCCCTAATCTAATCAATCTTATATGGCATCAAAAAATTAAATTTCCTAAAATATAACTTCACATCCCTGCCTTCTTCCCAGACCTTCTATGACTTCAAATTGCAGTAACATCATTTTTGTAGTAGCACCATTTTTAGCCTGTAAGACTCACCACCCTTATGGCTGCAGCCTCCCCCCATGCTCTATTTCTCTACTGAACCCCATTCTCCAGTCATTTGACGTATACAACAATGTTTTATACATTATTGGATCTCTGTCTTTGTGTATTACAACCCTCTTTCTCTGCTATTTAGTTTCCATGCCATCTCCACCCCTGCTTTCTTTCCAGGCACAACTCAAGTCCTATCTGTTTCATAGAGCCTTCTCTTACAACAATAATGACAGTAATGTATATCCATTTAGTGATTTTGAGTTTTCAGAGTATTTTACAGATGTGATTTCACTTAAACCTCAAAATATCTCTATGAGACAAAAATATCATCTCCCTCTTACATTTGAGGAAATTGAGTCTCTGGGGTACCAAATAACTTGACCTTTGTTAACAAGTATCATAAGAAAGATTTGAATTTAAGCCTTTCTTACTCTAACTCCATTAAACTCTCTATGATGATACACTGACTTTTAAGTGATATTTCCTCCCTCTGAACTTTATTACTAGTCATCTTTACCATTTATTTGACACTTAGATGGCTTTGCTAGTTATTTCTTAAGTCTTTATATGTTTCCCAACAAGAC
The DNA here is from genome assembly GCF_016432865.1 of Antechinus flavipes. Taxonomy (NCBI): domain Eukaryota; kingdom Metazoa; phylum Chordata; class Mammalia; order Dasyuromorphia; family Dasyuridae; genus Antechinus; species Antechinus flavipes. The sequence continues at coordinate 134,508,056 of NC_067399.1, read as the reverse complement.
CCTAAATTTCATTATAAGGTGGAGAATATTCTCTACTTTGTTATTCCCCAATTTGAAAATACCTAGTAGATACTCAGTGAACACTCATTGATTGTAAATAATTTTATATTGGTTCATTGTTGAAAACAAGAGGTGCTGGACTGAGATTTGCTGGAACATCAAAAAGTACTAGGAAGTTTTGGCTTTGTAAAGGCACTGAGCATCAGAGAATGTATGCGTTATTTTTAGCCTCAGTTTCAGAGTCATGCCTTGGGTTGCCTCTGAGAGCACTCCATGGTTTAAGGATGGGGTATGTTGATCGACTAGCTTAATTTTAACAGGGTAGGTTACCTGGATAGGGGCCATGAAAAATGAAATGGAGCGGTTGTTTGAGTTAACTTTTTTTTCTATAAGAAAAGTTAATGGGAGATAGCCAGCATGCAAGGACCAAAAGCAAGAAGCCTGACCAAGTTTTAAAGGTACAGGCTTTTATTATGTGGAATTTAAAAGGGAAAACAGCATAATGTGATGTAAAGTCAGACGAGAATTCAAGTAACTGAATGTCCAAACAAAATGGAGATCCTACAGAGTTAGTTCTCCTATATGTAACAGTCAATCATCCATAACCATACCCATTGTCTAACTTTCCTTTTTGTTTTTGGCCTACAGTTAGGACCAATATTTCAAATTGGTCTTGAGCTCTGCGCTGTTCTGCTGACTAAGTTCAGGTGTGGACTGATCCTGGTCTTACAATGTACTAGGTACTGATTTTGAAAGAAGGGAGAATGCTCTGCAATATATACTTTCCTCATTTTGTGACTTTGTTAAAGGCTGAGACTCTTTGGAAAAAGCTGTAGCTTTCTGCTGCTTCAGTGGGAATTGGTTTAATCCTCAATGGAAATGTGGAAGGGCCTAAACAGCATCTTTTCCTGATGTCTTGTCTGTTCTCTGTGGTAAGAACAATTCTTTCTGGCAAAGGCACCACGATCTCCCCTGTTTGCAATCATTCAGGCATAGCCACTGGAGAGCCCACAGGGCTTTGAGTCATTTGCCTGTGAGTTTTGAGGGTCATCAAAGCAGTCCAGTGGAAAAACCAGTAAACGCCTCCATTCTGCTCCAATGAGCTCCATGAGGATTTGGAACATTCTGGCTCTGGGGGAAAAACACCAGAGCTTGTCAGAAAAATAATTCAGGCACACACAGCTCCTGGGTCCTGACAGACTTTTGTCAAAGAGTCTAAGTTAAGTGGGCAGGTGGCCAACCCTTGAAGTATAGTGTCATTTGGAAACAAACACAAACAGCAGGGAGCAAACAAAAACCGTGAATATCACAGTGATCAAATTAGCCACAGAAGTTAGAAACACTGGATACAGTATTCCTCTACAACACAGGCTGAACCCTGGCAATGCCCTTCCTGCCCTTGGGGTTCTTACCTGTCTCACAATCAAATTCATGTTAATTTTCAAAATAGCTGCATCTCTAAGAGGCAGCTGTGGTGTAGCTAAGAGAGCATTATCTTAGAAACAGATGACTTGTATGAAGTTTCAACTCTCCCAATTAATACTTCTGTGACCTTGGGCAAGCCATTATATCCCTTCTCATCTCAGTTTTTTTTTCCCCCAATATGGATTATATGATTATATATAAGGATTTCTGAAGTTTAAGGTCCCTTCCATTCTAACATTCTAAGATCTAGTCATCAAAATCTAAAAATTAATCTCTACTCATTCTTTCAGAGGTATTCTCCCTTGAATTTTCTAAATTTTTCCTCATCAATTCCCTTTTTATGTTTTGCTTCATTCTCCTTTCTCTTATCTTTCTTTGTTTTCTCTCTCTGTTAGTCTCCCTGCTCCTTTTCTTTGTCCCAGTTTCTCTCTGCTTCTTTGCCTCTCTCTGTCTCTCTCATCTTCCCTTCTCTCCCTCCCTCCTTCTCTCTCTCTGTCTCTGTCTCTCTCTCTCTCTCTCTCTCTCTCTCTCTCTCTTTCTCTCTCTCTGTCTCTCTCTTTGTTTCTGTCTCTTTCTGTCTCTGTCTCTATCTCTTTCTCTGTCTTTCTGACTCTCTGTCTCTTTCTCTGACTCTCTCAGTTTCTCTTTCTGTCTTACACACACACACACACACACACACACACACAAAGAGAGAGAGAGAGAGCCCTATACCCCAAGTCTTTCCATCTGCAAACCTCTGTGCACATCTGGCATTAAGCTTGCAGCACAGGTAGTAGAGTGCCAGATACTGTATTGCTTTGTGTTGCAGATGTAGCTTTATGATCTTTGTGCACGCACAAAGCTTTCCCTCCTATATGACAGGCTTTGTTAGCAATCAGGGGGCTTAGATCTGGAAGGGACCTTGGAGATGTGCCATTGCACAATATGGTGTAGTGATACAAGTGCTGGATTTGGAATCAGGATTTGGGTCTGGATTCTGACCCTGTTATTTTCTGCCTATGTGGCTTCAGGCAAAGCAATTTCCTTCTCTGGACTCCAGTTTTCTCATTTATAAAATGATGAAGCTGAATTGGGTAGACCATTGGTAAGGTCCTTTTCAGGTCCAAATCCTTTGATTTGGTAGATCTAACCTATTCATCTTGTGATTAAGGAAACTGAGACTCAGAGAGGAGAAGGAACCTACTGAAGGTGACTAAGATAATCCATGTAAGAGATAGAAAGGAATTATATCTTTCATCCATTTTTATCTCAATTTTCTCCTCTTTTCCATTCTTCAAAAATCTGCAGGAGTCAAGCATATCATTCATTTTTTCTAATACATCCACATGTTTTTCAGCCTCTGGGCAAGCCATTGAGCCCTTCTGTAAGAGAAGCAGATTGGTATATGAAAACTGCCAACCTCATAGTGTAGGTAGGAGGAATGGAGACTGAGATAATGGCTTTGAAGTGGTTTTAGCTCGTACAGAAAAGAAAATGTGATCTATAAATCATAAGCAGCAAGGATCTGAACCAGGAGGGTTAAAAAATAAACCTTGACCCTAGGAGATAGCTTTGGATTTTAATCCTAGCTCAAAGATTGACATATTTATGTAACTTTAAACAAATCAATTTAATTTCCTGTGCCTCAGTTTTATTGACTGTGCAACAGGGACAATTGTATACTCTTCCTACATCTCAGGAATGTTATGAGGCTGAATGAGATAAGTAGGAAACTGATGAAAATGTTTGGATTGGGATAGAGAGGTAGAAACAATTTATAAATGAAGCCTATCATTATTTTTCTCAATACCCACAGCCTTATGAACACTCTAGTTAGGAAATGGAACATCCTGTATTATTTCTCCTAAGGAGCACAGGGTATTTTATCTCCTTCATCTTCACTACCATCATGGGAGATAGGTGAGTGGAGAAATATCAGTCTTAATAAATATGTTATTGGTAAATAATGGTAGTGCTTCCAAAAAAGTAGAAGGAAGGACTGCTATTTAGTTGATTCTCAGGGTTGGCTACTTCCATTTTGTCCCTCACTTCATTTTGAAGCCTGATTCTTGTTGAGAGCATTATCTGGTAAGCACTAAGGGTCATGGGAAAAGTCCTGGGCTTTGAGTCAGAACCCTGGGTTTGCCGTTTACAAGATGTTCAACTTCAAGCAAGTTAATTCTCCTTTCTAAGCTATACTTTCTTCTTGACTTTTTGCACAGTAGAATAAATATTGATAATGTTTCATACTAAAAATAATTATAATAATATCTATCAGTTATGTAGTCTCTTAAGGTTTGCAAAGCACTATATTTACATTCATTTGAACCTCTGTGAATATAGCTCTCATAGGCATTATTGTACCTGTTTCACAGAGAAGTTAAATGCCTTCCCTACCAATGCACCCAGTTACTATACACTGCATTTAGAGTTGGAAATGTGGGAATGAGTCATGGCTTTGTTTCTGATTGCCTGGATGATCTCATGCCTGATTTCTTCATCTTTAAAGTGAGGGTATTGGACTATAACCTTTGTGGACCCTCCTACTTATAAAACCCAGTGATCCTAAAACTTGGACCACTGTCTTACACGGAGGGAGGGAGGATACAAGAGGAAAGCACTCTGTAACTTGTTAAGCATTACAGAAATGTGAAAGGTCTTGCTATCTGTTGGAGGTCCAGAACATGATTAGCTGGAGAAGGATTTCTGGTCCACTTTTTATTCCAACATTGAGTTTATGGTCTTGCATATAGTATGTGCTTAGTAAATGTTTGTTTGACTTGGGTTGATGATATATCTGGGTCTGGGTCTTTAGATGAGGTTCTGGGTAGCTAGGCAGCTGTACTCCCCAAGCCCAGTGATGTGTGGTGCCAATATTTAGGACTCTCTGTAAGCTTGGCAGCACCTGGGCCTGCCGGCAGTTTTGCCATCTGTCAGACACAAAGCGTGTGACCTGTTGGACTCCAATTTCCAGTAAGTAGTAAGGCTAAAATACTTTCCAAGGGTGATTCTCTGGGGATAATAAGAAGAAACCAAATGATTCTAGGCAAACATAATGTAGATTTGTTTGGACACAGGAGATATGGGTGGGCAAGAATCTTCCGAATTTGGGAATACAGTGGATACAACATAGAATAAGGGCTTGAGGAAATCCCCAACCCTTCCATCCTCCATATAAATCTCTGACTGTGTCTTAAAAACATCAGTTGCCTGAGGATCATAACAAAAATCCTGGGGAGAAAATCCCCTAGCGGTGAGGGAATTTTTTTAAAGCTGCTTATTTTTATTTTAAAATATGTTTTAAAATTATTAATTATTTTTAACATTTTCCTTTTAAATTTTAAATTCCAAATTTTCTTTCTCCCTGACTTCTCTCTCCCATTCACAGAGAAGACAAGCAATATGATATCAATTATGCATGTGAAATCATGCAAATATATATTTATTTATTAGCCATATTTTTTAAAAAGCAAGAAAAATAAAGAGAAAGTTATACTTCAATTTGCACTTAGAATACATCAAGTTTCTTTCTGGAGGAGATTAGCATTTTTTTCATCATGAACCCTTTGGAATTGTCTTGGATCACTGTATTGATCAGAATAGCCAAGTCTTTCACTGTTGATCATCATTTCAACATTGCTATTACTGGGCACAATGATCTTCTGGTTCTTCCAATTTTACTTTGAATCATCTCATGTAAATCTTGCCATGTTTTTCCTGAAATCACCTTCCTCCTCATTTCCCACAGTATAATAGTGCTCTATCATATTCATATGCTACTATTTGTTCATCCATTGCCCAATTCTCTCAATTTCAAATTCTTTGTCACTACAAAAAAAGCTGCTGTAAATAATTTTTGTATACATAAGATGCTTTTTCTTTGCTCTCTTTAGGACATAGACCCAGCAGTAGCATTGCGGCATCAAAGGATGTGCACAGTCTGATAGCCCTTTGGACCTAATTCCAAATTGTTCTACAGAATTGTTGAACCAGTTCACTGCTTTACCAACAGTTCATTAATATACCTATTTTTCATGAGGGATTCTTTTTATCCCGGTGTGAAAAGAATGGGATCTAAGCATTTCCTTGAACTTTTAGCCATTTAGTTAACTAAATAAATGTTTGTTGAAGACAGCTTAGTATAATGGAATATTGGATGTGGAGTCTGGAAAGACCTCAAAAGAAACCTGGGTTTAAATATTAGCCCCAATAGTTACTATATATGAGATCTTGCAAAAGTCGTTTAACCTCTATGAGCCCCATTTTCTCATTTGTAAAATGGGATAATTGGATTATTTGTTTCATAAAATTGTGGTGGAAAAAATGCTTTGCAAAACTTGGAGTGCTATGCAAATTTTTTATTATTGCTTATTCAACTGATTGCCCCCAAAACTGAAAAATTAGTGTGAGCCATCATGAGATGGCTTAAATATTGAAATTGGGATTAAGGAGTGAAAAATGAGAATATCATATAGAAAAGACATATAAGCGTTTTGACTGCTTTCCCCCCCCCATTCTCCATTAGAAGAGAAGGCATCTCTTTAGCAATCATATCTGTCATTTGGAATCTTTCCTTCTAATTTCTCAATTAATAGGAATCTATTCTCCTGAGATTATGGTTAACAACTTGTCATTCTGAATAGGACTTTTGAAGAGGTTGATAAATGAAGGGAAGAAAAATAGTGGCACAGGGTCCCAGGAAATAAACCTCTCCTCATTGTAAAACTTGCTAACTGCTTGCAGATGAGTCCTAGGTCACCCTCAGAAAGGAGTCTTCAATTTAAAATTTAAAGACTACTCTTTGTCTCCTGAAAAAAAAAAGGATTTCCCATATTCCTCACATAGACTATTATTCTCTGGAGGAACAGGGATATGTTGTAGACTGGGGACTTATAGTCTAGATCCAGGCTTGATTTAAGCATGTTAGGTATATCCTGAATGGATATATTAGGTGATAACACCAAGAGGAATTTTGTAATTTTGCAATAGTATAGAGTACTTACAGAAATCATTCCATTATTAGTACTATTTCTAGTTGGTGGCTGGACAAGCAAAATTTCTTTTTTTTAAATAACTTTTTATTGATAGAACGCATGCCAGGGTAATTTTTACAGCATTATCCCTTGCATTCATTTCTGTTCTGATTTTTCCCCTCCCTCCCTCCCCCCCTTCCTCCAGATGGCAAGCAGTCCTTTACATGTTGAATAGGTTACAGTATATCCTGGATACAATATATGTGTGCAGAACCGAACAGTTTCTTGTTGCACAGGGAGAATTGAATTCAGAAGGTATAAATAACCCGGGAAGAAAAACAAAAATGCAAGCAGTTATATTCATTTCCCAGTGTTCTTTCTCTGGGTGTAGCTGCTTTTGTCCATCTTTGATCAATTAAGGCTCTCTTTATCGAAGAGATCCACTTCCATCAGAATGCATCCTCAAACAGTATTGTTGTTGAGGTATATAATGATCTCCTGGTTCTGCTCATTTCACTCAGCATCAGTTCATGTAAGTCTCGCCAGTCCTCTCTGTATTCATCCTGCTGGTCATTCCTTACAGAACAATAATATTCCATAACATTCATATACCACAATTTACTCAACCATTCTCCAATTGATGGACATCTTTTCATTTTCCAGCTTCTAGCCACTACAAACAGGGCTGCCGCAAACATTTTGGCACATACAGGTCCCTTTCCTTTCTTTAGTATCTCTTTGGGGTATAAGCCCAGTAGAAACACTGCTGGGTCAAAGGGTATGCACAGTTTGATAACTTTTTGAGCATAGTTCCAAATAAGCAAAATTTCTTAGGAAAAAAAGTAGATGGATCCAAGAACTGCTTCCTAAGGTTGGTTGTTGGGAGTAAGAAAAGCAAGAAATAATGCTAAAAATGTATTGGGAAAGAAAAAAAATAAGAAAGCAAAAAGTGACATAAAAAATTGATATGAAAGATTGGGGAGTAGAGGTCAAAATAGTGATTAACACTTTGGAAGTACTTAATAGTCCTTGTGGTAAACATGGGATAGTAAAAGCACCCAGGAACACCTTGAGCATGTTTTTGGCTCCTCCAGAAGGGATTATCTAATCCAGCCTTGTTATTTCACAGATGGGGAAGCTGAGGCTCAGAGAATTTAAATGACTTGCTCAGGATCACACAGCTAGTATCTATCAGAAGATGGATTAGTACTCAGTTCTTTTATGCCTCCAGATTAGCCCTGGGCAATGTTGCCTTTCAGGATATAGACAAGAATCATGGAGAACTTCTACCCTATTTTAGAGGAAGGATCAATAAAATTATCACCTATTGAACAACATATACATGCACACTTAGGTACAATGGATGGAGTGTGGGGCCTGAAGTCAGGAAGACCAGAGTTCAAATCCAGTCTCACATACTAGCTGAATGAACCTAAACAAGTCACTTAACTGCTGTCTACCTCAAGTTTCCTCACCTGTAAAATGGTCATAATAATAGTGTCTACCTTGCAGGGTTGTTGTAAGGATCAAATAAGATAATATTTATAAAGCATTTAGCACAATGTCTGCTAAATATTATGTGCTTAATGAATACTTGTTCCCTTTACCCCTTTTAGTGCCTCCTCCCATTTTTTGTATTTCTTATCCGGCTACTTGATGGAAGAAGTATTGGTAGACTTCTATGGGAACTAAGGACAGCTTGAGTTTTTGTGATGTTTTGCTGTTTACAAGGTGATTTTCTCATGAGAGTTCTGTGATGGCATAGGATGGCAATTTTAGAATAGGAAAGGATCCCTATGGCCATCTTGTCTCACTCCCTTATTTTACGGCTAAGGAAAATGAGATCAAGTGAGGTTGAATGACCTTGCCAAATTCATACAGAATGAAGAATACAAGTGGTTGTTCTAGCATTATAACCAGTTCTCTTTTCAAATATAGTTATTTTCGTTATGTAGATGAATTAAAACTGTTGTGATCATCTTCCCGTCAGTAAAAAGCATTCTGAGAACCCCTCCCCAAATATTTATTTTTGATTTGTATAAATTATATTCCTATACAAATGTGCTAATGTTTCATTTGCATTATAAAATATATGCAAAAGATTAATATTAAAAAAGAATGAGATAAGGGAAAATCAATGTTTAAATAATTTTTTGATTTGATTTTTGATGACACAAAACATCATTTTATTTTTATTAAAAAAATTGTCCTGGGGAAGCAGTGTCTGTCTTCCCCACCTTGGGAGTCTAGGTGATGTTTGGATCCTGGACCAAGGTTTATGTGAGGTACATGTTGCTGTATGTGCAATAGCTGCTTTTAGGGACAAGTCTAGTGGAGTGGTTGGTGGAGATTAAATATCAGCCTTCCTGTCTGCCTACTTTTATATTAGTAAAGAGGAAGGCAAGCAGTAAAAGACATAGTGTCTATAAGTTTCTTAAATAGTGCTTCCTCCAATCTAGTAATTAAAAAATTTTTTTTGCATTCATCATACCTAACTTGAGCTCATGCATCTTACTTTCAGATTATAGGTAAAAAATTGAGAAATAATTATTTCATTCATATGTTAATAATTAATTATTGAATTAGGCCCAAAGTTTTTTCCATTTCTACTTCCATATCCAGAAATCAACCAGTATGGGAAATCTTGAGTAAAGATTTACCCAGGTTAAGATCTAATCAAAGATAGTAAAGAAATTCTAAGTTTAGGCAAATGAATAGAGTCCTGCTTATTGTATTTACTCAGACAGTTCTGGGAAAATAGGGATTCTCCCTTTTCTCAAACTGGTGATATGGAAATAGAAAATTCTCTTTGATCAAGACTTGGGTGATCCAAATCCCATATCCCCAAGACTCTTATTAGAATAAGCTTACATCTTATTATAACATTCATTTTCTCATTAATTTTTAACTAATAAGAATTGATTGCCACCTTCAGGGATGCCCATTCTTCTGAGGACATATAAACTATAAGCCCATTGCCATGAGGCATCTTTAGCATTTAGAAATGCCACTGACTTTTTTATTAATAAAATTCTCACATTATTAATATAATGATTAATTATTGAGAAACTATGTCTCTCCAAGTTTTTAAACATCACAGAATAATGAAGATGACGTTTCTAGAGATAAAGTGATCTGCTTAATATGTGGAAGATCTGGGACCTGAACCCAGATCTCCATATTCCAAGCTTTGGCTGATTTCCACTATGTACACAGCCTCTCACCATATAGTCTCTGTGACATAGGAGTCCCCATTCCATTCTAAGAACCTGAAGAATTTCAGACTCTATGCAGAGAAGATGTGACCTTCTGCTTTCAGCTCCTCTGATGAAACAAAGGAATACCAGATCCTATTTATCACTGTCAGGAGATTGTACCTCTCTGGGATTTCGTCCTGAACTATAAAGCAGCCTGTTTCTCACTGTCCCCTCCCTTATTCCCTTCCTCCTGTTTCTTATTCTTCTTTTCTTCCTAGGCAGATGCTTTTCAGATCCTCATTCTTATTTCAGGACCCCTGCCCTGGTCAATACTTCTTTGGACCCTTTTAAGAGAGAGAAAAAAAAAGGAAACGAATCAGGAAAAGGCAATCTGAGATTTGGATTGCTGAAATATCAATGCCTTAGCTTGTTAGTGGTTGCTTTTCATCATTTATCAAAAGAAATGTAAAACAAACAGTGAGGCAGATTTAATTATTCTGCATCAAGGAAGTGATCAAATGCCTAGTGACTTTAACTATGAAAGCTAAATTTGGGCTGCTCAGCATAGGCTTTCAGGCAGGTCAGTATGGGCAGCCTTTATTCCAATACACCCCTTTCTGAAAGGGCTTCCATCATACAGTGGCCTAGTGACCTAGAACTCCCTTGGCTTATTGCTATTGTTGGAAGGCCATTGAAAGATCAATTAAATTTAATTTGGCCAATGTTTAGTTAACATCGACTAAGCACGTTCTGTGTTAGGACAACAAAGATAAAATGGACCCAGCCCCCACTTTAAGTTGTTTATATTCAATTAGTGGCAATGCAGTAAATACACAGAAAAGAATAATTCATGGTAGAATGGTTTGGGGACAAAGAAAACATCCAGATAAAGTGTCCTAGGTTGAATTTAAGAATAAAGAGAAAACTTATAGTTGAAAATTAGTATGGGATCAAGCAAAACTCTGTGGAGGACGTAGTGCTTGAGTTCAACTTTGGAGGAAGGTAAAGATTTAGAAATAGAATGAAAGCATCCCTGACATAGAAGATGACAGGTGTGAGTGAATAGAGGAGAAAGAGAAAATGGCTAATTTGGAAGAATGGCTAATAGTCTAGTTTTTCTGGCAGGAGATAAAGAATCATGTGAAATAAAGTTAAAAGATATTTTGGAGGATGGAAGATTTTTTTTCATCAATAAACAGATATGAAAGAGTCAAAATATGGAATGGGGAAGATATGTTTATCAGTAAAGAAAAAAATAAGAGGAATTATTTTAGGGGATAGTAAATAATTATATAACAACTCCAGAGGGTAGGTAAATGTGAATATTCTTACCTCCCTTTTGCAAATGAGAAAATTGAATCTTGTAGAGATGAAAATGACTAATATGAGGACACACAGCCAACGTATGTAAGAACTGGGATTTAATCTCAATTCGCTCAGTTTCAAATCCAGTACTCCTTCCATTACCCACTGGTGCCTCACATGTAGGGTCCTTCTACTCCAATATCTTCTCATATCAGAGGTGACTGCGACCTGCCAAAAACAAGCAAGTAATGTCAGATTCTATTTAGGTCAAGCCCAGGACAAGCACCAAGCTGTGTGACATTTAAGAATTGGCCTAGCTGAGTTTTGCAGAGGCTCATAATCAGTGGATAAGACACTGTGTGTGTGTGTGTGTGTGTGTGTGTGTGTGTGTGTGTGTGTGTTAATCATCACAAAAAACACTGGTGAGGGGGACTATAATCTGCTCTGTTGGAAGGAAGAGTCCCCTACTGGTGAAATCTTCTAGGATTCCTTTGAAATGGCTCATTTCTTCAGAAATTGCTTCAGAGGTGTAGTACCTTTGAAATGGCTCATTTCTACCAAAGTGTCAGCCCTAGCCAACTGGCCCATAGAGAATGTGTTGAAATGCTGACTGATGCTGCTGTTATAGCTCCCACTGGTCCAGACAAGTTTGTTGTTTATAAGAAACTATAGTCCCAAACCTTCAAATTCAGTATTGAACAGATCAAAAGATTTCTTATGTTTCTCACTGAGCTGAGCCCATCTGGCATTTGATTGGTCCCTTCTCCATATTTCCTGCTGACCTGTGTGGGTTGTGAAGGTCTTGGCTCCTGGACATCAGTTCCACTCTTGGCTCAGTTCCTAATGTTCCTTCCAGCCATGACTTCATGGGGTCACTCAGACATTTAATTGATATGCTGGAAGCATAACCCAATGGGCTTTTTGCTCTGGCTTGGGACCATCAAACTTAGGTTTGCACAGTGTTATTTTAGTGGTCCCCTGAGGATGTTCACTGTGTAGGGATGGTCTCCCTTGAACATGGACAACCCTCTCGACAGCAGTTAAACATCAGAGGAACAAAGTGACCCATCTGACAGCACTGTGTTTGCTGCAGTTGATGAAATGCTTGAAGAGAAGAGGCATTCCTTGCTCCATAAGAGGCTTAGAAATCCCAGGGCAATGCATTTTAATTTCCCTGAGGGTACAAACGAATAATTTCTTCCTTTTTTGTCATCTGCTGGCAATCAGCAGTGTCAAGTCTTGAAAACAAAACACTTTCTCTGAAGAAATAAAGGTTTTGAAAATAACGATGGACATGCCTTAAAAATTCTTTTTGGAACCACTTGGAATTATTGATCTGGGAGCCTCGCCAGGGGTGCTTCACATACACTGTTCTTTAAGGAGATAGTCCAAGTCACAGGGAAATGGGGAACGGAGCTAATTGAAAGGTGAAGCTGCAGATGAGATATTTATTGGTGATTGATATTCTGCTCAGAGATGCACTCAGCACCTGCAGTCACATAAACCGAGACTGAATTGAAAACAGTCTAGTTCCTGGTTTACAGCAATGGGTGCCTTCTAGGATACTGCCTGAGGAGATAAAACAAAGACAATCTATGTATTAGAAACATTTCCCTCCCTCCTATAAAATGAGGGGGTTGGACTAGATAGTCTCTAAGGTGCCATTTTGGCTCTGGCATTCTTGTGTCACTAAGTGGCTGCTAAGCAGCTTCTGGCAGTGCCCAGCCACCCTTCACCATGGGAGACACTCATAATGAGAGTGATAAAAATAATAATATAGTAATGATAATGACAATAATTCATACATCAAAAGACCTGTGGTGTCACTGGAATGTGAACTTCCTCCATACATGCTGATTGTATTCTGAGTAGCTATTGATAATAATGTTACCTAGAGAAAGAGTAGGAAGAAACTACGACCTAACACTTAAATGGAAAAGGGAGAAGGGAAAAGGTGGAGGAAAATGAATTTAGTAAGAGTCACTCTTGAATGTCAGACACTGACCTGCTTTTGAGCCATACAGCTCAGTTAGTCACTTAGAATTTACTAAGCACCTACTATCTTCTAGGTTCTGTGATAAGAAGGAACTGTCTTTTGGCTTTCCTTCAAGGAACTCATGGTCTAATGGAGGAGATGCTGTGGATAACCAAGATAGAGATATGAGATAAATAGGAAATAACCAATAGAGGGAGGGCATTAAAATTAGGAGGATTTTTCTAAAAAGATAGAATTTTAGCTATCGCTTGAAGAAAAAGATAGAATTTTAGCTATAGCTCCCATATACTATGGGAGTAGACCAGTGACATAGTCTGTCCTGTGTTTTAGGAAAATCACTTTGGTGGCTGAGTGGAGGGAGAATGGACTGAAGTAAGGAGATACTTGTGGTGAATTAGCCAACCAACAGACTAATGCAATAGTTCAGATATGAAGAAGTGAGCAACTTCACAAAGATGGAAGAGAAGGGGGTCATATCTGAGAGATATTGCAATGGTAAAATCCATTTTAGGTCTTGGTCACAGATTGGATACAGGAAGAGAGGAGGGTAAGAGAGAGTAAGGACTTATGGATAAGATCTGAGTTGGAAGCCTGGTAGAATTCTCAATAGTCACTGAGAATGTTGGAAGGAAGCAAGGTTTGGGTAAAAAGCTAGTGAATTTTGTTCTGGACATTTTGAATTAAGGATGTTTATAGCAGAATTGTCAAACTCAAATAGAAATGTGGCCATTAATTGGTACATAAGGATCCCTGTGGGTCACTTATTGACTGTGTTTTAAAATATGTTACCTATTTTATTGTACTTTTATTTATTTTGTTAAATATTTCCCAATTACATTTTAATCTGATTTGAACTACACTTGGGAGTATTGCACTAGCTGGAACCTACAAATCTTTGACATGTTGACATGTTCTGCTGGCAAAATATTTTGAAAACTTTTAATGGCAGAATAACAATTTACTATTTATGCTTGGGGCAGCTGGATGGTACATTAAATAGAGCTCCAGGTTTGGAGTCAGAAAAAACTGACTTCAAATGCAATTTCAGATATTTACTAGCCATATGTGACTCTGATCAAGTTAACTTACCTCTGTTGCCTCAGTTGCTTCATCTATAAAATGAGGCAGCTGGGTGGTATAATAGATAGAGCTCCAAGTTTGGAGTCAGGAAGAGCTAAGTTGAAATGCAATTTCAGAATTTACTAGCTGTATGTGACTCTGATCATGTTAACTTACCTTTGCTCCCTCAATGCTTTACCTATAAAATGAGCTGGAGAAGGAATGATAAACCACTTCAGTTATTTTTACCAATAGAAGTCCACGTAGAGTCACCAAAAGTTGGCCATGAATGAAATGACTGAACAATAAGAAGTTTTATGCTAACAAAGTATCACTTTTTATTAGGAAGGAAGTCCAAGAGCTATTTTGTAAATGAAAAATTTGTGTCATGGAGATACTGACTTAATCTTGATCATGTAACTAGATAATGCAGACTCAAGACCAATTTTTCCAAGCATAGTAGTGTTTAATCTACTATACTATATTTCCTCTATTTTAATCCTGCCCAGTTTACTAATTAGCATATGATTTCAAGCAAATCGCTTAAAATTTTGAGGTTTCAGTTTCCTGGCTTATAAAACACAGGAGGAATATCACCTGTTCTCTTATGCCAAAAGAGCTATAAAACTGTTCATACCCTTTGATGCAGCAGTACCACTACAAGGTCCAAAGAGATAAAAAAGGGAAAAGAACCCATTTGCATGAGTATTTATAGTAGCTCTTTTTGTGGTGACAAAGAATTGGAAATTGAGGAGATGCCCATCAATTGAAACATAGTTGAACAAGTTCTGATATATAATAACAGTGGAATATTATTGTGCCATAAGAAATGATGTGCAGGATGATTTCAGAAAATTCTGGAAAGACTTAATATAAATTTATGCTGAGTGAACAGAACCAGTAGAACATTGTATATAGTAATAGCAATATTCTAGAGAAAGAACTGATGGAGTCTAAATATAGCTCAAAGCATACTCTCCTTCCTTCCTTCCTTTCTTTCTATTTTATTTCACAAAATGACAATATGAAAATGTTTTATATTATTACACATAAACAACCTATGTCAGATTTCTTATTGCTTAAGAAAAAGGAGGGGAATCAAAGAAAATCTGAAGTTCAAAATAAAAAAACAAAACAAAACAAAAATATTTTTGCATGTAATGGAGGAAAAATACTAAAAAAGAAAAAGTTATTACACTAACGATAAGGGAAATATGTTAAACCTAATGTAACCTGAGAAAAATGTTACCTGTTCTATATATTTTATCTCTTAAGAAAATAAGTGTGTTAATGTACATGTAACTAATTTAAAAATGAAAAAATGGAAAAAAAATGGAAAAAAAGAAAAAATGTAACTAATTAAAAAATGAAAATGAAAAATGAAAAAAATGAATAAAAAGCCCAGTAGATTAAAGAAGAGAACTTTGCTACTTCCCTCCCACACTCTTTTCCCCTTTCTTTTTTCTTATTTTCTCATTTCTCCATGAGTAGGTTCCTGAAATTCAGAGGATATCTGATGCCAAAAAAGTGAATTTAATCCATTCCATTGGTTTCATTTAGCTATGCTAGTTCTTGAAGTTCTTGAGATGCAGTGACCATATGTCACATAGAATCCTGTATTATCTAGATGACATAGAAGGAAATAGCATTATAGAATGTTGAAGCTAGGAGGAATGTAAAAGAACATTATAACTTGTCTCTCTAATAGTCTTGTGTCATTAGTCAAGTCATTTAACTTCTCTAGGTCTTAGTTTCCTTATGATAGATTTGGGCTAGCTCCCTTCTGGATCCCTTTCCAGCTAAAAAATGATTACATTGGGATTATCTGGTTTTACGTCTTTATTTTTACACATGAGAAAATTGATACTCAGAATTCAGATTGTAAGTAATCTTAAGTATGGTTGGTCCATAGTAGGAATTATTGATTCAGGAATCAACAGAAGATAAAATAATCTTTGTTAATGGTGAAGACCAAAGAGCAGCTCTAAGGAAAGAGGTTTAAGTATGAAATATCTAGAATGTGCTCCTGCTTTGGACAGTTAGGTTGTGCACTGGGTAGAGTGTCAGCAATAAGATCAGGAAGACTTTATGTGAATTCAAATCTGCCCCAATCACTTCCTAGCTGTGTGATCCTGGGCAAGTCACATAACCTTGTTTGCTTTAGTTGCTCATATGTAAAATGAACTGGAGAAGGAAATGGCAAAAATTCCAGTGTCTTTGCCAAAAATTCCTGAATGGGGTCGGGAAGAATCAATCACGACTGAAATGATTGAATAACTGCTTTGGAAAGTTCAGTGGAAAGCTTTCAGTCTAGCTATTACTACCATCAGGAAGGCAGGACAGCTGAGCTGTGGGGGAGAAACAGAAGCAGCTGTCATCAATGGCCCTGAGGAGGAAGGCACCTCTCTCTAATGTTAAAGATGCATGTAACCAGTACATTTAAATACTGGTCAAATTGGGGTTTCTTTGCTGATATTTATACACTGATTCACAGCTTTCCTGTAGAACTGATTGCCCTTCAAAGAAAGAGAGAGCCAGGAGAGGTATGTTCACAGTGAAGTACAGTAACTAAGGGGTGGGGGAGTGGCTGATGGTTCAGGGCTCTGTTGGTGACTAAATTTGTATTTTCTTGCATATAGACCATACAGTGAACTATTTGAGGACACAGAAGGCCCAGAAGTTTGAGGCTATTGTCACAATTTCAGTGATAACTACATCTTTGATAAAGACTTTGAGCCTTTCCCCCCTCTCCTGGTATTGCATATATCAGAAGTCATGGTATTCTGTCAGTTAGAGACCACAGGACCCTAAGACCATCAAAAGCAGGAGGACTAGTCCTTTAGTAATCTTTCTTCCTTTTCCCCCCTTCTTGGGAAAAACCAGTCCAAATAGAGATTGCATTGATTTTCTTCTCACTCCCTCTCACATTTCTGTCATAGTTTAAATGTTTTAAGTGACGTCTCACAGGGAACAGGACTTAAAGCTTTGAAGAATGACTTAGGGTCTCAGATCCAGGGCCTTTCAACAGATGATAGCTTTGGGCTCTTTGTGTATAGTGATGGACAATACAAGATCTCATTTCCATTTTAAAATCGAAATCCTGGCAAGTGGGGCCTTTGAGACCTGTGTGTTTTGTCCAGAGGGGAGAGAGAAGAAGGCAGTCCAAATTGTTTCCTGTCCTCACCTATTTGCAAGGACCCTGCTGGGCCTGAATTAAAGTGCATCAGAGACATTGGAGGAGACTTTTTAAAATTCATTTTATAAAATCCTGGAGGATTCTGCTTGGCTGAAGATGAGCCAAAGACCAACCAGTTCAGGGCTACATAATTATTACGTTCTTCTTGCAGAGATTTAAAGTGGAATTAAGTGATTAGAAGAGTCTAATTGCTTATGGGATCCCTTTATGACACTTGCAGGTGGAGGCAGCTTGTAAATTACCGCTTGTGCCTGACCCCTCCATGGAGTGCAGCCGCCCAGGCGGAATCTGTGACAGAGCCCAGCAGGCGACAGCTGGGGCTCGCGCTTTCTTTTTTGACTATTGAATCTGGAAGTGGGTCAGAGCTCCCAGTAATTTTTCCCTCCTTTTGGAAGGTGGGAGGAGAGGAACTCAATCGGAAGGCTCTCTTCAACGTTGGAATCCCAGACTCGTTGAATGCCAGAGTTAGAACCATCCGTAGTGCCGTATGATACCAGATTTAGAACTCGGCATTTTATCCATATTTCGTGGATGGAGAAACTGAGGTCAGAAAATTAGTAAATGCATTGTAGATCTTAATAAAAAGCTTTTCAGATCCATTATAGTGACTTCTACTGCAGTGCCTTAAAAGACCTTTGAGTATTGATTCTTTGTTGACTTTATTAACTTAAATGTCTTTACTATAGATTTAATGGTCCTTTTTCTAAACTTCCATAGCATGAGTGGAAACTGAGTTGTAGTTGAGACCTAAATTAGGGCTGTGCTGAGTGTAGCATGGAGGCCATCTTAGAAAAATATTAGGGAGGGATGCAGTCAATGAATCTCCCTTCCCATTTCTTGCTGCCATTACTGCCAACATTCTTCAGATTTGTGGGCAGACAGCTCGACAGCTCAGCTGATAGAGCAGGCCTGGAAATAGGAAGAATTGAATTCAAATTCAGCCTCAGACACTTACTGATTGTGTGAACCTAGCATAACACTTAACATGTCTATCTAACAGTTTTTTAAAAATTAATTTTTTTTGGGTTACATTCTAAGTTCTGAACTATCTTTCTCCCTATCCCACACTAGAGAAAATTACCATTTGTATATATGTATGTGTGTATAAATGTATACACACATATATGTATATATATACACATACATATATACACACATATATGTATGTATATATATATACATAAATATATACATATGTATGTATGTATGTAAATAAATGTAAAACTATATCATGCATACTTCTTTTTATCATTTTTTTCTCTAGAGGTAGATAGCATTTTCCTTCATAGGGCTTCTGTAGATTATTTGAATATTTATAATACTCAGAATAGCTTAGTCATTCACAGTTATTCTTTGAACAATATTGCTGTTATTCTATACAACATTCTCTTGTTTCTGCTCGTTTCACTGCTCGTTATTTTGTTCAAGTCTTTCCATGTTTTTCTTAAACTAATCTGCTCATCATTTCTTATAGCCCAGTAGTATTTCATCACAGTTTGTTTAGCCATTCTCCAATTTCTGGACATCCCCTCAATTTTCAATTCTTTGTCACCTCAAAGAGAGGTGCTATAAATATTCTAGAACATGTAATTTTTCCCCCTTTTTTCCTGGTCAGCTTGGAAAACACACCTTATCAAACATACACAGTTAATAACTCTTTGAACATAATTCCAGATTGCTCTCCAAAATAGTTGAATGAGTTTATAGATTCATAATGAATTAAGGTCCCAATTTTTCTATATCCCCTTCAACATTTGTCCTTTTCCTCTTCTATTATTTTAACCAATCTGATAGGTTTGAAAGTTGTTTTAGTTTGCATTTCTCTAATCAAATATGATTTAGAACATTTTTATATGACTACATGTAGTTTTGATTTTTTTATCCAAAAACTGCCTGTTTGTATTGTCTGACAATTTATCATTTGGAGAAATCTCATATTCTTATAAATTTGACAAAATTCTATATATATTTGAGATATGAGACCTTTATCTGAGGAATTATGTTTTTTTCTCTAATTTTTTACTTTCCTTCTAATTTTGGATACATTTGCTTTATTTGTACAAAACATTTTATTGTATTGAAATTACCTATTTTATATCTTAACAATTATCTGTAGCTATTGTTTATTCGTAAATTCTTCTGTTCACAAGACTGATAGGTAATATGTTCATGTTCTTTTAATTTACTTGTGCTATCTCCTTTTTGATTTGGTTATATATCCATTTTGACCTTATCTTTAGTAAATCATGTCAGATATTGGTCTATGCCCAATTGCTACATACTGCTTTCCAGTTTTTCCAACAAATTTTACCAAATAAGAATGCTTGTCCTAAAACATTTGTCAAACATAAGGTCACAATAATCACTTATTACTATGTATTATATGCCTATTCTCTTCAATAGATTCACCTTTCTATTTTTTAGCTAGTTCCATTTAATTTTAATAAGTAGCCATCTTATTACACAGTTAAAAATCTGTTAAACTTTCTTTTTTTTTTTTTTTTACCTTTTCCCCATTAATTCCTTTGATATTCTCAGCTTTTTGTTCTTCCAAATGAATTTTATTGTTTTTTTCTCCTAGCTCAATGAAATTTTTTTGGTAATTTAATTGGGATGATTTTGAATAAGTAAATTAAATAGAATTGTTATTTTTATTATATTGGCTCTTTCTACCCATGAACAATTAGCATTAATCCAAATCGTTAAATCTGACTTTATAAAAAAAGTTTTATAATTATGTTCATGTAGTACCTTTGTTTGTTTTGGCAAATATATATCCAGGTGTTTTATGTTATTTTAAATGGGATTTCTCTAACTATCTCTTCTTGCAAGGGTTTGTTGATGATATATAGAAATGGTGATATTTATGTAGGTAACATAAATTACCTACTGTTACTGTTATTGTATTTCTAATACAATATTGCATAATATTGGTGATAATAAGCATCCTTGTTTCATTTCTGATCTTATTTGGATCTTATTCCCATTACAAATAATGTTTGCTGATGATTGTAGGTAGATACTTCTTGTCGTTTTAAAGAAAAGATCATTTATACTTATGTTTTTCAGTGTTTTTGTTTTCAACTAGATATTGGTATTGTATTTTTGTCAAAAGCTTTTTATTTCTCCATCTATTGATACAATCATCTGATTTTTGTTATTAATATAGTCAATTATATTAATAGTATTCCTTATATTAAACCATTCCTAATATAAATCCCATTTGGTCACAATATATTGTTGTCTTCTGGTTAATATTTTATTTAGGATCTTTATATCCACATTCATCAGTGAAATTGGTTATATATTTCTTTCTGTTTTTGCTCTTCTTGCTTTAGGTATCACAGTTTTGTAAAGCACTTCACACAGTGCCTGACACAAAATAGGCATTATATAAATGCTTATTCTTTTCCCTTTTAGTCTCAATTATCCTTCTCTCCTTTTCTTATTATTACTAGAGCTTTAGGTAAGAAAGGTAAGAAACTTGCCTCTGGCATGCTCATGGATCTCTCCTGGCCTGGTCTGTTCCAGAAAGAAGGTGAATTCTAGTTTAGGAAACAATACTCTTATCTTTGTAATACTTGTCAGAAATGACACTTGGCTGACACTGAGATTAACTAGAGAAATTCCACTGGAAGTGGTTGGGCTAGGTTTTAGCACAGGTAATACCTGAGAGGCCAGAAAGGTTGAAGGTCAAAATCAGACAGCACCTTTAAACAGAAGTGCCCATCTTGAAAAATGGAAGAGAAAGTTACATAGAAGAGGAAGCTAAAAACAAATAATAGGAAGCAATGTTGCTGGATAATCTCCCCTCAGATAGCAGCAGCAATCCAATCAGGAGAGACTAGAGTTCAAGAAATAGGAATATAGTTTCCTGGGGATAGAGACCAGTTAGGAAATGAAATACAAGACTAAGAGTCATGCACAGATAAATAAGATTGCTATAATGCAAGATGCATTGGACTTGAAATCAAACTATGTCCCCGATTTGTTGTTTAAGGGACCTGTGATTTCATTAGTACAGAGAACTCTCAGGTGAGAGAATGACTCTACCAATGTAGATTGGTACCTCCTCTGACAATCTTAGGGCAGTCTCTTCACAGGAAAATGAAAATGTACCCCTCCGTTTAAAATTTATATTATTTGTTTTATATATATATGTATATATATATATATGTGTATATATGTGTGTGTATGTATATATATATGTTAATGGTATGCATTAAAATAAATAATAATTATAGAGGCTTTTAATACAATCATTTCTTTAAAGTTTTGTTTCTGATGGGTTCTGCTGTTGCGAAAAGTTCAAGAACATCTCCCTTAGAGAATTGTCTAGAATATTGAGAGCTTAAATGACTTTTCCTGCACCATATTTAGTATAGGTTAGAAGCAGACTTAAAACTTACATCTTCCTGGCCCTGAGGCCTGCTTTCTAAGCTGTGTATTTCTGTGTAATTTTGAACAAGTTTTTACCTGAGTCTGGTCTCAGTTTCCTTTCCAATCAAAGGATACAGGGAACGTAAAAATGATCTCTAAAGTCCTGTTGAGTACTATGATTATAAAAAGACAGCTACACTGTTCCTAGAGAATGGGGACTGGGCCAAAAGATTGGTTGTAAGGAGTCCCATTTCTAGAATCAGAATATTAGATACGCATTGAGGCTGATGCTTCTGTTCAAGCTATGGATTCAATACCTCTTATGGGAACCTTGCCTAGGGGTAGGATGAGTTTCAGAGCTTTGAGTGAGAGGAGAGTGGAGAGTGTGTAGAGAGTGATAGTGGCTCCTGATGTGGAAGCTTGAGGCATTGAATCAGGAAGACAATACTCAATCTCAAAGTCAAGGGCTATGTCTATTTAGCTAGCCATATAGCATAGATAGAGGAAAATAAAAAATTCATGAGTATGCATGTTTATGAAATAAGGGCAGCTAGGTGGTGCAGTAGATGGACTACATGACCTAGAGTGAGGAAAACTCACTTTTCTGAGCATAACTCTGGTCCCAGACACTTCTTTGCTGGGTTACCTGAGCAACTCACTTAACTCCTTCTTGCCTCAGTTCGTCATCTGTAAAATGAGCTGGAGGAAATGGCAAACCATTGGGATAGGGAACTCCCAAATGAGAGAATGCACTCTACCAGTTCAAATTGGTACCTCTCTGCATCTTTTAATCTTAGGGTAGTGTTTCTCAGTCTCTTTGCCAAGAAAACCCTAAATGGGGTCACAAAGAGTAGAACATAATTGAACAACAACAATAACAACAATTATAAAATATATTCATAAATATATTTATAGATTTGTATGTACATGTTTTCTCTCACTCTCTGTACATTTCTCTATCTCTCTTTTTTCTCTCTCCCTTTTTATCTCCTTTACTCCCTTCATAAATAGAACATTTATTAAGTACATACTAGATGCTAGATATCAGGCATTGCACTAAGCATTAGTGATATAGCTATCAATTTAAATAAGAAAGGCATTTCCTCTCTTCAAGGAGCTTATATTTTAATGAAGGACAACCTATAAAGGGGATCTGGAAAGGAGTGGGGTTAAGGGGACACAGGCTAGGAATGAAGAAAAAATTTCAAGAGAGTAGAAGCATGAAATATGGCTAGTCCTTTTGGAAATAATCCTAAATAGGAAGTCACTGTTCAGGAAAGAAGGGCTTCAGGGTAGAAGTTTCTCCAGGCAATGTAGCAAAATGCCTAGTATAAATGAACAGATGGGCAAAAATGTAGGCTTTTAGGTTAGTATTTCTCGGTCATGCCCTGTGTTGCTTAGTACCATGGAGTTTAGGGGAAAAAATCAAATGCCAAGGAAAGGGAATCAGAAGAATTTGTTAGTTTTTCTATTGTCACTACCTCCCCAGTATTGATCCTAGAATAGATTTTAAATCTCTTTTGGGATTATCATTTTTATTCAGTTATTTAAATTGTGTCTAACTTTCCTTGATCCCATTTGTGGTTTTTCTCTGCAAAGATGCTGGAGTGATTTGTCATTTTCATCTCCAGCTTACTTTATAGATGAGGAAACTGAGGCAACCAGGGTAGAATGACTTGCCCAGTGTCACATAGCTGTTAAATATTTGAGGCTGGATTTGAACTCTAGATCTTCAGTGACTCCCGACCACTGTCCCACCTAGTTGTCCTGGACATTATAAGAATTAGCAAAAGTTCCTATTTTGGTTCAGTTCTCTTGAAAGGATATGAATTCAAATCTCAGCTCTGTTATTTACTTCCCGTGAAATCTTGGACAAATAACCTCTCTTAATCCCAATTTCCTCATCTGTAAAATAAAATTGGACTAAATAATCCCCAGCTATTAAAAATTGTCTGAACCTTTTGGGGAAAACTATAAGATTTTGACAATATTCTCTTGGGGAGGGGGGGTATTGTGGCCAATCCAAATAGAAAGCACTTGGCCAAACACTTACTGGTGTTTGGTCAAATGTTCAAGTGGTCTTTGGATCCAATTCTTTGTATTGTAGCTTTATACTGTTTCTTTTATTGTGATTGCCTTTTCTGGTTCCTTCTAAATGCTGATGCCTTCTACTTTCATCTACTCTTTATTTATCTTGTATTTACCTAGTCATTTATATGTTGTTGTCACCCCTCACTCCTTACCATTATCATGTGAACTTCTTGAAGGAAGGGAAGTGTTTATATCTTTTTTTTGGTATCTCCTGTGTTTAGCATAGTTCCTGGCATGTAGTTAACTTCTCAATAAATGCTTATTAACTAATTGGTTGACTATAACAAAATGGCTATAATATCAGCCTTGTTCTTAGCCCTTAAACATTGCTGTGCTGATATAGAAGTCATTTTCAGTTTCAGGAGTTCCTCAGAAAACCAGTTGGGGAACTCTCCCAGGTGCCAGGTGGCTTGAAATATCTCATCAGGCAGAGTTGTGTGGGAGGATTACTTATTTTTAGCAATGGGTAGGAAGTGTGAGTGAAATATGACTTAGTTGACATTCTGGGTCCTAGACTCATTGGTTTGAGGTAGGCAGTGACATCTTCACTGTAGCTGCGTAGAAAGCCCTAAATCAGAAGAATGGAGATTGCGATTCAAAGTGGATTTTTTGATCTCTTTTTCCCTACCATGAAATCACGCTGGATTTTTCTTTGACAGCTATTTCACTTGAAATGTTTCCCTGACCTAGAGTTGGTGAACAGATCTGAGTTTTCCACTGTTTTCCAGAAAATACCTATCACTCTGTTTCCCACCTTCCTTTAACTAGGCAAGATATTTCAGGGGGCACATAGGCTTGCTTTACAAGAAGGCAAATGAGACAAAAAATAGAGGGCTTATTTTAATGTCGATCCAGACTGTTCAGTCAGGAAATAAGTCACAGTCCATCAACCCTTGAGGATGGTCTTTTATTTTTAGTTAGAAGGAAATAACAGTAGCTACAGAGGCATTGCTTGTATCCTGTTTTAGGTAGAAACAATTCTTGAATTTACTGCCTGAGCTGACCCTTATGTCTCATTGTGTTGCGGGTCTCTGTTTTATTACTTCAAACAGTCTGTTCTCATAGAAGGTTTGAAAACACAGTCACAGGGACTGGCTTCATTAGCATCTTATACTACATAACCATCTGCTGCTGCTTCCCACATCCTCCATTACTACTCTCACCTAGGGTTTAACCCAAAAGACCTGTTGCTCTTTAAAATTTCTATAGACCATGGCTTTAATGAAAGAAAAGGATGAAATTCTTGCTTTTTTTTTTTTAAACTAGAGTCATGAATATTGGTTTTGGCTCCTATCCTTACTTTAAACCTAATCCCTTGAGGCAGTAATTCCTAGCAAGGGAATGATTGTATTCTAGCAACTCCTAAAATCTAGGGAACATTGAGTAAAAAGCCATTTTTCATTCCTTAGACTTCATCACCATGACTCAGCTGTACTCCTCTTGGACCCCTGAGATCCTCTTAACTCATTGGTGAACTCCTTTGAGAACCTTTACTTTGAGGAAAGGCCTAGACAAGCTATCCTTCAATCTTCAGGTCTCACAATCATGCTGTTGTGTGGGTATTTAAAAGTGTATTATTAAAAAAATATCAGGTGGAAAAAAAGTGTGTTATGCACGCGTTTTCCCCCTAGAAGAGCCAGTTGTTAAACATTTACTAATACACTTCTGCTAGAATTTCCATGACTCCTGTCTTTTCCTACTATCAAAGCAGATCAATATGTGTATAACAGGCTATAAAAATCAAAGGATCACAGAAACTCAGCATGGGAAGGGTCTTTAGAGGTCATTTACTCAAATCACAGTTCTGCATGGATTTTCTCTATAAGATCCCTGACAAATGGTCATGTAATTTCTTCTTCTTTTTTAGATGCTTGATAATTTTTATTGATTTTTTTCCCACAATAACAATGTATATTTACATGAAATATTTTCTTTTTTAAATTAAAGCTTTTCATTTTCAAAACATATGCATAGATAATTTTCATTGTTGGCCCAATTCATTGATCTTTTCTTTCTCTATTTTATGCAAGTAAGCATCTAGAGATATAAAATTTCCCCTAATAATCTCTTTGGCTGCATCTGCATAGATCATTTTCAGAATTCATCCTTGTAAAAGGATGTGTTTGATTTTTTCTCCCTCACTTCCTTCCCACCCCTCCCCTAGATGACAAGTATATGTTAAACATGTGCAATTCTTCTAAACATATTTCAACAATTATCATGCTGCACAAAATAAATCAGATCAAAAAGGAAAAAAATGAGAAAGAAAACAAAATGCAAACAAACGACAATAAAAAGGTGAAAATGCTATGTTGCAATGCACACTCAGTTTCCACAGTCCTCTCTCTGGATGCAGATGGCTGTCTCCATCACAAGATCATTGGAACGACTCTGAATCATCTCATTGTTTTTTTTTTTAATTATTTTTATTTTTTTTATTATAGCTTTTTATTGACAAAAATATGCATGGGTAACTTTTCAACAATGACCCTTGCAAAAACTTCTGTTCCAACTTTTCCCCTCCTTCCCCCAACTTATTCCCCTAGATGGCAGGTAGTCCCATACATGTTAAATATGTTAAAGTATATGTTAAATACAATATATGCATACCTATTTATACAGTTGTTTTGCTACACAAGAAAAATCAGATTTAGAAAGAAGGTAAAAATAACTTGGGAAGAAAAACAAAAATGCAAGCAAACAATTACAGAGTATAAATACTATGTTGTAGTCTACACTCATTTCCCAGTGTTCTTTCACTGGGTGTAGCTAGTTCTGTTCATTACTGATCATTTTAACTGATCAAATTTAACATTTGGATCCTCTCATTGTTGAAGAGAGCCACGTGCATCAGAATTGATCCTCATATAGCATTGTCATTGAAGTCTGGAATGATCTCCTAGTTCTGATCATTTCATCAGTTCATGTAAGTCTCTCCAAGCTTCTCTGTATTCATCCTGCTGGTCATTTCTTACAGAATAATAATATTCCATAACTGAATCATTTCATTGTTGAAGAAAACCATGTCCATCAGAATTGATCTTGCTGTTGCCGTGTATGATGATCTCCTGATTGTGTTCATTTTACTTAGCATCAGTTCATATTAAGTCTCTTCAGGCCTCTCTGAAATCACCATGCTGATCATTTCTTATAGAACAATAATATTTCATAACATTCATATACTATAACTTATGCATTCTTCAACTGATGGGTAGCCACTCAGTTTCTTGGCACTATAAGAAGGGCTCCTATTTTTGCACATGTAGGTCTCTTTCTCTTTTAAGATATCTTTGGGATATAAGTCCAGTAGAGACATTATTGGATTAAAGGGTGTGTACAGTTTGATAGCCCTTTGGTCATAGTTCCATATTGCTCTCCAGAATGGTTGTATCAGTTCACAATTCTATCAACAATATATTAGTGTCCCAGTTTTCCCATATCTCCTCCAACATTTGTCATTATTTTTTCCTGTCATCTTAGTCAATCTGAGAGAAGTGTATAGTGCAACCTCAGAGGTGTCTTAATTTGCACTTTTTAATCAATAATGATTTAGAGCATTTTTTTTCATATGACTAGAAATGTTTTTCATATCTTCATCTGAAAATTATCTTTTTATATCCTTTCATCATTTGTCATTTGGAGAATGGCTTGTATTCTTATGCATTTGAGTCAGTTCTCCATATATTTTAGAAATGAGGCTTTTTTCAGAACCCTTGGATTTAAAATTTCTCCCTCAATATTCTGATTTCATTCTAATCTTGTCTATTGGTTTTCTTTGTACAAAACCTTTTTAATTTAATATAATCAAAATTATCCATTTTGTATTCCATAATGTATCCTAGTTCATCTTTCGCCACAAATTTCTTTCTTCTCCACAGATCTGAGAGATGAACTGTCCTTTGTTTTTCTCGTTGCTATAGTATCACTATGCCTAAATCACAAACCTATTTTGATCTTATCTTGGGTGTTAGGAACAGGTCAATGCCTAGTTTCTGCCATATTGATTTCCAATTTTCCCTGCTATTTTTGCAAAATAATGAATTCTTATCCCAAAAGCTGGGGTTTTTGGGTTTATCAAACAGTAGATTACTATAGTCAGTGACTATTGTGTCTTGTGAATCCAACTTGTTCCATTGATTTATTACTCTATTTCTTAGCCAGTACAAATGGTTTTGATGACTGCTGCTTTACAGTATAGTTTAGATCTGATATAGTTAGGCCACCTTCATTTGCATTTTTCAATAATTTCTTTAAAATTCTTGACCAAATTTTGTTCTTACAGATAAATTTTACCATTATTTTTTTCTAGCTCTGTAAAATAATTTCTTGGGAGTTTGATTGATATAGCACTGAATAAGTAGATCAATTTAGGTGGAATTGTCATTTTTATTACATTAGTTCTGCCTACAAATGAGCACTTGATAGTCTTTCAAATGATTAATCTGACTTTATTTATGTGGAAAGTTTTTTCATGATTGTGTTCATATAGTTCCTGATATTTTTTGGCAGGTGGATTCCCAAATAGTTTATATTATCTACAGTAATTTTAAATGAAAATTTTCTTTGTATCTCTTGCTGCTGGACTTTGCTGATAATATATAGAAATGCCAATGATTTCTAAAAATTTATCTTGTATCCTGTAACTTTGCTAAATTTGTGAATTGTTTCTGGTAACTTTTTAGACTATTTTCTAGGATCCTCTAAGTATATCATCATATCATCTGCAAAGAATAATAATTTGGTTTCCTTGTTACCTATTCTAATTTCTTTAATTTCTTTTTCTTCTCTTATTCATACTTCTTGAAGAGTTCTAGTAATGGGGGGTTTTGAATGCCTTCAGTTGCCGATATATTGTTCCTCATATCTTTTTGACATGCAATTTATCTTCATTGCTCATGGTTCTTCCCTCTTGGATCAAATAAAACAAGTCATCTTTTTTATCCTATAATATCCCTCTAAGTACTTGAAAATTGGATTAAGTTAAAATTTCAAATTTTATTGTCTGAAGCCTAATTACCTCAAGTCCATTCAACTATTCTTCACTTGGCATTGTTTTAAGAGTCTTTACCAATTGGGCTGCTTCCTTTGGATCAGCTACAATGTTTCAGCTATAGTGTATTTATGCCATTTCTGATATAGAGTGTGTAATCAGGAATGGTCTTGACAAGGATAACAAAGTTAAAAAGTGACATTATTATTCTGGTGCTAACTGACTGACATAGTCAATCAACAAACATTTATTAATCTTTGAATTGGACATTGCTAAATCATGGGAATATAAAAAGAGATCTCTGCTTTCAAGGGACACCAATTTTTTTGGTTTTTTTTAAAACCTTTTTATTTTCAAAATACATGCAAAAATAGTTTTCTACATTCACCCTTGCAAAACTTTATGTCCCAAATTTTTTCCCTCCATCTTTACCCCTTCTCCCTTGACAGGAAGTAATTCAATATAGGTTAAACATACGCAATTCTTCTAAACATATTTCCACATTTATCTTGCTACACAAGAAAAATCAGATAAAAAAGGAAAAAAATGAGAAAGAAAATAAAAAGAACAAACAACAAAAAATGAAAATACTATGTTGTGATCCATACTCAGTCCCCACAGTTATCTCTCAGGTGCAGATGGCTTTCTTCATCACAATTCCATTGGAACTGGCCTGAATGACCTCACTGTTGAAAAGAGCCAAATCCATCAGAACTGATCATCATGTAATCTTATTGTTGCTGTATACAATGTTTTCTTGGTTCTACTCATTTCATTTAGCATCAATTCATTTAAGTTTCTTGAGGTCTTTCTAAAATCAACCTGTTGATCATTTCTTATAGAACAATAATATTTCATAACATTCACATCCCAAAATTTATTCAGCCATTTTCCAACTGATGGGCATCCATTCAGTTTCCAGTTTCTTGTCATTACAATAAGGAGTACTACAAACATTTTTGGACATGTGGATCCTTTTCTCTTTTTTATGATCTCTTTGGGATTCAGGAAGGGACACCAATTTTAATGGGGAAGTCAATATGAGAATATCTATGAATATGCAAGAAATATGTATGATAGATGTAAGGAATATTGGAGGAAAGGCACTAGATAAGGAGAGCCAAGAAAGACTTTTTTCAGGACATAGGAGGAAGCCAAAGAAACCAGGAGGTAGAAAGTAAGGAGGGAGAACTTTCTAGGTGGGATGGAAGACTGTGAATGAACACATGAAGATGAGCAAAATGTGAGAAAA
The DNA here is from genome assembly GCF_016432865.1 of Antechinus flavipes. Taxonomy (NCBI): domain Eukaryota; kingdom Metazoa; phylum Chordata; class Mammalia; order Dasyuromorphia; family Dasyuridae; genus Antechinus; species Antechinus flavipes. The sequence continues at coordinate 134,478,213 of NC_067399.1, read as the reverse complement.
CTAGAAAGATAGCAAGGGTCTAGGATATGAAGACTTAAAAATGAAAGCACAAGTTTATATATGAGCTAAGAATTTTATATTTGTACCAGAAATTCTAAGATGCAAAGATAAGATGGAACCAATGAAGTTTATTGAGTGGGAGTGAAAATGACAAGAGCAGACCTAAACTTTAGGAAGATCACTTTGATAGCTGAGCAGAGAATGGATTGGAGTAGGAAGAGATAAGACAAACCAATCAGAAGATTATTACAGTAGTCCAGGCCTGAGGCTTGCACCAATGATATTGTGAGAGTAGAATTAATAGGATTGAATGTGGAGAATGAGAGAGAATGAGATATTGAAGATGACTACTAGGTTGCGAGCCTGATTGAAGGTTAGAGTGTTTCCCTCAAGAGTAACATGAACATTTTTAAGAGGGGTGCTTTTGTTTTTGAAACAAAAATAATGTCCAGTTTTTAAAATGTCTAGTTCTTCAAACTCTCCAGGAAGCACATGGAGATTAGTGGTAAAAATAGTTACTTCAAAATAACAATTGAGGCTTTGGTCTGGTTTTGCTAATCTTGATTGTATGTCAATGAGTAGAGTTGGCCTTTAAAAAGATAGATAAGTTAGAAGGCAGAGAAGGAGAGAGAGAGAAAGAGAGAGAGAGAGAGAGAGAGAGAGAGAGAGAGAGAGAGAGAGGTAGAGGGAGAGACAAACACAGAGAGAGACAGAGACACACAGAGAAAGACAGAGAGACACACACACAGAGACTCAGAGGCAGAGACAGAGAGACACACACAGAGAGACAGAGAAAGAGACATACAGAGAGAGAGACACACACAGAGAGACACAGAGACACAGAGACAGAGAGAGACAGACAGACAGACAGACAGAGACAGAGACAGAGAAGGAGAGAGAGAGGGAGAGAGAGAGAGAGAGGGAGAAGGGCAGAGGAAGAAGGAGAGAGAGATGAGAGAGTCAGGTAGAGGAAGGACTATAGAGATTTAGATTCACTGCCTCATCTCTAGTTAGTATCCTAGTGTTAACTCAACTTGAAACAAGGTGATAACTCAAGGGAGATGTTAGAATCCTAGTATTAACTCAATGGAATTGATAAAATGCTTGTGTTCACAACTTTAGAGAGCTCATATAAGCAAGAAGTATTTAAGTACTCATTGGAGTTCACACTTTTGGGAAATTCACAAGTCAGTATTCAGTATGAGATTCACAAGCCAGAAACCCATAATCCCACTCTTGGATCCCACAATCCCACTCTCTCGAAGGAGGAGTCAACCTCTAGGAGATCATATATGTAGAAGCTCTTAGAGCTTCAAGTTAGTTCACTTCGGAACATTGCCAGGGTTCGGAGAGAAGCACTCTGGGAGGAAGCCCACAAGCCCACTCTTGGAGATGGAGTCAGATTCATTCCAACGTTCACTTTGGTGCTGGCTGGAGGCTGAAGAAAGCAGAGGCAAAGGACAACCGCAAGAGCTCTTAGAATCAAGCAGAAAGATAGGCCTCTAAGAAAAACTAACCGAGCTATTTTGGAAGGAGAAAAACATTTGCATTTTATCAGCTGGCTGCATTTTGAGGTGATTATTACTTAACTGAAACCAAGGATGCCTCCAGAAAACTTCCCCAAGAAACCTGCTCCCAGAGAGAACCATTTTATTTTAAAGAAGAGAACACCATAATCTCTCCCCACTTTGGTCCATCCTTCATTCAGTTCATGTAACCCCAGTATTGGAGGAAGCAGATAACCAGAGATGTCAACTATTGGAGACAATGGTGAGACAACAGGAAGTTCTCAGGTAAACAAGAGGATTCCTAGACTAAAGGTTCTGAGTGTAGAGGAAAAAGTCTTGGTTCCAATCCTAAGTAAGAACCATTATATGAAGGAGAAAATCCAAATATAATCTTTCATTAGTATGTAAGTTTTGTGTTGCTTCCTGCTTTCCCTTTCCACAAGAATCTCATCCACAAGGTCATATTTTAAGTCTATATATGTCCCAGTGGGGAATGGAAGCTTATTAAAAGGAAAAGGGTCAACTTTTAGTTCCAATTATTTTATCCTTCAAGGTAACTAGCCCCCCGTGGAATACCATTATTTTGGAAGGCTCTGTAGGTCTCTGTGGAATATTGCGATCATGAGAGGAGAAAGGGGATTTGCCTTGGCTGCTTGCAGGTTGATTTATGATTCCTTTGTGTTTTCCATTTTTTGAACTAAATAAAGTCTGTCTTGTATTCTATGTGTTTTTATCATAAGGGTTTGTGTAGGAGCCAAAGGCTCTTTTAACCTTTCTTTTAAAGCTCTTGTAGTTCAAAAATATCAAAGCCAGCTGGCAAAAATAGCCAGCAAAAGTCCCACAGAGAGTTAGTCTATAATCGGAAAATGTTTGATACAATCAACAAAAATACAATACCGCATAAAAGATGTTAATTTGTGGTTTTCTCAGTCAATAAATTACCTGCAAGAATCTGATTTTTTATGAGTTCAATGCCACTGTTGTAGAGATCTAAAATGAAATATATTCAGGTGTTCCCTGCAAGGGAATGAGCCAAAGTGATGATACATTCCCAAGATTAGATCTTGTCTATGTAAGCCTAGAACTTTGGTTCTTCTTTACTGATTACATGAAAATGTAGAACTCAGAATGGAAAACAATATTCCCTATTTAGGCTGACCTACTCAAGAATAATACAACTTGAGTTTACATTAGATTTTATGGCTTCTATGTTATACTCATTGAACTTGTAGTCCACTAAAATCCCAAGAGCTGTTTTCAAATAAATTATTACTGAAGCCTTAACTCCCCCAATCTACACCAGTCCAATTGATTTTTGAATTCAAGTATGTTTCCTTGTTGTCCTATTAAATCTGACATAACCATTTAACCTGTCAGTCTTTTTTATATCATTATTCTGTAATCATTGAATTCTGTGTTTTATGTTATTTGCCAGATAGATAAGGAGATGTAGTAGAATATGCTAAGATAAGAATGTGGAAGTAATATACAGAGAAATTAAAAACTGGAGAGTAGCTTTGAGAAGTGATGGTAGGTAGTGTTGTAATACAAACATCATGACTATTTAAACCAAGTTCATGTCTGATCAAATCTTCAACACAGCTTTTTCCCCATCTTTTTGTATCTGATCATACTTTAACTATCTGTAGGAAATGCTATAACCCAATTTTAAGTCCATTTAAATAACTTTGTTTTCTGTTTTCTGAAAACAATTCAACATCTGGCTCACTTCGGTGTCATACTATAATAAAAAGGAATGATTAAATGTGAATATTTTCAAAGTGGACCTGTTTTAAGAAGTGGAATATTCATGATTTGTCTATTTATGTATCTATGCATCTATCTATCTCTTTTGAAATATCAGGACTGTTGCCATATTTCCAAACTATCTTTTCTGGAGGGAAATCAAGACCATGACCCTCAGATGTAAAGCACATGCTTATTCCCTGGCATCCCAACCAACCAAATGCATCTTGACCATTTACTCAGTGAGCCCCATTGCGTGATGGCCAAGATTTCACAAGAGATCAACATGATAAGGGATGAGTTGGATGAAACTACTGGAAAAAATAGCAAGGGGAATTCGCCTTTGAGAATGCACTGGTAACTAAAAATGGCCCAGAAACCTCTCTTCTATCACACCAATGAAGGGATCCCCCCTCTTATCTCCAGAGAACTGTTTGTTTTGGGATGGTATCAGTTTTTCCATTCAAATATCTTTTTCTCTAGCTTTCTAAAATTAATTTTATTGTAAGTTATGACTGGTGAGCTTTGTTGGTTGAAATGAAAAGCTAAATAAATCAAGGGTAGGGATTAAATGGTTAGAAGCAGCATTCCAGTTGTCATAGGTCTTCCCACAAGAGACTGGAATGAAAAGTTTTTGTTGTTCTTGAAGTTTTTTCCCCAGGATTAAAGAGAAACAAACTGGCCATGCTGACTGGGTTTCTTCTGGTTAAAGGGCACTTGATGCATTAATTCTTAATGGCCTTTATCATGAGAATTTAGCATTAGAGTGGCTTCTGCAGTAGAATTTAAGTAATAGGTAGATGATTTCAGTCAGCAGCCCTAACACTAATCCTCACCCCAACTGAGAGGTAGGGCTCTAAAGGAGTGCCCTAAAAATGTGGAATGACATATATGCATTTAAGTACAGATACAAAATATATACAAATTATAATAAGATAATTTTTTAGAGGCATAAGATACAAATAATTGGAATTAGGAAGGCCTTCATATAGAAGATGTTTGAGCTGAACTTCAAATAAAACTAAGGATTCTAAAAGGCAAAAATTAGAAGGGAGAGTACATTCTAGACCTTGGAGGGTAACTTGTATACACACCATATATTAATGGTGACAGAACTGAGGTTCTGGGTTTACAGAGACAAAATTTAATCTTGGGGACATCCATCCTCTTTGGCTAATTCACCTGCAGGGAACATCTGAAAATATTTCATTTTAGATTTCTACATAAAAGCATCAAATTCGTATAAAAAAATCCTTGCAAGCAATATTGACTGAAAAAAGTTAAAATTATGTGTATTGTATTCTTATTGATTGTACTAAACATTTCCTAAAGACAATGGTTTTTGCCCTGTTTAGTATCACTAAAAGCAGTCCAGACCCTTTGCCACTTTTGAGAAAAACAACTTGAAGCATCTGCTCTCCCAGTGAGGGTGGAAAGATGGACATCTGGTATCATTCTTTTCCCATGTAAAGCATAGCTCCCATAATCATTCTCTGGAGTCATTGAAGAAAATCTTCTTCATCTCCAAAGAGTGTACATTGAATTTAGTGTTCATGAGAAACTAAACTTCTTCCAGGCAGGAACAATGTATTCTTTGTCTTTCATTCAGCTTTAAGATTTGTAAGTTGTAGGAGGGAGCTTAACAAATATTTGAGGATTTTAAATTAGGCTTAATTAATAATGGTATCCCAAGGATTTGTTGGAGTGAGTATTATACTTATGAGTATAAATTGCAACTTCCTCATGCATTTGAAATGTATATGTGTGTGTGAAATATTGGGGTTTTAAAAAGTCTTCAGTAGGTGGTCAAACTTCTGCTGGTGAGGTGTTCTTTACTAAGTTAGTCTAATTCTCAAACCTTAAATATCTAGCATATTGTTGGGCTTCTATCAATTAGTCAACAAATAATCATTTGTTAAGTGGATATTATGTTTTAAACATGCTGGGGAATGGGAATTTAAAGAAAAATAAAGCACCTTTGAAGAGCTTACATGTTATAGTGTAAAACTACATATATAGCTGTAAGTACATATATAAAATATGTACAAGTTCAAAATAAGATAAATTTTTAGAGAGAAAAAGAGAAATAATGGGAATTAGGAAGGCCCTCATGTGGAAGATGTTTTTGAACTGAGCTTCAAAGGAAACAGAATTCTTAGAGGCAAAAATTAGAAGGGGGAGTACATTCTAGACCTTGGAGGGCAACTTGTATAAAGACCTAGAGAGAGGAAGATTGATTTTCATATGTGAAGTACAGCTAAAAGAACTGTTGTGAATTACAATAAGCCTAGAAAGGTCAATTTGAGTCAAATAGCAAAGGACTTTAAGTGTCAAAAAGGGGAATTTTTATTTTAGCCTAAAGGTAATAGGGAAACACTAGAGAAAACTGAGGAGAATTATATGATTGGACTCATGTTTAAGATTTATCACTTTGACAGTTTAGCAGTAGATGTATCAGAGAGGGCAAAAACTGGATGAAGAAAGACTAATTAGGAGAACATTCAATAATCAAGGTAAGAAGCGCTAAGGATATATATATATATAAATAAGGATAGTAGCTACAGGCATAGAGAAAAGGGTACAGATATAAGGTAATTTCTTTGGTAGAAATGATGAGACATTCCAACTAATTGAATACTTGGGGTGAGGGAGAATAAGGAATCAGTGATGAATCTTGATTTGTGAGAAGGGATAACTACAAGTATGATGATATTGTCAAAAGAAATCAAAATGTTTGGAAGAGTGGTGGGTTTTAGAGGAAAGATGACTAATTTTATTTCAGACAGGTTGAGTTTGAGATGCTCATGTGTCATCCATTTGACAATGTCTGATTAAAAACTGGTGATATAGGATGAGAGAGAGAGATAGTAGGTAAGGATGGTAGTTGAACCCAAGGGAGTCAGTAAAGTCACTGAGAATGCAAAGAAGAGTGATCAGGACAGAATTTTAGTTCTGGTTATACTTGGTTATGTATATATATATGGTTATAAACCATAACTGGAAACATGATATGGATGATAATTAACTCTGATTGTCCTTATGGCATTTACCATTCTTTCTCCTTTAATAACCAAAGCCAAATCCAGGGTTGCTTCTGAGTCACAAACATTAAAAAATTATTCTTATTAAAATAAAACTCCTTATTTAAAATAAAATCAATTGCAATTTCTGTATATTGGTTTGGCTCAAGTTAGTGATAGAATTTCCTGAATTCCTTCACTTACCATGATTTTCATTATATCCCTGGTTCATTCTGAAAGAGGATGTCCCATATGAGTATTCAGTCCCATAAGATTATGAAATACACATCTGAAAAAAGTAGCCAAACAGAAACTTTTTAATTACAGGAAAAATTTGTTAGGAACTTTAGCCAGTTTCATGACTAAAATAGTTTTTTTTCGTATCTAATTTTTCTTTTTTCCTACTTCTCTTCCCTTACTCCCCATTACCTTTCATCCTCCTTGTTCCAGTTATTTTCACTGTTGTTGTCATTTCATATTCTGATAATACTTCAAGATTGGAAAATGCTTCCTCCACAAAACTCTGGGGAGTAGGTAATATATTATTATCTTCATCTTATAGCAGAAGGAACAGAATCCTAAAGAGGTGAAAAAGTTTATTTATAAAAAATGTACTTAATCATATAGTTACTATGTTATAGTTAGTCATATATTCAATTTCAGATCCAGCCACTGTTTTTCATTTAATTCAGACATAGCATAGGATGAGAAATTTTTCCAAATCCTTTGCTGAAATCTGTTGACCATATTTACTGTATTCCCTTCATTTATTTGTCTAGTTATAGAGTCAAAAAGGATATAAAGTCTCTGTGACATAATATATTCTTGATAAAGTTATACTTACTTCATTTTTTGCACTTTATTTTTTTAATAATAGCTTTTTGTTTTGTTTTGTTTTGTTTTTTCTTTCTTTCTTTCTTTTTTTTTTTTTTTTTTTTTTTTTTGCTGAGGCAATTGTGGTTAAGTGACTTGCCCAGGGTCACACAGCTAGTAACGATTAAATACCTGAAGCTGGATTTGAAATGAGGTCCTCCTGACTTCAGGGCCAGTTCTCTATCCACTAAGCCATCTAGCTGCCCCAATAGCTTTTTTATTTTCAAAATGCATACAAAGATAGTTTTCAACATTCACCCTTGTAAAACCTTGTGGTCCAAATTTTTCTCCCTTCCCCTCATCCCTCCCCTAGATAGTAAGTAATTCAATATAGGTTAAACATGTGCAATACTTCTAACCATACTTTCACATTTATCATGCTGCACAAGAAAAGGAAAAAAATGAGAAAGAAAAAAAAGCAAGCAAATAAATAAAGTTGGAAACACTATCTTGTGATCTACATTAAGTCCCCATAGTTCTCTTTCTGGATGTGGATGGCTCTATCACAAGTCTGTTGAAATTGGCCTGATTTATCTCATTGTTGAAAAGAGTTAAATCCATCAGAGTTGATCATCACATAATTTTGTTATTGCTGTGTACAATGTTCTCTTGATTCTGCTAACTTATATGCTCACTTCTAATGATCACCACTTCCCTTTAAACCTATTAACAAATGACCTAATCCAACTGATGTTTATTAAAAAAAATCCTTTCTTCATATATGCAGTAAGTGTTGTAGTTGTTTAGTTTTGTCTGATTCTTTGGATCCTACTTAGGTTTTCTTGGCAAAGATACTAAAGTGGTTTTGTTTTTCAACTCATTTTTATAGATGAGAAAATTGGGGAAACAGAGTTAAGTGACTTTACTAGGTCACACATCCACACAGTGTATGAAATCAGGTCTTCCTGACTCCAGATCTGTCATTCTATCTATTGTACCACTGAGCAGATTCTATAAGTATAGTTTTTTGCTTTAAGATTCTCCACAAGTGGAACTCACTACCTTCTGAGGCATCCCTTTTCATTTTGGGGTAATTCCAATTGTTAGGAAGATTTTTTAAACTGGCATCCAGTCTAAAATTTCCTTTTCCTCCACTTCTACCCATTGCTACTTACTTCTAACATAATTATAATAGGTTGTAAATGTAAAGCTGCAAAAGATCTTAGAAGTCATCTAATCTAACCATCCTGAGACAACTCAGAGAAAACTGAGACTAAAAGAGGTTTAAATAATTGCTCAAGATTACAGTGTAATAAATGCCAAAGTTGAAATTTGAACTCTGATATTATGCCTCCAAGTTTGGTGTTCTGTCCCCAGTACCATACTGTTTTCCCTAAAAAAAAAAAACCCAAAACAAACAAAACCCAAGTATAATCCTGTTTCCACATGACTGCCCTTCAAATATTTGGTGACTACTACCTTAACTTTCTGGCATCTTTTTCTGTAAGCTAAAATTTCTCAGTTCTTTTAATTGATCCTTATATGGTGTGAATCTTAAGCTTGTTACTATCCTAATTACACTCGCCAGAAACTTTCTAGCTTACCAATGCTCTTCCTAAGATGTGTCATTTAGAATTGTATGTTTTATTCTTTCTGCAGTCTGTCTGGGGCTGAGTAGAGTGGGACTATCTCCTTCTTATTCCTGGAAGCTGGGACTCTCTTAAATCATCCTAAAATCACATTAGCTTTCTTGGTTGTCATATCACACTGTTCATTCCTATTGACCTTACAGTCTATTGTGGCTTTATACAGCCTGTAATTTTCTTTTTTCCCTTCTCTTTCTCCTTCTCAGTTCAAGGGTTGTTTTTCTTGAAAGTGAAAAACAAAAACAAACCCCAAACAAACCAGAATAAGTTGAACAGTACAGCCTTCTGTCTCTCATCCATTATTGTCTTCCTATCCACTCTGAGCAATCTGTACCTTCATCGATCCTTCTCTTGTTCTCACAGACGTAAAAAAAATGGAGAACATGAACATATTTCACAGAAGGAAAAGGTGTGGATCAGTAATGGTCATCAGTGATGAGATGGGTGTCCACCTTGCTGGGATTGTGGAGGGAAAGGAGGACATGGGGGAGGGCGGGAGGGATACTGGAAATAAGGCTTACCTCACGTTGTTCTGATCAGATTTAACTGATTCAATCTTGACAAAAGGCAGGATGCTCCATGGTGGTAGGTTCTGATGGTACTATTTAGTCAGGAATATCACTAACAGAAATAGAAATAGCGAGTGATTCATTTAAATGCCCAGTTCATTAAATAAATAAGATGTTAATAACACAAACAATATAAGATTTGAAGAAGAAAGTAGAGCAGAGCAGGAATTCAGGTCCTGACTGGTGTTAAGAAGAAGCCTGTTCAGGTTTGGACCATACTCTGCAGCAGGGATTCTCTGAAAGGGACTCCTGGCTAAATGACAGCTTCTGCAGCTGTCTTAGAGTAAGGATGAAAATAATAGTGATAGTATTTTTGCAGCAGCCTATGTAACTCGTTTGTGACCTCCTCTGCAGTATTGTTTGGAGGTACAGAACTCTGTCTCCCTGGGTCTTGGATGGGATATCTGAATTTAAATCTGTCCTCAAAATGTCAGGATCGGAAGTGGTAGTCTTGTGAAGATGAATTATGTAAACAAGTTACAGTAATGGAATTCTTATTTATAAACCATATTTTAGGAGGCTTGCTCCTACCATTAAAAAGAAAAGGCTCTGCTAAATTTCAGCTTGTTAAGAAAATTTATCATACTGGGAAGGGGGGTGGATTGGGGAAACCATTTGGAGTAGGGACTTAATAAATGCAAGCTAATGATTGTCCATAACTGCTTTCCTCATTTGGAAGTTCAATGGGTGGGAGGGAAAAAGAGGTGTGCCTTCCATTTTCTATTACTCTTCAATACAAGGACATAGGTCTTTCTTTTAACAGGCTAAACAGTGAGAAATAAAAATCTATTATACTCCCTTGTATTTTCTCCTAGCCTCCTATCAGCCTTGGGGAGGGGTAATCTTGATCTTTTTCATTTCACTTCATCTCTGATTCCCCTCCTGTGATAGGCATCTTATTTTTTACTTTTGTTATGAGGCAACAAAATAATTAGAAACTCAAGCTTTCCATGTGACTTCCTGCCACCCTCCTCCCCAATCCTAGTTCCTGTCTACATTCTGGCTCTGAGAGCAAAGCAGAATGAGAGCGAGCGACCTCCTGGCCCATTGTGATCTGCTAAGGTGCTGGAGTTTATTCATTAGTGTCATACAAAAGCAAACAGCACTTTCCCTGACAGGAGCCCTCCATCACTCAACATCCGCTACTCATCAGACTAGTGAACAAGCTTTCCCTGCTGCTCATTACTGCCCAGAGACATTGTGGCCTTTTAAAATAGCCTGGAGGATGGGCCCTTTCAGAATCCAGACAGAATAGATTCCATCCTTTCTAAGACACTCTTTGGCCTCTCTTGCCTCAGCAACAAATGGTTCAAGCCTTCTATTGTCTAATTCAACACTTATTAAGTTCCTTCGCTGAGCCAAACTCAGGGCTGGGTGCTATGGATACAGAAAACAAAAAAGGGAACATCCCTTGCCCTCAAAAAGCTCACATCCTACTGAGTTGTTTCCAAAAGATGAGACTGAAATTCAGAACATTTTGATTTTATGGGGAAAAAAAAGATTCTGCTTGCATATCAGAAACTCCCAGTTACTTTTCTTGGCCGAGTGCAATCTTTCAGCCCAAGTCACTTAAAAAATTATAAAACATATATGGAAGGTCCAGTGCTAAGACAAAACAAAACAGTTACTGTCTTTAATCACTTATATTTTCTCATGGAGCATAATGGGGAAAGTGCCCCATATATACAGAGAAGTAAATGTAGAATATCAATAGTTTGGAGTTGTGAGTCCACCATTTAAAGCATCATTTCTGGGGAACTCGGATGATGGTAAATGCTGGTTCTGTAACCCGTGTGAGAGTGAGAAAAGCCATAGAAGGTATTTGTCCTCTCTTGTAAGATTACTATAAATACAATCAGGCAGGCAAGCTGCCAGTATCTAAGGCCTGTAATATATAAAGGGCACGTTTAATAGAGGTCTGTGGTATTTCTAAGCGAAAGCGGAGGGCATGACAAATCTGTCGAGAGGCAGAAAGGGGCTGTAGTCAGGATGGTGAGTGCCCACTTTCTGGTGCCCACTGGGTCCTGTGACTGAATGAGAAGTGCTACTTGAGAATATACACACATACAAACACATGCACACACAAACACACACACCCTTCTTCGAGGAGCAGAAACAAATAAGTTAGGCAATCACTTGTGGAAGCCTTTGTCCACCTCAGGAGCAACATCTCTGAGCAGCGTTGAAGGAAGAAGGAAAAGTTAACCACCAAGGAAAGGGGCAGGATGTAGCTGAGGATGAGTGAGAGGGTTTCTAGGGATTGGAGTGAGGGGCTGTGTGCCCCACAATGGCAGATGCTTCTGAGTCAGAAATCACAGAGGCTTGTTTTACAAATGAGGAAAGTAGTGCCATTAAAAGACAATTATTCAAGTGGTGTGAGTCAGCCCTGCAGCTTCTGGTACTGCTGAGCTGAGCATGAAGAGTGATGTGGGGATGTTAGATTATTATTATTGTTTTTAGCACAAACCTTTAGCTGGAAAAGAAAGCTTGAACCTACTCTGAGCTGTCAGATCATCAGCGACCCGCTGGGGCAGGTCACAACAAAGAACACACAGGGGGATACTGTCCTCTGCTCATTGAATGCCTTCAAGAAGATGCTGCACCTGGAAAGGTGGCTTCCCCCTTCTGAGACACATGGTAGGAAATGGAGGGCCACGAGGAGGTTTTGTTCTACCTTCTTCCCACAGATCACACAGAGGAGCACCAGACCGCAGATCCAGAGCTGGAAGGGACCTTGAACATCAACTTATCCAACTGTACATTTTTATAGACAAGATCAAAAGTCTGTAAAGATAACATGATTTACTCATTGTCAAACAAGTAATAAGAGAAAAAGCCAAGATCTGAATCCAGCACTCCGACTCTAAACCTAGTTCTCTTTCCCCTATACTTCTCAATTATATGAAAACCATAAGCCATTATGCCTTCTGTTAAAAAAAGTGTTTTTATTACAGACTTAACAAGTACAAAAATAAAACAAGCATTTTCATCTCCATACTATAAGAGAAAAAAAGCAGCTAAATAGGAAAATAGATAGCATTCTTGGGTCTAGATTCAGGAAGACCTGAGTTCAAATACAGCCTAAGATATACATTAGCTGTGGCAGGTCACTCACCTTCTTCCTGCATCAGTTTCCCCATCTGCAGAGTGTAGGAAATAACAGAATCTATCTTCCAGGGTTACTGTGAGCAGCAAATGAGATAATATTTATAAAGTGCTTTGTAACCTTCAAGTGCTTGATAAATGCTAATAATAATAGCTGCTATTTTGGGGGGTTGCTATCAGTTGCTTTGCTTTCATGGGAAGCTTTGGGGCAGTAATAGAGTGTTTCCAATTTCCCAACAGAAATTCAGTCCAAGCAATTTGGAACTATGCTCAAAGGGCTATAAAATTGTGCATATCCTATGACCCAGCAGTGTGTCTACTGGATCTGTATCCCAAAGAAATCATAAAAGAGGGAAAAGGACCCACATGTGCAAAAATGTTTATAGTAGCTCTTTTTGGAGTGGCAAAAAATAGGAAAATGAGTAGATGCTCATCAATTGGGGAATGTCTGAATAAGTTATGGTATTTGAAGGTAATAGAATATTATTGTTCTATAAAAAATGATGAACAAGCTGATTTTAGAAAGGCCTGGAAAGATTTACATGAACTGATGCTGAATGAAACAAGATGCAAAACCAAGAATACATTGTACACAGTAACAGCAAGGTTGTGTAATGATCAACTATGACAGACTTGGTTCTTCTCAGCAGTTCAATGATCCAGGGTAATCCCAATAAACTTTGGATGGAAAATGACATCCACATCAAGAGACAGAATTATGGAGATTGAATATAAATCAACTCATGCTATGTTCACTTTTTTCCTTCTCTCAAAGTTTTATTTTTTCTCTCAAAGTTTTTCCCTTTTGTTCTGATTTTTCTCTCACAACACAATTCATAAGGAACTAGGTAAAAAAAAAAAGAATGCATGTGCTTAAAAACAATAACATAATTGGGAAATATTTAACAAAGTAAATAAAAATATACACTGAAATGTAGATTAAAAAAACAGAAAAAATGCAGTCCATTTTTTTTCTTGCATTTTAATTCTGAGTACAATTTGCTGTCCATTTGTACATCACTGGGGAAGTATCTATCTCCTTCAGCTCACTCCTTGTATGACTTCATAAAGAACTTTTGCTTGTCTTTAAAATTCAAGCTCATTCTATTCCCCTCTCTTTCCCTTTACTATCCAGAAAAAGGACTAATATATTTACCATGATAGTAACTTCTATCTTACTCATCTATATGGGAAAAGAAGATTGAGGAGGGCAGAGACTGTCTTTTTTATATTTATATCTCCAGTGCTTAGCTTAGTGCCTGGCACATAGTAGATGCTTAATACATGTTTATTGACTGACTTGTTCCTCCTTCCATGCTATCTTATGGTATAACTGCAGATGGTGGCAACGAGGTTTCTATCTTGGACAAATATGTATTTTTTAGGTCCTATCAGTAGGGAGCTTGATGGTGAAGAACAAATCAGTCAAAGGCCAGAATGAAAGAACGTTGATCTGGATTCCTTGTGTCTGCTGAAAAGCAGCTTGAATTCACAAAATAATCATAAGATAAGATAAAGTGAGCAAAACCAGGAGAATAAACTCAGTAATAACCACAACATTATAAAGAAAACAAATTTGAAAGATTTGGGAACTTTGATCATTTTAAATGATCAACCATGATTTTAGAGGATTAATATCAAAGCTTGCTGCCCACCTCCTGCCAGAGTAATCATGGACTCGAGATGCAGAAAAAAAAAAACACATATATATGTAGAGATGGAAATTGTTTTGCTTCACTATACATATCTTGAAGATTTTCTTTTTCTTTGTTTTTATTTTTTCAGGGGAGGTGGAAAGAAGAGAAAATGAATGTTAATTGAAATGAGAGAGACAAAGACAGACAGAGACAGAGACAGACAAAGAGGCACACAGAGACACACAGACAGAGATAGAGAGCCAACAGACAGAAAAAGAGACAAAAACAAAGCAGGTAGCCACAAAAGCCTGCTCAGTGTTTCTGGGTCATTGTGCTTAGGACAAGATCATTGGTGTTGCTGCTGGTAAAGGTTTGTGAAATATGATGCTATCTGAGATCCCCAGTTACATAGCTCCTGTCGAGGAGAAACAAATAACCAACAGAATATCGGTGGCAAAGTCACTTCTGTACATGCTGCTGTCAGCAGTAAGAAGGACACCTGATGTGCCACTACAAATCATGGCTTTTGGTGCTTCCATAACAGCCTCAAGTGGGATATTGCCCCTCATCTCTAAACATGTTTCCATCTGTTCCTCTTCCTGAAAGTATGTATAGGGATTAGTGTTATACAAACAGAGGTGCTTGAGAGGCCATTTTAACACTGGAAGAAATTATAAGGGAAAAATTTCTCCCTTTAGGACAATTCACAAGGAGTTCATAAATTCATCTAGGATGAACTGTCCCCAGAACCAGGACGGGGACTTTCTTTATCTTATAGTTATAGCTTCTAACTCAGGCACTTTTCACGATTAAAGGAAAGATTTCACAAATTTTCATGCCCTTCTGATAATTCCTCTAGGAAAATCTGGACTTTGATGGATGTGACCTACCCTTCTTCCCATTTGCTATCAATACTCTATTTTATAATACCCTAGGTGAAATCTCAAATTGCCCTCAAATCTTCACATTTTCCCCTGACCTAGACCTTATAAAGTCAGTTAAACTTTTTTTTTCTGAGATAAGAGTAAAGATCAGGGTTTGGATTGGGGGAGGGGTATCTCTACCTGTCAAGATCTTACTAATATTTCAAATCTGATGATATGCTTACCCTGTGAAGAGCTTTCCCTGGTTACTCATGGCCAGTATGATCTTGTTCTCCTATTAAAAATCCAGTTGCACTTTGTTTATATCAATACTTTGTGCCATAATTATGTTATGTCAACCAGACCAAAAATGTGAAATCTCCTGACACCATGAGAAGGAAACAGATAAAAACTTTCTCATGTACATGTGCTAAGATGCTTTGGCATCCTAGGCTGCTGTTTGTAGAGTGATTGAAATCGACCCAGACCTCCCACCTAAGCCTTTTCCTTAACTTACATACTAGATAGGTATTTCCTCAAGGAGACATGCAGATGATTTTAGCTCCCTGTGGTATCAACCTTCTGGCTATTGTGGAACTCACATATAGTATATTGGAAACTAGAATCAGAATATCTCTATTTGAAAAGAACCAGTGGCAAAAACACTGGCATTAGAGTTAGGGGACCTGGATTCAGTTCTTTCCTGTGACATTTGCTATCTGTGCAGTCTTGGAAAAATCAATTAAATATTTCTGGGCCTTAGTTTCTTCAATTGTAAAATGAGGGAGCTGGCTTCTGAGCTCTGCATTTATGAATTCTATAAATGGCATAATTTTGAACAAGACATTTTCCTTTTTTTGTACCTTAGCTTCCTCACCTGTAAAATAAAGTGGTTGGACTATATTGGAGTTTCAAAACTTATTTTTATTATGCATTCCCCTTTGGCAGAAACCTATGGAACTCTTCTTTAAATAGTGTTGATTATATCTATAATTGAAAGAAGCAATCAGTTTCATATATAAGTTAGTAAAAAGAAAGATGTGATTCCCCCCCCCCAAGTTCATGGATCTTCTAAAATTTACTCACATAGTCCTTGAGCATTTATTGGGCCTCAGTTAAGGACCTCTGAAGTAGATGATACTTAAATTCCCTTCCTTACAGTTCTAAATCTTAATTCATTGAAATCTCAGGAAAGATTACTTGGAGAACAGATCAACAAATTTGGGGCATAAACAATCCGAGTCACAGCTCCCAATCTTTTTCTGTAAATGCCAGAATACATCCTTCTACTGTTGTGCCTCAATATTGACACTCACCAGCACTGACTGACCCTTAGCACTCACCCCAGATAAAGCAATCAGCAGTAGCTGCCCTTAGACTAGTAATGAGCATCTTCTGTGCCTGCTCAGCTTTCTTACAGATCCAGCCTTTCCTGCTGCAGAGGGGGCAGAGGGCTGTGGTTCCCTGAGCCCCTGCTGGGATGTTTCTTATCCTTCAATTATTAGCAAAGGAGGCTATAACTTCCAGGGCTTTTGGTAGAATGTTTAATACCAGGCAACAGAGGAGCAGAAATTCCTCAAACAATTCCTGCCTCCATAGAGCTAATTTATTAACTATTTCTCTCATATAATAGGTAGGCATATTTATTAAATATTTGTTAAATGAATGAAGGCACAAAACCATCTTTCATTGTGGTTACCTTGCTGATTACCCTGGTTGTGCTAATGGTCACAGGGCTGGTACTCCCATAGGTGAGTATTGTGTAAAAGCTGGAGAACAAACCTAGGAGTTTGAGTAGACTGTGAGCTTAAAATGAATCATCAGAATGACAGGGCAGCCAAAAAAAAAAGCTAATGCATTTTTGGCTGCATCAGGAGAATAATAATGCAAAAAGTAAAGGAAGTGATGGTCCCTCTGTGGCCTGACCAGGGCAGACATACATCTGGAGAATTGTGGTCAATTCTGGGAGCTACTTTTAGAAAGGACAATGGCAAACTGGAGTCTGTCCAAGGAAGTTTGACCCAGGATGGTGAGGGCCTGGGAACTATACCATATTAGAATCCAGAAAAAGAATTGAATATCCTTATCTTAGAAAAGGAGAGACTTGGAGCAAAACAAGGTTAAATAAATACATTCAAATATGTGAAAGCCTGTCATATATTAGTTCTTAGGATCACAGATCAGTGGCTACAGTGGTTAGTTAGACACTGCTCAGCTGAGGTCCTAGGGCTTAGCAACAAGCTTCAATCTCTGTCCTTCATCAGCTATCATGATTTGCCTGGGTTCATTATTCTTAAATAGTCTGACTTCTAAAAAGGGGAAGTTGTTATTTTGTTCATCATATCTGTCTCTTTGTGACCCTGTTTGGGGTTTTTCTTGGCAAAGATATTGAAGTGTTTTGCCATTTCTTTCTTCAGTGAATTAAGACAAACCAAGTTAAGTGACTTGCCCAGTCACACAGCTGGTAAGTGTCTGAGGCCAGATTTGAACTCACAAAGATGATTCTTTCTGATTTTAAGCCAGGGGTTTTGTCCACTATGCCATGTAGTAGCCCCCAATAGGAGAAGTAGGTCCCCCTTTTTCTGTTCATTGGTTTCACCTCATGCACCACAACATAGCTATTTGATGACAGTTACTTACAGAGTTGTGAATTATAGAAATAATTATGACTTTAAAAACCAAAAATCTTGTTTTCCAAAAATCTGCCTCCATAAGGCCCTACAGTCAGAATCTGACTCTTATTCTTCTAAATTTCACCTCACCTATGTTGGTTAAGCAATCAATTGAGTAATGTATCAAACCCATTTCCTCTATGATTCCAGTGCAAAAGACCTTTCCACTGTATTGTACTAATATTTGGTCTGATAAAAATAAAAGCTAGGTGTAATGAATGGATGGTTTTGGCAGTGAGACATATTTTAGTGGAAACCCAAAGAAAAGACAGATCTTTTTTTGTCCCAAACCATTGTCAAAGAATGGCAAGTCACCAACATGTATGTATTTGTTCTGATGCAGAAGTCAGCAGTATATGAGCACATAGAACCTCAGAGCTATAAGATTTCTCAAAGGTCATCCTAATCTGCACAGAAATCCCCTCAATGGATTGTGGACCATTTAGCCTCCATCTGCAGATAACCTTCTTCATTCCTGAGGTCTCCCATCACAACTTTAGACAGTTCTATGGGTAGATTTTTCATTCTGTCAAATTAAAATCTGTAATCCTATATTCATCATCAAATTCCATTACTGCCAGAATGGGATAATCATTTACTATTCCATATCCGATTAATTCAATATCTCATAGGATATTCACAGAATGGAAAAGCACCTCACATGAATCCTGGCTATGATGTTGGCTTGGATTTTGACTGATAAATGCAATAAATTCTTTACCTTCCCTTCCTATTTCTTTTCACAAGCTGTTAGTTGTTGATAGAAGGATTGTTGGACTTAAAGATGAGGTGATAAATGCAGTGAATTCTCTGTCTCCCCCCCCCCCCGACTAGTCATGAGTCAGAGGTGAAGACTTTTATCCAAAAAACCAGGAGAGAAGATCTGAGTTTTACCTCCTTCCTTTTTAACCCCCACTTCCCCTTTTTGGCTCTCTCAGACTTGTGAACTTCTTGGCTTTTGTAGCTCTGTTTAACTATAAAGATTGTGTGTATGGTAGTAGAGAAATGGGTGGCAACCTTTCTCAGGAGGTTTTGCCAATTTTTTCAATTTAAATTGGACTCCCCCACCCCCTCCTACCAGGTTCTCTGCATGACCAGCATTGAAAAATGTATCTTGTGTTTGGCTACTCTTTCCTTGAAAAGGCTTCTTGTGCAAACCAGGCTGACACTTGTCAGTAATTACCTCCCACTGGATTTAACTTATTCAGATGCAGCCTTCCTTTCTTGATGAATCCAGGGGGGTCTTCATTACCTTTTAGTGCATGTACACTTGCCTAGATCAATAATCCCAGATAAAGCAGATAGTGGAAAAAGCCAGGATGTTCTGTTCTTCCTTGTATTTTTTTTTAGTATACACATTTTATATTCTGCCTTTAAAGCTATTTCTGCTGCACAGCTGCTTTTCCAAGAAGGCTCAGACTCTTCCTACAGGCCCTGCTTGTCCCGACATCTACCTTGGTTAGCCTTTCACAAGGTTTGATTTCTGCAGTCAGTTGTATAATGAGGAAGGAGTGTGCACTACGTTTGGAGATTCCTATTAACCAGGTCATCCATGAATCTATTTTTGTGGGTTTCTTATTAGAAATAGCAGGGAACACAATGATATTTAAACATAGCCATTTACGAGAGCTTGGCAAAAGAAAAGAAAAGGAAAAATATTGGCGAGTTTTCTTCACACTTGATATTTGAACATGTTCTACTATATTTTGCCAACTTCCAAGCACCTTAACTCCATTTACATTCCAGGGTATCAATGAAAGCCAAGAAGGATGAAAATTGATTTAAAAGCCAAATTTTAATATATAGAACTGATCAAACCCCATTTAGAATGTTGTATTTAATTCTATGCATCATATTTTAGGAGGGACTTTTGACAGGCTGGAGTGTGCCCAGAAGGGGACATTCAACTTGAGGAGGAATCTTGGGAATCATGTCGTACAAGTAATAGTTGAAGAAATTAAAGAATTTTTGTATGGAAGATAGAGGGAAATTTTTTTTCTCTGTTTAGTTATTTGAAAAACTATCCTATGGTAGGAACACTAGACTATTTTTTTGGGGGGAAGGAAGAGTGGAGGAAAGTGTTCCAGAAAGCAAAAGAAAATTTTAAAAGATGTCTGAATCCAAATAAGAAAACTTTCTGTCATCTAGATATGTCTAAGGGCAGTGAGGTGGTGTGGTAGATAGGGCATAGGAAGTCAGGAAGATCTGAACTCAACTCTGATCTCAGATATTTATGAACCATGTGATCATGAGCAAATTACTTAAGCCATTTACCTCAGTTTCCCCATATGTAAAACGGGCTGCAGCAGGAAATGTCAAACTACTCTAGTATCTTTGTAAAAAAAAAAAAAAAAACCCTCAAATGGGTCACAAAGTCAGGATTGACTGAAATGACTGAACAACGAAAGATTTATCTAACCCCAAAATGAATGTCTTTTGAAAGTATGCAAACAGATGTGGATAAGCATCAGGTTAAGATATTGTAGAAGAGTTTTGGAGGTTGAGATTAGGGAATGTTAATAATTACAACATTAGTAACATGAGCAATAACTCGTAGTGATATAATGCTTCCAGGTTTTTAAAGTTCTTTCTTTGCAAATGGCCCAGCAAGGTAGGTAGTGTAAATGTGCTTTCCATTTTGTTGGCAAGTAAACAAAACTTAGAGAATAAGTAATGCACTTTTTGGGAACATTTTAAATTTAGGTTTGTTTTATTTAAGTTTAATGTTAATTCCATGCTGTGTTTCAGTAAGAACAATGCTGATTCTGTATCTGTGGCTCCAGTCAGATATCCAGTAGTACAAATTAGCTTTAAGTTACACATGACCTTTCTTCACAGCAGGCTAGTAATTTACTAATGGCTATATACCTAGGGTGTTTCCAAGATGGAATTCAGACCCAGGTCCCAGGAATTCAACTCCTATGTTCTTTTTGTCATGGTAGTCTGAATTAAGATAAATCTGTATGATAATTTGGCAATGTATATAATTATGGACATATTCAGTGACTCTTGAAACGTTTTTTAGGAAATAGATATGATGAATTTGTATTATTTAGCTCAAGAACAAGAAAATATCCTGAGATAGGCCCTCGAAGCCCAAATGAGACGAGAAAAATGAATGTGAAACCATTATGACTGCTAGTTTTACCAATTCAGGCAGATAGAAATTATTTGACTCAATTGAGATATTTTAAAATCATTGGATATATTAGCTTAACTTTGTTTTTTTCCTTTGATTTCTAGGTCAACATTTAGTTGATCTAAATGTTAAGATGCAATACACCCTGAAGTCAGGAGACTCGAATTCAAATCCAGCTTCAGACACTTAATTTTCCCTAGCTGTGTGACCTTGGGCAAGTCCCAATTGTCTCAGCAAAAAAAAAAAAAAAATGCAATAAAAGTACTGGAATTTGGTTCTTGCTTTGAATTTTCCAGTAACTGATCAGATAATTTTCATAATCTTTCTTGGCTCCAATTGCCTTATTTAGAAATAAAGTAAAATAGGAAGGGGTTAGAACACCAGGTCTTATGGAGGAAATGGGCAATAAATTTCTGAAGCCAGTAAAAGAAAGCCACAGTAGTACAAGGAAAGTGACTTCATTTTTCCTGGTCTCAGTTTCCCTCATTTCCAAAATGAAGGGTCTAGACAAGAGGATTTCTAATATATTTTACAATTGTTAATATTTTATAAGCTTACAGAGGATTTCCATTGAACAGAAATTTTATGAAATCATAGTTTGCTAAAGAGCTCTGAACAATTCTTAATTTATAAAGGCTTATAAATGTCATACTGGCTGTCCACTGTCAATTAATTGACTGATCAGTGCTGATGACAAGGAAAATGGGAGATTCCTAAAGAGACAAATATGGTGTAAAAGTATTGAGTTTAAATCCATAATACACATGTGCAGAAGATATAAGCAGGAGAATATAACTGAAGAATACAAAAGAGTTTCATAGACCTATAAGAAGAATGTCAAGAAGACCAACATTCTTAGTAAAGTAGGGCTTTTGAAGAGTCTTAGGGATAATAAAAGGGACTTGTCTAATTATATCTGAGCAAGCAAAAGAACAAAGAAAGAAAAGACCTATTTCTTAGGATAGTTAAGATAATAATAACAGATGTCCTAGGAAAAGAATAACTATTCTATTTCTTTTTTACTTTTCACTTTTCTGTCAAGCACTATCTTTAGAATTGAAAGGATAGAATAAACATGGTGAAAATTAATTGAAACTGGGTATAGTAAGGGAATAATTCTTAAGTTTGTTTAATTCTTTTGACCTCAATAGGTTGGAGATTATCCTCCAGGGCACAGAAGCAATAGGTAGATGATAGTGAATGAATGCTAAATAATGATCTTTGAGGAAAATGGAAAAGGTGATAAAATATTAGACAAATGTGGTTGTGATTACCCTGAAAGTGGTGGTTGTTGTTTAGTAGTTTCAGTGATGTCTGTTATCCATGACTTTTTGGGGCGATTTTCTTGGCACAGATATTAGGATAGTTTGCCATTTCCTTTTCCAGTCAAAGGAAATAGGTTTTACATGTCCAAAGTGGGCTGCTCCAGATGGTGAGAGAATCTCAAATTATTTTTCTATGAAGATATATGAAATGTTAGGAATGGAAAAGTCTTTGGGAATCTCAAATCAACATGTCATAGAGAGGTCATAATCTTTCCCTACAAACTTAACCCTTTTCTAGACGTCCCTATTATTATTTAGTTCATTTTTATTCTCCCAATTATCCAGACTAGCATGTTCATGTCTTTCTTGAGTCTTCAAACTCATTCATCCTACATATCCAAATCCATCATCAAATCCAGCTATGCTGCCTACTTATGATTCTTCACACATCACACTTTATCCCCTGTCTTCCTGCCTTTGCATGGACTGTATACTGCTCCTATAATGCTCTTAGCTTATCTGGCTCCCTTTATTGTCATGCTCAAATCCTCCCATTTTTGAGGAACTCTTTATTGTTCCCCTACTGATTTCCACTCAGAGATTGCCTTTAATGTTCTCTGTGTATTATTTTGTATGTCCTAGTTAATTTACATGTTGTGTCCCCCATGAGAATGAGAGCTGCTTGAAGTCAGGGACAATTTTGCTCTTTTATATCTCTAGTGCTATATCATAATGCCCTAGTACATAGTACTAGTACATAGTAATGTACTATGAGTACATAGTAAATGCTTGTTGACCAATTGACTTATTGATTGACAAAATTTACTATTATGGAGGTAGGAGGGTAGATTTATTCTGTGACCTACCTGAGGGCAGAATAAAGGGTAAGTTATTTTAAGCCTCAATCGACTTCTCTGGAAGACAGCATTTGCCAAGGCTTAGAAGTGTCCAATATGGAATATGCTGTCTTTGAGGCAGTCTGTGCTCATTATCAGAGAAGTTTAAGGAGCAGCTTGATGATAAATTGTGAAAGACAATGGGAGATAAATCTATGAATTGAGTGGCAAGTTGTTCATATACTCTAAGGTCTTTTCTGAAATTCTGTGATCATAGGTAATTTTTTGCTCTACAATTCTGCAATTCCTCTGTCTCTCATACAACACCACTTCAGTGGTTCATGCAGCCATTTCTAGGGGTTCAAAAATTGGAAAACAGCTGGTTATTCAATAGGAAGGAGGTGGTCAGGGAGAAACTACATCAAGTGGTAGGACAGATCAGATTAACAACACAAAGCTGTAATAGAGTCTTAAGGAGAAAGAGATGGGGCTCAGGATGAGGATGTCCAAGAGGAGAAATGGAGGTGTGGAAGGAGCAACATCTCTTCCCTTCATGTATTTTCCATTTCAATTGTATTACACTCTGGCAGCTTTAGTCAGAAGCATTTTATTGATTTCTTTTCTCCTCTAAAAGTTAAAGACTAAGTGCTTATATCTATGGTGTGTATATATGTGGTGCATATGCGCTCTGCAAATATGCACATGTGTTTGTATACATTTGTCATAAGCTTGGAGTATTAGAAGTAAAATGGACTAAAATTGGAGGTCAAAGAGTCCAAACCTCTCATTTAGCAGAAAAGCAAATCAAGGCCCAGGGGAATTAAGGCCACCTATGTGTAAGGCTCAGAAACTGAATTTGAATCCTAGAAGTTAACCAGGACAGATATTGCCTCCTATCCTAATCTGATATTGTTTCCTAAAAATCACCGACAGTTGTTCACCTAGTCTCTGCTTTAAGACCTTTAGTGAAAGGGAATTTGGTGCTTTCTGAAGCAATGTATTCTGCCTTAGGGTATATAGAATTGTGAGAAAATGTTTCCTTCTATGAAGCTCAGATCATGGTCTTAGTCACTTCTACTACTTATTGTTCCTAATCCTGTTCTCTGGGGCCATAAAGATTTATTCTAGTCCATATCATAACCTTTTAATTATTTAAATGAGGGAATGAAAATAATTTATTAAGCCAATATTTATTAATGTTATCTTATATATGATATATATATAATATTATTTATTAAGCTAATATATTATTAGCACATGATATTATTATTTGCTAATAACTCTTCTAGGAATTCTATGGTTTCCTAAATTTCCAAAGTCTTCTCTTCTGCACATTAAACATGCCCAGTTTCCAAATATGACGTGGTTTTGAATCACCCTCAAGTTCCTGCTCATCCCATCCTTTAAACATATGCTGACTTTTCAGTTTCTTTTCTAAAATTAGGAACCAAAAACTGAACAACATTCCAAATAGACTCTGACCAAGGCAGAGGCCAGTGGGGCAAAAATCTCCTTTTTATATAGATACTTTTTTGTTTTGGGTGTAACCTAAGCTAACTTGACTTTCATGTCATACTCTTGAGAAATGTTGAGCTTGCAATCCACTAAAATTTTTCTTTAGAAGTTGAAGTTATGTTGATTGGCAGGGAAGGAGGGAGGGG
Organism: Antechinus flavipes; assembly: GCF_016432865.1. Taxonomy (NCBI): domain Eukaryota; kingdom Metazoa; phylum Chordata; class Mammalia; order Dasyuromorphia; family Dasyuridae; genus Antechinus; species Antechinus flavipes. The sequence goes on along the minus strand of NC_067399.1, from coordinate 134,453,733 downwards.
AAAAGAAATGAAGGAGACAGAGATAAGGAAGAGAAAGAGAGAGACAAAAGAGAGAGGGGAGGGAAAGGAGAACAAAGTGGGGAGAGAGAAAAAAAGAGGAGGGAAGAGAGAGAAGGTTAGAAGGCAGAGAGAGAGAAAGAGAGAGAGAGAGAGAGAGAGAGAGAGAGAAAAAGAGAGAAAGAAGGAGAGAGAGAGAGAGAGAGAGAGAGAGAGAGAGAGAGAGAGAGAGAGAGGAGAAACAGGGAGAGAGATGCTATAGTTCAGTGTTAACATATGACTGCAATGTTCATTCTTAGCACACTATGGTACATGATATTAAGGAAGAATGGCAGATCTAATTCAGCCTTCCACCTCTCAGTATAGCAACTGAACTCGGGGACTTAATTTTACTTTGCTTAGAGGCAGTAGATTTCAGTTCAATTTATTTGAGTAGAAGAGTTATCCAGACTTCTTGTTTCTTATGGGAACAGAACGCACAGTTAGGTGTTTTTATGAGAATAAAAAAGATTCCCTGTGACCTAGTTTGGAACCATAGCAAAGAAGCTAGATGACACAGTCAAAGAAGCACTGACTTGGAGTTCAGGAAAACCTGAATTCAAATCGAGCCTTAGATACCCTCTTGTGTGAGTCTTGCCTCAGTTTCCTCAACTGTAAAATGGGGATCATAATAATATCTATCTTCTAGAGTTGTTATGAAGATCATGTAATATTTGTAAGACATTCAGCATAGTGCCTGGAACCTGACAGATACTATATAATGCCTTCTAACCTTCTCTCTCTTCCCTCCTCTTTTTTTCCTCTCTCCCCACTTTGTTCTTCTTTCCCTCCCCTTTCTCTTTTGTCTCTCTCTTTCTCTTCCTTATCTCTGTCTCCTTCATTTCTTTTTCCCTCCCTCCTTCCCTGCCAATCAACATAACTTCAACTTCTAAAGAAAAATTTTAGTGGATTGCAAGCTCAACATTTCTCAAGAGTATGACATAAAAGTCAAGTTAGCTTAGATTACACCCAAAACAAAAAAGTATCCTTCTCCTTTCTCACCTCCCCCACAAACAATAGTAATGAGATTGAAGGAAACCATGGTCAAAAATTTCTCACTTTCTCTCTGGAACCTGTGTTACCTGCAACAGCCACTTAACCTTTCTCAGCCCGTTTCCTCTGCTATAAAATGACAATGAATTGTATGACCTTTGAGGTTCTTCCCATCTCCCAATCTATGAACTTATGATCATATTTTCCTAAAGCTATAGGGAAGTAGTTTTTAACCTTTTCTAATACCAGATCGTTTCCATGTAAAAAAAGGAAAATTTGTAAATTTTTACTACATAGATACATATATATAAAATGTTGATATATATCAATATTGAGCAATTGAGAAAATGTATAATGATAAAATATTAGCTAAATTATATAGGATAAAGTCATGCAAAATGATTTTATATTTTATTAGTTATGGTAGCATCTACATACTTTTGAAAATAGCAGTACATATATAAAGGAAGCATTTTTAATCTATATCCTTGATTACTTATATAATTCGTATTATAAAAGTCTTCATGATCCTTTCAAAGTCTATAAAATTCACAGGCTAGGAACTACAGGTATGAATTGTTACTCTTGTTACAATGTAAATTCTCTGAGGTCAAAAACTTTTATTTTTGTGTTTGTATAGCCTACACCTAACACCTTAGTTGGTGCTAAATAAATATTTGTTAATTGATAAACTAGGATTATGAAATCTTACTCAAAAGTTATAGCAATATCAGAACAATAGATGCATTTCTAATGTTTTTTTCTATTGCTCTCATTTTAGCCAGATGAAGTCCCCTGACTTGGACCCGGATTTGTTTACAGAAAGTTACTGCAAGGTGTGCAGTGCTCAGCTGATCTCTGAATCTCAGCGTGTGGCTCATTATGAGGTCAGTATTTCTTTTTCATTCACAGCATAAAGTTTTAAGAAAGAGCAATATTAAGATGACAGGAAAAGATAATGACAAATGTTGGAGGGGATGTGGGAAAAGTGGGAAACTAATACATTGTTGGTGGAATTGTGAACCGATCCAGCCATTCTGGAGAGCAATTGAGAACTGTACCTAAAGAGTTATTTAAAGACTGTGCATACCCTTTAACCCAGCAGTATTTCTACTGGGCTTATATCCTAAAGAGATCTCAAAGGAGGGAAAGGAACCCAAATGTGCAAAAATGTTTGTGGCAGCCCTGTTTGTAGTAGCAAGAAACTGGAAACTGAATGGATGCCTAGCTATTGGAGAATGGCTGAATAAGTTGTGGTATATGAATGTTATGGAATATTATTGTTCTGTAAGAAATGACCAGCAGGATGATTTCAGAAAGGCTTGGAGAGATTTACATGAACTGATGCTGAGTGAAATGAGCAGGACCAGGAGATCACAGTACATGGCAACAACAAGATTATACAATGATCAATTCTGATGGACATGGCCCTCTTCAACAATGAGATGATTCAAACCAGTTTCACTTGTTCAGTGTTGAAGAGAGCCATCTACACTCAGAGAGAGAACCATGGGAATAGAGTGTGGACCACAACATAGCATTTCCACTCTTTCTGTATTGTTTGCTTGCATTTTTGTTTTCCTTATCAGTTTTTTGTTTTTTTTTAGATCCGATTTTTCTTGTGCAGCAAGAAATATGTATAGAGATATTGGATTTAATATATATTTTTAACATTTTTAACATATATTGCATTACCTGCCATCTAAGGGAGGGGGTGAGGGAAAGGAGATAAAAATTGGGAACAGAAGGTTTTGCAAGGGTCAGTGTTGAAAAATTACCCCTGCATATGTTTTTTAAATAGAAAGTTATAATAAAAAAAAAAGAAAGAACAGTATTTCCTTTGGCTCTGAGGAAGTGCAACAGTCTTTAGAATGCTCCCTTCTCAACCATGGACCCAGCATCAAGGGCACATGATGGATATCCAGCTAGAAACTGAGTGCAAAGGTGATCTGGAAGAAATAGGAAAGGCCTCTTATCCTAACAACATTCTCTTCTCACTTCTTCACTCATGCTTTATGTTTATTTGCCAGGAGAAAAAAATTTAAAATATCCACCTACAACAATGTCTTCATCTCTAAAATGACTGAGTTGAACTAAGTAATTCTGAGATTCCTCCTAGTTCTAAATATGGTTCTGTGATTCTTTTGTACTAGTCATGGTATAGTGTAGTGGGAAGAATACTAAACTTAGAGTTTGTGGAAATTGGGTTCAAATCCTGCTTACAATACTAATTTTGTCACCATGAGCAAGTCATTTTAAGGAGCTCATATTCTAATGGAGGAAATTAAATATAAATAACTAGGTATGCATAAAATAAGTACAAAGTAGATGGAAGGTAATCTCAGGACATTAGCAGTTGAGGGTATTGGAAAAAACTCTGTGCAGAAGGTAATACTCGGGCCTTAAAGAATGGTAAGGAAATCAGGAGTCAGAGATCAATAAGGACGTAGAGCATTTCAGGCATTGGAGATAACCAATGGAAAAGCATGTGGATAGATGAGATAGAATATCATTTTCAGTGACATTTCTGAGTATGCCAGTCTTACTGGGCATAGATATGATGAAAAATTTAGTGTAAGAAGGCAGAAAAGTTAGGATTAGGATTAGAGTTAGAGAGGGATCATGAAAGGTTTTAAATGCCAAATAGAGGAGACTATATCTTGTTCTGGAATCACAAGAATGCATTTAGAAGTGAAATAACATAGTCAAGCCTATACTTTAGAACTATTACCAGTTGAATGGAGAATGGATTGTAGTGATGGAGAATGGATTGTAGTGGAGATAGACTTGGAGGAAAGAAACCAACCAGAAAACATCACAAATATTTAGGAGAGAGTTGGTGGAAGCCTAGATTAGGGTGGTGGGAAAATATGAACAGTTATGTGAAAGATCCGATGAAGTAGAAACAAATTTAATAATAATTGGAAAAAAGGGGTTGAGTGTGAGAAATATAAGTTGATAAAAAGTTTCTGAATCTGTTTGAGAGGATGGCACCTTTGACAGTGAGAGGATAACTTTAAACAAGGGAGAGACTGGGGAGAAATAAAAGCAAGTTTTGTTTTGGAGTTTGAAATTCTTACAGGACATTCAGTTTGAGATATTCAAGAAGTTGTAGGTGTATGACATAGGTAGCTAGCAGAGAAACTAGGGCTGGAGAAAGTAGGGCTGAATCTTTACATCTGGAAGTCCATTGCATAGAAATGAGCATTGAACATATGGATTTTGATGAGATGACCAAATGAGGGGTCTGTGTGTATGCATACGTTTGTGCGAGAGACAGAGATAAAAAGAAACAAAGAGATAGAGACAGAAAAAAAGTCATGGAGAAAATTCACCATCTGTGGAAGAATCAGAGAAGGTACTTAAGATTACATGGTCAGACAAATAGGGGGAGAACCAGCATTTTTTCTTTCTTTTTTCTTCTTCTACTTTCTCTTCTTCCTCAGGATACTTCCAATAGCTGTTGTTTGATTATGGGCAATCACTCAATTTCTAAATACACTGCTAGGACACTTGGTTGCCAAGTAACCAAAAAAGTCTTTTGATATTTCCTTTCCCCTCACAAATGTTCATCTTACAAGAAATTTGTAGAATCATTTGAAGGATACTTTTTCCCCACAAAGTAATTAGGAAGGCCTGAGTTCAAATCCAATTTCAGAAGCCTCCTAACTGTGTGACTCTAGGCAAGACATTAACCTCCCTTTGCTTGAATTTTTGCAACTTTAAAATGAGGGTAACAGTAAAGCACATACCTTTCAGAGTTGCTGTGAAGATCAAGTGAGATAATATTTGTAAATAGCTCATTGTCTGCCTTTAATAAATCCCTCCTTCCTCTTCTTTGGGGCTCAAATTCTCCACATGGAGGGATTTTTAGAATAAATACTCTTTTAGGTCACTTCCCATTTTAAAATTCAATCTAAAGCCCTATGAGGAACAGGCTTAAGTAGGGAAGCAATTTGGTACTTCTTCACATCTTCTCTTTATCCTTATTGACTGCATACTTTGGGGCAAGTCACTCAATCTCTTTGGATTTCAGTTTCCTCATCAGTCAAATGAGGAAGTTGAACAAATTGGTCTTGAAATTTTTTTTAAGTTCTTGAGCTATGATGTTGTAATTAAGAAATTTGATTATGTACATGGGATAGTGGGAAAAAGTATGAAGGTATTTCTTGGCTTAGGAATGGTGCTACCAAAATAAAAAGATGTTGTAGGTAATGAGTAGTGGTAGAAAGGACACTAAATAGGAAGAGAAGGGAGCTCCTGTGAAAGAGGTATGACTTGCTTTGCATTTTGATGAGGGTTGGTCCAGACTGAATCCCTTTTGTTTTCCAAAGAATCTATCAGTGGAAACATGAGATCCCAAGTGTAACAGCTCGGGAGTTATTTTTGATTGGCGAGTGAGCCAGCAACTTTTGTGTTGTCTGTTAAGTCTGACAAATGCCTGATGTGACAATCTTTGCCATGGCTTAGCAGAGCCAATATTTTTGATGAAGGCAAAAATAATTTACTCTTCAAATGATGATTCCACAAATTTCTTGTAAGACAAACATTTGTGAGGGAGAAAAAAGATGGCAGAAGACTTTTTTTTTTTGGTTGTTACTTGGCAACCAAGTGTTAGGGAAAGGAAACAAAAACAAAAAAAGCAGACTCTAAAAGGAGAAGAGCAGCAGGGTTTAAATAAAGAAGTGTTTTATTGTGGGGTGTATTGTGCTATCTTGCCTATGCCACATTTAAATGGTATCTTTGTGACCCTTCCCACTGTTTCTTTTGTTGTTGCCATGTGAACTTGCCAAGTAATATCTGTGATTTGATGACAACTAGGTGAAAAAAAAAGATGTTTAAAGAAATCAAATTAGTTAGTTGTGCAATTACAGAATTGCAGAATCTCAGCTTTTGAAATGTCTGAGAAGTTACCTAGTCCAAATCACATATGAGCAGAAATCCCCTCAGCAACATCCTTGGCATGTGATTGTCCAGAATGTATTTGAGACCCTTCAGGAAAGGGGAAACACATTATATCCTAAGAAAGCCCATTCCAGTTTTGGATAACTCCAATTTTAAGGCAGATTTTTCTATTCTTCCTGCAAGTACTACCCATTGTTCCTGGTTGAACCCAGCAGAACCAAGCAGATTAAGACCAATCCCTCTTTTTCATAGCAGCCCTTTAGATACTTCAAAGACAGCTACCATGTATTCCCTACGTCTTCTCTTATTTAGGTTAAGCATCATTTAGTTCCTTCAACTGATCTTCCTAAGGCGCAGTTTCCAATTTCTTATGATACTAATCACTTTTAGATTTCCAATTTCTAATTCTTAACAGGTTATCCTTATACCTTGCTCTCCTTCAATATAGTCAACATAGCTCTTGCATATGTCCTTCCACTTCTCTTATAAAGCCACTATTATTAGTCTATCCTTATCACCTCTCACCCAGATTATTATGATAATTTTCTATCCTGCCAAAGTTAATTTTCCTAAAGTGACACTTTGATCATGTCCCCTCAATCAACAAATTCCAGTGGCTTTTCATAATCTTGATAATTAAATATAAACGTCTTCCTCTATTTTATATAAAATTCTTTATAATCTGGCTCCTTTTTTCCTAATTAGTCTTCTTAGACCTTCTTCTTTATCTCAAACTCTGTATTCCAATCATCTGGGCCTGTTTGTTGTTTTGCACACACAATGTTCCATCACCTATCTCTGTACCTTTGTATTGTCTATCTCCCATACCAGAAATACACTTTCCTTATCTTCACCTTCTAGAATCCCTCCCTCCCTTTTTTTTTCTCCAGAACTCAGATCAAGTTTCCAATTTCTTCATGAAACATCACCTAGTTTTTTATCCTTCTCAAACTCTCATTTAACTGTCTTCCAAGGGACCTTTTCCTCAGATTGCTTTATATTCATTTTGTATAAATGCCACACAGATTGTACATATTTGTGTTGTCTCCCCTATTATGATACTAAGCTCCTTGAAGGAAGAGGATTTTTTTCTTCATTTTCTCAACCTCATATAAAAGGAATAGTAACTAAAGGCTTGTTGACTGATTGATATATTAGATTCTTAATAAATGTTAAACGGATTGGATTGTCTTTGATCTCCAGTTGACACAGTCGTAGCATTACATCCTTTCTGAGGAGAGAATTGCATGGAAAATATATTAGTGTTTATTGAATGGATTGGAGTACAGAAAAGGTAGAAGAAATAGAAATAATGACAATAGTTATATCATTAGAAGCATGTAAGCTCTGCAATCAACACTGCTGCAAATCATCTAAACATTACATAATTTCCCATTAAACAGGGACAAGAATAACTGAATGATATTCCATGAAGGAGCTCTAGGCAGAGTTTAAATACTTCTGTCACTGAGACAATATAACATTCTGTCTCACCTCAAAATTCAACCAGACCAAATAAACCACTCTTTCTCCTCATGGACCTGTGAATATAAGCTGTGTCTACATGACATCCAAACAACCACTCTATTTATTGGGTGAATCAGTCAGATCGGGGTTTTAGCACTTGGCACCGTATGGATCCAGAAACTGGTTGCTTAACTTTTCAATTTTTTATTTTGCCATTATAGGGTGCTCTGACATGATGGGCTCAGGGTGAAGAAGATCTGAATTTTAAACTTTCTTTTGATTTTTATTAGCTATGTGATCTGAGGCATATTTTAACATTGATGGGCCCCAAGCAATTAGTTTCCTTTGCTTCTGCCTCCCCTACCTACCCCCTCCTACCCCCGCCCGCCCCAAATCAAAAATAACTTCTGATCTGTACTGGTGGTGCTAGTTCTTACATGGGGAGTTTCCAAACCACAAAATCAAGGATGTTTTGTATTTGTTTGTTTTGGTACTATGTAAACATAGGTATAGATTGAAAAGCCTCTGTAGAAAGAATAAATCTTTTTTTTTCTTTTTCTTTTTTCTTTTCTTTTTTTACTTCTAACAAATACATTTTGCCCATATTCTGTTTTACTTCACCTTTCAATGTATTCATTTCCATATCCCCCTCAAAGAGCCAACTCAGCTAGATGAAAAGGTTTTGGGGAATCAGTTCAATAATACTAATCAATCTATTGAAACATTTTAATATTAGATACAATGAATATTTATTCATTGTATATAGTTATGTGTTAAGCTCTGTGCTAATCACTGAGGAAATAAAAAGAAAAAAAAACAATCTTTCCCTCAAGGAATATCCAACCTAATAAGAGAAATATAGTTATATTTCCTCTACAAAGAAGTAAAGGAAAAATGTTTTTTGATTTTTAGAACTAAACTTGATCATTACAGTCTTCTAACATTCAATTTCAATTGTTTGTTTTTAATTCTTGCTATTTATATTATTATATTTGTTATGTATTGATTTTCTTGTTAAGTTTATTTCACCTTGAGATAGATCATATCAGTCTTCCCATGCTTCTCTATTAATATTTACCATTTTTTATAATAAAGTAATATTCCCTTATATTTACATGCCAAAATTTGTTTAGTAATTCCTTAACTGATGGGCATCAACTTTGTTTCCAGTTCTTGGCTGTCATGTAAAGTACTTTGATAGTATTTTAATGGAAGCAAGGTCCTGCTTAGTGCAAATAATTAATTCCATGAAGTAATCAAATATATTCAAAATTATAATTATATAAAATATCATAATTGGTCTACCTCAATAGAAATGGACAATGTGAATTTGAATAATATGTCCATTTCTTAGGATTTGTTATTTACACTAATTAGTACCTACTTATATATGTGGCCTTTGTTTTTTTAATCATCAGTCTCTTTGGAATATATGTCTAATGGAGTAATCTTTACATACAAGGATTTTCTCATATCTTTTTCTTTGCACAATTGCAAATTTCTTTTTTACAAAAAAGGAAATATTTCTTTCTCATGTTCACTTGAACAAAAAAAGTATTGTGTATCTCTTTCTTAGTGCATATAAAGTTTCATGGGAATTTAAAGAATAGATAGCATTTGGAAAGACCAAGAAAGGGAAGGCAAAGTCTTCCAGGAAAGATAATGAAACAAACAATCAACCAATCAAAAATATTTATGTTAGGCACTGCGCTAAGTATTGAGGGTACAAAAAGAGACAAAAAACAGTGCCTGCTATTAAGGAGTTTGCAGTTTAATAGAGGAGCTTATAATCTAATGATAACAAAGACCCAAGTTAGGAAAAGTAGTATGAGATGATAATGGATAAAGATGAGCTGATTAGAATTTAAGGACTCTGTGTTCTAGTCATGGCCCTGTGAATGACTAGTTAGGCAAGGCACATTTCTCTTAGGATCATCATTTTCTTCATGTATAAAATGGAAAAGTATATATAGACTTTTTAAATTGTTATGAGCCAGAACTCTGAAACAAGGATTCTTACAAGGTGTTAAGTCAATGGAATTGATAAATACAATGGCTATCTAGTTTAGCATGGTGCTTAATAGTTCTCTAGTTCAGTACATGTATTTTCTATTTAATATAGTTCTACAAGATTCACACCTATGATAATGTAATTATAAGAGAGCATATAAGCTAGAACAAACTCAGCCAGAGTCAGAGCCAGAGAAGACAAAGGACTGGAGGTGGGAGCTCAAGCTCTTGGAGCCAAAGAAAGAGATTCATTCAATCTTTAGTCAGGCTCCTGGTGGCGGGCCTCCTGTACTTTTCCACTGAAATCAAGACTCGGAAAGGCCTCTAAGAAAGCTAGCTTGGGCCCCAGATAAGGAAACTAGATTGTGAAGGAGACAATAAAGAATTTGGACTTTGGACTTTAACATCTGGCTATTCTTGTGGTGATTACTCTCCTGAAAAGAAGGCTGCTCCAAAACCTCCAGAAAATGACTAAGAACATTACATTTTGGATTCCCAGACACATGAAGAAATGGACAATAGATTGGTTTTGGACTATTTCTAGGACTTAAGGACATATATAATTCCTCATGTTGATTCATATTGTTTATTACATAATACCTCCCATGTTGATGAATTTATGTACACCTATTTCAAATGAGACCCTTCAGAAATCCGCTAATCTGGTTTAATTCCCCATTTCCTTTGGTGTTTTTAATCTCCCTTCCTAAGACATCAGGAAGGGTGTGATCACCTCATTTTTTGGGGTTCTCATCTCCCTGAGAAGTCAGGGAGGGCATGAAGACCTATGTTCTAAAACAAAAGAAAGCAGGAGATATTATAGGCCAGAATTCTGAAACAAGAATTCTTACAAAATTCCATCTAGCTCTAACATCCTCTGAGTCCAAATAAGTAATTTCCCAGTGTTCAGATGCTACTTAAGTTTCAAGACTCAGTGTAATTTACCTATCCATTGCACTTCTTTGGTTACATCAACTCACAATGGAGTCTTTGTCCTATGAATAACAGATCATGGATTCATAGATTATTAGAGTTGGAAGAGACTTTATATTATCTACTCCAACTCCCTTATTTACCAGTGATGAACTAGAGAGATGAACTTGTCCAAGGTGATGAAGCCAGTTAGAAACTTTAATTCTTGTTTAGATCAGACACGGATTCTAACTCAATACTCTGATATCTACTATGTTGTCCCTACTTCTCTTTTAAAAGTTATATGGTCATAACTCAGTTTGCCAGTCAACAAACATTTATTAAGCACTTACTATATGGAGGCAGCTAGGTGGCTAAGTGAATAGAACATTGCATCTGGAGTCAAGAAAACTTTATTTCAAACCTGGTCACTGAATGGGTGTTGCCTCAATCAAACTGAGACAGGTTAAAGACTTAGCTTAAAAAGGCATAGGTCACCTACTGCATCCAGGACTATCTCTAGTCATCTTGATCTGTACTTTATCATTAGAGCAAATGGCTCTGGAGGACAAAGTGAGACTGGTGATGTTGCACAGCCCTCTATCACTTAAATACAGTTCACTCACATCTCACATTTCTCTGATGTCCTGGTCCTCTTCAAGAATGAAGGACAAACAACAACAACAGTAGCTGGGCATTTAACTTTTGTCTTAATTCACCAGGGAAGAAAATGGCAAACCACTCAAATATCTTTGCTAAGAAAATCACATGAATATTGTGGTCCATGAGATTGTAAAAAGTCAGACACAAGTGAACAACAATATTCCAGACACTGTGCTAAGTGCTGGATATGCAAGAAATGTACCATTCAAAGGAAAACAAAATCAAAACCAAAAGAAGAATACATTATTGTTGGAGAGATAATATGAAAAAAAGCTAGACATGCAAAATATTCATTGAATAAAACACGAGCATCTGGTGGGTTCTGGGAAAGGTCTTTTGCAGAAGGTAAGATTTGAGTTGAGTCTTGAGGGAAGACAGGGAAATTAAGAGTCAGCAGTAAGGGTGTAGAGAATTCCAAGCAGAGATGACAGCTATTGTAAATTCATGAGATGAGAGATGGAATGACATATTCTAGGAACAGAAATTAGTCTAGTGTACCTGGGTTAAATGAAGAAAATGAAGGGTATAGGTTAGGAAGAACTTTAAGAGGAAATCAAAAATGTATGTGTTTGATTCTCAAGCAGGAGATAGATATAGTAAGACCTAAAATTTTGAAAATTCATCTTTTCAGCTGAATGGAGGATGAATTGGAGTGAGAAGTGAGATGTGATAGACCAACTCAAAGCTGATGTAGTAGTCCAAGAAAAGTGATGAGGACTTGAGCAACCATGATTATGGCTGAATGAATAGAAAGAAGACTTACATTAATATACTATGTTCAGATTTTCCCAATAATTTTTTTCAGTGACTTTTCTAGGCAGTGTAGGTATCATTACTACTATTTTATGAAGAAGAAATTGAGGTTGAAAAAAGTTAGGCAACTTGCCTGTGATCACAAAGTTCATCTAAGCTCAAGTTTGGATTTTGTAGAGTATGGACTAGCTCCCTGGAGCACCTCAGGATCAGCCAGAGTCAGGATAAATCAAAGTCCTTGGTCTTTAGGGGGAGAAGTAAAGGAAGCAGGCAAGCTGTCATGTGGCTTGCCAAAAATGTATCCTGGATTCTGGAGTCCGGAGTCTCCAGCCTCTTTCCTCCTCGTCCTGCAGCCAAGTGACTCTGACTTCTCTCTCTCTGCCCTCCAATCCTTTCCTACGATTATCTTACTACCAAGCATTCAGCAAGCATCAATGGTGAGGAGAGCCATCATCAAAATATGTGCTAATAGAGTCATTGTCTCACATCAAATAGGTAGCCTTAAGTGCTCTCTTGTCTGATTCAGAGTTTCAGACCTCTACATCTCTCACTTTCTTTTGTTTTAAAGCACAGTTGGTTACACCCTCCCTGACCTCTCAGGAAGAGAGATGAAAAACACCAAAGAGAAATGGGGAGTCAAGCCAGATATTGTTAGTGGGTTTCTGGGCTGAAGGGTCTTAATAGAAACAGATATACGCAAACTCATCAGCATGGGAGGTATTACACAAGCACATAGCAATAAAGCACAGGCTAGTAGTGATGACTCTTCCCACAGCTGGTACAGGCTCAATGTGGTGAAACAAACATGCATTGTACATGAAAGTAGTGATATAACAAACAATATGAATCATCATGGTATTGTAAAAGATTTCCAGAAATTCTAGAAGGAGGATATATAAATAACAATCATACATACACCTTCTTCAGCAGTCAAGAGATAGTCCAAAACCAATCTATTGTCCATTACTTCACTTCAGGAATCCAATGATCCCTGCAAGTTGTTGAAGTTCTGCAACAGTCTTATATGTGTAAGGGAATCCAATGATCCCTACAGATTTTGAAGTCCTGCAACAGTCTTATCATGTCTCAGGGATGCCAATGATTCCTGATGGTTTTGAAGTTCTGCATCAGTTTCATTAATAATTTTGATGTCCATGAATCAATTGCCATAACTACCATGCTCTTTCAGTGGTGGGCACAGTCAGCAATGGAACCAAATGATGTTTCTTGGGTCTTCTCCTTCATTTCAAGTATGCTCCATCTCTCTCCAATGGACAAGGCAAATATAGCTCCTTGACACCCATCTGATTCCTTCTCCATTTGTGGAGATACAAGCAAACCCTCTCCCCCAAACAGTTAACCTATCTGGTCCCTTCCACTCACCACTTTCTGGATCTCTCCACATCACCTGGTGATTATCTAAAGATAGTGGAGCTGCTCTCACTGGACACTGCCCTTCCAGTGAGTTATAAAACCTGTCTGCAGGAGCCAGTGCATCTTTGTCAAAAATCAAGAAGTTAATTGTATAAAGAGCTAAATTTAGAAGTTCTCTAGGGTTATCTGTGGCTCCCCCCTTTCTTTTTTTATTTGGAGGAGCGTCTTAATGTCTCTGTTTTTCTTCTCTACTATTACCTGTCCTTGAGGATTGAAAGGTATGCCAGTGGTGTGTAAAATCTGATACTGTGCACAAAAGTGTGCAAATGTTCAGAAATATATGCAGGTCCATTATCTGTTTTTATTGCTTGTGGCACACCCATAATTACAAATGCTTGAATTCAGTGACTACTTGAGCTGTCTCTTGTGCTGCTGGTATTGCAAAAGTGAATACGAAAAGGTGTCTACCACAACATGGATAAAAGACAGATGACCAAAAGATTTATAATGGGTCACATCCATTTGCCAAATTTCATTGGGTCTCAAACCATGAGGGTTCTTCCCTGGAGTCAGTGTAGGAGCATGGAAAGGAAGGTAAGCTGTACAAGCTTTTACTATGCTCCTTGCTTCCTCTCTTGTTATTCCAAATTGCAAATGTAAAGCTCGAGCAGCCTGATGATATTTAAAATGAGATTCCTGGGCTTCTTGAAATAAAGGAGTATTGGCCAGCATAGTTAGAAGGCTATCTGCCTTTGAATTACCATCAAAAATAGAACTGGAAGTCCACTATGAGAGTGGACATGCAAGATATAAATCTTAACTGGATGCTTTCTCACTTGCTCTTGAAGTTCCTTGAAAAGCTGATATATATTAGAGGCTACAAATTTTATTTGGGCTGTAGCAATTCTTTGTACCACACCTACTAAATAGGTCGAATCAGATATTATATTTATATTTCCTGGATAATAAATAAGAGGTAGAATGATTGCATACAATTCATTCTGTTGAGTGGATTGAAAAGGAGTTCTGATTACTCTCTTTATAGTTAAGTCACAAGAGTATACAGTGCAAATATTATGTTTGGATGCATCTCTAAAGATAGTTGGTCTTTTAAGAGGAACTTTAGAAACCTTCTCTTCAAAAATTCATTGCCAATTATGTAATAGTCTGGTTATCTTTAATGGAGACCCGTGTGTAAAATTTGGAACCATGACTAATAAAATTTGCCACTCTGGGATGGTTTCACAGCATACATTAATTTGTGCATTAGTATAAAAGGTGTATATTTTGTCAGGTCTTATCCCAGACAATTGTACTGCTTGCTTAATGGCCTTTAATAAAATTCTAGCCACAAGTACTGGGTAAGGAATAAGGCTTTGTTATGGTTGTGCTGGGAGGTTCACCCACTCTATCACATGGTCTCCTCAGTGAAGGACTGCTGTGGGTGCCTCTTTTGTAGCAAAAACTGATATTTCCAAGGGTTTTTGAGTGACTCTTTCAACTACATTAGATAAAGCCCGTTCAACTTCTCTCAAATCTTCTTGAGCTTCTTTTGTAAGCTGGCGTGGTGAGTTTAAAGCATGTCTCCCCTTAAAATGTCACATAATGGTTGCAATTGATAGGTAGTCAAGCCTAACACTGGTCGCAGCCATTGGATATGTCCTATCAATTTCTGAAAGTCATTTAAGATGCTTGGCTTCTCTGTTCTTAAGGAAAGTTTTTGTATTGTAACCACCTTAGGATATATTTCACATCCTAAATACCGAAAAGGAGCATGTCTTTGAGGTTTTTTTTTTTTTTTTCAGGAACTATATGCAATTTGCTGTTTCTTAGTGTTTCTATGGTCTTTTGTCAACATACTTCTAACATTTGCTCCTCAGGTGCACATCCCAATATATCATTCATGTAATGTAATAACATTACTTTTGGAAATGCTTTTCTTACTGGAGTAAGAGCAGCGGCAACATACATTTGATACATAGTAGGACTGTTTTTCATTCCCTGTGGCAAAACTGTCTATTCATATCTTTTGTAAGGCTCAGCTAAGTTAACACTGGGCACTGAAAAGGCAAATCTTTTCATATCCTTCTTCTCTAGAGTGATAGACTAGAAACAATCCTTAATGTCTATAACCCAAAGAGGCCATTATATAGGCAACTGAGTAGGAGATGGAAGTCTAGTTCCCATAGTTTCCATCTGTTCATTTACCTTTCTTAAATCAGTTGACAGCCTCCATTTTCCAGATTTTTTTCTTACAACAAATACAGGGGAATTCCAAGGACTTAGAGAAGGTTATAAATGTCCTTGGTCATGTTGCTCCTGTACTATATCTAAAGGCCTGAATTTTATTATTAGCTAAGGGCCACTGTTCTATCCTTCACACTGGTGTACAAGTTTTCCATTAGATAGGAACAGGTGAAAGTGCTGTCAGGTCTTCAACAGCAGCCCTGCCTAAAAAAAACTGAAGTACTCATTTTTAATCCTAATTGTTGTAAAATGTCTCTTCCCCACAGATTGGTGGGGATTTTTCAATTATAAAAGGAGTAAAAACTCCTGTTTCACCTTCAAATATCCATCTCAAAGGAGTAGCACTAACTTTAGCTGCTATTGATCCTCCTATACCAGACATGTAGGTGTCTGCCTTAATCTTTGGCCAGTGACTGGGCCAGTTGGCACCTCTAATGACTGTATGATCTGCACCTGTGTCTACCAATCCTTCTTATGGTATGCCATTTATATAGACAGTGAGCATAGGTCGGTCAGCTGTCACAGATGCTGTCCAATATATTCCTGGATTTTGTTGCTTGGAGTCAGAATCTGGACTACTATCACCAGATTGCTTATTAGGAATCTGTATCAGTAAACCTGATGCTACTACTTCTCCAGGTTGATAAGTTACACATTGTCTACCTGTATTAGTGACTGGGATATTATCTATACATTCCCCAGTTTCCACATCAGTGTGGATGGACACTGTTTTGTAAGTACCCTCAGGAGGTGAACTGGTCAAACCTAGTGTGCTTGGAGGCAAGGGATCCATAGGCTGGAGAGGAACAGATTTCACCTCTCCAGGGGATATTTCAGTAGTCCCAGCTGCATACAACTCTATTCTCCCCAATTGTAATCCCTTTCTCCCATCAGGTTGCTTCCTGGCTGATTGGTCATGTCTGGATATTGAACTTCTAAAGGCTCTCTGGGTATAGCATCGACTGCCATCATGCCCGAAGTGTTTTTTGCCTTGGGCCCCCCATTCCATTTCCCTGAATCAATCTACATTCTGATGCCCAATGGAAGCCTCTGTTGCATTTTGGACATGGGGTTTTGGGTCTTGTTCTTCCACCCTGTTTTCTCACTCTGTCTTTATGCCAACATTGAGTTTTCAAATGCCCTACTTTATCACATTGAAAGCATTGATGAGTCTCTCTGGAAGTCCCTTGCCAAAAGGGACCCTTTCTTCCCATGTTCGGATCTTGGGAAGTCTGAATCATAGCCTTGGTATTAAAGGTATTTGTGCCCACTGTGGTACAGCATCTTATGATCTCCTCTAAAGGAACATCCTTGTGTAGTCCCAGTATAATTCTTCTACAAACCTCATTAGCATTTTCTTTAGCAAGTTGTCTTACCATAATTTCTGTTGCTGCATTTTCACCAGCAGTTTACGTGACAGCTGTCTGCAGACATCCCACAAAATCAGTAAAGGGTTCATTTGGCCCTTGTGCTATTTCTGTGAAGGCTTCTCCCCTGTTTTGTTTTCCTGAGAGGAAGTCCCATGCTTTGATAGCAGCAGAAGCAATTTGCTCATATGTTGCTATGGGGTAATTAATCTGTGCTGAAGTGTCTGCCTAAGGACCTACACCTGTTAGTTGGTCACAGGTGATTAGTGTATTAACGCCAGTTTGCCTATTTCTTTGGGCTTGTATCCTACAGAGTACACTATATTCAGAAACCACAAGTTTTGTCCAGATTCTAAGCATGTCCTTGATATAGATTTCCAGTCACTAGGGGTTAAAATTTCATAAGCCAAATTCTATAATAACATCTTAACATAAGATGATGTAGACCTGTAATGAGTGCAAACCTTTTTCAGGTCTTTGATAATTTCTAGATTAAAAGGATTGTATCTTCTCCTTTCTTGACCTGAAGAGTTAAGCTGTTCAATCACAGGATAAATTTCTATTCTCAAATCAGTTGTATTCTGCTCTTCCTCTTTGGCTTAATGTAGTGCCTTTTGCAATTTAAGTCATGGGGAGTGGGGATGGTTGCTGGTGGGGAGGTGCTGGTGATGTCACTGCCCCTCCCACTCCTCCTCCTCCCTCCACCCAGGAAGGTGAAGTTGATGAGGGAGGGTCAAGAGCCTGTTTGGATGTAGGTGGAGTTGAAGCTGGGCTGTGATAGTGAGAATTATCATGCCCTTTAAGTTCACTTAACTCCCCAAGCCTTTCAGTGATATTTTCATTACCCTCTCCCTTCTCTTCCTCTTTCTCCACAGGCTTCGTTGTTTGACTGTTCTCCTTAGAGCTTTTCTTTTTTCTAGAACTTGTGGGATTATTTAAGGCCAAATATATTATGTTGTATATATAGGATGTTTCCTTAGAAATTGAATCAGGATCTTTATCATTGTAATATTTGCATGGTTGATTTATTAGCTTCCAATTATCTGCCTCTATTTCTTCTTCCTTGAAGAACCAAGGGGACATGCATTCTAATGTTTCCAAGAGTCTACCAATCTGCTCCCAAGTTACAAGTAAACCTTTCCTCTTTATTAGTCAAAGTATACTTTCTATAGAACTCCTGAGGGATGGGGATGGGGTGAGGGAGAATCTTTTCCTAATATCTGACCCATTTCAGATAGAAAAGGTAAATTATTAGTTTAGCCCTTAACAAAGTAAGTTCCCTTTTTGTATATTTCAATTCTCACCCTATTTCCTGGTCACAGGGACTTCTTCACTGAAATTAGGTCCTTGGTCCACACTCAGCACCAAATATAGAGTACAGGCTAGCTCCCTGGAGGGCCTCAGGGTCAGCCAGAGTAAGGATAAATCAAAGTCCTTGGTCTTTAGGAGGAGAAATGAAGAAGGCAGGCAAGCTGCCATGGGGCTTGCCAAAGAAGTATTCTGGATTCTGGAGTCCCGGAGTCTCCAGACTCTCTCCTCCTCATCCTGCAGCCAAGTGGCTCTGACTTCTCTCCCTCCACCCTCCTCCCTTGTAGTCCTTGCCTACGATTATCTTACTATCAAAACATTCAGCAAGCACCAATGGTAAGGAGAGCCATCATCCAACTATATGCTAATAGAACCATTGTCTCACATCAAATAATTAGCCTTAAGTGCTCTTTTGTCTGGTTCAGAGTTTCAGACCTCTACAGGATTTGAACTCATATCACCTGATATAAAGTACTTTCCCTTTTCTTTTCCTTTTTTTCTTTTTCTTTCCTTCTCTCCTTTCCCTCTCCTTCTTTTCCCTGTCTCCTCCTTCTCTTATTTTCCCTTTCTTTTGTTTTGTTGATGCTTTTTGTTTTTTTATACCATTGTCACTTCCCAGTAACTACCATGCCTTCCCTATGAACTCTTCATAGGAACAAAGAAAGACAATTAAGCAAAACAAACCACCACTGCAACAACATCTGACAGCTTATGGAGCATTTCACACTTGTGGTTGACAATCTCTCTACAGAGAGAAGGCAAATGTGTTTTTCGTGGATCCTTATTCAGTCATTGCATTTAATTTGTATTTGAATGTCTTTTAGTGTTACTTCAATTTACATTATTGTGGACATTACATATATTATTTTCTTGGTTCTGCTTTTTTTGCTCTATATCATCTTATATGTCTTTATATGTTTCTTGGAATTTCTCGTATTCATTATCTTGTAACATAATAGTATTTTCCTAAATCACATTGAGCTTTCTTTCCTTATGTATTATATGTTATTGCATGGGTTCATATGTATTATATATTATGTATTACATATGTTTATGTATAGACACATATACGTATACATAAATATATATACATAGAATTATTTTACTTTGCTCTACTAACCTTAGGAATATGATTTTATAAGTCTTTATATCTCTCCATAGTCTCTGGTATAGCAATAGACTTACAGAATGTTGCTGAATAAAGAGATTTTTGTTTTATTGATTTTAAGATATTGATCCTTTATAGAAGAGTAGATGGCATGAAGAATCCTCTTACTGTAAATATACATTTGATCTCAAAGATAACAATTAAAAAAAGTGCCTTAAAATTGAAGGTGGCATTTTTGTGATAGTAGATAAAGAAGGTTCTTAACAATGTTAGAGAACTGTCCATATGTCTGTGAAGAGGTTCATATGAGAAAAGAACTTAGAGAATGAAATTTTGAAGTAACAACATTACCCATAAGTCTAGCTTCATTGGCCACAGTTTGGGAATGGAAAAAAAAATATCAGTATAACTCAGTCCCCGAGACTGTGAAAACTATCATCATACTTTCATTCATTTAGTGATAGGCACATTGGTCCAGGGAGGCTTCTGAAAACCCAATTTTCTTGCTTCAGCTATTTTGACTGGCCTAGAAAGGAATACTGACCTTATAAGCTTTTGCTTAATATAAAGGAACAATTGACAGGGGCTCTATTTTAGCCTTTATTGGACTGTGAGGAGAACCCAATCTTAGCTTTCAATAGGCAGACACAGAAATGTGAAAAATAGTTCCCCAAATCTTTGATGGTTTACATTTGGTAATTTTCTTGCTCTCATGAGTTATTTCTTTTGTCTATTCCCCAAGAGATTGCCCCCTTCTCTCTTTTTAATCCTTTTTCCTTACTTTTTTTCTTTTCCTATCTCTAATTTCCTGAGAGAAAGTACAAGCTGGGAGATTTTTATAAATGGATTAAAGTTGAGGGTATTGTATTAGGTTGTGCTTCTGTGTTCCTGCAAGCCATAACTTAGTGCATGTAGCCAAATGTCTTTCCTCTAGGATCACTTAGATTGATGGGTAGTCCAAGTTGATCAATATAATAAAATACATAGGTTTTGATTCATGGTAATTGTTCAAGGAAAATAATATTAGGGAAAGCTGTGTGAATCAAGAGAGGGCTTTTAATATAACAGTGTGCCTAATTTCTGTGGGTAGGGTCAAAAGAACACTGATTGAAAATTGGGGTTCTGATGGCTCTGATTGTTTAGATAGCAAAGTTATTTGCCAAAGGATCATAGATTTTGGTCAGGGGTTCTTAATCTGGAGTCCATAAACCCTAGGTACATGGTTAGATTTTTAAGGGTTCTATAAAAAATTAAATCTTGATTTTCACTAACTTCTAATTGAGATTTAGTATTTTCTTCTATTATTTAAAATATTATTATTATATAGTTTTAGATAGCCAAAAAGTATACATAGATCAGAAAGATAAAGGATCTGGGATCTAGAAAACTTCAGTTTTCTAGTTCCTAGTTTCTTAAGCTATGATTTATAAGCTCATATGGGGCCTTGTAACTGATTATGGGAGTCACAAAATTAGGATTTATTATCAGTAAATGTTTGATTCCTATAACTATGTTGTATACCTATATACCCGAGGTTACATAAAAATTTCTCAGTCAAAAAGGGGTCACTAGTGGAAAACATTTAATAAACCCTGAACTCTAGTCCATCTCCCTCATTTTGCAATGAGGAAACTAAAACCTTAGAATGTGAATTGATTTGTTTGAGTTCTCAAATAGAATAATATTAAAGATGGGATTTAAATTCAGTTTATCTGGTTCCAGGAACACTGCTTTTATCATTCTGTGCCAAGTTGGCTCTGTAGGAAAGAGGGAAGGAAACAAGCATTTTTATTTTATTTTATTTTTGTATATTTTCAGGACTTTCTTGTTTTTCACTGTTATCACCTTTTTTATTTAAGTTTTTTATTTTCAAAACATATGCAAAGATAATTCTCCAACATTGATCCTTGAAAGACCATGTGTTCCACTTCCCCTCCCTTCCCCTTATGTCCTCCCCTCCATGGCATGTAATTCAATATATGTTAAATACAGTAAAAAAATAATATGTTAAACCCAATGTAGACTTACATATTTATACAATTATTTTGCTGCACATGAAAAATCAAATGACTTTTGTTTACAAAAATGAGAAAGAAAATAAAATTCAAGCAAACCATAACAAAAGAGTGAAAATGCTCTGTTGTGATCCACCTTCAGTTCCCACAGTCCTCTCTTTGGGTGTAGATGGCTTTCTTCATTACAGAATAGTTGGAATTGGCCTGAAACAAACATTTTTAAAGCTACATGCCAGACATGATGACAAGCACTCTACAAATATTATTTCATTAAATTCTCACAACAATCCTAGGAAATAGGTGCTATTATTATTCCCATTTTACAGATGGGGAAATTAATGCAAACAGATTAATGGACTTCTCCAGATCACATAACTAGTGAGTGTCTGAGACCAGATTTGAATAATAGTCTTCCTGATTCTAGGCCCTATATTCTATCCATTGTGCCACCCTGCTGTGTCCTTGAACTTACTCTGGATCTGGGAGCAGAAAAAGGTGGGAGAATTAGCCAATTAAGAATATGTACTGAAAGCAGATAGATAGGTAGAATAGCAAATGTTAAAGACAAATTGTTCACTACTGAGGTTCTGTGGGCATTGACACTATTTGACTTCCTCAGGATGATAAAAGGCTGAAACCTGCCTAGAATTGAGATAAACTGAAAGTGTAATAATCTGTGCCTATTAACTCTTGAGTTGCCATTTCCCTTCCTGTTTCCATTGTTACTTTGCATTTATTTGATATTTACTTATATCCATGTATTTTATTGTCCCCAATAGCTCTCCTTATGGATAGAGACTGTGTCTATTAAGTTTCCACACTCCCAGAATCTGGCATAATTTTGGGGATATAGTAAGCATTCACTAAGTGCTTGTCAGATTAATGCTATGGCCCTGGATATAAAGCTATTTCTCAAATTCTGCACTTTTAGGACTAACTTGGAAATATCCATATGCACACACACATTCCTAACATCCAAGATTTTATCTGGATATATTGTGCTTTGTTCCCATGTCTTTGTACAGAAATTAATTGTATTGGGTGATTTCTCCATCTTCAGCCTAGTTAGAAGCCATCAATAACTCCCTTAAACATTATTTTCCTTTTTGATGGACCCCAAACATGACTTTCCATTTGCTGTCTCCAGGCCTGGGAAGTACTTACCTCTTAGAATCCCTGGCTTCCTTTACGACCTTCAGGTAACATAGAAGTCTTTCCTGAATCATTACAATTGGAGAGGCCATCTCTCTCCTTCAATTACTTTAGGTTTATTAAGCTGTACATTTCTTCCCCTAGTAAATGTAGGTTCTTCGATACTAACGATTATTTTTTTTTCTTTTCCTGTAATTCCAGCACTTATCATAGTATCTAAAACACAATAAGGGCTAGTTGAATTAACAGAGAATTGAAGACTCTGCTTTCTAACACAGACCTAGACCTTGTTGACTGGTAGAGGGATTGTTTGAACATACTCAGGAATAAACTGAATTAATTTCAGTTTGTGCCACTTATGACCCATCCCTTCTGCGGAGATGCGGTCCAGATGTTGTTATTTTAGGCAATTCAGACCAAATAAAAACAGATTTAAAACATTTATTTTAGAGGCTAAGTATGAGAATACCATCTAAACATAGCTTCAAGAGTGAAAGGATACTTCATTTTAAAACTGACTGGTCAAACATCGGTGCAAATTTTGGTCAATATACATGAATTAGCCTTGGTTAGGGTATCTGTCTCAGCAAATGAGCCTCCTTTCCATTTCTTGTAATCTCTCCCATCAGAATGATATGCTAATTAATTGTTGATAGGAGTAATGTTTTGGTGCATGTTGTTTTCATTGGAGTCTCCATCCCAGAGGCACCTTAATTCCTGTGTAGCCTTTTCTCCCATATGACCTTCATAGCACATCTTTCCAATGCATTGGATTCCTTTCCTTTTATCTCAGAGGCACCATCATACTTCAGAGTGCCCATCTGTTGTATCTCTTTCATGACATATGATTGATCCACCTCATTTTTCCAGTCATGTATTTTCCTGAAAATGTTTTTATGTCACTTCTTGCATAGAATTCATCAGTGATAACGTGTTGCAACCTGCTTATGCCAACTGTGCATCTGATCCTTGTTCTTTGGGTTATTCAGAATAACCCATTTATAATAACTAGGTTATTAATAATTCTCTTGAGAATATGGTGCTCTATGCTTTTGAATTCTATAATATATATGTATGTTAAGAGATTGGCTTTCTTAGAAGCAAGAATTTTGAAATCTTTGGGAAAAACCACTGTAGTTTTCCAATTGCAGTCTCTGCTCAGGTCTTCCTACTCATGTCTCAGTTCTAGATTCTGCTCATTATCTGAATGTAGTGCCTGTCTAAAATGTAAACATATGTGTATATATGTATCAATATTTCTATATTATGCATATACATGTGTGAATACAATTAAGTATTTATGTATCAGAACTAAGAGAACATATGATACAAATTATAAGCAGCATGGTTTTTTCATGCACTTTATTATGCACTCTTAGACAACAGCTATGGATTTCACTAAGGAGGTCTTGTAACATTCATGATATAATTTCATAATTCATTTCATTAGATTGTAACCATGCATCTCTGCTTCTTGAAAGGAGTTATGTACTTGATATTATTGTTTTCCTCAAGCATTTCCTGACATGAATAGAAATTGGACTTCCTTGGGGTCAGTTCAGAGTATTCAGAATCTGTTTCCCTGGTTGTTGCTACTGCTCCTTTTGCTGTCATTGTTTTAATCAGCAGAACCCTTTCATCAGTGATCCTTTACAAAAAAAAAGGATGATTGGCCCAAAATCTCTATGTGTGTGTTAAAAGGTCATTCTAGGTTGATCAGGTTCAGATGCAACTGGAACCATTGATTTCACGGAGAATTTTCACTTAGTTCTCAGCCCAGTACTTCCCTCCCCCCACCTCCCACCATACCTTGGCAAGCATAAAATTTCAAAATATTGAGTTCTTTGTCCTACATTTCTCTTCCATATGGAGTGTTCTTAGACTGTATTCTCCTAAGATGCTATATCTGATTCACAGTTTTAAAAACGGAATCTGGAGGCCATCTAAAACATTTTCTTTCTCCTTTTAAACATATTCTTTGGTTCATTTGGGAGCACAGCATTTATTTTGGGAGAACGGAGTGAGACATTCTGGTCACAAGTCTGGCCTAAAGAATCTGGCATTTGATAATCAGTGCTGAAAAATGTCGTGAGTGCCCATGAATATACTTGATCCAAAGATTTTTTCCACAGCTAGTATTTATGGTATTTTTCCAACCGTTCAAGATATTTTATGTAGAATGGTGGGAATTACAACCACATGGTAAACTGCAAACTTAATTTTATATCTACCATTTCTACTGAAGCAGATGATCATAGCATCACAAAATTGGAAGGAATGTCAGAGGTCATAAATTGCAATGGGTCCCTGAACAGGAATCCTTTATTGCAATATTCTTTAAAATGGCCTTCACTGAAAGAGAGTCTATTATCACTTGAAGTGCTTTTACTTTTGGAACAATTATTTAAATATATTTTACACATGTATATCTATCTTTTGTCTTTTTGTTGTTTTTTAGTTGTTTTTCAGTCATGTCATGTCTGACTCTTCATTCCCATTTGGGGTTTTCATGGCAAAGATACTGGAGTAAGTTTGCTGATTCCTTCTCCAGCTCATTTTACAGATGAGAAAACTGAGGCAAACAGGGATAAATGATTTGACTGGGATCACACAGCTGATAAGTGTCTAAGGTCAGATTTGAACTCAGGAAAATTGATTTTTCTGACTCCTGCCCAGTTTTCTAAACTCTGTATCATCTAAATGCCCTTCTCTTTTACTTTTTATATCATTTCATTTCCAAATATACTCCTGCTCTCTCTTTCTAGAGAATCATTATTTATAATGAAGCAAAAAAAAATTCAGTAAAACCAATTAATATGTTGATTATAACTAATCATATTTGCAACATTCCATATACATACTCCATTCTTTTATAGAGAAGGAAGGGATACTTTCTCCTCTTCTTTATGATTAAATTTGATTATAATTTCACAATGAGAAAATTCTAATTGTTTAGAAGTTTGTTTTTTCCCATATTACACCTCCATCTACCATCATATGATTTTCCACCTAGTTCCCCTAATTCTCCCTATGTAGCCAAAAAGAATAAGTCAAATTCTTCTTATGTATGACAACCTTTCAGGTACTGGAAGAAAACCATTATCTGCTGCTATGTTCTCTTCTTTCAACTGATCCACACATGACATGGTCTTTAGATCTTTTACCATTGTTTATTTTTCCTAGTACTTTGCTGGCACTTAGCACTCAATAGAATAGTCCACATATGGTCTGACCAAGACAAGGGACAGAAAAACTATTATGTTATCATTTTGAACTTCATAGCAATATTCTAATGTGCCGTTAAGCATCTACTATGTTCAAGGCATTGTCCCAGGAGCTGAGGATATGAAGACAAACAAATAAGCAAAACCCAATGCTTGTCTTCAAGGAGCTTATGTTCTATTAGAGGGATACAACAAAGAAAGAAATAAGTAAATGTGTGGGAGGTGGGAAGAACTTGAGGGTATGGAATGCTTCACAAATGTGTCTTCTTGCATAATGATCATGCTATTAATTTTCTCTGTATCATTCTAAGTTTAATACATGCACTGTTTCCATGGTTTATTCAATTCAATTCAACAACCATTAAATCATTATTACTATGAACTAGGCAATGGTGTCATTAAAAAAAAAAAAAAAAAGAAACTATCCCAGCCACAAAAAGGCTTTTATGTGTGGGTCCTTTTAATGGAGGAAATTTGTCCCATTCTCTTCCTCTCTGATTCTTTTTTTTCTTCCTGCTGTTTAAATGCAGCCATTTCCCAAAATTCTCTTCCCAGGTTTCTCTCTTTTTTCTCTCTTTTCCTTGGCAATCTCATTCACCCTCATGGCTTCAATGATCACATTTGTGTAAAAGACTCAGAAATTTCTATTTTTTGACCTCTCTCTCTCTCTCTCTCTTGCCCTTAGGCTTGAGTTTCCCTCTGGTTAGTAGATATAATTATCTAGAGATCCTTCTAGAAGCTTCAGTTTAAACATGTTTAAATCAATTTGTTCTTCCTCATACTTTAAACCAACACTTCCCTCCAGTTTTCCTATTTCAGTCAATGATTTAGTTATTTTTCTAGTCACCTGGTCTTAAAATTTAGACTTTTTTGGAGGGGGAACATTGTGCTGTCTCCACCCCCATGTCCCAAAAGTTTGACTCAGTTTTGTGAGTTTCATGATGTGATTACTATGATCCATATCTAGAATAATTTTTGTACTCTCTGAAGGCTATAGATTTGTCAGGGATAAGAAAGGACATAGATCATCTAGTTATGTGGCTGGTGAAGTTTATTGCTCTTGATTGTGGAACATTAGAAGCAACTCCCCATCAGTAAAATTCAAATTTAACTCAAATATTTATTAAGTAACTTGCTATGGAGAAGGGTGGTCTTTTGGAAAGAGTGCTGGAGATAGTGGTTCCAGGTATGAATAATAATTGTCTTTATCTGTGACAAACTTTGGCACATCACCTCAGTTTTTTTTTCTTTTTCTGATTCCTCATCTATAAAATGAAAGTTTGGATTAGATGACCTTTGAGGACCCTTATAATTCTAAACCTATTGTCTCATGAGCTGTAATTTTATGTGCAAGTCCTGATGCTAAGTGCTAGGGTTCTAATCATAAAATGGTGTTTAGGATAGGATTCTGGACTAAGAGTTGGAAAAGTCTGAGATCCAGCCTCAGTCACTTCCTAGCTGTGACATTAGGCACATCACTCAACATCTGCTCACTTTGATTTCTTCATTTGTAAAAAATAAAAATAAAAGAAAATACATCCCAAAGTTGTTGTGAGGGTGAAATGAATAATATTTGTAAAGTGCTTTGCAAAACTTTAAGTGCTACATCAATGCTATTATAATTATTTTAGCAGTTATTATTATTATTAATGATACAAAGACAAAGATTGTAATGCCAGAGAAACTGAGGCAAGATAGAGATTAGAGCATTTTTAATATTTTATTTGAAAGGTAGAGATTCTGCTGGGGGTATGCTGCCCCCAGGCTGATGTCCAAAACATCCAGCTGCTAATGTGTGCTTCCCATGAAGTATATATACACACGTGGGTCAACTACAGGGGTAGACTGAGGCAGGGGTAGAGACAGAGCACTGAGAGCAGGAAAGGACTATCAATCCAGTTCTGACAAGGTGAGGAGAGGCATCGGACATTCTGATAAGTTGGGATGGGGAGAGGCAACAGACATTCTGATGATGTCTAAGATAGAAGATCTCTATCCTTACCAAACATCCTGATGATTAAGAGGGAGAGGTAGTGTCGCAGGATTGAGCACAACAATTAGGAACTGAGGCAGAACAATTCAGGGAAACTGAGGCAGGACAATTAGGAAAACTAAGTCAGGACAATAAAAGGGAACTGTGGCACAACAAGATGAAATACTCCTTGTCCTCAATATACTTTCGTTCTAGGGGATGGCTGGGTGGAAGGGTATAATACAAAATAGTTAAATGCAAAGCGATGTGAGGAAGAAGAAAGAACTCATGATTGGGTATTGATTAGCAAAGACTTCACATAAGACTTAGTATCTTAGCTGAACTTTGGATAAAACTAAGGCGTCAAGGAGGTAGATTTGTATTTTTGATGTGGGATTTATCTTTTAAAAGATATGGAGACAAAAGATGGATTATTCCATTTGGGAATAGACAATAGACCAAATTGGCTGTAACACAGAATTCAGGAATAGGCTTCAAAGGTAGGCAGGCAGGAATCAGGTCAGGGCAGATTGTAAATACAACTTATGGAATTTGTTTTACTTTAGAGACACTTAAAACTTCTGAGTAGAGAAGTGACATGTTCAGACATATATTTAGGAACATACATTTGGCAGCTATGTTGAGAATTAATTGGAAAGGGGAAGAGACCAGAAATAGAGAGTTCAACTAGGAGGTCTCCTGACCCCCAAACACTGTGAAGTTCAATTGGAGCTTTCTGGAAGTAGAAGAAATGAGCTGCTTTGGTAGGTAGTGAATCCTCCATTGTCGGAGGCTTTCCAGGTGAGAGCAGGTGACAACTTGTCACATTGGTGATAAGACAAAGCAGAATTTCTTTTAGCTATAGTTTGAACTAAATGTTTAGGAACAAGTTCTTGATGATCTTTGAGTCCCACTTTTTTTCTGAGATTAGGATTCTGGGTCTTGCTTAGGCACACATTGGAATAAGTAGCCCATGAGCCCCTATCACTTCAGAGAATCTAGTATTTCTGTGGGCTTTTAGTTCTATACAACTGCAATCATAACCATTAGGAAGATGTTAACATTTATTTTCAAGCTGCTTTTTTAGAACCCTGCAATAAAAAAGCCAAAACAGGCCTTTATTTTTTCTTTGCATTTACCCTTAAGCTGCATTTTCATTAAGACATTTGCTTTGCAAAGTGCTATAACTCTTTTCTTTCTGAAAGCTTTATTGTTTTAGGTGTTCACAAAATATCCTCCTCTTGATCTAAAATTCTTAAAACTGAAAAAAAAAAACCCATAAGAGAATAGCACTATAATGGAGCTTCTTTATAATGTTGTTGCTATGTAACTGTTCTAGTCTTCTAGGCTTACCATTGGTTGTCTACCTTTGCCTTACCATTAGTTGTCTGTTCAGCTTTTCATCCTATTTAATTCTTGAGAAGTAACATGGAAGACAGGAAAGAAAGAAAGAAGGAAGAAAAGAATAAAAGAAAATTAGGAAGAAAAGAAAGAAATAAGGAAAAAAAGTATTTATTAAATGTGCTAGACGTTGTAATTCTTTTACAATTTATCTCATTTGATTTTCATAGCAAGCATAGGAGTCACCATTATTATTATCCCCATTGTACATTTGAGGAAATTGAGACAAATTCAGTAAAGTGACTTGCAGAAGAGTCATATATATAATACGTTTGTCAGGATTTTATCTTATTGAATGATAAAAAAATCATTATGCTTCAAGCAATTCTATTACATTTTGGAAAGCTTGAGTCATTAGGGAGTTTTTGCTTATATGAATTCTCAATTTTTCTTCCTTGTAATTTCTGTCCTTTAGTCCATATTTAGTATATATATATATATATATATATATAACCTGAATATGAAACTTTTGTCAGAGAAACTTGCTGCAAAGATTTACCTTTAAAGTTAGCTGATGCCTTTGTAATTTTTGACTATATTAATGTTATGTAAAACTTTTAAAATTTTATATAATCAAAATTTATATTTTATCTTCTGTGATTTGTCTCCCTATCCTTTGATTGGTCATAAACATTTTACTTATCCACCATTGAGGTTATTTTCTTCTTTTCTTTTCTAATATGGTCATATTATTATCTTTTTATCTCTAAATTGTATATCCATTTGGAACTGATCTTATTTAGCATTTATTCTGAGGTGTTGGGCTATACCTAGTTTCTGCTTTCTAGTTTTTCCAGTAGTGTTTATGAAATAATGACCCCTTATGCCATTTAGATTGACTATTTGGGTTTGACAAACTTTACATTTTGATTCTTATCTTATGTACCTAATGTGACCGGCTGATTGGTTACTCTTTTAAAATTGATACCAAATGGTTTTGGTGGTTACTATTTTGTAATATAATTTGAAATGTTGCTAGACTCTTCTTCTCTTTAACTTTTCATTATTTCCTTCGAAATTCTTGATTTTTTTTTTTGTTGCATCAAATAAATTTCATTTCTCCCTTCTCCTCCCCAGCTCTATAAAATAATCTGTGGGGTAGTTTGATGATAACAATCAAACTTGGAATGGTAACAGTACCAAATAGATTAATTTAGGTAGTATTGCCATTTTAAAATTAAATTTAGATGATCTATCTTTAAGCAATTCATATTTCTCTAATTATTTGGATTGTCTTTATTTGTACAATATTTTTGAATTTTTCCTACAAGTGCCCACAGATTGACTCCTAATATTTTTTATACTATGTAGTTGTTTAAAAAGGATTTTCTCTTTCTATTTCTTCTAGATGAATTTTGTGGGTGCTTTAGAGAAACTGATGATTCATCTGGATTTATTTTATATTCTGATTCCTTCCTGAAATCATTAATTATTTAAATTAAATTTTAATTTACTCTTTTGCACTCTCTTGATCAGGAGTTCTTAACCTGGAGTCCATGAATTGTTTTTACAAATATTTTGAAAACTATGTTTCAATATAAATTATTTCCTTTGTTATCATGTATATTTTATTTTATGTATTTAAAAACATTATTCTCAGAGTCAGTAGGCCTCACTAAATTGCCAAAGGGATTCTTTGCAAAAATATATCATCATGACATCTTCAGAAAGTGATAGCTTTACTTCCTTTTTTCCTAAGACTCTTTTTGCTTTTCCTCATTTGTCTTATTTTTATATTTATATGATATATGTTTGTATATGTATATATTTATAACATTCATATCAACGTATAAAACAGCAGTGTTGATAACAGGTCCTGATTTTACCAGACAGACCTTAGAGCCTTTTCCAATTATATTATTTTGGCACTTGACTTTAGATATATAATACTTAGCTATTAAAAAAGTCAATTTGTTCCTATGCTTTTGAGTTTTTTATTTTTAATGAAAATAGGTATTGGATTTGGTTGAAAGATTTTTAGCATCTGCTAATATAATAATATAATATTTATTATTTTTTCATTAATACAATTTTCTATATTTATTGTTTTTCTTTTATTGAATGTACCTCATATTCCTGCTACAAATCTGACTTGATCATAATCTTTTTAATATATTATAGCCTTTTTACTAATATTTTATTTAATAGTTTTGCTTACATTATTATTAAGGATATTTATTTATAGTTTTTATTTTTTATTTTGAATATGTGTTTGATTGTATTTGCATCAGAGAGTGAAGTCAAATCAATAAGCATTTATTAGGTCCATATGATATCCTGATACTATACTGGGGATACAAAGAAAGGCCAAACTAGTAACTACCC
Organism: Antechinus flavipes; assembly: GCF_016432865.1. Lineage (NCBI taxonomy): Eukaryota > Metazoa > Chordata > Mammalia > Dasyuromorphia > Dasyuridae > Antechinus > Antechinus flavipes. Next base: position 134,422,501 of record NC_067399.1, on the reverse strand, counting down.
TCAAAGAATTCACTTTCTAAAAGGGTTGACAATATGCAAATAACTATAGTAACTAAGAAATATACTGGATAAATTAGATATATTCTCAGTGGAAAGACATGGACATTGAAAGGGGCTAGGAAAAGCTTTTGCAGAAAGTAGAAGTTAAGCTAAAACTTGAAGGAAGCCAGGGAAGTCAAAGAGAAACAATGAAAAACCAGGAGGGAGAACCTCCAGGCCTGGGGGATAACCAGTGAGCTTGAGTTGTATGTTAGAAAGACCAGTTTCAGTGTATCATAGAATAAGTGGAGGAAAGGAAAATGTAAAAATTCTGAAAGATAGGAAGGAATCATGATGGGTTTTAAAAACCATGTAGAGGACTTTATGCTTGACCTGGAGCTACTGATGTATAGTGAAAGGGGAGGGGGTGTTGATGACATGGTTAAACCTACATTTTAGGAAGATTCACTTTGGCTGCTGAGTGGAGGATTGACAGGAGTGAATAGAAATTTGAGTCAGGGAGCTGAAGGCTACACCAAGATAGTTATTAAGTTAGGAAACATGAAGTAGAATAGCCAGGACTTTGTAAAAGATAGCATATGAGGAATAAATGAGAGTGAAGAGTTAGGATGATGCCTAATTTGTGGGTCTGACTGGCAGAATGGTGGTGCCCTTCAAAGTACTAGAGAAGCTGGAAAGAGGAGAAGGTTTTTTTTTTTTTGGGGGGGGGGAAGAGAAGATAATTCGGTTTTGCACATAATGAGTTTACAATCTACAAAGAAAATCTTTTGAGATTTCCAATAAACAATGGAGATGTGAGTATGTGATTCAGGAAAAAGGTTAGGAGACTTACCCATATAGAAAAGATCATTTAATTTATAGGAGCTGATAAAATCGCTTAACAAGATCATATAGAGGTAAAAGAGAGCCCGAGACAGAGCACTGATACCAGTGGTTAGTGGGTGTGGCCTGGATAGAGATCCAAAAAAGAGACTGAGAGACCGCAGTCAGATATATAGCAAGAGAGAAGTGTCACAATATCTAGGAAATGAAAGAGTATCAAGGAAAAGTAGGTGATCAGTAATATCAAAGGCTGCTGAGAGATCAAGAAGGAAGAGGATTGAGAAAAGATCCATTGAATCTGGTAATTAAAATATTGTTGGTAATTTTGGGAAAAGATGTTTTAGTCGAAGGGTGATGTCAGAAGATCTGCAGAGAATCTAGAAGAGAAGTGGAGATATCTAATGTAGATGGATTGCTCAAAGAATTTAAATACAAAAGGAAGGAGGGATGTGAGGAAATAGCTAGTAGGGATAGCTGGATCAAGTCAGAGTTTTGTTGTTTTGTTTTTAGAATAGGAGAAATATAGGTTAAGTTGCTATGTAATAGAAAAGTTGATAGATGGAGAAATTGAAATTTACTGAGAGGTTAAGGATATAGAAGGGGAAATGTGCTGGAAAAGGTAAGATGGAATAGGATTACCTGTGCATATAATGGGGTTTACCTTAGCAAAGAAGAGTCATCTCTTTATTTGAGATAGGTGAGGGAGGAGATAGTGGAAAATATAGCTGAGTGATGTGAAATGAGAAAGACAAAAGATGGAATTCTTAACAAATAACTTCTTTTTTGTTTTTAATAAAATTTGAAGCAAGATTCTTAGCTAAGATGGTGGGAGGAAGGGATGCTTTGAGAGATTTAAGAAAGGACGAAAAGATTTGCAAAAGGTACTGTGGTGAATGGGACAGTAAATCAATTAAGGAGACATAAAATGATTGCCTTGCTGCAGTGTAGACCCAGCTGAGATTATATAACATAAATTTGTATAGGAAGAATCCATTCTATTCTTAATTTTTTAAGAAAATAGATTGTATAACAATGGAATAAATCATCCTTTGATAGGATTTATTTGTGAATTCATCTGGCCTTATGTTTTTTCATGGAGGTTCATTTGTGGCTTGTTCAAATTATTTTTTATGAAATCAGGAGAGTATTTAAATCCAATTGTTTTCTTATTCTTGGTACTTTATTTTGGCAAATATTCAAAGATTCATCTAAATTATTATTAAATAATTTATTTTTATCAAATCTCTTTTTTCTCTTTAATTTTGTTAAATTTTCAATGGAAACAAAATCAAGAAAGTTCCTAAGCTACTGAATCATGATTCCTTATGTCTTGGATAAATTTTAGAACCTCTTGTGACTTGGTGTGGGGTAGTTCAAAGCCATTTTATAACATTCTGCTATTTAGGAATTTTTGTATTTCTGTAACAATTCTCTTTCAAATCTCTTTCAAAATATTAGTCAGAGATCATTATTTCCTCATTGGAATCAAGCCTCTGAGGACACCTAGACATTTTTTAAATCTCCACTTAAGGCAGCTAGATGGCCTACTGGATAGAACACCAGCCCTGAAGTCCGGAAGGCCCTGAGTGCAATTGTAACCTCACACACTAACACTTCCTACCTAAGTAACACTGGGCAATTCACTTAACCTCAGTTGCCTCAGCAAAAAAAAAAAAAAAAAAAAAAAAATCCCACTCCATTTTTTTAGTTGGATATTTAACTCACCTGGGATTCTTCTGACAACATTTTTGTTATAGCCTTAAATGAAAATGGGAATTTTATTAGTAAATAACCTCCCACCCTAACTATCAGTACTCTAGGATTTGTATTGCTTTTTCCTGGTATTCATTCTTCTTTAGAGAAAGTTAACAGCTGGGTTTATTTATGTATTTTTTTTTTTTTTTTGGTGGTTGTGTTGTTGTCATATTATACTATGTTTTGTTTTGACTGGTCTTCTCATCTATCTTCCAACTTCAAGAAGACTTTCCTATAAAGAAACCAATATAGTTAGCATATTTTAAGCATGTTCCTTAAGAGCTTTAACTTTTACACATTTCCTTGGCAGAATACCCATTCTTAAAAACCATAAAATTAATTAATAAAATGTGTATCGCAGAGAATTCAAAACTCAACTGAAGAGCTAATTAAAGATGCAAAAAATCAGCTCAATATAAATTTAGAAGGTCAAAGACAGAGGTTCTGAGTCAGCTTGATGTTAGCAAACACATGAGCAGTGATGTCACAAAAATATTGCTTTTTTCAAGTAATTCAAATACCATGTGCTTAGATATTTCAAAGATCCATGATTTCACTAGTGGGTTTTTCCTCCTTTCACCCCTAGAGATTGTTGTTTGTCCTTCATTCTTGAAACGGACCATGACATCAGGGTGGTAATGCCCTGACATGCAAGTTAATTGGATTTATTAAAACATAGTGACACGTTAGTATATGGTCTTCATGAGTAACGTTGACCCAAAAATATTTTCCAGTAGTTAATGTTTTGTTGATGAGTCTCTTTGCACATTTAAAATAGATTAGACACAGATGGCATAGAGGGGTCTATACATGAAGCCTTTTGATCTTAGTAGAACTTTTCTATAATCAGTTATTATCTGGACCAGTGTCTGTGGACTCCCCCTCTTCTCTTCCTATTTCCCAGAATAATGAGCTTGCTTTCCTGGTAAGGAAAGTAAGGCGCTCTGAGTACTCAGTGGTGATGATAGGCACTCAATTTGTGTTTTGCTGGCATAGTTTTCAAGAACCTAGAATCTCTTCCATCTAAAGAAAAGGCAGTGGAGTGTACCTTCAGTGGAAGAGTAGATGAAAATCCATCTGATAAGCTATTGAGAAAAAGCTTCTGCTGATCAGATGGGCTGAGATCCTCATTTCTTATGAAATCTTATGTTAAAGTACTCTTTCTGGTGACTATGTGAAAGGAATGTAAACTAAAATTAAAGAGGTAATTAATAGTGTAATGCTGCATAATCTCAGAGAACTAATGAAAGACCTTGCCCTATGGCATTAGGACTTTCAGAGCTTCCTTTAGAATTCTTGGCAGTGCCATAGCTAAATGATTTCAGTGAATGGTATTTATGAGCTAATCAATATTCTGATTCTGTTGACCGTCAAGGGGAGTTTTGAAGTTAATCTGCTGTCAGTTGAGCACTATAGGATATGGAATTTTTATGAACTATTCTCTATGTAAAGGAATACTAAGAATGGCTTACAATATTAGTGCCTTAAAGTCCAAAATGTGCTTGCCCAGAAAAGCAATCCTGTAACTAAAATATTAATGTGCCAGAAATGCACATACTCTTTTTAATAAAAATAATACGCTGCTCTGGGCATAAGGTTTAGAGGGATAGTCCTTGAATCTTTAAAAAAAAAATGTATGCAGTATCCCTCAGGCACTATGGTGCACCTGCAGTATAACTGTTTTTTTTCTAACACCATCTATCCTAATCCATTTTTCTTTGCATTCAAATGCCCATAATTCTAGTGGGTCTTGTAATTTCCCACAGGGGAAAGAATTCTTGACCTATGATTCTTTTGTTTTCCTCACACTTTTTAAGTTAGCTTATGGTCTGAGACTGCTCTGATTCATACGAGAATCAATGAGCCTTCAAACCTCTGTAATTAGAGGTGTGGCTCTTCACTCATGACTACCTCTAAGTAGAATCCTATTGAACAGATCACTGGGGTAACTTTTAAATGATGTCTAGGGGCAAGTAACACAAAATGATCCCTCAAATAAACTTTTCTAAGCAGATACTCTAGATTCTAGTTAGAAGAGGTCCTAGGCTATCACAATACTACTGTTGGGGAGCTCACTACTGTAGACAGGTAAGCAGCTTTCAGGAGGGGGAAAGTAGTTAGCTGGTAACTTGCTATTTTAATGAATTCTTCTTGCTAACTACATGCTAAGATCTATTGTGTAGTTGATATTGAAGTAGAACAAATGCTCTCAGCATCCTTGAAATTCAGTGTCTTGGAATACTCAGTTACCCTGCTCTGAACACAACACTGTTCCTGAAGATTGTATTTTTAATAACTCAAGTATACTAGAGGGACTTCCTAATAAGGCCCTTAAATCCAATCCAGAAATCAGAGGCCAATTACACATTTCTAAAGGACCTATAATGTATGATGCATTATTACCCAGAGAGTATAAATAAGTCAGACTTATTATGGAGCCTATGATTGAAGTTCCTGATCTTGGGCAGAGTAGATAAGATTCATATAACAAGGAAAAATAGAAAGTGTTCATGAGCTGAAGCTGCAGATAAGAGAGACTATATCAGCAATAGGCAAAACTCTTCCTCTAATTTTTGCTATGCCTGATACTGTGTACATGGACAGGTGCTGTCTACTCAACAGCTCTGTCTCTATGATAATTATCAATTCAAAATTTAGCTAACACTTAGCACTTACCATGTACAAGTCACTGTTCTAAGTACTGGAGATTAAAAAAAAAGATGGAAAAACAACCACCACCAAAAAATTAAAAAAAAAAAGAAACTCACCCCCTGCTTTCCAAGACTTTTTTTTCTTTTTTTTAAAATAATAGGTTTTTTTTTTAAATTTTCAAAATACATGCAAAGTTAATTTTCAACATTTACCCCTGTAAAACCTTACCTTCCAAATTGTTCTCCTTCTCTTCTCCCCACTCCCTTCCCCTAGACAGCAATCCAATATAGGTTAAATATGTGCAATTCTTTAAAACATCTTTCCACTTTTATCATGCTGCAGAAGAACAATCAGATCAAAAAGGGAAAAATGGGGGGGGGGAAGCAAGAAAACAATGAAAAAGGTGAAAATACGATGTTGTGATCCACATTCAATCCCTATGGTCCTCTCTCTGGGTGTGCAGATGGCTCTCTCCATCATGAATCTATTGGAAATGGTCTGAATCACCCCATTTTTGGAAAGAACCACGTCCATCAGAGTTGATCATCACATAATCTTCTTGTTGCTATATACAATGTTCTTTTGGTTCTTCTCACTTCACTTAGCATCAGTTCATGTAAATCTCTCTAGGCCTCTCTGAAATCATCCTGCCGATTGTTTCTTATAGAACAACAATATTCCATTGCATTCTTATACCATAACTTAGTCAGCCATTCCCCTAGTGATAGGCATCCACTCAGCTTCCAGTAGGATTTTATTTTTGTAATACAGAGAATATATCTCCCATATTTGTCCTCCCACCATTTCCTTAATTCAGTAAATTATAGTAACTCCTTATTACTTTTAGAACCAAATATATTGTTCCCTGTTTGACTTTTAACCCCCCTTCTAACCTGTCCTTTCTTTTCCAATCTTATACCTCATTCCCCTCCGGTTTTATGGAGCTTATTGTTTCTTGAATCTAACCTTTTGAGCATTAGCACTAGCTCTCCCCCATCCTTAGAATTCTCTGCCTCCTCATTTCCATTTTCTTGTTTTCAGCCTTCTTTCAAATTTCAGCTAAGCTCACACACCTTCTTCAAAACAAACAAAAAACAAAACAATATGGAAAAAATAAACCTTCAACCACTAGCCCTTAATCTTAGTCCCTTCCTTTTGAGACTATCCCTAATTTATCCTGTATGTCTGTTTGTACATAGCTATTTGCATATTGTCTTCTCCATTAGTCTGTGAGATCCCTGAGAACAGAGAATGTTTTGTGTGTGTATGTGTGTGTGATATGTGACTTGGATATGATTTGGATTAAACTACTGAGATCACAGTATACAACATTATAAGAGCAAATCAGAAATCCAGACAAAGAACTCTAGTACAACTCGAGGAGTAAGGCATCATTTTTAGGTGGGGGAAGAAGGAAATGACAAATGAACTGATACTTGAAAGAAGAGATGGCTACAAACAGATAAAGGGAGATCACCCCAGTCATGAAGAATCACTATATATACAAAGACATAGTTAAGAACATGCAGAATTTGAGAAGAGATAAGCTAGCAGATCACTATAGCTGGAATGTAGAAATTGTCAAATGGAATAATATGAAATAAAGCTGGAAAGTGAAATGGGAACTAGATTGTGGATGCCTTGAAGATTAGCATCAAACATTTGTGTTTTGTCCAGAGGCAATATGAAGATATTGAAGATTTTTGAGCAGGTGAATCATTTCACCAGGTTTTAGAAAAAAAAAAGTTTTGCAACTTTGAGAATAAGAAATCAATATACAAATGTTTTTATATGCCAGGCACTGGGTTAAACACTGGGGACACAAAAGATAAAAATTAAAAAAAAATTCCTGCCCTGACTTCCAGCCAAGATGGCGGAGAGGAGGCACACAGCTGCATAAGCTCCTTGTTTTCTCTCAGAATCCATTTCATTACAAGCCTGTGAATTAATGCTTGACTGGAAAAAAAAAAAACCCACAAATAGTTACCAAGAGAAGACATCCTTGAAATTGGCCAGGAAAGGTCTGTTTTTGCTCGAGGGCAGGGATGGTTTTAGATCAGTTGCAGGCTGAGGGCAGGCAGCTCACACCCAAGCAGACCAGAGAGGGGATGAGGTGTGATCTCAGCCGTCTCTGCAGGGGGAGCTTTGCTACAGGATTGGAGACTTTGCCCTGGCAGCAAGCCAGCAGACAAGCAGAGAAGCTGAAAATACAGGGGGTGAAGAATACAACTCCAAACAGCTGTAGTCTCTGGGGACCTGGCCACCCTTCCCCCGCAGTGTCTCAACACGCTCTCAGAGTCTCAGAGTGCAGAGGCAGCATAGTCCTACTAGTGCTTCGCTGCTGCCCCCACAGTCTGTAGAGGAAGCTTGGTAACACCACCCAGCCCTTCCCCCCAAAAAGCAGATTCCGTTTGGTTTTTTTTTTTCTTTTTTTCTTTGCTAATTTGTCTTTGATTCTTCTCTGACAAAATGAGCAAAAAATTGAAAAGAACCTTAACCCTTGACAGTTTCTATATGGATAGAGAGCAGACTCTAAACCCTGAGGAGACTGAAAACAGACTGTTTCCAGGTGAATCCCCAAAGGAGGAGATCATTTGTTCCTCAGCACAGATGAATCTCATAGAAGAAATTAGAAAGGCTCTCACAAGAGAGCTAAAAGAAAAATGGGAAAAGGAGAGGGAGGCTTGGCAAGAGAGTCTGGAGAAGTCATACCACTTATTTAAAGAGAGAGTGGATAAAGAAATCAAATCCTTGAAAAATAGGATTAGTGAACTGGAAACAGAAAATAGCTCTCTAAAAAACAAAATTGGAAAAATGGAAAGAAATTCCATAGAACAAAAGAACTCAATTGGACAATTAGAAAAAGAGATTTTAAAAAGTGAGTGAAGAAAATACTTAATTGAAAATCAGAATTGAACAAATGGAATTGAATGACTCAAGGAGACAAGAAGAATCAGTCAAGCAAAACCAAAAAAATCAAACAATGGAAAAGAATGTGAAAGACCTGGAAAATACATCTAGGAGAGACAATCTGAGAATTACTGGGCTCCCAGAAAAGTATGATGAAATAAAGAGCCTAGACACTATTTTCCAGGAAATTATCAAAGAGAACTGCCCAGAAGTCATCAAAACAGAGGATAAAATAGACATTGAAAGAATTCATTGATCACCTACTGAAAGGGATCCTAAAATCAAAACACCAAGAAATATAGTGGCCAAATGCCAGAACCCTGAGACGAAGGAAAAAATACTGCAAGCGGCTAGAAAGACCCAGTTCAAATGTAGAGGAGCCACAATAAGGATCACCCAGGATCTAGCAGCGTCCACATTAAAGGATTGAAGGGCCTGGAATATGATATTCCAAAAGGCTAAGGAACTTGATATGCAACCAAAAATAACTTACCCAGCTAGAATGAGCATCTTTTTCCAGGGAAGAAGATGGTCATACAATGAAGTAAGCAAATTTCACCTCTTTTTGATGAAAAAACCAGAACTTAACAAAAAGTTTGATCTACAAATATAGAACTCAAGAGAAACCTAAAAAGGTAAAAAGAAATCTTGGGAACTATATTTCGGCTATAAAGATGTATAAAGAATACATGTATACCTTGTTCTAGAAACTAGATGTGGAAAGGATATTGTACCAGAAAAAGGGTAAAGTGGGGGTACTACATCTCATGAAGAGGCAAAGAAAACCTATTATATCTGAGAGAAAGAATGGAGGGGGATGAATATAGTGGGTATCTTACTGCCATCAGAATTGGCTTTAAGAGAAAAATTTTAGACATATTCAATTTATGGTGAAACTTGTCCCACCTCATTGAAAAGTGAGAAGGGAAAAGTGAAAAGGGAAGGAATAAGCTAAGTGGAAGGGAATACAGAAACTGGGAGGGAAAGGGGTAAGATAGGGGGAGGAACTCTAAGGCAGGGGGGAAAGATACTAAAAAGGGAGGGCTGTGAGAAGCAAGTGGTGCTCACAAGCTTAATATTGGGAAGTGAGGTAAAGGGGAAAGAAGGGAGAAAAACATAAACAGGGGTTAACAAGATGGCAAGTAATACAGAATTGATAATTTTAACCATAAATGTGAACAGGGTAAACTCCCCCATAAAGAGGAAGTGATTAGCAGAATGGATTAAAAGCCAGAATCCTACAATATGTTGTTTACAGGAAACATGCAGGTTAGAAGGTAAAGGAGGGAAAAGACATGCAGCTTAAAGGTAAAAGGTTGGAGCAAAATCTATTATGCTTCAGGTGAAGTAAAAAAGCAGGGATAGCCATCCTGATCTCAGATCAAGCTAAAGCAAAAATTGATCTAATTAAAGAGATAAGGAAGGGCACTATATCTTGCTAAAGGGTAGCATAAATAATGAAGCAATATCAATATTAAACATATATGCACCACGTGGTGCAGTATCTAAATTCTTAAAAGAGAAATTAAGAGAGCTGCAAGAAGAAATAGACAGCAAAACTATAATAGTGGGAGATCTCAACTTTGCACTCTCAGAATTAGATAAATCAAACCACAAAATAAATAAGAAAGAAGTCAAAGAGGTAAATAGAATACTAGAAAAGTTAGATATGATAGATCTCTGGAGAAAATGAAATGGAGACAGAAAGGAGTACACTTTCTTTTCAGAAATTCATGGAACCTATACAAAAATTGACCATATATTAGGACATAAAAACCTCAAACTCAAATGCAGTAAGGCAGAAATAGTAAATACATCCTTTTCAGACCATGATGCAATGAAAATCACATTCAACAAAAAACCAGGGGGAAGTAGACCAAAAAATAATTGGAAACTAAATAATCTCATACTAAAGAATGATTGGGTGAAACAGCAAATCACAGACATAATTAATAACTTCACCCAAGAAAATGACAATAATGAGACATCATACCAAAATGTATGGGATGCAGCCAAAGCGGTAATAAGGGGAAATTTCATATCTCTAGAGGCCTACTTGCATAAAATAGAGAAAGAGAAGGTCAAGAATTGGGCTTGCAACTAAAAATGCTAGAAAAGGAACAAATTAACCCCCCCCCAGTCAAATACTAAACTTGAAATTCTAAAAATAAAAGGAGAGATCAATAAAATTGAAAGTAAAAAAAACTATTGAATTAATTAATAAAACTAAGAGTTGGTTCTATAAAAAAACCAACAAAATAGACGAACCATTAGTAAATCTGATTAAAAAAAGGAAAGAGGAAAATCAAATTGTTAGTCTTAAAAATGAAAAGGGAAAACTCACCACTAATGAAGAGGAAATTAGAGCAATAATTAGGAGTTACTTTGCCCAACTTTATGCTAATAAATTCAACAACTTAAATGAAATAGAATAATACCTTCAAAAACATAGCTTGCCCAAACTAACAGAGGAAGAAGTAAATATCCTAAAAAATCCCATCTCAGAAAAAGCAATAGAACAAGCTATTAACCAGCTTCCTAAGAAAAAATCTCCAGGACCAGATGGATTTACATGTGAATTCTACCAAACATTTAAAGAACAATTAACTCCAATGCTATATAAACTATTTGAAAAAATAGGAAGTGAAGGAGTCCTACCTAACTCCTTTTATGACACAGACATGGTACTGATACCTAAACCAGGTAGGTTGAAAACAGAGAAAGAAAATTATAGACCAATCTCCCTAATGAATATTGGTGCTAAAATCTTAAATAAAATATTAGCAAAAAGATTAAAGAAAATTATCCCCAGAATAATACACTATGACCAAGCAGGATTTATACTAGGAATGCAGGGCTGGTTCAATATTAGGAAAACTATTTGCATAATTGACTATATCAATAACCAAACAAACAAAAACCATATGATCATCTCAATAGATGCAGAAAAAGCATTTGATAAAATCCAACAGCCATTCCTAATAAAAACACTTGAGAGTATAAGAATAAATGGACTTTTCCTTTTTTTTTTTTTTAATAATTTTTTATTGATAGAACGCATGCCAGGATAATTTTTTACAGCATTATCCCTTGCATTCATTTCTGTTCCGATTTTTCCTCTCCCTCCCTCCACCCCTTCCCCCAGATGGCAAGAGTCCTTTACATGTTGAATGGGTTGCAGTATATCCTAGATACAATATATGTGTGCAGAACCAAACAGTTTTCTTGTTGCACAGGGAGAATTGAATTCAGAAGGTATAAATAACCCGGGAGGAAAAACATAAGTGCAAGCAGTTTATATTCATTTCCAGTGTTCTTTCTCTGGGTGTAGCTGCTTCTGCCCATCTTTGATCAATTAAGGCTCTCTTTATCAAAGAGGTCTACTTCCATCAGAATACATCCTCAAACAGTATCATTGTTGAGGTATATAATGATCTCCTGGTTCTGCTCATTTCACTCAGCATCAGTTCATGTAAGTCTCGCCAGTCCTCTCTGTATTCATCCTGCTGGTCGTTCCTTACAGAACAATAATATTCCATAACGTTCATATACCACAATTTACTCAACCATTCTCCAATTGATGGACATCCTTTCATTTTCCAGCTTTTAGCCACTACAAACAGGGCTGCCACAAACATTTTGGCACATACGGTCCCTTTCCCTTCTTTAGTATCTCTTTGGGGTATAAGCCCAGTAGAAACACTGCTGGATCAAAGGGTATGCACAGCTTGATAACTTTTTGAGCATAGTTCCAAATTGCTCTCCAGAATGGCTGGATGTGTTCACAATTTCACCAACAATGTATCAGTGTCCCTGTTTTCCCACATCCCCTCCAACATTCCCCATTATCTTTCCCTGTCATTCTAGCCAATCTGACTGGTGTGTAGTGGTATCTCAGAGTTGTCTTAATTTGCATTTCTCTGATTAATAATGATTTGGAGCATATTTTCATATGTCTATAAATAGTTTCAATTTCTTTGTCTGAGAATTGTCTGTTCATATCCTTTGACCATTTATCAATTGGAGAATGGTTTGATTTCTTATAGATTAGGGTCAGTTCTCTATATATTTTGGAAATGAGGCCTTTATCAGAACTTTTGATTGTAAAAATGTTTTCCCAGTTTATTGTTTCCCTTCTAATCTAGTTTGCATTTGTTTTGTTTGTACAAAAACTTTTCAGTTTGATGTAATCAAAATTTTCTATGTTGTGGTCAATAGTGATCTCTAGTTCTTCTTTGGTCATAAATTCCCCCCTCTTCCACAGGTCTGACAGGTAAACTATCCTATGCTCTTCCAATTTATTTATCATCTCATTTTTTATGCCTAGATCATGAACCCATTTTGACCTTATCTTGGTGTACGGTGTTAAGTGTGGGTCAATGCCTAGTTTCTGCCATACTGATTTCCAATTTTCCCAGCAATTTTTGTCAAATAATGCATTCTTATCCCAGAAACTGGTGTCTTTGGGTTTGTCAAATACTATATTATTAAAGTTATTGGCTGTTTTGTCCTTTGAACCTAACTTATTCCATTGATCAACTAGTCTATTTCTTAGCCAATACCAGATGGTTTTAGTAACTGCTGCTTTATAATATAATTTTAGATCTGGTACAGCTAGGCCACCTTCATTTGATTTTTTTTTTTTTTCATTAATTCCCTTGAAATTCTTGACCTTTGGTTTTTCCATATGAATTTTGTTGTTATTTTTTCTAATTCATCAAAGTAGTTTTTTGGGAGTCTGATTGGTATAGCGCTAAATAAGTAGATTAATTTAGGTAGTATTGTCATCTTTATTATATTTGCTCACCCAATCCAAGAGCATTTAATATTTTTCCAGTTGGTTAGATCAGACTTAATTTGTGTGGAAAGTGTTTTGTAGTTTTGCTCATAAAGTTTCTGATTTTCCCTTGGCAGATAGATTCCTAAATATTTTATACAATCAGTAGTTACTTTAAATGGAATTTCTTTTTGTATCTCTAACTGTTGGGTTTTGTTAGTGATATATAAGAATGCTGATGACTTATGTGGGTTTATTTTATATCCTGCAACTTTGCTGAAGGTGTAGATTGTTTCTAATAACTTTTTGGTAGAATCTCTGGGGTTTTCTAAGTATACCATCATATCATCAGCAAAGAGTGATAATTTGGTTTCCTCATTGCCTATTCTTATTCCTTTAATCTCTTTCTCAACTCTTATTGCCAAAGCTAGCATTTCTAATACAATATTAAATAGTAATGGTGATAGTGGACAACCTTGTTTTACTCCTGATCTTATTGGGAATGGTTGTAATAAATTGTTACATATAATGCTTACTGTTGGTTTTAAATAGATGCTACTGATTATTTTAAGGAAAAGTCCATTTATTCCTATACTCTCAAGAGTTTTTAATAGGAATGGATGTTGGATTTTATCAAATGCTTTTTCTGCATCTATTGAGATGATCATATGGTTTTTGTTAATTTGATTATTAATATGGCCAATTATATTGATAGTTTTCCTAATATTGAACCAGCCCTGCATTCCTGGTATAAATCCTACTATATCATGATGTATTATCCTGGGGATGATTTTCTGTAGTCTTTTTGCTAATATCTTATTTAAGATTTTAGCATCAATATTCATTAGGGAGATTGGTCTATAATTTTCTTTCTCTGTTTTCAACCTACCTGGTTTAGGTATCAGTACCATGTCTGTGTCATAAAAGGAGTTTGGTAGGACTCCTTCATTCCCTATTTTTTCTAATAGTTTATAAAGCATTGGGGCTAATTGTTCTTTGAATGTTTGGTAGAATTCACATGTAAATGCATCTGGCCCCGGGGATTTTTTTTTAGGGAGTTGATTAATAGCTTGTTCTATTTCTTTTTCTGAAATGGGGCTATTTAAGCAATTTACTTCCTCCTCTGATAATCTGGGAAGCCTATATTTTTGGAAGTAGTCATCCATTTCACTTAGGTTATCAAATTTATTGGCATAAAGTTGGGCAAAGTAACCCCTTATTATTTCTTTAATTTCCTCTTCATCAGTGGTAAGTTCTCCTTTTTCATTTTTAAGACTGCCAATTTGATTTCCCTCTCTCCTTTTTCTAATCAGATTTACCAAAGGTTTATCAATTTTATTGGTTTTTTCATAAAACCAACTCTTAGTTTTATTTATTAGTTCAATAGTTTTTTTACTTTCTATATTATTAATTTCTCCTTTTAATTTTAGAATTTCAAGTTTAGTAATTGATTGGGGGTTTTTAATTTGGTCTTTTTCTAACTTTTTAAGTTCCAGGCCCAATTCATTGATCTTCTCTTTTTCTATTTTATTCAAGTAAGCCTCTAAGGATATGAAATTTCCTCTTATTACTGCTTTGGCTGCATCCCATAAATTTTGATATGATGTCTCATTGTTGTCATTATCTTGAGTGAAATTATTAATTGTGTCTATAATTTGCTGTTTCACCCAATCATTCTTTAAGATGAGATTATTTAGTTTCCAATTACTTTTTGGTCTATTTACACCTAACTTTTTGTTAAATGTAATTTTTATTGCGTTGTGATCTGAAAAAAAAAGCATTTACTATTTCTGCCTTCCTGCATTTAATTTTGAGGTCTTTATGTCCTAATATATGGTCAATTTTTGTGTAGGTTCCTTGAACTGCTGAGAAGAAAGTATACTCCTTTCTGTCACCATTCAGTTTTCTCCAGAGATCTATCATACCTAATTTTTCTAATATTCTATTTACCTCTTTAATTTCTTTCTTATTTGTTTTGTGATTTGATTTATCTAAATCTGAGAGTGCAAGATTGAGATCTCCCACTATTATAGTTTTGCTGTCTATTTCTTCTCACAACTCTCTTAGCTTCTCATTAAGGAAGTTAGATGCAATACCACTTGGTGCATATATGTTTAATACTGATATTGCTTCATTCTCTATAGTACCCTTAAGCAAGATATAGTTTCCTTCCTTATCTCTTTTAATTAGATCAATCTTTGCTTTTGCTTGATCTGAGATAAGGATGGCTACCCCTGCTTTTTTGACTTAGCACAATAGATTCTGCTCCAGCCTTTTACCTTTAGTCTATATGTATCTCCCTGTTTTAAATGTGTTTCCTGTAAACAACAGATTGTAGGGTTCTGGCTTTTGATCCAGTCTGCTATCCGCCTCCTCTTTATGGGAGAGTTCATCGCATTCACATTTGCGGTTAAAATAACCAATTCTGCATTTCCTGCCATCCTAATATCCCCAGATTATACTTTTCTTTTTCTTGCCCTCCTTCCCTTCTTCCCTATTGGTCCCACTAACATCGCACAGCTCTCCCTCTTTAGTATCCCTCCCTCCTCCCTTGGAATGCCTTCCCCTTTCTTGTACCCTTCCCTTATTACTCTTTTTCCTTCTCCCCTTTCCTCTCCCACTTTTTAATGAAGTGAGAGAAGAATCTGTGTAAAACAAATATGTCAATTGTTTCCTCTTTGAGCCAACTCTGATGAGAGTAGGATTCACACAATGTTCCTCCCCCTCTCTAAGTTCCCTCATATATGATAGGTTTCCTCTGCCTCATTGTCGCATGTAGTTTCCCTCTTTTTATCTCCCTTCTTCCCTTTTTCTGGCACTATCCCCTTTCCATTTCTACTTCCCTTTTTTATGTTATATCGGTAAAATCAAATTATACATATGGTTTTTATGTATATTCACAACAGAAATACAGTTCTCAAGAGTTCCTTTTACCTTTTTCTACTTCTCTTGATTCCTGTTGTTGAAGATCAAATTTTTTGTTTAAGTCTGGTTTTTTCCTTAGAAACAGATGGAATTCCTCTATTTCATTAAATATCCATCTTCTTCCGTGGAAAAAAATATTCAGCTTAGCTGGATAGTTTATTCTTGGCTGCATTCCAAGTTCTTTTGCCTTTCGGAATATCTGATTCCAGGCCCTTCGATCCTTTAATGTTGAGGGAGCCAGATCTTGCGTGACCCTTATTGTGGCATCTCGGTATTTAAACTGTTTTTTCCTGGCTACTTGTAAAATTTTTTTCTTTAGTCTGGAAATTCTGAAGTTTGGCCACAATATTCCTTGGAGTCTTTATTTTAGGGTCTTTTTCAGAAGGTGTTCGATGAATTCTTTCAATGCCTATTTTCCCTTCTGGTTCTATTACTTCTGGGCAGTTCTCTTTGATGATTTCTTGTAAAATAGTATCTAGGCTCTTTTTTTATCATAATTTTCGGGTAGTCCGATGATCCTCAAGTTATCTCTCCTAGATCTATTTTCCAGATCTGTTGTTTTTCCCAGTAAATATTTGACATTTTTTTCCAATCTTTCATTTTTTTGGTTTTGCTTGACTGATTCTTGATGTCTCAATGAATCAGTCATTTCTATTTGTTCAGTTCTAATTTTTAGTGAGTTATTTTCTTCATTAGCTTTTTTTACTTCTTTTTGTATATGTCCAATTGAGTTGTTTTGCTCTATGGAATTTTTTTCCATTTCACTAATTTTTTTTTTTTAGTGAGTCATATTCTTTTTCCAATTCGCAAACTCTGTTTTTTACCTTTTCCAATTTCACATTTCAGGAAGTTGTTTTCTTTTTCCACTTTATCAAATTTTTCTTTTAATGAGTTATGTGCCTTTTCTGTACTCTTTTGCATAGCTTCTCTTTCCTTTCCCCATTTTTCTTCTAGCTTTCTTTTAAGGTTTTGAATAGTCTCTTCTAGAAGAGCCTTTTGTATTGGAGACCAACAATCGTCTGGAGACTGTCTGCTATTAGTCTCTTCAGGGTTGAAAAGCTGTTCTCTTTCTGGGTAGAAACTATCAATCGTTCTTTTGATTTTTTTATTCATTTTGTTAAAGCCTGTAAGGTTTGCCTTCAGAGCCAGGAGGTTACCAACTTCCTCTGCAGAGCAGTGAAAGGTATATGGACGGGTAGCTGTCCTGCCGACCGGCTACAAAAAGCAGCGAGGTACTGGAGTGCTCTGGGAAAGAGTTCCCCACCAGAAAGTAACTCAGGCCTGCAGGGCCGGGCTGGGAAAGTGCCTTTCAAAGAACCTCAGCTGTGTGAGATAATGACTGCCCTGGGGCTAGACACTTAGCAGTGAGAGTTTCACTTCCCAAGCCAAACCCTGCCCTGGGGCTGTGGGTATTAGTAGCTGAGCAGTGAATGGATTTGCAGGGATGGGAAGTGTCTGCCCTGGAAGCGCAGTCAGCTGGGGAGGTTCTATTGCCCCAGGCCGAGCCCCCCACACTGCCGATTAGAGGCTGCCCAGGCTGTGCCCCACTGTCGTGCAGATTAGTAACTGCCCCCGCAAAAGCCCCGAACTGCCGGATGTGGCCACAGGCCTGCGGTAAAGTCTGCCTGAGTCACTTCCGGGTTTGAGGGGTTACAGCCAGATCTCGTTAGGTTCTGGTGTTTTTTAGAGGACCCTCTGTTTTAGGCTTTAACTTCTCTGCCAGTTTACTGCTTTGTAATCAAGGCAGAGCAGTTAGCTTATAGCAGAGTGGTCCCTATAACTTCTCTAGCCACAGAGATCACCCCCGCCCCTGGTCTGCTCAGGATGCTAGCCTCTCGCTGCCTGTGCTAGTCTGTTCCTGGCCCCTCAGGACAAACTTTTCCTGGCGAGCTTCCGGATCGGCTGGTAAATTGTAGTGCTTCTTATCTTCATGAATTTAAGCAGTGAAGAGTTATTTTTGAGGCTGGATTAAATATTTGGTTATGAGGGTAATGAGAGGAGCTTAGAGAGTCGTGGATAATCAGGAAAATAATCAGGAGCATATATTTAAAACCATCAGTAAGCATCATATGCAATGGGGAAAAACTGGAACCTTTCCCAGTAAGATCTGGAGTGAAGCAAGGTTGCCCACTATCACCATTATTATTCAATATTGTATTAGAAACACTAGCCTCTGCAATAAGAGTGGAAAAAGAGATTAAAGGAATTAGAGTAGGCAATGAGGAAACCAAACTATCACTCTTTGCAAATGATATGATGGTATATCTAGAGAACCCCAGAGATTCTACTAAAAAGCTATTAGAAATAATTCATAATTTTAGCAAAGTAGCAGGATACAAAATAAATCCCCATAATTCCTCAGCATTTTTATACATTACTAACAAAATCCAACAGCAAGAGATACAAAGAGAAATTCCATTCAAAATAACTGTCAACAGCATAAATATTTAGGAATCTATCTACCAAAGGAAAGACAGGAATTATATGAGCAAAATTATAAAAAACTTTCCCCACAAATAAAGTCAGACTTAAATAATTGGAAAAATATTAAGTGCTCTTGGATAGGCCGAGTGAATATAATAAAGATGACAATACTCCCTAAACTAATCTATTTATTTAGTGCTATACCAATCAGACTTCCAAGAAAATATTTTAATGATCTAGAAAAAATAACTACAAAATTCATATGGAACAATAAAAGGTCAAGAATCTCAAGGGAATTAATGGGAAAAAAAAATTAAATGAAGGTGCCCTAACTGTACCTGATCTAAAACTATATTATAAAGCAGCAGTCACCAAAACCATTTGGTATTGGCTAAGAAATAGATTAGTTGATCAGTGGAATAGGTTAGGTTCACAAGACAGAATAGTCAACTATAGCAATCTAATGTTTGACAAACCTAAAGATCTTAACTTTGGGGATAAGAATTCATTATTTGATAAAAACTGCTGGGATAACTGGAAATTAGTATGGCAGAAATTAGGCATGGACCCACACTTAACACTGTATACCAAGATAAGATCAAAATGGGTCCATGACCTAGGCATAAAGAATGAGATTATAAATAAATTATAGGAACATAGGATAGTTTATCTCTCAGACTTGTGGAGGAGAAAGAAATTTGTGAGCAAAGATGAACTAGAGACCATTACTGATCACAAAATAGAAAATTTTGATTATATCAAATTAGAAAGCCTTTGTACAAACAAAACTAATGCAAGATTAGAAGGAAAGCAACAAACTGGGAAAACATCTTCACAGTTAAAGGTTCTGATAAAGGCCTCATTTCCAAAATATATAGAGAATTGACTCAAATTTATGAGAAATCAAGCCATTCTCCAGTTGATAAATGGTCAAAGGATATGAACAGACAATTTTCAGATGATGGAATTGAAACTATTACCACTCATATGAAAGAGTGTTCCAAATCACTATTGATCAGAGAAATGCAAATTAAGACAACTCTGAGATACCACTACACACCTGTCAGATTGGCTAAGATGACAGGAAAAAATAATGATGAACGTTGGAGGGGATGCGGGAAAACTGGGACACTGATGCATTGTTGTGGAGTTGTGAACAAATCCATCCATTCTGGAGAGCAATTTGGAACTATGCTCAAAAAGTTATAAAACTGTGCATACCCTTTGATCTAGCAGTGTTACTTCTGGGCTTATATCCCAAAGAAATACTAAAGAAGGGACAGGGACCTGTATGTGCCAACATGTTAGTGGCAGCCCTGTTTGAAGTGGCTAGAAACTGGAAATGGAATGGATTCCCATCAATTGGAGAATGGTTGGGTAAATTGTGGTATATGAATGTTATGGAATATTATTGTTCTATAAGAAATGACCAGCAGGATGAATACAGAGAGGCTTGGAGAGACTTACATGAACTGATGCTAAGTGAAATGAGCAGAACCAGGAGATCATTATATACCTCAACAATGATACTGTTTGAGGATGTATTCTAATGGAAGTGACCTAACTTTGACTAAGAGACCTAACTCAGTTTCAATTGATCAATGATGGGCAGAAGCAGCTACACCCAAAGAAAGAACACTGGTAAATGAATGTAAACTATTTGCATTTTTGTTTTTCTTCCCGGGTTATTTATACCTTCTGAATCCAATTCTCCCTGTGCAACAAGAGAACTGTTCAGTTCTGCACACATGTATTGTATCTAGGATATACTGCAACATATCTAACATATATAGGACTGCTTGCCATCTAGGGGAGAAGGTGGAGGGAAGGCGGGGAAAAATCAGAACAGAAGTGAGTGCAAGGGATAATGTTGTAAAAAAATTACCCTGGTATGGATTCTGTCAATAAAAAGTTATTATAAAATAATAAAAAAAGAAAATAGATTCTTGTTATGGAATATTATTGTTCTGTAATTAATGGCCAGCAGGATGAATACAGAGAGGCATGGAGAGACTTACATGAATTGATGCTGAGTAAAATGAGCAGAACCAGGAGATTATTATATACTTCAACAACGATACTGTATGAGGATGTATTCTAATGGAAGTGGATTTCTTTGACAAAAAGAAGATCTAACTCAGTTCCAACTGATCAATGATGGACAGAAGCAGCTACGCCCAAAGAAAGAACACTGAGAAATGAATGTAAACTGTTTGCATTTTTGTTTTTCTTCCTAGGTTATTTCTATCTTCTAAATCCAATTCTCCCTGTGCAACAAGAGAACTGTTCGGTTCTGCATACATATATTGTAGCTATACTGTGACATATTTAACTTGTATAGGACAGCTTGCCATCTGGGGGAGGGGGTGGAGGGAGAGAGGGGAAAAATCGGAACAGAAGTGAGTGCAAGGGATAATGTTGTAAAAAATTACCCTGGCATGGGTTCTGTCAATAAAAAGTTATTATAAAATTAAAAATATATATATAAAAATTTCTGCCCTAAAGTGGTTTGCATTCTTAATAAGGGAGAGAATATGTGCATATGAAGTAATTTTTTGCTGTTCAGTCATTCAGTCTTGTCCAATTTTTCATGACTCCATGTGGGATTTGCCTCTTAGCTGCCCATTTAAGTATACTGTTGTTCAGTCATTTCAGTCATGACTGATTCTTTATAACCCCATTTGGGGTTTTCTTGGCAAAGATGCTGAAGTCATTTATCATTTCCTTCTCCAGCTCATTTGAAGATGAGGAAATTGAAGCAATCAGGGTTAAGTGACTTGCCCAGAATCATACAGATAGTAGTACTACTAGGACTGAGGAACTAAGGACTTCAAACTGGCACTCTTTCTTCTGTGTCACATACCTATCCAACATAAGTGTATACAGACTAGACATAAATAATGAACATATGGTAGTTAAGGGGAGGAAGGGCACTAGTTCAGGGTGTGAGGGGATCACAAAAGGTTTTATGTAGCAGGTGATATTTGACTTGAAGGAAATCATGGATTCATGGAGTTTAGGAGCATGTACATTTGAAGCATAGTGGGTAGTCAGTCCAAAAGCATCAGGAGAGGAGATAAAACTTTTTGCATGTTTGGATTGAGAAGGAGGAGAACCAGAGCAACTGAAAGTTGCAAAGAAGAGAATGGAAAAAAGTAGGATGAAAGAACAGAATAAAAAGGAAGGGACCGGTGTTAAAACAGTACATGGCAACTATTTGGATGTATAAAGTGAGTGAGAGAGAAAAATCAAAGCTACCTTAGGATTTGTGCCTTCGTGATTGGAAAGATGGAAAGATTTTGGTCTCTTTGGTGCCTGTAAAGAGCTGAAACTCTGAGTAGGTCCACTGGAATCAGACAATGGGGCACTTAAGGCTAATTACCCATTGGACAATACTCTATTATCATATGCTTGGGAAATGGCCCTTCCCATTTTTCTGTGCTGGCTCTATCTTTTGGTGTATACAGAGAATTGTAGGAGGGATTAGGGGGTGGAGTAAGACAAACCAGGGTCACTTTTGCAGTGGATGAGGAGAAGAGAAGTTGTGGAAGTTTGGGTCTGTTCCCTTCATTTCTTCCCCTAAAGACCAAGAATAAAGACCGAGGACTTTTGCTTATCCTGACTCAGGCTGATTCTAAGGCATCCAGGATGCTAACTCAGTCTTCACAGATGCCTTAAGGGCTTCCTGCTCTGCCAGTGTGGCTAAGCCACTGTTTTAAGTGGGGGGCATCAGTTCAAGGTGGACACATCCAGTGGAGCTGCTCAAGCAACTTCCTCTTCTGTGCATGTCTGAAGTAAGGGAGGGGAGAGCAGGAATAATTCAGAGGAGAAAACTGGTTGTCTTGCTAGGCTATCAAAGAAGAACATTTTTGGTAGCCTAGTACTGATTACAAATTTTCTACACTGTTGGAGAATAAATGTCAAATAGCCCTACTGTATCATCTCAACAATTTAGGATGTGCATTTGTTGGAAGGAAAATGTAATTAAGAACCCTATTATTTAAAATAAAAATGTTAATGAAATGTGCTACTTATTAAGAAAGAACTCACTATCTTTAGTCCACAGAAAGATGAGTACTTAATGTAGTCAACAATTCCACAAGCTGGATTGGGCTTGCCTGATACATACAATAATATTGTAAACATGACACAACTTTACATGGTTTATATAATATAAAAATAATATTTCTTAAGAACTGGATTTGGGAAGTTCCAGTTTTAAGTAATCTGGGATACTTGCTGGGTGAGATTGAGAGACAGAGACAGACAAAGAGAGAAACAGAGATACACACAGAGAGACACAAATGGAGACAGAGAGACAAGGAGAGACAAGAGAAGAGATACACACTCAGAGAGAGAAAGAGAGAGGAGAGAGCAAGAGAGATAGAGAGACAGAGACTGACAAAGAGAGGAGAGGATAAAGAGAAAGGTGGGGGGAGAGACAGAGAGGCACTGAGAGATACAGCGAAAAAGATAAAGGGAGAAGAAAGGAGAGGATGGGGGGGAGAGACAGAGAGGCACAGAGAGATACAGAGAAAAAGATAAAGGGAGAAGAAAGGAGAGGATGGGGGAGAGAGAGAGAGAGAGAGAGAGAAGAGGGGAGGGGAGGAGAAGAGAGGAGAGGGGAGGGGAAGGGAGGGGAGGGGAGGGAATGGGAAAGGAGGGGAGGAGAGGGAAGGGGAAGGGAGGGGAGGAGAAGGGAGGAGAGGAGAGGGGAGGGGAGGGGAGAGGAGGGAAAAGGAGGAGAGGGGAGGGGAGGGGAGGGAAAAGGAGGGGAGGGGAGGGGAGGGGAGGGGAGGGGAAGGGAGGGGAGGGGAGGGGAGGGGAGGGGAGGGGAAGGGAGGGGAGGGGAGGGGAGGGGAGGGGAGGGGAGGGGAGGGGAGGGGAGAGAACAGTAGCATGGTATAGTGTAAGGAACACTTAGCATGGAGTTGAGACCTGGTAAACTTAGCTGTGTGAATACTGGCAAATCAATTAACCTCTCTAAATATCAATTTTCTGTTCTGTAAAATGACATGCTTTATACTTTGATTATTTATCTCCCAATATTGTAAACCTCAAAATACTATAGAAATGTAAGCTACTTTTAAATAAAAAAAGCTAGGAATGTAGTAGATGAAAAAGTTTTTTTTTTTTTTTTTTTTTTTTTAACTGTGTCATTGCTGTGAGACTTGCCTCTGTAATGTAGTATATTTTGGTCTTCCCAGAAACAGGTAAATGTGTATGTAGAGCATTGGGCTTGGAATCAGGGAGAACTCAGTTCACATATGATCTCAGACCTTAATTAGCTATGTGACTTTGAGCAAGTCACTTAACTGCCATCTGCCTCAGTTTCCTCAGCTGTAAAATGGAGCTAATAATAGCACATACTATCCAGGATTGTTGTGAAGATCTTGAGGATGGGAAGAAAGAAGCCCACTGGCATTGTCTTTGTGTTTCCCTGCTAGTCCAATGAGCAGATTGACTTTAATGAAGAAATCAGAGAAAATATGGTGAAAAAAGCAAAGTGTCAGCCATGCAAATGTGATTGTGTTTTTCCTCTGGTTACCAAAGCAGCTGTGAGGGGTGGTTTGCAAGCAGGGGGAAAGGTACCATTCTAATTAACGCGTTAAAAGTGGATCAGCAGGGTTGCAGGTTTGAAAGGTTTCTTAAATGCCATGGAGACAATGATAAAGGGCTGAGTGCAACTCAAGAGGCTTCTGGTTGGCGGACAACAATGTTAAAAACTGCTGACTTAAGCACATACTCTTAGCAAACTCTTACCCACTCGGACTCCACTTCCCTGCCTTTGCTAAAAAAGTGTAAGGAGGAAACATCCTGAAATTAAAAAAAAAAAAATCAATTTTCCTTTTCACCCTTATTGCTAACCCAAGTAAATCATCAGAGTGCCTTTTACTTGTAGCGAAAGACGGGGGAGGGGCGATTTGAGGCTGTGGAAGTTTTTTTTTTTTTTTTTTTTTTTTTGCTACGCTCGCTTACTAGCGCAGACTGATGTATCAATCTTCTTTGGCTCACTTTCAGGCTGCTGTGAGATGTTAACACCAGTACAGATGCGCAGTGTCTGCTGATACACTTGTTTCCTGACTGTGTTAAATATGGAGAGTAAAACACGTCCTGCTTTCGAGATGCTCCTCTCTCTGACAGCCGAGGGTGGGGATAGAGGGAGATTGAGGTTTTCCTGGGTGGACAAGTATCTTAAAAAACCTCTCCGTTTCTTTCCAAATTGCAGTTGCTATTTGAGACTCTTAAGCGGAAGGAAAAGGAAGGAAAAAAAGAAATCAAAGATAAGCCCAAAGATAGGCTCTATTTTTAAATCCTTTCTTTGCCCCTCCCCCGATCACTTTCATTTTGTAATAGAAAGGGACAAAGTCTTGTTTGGACCGCTATCTTTCTACCCAATAAACCCTTCTCTCTCCCTCCCTCCCCCCTTCTATCGCCCAGTGCTAAGGCAGTGGTAATCGGACTATAAAATGCCACCCACGTCCTCTACTCAAGAAAATGCCATCAGTTTTCAATTTGCAGAGTTGGAAATATTTATCATAGGGTATGGGGAAAATTTTATATGCAACATTAACAGAGAAGATTATATAAAATAAATCCAGATAGAAAGTTTATGCCCTGAAACCCAGACTTGGAGACCTTTTAAATCAATACTTTACTCCACTGATACTAACATTTTGCACTATTGATATATTAGAGCAGATATTCAAGATATAAAAGGAGCCCCCAGGAGAAAACAGATGTGCTACTAAATCCTTCCTTTGACATAGAAGCCTGTGAGGACAGCCAAGGATCAGAATTGGATTCCTATAACTGTAAATTCTAGTGTTAAGCACATTGGCCAGACATTGCAGTGAGAAGTCACAAGGTGGCTGAATTCATATGAATTCCATGCAGCCTCTGTCTTCAGCTCTTGACTGTCCCATGGCAGGAACCTGATGGATTTTTAATTTGCACCTTTGGCAACTGGATGCACTGGAACTTCTGCATACAGCTTGCAAAGCTGACCTAGCCAAACTGGGACCAGAGAGCAGTACTATTACCCAAATGATTAGTTATGGCATAGATGATTGGGGATACAACTTAACAGCTCTACCAGGCTTTTTCCTGGTAGTTTGAAAGGCTGTGTGGAAATGAGCCAGCTTAAAATTGGGGATTCTTGCTCCCATCCCTAAACTGAAGACTTCCTTAAGGGTGTGATCACCACCTCTCTGAACAGAGGCTAGTGAATAGTGAAGCCTTTCTCAGACCCAAGCCTCCAGACGTGGCTGAATCACTGCTGCTAGAGAGAGTTCTGAATTCTGAGCTCCATTTCATTTGAGAAAGATTTGCAGGGAAGGAAAAGGGAGACTTCCTGAGCTGTGGTTAAAGTATATAGTAGATTGCTATCAGGGGAAGAAGCTGTGTCATCTCTGGGGCTATCTGAAATTCTTGAAATGTATGTTGGGATTTATTAGGAATCCTTAGCTGTTCAATGGAAAGCATCTTCCAACTCTGTAAATCTTTTGGGGACCCTCGCCAAGTTTGAGGAAATAGGCTTGGGGAAAAGGTTCTCAGAAACGTAGATGAGCTTTGGGGTACAACATACTCAGAATTTTCTGTCTCTGGAGATATTTCTGTAGATTGCTTTAGGACGTACTTGTATTCAGAACAATTTCTGAAATTGTCAGTTTTCCTTTTCACCTGAGCAATTTATTAAAGAGTCTTGGTGTTGTGAAAAGTATATAGGTCTTGGTGTTAGAAATCTTCTAACTCCTCGCTTCTCTTGTCCCTTTGGGTGATTAAGCCTCAGTTCCTTCTCTATAATGGTTAACCCACATAACCATTCTTATCATATATGTGAACATTATTTGTAACTACCAAAAATCTATCTAAATAAGATAATTACTTAGTTTGAAAACAAACTTTGTATGGTGGAAGCCTCTTCTATGTCTTCTCCCTTCCCATGAATTTGCATTTTCTTTGATATAGAGCAGAGATGTCAGACTCCAGATATTTGGGCTTCAGGGGACTTAAAACACTCTAGGTTCAAACCAGACTAAAATGTAATTGGGAAATAGTTAACAAAATAGATAAAAACACAGTATAATATAAATAATGTTAATCTGTGGTTTTCTTAATCAATTTTTTGCCTAAAGTTCCTATTTGAGCTTGATACCATATTTCAGACAGAAACCCCCTCTTTTGTGATAGATAAGCAGTAGCTCAGCCATATCTTAGAGCTTGAGAGAGTTGACTGGAATACTAAGAAGTTAAGTGACTTTCCCCTACTTAGAATAAAAGGAAAAAATGTATTCATTGGACATTTGGAATATAAAAGGAACTGCATCTGAGTAGAGTAAGAAAGTCATGGTAGGGAGAGAATAGGAGGAAAGAAGGTTCAGAAACAGGACTGAGAATAGATGTTTAAATAG
Source organism: Antechinus flavipes (assembly GCF_016432865.1). Taxonomy (NCBI): domain Eukaryota; kingdom Metazoa; phylum Chordata; class Mammalia; order Dasyuromorphia; family Dasyuridae; genus Antechinus; species Antechinus flavipes. The sequence continues at coordinate 134,395,822 of NC_067399.1, read as the reverse complement.
GAGTTGGGAAGAGGAATATAACCAAGAGTATGATGAATGTGGGTCTTAATGGAAACCAGAATCATAAATGTGGATAATGTCAGATCTGGAAGAGGCCTTAAAGATTATATAACTCAATCTATTCCATTTTTCAGAGGAAGGAATTGAAATAGAGAGAAGAATACTCTGAATTTTATATTTTTCTTGGTCGGGTTCTATCCTGAAATCCCTTCCATTATTAATGCTGATAATTCTACCTTGAATGAGGACTGCCAGATCCAAACTGGACTCTCTGAATCCTGAGAATTTAATTCCCATTTATGTGACTTCTCTGGGCTGAGAGGGTTTGGACAGCTTTTGCTAAATCTGCTTCACTGCTTTCCCTATCTCCAACTCCTGTTCTCCTTAGAGTCATTACTAAGACCACTGTACTCTGCAGTGACAACTGGGGAAGGAAGAGAAACCCTATGGGAACAGCCTGCTGGTATTGGGGACACCAGCCCAAGGTGTCCCCATTTCTGGATAGGACCAGTGCTCACTGTTTAAGTGGCTATTCCTTAGTTTAACAGACTTCAGAAGATTTCAACTTAGATGGGACCTCAGAGGCTATCTACAGTTTTAGTTAGATGGTATAGTAGATAGAGTACTAGACCTGAAGTCAGGAAAACCTGAGTTCATATTCAATCTCTTTTCTCAGTTACTAACTGTGTGACCTTAGGTAAGCCACTTAGCCTCTGTCTGGTCACCTATTAACTTGAAGATAGGATATGTAAAAGCTAAGATTCTAAATTGGGATATATTGCTCTTTGCTTTACACTGTGATTCCCACATTCAATTACTTGTGATTGTAGAGCTAACCAATAATAGGGTATTGAGAATGTTCCTTTTTTTATCCTTGGTCCTCAAAGAGGAGCATGACATCAGGGAGGTGCTGCCATTACATGCAAGGGAAAAGTGAGGCACTTGATCTTGCACAGCCCCCCTCACTTAGTCAAATCCAATAGAATAATATATTTAGATCTGGAAGGGATTTCAAAAGTCATTAACTATAATCGCCCTGTTCTGATGAGGAATTGAAGCCACAGAGAATTTAAATATCTTGTCCAGTGTCACATAGTAATTATCAGAGCTGGAATTGGAACCCAGGTTTGCAGATTTCAAGTCAACCAGTCGGTCACTAAATATTTATTAAGGGCCCAGGTACCATGGTACCTGGTACTATGTACCAGGTACACTGCTAAGTTCTGGAGATACAAAGAAAGATAAAAGATAATCTGCTCTCTCAAAGAGCTCTCAGGCTAATGGGGGAGACAATGTGTTAGCAACTATGTGCAAAGAAGATATACACCGATTAAATTGGAGGATTTTGTAATAGATGCTGGAAGTGAAAGGAAGCCACTGGAGTTGTAGAGTGGTAATGGAGGGTGACATGGCCATGTCTGTGCTTTAGGAAGATTGTTTGACAGCTCAGGGGAGGATGGATTTGAGAGGGAAAGAGGATTAAGGCAGGGACACCAATCAGTAGATTACTTCAATTGTAGAATGAGTAGCTTGGATGGAATCTGAGTCACTGAATGGACCATAGACATTGTTACTTTTATTTTTTTAAACTGGACTAAGATTTCATTGATATAAATCAGGCACTATTGGTAAGAAATGTATAGATTGGCATTTTCCTGAGTCATACATTGCCCAGGAGTGCCCAAAGTTTTTGTCACTTGCCTAATGTCTCATGGCCAGAAATGTGTCAGAAACGCGACTTCAACTCAGCTTAAGGCCAGCTCCTTATTCAGTATGCTATAGTGCTTCCCTAACTTATACTACCTTCTTCATTTTATAGTTGAGGGAAATTAAGACCCAGAGAGAGGAAGTGATTTGTTTGAAGTCACATAGTTAACTGGGTGAAATCTTGGTAGTAGAACCCTAGTGTCCAGACTCCTAGTACTGTTTCTTTCCACAGAAAAGTTAAAAAAAAAAAAAAAAAAAAGCTCTCTTAGTCCTTGGCCAATAAAGAAAAAAAGTGCCTTAGATCATTTGAACATTAAAAACACATAATAAAACACAATAATGTCTGTTCCCTTCCTTGGCTGTCACCAGACTTGAGCTAACATTAATGGTATATACTCCCTTTATTATACAGGTGTGTAAATCCAACGATTATGTGGGCACTAAATTATCTTCATCAATACCAACCTGGTATTCCATTAACACTAATGGAATCTATCCATACTACTGGACTTGACATGCTTTTTCCATCTATAATAATTGGGGCTGTTCCTTCCTTGATGTATTCAGTCCTCTTGTTAATGAACCTCACTAGCATTATCATCTCATTATCATTACAGGGAATTTTGCACCTGCACTAAAGGACTTTTTAAAATGACATTTCTCTCTTTGGAAAAGAAATTCTATTGGGGTGGAACACATCAGATCAGAACTCACACAGGAGCTGAAAAAAACCTTTGAGAACATCCAATCTAAGCAAGAGAGAAATAAAATGGTTTACCCAAGCTATGCTGTACATAAGGAGCAGACCACCTCTTTGGATCCAGGATGTACAGCAGGGTATAATGGACCTCTTTCTATAATGGCTTTGGCATCAGGAGACTCATGTTCACATTCCAGCTCATTCACTTATTACCTGTGCGATCTGGGACAAGTTTCTTCATTTTGCCTGTTGGGAATCTCCATTCTTTTTCTTTTAAATGGGTATAAAGACTGCATTTGTGATTTCATTGAAATACAGAGCTCTCAGGTGAGGGACCTATTTCTGTCAAGATGGGATAGTTCCATTTTTGCAACTAATAATCTTGATTTCTTTTGACACTGAAAAGAATAATAACAACAATAGTCATTAGCATTCATATATTATTTTAAGGTTTTCAAAATGTTTTCCAAATGATACCTCTTTTTTCCTTTATAATACCCTGAGAGACAGGTGCTATTATAATTTCCATTTTAGGGATAATCTTCCATCCTCCATTTCCAGATGAGAAACTGAGACAGAAACTATTAAGTGATTCATCCAAACTTAGTGTTGAAGGTTTGGATTTGAATTCAGCTCTTTCTGATTTCAAAGCCAATGTTCTCAACAGGCTAGTACAAAACATTGCTTTGTAAAATAAGACAATTGCCATTCCTTCCAGCTCTTAAGCTGTGATCTTTAGTTCCCAATGTAGAGAGTTTAGCATCTTACTGGACTGCCTTTCCATACTTGGATTGCTCTTAAATCATCTTTTAGAGGACCTTAATTTCAAATGAAACTCCTGTCATTTCCCACAAATGAGAGCAGGAGAATAAGGAAAAGTAAGCATGCTTCATTTAAGGAAGTTTAAAATTTTCAGAGCTTATTAGGAAAAGTATGAATCTGGGGCAGAAAATATATGGAAATCTAGCTATTGCCCTAAATGGCAAAGGAGAAGGCAAGCGTGCCATTGTATTCCCTAAAGAGGAGGACTGAAAGAAGAACCCAGCAGATTATAATTAAAGATGTCAGGTCCCCAGGGGTAAATGGAAATGGCAGGGACCCTCACCCTTGTAAAACACCTTACTTTGGAAAGTGACACAGATACAGAAGATTCTTTTCACTGCTCACATACCAATAGGTTCAGGAACCTCTGGGGTCACTACTACCAATTTTATTCTAAAATACTTGCAGAATTCAGACCATTTGGGGAATGGAGTTAAAAATCATGAAAACTTTTGAACAGTTCTCAAATGGAGACTTTGTTCTCCATTCATCAGCAGAACTGGGACTACTGTCATTCTATATTCATGGGGAACCAAAAATTCATCTCTAGGCAGAATTCTGAAGTTTTTTCTGCCAATTCTTATATCCCTGGCTAGTTCTCCCTTACTTTCCAGTGTCTTTTGCCCTTATACAGTTTCCCAGATTTCCTGATTTTTTCATTCAGCCTCAGACAATGACCTCATCTCAAATATGAACTCTTTCCAATCCTTTGACCTGAAAGAAAAACAAATGTCCTTTATTCTATACATCAGGACCTTGGGCTTCCTTATAAGATAATGGATTCTGTTTTCATGTAAGGCTATCTTTGAATGAATGTGCATGTTTATAGTTAGCAGTATCCATTGGCTGACAACATAGTCAAAATCACATTTTTACAAGTGGTACAAAAAATAGATTTCACAAGTTTAATTCTCCTGGTTATTCCATAGTTATCACTACAGAATAACATGGTCTCCAAGGAATTAAAATTAGGTGAACTAAAGGATAATAGAAAGATGTAGTATGTAATCAGAGATGACTTGCATTTCAAGAACATCATCAAAATTAATGGTATCAAACTCAAAAAGAAAAATCCACTAAACCATTTATAACATCCCTGTGGGCTACATATCGATCAGATTTGAAAATGTACTGTTACTTATATTTTATTATATTTTTATTTATTTTGCTAAATATTTCCCTATTATACCTTAATCTGGTTGGGGTTACACTTGGTGGTATTGTGGGTCACATGTTCAACACCTATTCATGATTATATAATGGGGAAAAGAGATGTTCAAGTCACCTGATAAAAATGAGAAAGGACAGATGGCCATTCTGAGTACTATGACAACTTTTTTTTTTAGGGGGGGAGGGGAAGAGGTTTCTAGATTTGTAATTTCATCAATGCAGATAACTCCTTTAGGGAAATCCCCATTCCCATGCAGATCTTAAAGCTAAATGAATTGAGATTATATGTTATAGTGAAAACAGAACTGGTTTGTGAGTAAGAGAACCTGAGTTCAAAATCTGATTTGATCATTTACTCTTTTGAAACCTCATACAAGTTTCTATATCTGTAAAATGAAAGGGTTAGACTAGATCCAATCTAAGGTTCCTCCAAGTTCTACAATAAGGATACTAGGATTCTGTGACTTGCAAGGCTCACACTGCTAGTGAATGTTGGAAGCAGGGCGTCAGTCCAGATCTTCTTGACCCATATGCTAGTCCTCTCTCCATTACCCTCTTCTCCTTTCTATATTAGTAACCTTGAGATATTAAAAAGAATCATGCCATGATTCCAGTTTGTCAGGTGTATCCTCTGTGAATGATATCCAGAGAGACATGGATGTGAATTGTGTACTCTATAAAGGAATGGAAAGGTTACTTTCTGTACCAGTGGAAAATCAAAGTTGTATCTAAATATAAACTAATTAAAAGTGATCACAGTTGAATATTATTCTCTAAAGTTGGGCTTTCATTACTCTGTAAACTCCTTGAGATTAGATTTTGTTTTTACATATTTGTATCTGTAATATTCTTCTCTAAAATATATTGTTCTCTGGGAGCAGGTTTCTTGCGGGACTTCTGGGAACAGCCTTAGTTTCAGTTTCTAGTAATAACCCCAAATGTAGCCAGGGGTTAAAGTCCAAATCCTTTATTGTTTCCTTTTAAGTTTTGTCTCCTTCCTTGGGGCCGGTTAGCTTTCTTACAGGCTTATCTCTCCTTGGTTCCGAGAGCTCTTGCTGCTAGTGCTTTGCCTCTGCCAGCTTCAGCCTCCAGCCAGCACAAACGTGGAAGATGGAATCAATCTGTCTCCTCCTCCAAAGGTGGGCTTGTCCTTTGGCCCTAAGACCCCCTTCTTATACATGTTCTCTTAAAGGTGTGAATCTTGTGGAATTATAGAAAGTACAAAATACATGTAAATTAGAGAACCATTATCTCATCAATTCCACTGACTTGGCACTTTGTAAGAATCCTAACATGTTTCGAAGATCCTATCACACTGCCTGGAATATGATGCGTGCTTTATAAATGCTTGCTAATTTATGATTTGTTGATTGCTCTTCCTATGTCCTAAGCCACATTAAGTCGTTAGGAAAATTGGTTTTCCTACTGCCATAATGGAAGGCAGATAAAAATATTCATTCAGTGATCTTGTAGTTGTGAAATCTCAAGATAAAACACCTTCCATATTCTATTTTTGTCCTCTTTTTTTGCATTTGGCATTTTGCCAGAAGTTTTTTAGGTTGGAGAGGAGGAAGTTATCTTAGCTAGTATTTACTTTAGAAAAAAAAATCACAGTAGCTAAATAATCTACTAACCATCTAACACTTGGAGGTATGGAAATTTTAGCATCTCTCCATTAGAACTAGTGGCTTTTAAAGTCAGAGCTAATCTGATCTTAATACTATGACTAAAATAACATAATATAGTCATATTGCTCTTTAACTTATTTTGAAACCATTTGGAAATGTTTCTTGTTTTATTGTATTCAAAATCTCATCCAGACATTGTTCTGTTCTGGTCTCTTTTACTGTCAACTAATAATTATTACTGTTGAGTTGTCTTTCATTTGTGTTGACTCCTTGTGACACCACTTGAGTTTTCTTGGTAAAGATATTGGAATGCCATTTTACTCTCCAGCTCATTTGACAGGTGAGGAAACTGAGGCAAATGGTGTTAAGTGACTTGTTCAGGATCACCCAGCTAGTATCTGAATCTTTAGCAATTATTAAGCACTACTATGTACCAGGACTAAATTAAGAACTGGGTATATAATGAAAGGCAAAAAAACAGCTTCCTGTATTCAAAGACCTCATAGTCTAATTGTGTGTGTATGTGTGTGTGTGTAGTAATATGCAAATAACTATGTACAAATAAGGTATATACAGATTAAATTTCAGTAGTCTCAGAGGTTAGGAATTAAGATTAAAAAGGTCTGGGGAAGGCTTTTTATAGAAGATGTTAGTAGAGACTTTAAGGAAATCTTGAAAATTAGGATATAGAGATGAGGAGGAAAAGTGTTCCAGGCCTGGGGGACAGCCAGTGTGTGTGTGTGTGTCATATTTAAGGAATAACAAAGAAGTCTCTGTCATTGGATCACAGATTATGAGAAGAGGGATAAGGTGGAAAAATAGTGGAAAAGTAGGAATAGACCATGTCAAGAAAGGCTTTAAGAGCCAAATAGAGAATTTTATATTTTATCCTAAAAGTAATGAAGCTACTGGAATTAAGGACTTGATATGGTCAGACTGATTTAGGAAGATAAATTTGACAACTGAATGATGTTTGGAATCAAGAAGGGTAGAGAGTTGGAAGGGAATGTATGAATGTATGAATGAAAGGAATTCTATAAGCCAGAGATTGGATATGGCAATGCTTGGCAACTGCCAAGCATTGCCATATCCAATCTCTGGCTTGCAGAATTCTCGACTATTGGTGACTTTCTCCTGTGGCAAGGAATAGGTTTTGACAATAGGCATTCTAAAGAAAATTAGTTTTTTTTTTTTAATCATAGTAGGTATATATATTATGAGCATTTTCATCTTATCATTTATATAAAAGTGAATTGATATCATTTAATAACTTCAGGTGCTATACATCTACAATAGTAATAATGCCTTACATTTATCTAAGTTAATTCAACTACTAGAGAAGAGAAGGCGCAGTGGCACGTCATAGTTCTGTTGAAGTATTTGAAGAGTTACCTAGTGGAAAAGGATTAGCCTTATTCTGCTGTGCCTTAGAGGGCAGAAACAGGAGCCTTGAGAAGAAGGTATAGAAAAGGCAGATTTGGATTTTCTATCAGGAAAGAAAAAAAGGAGAACCATCCAAAAAAAATTTCATTGACTGGGTCCACTATAGCATTATGTTCCATAATTTCATTTGACCCTCCACTGCTGCAGGGCAATCCTTTTGTACCTCCTTGATTAACTCACTATCATATCAACCTCATTATTCCACTCACTAGAATGGCTTTTCCAAATCTTTTTTTTCACTCCTTAAATCTTTCACAGCTCCTTTTTTCCTGATCCTCTCAGTTGGGAACATTGTTTCATATTTCACTAGAAAAAATTGAGGCTATTCACAAAAAGCTCCTTCTCCCCTGTTCCTCACCTCATCTTTCCCCATTATTTCCTCTTCCTCTCCTCTTTCAAATAACAAGACAATTCTCCTTGCCTAGGCAAATTCCTCTACATGCTCAAGTGAACCCATTTCATCCTGCCTTCTGCAGCAGATTGCCTCTTCTATCATTTCTATTCTCTCATTGACTTTCAATCTACTCCCATGGACTAGCTGCTTTCCTACTGCCTACAAATATGCCCATGTCTTCTCCATTCTAAAAACAACAGCAGCAGCAGCAACAGGGATAACAGCAACAACAACAAGCTCACTTAATTTATCCATTCTCATTAGCTATTATCCTACTTAGCTCCTCTTTTTTGGTAACAAAATTCCTTGAAAAGGCTGATTATAATAGGAGTTCCCACTCCCTTTCTTCTCATTCCTTTTTTGCTCTCTACAGTCTGGCTTGTGATCTCATCATTCAACCAAAACTGTTTTCCTTAAAGTCATATAAAATCTCTTACTTGTCAAATCTAATAACTTTTACTCAATTTTCATCATTCTCAAGAATGATGCATCCTTTGACATTATTGATCCCCCTTTCCCCTTTATACTTTTTCCTCGTTAGGGTTTTTTTTTTTTAACACTACCCTTTTTGGGAGCTCTTCCTATCTACCTCCTACCTGTTACCTTCAGGATCAAATGTAAAATTGTTTGGTGTTTAAAGCTCTTCATAATATAACCCCTTCCTCCTTTTACATTCTTCTTACACCTTATATCTCTGTATGTAGTCTGAGATCCAGTGACACTGGCCCCTATTCTGTTCTTTGCTTATGACACTCCATTTCTCAATTCTAATAATTTCCATTGTCTGTCCCTCTTGTTTGTCCCATATTCCTCCAGGTCTCCCTCCACACCTCTACTTCCTAGCTTTACTAGCTTCCTTTAAATTTAAATAAAGTCTTTTCTTGGTTAAGAAGCCTTTTCTACTTTTTAATCTAAGTGCCTCCCCTCTGAAATTACCCTTAATTTAGCATATATATATGTACACACACACACACACACACACACACACACACACACACACACACACAGTTTGTACAAAGTTGCTTACATATTGTTTCCCTGTTGGACTTGAATTTTTTGAGAGCAGGTACCATCTTTTGCCTTTCTTTGTTTCACCCAGCACAGTGCCTGATATATAGTGGGTGTTTAATAAATGCTAGTTGATCCACTGACTAACAAAAGTAGAATTGGGTACTGTTTTATATCATTGGAAATCATCAAGCCTAGGTCAGATAAGCATTGTCAGGATATATAAGGATTTCTTTATAAGTATGGTTATGGTTTGGTCTAATAAGTACTTGAAGTCCTTTTCCATTTTAAAATTCTGTGATTAAGTGATTTTGTTTTATAGTAATAATAACTATGGACTGAAAATCAGGAATTTGAATCAAATCTCACCTCAAATCATTATCAATTCTGAGTCTAAATTCCCTAATCTGAGATAAAGATTATAATATAATATTAATAATAATATTATTCATTGGATTGTGGTGAGCAAACCTTAAAGCATTATAAAATGTGAGTTAACATTTTAACATAATTCATTATTTATATGTAATATTATATATCATAAATACAATTAAAAATGAAAAGAAGAAGCTGTTTATCCTTCAAAGAATAATTTCATAGAGCTACAGAAGTTATCAGATGGTAGATCATCCAGTGAGGAATTAAGAAAAAAATAGTAGTTAGTGATTTCCTATCTAGGAGTATTTAGATAGTCATTTATTGACCTGATAAAAAATGGAGACATCACAAATTTATAAAAAAATAAGAAGCCATGTTCTAATTGACAAATGATCAATTCATATGATTTATTCCCAAACAGCTATAAATTCATGCATATCCTTTGATCTAACAATATCGCTATTATTGGCCATGAATCCCCAAAGAGATTTTTAGAAAAGGAAAAGTCTCTCTCTCTCTCTCTGTCTCTCTGTCTCTGTCTCTGTCTCTGTCTCTCTCTCTCTCTCTCTCTCTCTCTCTCTCTCTCTCTCTCTTTCTCTCTGTCTCTCTCTGTCTCTCTCTCTGTCTCTCTCTCTGTCTCTCTCTCTCTCTCTCTCTCTCTCTCTCTCTCTCTCTCTCTCTCTCTCTCTCTCTCTCTCTCTCTCTCTCCATTTTTCTTGAGGATTTTTTTTGTTAGGGTAGGAGATCTATGTTTTATTTCACATATGACTTTTATGCAAATATTTTATATAATTTCACATATGGTTTCTTAATGGGGGTTCTGGGTGGGGATCAGGGAAAGACTCTGGAACTCCAAATATTTAAAACCAAATGTTAAAAAAAAAACTCATTTTAAATGTAACTGGGGAAAATATTAAATAAGTAAGATTTAAAAACACAAAAAATAAAAATAAAAATGGAGATATCAGTTGTCTTTCCGGGGTATTTTGTACAAGATATAATTTAGAACCTCCTAACAGACTTGATAGCAAACATTCTCTTTCAGTGATTCATGTGGTTATAAATGACATGATCAGGAGTCTATAAATATCATCCACAATTGTAAAATCTTGAGCAAGAAATTAAAGAATTTATTGCCTCAAAGAAAAAAAGATCAAGATCAAGGTGCAGCAAGAATTTCTGGAATAATTATAGAAAGATAAATGGTAAAGGAAAAAATGGGAGAATGCTAGAAAATTATGAAAATAAATTAATAACTTGATAAAAGTGGCACAAAAATATTGAAGAATATAACATCTTAAAAACAAAAGTGGCCTAAAAAAGCATAAAATTCATCAAAGGAAAGTTTAAAAATCCTTAAAAAACAGAATTTGCCAAACGGAAGAAGAGGCATAAAACTCTCATTTAAGTAAATAATGCTTTAAAAATTAGAATTGGGTAAGTGGAAGTCAGTGATGCAATAAGACATAAACTAAAAGAAATTGAAGATGAAAAAAAAGGAAGTAAAAGTGAAATATCAGAAAAATCCAAGTGACCTGTAGATAGAACACATAATCTAATAATTATAGGTATACTTAAAGCCATATTTCATCATATTTCAAGAAATTATCTAAGAGGACTTTTACTATATCTTAATTCTGTAGGATAAAATAGAAATTGAAGGAATTAACTGATCACCTCTTAAAAGAAATGAAAATTTCTAAGATTATTTTAGTCAATTTCCAGAGCACCCAGGTCAAAGGAAAAATACTTCAAGAAGCCAAAAAGGAATAAGTCAAATTTTGTGGAGCCACAGTCAGGATCATAAAATATTTAGTAGCTGCCACATTAAAGAAGTAGAGGGCTTATATTATATTATATTCTTATATTCTGGGAGACCTAAGAGCTAGGGTTGCAACCAAAAAGTCCTTCAGTAGAAAAATTGAATGTTTTAAAAAATAGAGAACTTTCACCTATTCCTGATAAAAAAGACTAGAGCTGCATTAAAAAAAAATTGACATTCAAAAACAAGTCAGGGGAATCATAAAGGATAAATATGAAAGAGTAATCATAGGGTCTCAATGAAGTTAAATTATTTATATATTAAACAAAATGATAAACATAATTTCTTTCTTTTTTTTTGCTTTTTATTTTTTTTAATTTAATAACTTTTTATTGACAGAACCCATGCCAGGGTAATTTTTTTACAATATTATCCTTTGCACTCACTTCTGTTTCGATTTTTCCCCTCCCTCCCTCCACCCCCTACCCCAGATGGCAAGCAATCCATACATTAAACATAATTTCTTAAGAATTTTGTTATTAGGGCAGCTAAAATGAGTTTATATCTACAGAAATCATAGATGTGAGTTGATTCTATTGGAACAATCACTACAAAAAATGATGAAATGAGAAAAAGAAATGCACTGGGAAAGAGGGCAATGGAGCAGCACAATGGGAAAAATCTTTCTCATATAAAAAGTGTGCACAGGGAAAAAAAATTTATAGTGAAAGAGGAAATGGGGGGAGTTGTAGGTAATGCTTGAACCTAACTTTCATCAAAATTGTTTCAGAGGGAAGAATGTGTGTATGTATGTATGTTTGTGCACACACATGTATACATACATACAGAGTCAGTTGTATATAGAAGTATAATTTATCCAATAAGGAAATAGAAGAAAGGAATGATAAACGAGAGAGCAGATTAAGAGAGGCAGTATTAGTGGCAAAATAGCCTTTTGAAGAGGGACAGAATAAAAGAGAGAGAGAGAAAGAGAGAGAGAGAGAGAGAGAGAGAGAGAGAGAGAGAGAGAGAGAGAGAGAGAGAGAGAGAGAGAGAGAGAGAGAGAGAGGAAGGAAGGGAGGGAGGGAGGGAGGGAGAAAGAGAGGAAGGGAGGGAGGGAGGGAGAGAGAGAGAAGAGAGGGAGAAAAGAAACAGAAAGACAGAGATAGAGAGCGAAACAGAGAGACAGAGACAGAGAGAGAAGGAGAAACAAAAGAAAATAAGATGGATGGAAATAAACAATAATTATAATTATGAATGGGAATGGGAAAATCTCACCAGAAAGTGGATAACAGAATGGATTGGAACTCAGAATATGTTGTTTACATGAGACATACACTGAAAGATACACAGAATTAAAATAAAAGTCTGGAACAAAATCTAATATACTTCAGCTGAACCAAAAAGAGATAAGGGGAGCGATATGATCTCATATAGAGTGAAAGCAAAAAATAGACCATATTAAAAGGGATAATCATGAAAATTACATTTTGTTGAAAGGTATCATAGATAATGAAATAACATCAATTTTTTAATAAGTTTCTTTAATAAAGGTGATTTTTCTCAAATATATACAGAGAATGAAACTGAGTCAAATTTATAAAATAAGACCATTTCCCTAAATGATAAATGTTCAAAGGACATAATAAACAAGAGGTTTTCAAAAGAAGAAATCAAATTTATCTCTAGTTATGTGAAAAAAAACACTCTAATTCTTTATTGATTAGAAAAGGACAAATTATAACAACTCAGAAACCACCTCATACCTATTAAAAATGCTGAAGAGTATGAAAAAAATATAGGTACATTAAGGAATTGTTGCTGGAGTAGTGTACTGGTCCAACTATTCTGGAGGACAATTTGGAAGCACACTTAAAGGCTATAAATCTGTACCTTTGACCCAGTGATTGTTAAGAACCATGCCTAGGTGAAGGGGCAGGTCAATTCTCCAAGAGCCTCCACAGCTGTGAATCATAACATTTGAAGGAGTTGCAAAGCAGCCTTTACTGACAACAGGTATTGCTTATGGACTGGAAATGAAATAAATTGGAGGTAGAGGGAAGAGAAGAGAGGTCAGATAATGAGACAGCCTCTCAGTAGAGAAGTCAGAGAACAGCAACTGTCTCTTATCATCATCATCATCATCATCATCATCATCATCATCATCATCATCATCATCATCATCATCATCATTTCACATGAAGAGATCCATTCTACAGGTCTGAGTTAGACCTCCAGTAGCTACTGACAGGTGGTTCCTGTACCACAACAGATGATGTCACTAATAGGTCTGTATTTTAAAGAGATAAAAAAGAAAAAAAAAGGCCTATATGTACAAAATTATTTATAGCAGTTCTTCTTGTGGTGGAAAAGAAGTGAAAATTGAAGACATGTTCATCAATTGGGTGAACAAACCATTAAATGATTATGATGGAGTATTATTGTGCTATGGGAAATAATGAGGGGGTTGTTTTCAGAAAAAAAAATATACAAAAAACATGACAAGACCTGAACGAACTAATGCAAAATGAAATGAGAAGAATTGAATAATTATGCACAGTACCAGTAGTATTTTAATGTAATAACTGTGAAAGACTTGGGTAATCTGTGTAATATAATGATCCAAGACAGTTTTAAATGGTTCATGATGAAAAATGCTATTCACCTCCAAAGAGAGAAATGATGAAAAGATTTGAGTACAAATTAAAGTATGTTTTTTTCACTTTATTTTTCTTGCTTTTTTGGAAATATGGCTAATATGAAATATGTTTTATAAGATTTCACATATATAATTTGGATATTGCTTGCCTTATCAGTGAGTGGCCAAGGGCATGAGAGTAAAGAGAGAACTGGGAACTCAAGATTTAAAAAAGAAAAGAATATTAAAATTAAATAAAAACTATTTTTAAAACAAAAAGGAAAGCTAAAACAAAGAATTAATTGAGGTTGTCTAAGCAAATTCAGAACAACAGAAAGGTTTTTTTTGTTGTTTTAGTTTAAATGGGAAAAATCTGAAGATCACAGAAAGAGTAAGGAGTTTGATAGCTATGGAATAATGGCAACTGGCAACAGAGAGAAAGCAGAGCTGTTCAATTTTTAGCTTGCTTCAACTTATATGGAGTTCATACCAAAATTAGAGAAAGTATAATGAGAAGATCCCTTGAAGCATTCAAGTTACTTGAGCTAAATGAACTATATTCTTTGATATCAAAAGAATTGGAGATATCATTTCTAGTTGTTCTCAGTGATATCAAAAAAGTCATGAAAAATGGAAGTACAACAATATTGGAAAAGAGTAAATATTGTTCCATTTAAAAAAGAGAGAGAACATAGCCTGCAAATTATGGATGAATGAATTTGTTGTTGACTTTTTAGAAAATTATAGAATAGATTATTAAAGAGATTGTTGGGGGAGAACATCCGGAAAGGGAAGAAGATCCCATGATGGTTTATCATGAATAGGTCTTAATAGCCTAATGTCATTTTTCACTATATGATTATTAGACTCTGAGATGAGGAACATGTGTTTTATACATATATATATATATATATATATATATATATATATATATACACACACACACACACACACACACATATATATATATATATATACATATATATATAGGTTATTTCAAATGTCTGATATTCTTATAGAGAAGATATGGATATAAAAGTTAAACTAGAGCACAATATATTGGATCTAGAACTGGTTAAATGGTTTGACTCAAAGAAGAGTTTATTAATCACCAAGTCATCTTTGCAAGAGATCTTTAATGGAGTATTTCTAGGAACTTATGCTTACCCCTGTGCTAATTAACTTTTTTTTCAGATCAATAAATTAGATAACATCATAGATGACATGCTAATCAAATGTTCATTTATAAAAACTTGAGAAAATTAGACAATATGCTAAATGGTAGAGTAAGGATCCTTGAGCATCAGTGATCAATGAAAACATTGAATTGAATTTGATAAGACATTCAATAGGCATAAATGTGAAGTCTTATATTTGAGGATAAACAATCTTACAAGTACCACATGAGGGAAGCAAGGTTAGATAGCAACTATTCTGAAAAAGAAAAAGATTCAAGCTCAGTATCAGTTGGTAGTTGGATGAAATAATTAAAGAAAGCTAATGAAATCCTGGGCTAATAAAGAGAGGTACAACTTCTTGGAATAGAGAAGTAATAGTTCCATGATATTCTGTCCTTATAAGACCTTATCTGTTTTGCTGTGTTCAGTTCTATGCTTAAGAAGGATTTTGATAAACTGGAGAATGTCCAATAAAAACAAGCAGAATAGCAAAAGACTTTGAGTTCATCCGATATAAGAACTATCTGAGGAATTTGAACATGCTTAGTGTAGAGAAGAGAAGACTCAGTGAAACTTCATCCCTAACTTCAAGAATTTGAAAAACTATCAAATGGAGTAAGGATTAGATTCCTTCATTTGGCCCTACAAAGAAGATAAGGGGCAATGGAGGAAATTGTAAAGAGGCCAATTTAGGATTGATACCCAGAAATTATTTACTTCCTAACAATTTGAGCTTTGATAATTAGAATGAGCTTTTTTAAGAGTTACTGAACTTTCCCCCTTCCTTGAAGGTCTTCAGGATCTTTTTAGATCCAGTATAGTAGAGATTTCTTTGCTATATGGGTTGGATTGGATGGCTACTGAAGTTCCTTCTAATTCTCAAATCCTGTACTTTTCTGATTGCAGCTTTGTTGTTTAGAATGAAAGAATGGCAACTCTATTGCTTCATATAAGTCAGGATGAATGACAGTGGAATTTTGAAAAGAAGTGGGGAAAACTAAATCCCTTTAAAAATAATAAAGGGACTTCTAGGTTCTATGAATGATAAAATGGCAGACGATATCTTCTCCACTCACCTGGATTTCTCAAACATTTTCAAAATAGAAATTATGCACCAAATATAGAACAATGGTAGCTCTTTCCATTACTCAGAATCCAAAAGAAGGTTAAAAATAGGCTCCAACTATCACTGACCCTTAGCTCTCTCTCCCATTTACCCTACTGTGGATAGTAAGGCTACATTAGTAACCCCAGGATGCAAAACACTTCTGAATCCTAGTCTCCCTCTGACTTTCCAGTTCCATACAGATCCTGGCTCCAGCCTGTGGGTCTTGAGAGTCAGATGGGCTATAACTCTTTAGGAATAGAAGTCTGCCAAGGGCAATACCAACATTGTAAAGTTCTGAACTGCTGGTCCTGGGGAAAACAGACTGAATTGTCCTGTGCAGAGAAAGCTGTTTGTAAACCACTGGTGTTTAAGCCAAACAACTAAAGAACAGAGGGAATAGGATAGGTCATCAGGGCAGTTTACTGTGCATATAAGGGACTGAATAGCATTCCTCAGAACCAGCTGAGGTCAGTTCTGACCATCCAAAATTTAATTGGAGCAGAGACTTAGGCTGGTTACCTGTAAATTGCTCAGATGGAAATAAACAATGAAACATTTTCAGATCTATGCCTTCACAGAAACTACAAAGAAGGGAATTAGGAAATGAATGATAAGGAAAATGGAGTGGTGGGGGAAGAGACTGAAAATATCAAAAATTTCAGTAAGAAAAAAATTTTAAAATCTTTTTATTTTTTATTTTTTAATAATTATAACTTTTTATTGACAGAACCCATGCCTGGGTAATTTTTTACATTATCCCTTGCATTCCTATTCTGACTTTTCCCCTCCCTCCACCTCCTTCCCCAGATGGCAAGCAGTCCTATACATGGTAAATATGTTGCAGTATATCCTAGATATCCTAGATGCAGATATCCTAGAACCGAACAAGTCTCTTGTTGCACAGGAAGAATTGGATTCAGAAGATAAAAATCCCGGGAAGAAAAACAAAAATGCAAACAGTTTATATTCATTTCCCAGTGTTCTTTCTTTGGATGTAGCTGCTTCTGTCCATCATTGATCAATTGGAACTGAGTTAGATATCTTTGTTGAAGAAATCCACTTCCATCAGAATACATCCTCATACAGTATCGTTCTTGAGGTATATAATGAGGTATATAATATAAGGCTCATTTCACTTAGCATCAGTTCATGTAAGTCTGTCCAAGTCTCTCTGTATTCATCCTGCTGGTCATTTCTTACAGAACAATAATATTTCATAACATTCATATACTGTAATTTACCCAACCATTCTCCAATTGATGGGCATCCATTCATTTTCCAGTTCTAGCCACTACAAACAGAGCTGCCACAAACATTTTGACACATACAGGTCCTTTCCCCTTTTTTAGTATCTCTTTGGGATATAAGCCCAGTAGTAGCACTGCTGGATCAAAGGATATGCACAGTTTGATAACTTTTTGGGCATAATTCCAGATTGCTCTCCAGAATTATTGGATTCATTCACAACTCCACCAACAATGCATCAGTGTCCCAGTTTTCCCGTATCCCCTCCAACATTCATCATTATCTAAAAATCTTTAAAATAACAACTCATTAGGAAAAAATAGTAATAAGAGAAGAAAATAAGGCCTCCAGATCTGGTAAATAAGTTCAAACATTTAGGAATAATTACTGCAAAGCAAAGGAAAATGATACAACAATTGATGAGACAGAGGACCCTATGGAATTTGAGAAGAACATGGAATCACAACATGCTATTACTGAGTGGTTTAAAAGAGAAATGAGAATTAAGAGGGTAAAATATATGTCCCGCACAGCAAAAATCATGAACAAAATAGAAAAAACTTAAATTTGCCATGGCAAGTCTCATCAAAGATACAAGAGAGAACACTAGATTGGGAATGCAAATGCACATAATGTGAAGGATAGCTTAGGAAAAGCAAAGCAAAAGCCAATAGTTTTAAAGAGAAAATATGCTTACTATGCAAGTAAAACATACTGAATTCAAACATAGGATGTGCAGGGATAGCCTAATTATCACAAGTCTCCCAAATAGTTAAAACTCTAAAAGGAAAGGGGTATTAAACAAGAAGAAGGGATCAGGGATGAGGGGAAGAAAGTTAAAGGAAACAGGACTACCTTTTTAAAAAAAGAGTAAAGTAGAATACCAAAGAATATCAAAATACAACAGAAGAGAAAACTTGAAACTGAAAAGCTTCTGTATGGATAACATTAATGTGCTTAGGATAAGAAGTAAAGTGGTCAAATGGGGAAAAAAGTGTATCAGATTTCTCTGATAAGGGTCTGGTATCCAAGATCTGTAAGCAATTAACATATATGTATACATGCATGTATATAAAAATCAAACTTTAGATGTGAAACCAAGGAATGAAATCACGCATACATAACTATCAACTATTCCTTAGTAGATTAATGGTTAAAGGAAATGAACAAACAGTTCTTAAAAGAAAAACCTCAATGTATTTATAACATATGAAAAAATGCTTCAAATGATGAAGAGTAAGAGGAATATGAATATGCAAATTAGTAAAGATAACACAAAAGGGGAATCATTAATGATGGAGATATTGTAGAAAGATAGGCACACTAATTCATTGTTGGTGGAACTATGAAATAATACAACCATTTTGGGAAACAATTTGGAATTATGCAAATACAGCAACTAGAATGTCCATATCCTTTGAACAAAGGATTCCTTTACTGAGCTTATGCTGCAGGAAGCCACTGACTTCCTTCCCTCTCCCCTCACCAATATCATATTATCTAGAATATTTGTAACAGCATTTATTGTACTAAAAATTGAGGGGGGGAGTAATAATTTTCATTTGGACAAATTATACACATGAATGTGATAGAGTATTACTGTGCTGTAAGAAATGATCCAGTATGAATTCATAGAAGCAAAGAAAGAGCTATATGAATTGATGAAGAATAAAGTAAGCAGAACCAAGAAAACAATACACACACTAACTACAGCAACATAAATGGGAAGAACAACATACCAAATATAATCAAGAATAAATGTAGCAAAATTATAAAGAGCAAATAGAACTCAAAGAGCTATGAGAAGATTACCCCCCCCCCCCAATCTACTCTTTTTTGGATGTGGAAAGTCCATGGGTGTTGTATATTATACATGTTTTTGGACATTTTCAGTATATTGATTGGTTGTACTGACTTTTCCTCCCCTTCTTTCCAAAGTGCTTTTAACCATATGGGATGGCTCTCAGGATGGGGGGAGGAAGGGATGACTGTAATATGATCTAAGAAACAGAAAACATTCATAAAAACTTAATAAAATTATATTAATTTTCACCTTTATTCATCACTTTCAAATTCAAACTAATTTCCTATACATGAGTAAATCAAATATTTGATGTGAAAACAGGATATACATACATCTTGATTTAACCATATTTAAAAACACCTTGAGAGAAGATAACCTGCATTTTCCCTAGAAACATTAGGTGCTCAAAAAAGTGTTTCCATCCCCACATTCTTTCTTTTCTATGCATGATATTTCTAGTGCGGAACAGTCAAGCCATCTGGGCAATTACCCAGTTGATAGATTCATCTTCTCTAGATTCACTGACTCTGATAAATGGGCTACGTTTTAAAGGAAAATACGAATCAGGATTGAGGCTTTGAGGAAGGAGAATCATGAGCATTATCTTCCCTTCTTTAATCAAGGTTAAGTGACTTGCCCAGAGTCACACAGTTAATAACTGTCTGAGAATTCAAGTCCTTTTACTTCCAGTGTTGGGACTCTACTCACTGCACCACCTGGTTGACTCTAAACATTCTCTTCCCAACAGTTCTTTTTGTCTGCCTTACTTTGAATTTAATCCAGAGATGACAAAAATTAAACTATTTCCATATAATGGTGCTCACCAATTATTAAGTATCATTTAAGTCTGAAAACAAAATCAAACCTCATTGCCTACATATGACTCATTAAAAAACAACAGAGGAGAATAAGCGTTAGTCATTTTCTTAGTAAACTTAGCAAAAGATCAACAATGAAAATGACAAAGAGGGTAGAGAAAATAAAAAAAATTAATAAAACATTTTACTTGAATTGAGACACAGAAAAAGTCCATATTTAAGATAGACATACACATATTTTTTTAAAAAATAATTTAAAAGGTGAAGATTTGTAAATGATACTGAGAAGCTTTGCATCAATGTATATTTGTACTTACTTTTCATTCATTTTCCAACTCCTATCATCCCTGTATTCCTTTCTAATTAGAGCCAGACTATGCAAATTACCAGGGAACCAAAGAAAGGACAAACCTATTATATCCAAAAATTATGTTTCAATCTGCACTCTGAATCTCTCACCTCTCTATCAGGAGGTGGATAGCATGTTTTATTATGAGTCCTTTGAAACTGTGATTGGCTATTGTATTGATCGAAATTCCCATGTATTTCAATGCTGTGAGAGAAATGATTATTAATAATCGATGATTTAGTCAGATCCAGAATTTCTCCCTTTTTCTAAAGTTCTGATTTTAAAAGTTCTGTCTCTTGATTGAAAAACTGCTGATAATGAGATTGGATTAATTTTCTTGTTCAGATTGAAGCGGCTATTGTGTTTTACTCAGGATTGAATGGAGATAAATTCTTTGACTAGATTGACCAAGGCTGGGATTAATTTAAGAGGTGAATGACATGATCAAAGTTCATGTCCAGTCCCTCATGGTAGTGTTTATTCTTTCATTTATTAGCCAGTCATAGTTGATTGCCACCCTTCAGAATCTCCCTTTTGCAAAAAGGTAAATCTGCCTTGATTGTCTTTAGCTAAGTGATCATTTTTTAATTAAAATGCTGGCATTATTAATAAAATCATTAAATAACTCAGAAATTATGTCTCTCTTGAACATTTTAAAATACCAGTTACTTGTCTTTTCAATATAGTCATCACAAGTTAAATCATTCTTCTGGTTCTGCTCACATAACTCCCTATCAGTTTGCATAAACCTTCCCAGGATGAAACCATCTTTATATCATCTATTACAATATAATAGCATTTCATCATGTTTATATATCAAAACTTGTTCAGCCTCTCCTCACTTTCCAATTCTCTGCCACCCCCAAAATAGCTACTATAAATATTTTTGTATATCCTTAGAGAGTTTTTTTGATTGTTGTTCCGTTTTCCTTAGAATGAATCCATTGTTTACAATATCCTTCTTCTGACTCCTCTCTCTCTCCTTTCTTTCCTTTCCATCCTATTTCCCTGTTGAATGAATTGTGTTTCTGCACCCAATTCTGTGTGCATGTGTAATTATTTTCTCCTCCAATTGACCAATTCAATTAAAAGTATGGTTCAAGTATAAACTGCTTCCTCCAGCCATTCCTAGTTGTATCATTTGTCATATTTGCTAATTTGTGTGCCCCAATTAAAAAAAGAAAAATCTTCTACTTGAGTCTTGACTTTATATATTTTAAAATGCTTAGTTTGTTATTAATTTAACTTAAACAATATTTTAAAAGTTTAAAATTTAATTAGGAGAGTAGTTCAATGCAGCCTGGGAGAGAGACATTGTGGTATGCAGTCAGAAATCTAGAGTCATCTTAAGTTTGAATTCTGGCTCTGAAATTAACTGAATGACTCATTACAAATTATTTTATTTTCTTGCCTTTTTCAAATATATAAAATGGGAATAGTAATAATAACAAGTTTTGCTTGTGACCAACATGTACATGTTTTTCTCACTCCTCTTCACTCCTTCCTTTCTTCCACTGATCATCCATTCACCCTTATATTTGTATATATGATGATCATTTGTTTCTGTTTTTCTTACTGCATTATTCCATCTTCATATTCCTATCTGTCTTTCTTGATTGATTTATTCTATTACACTGCTGTTCTCATTTGTTTAGCCATTCCACAACTTTTGGAAAGGTGATTGTTTCTAGCCTTTGATAATTATTCATAATAACACACATACACATATGCAAATCTATATATGAGACATCCATTAAGGAGAGACAGAGAGACAGAGAAGGGCCGAGACAGACAGGCAAAGAAAGTTTCCTGGGGCATTAAAAGGTTGAATAATTTGCTCATAGCCACACAATCAATATATGTGAAAGACATAGATGTGAGCCCAGATTTTTTTTACTCCAGTGTTCTATCTATTTCACTATGTTGAATCGGCTATATGATTTTAGGTTTTATGTTAATGTTAGTGTCCAAAGAAAGGAGGTAAAAGTATTTTTTGTATTGTGACTTTATAAGATTCCTTTGGGAATAATTGTGTTCCATTCTGGGTACCCCATGACATCATCAGATCACAGATCTAGAACTGGAACCTTAGAAATCATCTAATATAATACTTTATAAATGAAAGCTGGAAGGCCAAATTGGGAAGGGGGGGATGATATAACCTAAATTTCACAGGCAGTAAGTGGCAGAGTTGAGATGTGAATTTGAGCACTCTTGTCTCTACATCCTGTCTGCTTTATGTATCATGTTGTCACTATCATTTAGAAAAGAATTGAGGAATTGGAATATACCCAAAAGAAGAATCTTGAGAAAAATCAAAACTCTTCCATAAAAAAATCAGAAGAAGAAATTTGAATGCTTATCCTGTCAAAAAGAAGACTTAATGAGAACATAATTACTTTTTTATGTATACTGAAGGGTTAATTTGTTTTGTTCTAGAAAACATAACTAGTACTAGAAGGAGGAAATCGTGAAGAGGCAGATTTTGGCTAAGTAGAAATACAAGTTTTCTATCAATTAAACTTATCCTGTGATAGAATGGGTAGCTTTGAGAAGTTGCGAGTTCACCATTACTGAAAGTCTTCAAGCTTATGATGACCTCTTGGTAGGGATCACAGAATCATAAATTTGGAGCCAAAATGAACTTTAGAAAAAAAATATTTCAGAGGAGGCAACTGAGCACAGAATGATCAAGAGACTTGCCTAAGATTATACAGGTAGTAAGAGGAAGAGTTAGGATTTGAACTCAGAACCTCTGACTTCAGATAAAATTTCTTTGCCAATTGGATAGATTTAGTTGAGGTCAAGGCAACTAAGTGGCACAGTGGTGGATAGAGAACCTGCCCTGAAGTCAGAAAGATTCATCCTTTGTTCCCTTTCTCTTTGGAAACAACTTTGTAGCCAAACGTGATAATACACACCTGTCAACATTGTTACAAGAAAACCTGAGTCAGGTGGATCCCTTGAGCTGAAGAATTCTGGGTTGCAGTAGGGCTAAAGCTGATCAGGTGTCTGGAATTAGTCTACTGCCAATGTAGTGAACCCCTGGTGGCAGGGCAGGGCAGGGATAGGAGGACCAGGTATATCTATGGAGGAGAAAAGAAACTAATCAAAGCATCCATGAAAATCATTAATGTAATCAAGATTAAAAGTAGTCAAGGTTAGCTGGGGAGACTCAGTCTCCCAAAAAGTCAAAACCAAAATAAAACAAAAACTGCTTTATGTTTACTTTATAACAAGGAATTTCCACACTGTCTGCTGCCCTCTCTAAAAATGTTGTAGGCTTCTTGAAAGCAAGGATGTGTCATTTTCATTATTGCTTCCCTAGGACCTCTTTTGTTGACTGATACATAGTATTTTTTAAAGAAATCCTCACTCATTTGAATAAATCTTTGCCAGGAGAAATGGGTTTTATCCATGAAAGTGACACTGCCAAGTTTTCTTTTAAAGTGGA
The DNA here is from genome assembly GCF_016432865.1 of Antechinus flavipes. Classification (NCBI taxonomy): domain Eukaryota; kingdom Metazoa; phylum Chordata; class Mammalia; order Dasyuromorphia; family Dasyuridae; genus Antechinus; species Antechinus flavipes. Next base: position 134,372,216 of record NC_067399.1, on the reverse strand, counting down.
GAGAGAAGCTTCCTTAGTGCAGCTCTAGATTTTCTTGGGGGAATCCAGGAAAGAATAGCCATAGATTAGCTTCCATAGCTTGAGTTGTCATAGTTGACTGTCATTTTAAAAAATCATCTCATCATTGCCCTCTGCTGTAATTACTGAAGATATTGGCTGTAGTGGATAGGGATTGGCTTCCTCTGATTTGATCTGATTTATATATGCAGGTCTGAACAGGCTGCTAGGAGATAGCACACTTTTCCCAAGCAATACAAGAGATCAGCTTGGAATGAGTGATATTATCCATCATGTCAGATGCTTTGGTTTCCTTATATGACCCTTATCCTGAGGTATAGACATAAGAAATCATGGTTGTCAACCTGTGTGTGTCCTAACCAAGAATAGGTTATCATGCCATGGTGATATCAATGCAATGGGAGAAACGTGCAAGGCTTTGTTTTTGAAAAGATAAGTAATGCAAAGTTTTTCATATATTTTGTCAGAAATATGTTTGCTTCAGTTATGTTGGCAGCAATGACAATTTTGCTTCCTTATGGGCTGGAGAGTTATGTATGTTCTTTTTAAATTTTATTTTTTTAATTTATGGAATAAAACAAGTATTTCTATAACATAGTACAATAAAAAGATGATTACATATGAAATTGGAAATCTACCATGCACCACATGCTATTCCTTTCAAATTTGTGACAAATATGTAACATATATTATACATATATGTGTGAATGTAAAATTATTCTATACATCGATTTATCAATTCTTTTTTCCCGGATTCAGATAGCATCTTTCTTCATATGTTCTTTATAGTTAATTTGGGCATTTAAAAAAGTCAAAATAACTTATTCATTCAAAGTCATTCTTCTTTCCCCTTCTCTTTTATTTATTTAGTATTTTTCCTAGTTACATTAAAAATGTTATTTACTTTTAATTTTTGAGTTCTAGGTTTTCTTCCATATCACCACCCACAATTAAGAAATCACTTGTGAAATTATGCAAAACATTTCCATAAAAGTCAAGTTGTGAAAAAGAACAAAACATATAGCTCTTCCATCCTAATGAAAATAAAAATATTCAAGAAAAATTAAGTCAAAAGAAAGAGAGAATTCTTCAATATGTATTCAAACACAATCAGTTCCTTCTCTGGGTATAGATGGGAGTTTTCATCATAAGTCTTTCAGAATAGTTGTGGATGATTGAATTACTGAAAATAGCAAAGTCATTCACAACTGGTCATCCCAGAACATTGCTATTACTTTGCATATAGTACATTTCACTTTGCTTGAGTTCACGGATGACATTCCAGGTTTTTTTTTTTTTTCCCTGAGAGCATAATATTGCATCATCAACACACACCATAGTTTATTGAGCCATTTCCCAATTCGTGGGCATTCTCTCTGTAATACTCTCTTCTTTAATATGATCATTCTCTGGGAGCAGGTTTCCTGGGGAGCTTCTGGAGGCAGCCTTAGTTTCAGTTCAAAATAATAATCACCTCAAATACAGGCAGCTGTTAGAAGTTCAAATCCTTTATTGTCTCTTCTAAAATAGCCCGTTTAGCTTTCTTAGAGGCCTATCTCTCTGCTTGGTTCCAAGAGTTTTTGTTGCTTGTCCTTTGTCTCTTCCAGCTTCAGCTTCAGCCTCCAGCTCCCTCTGAATCTCCAGGTCTGAATCTTCTCCTGACTGAATTCTGGCTCTGACAATCTCCCGAACTGACTTACTCCTGACTGAGGCTCTAAGAGCTTCTTATATATGATCTCTTAAAGGTGTGAACCCAAAGGTTGACTCCTCCTCTGAGAGTGGGATTGTGGGAAGTGTAACTTGGGAATCTCCTGGACTTGTGAACTCTAATGTGTGAGCTAATGTGTGAACTCTCAGAGATGTAAACTTAAGTACAAAAGCATTGTTTCTATCAATTCCAGTGAGTTAACACTTTGTAAGGATTCTAACACTCTCAATTCCCATTTTTGTTGCTCTGAGAAAAGAGTTGCTATGAATATTTTTTGTACATATAGGACATTTTCCTTTGGTTTACTCAAATCTTTTTGGTACTCATGTCAAGTGGTAGTTTTGATAGGTTAAAGGATATGTATGAATTCATAGCTTCAAAGTCATTATTTTTCTTTTCTTTAATGGTTTCTTTAGGGGTAGAAGCAAGGTGATTGAGAGAAATCAGGAAATTGCCTGAGCCCTCCCCACATTCCCTTGGAAACAATGGCAAATCAGGCCTCTAAAAGTATTCTGGATAGACAGAATCTACAAAAAGACAAAGTGAAATAATTTACTAAGTTAAGATAATTTAAGGAATTCAGGAAAGGTCTCTCTCACTCTGGTAAAAGGGCAATGTAGCCCAGCATAGACAGTGTCTAGACAAGCTTTTCAGGAGACTCTTAGCTACAGCACAAATCAGTAATCAAGACCAGTAATCCTAAAACAGCAGGGCAACTATGAGGCTTTCAGACATAGTGCAGGACCCTGGCCATAAAAGATGGAATTATGCCAGACCACCCAAATTGAGTGGGCAAACCACCAGAACCCTAGCCATCAGATCAGAAAGTTAGTAATCAAGTCTGTGGTTTCCTACACAAGAAGCTTGGGAGAATAACCTCTGTGCCCAGAGGCAGAACTCAAAATTTTAAATTAATTAATTAATTTTAATACACATTTCTTTATAAATCATGTCAGAAGAGAAAAATCAGAACAAAAGGGAAAACCCATGGGAGAGATAAAACAAATAGAAAACAGAAGTGAACATAGCATGTGTTGATTTACATTCCTTAGTCTCCTTAGTTCTTTTTCTAGGTGCCTTGGGATTGCTTTGAATCACTGAACTGCTGAAAAAACCAGTCTTTCATAGTTGATCATCACACATTCTCGCTGCTATTGCATATAATATATTTCTGGTTCTGCTTGTTTCCCTTGGCATCAGTTCATGGAAATCTTTCTAAAAACGATTTGATGATCATTTTTTATAGAACAATAATATTTCATTATCTTCATATGCCACAACTTTTTAAACCATTCCCCATTTGATGGGCATCTACTCATTTTCCACTTTTTTGTGAGCCCTAAAAAACTGCTACAAATATTTTGCACATGTGAGTCCTTTTCCCTCCTTTATGATTTTCTTGTAATATATACCCAGTAGTGGCAGTACCGGGACAAAGAGTTTGCACAACTTGAAAGCCCTTTGAGCATAATTCCAAATTGTTCTCCAGAATGGTTTGTTCATTTCACAATTCTAGCAACAATGCAGTGTCCCAATTTTCCCATATCCCCAATCAAAATTTATCATTATCTTTTCTCATCGTCTTAGCCAATCTGAGGGGTGTGAGGTGATTTCTCAGAGTTGATTTAATTTGCATTTCTCTGATCAATAGTGAGTTAGAGTATTTTTTCATATGACTATAGATGGCTTTAATTTTTTTCATCTGAAAATAGTTTGTTCATACCCTTTGACTATTTATCAATTGGGGAATGACTTGTATTCTTATAAATTTGACACAGTTCTTTACATATTTTATTTTATTTTTTTATTAAAGCTTTTTATTTACAAAGTATGTATGGGTAATTTTTCCAACTTTATTCCTTGCATAACCTTTTGTTGCAAATTTTCCCTTTCTTCCCCCCACCTCCTCCCCTATCTGTCAAGTAATCCAATACATGTTAAATATGTTGAAATACATGTTAGATCCAATATATGCATACATATTTATATAGTTATCTTGTTGAATGAGAAAAATCAGATCAAGGAGGAAGAAAAAGAAAAACAGGGGAAAAAACCAAAAAGAAATATAAGCAAATAACAACAGAGAGAGTGAGAATGCTATGTTGTGTTCCACACTCTGTTCTTATGGTTCTCTCTCTGGGAATATATGACTTTCTTCATCACTGCACAAGTGGAACTAGTTTGAATCATCTTAATGTTGAAGAGAGCCACGTCCATCAGGATTGATCATCATATAGTCTTGTTGTTGCCATATATAATGATCCCCTGGTTTTGTTCATTTCACTTTGCATGAGTTCATGTAAATCTCTCCAATCCTCTCTGAAATCATCCTGCTGGTCATTTCTTATAGAACAGTAGTATTCTATAGCATTCAGATACCATAATTTATTTAGCCATTCTCCAATTGATGGGCATCCATTCAGTTTCCAGTTTCTTATTACTACAAAGAGGGCTGCTACAAACATTTTTGCATATGTGGGTCTCTTTCCCTCCTTTAAGATCTTTTGGGGATAATTCCAGTAGTAACACTGCTGGATCAAAGGGTATGCACAGTTTGATAACTTTTTGAGCATAGCTCCAAATTGCTCTCCAGAATAGCTAGATTCGTTCACAATTCCACCAACAATGTGTCAGTATCCCAGTTTTCCCACATCCCCTTCAGTATTTGTCATTATCTTTTCCTGTCATCTTAGCCAATCTGACAGGTATGTAGGGGTATCTCAGAGTTGTCTTAATTTACATTTCTCTGATCAGTAGTGATTTGGAGCATCTTTTCATGTGGCTACAAAAAGTTTCAATTTCTTCATTGGACAATTGTCTATTCATATACTTTGACCAATTATCAGTTGAAAAATGGTTCCAGTTCTTATTTTGAGTCAATTCTCTATTTATTTTAGATATGAGGCTTTTAAGAGATGTAGCATTCCTCTCCCCTCCACCCCTAGTTTTCTACTTCCCTTTTAATTTTGTCTGCATTTCACCTTCAACCTAAGGTCTGAAGCTAATATGAAGAGCTGGGATTCCAACCCAGATTTTCTGGCTCCAAGTATAGCATTTTGTTCACTCCACCAAATACTTCAGGTGTATTTTTATTAACATTTAAAAACAAAAACCATTTAGAAATATTTTGGTATGACATATCTCAAGCAATTTGGAAGGTTGAACTGCCTGCCATTTTTTTTTTCAAAATACTTGGTAGAGTTGCATGATCATAGATTGCATGCCCAATCTAAAGATATTATGGAATCCACTGAATCAAATGTTGAAAGATACGGCTCTGAATTTGAATTTTGTCACCTGGACTAGTAAAAACTTACCTATATCTCAGTTTGCTCATCTGTAAAATGGAGGGGACTAAAGGATCTCTGTGAGTATTTCTAGCTCTGTATCTCTGATCCTATGATCATGAAGTTCTTTTTTAGTTTGATATTTTAATGACTCCATTTAGGAATTCTAGGAGGCTTAGAAATTCCCTTAGGTAATCATGCAACTCTTTCCTGGTCATTGAAAAAGTGCTTATTTGGGCTTGAGGCAGTGTTCTTTTCATTCCCTAAACACTGTTTAAATGTATTTAACCCAGTGCCTGGGGTAGACTATGGGAAAAATTCAATCAAGAAATAATTATTAATCACCTACTGTGTGCCAGACACTGGAGATACAAAACCAAATTGAAGCAGACTTTGCACGCAAGGAGCTTACATTTGATAAGGGAAACAATATGTTTATATGTGTATACAAATTCATACAAAATAAATATTTTGGGGGGAGGAGGGCACTGGAAGCTCAAGATATCAGGAAAGGCATCATATAAAATGTACTGATGATGTAGGGTTTTGAAAAAAAACAAGGGATTCTAAACAGGAGTTCCTAATCTTGATTTGCATTTTAAATATCTATCTATTCAGATTATATCTATATATTCAGATTAAGGGAAAGTCTTCAATCTTTATTCTTTTTGAGGTGAAGGGGGTTAGCAATGTGAGCAGCTGGGACAAGAAGCCAGCCAGCAGTCCCTCCCTGCCTCTCTTCCTGCCCCTCAGCCTCCACCCACCAAAATCATCATTTCCTATACAACACATCAGGACTTGCACAAAGAGTCAATGGGGGCCATTCGTTCTCTAAACATATATATTAATAGAGTATGGTCCAATTACTATTTAGCCTCACGTGCTTGGGACCTCAGAGCATCAACTCGAGCTTCAGCCCATTACATCTATCTATGCATGTATCTATCAACCTATATAGAAATATATCTTTTATGTAATCCTAGGCATTTTACTTTGTGTATTTCAAAATTTTTTTAAATTAAAAGTAATTAAAATTATATAATTTAAATATTAAAAATACTTTATGTATTTATTATTTTCTTGTTTCTTATACAGTCCATAAGTATATTGTCAAAGGGATCATACCACAATAAAAGAAATCTTGTTCAGATGGGTCGAGGTAGGAATTCATTAAAAGTATGATGCATAGCAATTTTAAAAATGTGGACTTAGGATGGCGAGTCAAGATGGTAAAGTAAATGCAGGAACTCGCCCAACCTCTTCCCCAAATCACTCCACATTCCCTTAAATAATGATTCAAAACAAATTTCAGAGCATCAGAACACCTCCAAAGATGAAGTAGAACATTTTCCAGCTGAAGACAATTTAAAAGGTCAGTCTGTGGAACCAGGGTGGGAGCCCAGTACACTGTCCCAGTGCAAAAAACACCAGAAGAGCCCCAGTTCAGTCGCATTCCAGTAAAGTAGGAATAGGTCTAGAGAACTGTGAATCCACATCAGTCCTGGCAGTTTCTAGACCTTTCAGTCCAAAGACACAAAAAATAACTTGGAAAGTCAGCAGAAAAGGTCTGTGGAATTAGGGTGGGAACCCAGCATACAATTCCAGTGCAAGCTAGGCCAGAGCAACCCTAACCCTAGCTTCAGCAAAGCAGGACCTCTGAATCAGCAGCAGTACTGATGGCTTCCAGAGCTCTTAAACTAGAGAAAACAAAGAAGACTTGGAACATCAGCAGAAAAGATCTGTGACAATAGGATGGGAGTCCAATACTTCAGCACAGTTCCAACCTCACCCCTGACCCTGGTCCTAGCCCCAGTGCCAATAAAGCACAACTTCCTTGCTTTAGCACACTAGATCTTACAGCTAGTGAAGCCCAGGATGCTAGTCCCAGTTCCAGGGAAGAAAAGAAGGCTTATGGTAAGGTCCCTAGGATAATTTCTGGAAACAGTTTGGGCCAGTGCACCCTCCACCCAGGAAACAGAGCCCTACTTTAACAAAGAGTTAAAAGACTGAGTAATAGGCTAGGAAAATGAACAGACAACAAAAAAGTTTCTCATCACAAAAAGTTACTGTGGTGACAAGGAAGATAAAAATACAAATAAGGAAGATAACAAAGTCAAAATTCCTACATCCAAAGCCTCTTAGAAAAATAAGAATTGGTATCAAACTATGGAAGAGTTCAGAAGAGATTTTGACCAAGTAAGAAAGACAGAGGGAAAATTAGGAAAAGAATTGAAAGTGGTGCACAAAAAGAAACTACAAAAACTAATGAGAAGAAGAATGCCTTAAAAAGCAAAATTAGCTAAATGGGGAAAAAAGGTATAAAAGCTCACTCAAAAAATTTCTTAAAAATTAAGCAAATAAAAGCTAATAATTTCATGAGAAATCAAAATATAATAAAGCAAAACAAAAATATTGAAACAATTTTAAAAAAAGTAAAATATCTCATTAGAAAAACAATGATCTGGAACTGAGCTGGAAAATAGATTCAGGAGAGATAATTTTAAAAAATATTGGTCTACTTGAAATCATCAAAAAAGGAACCCAGACATTCATCTTTCAGGAAATTATAGGGGGAAAACTGTTCTAATATTATGAAATCAGAGGGTAAAATAAAAATTGAAAGAATCCACTAACTACCTCCTGAATGAAATCCCAAAATGAAAACTCTGAGGAATATTTTAGTCAAATTTCAGAACTCCTAGTTCAAGGAGAAAATATTGCAAGCATCCAGAAAGAAACAATTCCAAGTATAGTGGAGTTATAGTCAGAATAACACAGAATACAACTTCTACATTAAAAGGCCATATGTTATTACAGAGAGCAATGGGGATAGAATTACAGTTAAGAATCACCTACTCATCAAAACTTGAGTATAATCTTTCAGAGGAACAATTTTCAATGAAATTGAGGATTTTCAAGTATTCACAATGAAAAGACCAGATATCGATGGAAAATTTGATTTTTAAATACTGGATTCTGGAGAAGCATAAGGAGATAATCAGGAAAGTGTCATAAAGTGTCATAAGGGACTTAACAAGGTTTATATATATATATACAGAGAAAGAGAGAGAGAGAGAAAGAGAGAGAACAAGTATGAGTTGAATATAAAGAGATAATATCTAAAATAATGACGAAATTAAGGGGTGAGAGAGGAAAGTACTGGGAGAATGGAAAAGGGTATAAATTATTTGCCATAAAAAAGAAACAAGAAAAAATCTTTTTACAATGGAGGTGAACAGGAGGAGGAAAGGCTAAGTGAACCTTACTCTCATTAGAATTGACTCAAGAAAATAATATACACACTCAATATGGGTATAGAAATCTACCTCACCCTGAAGGAAAATAGGAGGGGAATAGGGTACAAGAAGGGGGAGAGAGTGATAAAAGAGAAGATATATTGGGGGAGAGAGTGGTCAGTAGCAAAATACTTTTGAGGGTGAATGGAGAGAGGGAATAAGGGGGGGAAATATAGTTAGCAATAGTAATTGTAAAAAGAATTTTGGGAGCAAGTTTCTCTGATAAGGCCTCATTTTTCAAATTTCAAATGCAGAAGAAACTGAGACAAATTTAATAAAAAAGATCTATACTCCAATTGATAAATGATAAAAAATATGATCTATGCCCAAAGGACTATAAATTCATGCATATCCTTTGACCTAACAATATTACTACTAGGCATAAATACCAAAAGAGATTTTTTAAAAAGGAAAATGACCTATATGTACAAACATATTTATGGCAGCTCTCTTCTCAGGGCAAAAAAAAAAAAAAAAAAAAAAAAAAAAAAAAAAAGGAAATTGATTGGGGAATGCCTCAATAAACTATGATGTGTGCTTGTGATTGAATGTTATTGTTCTATGGGAAATGATAAGTAAGATGCTCCCAGAAAAACACCTGCAAAATCTTCCATGAACTCAAGCAAAGCGAAATGTACTGTATACAAAGTGATAACAATGTTCTGGGATAACCACTTGTAAATGACTTTGCCATTCTCAGAAGTAGTGATACATGACTTCTCTGAAGTACTTAGGATGAAAAATCCTCTCTATACTCAAAGAAGGAAATGATTATGCCTAAATACAGATTGAAAAATTCTCTCTCCCTCCCTTCCTCATCTCCCTCTCTTTCCCTCTCTCCTTCCTCTCTCTCTCTCTCTCTCTCTCTCTCTCTCTCTCTCTCTCTCTCTCTCTCTCTCTCTCTCCCCTTAATTGGAAAATCTTTTTTCTTTCACATTATGACTTTTATGTTTTGCATAATTTCACATGTGGTTTCTTAACTGGAGGTGCGGATAAGGTAGAGAACCTGGAATTCAAAAGTTTCAAAAACAAATGTTAAAAAAATTGTTTTAAATGTAAGTGGGTAAAATATTAAATAAACTAAATTAATTAAAAGTGAAATGGAAAAAAATAAAACAAAATGTCAGTCTTAAAAAACGACTTGGGAAATGGAAGGTCACATTTTAAGAAGAGTATAAAAGTTTTTTTTAATAACTTTTTATTGATAGAACCCATGCCAGGGTAATTTTTTTTTTACAGCATTATCCCTTGTGCTCACTTCTGTTCCAATTTTTCCCCTCCCTCCCTCTACCCCCTCCCCCAGATGGCAAGCAGTCCTTTACGTGTTGAATAGGTTACAGTATATCCTAGATACAATATATGTGTGCAGAACTGAACAGTTTTCTTGTTGCACAGGGAGAATTGGATTCAGAAGGTATAAATAACCCAGGAAGAAAAACAAAAATGCAAGCAGTTTATATTCATTTCCCAGTGTTCTTTCTTTGGGTGTAGCTGCTTCTTTCTTTGAGTGTAGCTGCTTCTGTCCATCCTTGATCAATTGAAACTGAGTTAGATCTCTTTGTCAAAGAAATCCACTTCCATCAGAATACATCCTCAAACATTATCGTTGTTGAGATATATAATGATTTCCTGATTCTGCTCATTTCACTTAGCATCAGTTCATGTAAGTCTCGCCAGTCCTCTCTGTATTTATCCTGCTGGTCATTCCTTACAGAACAATAATATTCCATAACGTTCATATACCACAGTTTACTCAACCATTCTCCAATTGATGGGCATCTATTCATTTTCCAGCTTCTAGCTACTACAAACAGGGCTGCCACAAACATTTTGGCACATACAGGTCCCTTTCCTTTCTTTAGTATCTCTTTGGGGTATAAACCCAGTAGAAACACTGCTGGATCAAAGGGTATGCACAGTTTGATAACTTTTTGAGCATAGTTCCAAATTGCTCTCCAGAATGGCTGGATGTGTTCATAATTCCACCAACAATGTAACAGTGTCCCTGTTTTCCCACATCCCCTCCAATATTCCACATTATCTTTCCCTGTCACTCTAGCCAATCTGACAGGTGTGTGGTCTCTCAGAGTTGTCTTAATTTGCATTTCTCTGATTAATAATGATTTGAAGCATATTTTCATATGTCTATAAATAGTTTTAATTTCTTCATCTGAGAATTGTCTGTTCATATCCTTTGACCATTTATCAATTGGAGAATGATTTGATAAGAAGAGTATAAAAGTGAGCAATTTGCTTTCATGAGGCATGCAATATAGCTGTGTACATTGTGATATATACAAAGTTCCAGAGACATAGTTTATTCTTAATTAATTATTTTATTAATGATCCTAGCATTTTATTAATAAAATGGATTCAGTGTCATTCTTGAATGCCAAAGATCTCTCAAGGAGTACACTTAACACTTAAATGTCTTTGGATAAGTGGATATTTCTGAGGGTGGTAATCAACTCTAATAAATTAACAGAAATGAGAGAATTACTATTATGAGAGGTGGGATTATTCTAATGAGGATCTGAGACATATAACTGATCACTCAGCCTTGGTCAAGGAGACTTGGGAATATCCATATCATTCTATGTAAAATAACCTTGGGAAAAGGGAGAATCCACTTTTATCCAGTCTTCTGAGTAAAACAGGGCCAGAATCCATCAAATAACTTACACTAAAATGTCTTTACCTTTTGATAAGATTTGAATTTTCTCTTTCATTATTAGATTTGTTCTTGAAAGACTGCCTGAATAATGTAAAGGGGTGATTTCTGAATGAGAAAATAGAAAAGGGCAGCAACCCTAGTCCTAATTCTATAATTGGTAATTAATATAAGAGAGAAACAATCGTTTTTTTTTCAATATCCATTGCCAAAGATCTCTTATTATCAAGGACATCCATATTGGCTCAGACAGTTGCTATATTTTTTTGGCCTCGGCTTTTTGTATCATTACTTTATGATGATTAAATGATTGTAGAAAAGTGTGATAGTCTATAGAAAAATGAATAGTTAGCTAGAAATTGGAAGATCTGAATAAAGGTTACTAAATGGGATTGTGATTATTTACAGATCACTTGAAGCATCTGAGCCTTGGCTTACCCATGTATAAAATAGGGATTAGAAAATTTGCTTTATTTAACTCACAAGGTCAATTTGAAAAAAACATCACTTTATAAATTGCACTACATTATACCAATGTGACTTATGAGTTGTTTTGTTAGCGCATTTCATAGCTAATTATTTGTATACATATTGTAGTTATTTCAACTTCCTCTTCTACATGGTAATCTCTTGAGAAAAGGTTGCTTTATTCTTGTATCACTAATTTCTATCACACTGCATCATATACAGTAAGAACATAATAATTGCTTCTTAAATTGAATTAATCACTATCTACAATCCCAGTTCTAAGAGGTGATCAGTAGAAACTCAAATATGATTGGTGGTGGGCTTTTGGACCATAATTACTTTTTTTGATGACTGCAAAGAGTGGCAAAATTATAGGTTCAAGTTCTGCTTTTGCTATTTACCATCTGGGGGATAAAATCAGGCAAGCAATTTATATTCTTTGAATTGAGCTACTTATCTGTCAAATCAGAGGGATTAAATCTATCTTTCAGATTTGCCATGATCTTCAATGTAAAAAAAGTCTTTTAAAAATGTTGAAAGATCAGCACCAAGGCCAGGGAGCACTTTCACCTTGATTCCAGAAATACACATTGATGCTAGAACTTTGGGATTTTGAAAAGAGCAGATAAAAAGATTATAAGAATGGTTATTGAGCAGAAGTATAAAATCATACCATTCCCATATAAAATCCCTCTTTCCTTTTCCAGGGTTGGATCTAACTTGTTTTGTTCCTTTTCCCCTTGATGAAAAAATTGCCCCAAGTTTCTGCTTTTAGCTCTTTGTCTTTGAGTAGTAAGAGTATATTTCAATAGTAAAAACAAACCTGCAGAAAGCCCTGACCCCAGCATGATGTAAAATCCTCAGACACAAAAGCACTATTAAAAATGATACATTTACTAATTTATGGGCCACTGTCAAAACCATTGTTAAAAACCAAGCTAGCTCGAGTGACATCACTGAAAATGCAAATGTCCATGTTAATAGAATTACTTTACTGATTCCCATCCCTTTTATTGTACTTTCTACCTTTAATCATAACTCAGAAAAGAACCTTTAAGATATTAGAATTTTATAAATTTGCTTTCAACTTGGCAATACTATCTTCCCTCTTGCCCCACTTCTTTTAAGCCAAAGAAATAAAGGAAAGAAAAAAATCAAAAAGAAATAGAGGAAGAAGAAGGGTAAGGGAGAGAAAAAGAAGGAAAAAATAAAATTAATCATTTGCTCTGCAAAATACTGAGAATATAAATACAGACAATACTTTGCAGGGAGCTTATATTCTATTGGAGAGAAACAGATATGAAGGGTTTTAGTTGCAAGTTAGGAAAAAAGAGTCCCTTGATGCTTAGCATGAGATAGAAAAGATATGTAAATGCGTCTTCCTTGAAATCAGCTCCAGCTAGGTGGCACAGTGGATAGAACACCAGTCCTGAAGTCAGGAGGACCCGAGTTCAAATCTGGCCTCTGATACCTAACACTTTCTAGCTGTGATCCTGGGCAAGTAACTTAACCCCAATTGCGTCAGGGGGAAAAAGATTTGTTCCATAGAAAGTTTTAATTTGCACAAATTCAGGAGAAAGATACAATGGTGAGATTTTGTGGTCCATATTTATTTGAGTGAAATAGCAACATGATGCTGAAATTGTCCTTTTTATCCTAGAATTTCTCAGTATAGTTGTTGTGGTATTACATACTCTAAAATCGAAAAGAATCTCAGAGGCTACCTTATGTCAACTATATCTGAGCTAGAATGCCCTGTATAACATCCCTGACAAGTGAGACAAGTCATTGTTCCAAAAAAACTTTGTTTTTCTCATTAAATAATTGCTTTTTGGAAAAAGTGGGTTGAGAAGGAGTTGCTAGATTCATTTGAGAATAACAACAACACATAACTTAGGAGTGATAGGAGAGTTTAGTACAAATATCTGCAATCTTAGCCTCTTCTTGGACTGTGAGGGATGGCTTCCTTAATAATTTCCTCTTGGGTAGCCTTGGATATATTCCTTCTTTTCACCTCAGGTCTTATGAATAGATGGCTAAAGGGTTCATTCAGAAGAGAAGATCTGGGTCCATGGCTTATGCAAGGGGAAGGTGTTGATGGCATTGAGGTTAATGGAGGTATCCTCTTTAACACCTAGATAGAAAAGTAATACTAGTGATTGCAGGAGGCACAGTGCAGTGAAGGCAGTTACAGATGTTATTTCAATCTCCTCATGTGAATATTTCTGGGTACAAGCGTGTCCAGAGATGACCATGTTAGGCTTCAGCAATGTTCTTTCCAGATAGACATGGTGATTATTCAAAACTTTGTAGACAGCAGCAGGACCTTCTCAGTGACATACTGATAATGCTTCAGCTCATGTTCTACATAAGGGAAGACCTTTAGCTCCACAATGGAGACAATGCCATTCTGTTGGCAAATGCTGGCATAACAGACTAGCATATTGACATTCTCCATAATGGCAAATGGGGAAAGGTTTCCCAATCTTCAGTACATAATGCTATTTGGCAAAGTCAACCTCATCCTTCTTTTACTGGGCACAGCTCTCACTCAGCCTATCCTGACCTTGGTGGTAGTCTTTCCATTGGTCTCTGCCAGGTGTAGTGTCCCTGGCAGTCCACAGTATTACTCTTTGCCTTTATGATTTTGGGGATAGTATGAGCATCACTGGTTTTTGATAGAGATTCTTATAGAAAAGGCTAACATCCCTAGTATAGGAGTTCACTTGATCATCTATTATCAGAAGGAACTGCCTATAGAAGCATCAATTTTCCTCTTCTTTCTCAATTTCAATGTACTGCAGCTGCTTTGCAATGCAACCAGATTCCATTGTCTGGAGCAATAATTTGGTGAGCTATATCAGACAGTTCTTTCTTTTGCTCTGATGTCAAAACTGGGTATTGGCAAAGCATGTTTTCCTTGGCTGTGCTGGTAGTTTCTGGCAAGAAGCAGACTGCTTATGGTTGAAAGCTGAACTTCTGCCTAAAAGACTTTCAGTAATGAATAACTGACTATCTTATAAAGAAGGCCATTTCACTTTTGGACAGAACTAATTTGTTAGGAATTTTTTTTTTCCAATATTGACCCAAAAGTTATCATATGCAACTTCTACATATGAGTACCACTTCTATCCCTTTAGGCCAATCAGGACAAGTCCCATCCATCCATGTGACAATAAATTATCACTACTCCCTTAAAGCAATCCTTTCATATCATGGTTCTAGTCATTTTGCCATCCTCATCATCCCTGTGTGGACAAAGTTGAACTTATCAATATATACCCAGATCTAATCACAGTGATCAGATATAGTTTCACAAGGGCTGGACTAAACTTTTCTTATTATGAATACTGTGAGCAATGTTAATACAAAGTCTTAGGATCACATTACCTTTTGGGACTACCCTATCACATAGTTTCAATTAAATTCAATAAACATATATAGGAACCTAATATGTGGAAAATGTAAGGAAAACAACAAAGCTCTTGCCTTCCTGATGTGGGATGCTTTCCATATCAATACTTTTTTATCATCATTTTTTTAGGGAAAAGGTAAATAAAAACAACTTAGAAACAAGAATAAAGAAGATAAGTTGTGGTGTGGATATTTCATGAAATTGAAATAGCCCTAAAGGGACCTATTTAAATATGCTGCTATATTTCAAATAAGACATAGGTAAAGGAATAGACATTGTTAAGGACTACCATAAATCTCCATAGTTATTTATAGGTAGGTGCTTATTAGTGACAATAATGAATCCTGTGAAGTGGTAGCATTACTTGAATTTACACCACATAGTTCCATTAAGTTGGAATCAATTATATTTTGCATAAGCAAACATTCAAATATATTTAATTAAGTAAACTATATGTGATCACTTCATTGAATTCATTATTTGTATTAATTAGAACTGACCTTTAACTGACTTAAAGTAATGGCCACAGTGAGGAGGCCAAAAGAATCACTGCTTCAGGCAGTGAGAATTTGATTGTGAATCATAGACCCATGGCAGCCAAGAGCAGAATTGACTTGGGGTATAAATAGATTTATAAAATCTTATAGAATAATATGGTAGGTGATTATGAAGAATACTTACATGTAAAACTGAGAAAGTTTTAGAAAGAAAATAGCAGTTTCAGAAAACTTGTTGTGATGTATAACCTATATGAGATTGCTTGCTGTCTTGGGAAGGGGGGAAGTAAGAGAGAAGAGAGAAATCTTTTAAATTTCAATAGTATTCAAAATCACACAAAAATGAATGTTGACAACTATCTTTACATATAACTGGAAAATGAAATACTATTGAAATAAAAAAGAAAATTTGTGAGATCCTATCTTAGTCTACAGTTCTTTTTGATCTGATACAAATGGAACATTAGTCATTTCTTTCTAATATTTTATATTTTCAGAAAATAGTGATGAAGAGAATTATTAGTAACTACTGACCCATATGCTCACTTTTTTACCCCTCAAAATATTTATGAGAATCATCTTAATATATATTGAGGTTCAAAAAGTTATCAAACTGTGCATACCCTTTGATTCATCAGGGTTACAACTGGGCTTATATCCCAAAACGATTTTAAAGAAGGGGAAATTACCTGTATGTGCAAGAATATTTGTGGCAGCCCTTTTTGTAATGGCCAGAAACTGGAAACTGAGTGGATGCCCATCAATTGGAGAATGGCTGAATAAATTGTGGTATATGAATATTATGGAATATTATTGTTCGGTAAGAAATGACCAATTTCACATTTCAGAAAAGCCTGGAGAGACTTACATGAACTGATGCTGAGTGAAATGAGCAGGACCAGGAGATCATTATATACTTCAGCAACAATACTGTATGATAATCAATTCTGATAGACATGGCCCTCTTCAGCAATGAGATGAACCGAATCATTTCCAATAGGGCAGTAATGAATTGAACACAGCTACACCCAGAGAAAGAACTCTGGGAGATGACTATGAACTGTTTCATAGAATTCCCAATCCCTTTATTTTTGTCCGCCTGCACTTTTGATTTCCTTCACTGTAACGACCACACTAGCACCCAGGACACCCCAGAATCAGCCAGAGTCAAGATAAGCAAAACTCCATTTTTATTCTTGGTCTTAGACTCAGGATTGAACAGGATGGAAGCAGAATCTCCGCACCGCCTTTCCCCTCGTCTACCGTGGAAAGTGTCTCTGGCTGGTCTTACTCCACCCCCTAGTTCCTCCTACAATCCCCTGTAATACATCAATCATTGAGCCAGTACAGACAGTGGAAAGGACCATTTTCCAAGCATATGCCCATAGAGTATCATCTAATCAGAAGTTAGCCTCAAGTGCTCAGCAGTCCTTACCTCAGTGCATTGACTCAATAGTTCCAGCCTTCTATGCTTCACAGGCTAATTGTACACTATTTCAAAGTCCGATTCTCTTTGGACAGCAAAATAACTCTTTGGACATGTATACTTATATTCTATTTAATTTATACTTTAACATATTTAACACGTATGGTCAATCTGCTATCTGGGAGAAGGGGTGGGGGGAAGGAGGGGAAAAGTTGGAACAAAAGGTTTTGCAATTGTCAATGCTGAAAAATTATCCATGCATATATCTTGTAAATAAAAAGCTTATATATATATATATATATATATATATATATATATATATATAGAGAGAGAGAGAGAGAGAGAGAGAGAGAGAGAGAGAGAGAGAGAGGTTATCCTTGATAAAAATGTCAAAAGGAAATAGCAATACTTTCACCTCTGATATTCTACCACATCTTAGTTATGAAACTGAAAAGTAAAGAGATGACAGTATTTCACTTCATTTGATCGTTGACTATGTCAAAAAGAAAAGTATATTTGATTTAGTACAGCAGAATCCTGTCCTATATATTTCCCTAACAAGGTTTCTTCCATGCATTAGTTAATAGAGGACATCTTAAAAGATTCAACAATGGCACTCTGTTTCTTTGTTTATGATGAGACATAAAATAGGAACCTCTTTGCTCACCAAAGGTGTTTGCCAGTCTCATGGCAAAATTTCAACATACAGCCCCAGTAGAAGAGGGATTCTCTATATAGGAATAAGTTCTCTAGATGCTACTATCTTCTTATGAAATTCTGATGATTTGATTAATCTCTGAAACACTGAAGAAATATTTAACAATAATAACAACTTGCAATTATATAAAATCTAATATATGCCAGGCACCATGCTAAAAAATTCTTACATATATTTCTTTTGATCATCATGACAGTCCTCTGAGTAACTTCTATTGCCCCATTTTACAACTAAGGAAACTGAAGCCAACAGCCTAAATGGCTTCTTCAAACACAAAAGATTAATTTGAATTCAGGTCTTCCTTACATTATGTCCAGAACTCTCTCTTCTGTGTCATCTAGATTCCTCCTATCCTATACAATCCACAATCACTTATGTGATTCACACACAATTCATACAATAAAAATTATGCAAATAAAGAATGTATATTATTCAGCTTATGCTATATGCTTTGAAGGACAGCCTACAAAGAAAATGCCTTAGTTCATGTGTTTTGGATAAATTACACTTTTGGAAAATTAACAGAGCTTAGAAATGAATCAGAGCAATAGAAGAAGCTCCATTTCATCTTTTTTGGAAATATTTTGTTTTTTCCAATTATATGTAAAAACAATTTTATTTTATCTTTAAGCATTCTAGGATTTTATGGTTGGAAGAGACTTTAGTGATCATTTCATCTAATGCCCCAAAGTACCCTCTGTCTAACATGTCCCCAAAAGGTTCTTAGCTTTTTCTTTGAGACCTTCTGGGAGGAAAAATATATCATCTCTTCAAGTAGCCCATTCTGCCTTCTTTTTCTTTTAGCAATTTTTTTCCTTATGCCAAGTTTAAATTTACCTCTTTATAACTCTGGATCAAACAGAAGGTATGTATTAATTTCTTTCATAGGGATTCAGCCTTTTAAATTTTAGAACATTTCCTTCTCAACTCCTCTCCTTCAGGTTAAATATTCCCAATTCATCAGCTGATATTTATATGGCAGGAGTGCTTGTCCTAGTCACTATCTTTCTTGCTCTTATCTAGACAAGCTTTACCTTATATATCCTTTTTAAGAAGTGTTTCCCAGAACTGAATATAATGCTCCATTTTTGATCTAACCATATTAGAGTATCATGAGATTGTCTCCTCCTTTTTTCCTGGAAGCCTTGCCTTTCTTAATGCATCCCAACATCACATTAACTTTTTTTTTTTTTAAAGTTTGGTTGCCTCATCACTTTGATAACCCATATTTAATTTACAGTCTTCTTTGGGGGAATTAACAGCACTTTGATGTTTTCAAACTTTTTCCTGAAACAAAAAAAGTCTCATTTTTAGAAACATCATTATTGCTCTAGTGATTTTCTGTGGGTAAAACTCATGAAGTAGAATAATCACCAAGAAATCAAATTTGTAGTTATCACATGGGCAATGGAGTGATTTATAGTTAATTTAAGTAGGTTGCAGGATTTTAACAATGATAAATAGCACACATTAAATGATCTGAAATTCATTAACAAATAGATGTATGACTAGATAAGGAGGTGAGATGGTCCTGCAGAGAGAGTGAAGGATGATGGATGTCCATACATCCTCTTTCTTATACCGGTACTCATGGGAGGGGGATATTTTCTGATACTGAGCTCTCTTCTTTCTTTTCTTGGAATGTTTGGTGCTGCAAGTGCAAGGGCTGGAGGATTTGGGAGGAGAATAACATGGCTAACAGTCATAAAACTTTAGCTTAGACTCTTTCCCAGAGTTTAACTATAGAATGAGTATAGCTCCAGGCAAACAGAAATCTGAAAAGGCTACTGCATCAAAAAAAGCCAAGGTTGCCCATCACATCTGAAGCCATCACCAGTCACTGATCTATGTCTTGCAAGTAGATCTTGTTGACTCTGGAGGAGAGAGTGAGCCTGAGTTCTCTGCACAGCTCTGCTTCACTTAAATGCAATTCACTTGAAAGTCAAGATATCACCTTCACGATGGTTCTCTTTGAGAATGATGAAAAACAAAACTCTAATTGTGACAGCTTATTTATGATATTTCAGAATTCAAGAGCATCATGTGTGAGGGAGAGAAGGACACAGAGGAACAAAATAAAGTAGAGATAATAATCACAAAGCAAATTTTTCCTTCTGTTTTCTACCTCTTCTTGCTGCAGTTGGAAGATTTTGAAGGTTGCCCCTGTTCTTTGTTTTCTGTCTTTAACTTTTAGATCAGAAGTGGGTTTTACTTAGAGCATCTGGAAAGATATGTGTTTTTATGGTAACTATGAGTTGCTGGGAAGCACTCCTAAAATCCCTTGATTAAGAAGATGTGACCCAAAGTTTCAAGAATTGTGCAATCCATAAATCAAACTATGGGTGTTTGTTGGCTTCTTGTAAATCTCACACCTCCCAAATAAAACAGGAATAGAAATTATCTCAGTCACTCATGAAATTATCTAGGGAAGTTGGTGACTGCTAACTGGGAATTGCTCAGTCTGACTTGTGACTTGGATGATACTTGAAATTCTAAAGTCATACTTTCACCATCACAGATAAAGTGATGGGGCAGGATCGTGGAAACATTGTCTAAATATTGGTTAGAGAGAAGGATTATAATATAAACAGAGACAAAATTATTCAGGAAATTGAAATGAAAGAATCCAAATTTATGACCGTATTAATGTTACCTTCTAAATTTAGGCAGAGGTTGTGTGGAAGTTAATTTACCTGGGGGATGTTTGGGATTTACAAGAAATGTACAAAGATGTACATGTGTTTATCAATACTCATGTGAGGTCTCAAAAACTATAGAAAATAATGTTATAAAATATTTTTAACATTTGCTTCCCCAAACCACATTTTTTTAATGTTCTGGTGACAGCTGCCAGGGGAATGAGGATTGAACTCAGTTACCCAGGTTCAAAAAGGCAGTTCCAGATGGAATTTGTAGCACATTTATCTTCATTGCTTTTTTATTGATGCCCAGGCTTTACAGAAGTATAAGACCTAGTTAGGGACCCACCAATAGACCCTCTAGGGAATATAGACACTCTGTAGCAGAGCCTGCCTTTTTCAACCTGAGAGTGAGCAGCCTGGGCCACACAGAACAGAAGGGGAACTATACCAAGAAATATCAATCTTTGCATCTAAGCCTCTGAAATCCTCTTTTGAGCCTTATCTGACAGTTTCTTCTCATATACTAAATGGTGAATATCCCAAAGATTAGGCAAGTTTGATGTCTGAACACCATTACTGTTCTACAACATTGCTTCCAGATCCCAAGTAGCATTTGCCTGTAGCCCAAGCAGTAGGTAAAGAAGAAACTGAAGTACTTGATTTGCAGTAGGAAAGATGTGGGTTCAAATCCTACTAATGACTTTGTAGCTATATGAAGAGGGGTAGGATTCCCTGGACCTCAGTTTCTATGTGTAAAATGAGAATAATGTTATTGGTAGTCCCAATTTCATAAAATTATTTTGAGCATAAAATGAGAAAATGTATCATCATCATCATCTCTAATATACAATGCTCACTGTGTTCTAGCTTTATGTACCTTTTGCAAACATCCTATAATATACGCAAGCTTCATTAAGTTCAGTACAAATAGAAACATCTATTCCTAGAGTTTTTATATATAAGACCACAACTAAGATAGGATGACTGGAGCTTAGCTTCTGGGTCCCAAATATAGAGGGAGCTAATAGTCATTTTCAGTCCTCAGGAGAATAGAAGTAACAGAGATTAGAATCTACTTGGCAAGAATAATTATCTACAGCAGAAAGCTATCAAATGGCAAATTGGAGTGATCTCAGATACCTCCCACAAATTATGGCCTCCAAGTAGCCTTGTGTTTTAATAATGTTCTAAAGTATCTATTGATCCTATTTCCCCCCTTCCCCCTGCTCCTACCAAAATTAATAGAGTGACACCCTGCCTATCCCCAACAAAGGGTATGCTTGTTCCTATTTGCTTTGGGAGAATGCCATGATATTTACTCCAAGAACAAAATTACTAATTATAGCTCTTTGCAGATATTTTATTTTTCATAGTCAGAGATGGTAAAAATACAGATTACCAAAGAAGCTGTAGATGCATTGGAAGGAGCATGGGAGTTAAAGTCCCAAGGTATCAATTCAAATCCTTGCTTTTCTACTTACTAATTAATGTGATTCTGAGCAAGTCATTACCCATTCATTAGCTTGTTTCTTCCTTTATGAACTGCAGATAATTCATATCTGAGTTAGCTATCTTTCAGAGCAATCATGAAGAAGGCTCTTAATAAGACATAAAGTTCTATAGAAATCAGATTTCATGACAACAATAAAAGTAACCGAAACCAATCACAGATCGGGATGACACAAGTGGGTAGCCTACAAAGGTAACTAGAAAGCATTACAGAGACAGAACAATTAGGATATAGTCTAAAACAGAACTACCCTAAGTCTTCTGATTCAAACTGGATGTCATGCCAGTTATATGACCTATTTGCTCCAGTGTGCTTTCATGGTGAACAAAACTGTGTGATATGGAAGTCACCTAATGTGGTTTCTTTGGCAAATAAAGGTCTTGTCTTTGTGTTTCTGTCTTTTTACCAAATTATGTTCCTTGGTAAAAGGGTGCTTTCAATCAAAGGCAAAAACTGCCAAATGACTTATTCAATGTTTGACAAAGCCAACAACTCATTAACTGAAAAGTACAGGGAAAGAAATTGTCAAATCTGCTGTGAATCCATTAGTGACTAAAGATGTTGGTAGTTGAAGCATGTTTGTAATTTAATGCTAGGATTTTTGTTTACTTAATGATTCCTTCTTCTCCTCCCCTCACTGTTCCCCTTCCTGCCAAATTATGTATATATTTATTTTTATGTGAGAATGAGTGACTATGATGGGGCCAGACTATTTCTGGAGTCTAGAACCACTTTTTGTGGCCATTGATGAATGTTCAGAAAAATGAGACCAGGTTAATGAGGGGAATTTACTTGGATAATGGACTGAGGATACTTAGCTTGGAAAAGAAAAAAAAACTTAGGAAAGGAGGGATGTGATAAGCTGTTTATGTATGTTAAGGGCTATCATTTGGAATAGAGATTGGATGATTTCTTTTTAGCCTCTAAATTCAAACCTAGAGAAGTTGGACCCAGATGTCAAAAAAGCAAATTATGTTTAAAATATTTCAATTTATATCCATCAATCATATTGTTTCAGCACAGTAGATAGAACACAGGTTCTGGAGTCCAAAAGATCTGAGTTCCAATTCATCTCAAATATCCCAACTCTATGAGCCTAGGCAAGTCTTTTACCCTCTATATGTTCCAGTTTCCTCATCTGTAAAATGGGGGTAATAATAACATCTAGCTCTCATGGTTATTGTCAAATGAGATAATAATTGTAAAGCATTTTATAGAGGTCCTGGAACATTATAAGCATTGCATTATAATTATCTACTATAATTCTTTCAAAGTTGTTCTTTCAACTTTGATATGAGGAAAAGAGTCCTGTAAAGGAAGACCATCCAAAGTGCATACTAAAGTCTTAAAAATTGTAAAAATCCAGCATTGACCATGCTTCCTGTCTTTGAGATCCAGAGGTCTTTGCTACTATTTAAATAGTGGCTTTTTAAGTCTGAATTTTCATATTAATAAACATAGTAATAGTAGTCTACAATTAAATTTCACTTTAAAATTTGCAAGAGTAAATCTGTGAGGTAGATACTAAAGTAATTGTTATCCACATTTAACAGAGAAGGGACTAGAGTGGCAGAGAGATGAAATCTCTTTATTGCTAATGGTCATGTAGTTAATAAGTGTCAATTGCAGGATTCAAATCCAGGTCCTTCTCAATTCTCTGCTCAACACTCTTTGCATGTTCAAGTAGAGGTGAACTTCACCGAAGCCAGTGGAAGAATTTATGGGAAATCTCTCCTGTTCTAGGTGTAACTTTGAAGTAATTATGGGTAATATACCATAAAATTCAAAAGGTTTAGAATAATAAGAGCCTTTTAGAGATCATTTACTCCATCTTCTAGATTAGGAAATAGAGACTTAGGTACTTCTTTTGGAATTTGGAAATGAAAAGACCCTTTCTCCTAGATCCAAGGTTTATGATTCCTTCCTATTTGAATGACCAACTCCAGTGAGTGGGCATCTTGCCCATGGCTAAGTAACATGAAACATCAATGTGGCTTAGAAACCAAAGGAGCTAATACAACTTTAATCTTCATTAATAGAAACAGTATTATCCATATTGACATAATTCATAGTTCTGCTGTGCTCTGTGTTGGTTGGGTCACATGTTCAATATTTTATTCATGCTTTTGCAACATATTAGAAGTTGGAGTTCATTCAAAGAAAGAATGATTCAGATGATGAAGAGACTGGATGATTGATTGTACAAAGATTTGGGGGAAGAAGTGGGAATGTTTAGCCTGGGGAAGAGGATTTAGGGGAGACATGATCAAGTCTTCACATATGTTATAGGCTAGAAGGAAATTAGACTTTTTTGTCTTGGTGTCACAGGTTAGGACTAAGTACAGTTTCTGAAAGTTAGCCTTTGTATAAGGAAAAACAATTTCAAAACAACAAAAGCACATTTTAAAAGAATCATTAAAGATTTCCCAAATACATACATATAAAATGTTTTTTTAAAACAATTTAAAAAATCTTTTAGTTATTAATTCTTTTTCTCCCTCTTTTCCCTTCCCCATCTTGTCCAGTTGTTTAGAATTGTCTGCATTTTGTAATTGTGTTGATATAATTTCTGAGCTTGTCTTGACAAGTAGACTCCGGATATTTTATATTTTCTATAGTTATTTTAAATGAATTTTGCTTTCTGTCTCTTGCTGTTGGGTTTTGTTGGTAGTACATAGAAATGATGATGATTTGTGAGAGTTTATTTTATATCCTTCAACTTTGCTGAAGTTGTTATTTGTTTCAAATAGTTTTTTCATTGATATAAGCATTCTTTAGTGGAATGAGCTCAGTTAGTGGGTAGTGAATTTTCCCTTATTGGAAATATTCAAATGAAGACTAAGTGACTACTTATTAGAGTTGTCAAATCAGATATTTTCAAAATGAAAATCAGTCTTGTGAATTTGTTTTACTTTTCTTCTTCCTTAGAATTATTTATTTCTTTAAAAAACTGTTTCTTATTAAGGATGTGTTTTTTGGAAGAAAAGGAGAGAAAAAGAGAAAAAATTAAAAGGAAATATAAATGATGCAAATGCAAAACATATTAATGAAGTTCTATTGGTAGTGGAGCCAATTGTGAAGTGAAGCCAGGAAGCTGCTTGAGCTCTTTTAGTTTCCCTCCAAAACCATATGAAACCAAAGTTCTGAACAGTCCTGATGGAATGAAACCACTCTCCATCTCAAGAGAGATTGCAGGGACTTTAATAGAGGTCAGTCTCACTGAGGTGAAAGGGGTACTCAGCTGAGCTTAAACTGTGTGTGTGGGGAAAGCCAGTGAGAGGGTCTTAATCACACGAGATCAGCCACTGATATCCTCTGTCCTAGTTCAGTAACAAAACAGACCAGTTGGGCATTCAGAAGGCAAACTGCCAGCTAAGGAAATGAGGCTGTTTCCTGGAGAGATCAGGTAGACCTATCTGATATTTTGAGCAAGACACCAAACACAAAGGGCCCCTGGAAACGAAATTGGTTCCTGGGGAGAGCAAGTAAAGCTACATTCTTTGTGTGTAAGATACCAAACACAAGGGACCTCTGTGCTCAAAGCCAACATTCTGAGCTGCACAAGAAGCTTGGGACAGCATGCCCTTTACCCCAGGAACAGAGCTCAACCATAAAATGCACAAAAGGTGAGGGGGGGGGGCGAAGAGAAGTAAAGAAAATTAGCAAAAAACAGCAAAGAACCTTAATCACAGAAAGCTATTATGGCGACAAGACCATAACACCAACTCAAATAAGAATAAAATACCCACAGGAGGATGAATTGCTTTCAAGCCTTAAGAGGCTTTCTAGAAGTGCTCAGAAAAGATTTTAAAAGACAAATAAGAAAAGTAGAAGAAAAAAAGAGAACAGAAATAAGAGATAGAGTCAACAGCTTGGAAAAGGAAGAAAAAAAAAATGATTAAAAAATAGACTTGGTCACATGCAAAAAAAAAATCCCCTGAAGAAAACAACTTGGAAAGTAGAGTTAATCAAATAGAAAAAGAGGTAACAAAAGCTAATGGAAGAAAAAACACATTAAAAATTATAATTGGGCATATGGAAACTAATGGCTCCTTGAGACATCAAGAATCAGTCAAACAAACTGAAAAGCATGAAAAAAATGAAGAAAATGTAAAATGCTTCATTGGGAAAAACAGTTGACCTAGAAAATAGATCAAGGAAAAACAAATTGAAAATTATTGGGCTACCTGAAGGCTATGACCAAAAAAAGAGCCTGGATAATATTCTTTAAGAGATCATCAATGATATAACCAGACAATTTTCAGACAAAGAGATTAAAGCAATTTCTAATCATATGAAAAAATTATCTAAAGCACTATTGATTAGAGAAATGAAGATTAAGAGAAATGAGGAACCACTTCACACATCTAATATTGACTAAGATGACAGGAAAAGATAACGATAAATATTGGAGATGATGTAGGAAAACTAGGACACTAATGGTGGAATTGTGAATTGATCCTACCATTTTGGAGAGCAATTTGGTACTATTCCCAAAGAACTATCAAACTGTGGATACCCTTTGATCCAGCAGTGTCTCTACTAGATCTGTATCCCAAAGAAATCATAAAAGAGGGAAAGAGATCCACATGTGCAAAAATGTTTGTAGTAACCCTTCTTGTAGTGGTAAAGAATTAGAAACTGAGTAGATACCCATCAGTTGGGGAATGGTTGAATAAGTTATGATATTCTAATGTAACAGAATATTATTATTCTATAAGAAATGATCTGCAGGATGATTTCATAAAAACTGGAGAGACTTACATAAAATTATGCTAAGTGAAGTGAGTAGAACCAAGAGAACACTGTACATAGCAACAACAAGATTATGTGATGATCAACTGTGATGCACTTAGAGGTGATTCAAGCCAGTTTCATTAGATTTCTGATGGAGAGAGCCATTTGTATCCAGAGAGAGAAGAGAACTATGGGGACTGAAAGTGGATCACAACATAGTATTTTATGTTATTTTTATGTTATTGTTTGCTTGCTTTTTTTCTCTTTTTGATCAGATTTTTCTTGTGCAGCATGATAAATGTGGAAATATGTTTAGAAGAACTGCAGATGTTTAACTTATATTGAATTACTTGCACTCTAGGGAGGGGGGGAGGTAAAAATGAAAGGAAAAAAAATTGGAATGCTAGATTTTGCAAAGGTGAATGTTGAAAACTATCTTTGCATGTATTTTGAAAAATAAAACACTATTAAAAAAAGAGATCATCAAGGGAAACTGCCTTAGTATAATAGAACAAGAAGGCAAAAGAGTCATTGAAAGAATCTATTGATCACCTCTGGAAAGAGATCCCACAAGGAAAACCACAAGCAAAATTGTTGCAAAGCTCCAGAACTATAATCTCAAAGCAAAAACACTTAAAGCTGCCAGACAAAAACAATTCAAGTATCAAGGAGCAATAGTCAGGATTACCTAAAATCTGTCAGCTTCTACAGGTAGGAGCAAGAGGACCTGGAAAACCATATTCTGGAAAGCAAAGCACCAGGGATTACAACCAATAATTAACTATCCAGAAAGACTAAGCTTCATCAGTCAGTGAGGAGATGTATCTTCAATAAAGTAAGAGATTTTCAATCATTTCTATTGAAAAAAAACAGAACTAAACAGAAAAAATTGATCTTCAAACACAGATCTTAAGTGAAGCATCAAAAGAAAAAAATACATATTATTTAAATGTTAAGCCTTTTACATCCCTAGATGGGAAAGTGATATCTGTAACTCTTCAGAACTGTATCTACTATTGGGGCAAACATGGATGGGAGATGTGGAAATGAATGGATTCTAATGTGATGATATCAAAGAGGAAAGGGGAGGAAAAATAGGACAAATCAGATCACATGAAGATGCATAAAAGACCTATTCCAATATTATATTAGCGGAATTACAATAGAGAATAAAAAGGGATGGGAATGATAATTGTCTGAAGCTTAATCTCATCAGTTTTTGCTCAAAAAAGGGAATAACATAATCACTCAATTGGGTATATAAATTCATCTTACCATATAAGGAAGTAGGAGGCGAAAGGAGAAAGAAAAGGGAGGGGCTGAATAGAAGGGAGGGCAGAAAAACTAGAAAGGAGTAAGAGAAGAGGGGTGATACAATTCCCCATACGGGAAGGTTGAGGACAGAGTGAGTTAGAAATAAAACACTACTATGGAGGGACAGGGCAGAAAGAGAGAACAAAAGTATATACAGGGAAAAGAATAGAATAGAGGGAAATACAGAGCTGGTAATCATAACTGTGAATGTGAATGGGATGAACTCTCCCATAAAACAGAAGCAAATATCAGCAGAATCCTCCAATGTGTTGTTTACAAAAAACACATTTGATGCAGAGATTTATATACAGAGAAAGGTAAAAGGCTGGAGCAGAATTTATTATGCTTCAGCTGAAGCCAAAAAAGCAGGGATAACAATTCTGATCTCAGATAAATTAGAAGTAAAAATAGAGATAAGAAAGAAAACTACACCTTGTTAAAAGGTATCACAGACAATGAAAAGGTATCAAAATGATACTGTATTTTGTACCAAATGGTAGAACATCCAAATTCTTAGAGAAAAAGGTAAGCCAGTTAGTGGGGGCCTCAATCTTTTAAATAGATGCTGCTTATCATTTTAAGGAAAACTCCCTTTATTCCTATACTCTCTAGTGTTTTTAATAGGAATGAGTGCTGTATTTCTTCAAAAGCTCTTTTTGCATCTATTGAGATTATTAAATAATTTCTGTTTGCTTTATTAATTATATGGTCAATTGTGGCAATAGTTTTCCTGATATTTAACCAGCCCTGAAATTCCTATCCTGGTATAAATCCCGCTTGGTTATAGCATAGTCTCTTGCTGATCTTTGCTAATATTTTATTTTAATTTTTTCATCAATATTTATTAAAGAAATTGGCCTGTAATTGTCTATGTTTTGGCTCTTTCTGTTTTAGGTATCAGTACCATATTTGTATCATAGGAAGATTTTTGCAGGTCTCCTTCTTTATCTATTTTTCCCAAATACTTTACATAGTATTGGAATTAATTGGTCTTTAAATGCTTGGTAGAATTCACTTGTAAATCCATCTGACCCTAGAGATTTTTTCTTAGGAAACTCATTAATGACTTGTTCAATTTCTTTTTCTAAAATAATACTATTTAAGTAATTTATTTCCTCTTCTGTTAATCTAGAAATTTTAATATTTTTGGAAAAATTCATCCATTTCAATTAGATTGTGAGATTTGTTAGTGTACAGTGGGACAAAATAGCTTCAAATTATTGCTTTAATTTCTTTTTCGTTGGTGGTAATTTCAGCCTTTTCATTTTTGACGCTAGTGATTTGTTTTTTCTTTTTTTTTTTGTTCTTTTTCTTTCCTTTTCTAATCAAATCAACCAAAGGTTTGTCTGTTTCATTCGTTTTTCATAAAATCAACTCAGTTTTATTAATTAGTTCAACATTTTTGTAGTTTTAATTTTATTAATCTCTCCTTTGAGTTTCAGAGTTTCTCATTTGGTATTTATTTGGGTTTTTTAAATTTGTTCTTTTTCTAACTTTTTAGTTGCATGTCCGATTCATTGATTTCCTCTTTCTCTATTTTATTCATATAACTATTTAGAAATAACAATTCCCCTAAGAATTGCTTTGGCTGTACTTCATAGGTTTTGGTATGTTGTTTCATTATTGACATTTTCTTAGATGAAATTATTGATTGTTTCTATGATTTTATGTGAGACCTATGCATTTTTTAGAATTAGGTTATTTAATTTCCAATTAGTTTTTAGTGTTTCTTTCCCTGGCCTTTTATTGAATATAATTTCTATCCTGCATCATGGTCTTTAAAGGAAGAATTTACTATTTCTGATTTTTTATGCTCTAATACATAGTCAGTTTTTTTTTTTTGGTAGATGCCATATACTGCCAATAAAAAGGTATATTCCTTTCTGTCTCTATTCAATTTTATTCAAAGGTCTAGTATATCTAAGTTTTTTAGGATTATATTTATCTCCCTAGTTTCTTTCGTGTTTATTTTGTGGCTAAATTTGTCTAATTTGATAAAACCATGAGCAAACTGTGCATACCTTTTGACTCAGCACTGCCACTACTGCATCTGTATTCCAAGGAAATTATAAAGGAGGGAAAAGGACTCACTTGTGCAAAAATGTTTGTAGCAGCTAATTTTGAGGTGGCAAAGAATTAGAAAATGAATAGATGCCCATCAATTGGAGAATGGCTGGGTAAGTTATGGTATATGAAAGTAATGGAATATGCATGTTTTGTAAAAAGTGAACAAACTGATTTTAGAAAGACCTATAAGGATTTACATGAAATGATGCTGAGCAAAATAAGCAGCACCAAAATACATTGTAGTGACAGCAAGATTATACACTCAACTATGAAAGATTGGTTCTTTTCAGGAGTTAAGTGATTCAAGGCAATCCCAATAAACTGTGGATAGAAAACAGCGTCTACAACCAAGGAGAGAATTATGGAGACTGGATATAAATTAAACATACTAGGTTCACTTTTTCTTTCTTTTTCCTCTGTTTTTTCTCTTTTGTTCTGATTTTTCTCTCTCAATATGATTCTTTTTTTTTTTTATAAAGCTTTCTTTTCAAAACAGGATAATTTGGTAACATTGACCCTTGTATAGCCTTGTATTTAGGATTTTCTCCTCCTTCCCTCCGTCCTCTCCCCTAGATGGCAAGCAATTTAATATATGTTAAACATGTTAAAATATATGTTAAATCCAATATGTATAAACATATTTGTACAATTCTCTTGCTGCATAAGAGGAATCAGATCAAAAAAAGAAAGTAAATGAGTAAGAAAACAAAATGCAAGCAAACAACAACAAAAAGAATGAGAATATTATGTTGTGATCCACATTCAGTTCATACAGTCTTCTCTCTAGGTGTATTTGGCTCTCTTCATCACAAGATCATTGAAGCTATCATCAATCATCTCATTGTTGGAAAGAGTCACGTTCATCAGAAATGATTGTCATATGATATTGATGTTGATATTGATATTGATGTCTCCTGGTTCTGCTCATTTCATTTAACACTAGTTCATTTAAGACTCTCCAAGCCTCTCTAAAATCATTCTCCTGGTCATTTCTTATAAAACAATAATATTCCATAACATATTATACCCTACCTTATTCAGCTATTCTCGAACTGATGGGCATCTACTCAGTTTCCAGTTTCTTGCCACTATGAAAAGGACTGCCACAAACATTTTTCCATATGTGAGTCCCTTTTTCCTCTTTAAGATCCCTTTGGGATATAGGCCCAATAGAAATACTGCTGGGTCAAAGAGTATGACAGTTTGATAACTTTTTGAACATAGTTCCAAATTGTTCTTCAGGATGGCTGGATCTGTTCACAATTCCACCAACAATGTATTAGTGTCTCATATCCCCTCCAACGTTTGGCCTTGTCTTTTCCTGTCATCTTAGTCAATCTGAGAGGCATGTAGCAGTATTTCATTGTTGTCTTAATTTGTATTTCTCTGATTAAAAGTGATTTAGAGCACCTTTTCATATGATTAGAAATAGTTTTACTGGAAAATGAATGGATGCTCATCAATTGGAGAATGATTGGGTAAATTATGGTATATGAATGTTATGGAATATTATTGTTATGTAAGAAATGACCAGCAAGATGAATACAGAGAGGCTTGAAGAGACTTACATGAACTGATGCGAAGTGAAATGAGCAGAACCAGGAGATCATTATATATTTCAATAACAATACTGTATAAGGATGTATTCTAATGGAAATGGATTTCTTAGACAAAGAGAAGATCCAATTCAGTGCCACCTGATCAATGATTAACAGAATCAGCTACACCCAAAGAAAGAACACTGGGAAATGAATGTAAACCGTTTGTGTTTTTGTTTTTCTTCCTGGATTATTTTTACTTTCTGAATCCAATTCTTCTTGTGCAACAAGAGAACTGTTCAGTTCTGCTCACATATATTGTACCTAGGATATACTGTGACATATTTAACATGTATAGGACTGCTTGCCATCTGGATGGCGGGGTGGAGGGAGGGAGGAGAAAAGTTGGAACAGAAGTGAGTGCAAGGTATAATGTAAAAAATTACCCAGGCATGGATTCTGTCAATAAAAAGTTATAATTATTAAAAAAAAAGAAATAGTTTTAATTTCTTCATCTGAAAATTATCTGTTCATAACCTTTGGCCATTTATATATGAAAAATAAAGGTCTATTAGTTTAAAAATTGGAGTTGTTAAAGAGGGACTTTTCGGTCAACTATAGGTTGAAATTACTGATTGTTGAAACCTTTTCCATCTACACATATGTAAAGTCATGAAAAATCCTCAAGGATTTTCAGGATATACGTTTGATAGAACCTGGCTTTTTAAAATTGAGTGAATATCCCTTCTTGAATAGCACCTCT
Organism: Antechinus flavipes; assembly: GCF_016432865.1. Classification (NCBI taxonomy): domain Eukaryota; kingdom Metazoa; phylum Chordata; class Mammalia; order Dasyuromorphia; family Dasyuridae; genus Antechinus; species Antechinus flavipes. Next base: position 134,340,141 of record NC_067399.1, on the reverse strand, counting down.
TCTATTACAGGGATCCTTTTTCACGGTTGACACCAGTGCAAAGTGGAGAGGTCTTCAACCTCACTTAAAATGATTACCAATGTAATTCCTTTATGAGAAGCTGAAGTTGTCTCTGAGTTGAGCTAGAAGCATTACTTAGGATCTGTAGCTCATTTTACATAGCATTTTAGTATAGAGTAAAAAATGTCATAATGGAAAGGAGACCTGTATTGGAGCTCTACTTCTGCATTGACTAATTCTTTGATCTTAGGCAAAGCTCTGAGACTTGCTTTTAATCTGAAAAATGAGTTTTGAAGTAGATGTGCTCTCTTCCAAGACTTAAATTCTTTGAATGTTTTGGAGAGGAAAATTCCTGTAAGTCCCAGAAGTCTCAGTTTGCACAAATGAAACTCTCTGTGATACGTGGGCTGATTTAATTCATCTTTTCTAACCACCAAACATTTGGTTGGCTTTATCATAGAATCATAGATTAAACGTTTGAAAGGACCCTAGAGGCCATCTAACTCAAAGCTCTCATTTAATAGATGAGTAAGCTGAGATCCAAAGAAGTCAAATTAATTCCATGGTCACACAGGTAGCACATGAGAGTGGCAGGAGTTAATCCCTGTTTCTCTGACTCCAAAGCCACTGGGTTTTGTTTTAGTTTGCTCTGTTGGTCACACTGTTGGGTTCTTTCCAAGAATGGATTGATTTACCTTTTTTTTTTCCCTACATGTATCCATATCAAAAAAACATCTTCCTTAGTTTCTACTTTTCAGATGAAAAAGGTGTAGATTCATTTGACCTTTGGGATTAGATTGGATTTATGACTGGCTCTCAGGAAAAATGAGTATAGAGCTTTCTCAAGGTGAATTCTTTAGGAAGTTTCATCCTAAGGAAAGGACCCCAGATGAGCAAAAATGTTCGTGGCTGCCCTTTTTGTAGTGTCAAGAAACAGGAAACAGAATGGATGCTCATCAATTGGAGAAGGGCTGAATAAATTATGACATATAAATATTACAGAATATTATTGTTCTGTAGGAAACGACCAATAGGATGATTTCAGAGAGGCCTGAAGAGACTTATATGAACTGATGCTAAGGGAAATGTGCAAAAACAAGAGATCATTATACACGGCAACAAGAAGACTATATGATGCTCAATTCTGATGGACATAGCCCTCTTCAACAATGAGATGGTTCAAACTAGTTCCACTTGTTCAGTGTTGAAGAGAGCTATATACACCCAGGGAGAGGACTGTGGGAACTGAATATGAATCACAACATAGGATTTTGTTGATGTTTGCTTGCATTTTGTTTTCTTTCTCAGTTTTTTTTCCTTCTTGATCCGATTTTTCTTATGCAGCAAGATAGCTGTATAAATATACATACATATTGGACTTGACATATATTTTAACATATTTAACACATATTGGACTACCTGCCATTTAGGGGAGGAGATGGAGGGAAGGAAGGGAAAATTTGGAACAAAAAGTTTTGCAAGGGTCAATGTTGAAAAATTACCCACGCATATGTTTTATAAATAAAAAAACATTAATAAAATAAAATTTAAAAAGGGAGTTTCTGTAGTGAGTTCAAATGTTGGAGTTCTTGTTCTTCTCAAAACACAGCCGGTTTAGCTTAGAGCCCTCCAAATATCTCCAAATCCAAAGGTTTTGTCCTTCAGCCTGTTTCTGCTTTCTTCAGCCTCCAGCCAGCTCCACTCTTCATGTCATTCCGGTGAAATCTGATCGAGAGCCTCTGTCTGTTTCTTTTAAACAAGAGGGAGGAATTGTGGGATACGATAGAGAGGGATTATGGGTTTTCTCCCATAGTGCTCTCTGGCCCAAAGAGTTTTAAGGGAGGTGTGAATTCACCAAGTTACAAAATTTACTTTGTGAAGCTGGCATACTTGTGAACTCCAATGAGTAAAGGTGCAAACACAAGCATTGTACTAATTAGTTCTACTTAGTACCTTGTTTCAAGTTCTGCCCAAAACATCTTCTTGTAAGATTAGATCAACTCTAATGAGTTAGCAGTTTGTAAAGATTCCAACAAGTTTCTTCCTTAATGAGCCAAACCATAGAACAAGTATTCTCTAGGTTCAAATCCTATCTCTGATACTAGTTATATGACTATATTCAAATCAAATAATCTTGGACCCTCTGCTTACTCATCTGCAAAATGGGGATAAGAATTACTATAGTTTTGTGAAGGTTAAATGAGATTATGTTTGTATTGAACTGTGCAAAGTGGAAATTGCCACAAAAATCCCTTAATAAATTAGGCAGAGATAGAGTTGCGTTCAAAGGTTGTACAAAAAAAAAATCTTCCTAAAATGGCCATAATTTGACTCCGCATCTTCTCCACCTGCTTGAAAATTCATTCTTCGAAATGCAAATTAAGACAACTCTGAGACACCATTACACACACTCAGATTGGCTAGAGTGACAAGGAAAGATAATGTGGAATGTTGGAGGGGATGTGGGAAAACAGGGACACTGATACATTGTTGGTGGAATTGTGAACACATCCAGCCATTCTGGAGAGCAATTTGGAACTATGCTCAAAAAGTTATCAAACTGTGCATACCCTTTGATCCAGCAGTGTTTCTACTGGGCTTATACCCCAAAGAGATACTAAAGAAGGGAAAGGGACCTGTATGTGCCAAAATGTTTGTGGCAGCCCTGTTTGTAGTGGCTAGAAGCTGGAAAAATGAATGGATGCCCATCAATTGGAGAATGGTTGAGTAAATTGTGGTATATGAACATTATGGAATATTATTGTTCTGTAAGGAATGACCAGCAGGATGAATACAGAGAGGACTGGCGAGACTTACATGAACTGATGCTAAGTGAAATGAGCAGAACCAGGAGATCATTATATACCTCAACAATGATACTGTTTGAGGATGTATTCTGATGGAAGTGGATCTCTTCGATAAAGAGAGCTAATTCAGTTTCAATTGATCAAAGATGGGCAGAAGCAGCTACACCCCAAGAAAAAACACTGGGAGATGAATATAAACTGCTTGCATTTTTGTTTTTCTTTCCGGATTATTTATACCTTCTGAATTCAATTCTCCCTGTGCAACAAGAAAACTGTTCGGTTCTGCACACATATATTGTATCTAGGATATACTGTAACCTATTCAACATGTAAAGGATTGCTTGCCATCTGGGGGAGGGGGTGGAAGAAGGAAGGGGGAAAATCAGAACAGAAGTGAATGCAAGGGATAATGTTGTAAAAAATTACCCTGGCATGAGTTCTAGCAATAAAAAGTTATTTTAAAAAAATTCATTCTTCCATTGCCTCTCATTATCTTGCTACTGAGAAAAAGTTAAAATAATAATAAATTATATTTGAATAAGGTTTTATGATTCACAAAGCATTTTCTTCCCAATAACTATGAGCTAATTAGTATAAACAAAGTTATTTTGTGATTCCAAATAAAATACTAAAGCTCAAAGGAGCAGTGACTTGCCTAAGAACATGAAGCTTATGTGAGAATTTGTTTTCACACTCTTGTCTCTAGATTCCAAATACACTGTTCTTTCTACCATAAGACCCTGGCGAGAAGGGCATCTTGCATAAGAAAGTGACTAGATGACAGTTCCCAAATTAATGACTGGGAAGCTCATTCCCAGTGGGGAATTTATAAGGTGGGGGCTGGTATTTAGCCACTATTGGTTACCATTTTTAATGCAGTAATTCCTTATATGTTTCAAATCAAACAATAATACATTTCCATCTCTATTCCTTGCTTTTTATTCTTTAAGGGGAAAAATCACAATCACTCTCAAATTTCCACATTGTTTCTGTTTTCCAAAGCTGAAATTATACCATTTGTGTGATTCTTTGTAAATCACTTAACCACTCATGGCTTTTTCTTGCAAAGTTGGAACAATACTGTCCATACAATCTACCTCATGGGCTTTTTATGAAGGTAACATGTTAACAATAAAATCAATAAAAGCTATTAAGTGCCTTCTCTGAGCCAGACATTTTGCTAAATACTACTACTATTAATAGCTGACTTTTATATAGGTCCTTAGAGTTTGCAAAATACTTTACAAATATCATTTCCTTTTATCCTTTCAGCAATTCTGGAAGTATGTGCTAGTAATATCCCCCATTTATAATGAAAAAAATCGAGTCAATGACTTTTGCCCAGAGTAGTAAAACTAATAGGCATCAGAGGCTGGATTTGAACTGTCCTTCTTGACTGCGGGTCCAGTGTTTTATCCACTGTACCATTTTTGTGAGAAAGTCTCTGTAGGAGAAAGGTGCTCTACAAAATACAAAAGGATCTGCAATGTCAAACAACAAGGAACTTTAGATGATTTCTAGTGCAATACCTTCATTTTCCAGATAATAAAACTGAAGCCAAAGGGGATTCAGTGATGTTAGCAAGGTCATTAGAGGCAGCAAATAACAGACCCAGGACTTAAACATAGACCCTCAAATACAAATACAATTTACTGCTATTTTTCTTCTTGAATTGTCATGTTTATGAAACTCTTTCTCACCCATTTATGCTTTCAATTTTTTTCAGAGTCGAAAACATGCAAGCAAAGTTCGACTTTATTACATGCTCCACCCTATAGATGGTGGGTGTCCAGCCAAGAAGCTGCGATCAGAAAATGTGAGTGGACAATGCATCTAGAAGATTCTATTGCTAATTTGATCTAACATTCTAAAAGTCATTTTTACAAGTGTTGATGTTTTATGTCATCATCTTAACTGAAAGCCATATTCAGATTAGTCAAAATGTTAAGTAAGTAAGAATACTTTTCATTAAACATAATACAGAACATTTCATATATACCTGGGTCCATTTATTTTTCTTTGCCAATCAGAACATATCATCATTATAATGCCAAGATGCATACATGAAATGCCTGTTTTATACAGAGAATTATTCTGGTTTCTCAGAAAAATGCAGATTTTGCTAAAATATAGTCCTTACTCTTGTAGAACTTACAGAGTAATAAATATGAGTAGTGCTTGGGATCTTGTAATGAATTGGTCTTGGGAATAATGTCATAAAGAAATTTAGAAAGTGTTAAAATACAGACAGAATACAAAGCAAGAGATAGACAAGAGAAAGATCAAGGCTCACTGGAGACAAAAGTCATATTTCAAAAAATATCTCTATCATGCCAGTCCTGTGAGGTAAGTAGAGTCAGCAATATTATTCTCATTTTACCAATGAAGAGGCTGAGGTTATTAGGATAGGAACTCAGATTTTCTAACTTAATATCACTCTGCCTCTTAAAGAAACAATTTAATTTATAACAATAACAACAGCATAAATAATAATAGCATTTACAGAGTACTTTAAATTTTGAAAAAAAAAACACTTTAAAAGTGTGATCTCATTTGAGTCTCACAGCACTCCTGGGAGATAGATTTTATTATCCTCATTTTATAGTTGAGGAAATGGAGACTGAGACAAGTAAGTGACTTGCCTAGCCTCATATAACTAGTAAGTCTCTAAAGCAGGATTTGAATTTGAGATTTCTTGTCTCTGGGTCTCATCGATTATTAATGAAACTAAAACTATTTAGGGAGGCCCTAAATCATCCTGGCCAAACTTTAGTTTCCTGGCTTCTTTAGACATACATAATTTTGGGAAACCAGGATGCAGGGCAAAGCATATGGGCCATTAGTACAAGTGCTTGAGTATAGGGATTTTTCTTCCACTTTTAGAAAAATGATGATGTTTTGACATGGCATAAAAGGATTCAACTAAGTGTTGATTTGTTGGAATTCTCTTTTGCTTTAAAATGTGAGTGAACTGCTCAGGTATAGTTATATAAAGAATGTGTTTCATGCTTAGAAAGAAACATGCTGTAAAATTATCTGATATCATGGACAGATTCTTGGTTTTGAAGTTAGCCAGAGTTTAGACTTGACTCTAATATTTAATTTTGTATAATTCACTTAATATTTCTGTGCCTCAATTCCTCCCACTCTAAGATCATTCATATCATGGCCTATATGTATTATCAACTCTGTCTTGGATCTTTTTTTTTTTTTTTCTTTTTATACATTCTCAATGACCTTAACAATGCCATGGGTATAATTGTCAGTCCTCTGCTGATAACTCAGAGTTCAATTGATATGTCCTGCCCCAGAATCTTTCTGGAACACCAATCCTGCAATTCTTTTAATTTTAATTATTATTATTTTTTAAATTAAAATCCATCTTTTCTCTATTCCTTCTTCTCACACCCCTGAGAAAGTAAGAAAAAATAAAATCACCATTAAAAACATATATGGTCAAGCAAAACAAATTCTTATATTGACCATACCTACAAAATGTCTTTGTATTCTGAGTCTATCCCTTGTCTACTAGGAGGTAAGGAGCATGTTTTATAATGAGTCCTCTGGAAGTATATTTGATATATATTCCCAAATCTTTCAAAATTGTCTTTATAATATTATTATTATTTTATAGATTGTTCTCTTGATTCTGCTTCTATTACTTTTTATCAATTCATGTAAGTCTTCATAGGTTTTTCTGAAACTATCCCCATCAAATGATTTATAGCATATTGATATTCTATCATATTTACATGGTATAATTCTTTCAGCCATTCTCCAGTTTATAAACACCCCTTCAGTTTCCAATTATTTGCTACCACAAAAAGCTGCTATAAATAGTTTTTGCATGTATAAATTATTCCCCTCCATCCTTGTTGTTTTGGGGAGTATAAGCTTAATAGTGGTAGTGTCACTGAACGAGTATGTACTTTTCAAGTTGCGTATTTTGGGACATAGTTTCAAGGATGACTGTACAAGTTCACAGCTCTACCAATAGAGAATTAATGTACCTGTTTTCATAACCACATCAGCATTTATCATTTTCTTTTTTTTTTGCCAAGTTTGTTCATCTGAAGAGCTTGAGATGGTACTTAAGAATTGTTTTAATTTGTATTTCTCCATCACTTTAGTGATTTAAAACTTTTTTTTTAATTTAGCTACTATCAGCTTGGATTTCTTCCTCTAAAAACTGCATGTTAATATCCTTTTACCATTTATCAAATGGAGAATGGATTTTATTATTATAAATTTGAATAATTCTCTGCATATATTATAAATGAGACTATCAGAGAAACTTGATACAGATTGTTCTTCCTATTTATTTGATTTTCTTCTAATTCTAGGTAAAATTATTTTATTTATGAAAAAATCTTTTTTTAATCAAAATTGTTCATTTTATTTACTGTGATCAACTTTATCTTTCATTTATTCATGGATTTTCCCTCCATCCATAAATTTCATGTGTAACTTCTTCCTTGCTTCTCTAATTTGTTTATGATGTTAGTATTTGTTTCTCAACTAAGTATCTACTATGAAATTATCTTAGTATAGTATATATCCCAGCTTCTTAAACTGTGGGTTGTGACCCATGTGGGGTCCTGTAACTGAATGTGGGGGTCATGAAATTATGATTTTATTATTAGTAAATGTTTTATTTGTATACCTACTTTATATACCTATATACCTGGGATCACATAAAAATTTCCTGGGTAAAAAGGGTTATGAGTATAAAAATTTTAAGAAGTCCTAGTATGAGACATTAAACTATATCTAGTTTCTGTTAGTCTGCTTTCCAGTTTTCCCAATGATTTTCATTGAATAGTGACTTCTTGCCTCAGTAATCTTTGGATCTTTGGGTTTATCATTATGTTGCTAGATATTTTGCTACAGTGTGTTAAATATCTATATACAGTATTATTAGCCTTTGTATTTCTTATTTGTATTTAAGAGTATGCAGACTCCCAAATATTTTATATTTTCCATAGTTATCTTAAATGGAATTTCCCTTTCTTTCTTTTTTGGTAAGTCTTATGGATAATATACAGAAGCTCTAGTGATTTATGTAGGTTTATTTTATATCCTGCAATTTTACTAAAGTTTTAAATTGTTTCAATGAATTAATTATTTTTAAAAGTGCATATTATGCATGTAATGACTGTATAAATATTAACTATTATTATAATTTCAATTAAATTTTTAGATGACTCTCCAGATTACTCTTAACTATCATGTCATCTAAAAAAGAGATAATTTTGTTTCTTTTTTTGACTATGATTATTCCTTCAATTTTGGGGGGTGTCTTATAGTTAAAACTAGCTTTTCTAATAATATCAAATAGTGATGATAAAAATGGACATCTTTGTTTTATGCCTGATCTTATTAGAAATTCTAGGCCTTTAGTTAATTCCCCATTATTGATAATGTTGGCTCTTGGTTTCAGATATATACTATTTATCACAAAGATCCTTTTATTATGCTTTTTGGTTATTGGTATTTTTTAAAATAAATGTGTGTTGTAATATCTTGTCAAACTTTTTTTAGGTATCTATTAATATAATAATATGATTTTGTCATTCATGCTATTAATATTGTCAATTATGGCTATAGCTTTCCAGATATTGATAAAGCCATGTATTACTAGCATTAATAAAATTTGTTGTCATAGGATCTGATCATATTGCTGCCGAATCCTTACTAATTTCAATTAAATTTTAAAAATCAATATTAAGGATAAAGGTCTATAGTTTTCTCTAAATGACCCTTCATAGTTTAAGTATTAAGATTAAATGTATCATAGAAGGAATATGTTGAAACTCATTATTTTTTCCTATTACTTCAAACAGCTTATATGATATTGAATTTTTTTATGTTTTATAAAATTTATTTGTAAATCTATCTGGCCATCATCCCCTCCCTCCTTTGGGCATTGATTTATAGCTTGTTCAATTTCTTTTTCTGAAATCTATACAAGTCTGGGACTTCTTTTTAACCTAGTTAAAAACCTTGGTCTGCTTTCAGTTTTTGACATTGGAATGCTCAATGTGGCACATATACTGCTGACTAGTCCTCATCCCCACTGTCTGCAGGTTTCTCAATTTCCCTTTGATGTTCAGGTTGAAATGTTATTTCCCTCCCTCAGATTCCCAATCAGAACTAACTGTGGTGCACTTTCTAGATCTTTATGGAGGAGTTGTATTAGAGAGCTCAGCTGCTCTTCCTGCTATGATGCTCTCTTGGTTCTGCCCTCTCCTATTAGACATTTCAAACTAGATGTCCCATAGGTATTTCAAAATTTATATGTTTAAAACCGAGATCATTATCTTTCTTCTCTAACCCTCCTTTCTTCTAGACTTCTCTTTTTCTTTCTAAAGCACAACTATTCTTGGATTGATCTCACTCATAATCTTGTCATTCTCACCTCTTCATTCTAAATATCCAACTAGTTGTCAAATCTATACATGTCTACCTCAACATCTCTCACATCTGACTCATTCTTTCTGTTCACTCTAATACCCCCTTACTGTAGGCCTTCATCACTGTTCACATAGATTATTGTACAAGACTCCTCATTGATCTTTCTGTCTCAAATGTCTCCTCTCTTTATAATCTGTTTTCCACACAACTGCCAATTTAATTTTTCTTGAGTAAAGAACTGATTGTTTCATTCTCTTGCGCAATAAAATCTAGTGCCCCTCTCCAACTTCCAGTATAAAATATAAACTGCCCTGTTTAGCATTCAAAAACCTGGCCTCAACATAACTTTCCATCCTCATAATGTATTACTTCTTCCTCACTGTGTGATTCTTCCAAACTTCTATTTCTCACATGTGGTACTCCATCTCTCATTTCCAATAGTCATTTCTTTGAGTTGGCTATATCTGAATACATAATGTGCTACTTCTTTAATCTTGTAGAATACTTCTCTTTCATCAAGATGCAGTTCAAGTATTACTTTCTACTTGAAACTTGCCTGCTACCTTTCAGATATTAATTCATTCTTTCACAAACTATATTTAAATTCTTTATATTTATTCTGTATATACTTATTTTATGTACTTATTTTATATGTTTGTTGTCCTCCCTATTAGATTGTAAGATTCTTCAGAATAGAAATTATTCCCTTTTTGTTGTTATATCCCCAATGCCTGGAATACAGTAGTCACTTAATGAATGTTTATTAATTGATTGAGTACAATATTTGGATTACCTAACCTGATAGAGTTATCATGAACAAACTGCTTTACAATTCTCAAAGCTGTATTGAATTTTGAGTTACTTATTAAGTAGTTGTCATGTTTTGTTCTGGAGATCTCCAGGGGAATTGTAGTCTCCTTCAAGAGTCCCCTGTAGTGTTTCATCATTTTGAAAGTCAAAAATAATAGGGTTCATGGCCTTTCAGCAAGTGGGCTTTTGGAAAAGGATTCTCTTTCAGTGATTCACTTTTAAAATCAGGGAAATTGCTTTTGGATTTGAAGCCTAGGACTAGATATGAGACATAAAAGCTTCACAGGGAGGACAAAGGTAACCAGGGTGGTGAGAATATAGAAAGCAAGGCCATTAGAGGAACATGTCAAGAAATATGGATTGTTTAGAGAATACAAAATTTTAGCTGTCTTTAAGTATTTGAAGGGTTGTCTTCTGAAAGAGGGATTAGAAGTGTTTGCTTAGCTCCAAAGGGCAGTGCTAAGATCAGGGAGTAGAAATTGCAAAGCAACTCTTAAATATGATAAAAGAAAAAAGTGTTCTAACAATTGGAAGGGCCCAATGTGTGATATTCTGCCTAAGTCTATGGTCTTAAAAACTATGATACTCATTCCATTCAGCCCATCTTGTTTTCTTGACAAAACAAATAAACAAAATTTCAACTCTAGGTTTTTATTGATACCTTTTATTTTTATATCCATTTAGGTTTTCCCCCACTTAATCCTTTGCCTTCAAGGAGCTTATATTTTAATGGGGGTAAGACAGCATACACACAAAAAGAGATGGGATAGAGGAGGAATGAAATTATGAAGATACCCAGCAAGGAGTCATAGTTTTGAAAGTCAGAGGAAGTTAGGAACTGATTTAGAAAGAGGAACAGGGAAAATTTTATCTCTTTTTTAGTACAAGCTTATTTATTATGACAAAAGGAAAAAGGGATGGTAGAGGATGAGGTGGATAGATAGTGTCACGAAAACAATAAATATGAACTTAGACAGACTTGTAAAGATAGTGGAAGGTGGCAGGACCAGGGATGCTATGGATCATGGGCTCACAGAGTCAAACACAACTGAGCAAGTGAACAACAAAAAATTTTTGTTATGCTTTCAAAAATTCAATTTTAATTATTTTGAATCATTATTCTCTCAATTTACATTCTTTTATTATCATTGTTATTCTGTTTTCCTAGCAGTGTTTACTTTGTATCAATTCAAGTGAATCTTTTAATGCCTCTTATTACAATCTTTATATCTTAGAGCATAGTAATATTCCATTATCTTCATGTATCGCCATTTGTTTAGTCATTCCCTAATTGATTGACATCAACTTTGCTTCCAGTTCTTTGCTCTTATGAAAAATGCTGCTATAAATATTTTGATTTACATAGAACCTTTCCTTTTTTCCAATGTCTAGTAGTAGAATCTTTCAATCAAAGGGCATGGTCATTTTGATCACTTTATTTGCCTAATTTTACATTGCATTCCAGAATGGTGGTGTGAATATACCAATTCACAGTTCTTCAAGCAATGAATTAATGTGCTTATCTTTTCACCAACACCAACATTTCTATCTTAAGTCATCCATGCCAATTTACTGAATGTATCGTCAACTTTCAGAATTGGTTTGATTGAAATTCCTCATTACTAGTGCTTTGAAGCATTCTTCAATATGTTTTTTTTTATTAATTTGTAATTGTTAGATTTGTTTGTATCTTTTGATCACTTCTCTAGTGAAGAATGATTTGGGGATATAGATATAGCTCTATCTCTATCTAGTTAGCTATTGGTTGTCTAAATAATTCAGATATCAAAACCTTATCAGATGAATTTGATAGCAATATTTTCCAACTTTGCTTTCTAATATTTCAGGGGAAAATGGATATCTGTACCATTCATTAAGGAGGAAAGAGAAACCTTGTTCTGGAAAACTCTTGAATCTTCATCCCTATCTTCCAACTTGTAACTGAAATCTAGAACAATAGTTTAACCTGCTATTAGCTTTGTTAGGGTAGGGGGAAATAGAAATAAGATTCAGTTTTTAATCCTAATTTATTGTTTTGCATAATTTGAACCCTTCCATAGATTCCTTAATTCTGTAAAAGCAAGGTAACTTATAACAATAAAAACTAACAAGTTTATTACAGTCTTTATTTACTGCCATTTATAGTTTAGTATTTGATAAGAGTAATATCTTTTCCTTGGGCATCATCTCTAAAGAATATATAGAGGGAAAACCTTTTAGCTGCAATTGATAACAAAATCCTAATTAGTGTAGACTGGGGACAGTTTTCATCAGTATCTATTACTCTTAACCATCTGAACAGCTCATTTTACTTATTTTATTCATTTTTTTTACCAGGATAGATGGATAAATTATTTTGGTCAGGAATTTCTGAACTACAGGGAGCATAAAGATAATGTTTCCTTTGCCCCATTCATAAAAAGAAGAAGATTGAATTAACTGATCACTAAGGCTCTCCCCTGGACAGGTGATGCAATAGATAGAGCACCAGATCTAAACTCAAGAAGTCTTCAGATGTTCAAATCTGGCCTTAGCCACTTACTAGCTATGTGACTTTGGGCAAGTCACTTAACCCTGTTTGACTCAGTTGTCTCATTTGTAAAATGAACTGAAGAAAGAAATGGGAAATTACTCTAGTATTTTATCAAGAAAACCCCCAAATGGAAGTCACAGAGTCAAACATGATTGAAATGATGGAACAAAAAAGTCTTCTCCAAAGCTAGATTTGTTGTCCTTATTCTCTGTCTGTAGATCTGATTATAGAGTAAGGAAGATGTAGTTTCTGCTAACTGTAAGTTGGTTTGCTTATTTCTTCTCAAGTTTTTGTGATCCTTAGCACCCAAGATATTCCATTGTCATTAGCCATGCTGAATGGTTGTTTCTAGTGGTGTGGCCTATGACTTTTGCTTGATTCACATCTGTATCCTTATCTTCTGCCGCTCTCTTTGCATTTTATCTTCCTGATTTTATTTTCCTCCTTTGTTTTTCTTCTCTCACTTTTGGCTTTTTACTCCTTTTGCCTTATTCCTCGCCATTTTCTGAATACTTTATCAGACTATTGTCTATGTTTTTCTTCATATACTATATTCTCTGCATTTCTAGAGAGACTTGTTTTCTTCTCTGGCCATAAGGAAAAGCTAAAAGGGACATAAATATTTTATATTCCATTTCCAGACAGAAATATTAGATCTTAAGAGTTGATGAGATAAACAAAGAATCAGACATTTTCAGAGTTGGGCGATATCTTAAAGGTCATCTTAAAGGTAATAACTACCCATTCTCCCCATTTTACATATACACACAGGTGTATTTATATCCTCATCCTGTAATCTTTTCTCTCTTTGTTTTGGTTTAATGTAATGGTAGCAGGTCAGTGAAGAAGTTGGAAGATGAGAATAGGAAAATATGTTGCCCAAGTTGACACAGCCAATTGCTAAATTTTATAAAATTCCTGGGAAATTCACTTCTTAAAAAGGATATGTAATACTGCAACATATCCAACATATATAGGACTGCTTGCCATCTAGGGGAGGGGGTGGAGGGAGGGAGGGGAAAAATTGGAACAGAAATGAGTGCAAGGGATAATGTTGTAAAAAAATTACCCTGGCATGGATTCTGTCAATATAAAGTAATTATTAAATAAAAATTAAAAAAAAAGGATATGTAAAAAAGGCTTGAAGCAAAGAGGAAGACTCCATTGCTGTTACTTAAGGAACCAAGAGAAAGGTTTTTCTCTCCATTCTAGCATCTTTGCCAAGAAAATGCCAAATGGGGCTTGTCAGTTCTTTGTTTTAATTCTAGGACTTGTTATAAAAATTGCATTGAAATTTTGATCTGCAAAATCTCTCAGGTCTCTTTAGTATCATGAAAACTAAACTGTGCTTCATTCCTTCATTCCTTTTTTCTCCATCAGTCAAATAAGGCAATTGGTAATGCTATCAATCAGTGAGATACAATATCTTAGAGATATCAACATGGCCATCATTCTGGAATTTAGTACTTCATCAAGAAGTAAACAATCTCACTTTTACAGTGTTCCTCTACTGATGTCTAGCTCTCTGTGTAACTAATCAATACAGCAATTTAATTGGCTATCACCAAGTATCCTCCAATAGACTAGTATTTTATCAAATTTTAGAATAGGTTTAGGTCTTATCCTTAGGACCTTATAATATATCTGAGAGAAGCTAGGTGGTACAATAGATAGAGCTCCAGTCCTGAAGTCATGATGATCTAACAATAAATCTGACCTCAGACAATTAGAAGCTCTGTAAACCTAGGCAAGTCACTGAGTTTGTCTCAGTTTCTTCATCTGTAAAATGAGCTATAGAAGGAGATGGCATAATATTTTTACCAAGAAAACCACAAATGGGATTATAGTGAGTCAGACACAACTGAAATGACTGAATCACAATATTTCTGGGGAGAGAACATTGTAATGGACATAAGACAGTTAATGATGACTAAAAAAAAATCATTAGGAGGTAAGAGAAGGGAGAGATCTTTCTGAAAAGGGATTATCTTATTAGAAACTAGACCTTAGCTATCTTTTCACCCAGTCTTTCTTATCTTACAGATGGATTAGAAACTGAGATCCAAAGAAGAGAAGAGTCTTATTTAATGCACACGTGTAGATAATAACAACTGAAATTCAAGCAAGTGCATTTAAATTTGAATCTGGTGTTTTATCCACTCCATTAGATTTTCTGAAGAAGCTAAGCCTTGAAAATTTGGTAGGACTTAGAAAAAGGAAAAGAAGAAAGAAAAGAAATTATTTCAACTTGGGGAAAACTATGAACAAAGATTTGGATAAAATTGAACATAGTATGGTACTGAAATAATTACACTGGCCTGAATGAAGTAATGATCACATATTAAAGATTAATAGGAGGCAATAATCTTGGCAAATAAGATGAGGCAAGGCAGAGGGTTTTGAATTCAATGAGGTTGGTGATAGAGAATCACTATAGATCACTGAAAAAGAGGACATCATAAATTAAATCATAAAATGGTCAAATTAAAAAAGCAAACCTTATTCTCTTGTTTTGAAGATGAGGAAACTAAGTCCTGGAGAAAGGAAGTGACTTGACAATTCAGACTTGATAAATTGATCAAGAAGGTTCTGGGGTTAGTACATTGGCAATTATGGTAATGGAGGCCCTTGTACATATTGCTTATCCAGAAGGCCTTTCTTTTCAATTCTGAATTAGGTTGAATCACTTAAATTCCTTGATTTCATCAAGGGTAACACCCATATTCTTTCTTATTTCATCCTCTTGAATCCTTATAATCTCTTTTAGTGTTTCTTTTCTAATTAGCCAATGTTGAAAGTGCTCTCTATAGCATTATTGAATCCTGTATGACTGTCTTCATTTTGTACTTACATTAGACTCAAAAGCCTTTCTATCCCTCTCTTAAATTGTCATTTTTAATGGAACAAAATACCTTGGGAGAAAGAAAGTCTTACCTAAAACATAATCATTATCATCACTGGGGCTTAGTTGGCTCTTGGGCAGGTCAGGTTGGTAATGACCTGGATCTGGAGGCCAGACAGTTAGTTCTGCAGGAAGAAAGCAGGTGATCAGGAGATATGCCAGCAATAGGCAATAGGAAAATGTCCAGGCAAGTGGGTAGTTGGCAACAAGAAAGTGTGGGACTAGACAACAGGCAGAGGTCCCAGCCAGTGGGCAGAGAGTCAGGGGAATTTGGCAGCAAGTAATAGAGTTTGAAATAGGAATATTAATTACTATTTAATATATTGACAGTATGTAGAAGCAGCATGATATAGTGGATAGAGAGCTGTCTTTTGAATTAGGAAAATCTGGGTACAAGTCTTTCTCTGATTAGCTGACTAGCTGGGCACCATGGACAAATATTTTAATCTTTCAATGCTACAGGGGACTCTAAGACTTTAATTTACACATGAATTGCTACTGGAAACAATTTCTTAATTGTGGGTTCCCTACACTGTTGAAATCAAATTGGAATGATTGATTGGTCCTTTCTATTTATCAAAAATACTAACTTATTATATTTTTTAGTGAGTAATTATGAGCCCCTTGTATATAGAAAGGCCCACACATATGGAAAGGGATTGTCCTTGTGAGTGTAGCTCAAAGTGAGATAGGATAGAAATGTCACCTCTTCTGTCCCAAGCCTTCTCCAAGGCAGACTTTCATTTCTGCCAGGAGAAGCAGTAAGTAGGATTAGAGGTCATAACTTTTCTCCTTAGAGCGACAGAGTACTATGTTAGATTATATCTGCTCTTTTAACTGTTGTACATCTAGGGGACATAATAGGATTCCATGCAAATTTTTCAGGGACAAAGACATTGCCACACCCCAATCCCTGTTCTTTATAACTAGGCTTGCGTGATGCAGGCTGACTGTGTTCTCATACAGTAAGCTCAGTGTCCACTGATTGCTTTCCTGTCTACTTTACTTGGTAGCTAGGTGATGCACCAGATATAATACTAAAGCTGGAGTAAGGAAGGTCTGACTTCAAAACCAGACTCAGAGACTTATTATCTATATGACCCTGTTCACTTAACCTCTTTACTTCTGATTCCTGATCAGTAAAATGTAACTTGCTCAGAGTCACACAGCTAGTAAATGTCCAGATTTGAACTCAAGAAGAGGAGTCTTTTTGGTTCTAAACCTAGTGCTCTATCCCTGTGCCATCTCCTCTCCTCCACCTATTACTATCACTACCACTGTTACCATAGCTGCCTCTGCCATTGCTGCTGCTGCTTACTACTGTTACACGACTAATACTTTTAGTACTACTACTATTACTCTAATACTTTTACTGCTACTGCTGCTGCTGCTGCTGCTGCTACTACTACTACTACTACTACTACTACTACTACTACTACTACTGCTACTATATTAGTACTTTTAGTGCTACTCCTTCAGTATCAGTATTACTACTTTGGTACTTTTTAGTACTGCTAATATTACTACTTTAATGCTAGTACTACAACTACTTTAGTACTTTTAGTACTACTGCTACTAGTACTTTAATACTTTTAGTAATACTGCTACTTCTTTAGCACTGCTACTACTACTTTAGTCATTTTAATACTACTACTTAGTATGACTACTACTATTTTAGTACTTTTAGTACTACAAATAAAAGCAGAAAAAATGATAAGACTTTGCCCCAAGGAGCTTATATTTTAAGCAAAGAAGGTAATACATAAAAGGAAGTTGAAAGGAAAATAGTAGAGAGATTGTGGAGAGAAAGCAATAATGCAAATGATGTCCACAGCAGAGGAGTGGATTTGGCCAGGGTCACAAAATTAATAAAGAGTAGAATCTGGATTTGGAAGATCAACGAAGGGATTAGGCAATTATATGGTACTGACTATGTGCCAAACACTATGGTAAAAGTTTTATTTCACTTGATCCTCCCTAAAACGTTAGGAAGTAGCCACATTTTATATGGAGGAAACTGAGGCAAAATTCAATATTAACTCTGTTAGATGAGAAATGAAATATTTCAAAAAATATCATTACTTTTCCTCCAGAAAGATTGATTAGATCTTAATATGATGAGATTTCCCAATGATGAATTTATAATGAAAAGGACTGGAGCACAGAGAAGTTAAAAAAAGTTCAGAATGAATGCTGCTGGGGAAATCAAAGACATCTTTGAGAATTAGTATCGTCATTTCAAAGCCCACAGTTTTCTTTACACTTTTCTTTGGATTGTGGATAGAGTTCCCCGTGGAATATTCCCTTTAACATTCTCTAAGGGAAGGACAAAGGTCCCAACTGTGTTGTTATCAGGCAATCAACAAGGCAGAGGCAGCAAGAAGTTCTCTATATGTGTAATGTGCACCAGACTCATAAGTAACTTGTAAATATAGCTGCAGACATGCCTAGTGAACTGAAGGGCTACAGATGGAACAAGAAAAGTTTCCTTTTCCATAGTGGAAAAGTCTCAGCAGGATAGAAAAATTCACTCAGGGGAAACTATCCCTGAGGTCTCTAGTTACCACCTTGTTGTTTCTCTCCCACTAAGATTCCACCTGCTTCCTCATGTCACTTACAATAACCAGCTGTTTACATTGCTCCTCATGCATATTATTTATCCTGATAGACTGTACTATTTGCATATGGCCCAGTTGCATTAGAAATTCGAGCCCATGCCATCTTGTGGCACAAATGGCTGGATCAGATTCCTTCTTGTATTTATACTATATTGTCTTCCTCACTGTGAATACAATGGTTATATTTCCAAAGTAAATATGAAAGTTTCTTGTCATATATAGTGAGATAATTTCCAGATTATCCAACTAAGGCTTATTTAAACCAAAATAAAGCTGAAATATTAACCAATAAGTAAAAGAGAAAAAATACTTAAACTTTAAAGATAAATAATAAATTTCAGGATCAGCTAAATAGTAAAGTAAATAGAGCACAAGTCAGGAAGACCTGAGTTAAAATTCATCCTTACTAGCTGTATAACTCTGAGCAAGTCACTTTCCTAATTTGTAAAGTGAGGTGGAGAAGATAATGGCAAAACAATGCAATATTTTTGCCTAGAAAACCCCAAATGGAGTCATGAAGAATCATATATGACTTAAAAAATTGAAAATAGCAAATTTCTCAAATTCAGTAATAAACATCAAATTTTGGAAGTAGCCAGAAAACTATCATTAATCTTTCTGCTAAGGGTAAGAATTGTGTTCTGCCTTTCTTGGCTTAGCACAGTATCTGATCCTAAAATTGCTTGTTGATTGACTGAATGTTGAGCTATGAAAAAATATGAATTCTAATAATCTAGGATAATACCACAGCTACAAAAAACTGAGGAAACAAAGGATTCTGGCATTCAAGAGAGCAAATTAAAATAACATGTCTTGCATAAGCTAAGTCACCAAGAAAAAAATTAGACCTTCAACCAAAGGGACATATTTGTAATCACTCTACCATAGAAACATAGAATAAAAATCAAATGAAGTACAATTATGAACAAAAATCAGTCTTTTTATTATTAGATACTTTTTAAAATTAAAAATGAATTGATTAATAAAAGAAAGAGTAAAGATGTAATCAAAGAGTAAAATATTTAAAGATATTTTAAAAATCAGGTAAAGGGAAAGAAAAAGTGATGAATTATATCTTATAGATTAAACCCCATGCTTCTCTTCAGGTGAATATATATTATTTTGGAAAGATAGCACAGTAGGAAAAAGGAAGTTGGAAGCTTACTCAGCCAATTAATAGATAAGCAGAGAAGGAATAATAATTTCTTTATTTTCTCAACAAAAGGAGAAATTATGAGAAAATAGGTAAAAGCAGTCTATTAGAGGGAAATGGATGGAAAAAAAATTGAGAATGGGTCTTACCTCTAAATGGGGGGAAAAAGAATGGGAAGGATTCTGGGAAGATAGCAGAGTAGGTTGGTAAATTTCAAGCTCTTCTGATTCCCCCCCCCCCCCACATAGAACAGATTTGCACCTCAGGTTGAACATAGACTGCAGAAAAATCAAGAAGACTTGGGGCAGGAGTCCTCTTGATACAATTCTAGAAGATCTGAAGGAAGATTGGAGAAGATCCAAAGAAAGAGTTGGTCCAGGATTAACTCATGTGAAGTGCAAACACCTCCCTGCTGGCTCAGAAATACCAAGTGGGGCCCCTGGAACAACCTGGGTGTGGCTGCAGCCTCAACAGAAACCACAGAGACTTTTAAATACTTGGCTGCTTGTGGAGTCCTGGTTTGAGAGCTGGAAGAACCAAGTGAACCTGGAATGATTAGGAATGTCAGGCCCAACTGTGTTGGGCACATCTTTGAGAAAGAAGGAATAAGCTCTTGGTGAGTGAGGAAGCAGTAGGACAGTGATGCTGCTGGCTGTAGGCACTTATTGAAGGACAGAGCCTTTTGGTTTGGGGTTTCTGGTCAAAGGGGAAAGCTGAAAGGAAGCTTGAGATACCATCCTCCTCACGCCAGGATTAGAGAAGCTTACACCAATACCTCTTATTAGAAAAAAAAAGAATCAATTAAAAAGAAAGAACCCCACCATAGAAACTTACTATGGGAACAGAGAAGACCAGGGTTCATCTTAAGAGGAGGGGACACTGAAGTAAAAAAAAAAAGAAGTTTTTACCTCAAAGAGAAATGTGAAATGGCTCCATGCCCAGAGAGAATTTATAAAACTCAAAAAAGAATTTAAAAATCAAATGAGAGACATTGAGGAAAAATAAAAATAAAAATAAAAACCATTCAAGAAAAACAAGAAGATTATTTTTTAAAAGTTAATTAGAAAAGGAGATACAGAAAAGATAAAAATATTTTTTTGAAAATTAGAATTGGACAAGGGGAAACTAGTGAAGCTATTAGAGACCAAGAAATAACAAAAGAGATGATAAAGAATGAAAAAAATATTACAGAATATGACATTTATAAGAAAAATGACAGATCTGGAGAACAGATCAAGAAGCAAAAATGAGATCTCAGTAGGAGAAATTATATTCATGTGTGCCAATCCTCCTCTTTTAGGAAAAAAAAAAAACTTATGTATAGAATGAAAATGTGAGGAAGGACTAAAATGATATGCATTAAATAAATCACAGAAAGCAGGAATTTTAATCAGATCATCAACTAAAGTAAAAATCCAAAGTCACAAATTCAAGAGATACAGAGATTCAGCATCATGCTTAAGACTAATTTTGAGGATAAAACTATATTGATGCTAATTATACATGTGAGCCAAATAGCATAATATATAAGTTCCTAAAGGACAATTTAACTAAATTTCAAAAAAAAAAGACAGAGGAAGTAACACTATAGTTATACGAGATTTTAATAATCTCTTTTTTTAAATTTTATTTTATTTAATAATAACTATATATTGACAGAATCCATGCCAGGGTAAATTTTTACAACATTATCCCTTGCACTCGCTTATGTTTCAATTTTTCCCCTCCCTCCCTCCACCCCCTCCCCTAGATGGCAAGCAGTCCTATATATGTTAGATATGTTGCAGTATATCCTAGATACAATATATGTTTGCAGAACCGAATAGTCCTCTTGTTCACAGGGAGAATTGGATTCAGAAGGTAAAAATTACTCGGGAAGAAAATCAAAAATGCAAATAGTTCATATTCGTTTCCAGTGTTCTTTCTTTGGGTGTAGCTGTTTCTGCCCATCATTTATCCATTGAAACTCAGTTAGGCCTCTTTGTCAAAGAAATCCACTTCCATCAGAATAGATCCTCATACAATATCGTTGTCGAAGTGTATAATGATCTCTTGGTTCTGCTCATTTCACTTAGCATCAGTTCATGTAGGTCTTTCCAAGTCTCTCTGTATTCATCCTGCTGGTCATTCCTTACAGAACAATAATATTCCATAACATTCATATACCACAATTTACCCAGCCATTCTCCAATTGATGGGCATCCATTCATTTTCCAGTTTCTAGCCACTACAAACAGGGCTGCCACAAACATTTTGGCACATACAGGCCCCTTTCCCTTCTTTAGTATCTCTTTGGGGTATAAGCCCAGTAGTAGCACTGCTGGATCAAAGGGTATGCACATTTTGATAACTTTTTGGGCATAATTCCAGATTGCTCTCCAGAATGGTTGGATTCGTTCACAAGACCACCAACAATGCATCAGTGTCCCAGTTTTCCCGCATCCCCTCCAACATTCATCATTATTTTTTCCTGTCATCTTAGCCAATCTGACAGATGTGTAGTGGTATTTCAGAGTTGTCTTAATTTGCATTTCTCTGATCAATAGTGATTTGGAACACTTTCATATGAGTGATAATAGTTTCAATTTCATCCTCTGAAAATTGTCTGTTCATATCCTTTGACCATTTATCAACTGGAGAATGGCTTGGTTTCTTATAAATTAGGGTCAGTTCTCTATATATTTTGGAAATGAGGCCTTTATCAGAACCTTTAACTGTAAAGATGTTTTCCCAGTTTGTTGCTTCCCCTCTAATCTTGTTTGCATTAGTTCTGTTTGTACAAAGGCTTTTTAATTTGATATAATCAAAATTTTCTATTTTGTGAACAGTAATGGTCTCTAGTTCATCTTTGGTCACAAATTTCTTTCTCCTCCACAAGTCTGAGAGAAAAACTATCCTATGTTCCTCTAATTTATTTATAATTTTGTTCTTTATGCCTAGGTCTTGGACCCATTTTGATCTTATCTTGGTATATGGTGTTAAGTGTGGGTCCTTGCCTAATTTCTGCCATACTAATTTCCAGTTATCCCAGCAGGTTTTATCAAATAATGAATTCTTATCCCAAAAATTAGGATCTTTGGGTTTGTCAAACACTAGATTGCTATAGTTGACTATTCTGTCTTGTGAACCTAACCTTTTCCACTGATCAACTAATCTATTTCTTAGCCAATACCAAATGGTTTTGGTGACTGCTGCTTTATAATATAATTTTAGATCAGGTACAGCTATACCACCTTCATTTGATTTTTTTTTCATTAATTCCCTTGAGATTCTCGACTTTTTATTGTTCCATATGAATTTTGTTGTTATTTTTTCTAGATCATTAAAATATTTTCTTTGAAGTCTGATTGGTATAGTACTAAATAAATAGATTAGTTTAGGGAATATTGTCATCTTTATTACATTTGCTCGGCCTATCCAAGAGCATTTAATATTTTTTCCAATTATTTAAGTCTGACTTTATTTATGTGGAAACTTTTTTGTAATTTTGCTCAAATAATTCCTGACTGTCCTTTGGTAGGTAGATTCCCAAATATTTTATGCTATCAACAGTTATTTTGAATGGAATTTCTCTTTGTAGCTCTTGCTCTTGGATTTTATTGGTGGTGTATAAAAATGCTGAGGATTTATGGGGATTTATTTTGTATCCTGCTACTTTGCTAAAATTATGAATTATTTCTAGTAGCTTTTTAGTAGAATCTCTGGGGTTCTCTAGGTATACCATCATATCATCTGCAAAGAGTGATAGTTTGGTTTCCTCATTGCCTACTCTAATTCCTTTAATCTCTTTCTCGACTCTTATTGCAGAGGCTAGTGTTTCTAATACAATATTGAATAATAATGGTGATAGTGGGCAACCTTGCTTCACTCCAGATCTTACTGGAAAAGGTTCCAGTTTTTCCCCATTGCATATGATGCTTACTGATGGTTTTAAATATATGCTTCTGACTATTTTAAGGAAAAGTCCTTTTATTCCTATGCTCTCAAGTGTTTTTATTAGGAATGGCTGTTGGAATTTTATCATATGCTTTTTCTGCATCTATTGAGATGATCATATGGTTTTTGTTTGTTTGGTTATTGATATAGTCAATTATGCTAATAGTTTTCCTAATATTGAACCAACCCTGCATCCCTGGTATAAATCCTACTTGGTCATAGTGTATTATCCTGGGGATGATTTTCTGTAATCTTTTTGCTAATATTTTATTTAAGATTTTAGCATCAATATTCATTAGGGAGATTGGTCTATAATTTTCTTTCTCTGTTTTCAGCCTACCTGGTTTAGGTATCAGTACCATGTCTGTGTCATAAAAGGAGTTTGGTAGGACTCCTTCAATCCCTATTTTTTCAAATAGTTTATTTAGCATTGGAGTTAATTGTTCTTTAAATGTTTGATAGAATTCACATGTAAATCCATCTGGTCCTGAGGATTTTTTCCTAGGGAATTGATTGATAGTTTGTTCTCTTTCTTTTTCTGAGATGGGAGTGTTTAGGATATTTACTTCTTCCTCTGTTAGTTTAGGCAAGCTATATTTTTGGAGGTATTCTTCTATTTCATTTAAGTTGTCAAATTTATTGGCATAAAGTTGGGCAAAGTAACTCCTAATTATTGCTCTAATTTCCTCTTCGTTAATGGTGAGTTCTCCCTTTTCATTTTTAAGACTAACAATTTGATTTTCCTCTTTCCTTTTTTAAATCAGATTTACTAAGGGTTTGTCTATTTTGTTGGTTTTTTCATAGAACCAACTCTTAGTTTTATTAATTAATTCAATAGTTTTTTTACTTTCAATTTTATTGATCTCTCCTTTTATTTTTAGAATTTCAAGTTTAGTGTTTGACTGGGGGGGGTTAATTTGTTCCTTTTCTAGCATTTTTAGTTGCAAACCCAATTCATTGACCTTCTCTTTCTCTATTTTATACAAATAGGCCTCTAGAGATATGAGATTTCCCCTTATTACCGCTTTGGCTGCATCCCATACATTTTGGTATGATGTCTCATTATTATCGTTTTCTTGGGTGAAGTTATTAATTATATCTGTGATTTGCTGTTTCACCCAATCATTCTTTAGTATGAGATTATTTAGTTTCCAATTATTTTTTGGTCTACTTTCCCCTGGTTTTTTGTTGAATGTAATTTTCATTGCATCGTGGTCTGAAAAGGATGCATTTACTATTTCTGCCTTACTGCATTTGAGTTTGAGGTTTTATGTCCTAATATATGGTCAATTTTTGTATAAGTTCCATGAACTGCTGAAAAGAAGGTGTACTCCTTTCTGTCCCCATTACATTTTCTCCAGAGATCTATCATATCTAATTGTTCTAGTATTCTATTTACCTCTTTGACTTCTTTCTTATTTATTTTGTGGTTTGATTTATCTAATTCTGAGAGTGAAAGGTTGAGATCTCCCACTATTATAGTTTTGCTGTCTATTTCTTCTTGCAGCTCTCTTAATTTTTCTTTTAAGAATTTAGATGCTACACCACTTGGTGTATATATGTTTAATATAGATAGTGCTTCATTATCCATGCTACCCTTTAGCAAGATATAGTGCCCTTCCTTATCTCTTTTAATTAGATCAATTTTTGCTTTAGCTTGATCTGAGATCAGGATGGCTACCCCTGCTTTTTTGACTTCACCTGAAGCATAGTAGATTTTGCTCCAACCTTTTACCTTTATCCTGCATGTATCTCCCCGCTTCAGGTGTGTTTCCTGTAAACAACATATTGTAGGATTCTGGCTTTTAATCCATTCTGCTAACTGCTTCCTCTTTATGGAGGAGTTTACCCCGTTCACATTTATGGTTAAAATGACCAATTCTGTATCACTTGCCATTTTGTTAACTCTGGTTTATGCTTTTTTCCCTTCTTTCCCCCTTCCCCCCTTCCCAGTATTAAGCTTGTGAGTACCACTTGCTTCTCACAGCCCTTCCTTTTTAGTATCCCTCCCCCCCTTATAGTTCCTCCCCCTATCTTACCCCTTTCCCTTCCAGTTTCTGTATTCCCTTCCACTTAGCTTATTCCTTCCCTTTTCACTTTTCCCTTCTCACTTTTCAATGAGGTGGGAGAAGTTTCACCATAGATTGAATATGTCTAAAATTTTTCTTTTAAAGCCAATTCTTAAAGCAGTAAAATACCCACCATATTCATCCCCCTCCATTCTTTCTCTCAGATATAATAGATTTCCTTTGCCTCTTCATGAGATGTAGTACCCCCACTTTACCCTTTTTCTGATACAATGTCCTTTCCACATCTAGTTTCTAGAACAAGGTATACATGTATTCTTTATATATCTTTATAGCTGAAATATAGTTCCCAAGATTAATCTTTACCTTTTTAGATTTCTCTTGAGTTCTGTATTTGTAGATCAAACTTTTTGTTAAGTTCTGGCTTTTTCATCAAAAATAGGTGAAATCCGCTTACTTCGTTGAATGGCCCTCTTCTTCCCTGGAAAAAGATGCTCATTTTAGCT
This sequence comes from Antechinus flavipes, assembly GCF_016432865.1. Lineage (NCBI taxonomy): Eukaryota > Metazoa > Chordata > Mammalia > Dasyuromorphia > Dasyuridae > Antechinus > Antechinus flavipes. The sequence goes on along the minus strand of NC_067399.1, from coordinate 134,314,435 downwards.
GGGTAAGTTATTTTTGGTTGCATCCCAAGTTCCTTAGCCTTTCGGAATATCATATTCCAGGCCCTTCGATCTTTTAATGTGGATGCTGCCAGATCCTGGGTGATCCTTATTGTGGCTCCTCGATACTTGAATTGGGTTTTTCTATCTGCTTGCAGTATTTTTTCCTTCGTCTGAGGGTTCTGGCATTTGGCCATTATATTTCTTGCTGTTTTGATTTTAGGATCCCTTTCAGTAGGTGATCAATGAATTCTTTCAATGTCTATTTTATCCTCTATTTCTATGACTTCTGGGCAGTTCTCTTTGATAATTTTCTGGAAAATAGTGTCCAGGCTCTTTTTTTTATCATGCTTTTCTGGGAGTCCAATGATTCTCAGATTGTCTCTCCTGGATCCGTATTCCAGGTCTTCCCCAGAAGATATTTCACATTCTTTTCCATTGTTTGATTTTTTTGGATTTGCTTGACTGATTTTTCTTGTCTCCTTGAGTCATTCAATTCCATTTGTTCGACCCTGATTTTCAGTGAAGTATTTTCTTCACTCACTTTTTAAAAATATTTTTCTAATTGTCCAATTGAGTTCTTTTGTTCTATGGAATTTTTTTCCATTTCGCCAATTTTGTTTTTTAGAAAGCTGTTTTCTGTTTCCAGTTCACTAATCCTATTTTTCAAGGATTTGATTTCTTTATCCACTCTCTCTTTAAATGAGTGGGATGACTTCTCCAGATTCTTTTGCCAAGCCTCCCTCTCCTTTTCCCATTTTTCTTCTAGCTCCCTTGTGAAAGTCTTTTTTAATTTCTTCTGTGAGATTCATCTGTGCTGAGGAACAGATGATCTCCTCCTTTGGGGATTCACCTGGAGACAGTCTGTTTTTAGTCTCCTCAGGATTTAGAGTCTGCTCTCTATCTGTATAGAAGCTGTCAAGGTTAAAGTCCTCTTCAATTTCTTGCTCATTCTGTCTAATAATCAAAGACAAACTAGCAAAGAAACAAAAAGAAAAAAACCCTTGAATGGAGGCTGCTTTCTTTGGGAGGGGGGAGGGGCTGGGTGGTATTACCAAGCTTCCTCTACAGACTTCGGGGGCAGCAGTGAGGCCCTAACAGGACAGCAATGGCTGTGCTGTGCCTGTGCTCTGAGATCCAAGAGAGTGCTGAGACACTGTGGGGGAGGGGTGGCCAGGTCCCGAGAGACTCCAGCTGTTTGGGGTTGTATTCTTCACCCCCTGGTGTTTTTAGCTTCTCTGTTGGGCTGCTGGCTTTCTGATGGAGCAAAGTATCCAGTCCTGTTGCAAAGCTCTCCCCACAGAGACGGCTGCGATCACACCCTACCCCCTCTCCACTCTGCTCCCCTGCTCTCATTGCCGCTGCCCTCAGCCTGCGCCAGATCTAAAAACCATCCCTGCCCTCGAGCAAAAACAGACCTTTCCTGACGAGTCTCAAGGATGGTGTCTCTTGGTAACTATTTGTAGGGTTTTTTTTTTTTTTTCAGTCAAGCATTAATTCAGAGGTTTATGCTGAAATGGATAGTGAGAGAAAAATGCAGAGCTTACACAGCTGTGTGCCTCCTCTCCGCCATTTTGGGCGAAAGTCCCAATAATCTTCTCTTAGAGTTGAATAAACCTAACAATGATAAAAAGAAATATAGAGAGCAAAACAAACTCTAATAGAAAAATTAGAGCTGAAAGTCTTATGGTGTATTCTGGATGGCAACATTGATTATTCTATATTAAGAATGGTGAGGAACTTAATAGTCATCCATTACAATCTTTTTATTTTAGAAATGAGGATTCTGAGGTAGAGATTAAAGTGATTTGCACAAGGTTGTCAGTGAGAGTTGGGATTCAAACTTGGCATCTTTGATGAACTCTGAGGAGAGTCCAGAGTCCAATCTAGTGCTCATCTCACTGTCCCACACTACCTCAAATTTTTACATATACACATATACATTACACATATGTATGTGTATGTGTGTGTGTATACACACATATATTTCTCAGCACTACAAAATCTCTACCAAAATGAAATGTTTTCTATGACTGAGCAATTAAAAATGTAAAAAAGCAGAAATGCTAAATACATGCTTCATAGATCATGATACAATTAAAATAGTTATTAACAGAGAGAACACAAACAAAACATATAGAACTAAATGACATCTTGAATAATGAGTAGGTCAAAAGCAAATAATGGAAAAATTAATGACTATGTAAAAGAGAACAAATAGTGATGCAACATACCAAACTTTGGGGGTTGCAGCTACATTAGTTTTCAGAGGAAAAATTATCTCTATGAAAACATCTATTAACCAAATAGGAAAACAGAGACTTAATGAACTGAATATGCAATTAAAAAAACAGGGGATAATAAGCGGGAAGGAGGGAATCTTTAAAGTTGAAGGAGATAAAGTCGAAAACCAAACGAATCAACAAAACTAAAATATGTTTTTTTGAAAAAATTAACAAGATTAATATACCTATAGTTAACTTGATTAAAAAAGAGAGCAAAATGAACTTACTAAAATAAAATCTCAACAATATATCCTCAAAATTCAGAAAGAAAATGAAAAAAAATATGGTCAGAATTAAGTTTATATATACATATATGTGTGTGTGTACATGTATGTGTGTATGAGAAAGAGACAGAGCAGAGAGAGAAAGAAAAGATAATTTTTAAAAACAATAGATTACCTTCAACAACATAAAATACCTAAATTAAAAGAACATAAAATAGAGATCTTATTGGGAATTGTTTTAATTTATTCCCATTCCATATGATGCTTGCTGATTGTTTTAAATAAATGCTACTGGTCATTTTAAGGAAAATTCCATTTATTCCTTTAGAGGTGAACTTCACTGAAGCCAGTGGAAGAATTTATGGGAAATCTCTCCTGTTCTAGGTGTAACTTTGAAGTAATTATGGGTAATATACCATAAAGTTCAAAAGGTTTAGAATAATGAGAGCCTTTTAGAGATCATTTACTCCATCTTCTAGATTAGGAAATAGAGACTTAGGTACTTCTTTTGGAATTTGGAAATGAAAAGACCTTTTCTCCTGGATCCAAGGTTTATGATTCCTTCCCATTTGAATGGCCAACTCTAGTGAGTGGGCATCTTGCCCATGGCTAAGTAACATGAAACATCAATGTGGCTTAGAAACCAAAGGAGCTAATACAACTTTAATCTTCATTAATAGAAACAGTATTATCCATATTGATATGTCAATAAAGATATATTTACATATACATATGTAGATATAACGGCACACCACACACACACACACACGTTTTTTTATCCCTTCTGATTCTTTAATTAAATTCTGCTCCATACCTTGTTCTGCTATTACTTAGCCTCCCCCCACCCTAGAATCCTTCCCTTGTCTTCTTCCCTCACTCTTTGCTTCCTTATCCTGCCATTCCTCCTCCTTCATTTTTAATAGATTTTGGAGGGTATTATACCCTTCGTGATATATATGTAGTCTTGACTATTTAACCTATTCCCAATGTGAGTAGGTTTGCAGAACTATAAACCCTCCTCCCTCCTCTAATGCCTCTGTTTTTATTCTTCCTCTGTAACTCATTTATATAACATGATTACTATTTTTACTTTAACTCTGCCAATCTTTTTTTTTTGAACTACCCTACTGTTGATATGAATCTTAAACATATGGTATACATTTCCATGTAAAAAATAATTTGCTCATATTTAAATAGTTTGTCCATATTGAGTTCCTTAAAATTGATACTGGTTTTTATACGCTAAATTTTCCATTATATTTTAATTTGATTGATAGGAAAATCTACAAGTTCATTGAAGGCCCATTATTTCTCAAATTATAGATAATTTTGGATAGATAAATTTGGATATAGATATCGTTGGCCACAGGCCTAGTTCTCTTGATTGTCAGTATATATGATTCTAGGACCTGCAATTGTTTATTGTAGTTATTGACAAGTTTTGTACACTTCTAATTGTAGCTCCAGCATATTTGAATTGTTTTATTCTTGTTTCTTGCAAAACTTTTCCCTTGATTTCCAGGTTTCAAAATTTGGCAATAATATTTCTATGTGTTTTCCACAAAGAATCTCTGTGAGATGGTGATCTCTGGGTTTTTTTCTCTCACTCCAGGACAATTTTCTTGTATTATTTCCTGCATTATTGTGTCAAGGTTCTCTTTTTGGTCCCCATTTTCTGTCAGTCCAATTAATTTTATTTCTTCTTGACCTGTTCTCCAGATCTATCATTTTTTTCTTATAAGATGTTTCACATTTTATTCTATTTTCTTTTTCTTTATAATGTTATTTTTTTTTTGGTTCTCTCCTACTTTCACTGGCTTCCCCTTGACCAATTCTAATTTTGAAAAAAATAATTTTCATCTTTGAGACTCTATACCTCTTTTTTCTAGTTGATAAACATTTTTTCCCAAAAATCTTCTTCTTTTTCTTTGATTTTCTTTTTTTAGATTTTAGTTTTTTCTCAATGTCTCTCATTTGATTTTTAAGTTCTTTTTTGAGTTCTATAAATTCTCTCTGGGCCCAGAGACATTTCAGGTTCCTCTTTCGGGTAGAAAGTTTTTGTTTGTTTGTTTGTTTTTGGTTTTGTTTTTTACTAAAATGTTGTCCTCTGGAGATGAACCCTGGTCTTCTCTATTCCCATTAGGTATTTCAAAAATGAGATTCTTTCTTCTTTTCTGGGTTCATTCTTTTTAATAAGAAGTATTATTGTAAGTACCTCTAATCATGCTGGGGGGTTGGTGCTTCAAGCTTCCCTTTCACTCTCCACTCTGAAGAGGAACCCCAAACCAAGAGTTCTACCCGCCAGCAAATTCCCACACCATCAATGTTATTGTCCTGCTGTTTCTGCACTCACCAGGTGCTGGTTCCTTCTTGCCCAGAGTCTCTGCAGAACAGTTGAGCCTGGTGTTCCCAATGAGCTGAGGTTCACTTCATCTTCTGGAACTCATATCTGGCTTGACAAGTAGTGTGGGAAGTGAAGGTCTCTGTGATTACTACTGATATTTCAGCCACATCTAGGTAGCCCAAAGGATTCACACTTGATATTTCTGTGGCGCTAGCCTGGAATTGTTTTCACGTCACACAGATTAATCCTCAGCCTTGGTCTTCTTCAAGTCTTCTTGGGTTGTATGAGGAGGATCCTGTTCTACCACAAGTCTTCTTGATTTTTTTTTTTTACCAGTTTATGTTTGCCCTGAGGCTCATATTTGTTCTATTTGTGGGGAAATTGGGAAAGCATGAAATTTACCAATCTACTCTGTCATCTTCCCAGAATGCTCCTATAGTGTATTATCCTGCTAATTAGTTATTGTAATCTCTTTGCTAATATTTTAATTTTTTTGCACCAGTATTAAGTAGGAAGAACTTCTTCTTTACATATTTTCCCAGATAGTTTATATAGTATTGGAATTAATTGTTCTTTCAATGTTTGGTAGAATTTATTTGTAAATCCATCTGCCCTTGGGATTTTTTCTTAGGGAGTTCATTAATGGCTTGTTCAATTTCTTTTTCTTAAATGGGACTATTTAAGTAATTTATTTCCTCTTCTGTTAATCTAGGCAATTTATATTTTCGTAAATATTTATTCATTCCTGTTAGATCACCAGATTTGCTGCCATACAGTTGGGAAAAAAAAACTTATAAATTATTGCTTTAATTTCTTTTTCATGGGTGATAAGTTCAATCTTATTATTTTCAGTTCTGGTGATTTTGTTTTGGTTTTTTTTCCTTTCCTTTTTCTAATCAAATTAACCAAAGGCTTATCTATTTTTTTCCCATAAAATCAACTCTTAGTTTTACTTAGTAATTCAATAGCTTTCTTGGCTTCAGTTTGATTAATCTCTCCTTTGAGTTTCAAAATTAATAATTTGGTATTTAATTGGGGATTTTAATTCATTCTTTTCCTAGCTTTTTTACTTCACTGTTTCTATTTTATTCATGTAGCTATTTAGAGTTATAAAATTTTCCCTAAGAACTGCTTTGGCTTCATCCCATAGGTTTGGGTATGTTGTCTCACTGTTGTCATTTTCTTGAATGAAACTGTGTATTGTTTCTGTGGTTCATTGATTGACCCACTCATTAGATTATTTAATTTCCATTTTGTTTTTAGTCTATCTTTCCCTGGCTCTTTATTGAATATACTTTTTATTGCATTGTAGTCTGAAAAAGAAGCATTTATTATTTTTACCTTTCTGTATTTGATTGTGAGGTTTTTGTACCCTAGTTCATCATCAATATACTATTCTTCCTTAACTCTTTAAAATTTTAACATTTTAAATTTATCTCTTTTAATTTGATCTATATTTATTTTTGTTTTAACTGAGATCAGAATTGCTACTTGTGCTTTTTTTTTTACTTCACCTAAAGCATAATAATTTCTGTTCCAGACTTTTGCCTTTACTCTGTATGTCTCTCTGTGTTAAATGTGTTTTCTATAAATAACATATTATAGGAATCTGTTTTTTAATCCTCTCTGCTATTCACTTCTGTTTTATGGGAGAGTTATCCCAATCCCATTCACAGTTATGATTACCAGCTTGTATTTCCCTTCTTCCTATTTTGTTCCCTGTATATACTTTTTTCTCTTTTTCATTGTGTTCTTAGTAGTATTTTGTTTTGTTTTTTGATTCACTCCAGCCATGACCTTATGTTCTATCACTCCTCCTCCTTTCTCTTAGTAGTTTTTGTAACATCCCCACCTACTACTTTAATCTTTTATCACCTTTCCACCTTCTCTTACCTTTATTCCAAGTGTTTCTGCCCTCCCTTCTAGCTAGCCCCTCTTTTTTCTTTCCTTTTTCTCCTCCTACTTCTTTATAGGGTTAGATAAATTACTACACTTAGCTGAATTATTAAGTTCTTCCCTCTTAGAACCAAAACTGATGAGACCAGTTTCAGACAATGTTCACCCCCTTCCTTTTTTTTCCTTGATTGTGATAAGTCTTTTGTGCCTCTTCATATGATCTAATTTGTCCCATTATACCTCCCCTTTCCTTTCCTTCCAGTGAAAACCTTTTCCCATCTCTTACTGTCTTTTTCTTTGATATCATGAACTGATTCTAAGTGAAATGAGCAGAACCAGGAGATCATTATATACTTCAAGAATGATACTGCATGAAGATGTGTTCTGATGGAAGTGGATTTCTTTGACAAAGAGATCTAACTCAGTTTCAATTGATCAATGATGGACAGAAGCAGCTACACCCAAAGAAAGGACACTGGGAAATGAATATAAACTGCTTGCATTTTTGTTTTTCTTCCCAGGTTATTTATAGCTTCTGAATCCAATTCTTCCTGTGCAACAAGAGAACTGTTCGGTTCTGCACACATATATTATATCTAGGATATACTGTAACCTAATTAACATGTATAGGACTGCTTGCCATCTTGGGGAGGGGGTGGAGGGAGGGAAGGGAAAAATAGGAACAGAAGAGAATGCAAGGGATAATGTTGTAAAAAATTACCCTGGCATGGGTTCTGTCAATAAAAAGTTATTTAAAAAAAATAAATGCATCTTTAAAAAAAGACAGTTCAACATTAGAAAAACAATATAATGAATCACATATATTAAAATAACCATTGAAAATTGCATAATTATGTAAAAAGTTGCAGAATCTTTAATATAGCTTAATTATGTTGAAAATCTTATAAGTCATAGACATAGAAACATTTTTAAATATGATAAAAGAATATGTCTTTTAAAAAACCCAACAAAATGTTAGAATTTTTACCAATAAATACAAGAGTAAAGCAAGGATATTTCTTTCCCATTGTTATTTGACATATTTTAGCAATTCTAATAACATTAATAAAAATAGATATGGATATTAAAATATGAATAGAGACAAAGCAGACAAAAGTGTCTATTGGCATATGAAACAGCGGTTTACTTTTTAAAGTCCAAAGAAATAAACAAATTGAGATAACACCTTCATTAAAATAACTGAGTGAATTTAAATTTATAAAATTCACCTGCATGTATATGCTGATAAGCAAAATCAAAAGGAAAGTCTCATTTAAAATAATTCTAAAGGCGCTAGGATATTTTGGAGTTAATTTTTACTCATAATGATGTCTCTACAATAGCAAAATCTTATTTAAAGAAAGAGTGAATTAAATAATGGGAAGGCTTTTCATTGCTCAAGGCTGAACCTTGCTAAATAATAAAAAAATATTTTATTGAAATTGAATTACTAAGGATTTGATTATTTCATAACATTAAGAGGAATTCATTTTGGGGAATAAAAGGTCTAGAATTTCAAGGGACATCATAGAGGGGGTAAAGTGGGAATAAAGGAAAAATAATAATTTTGATATCAAGTTATAGAGCAACCATCATCAAAATAGATGGTACTTCTTTACAAAAATAGCAAAGTAGATAAGTACACCTATATAGTAAATCAAGAATTAGAAACAATCATATTCAATGTTCAATAAAAACAAGAAGATAAAATACTTGGGAAAGCTCCTTTTGTGACAAGACCAATTCTCAAATACTCTTAAGTTATAGAACAGTTGTTTGTCTGCATTGGCAGAAAGAATTTCCTCATGTGGCCAAACAAAACAAAACAAATTTTTTCACAGTTATGATTATGGGGAAAATATTATCTTTTAAAAAATATTACGAACCTTGTAGTAACCAATAAATATATTGATTTTTATATGCAAAGAAGAAAAAAAGAGACTTGCATAAGAAACCATAAATATCAAGTCTGTGCATTATTTTTGTAAATAATAAATATAACACTGTAATTCCTAAATTTTAACAAATTTAGAATTAGACTAACACATTACACCATACACTACAATGCATTCCAAATGAATACTTAAACTATGAAAGGCAATCTCACACAAAAAAAATGAAACAAAGTGGATTGAATTATTATTCACAAGAGATGCAGCATATCATATAGTAAGCAAACTACTGAAGCACATGGAAAACAAGTCAAGGAATCACAAGTCAATAAATTTAAAGAAAAAGAATTTCTTATGAGCCAGTCATTGGGCTATAAAGACAAAGATAACACTATCTCTGTTCATAGAGCTGATATTTCTTGGGGTAAAAAAGGGGAGGAGATAATATGGGTATATAGAGAATAAGTACAGACTATTATTATTATTCAGTAGTGCCTGATTCTTCACAACCTCATTTGAGGTTTTCTTGGCAAAAATACTGGAACAGTTTGCCATTTCCTTCTTTGGCCTATTTTATAGATGGGCTACTGAAGCAAAAAGGGTTAAATGTTTTCTTTATGTTCACACAGCTAGTACATATTTGAGGATGGATTTGAACTCAGGTCTTCCTAATTTTTGGTTCAGCACTCTGTCCAATGATACCCTTGTAAAGACTATAAACAAAATAAATACAATGTAAAAATACAATTTTAGGGAAAAGCACAACAGTAGCTACTGTATCAGTAAAGAAAGAACTAGTTTCAATTCTTGCTTCTGATAAATAATGACTATAATTTTACCCAACAACTCTCAAATGCTCTTAAGTTACAGAACAGTTGTTTGTCTGCATTGGCAGAGGGAGTTTCCTCACATGGCCAAACCAAAAAAAAAAAAAAAACAGTTTTGATTTTGTATGTTATGATTATGGGAAAAATAATTATCTTTCAAAAAATATTATGAACCTGTATAGTCACCAATAAATATGATTTTTTATGTTCAAAGAAGGATAAAAAAGAGAATTGCATATGAAACCATAAACATTGTGCATTATTTTTTGTAAATCATAAATGTAACACTGTAATTCCTGGATTGTTCTGTTTATCTGTGGTTCTGAACTTTCTTCTATGTATTTTACAGATATTTTCCTAATGTTCTTTCCTTCTTTTTGGATAAAATTATAATAATCCTTCTTCTCTAAATTCTCCTGCCCCCTCCCCCCGCCACACACATACAAAAAACTCACAACAAAATTACAATAGAAACAAAGACTAACTATTCTCTCATTACAAATAAGTAGGGGCAGAAAAAAAATTACAACTCGGACATGTCAGAAAAGATATGTATAATTCTTTATTTCTAGTCCATGACCTCTTTGCCAAGGTGACAAGTATAGATCCTTCACTGATCTTCTTGAATCATAGTGAATCATAACAATGATTAGAATTCCTTAGTCTTTCTAAGATTTCTTTTTCTTTTATGACTTACAGTTATATACATTTTTGTGCTGTTTAATCTGTATCAATTTATATTTCATTCAAAATTTCCCCAAATCTAATCCTTTTATTATTTCTTATTTCATAATAATATTCCATTAAATCCATATATTATAATTTGATGGCCATTCCTAGGGTAAAAATTCTTAACCAAATAATAAATATCACCAGTGATAAAGCATATTGTTCAGAATACATGAAATTGAGAATTTTTTACATGAACAAAATAAATGCAACCATGATAAGAGGGAAAACTGTTGATGTAGAACTATCAAGTATATCTTCTAAAGTTTTGATGTCCAGGATAAATAGGGAATTAATACAAATATATAATATAAATAGAAACTTCCTAATGAATAAGTGAAGTACATGAAAAAAAATAGTTCTTAAAAGAAGAGCTGCATACTCTTAAAAACCATACTCAAAACAAAATAAGGGTAATGCAAATCAGTCATTCTGATATTTTATATTATAATTAACAAATTGATGAAGTTAACAAAATCTGGAAGTAGTATTACTAGAGATGCAAGAAGACAACACAATGTCCATGGAGTTACAAATTGCTCTAACAATTCTGGAATACAATACACAATTATGCTTAAAATGAATAAAATACCCAGATATTTGGACTCAGAGATTCAATTTATATACAGAAATACCAAGGAAGTCAAAGATAGTAGGCAAATTTCCATATTTTCCAAAGTATTTATGGTAGCTCCTTCTGTAGTGCCAAGATTTCTGCTTTCTTATAGGTTACTCTCTAGTGGACAGGTAAGGCATTTATACAGAGACTCATAATACAAAATGTTTCATAAGTATATTATAAAGTTTCCAAACAAAATCTTTTGTGTAATTTCAAGTAAGATTGTATCAATAACAAAGAAACCTGAAGAATTTAAGAAGCCTTCATGATAGGAGAAAGTGGCAGAGAAGACTTCATAGGTAATAATAATAATGAGAGCTAATATATGTTAATAGTTCACTATGTGTCAGGCACTATATTAAACATTATTTTCTCATTTCATCCTCAGCACATTATAATTTCTTTCAAGATCCTGCTAATTAGTCCTTCCAGAGAGCTATCCCATATAACAAAATAAAGAGGAAACGAATTAACATTATTAAGAATCTATGATGTATCAGGCCTTGTGATAAGTACTTTTTATAAATATTATCTTTTGTTTTCACAATTATCCTGGAATGTAGGTGTTGTTATTTATCCCCATTTTACAGAGAAGGAAACTGGGGCAAATAGAGATTAAATGCCTTGCTTAGTACTACACAATTTGTATGTGTCAGAGAGTGGATTTGAACTCAGATCTTTTTAACTTTAGTCCCAGACTGTGTCACCTAGTAGATTAAAAGGGAAAAAAGGACTGACTTTCAGGACACAGGGATCAAATAGAATGAATGAAGAGATAGAAGTAGATGAGCAGAACCAAGAGAATATTGTAAATAGTAACAGCAATATTATTTTATTAATTGCCTTGAGTGACTTAAGTCATTCTGGAAATTAAAAATGCCTAAATTAACAACAAAGGACATATGAAGGAAAGTGCTATTTGCATTCAGAGAAAGACTTGATAAATAGAAATAAGTATTGAATGATTTTACACATATGTATACACACACACATATTTGTGTCCAATGGTAGCTATATCTGAGGTAAGGGGGCGGGGGAGGGAAGAAAAAAAGTAAAAAAAGTTAGATGATAATTTTATTACATATTTTAAAGCAACAGCGGGTTGCATATAATACATTTATATTGAAATTAAAAATTAAATTACATATAATAAAATGGTTAATTTAATAATTAAAATAAAAAATAAAATTCTATGTTATGGAGATATTTATATTATTTCATAAATTTAAAAAAATTAAAAAGAGATAGAAGTGGAAAGGCTAGGAAATATTTAGGGTGAAAACTAGTTCTGTTTGCTGAAGCATAGCATATAGAGAGTGGAGTATGATAAGATAAAGTTGGCAGGGAAGAGTAGGTTCAGATTTATGGAGGACTAGATTGCCAGGCAATATAATTTGATCCTTCCTGCTACTGTGTCATAGTCTGTGTTTTCTTGTATTTCTATGTGTCCCTTAGTTTTAAAATTTTGTAAATTTAGAGCTGTAAGAAACTTCTCAGGTCAGCTAGTTCCAGCTGATTATTTTATAAATGAAGAAACAGGCCAGAGAGATTCATTGTTTTGCTTATGGTCACACTGATAATGAGTAGAAGATAGTGATTGTAAATCTAGATGCTTTGACTCCATATTCAGTACTCTCCTACTATTTTGTGCTGTGCCTCCCTTTTTCCTTCACCAAGGAATTGATCAATGCATGTTTACTCACTTCTCAAGCTCTGTGCAATACATCCTGGTTCCTACTTTCCCTTTGGTGGTATCTTCCTGATTGTTCCATTTCTTATTACTAACTACTGGCTATCCTCGATGCTTTGGTATTATTTGTAAAAAAAAAAAAAAACAGAATATGATGTGGTCCGCAACATATTCTCAAATTGGTATCTACTTTGCTACAGTGACTTGTTTTCTTTCATCTTCCTTTCAGGATTTTTATTTTGTTTGTTGGTTTTTATACTAGCAGGAGGTAGTGTGAAAACAGAATTCTAATGGAAGATACAATCATACTTTTAATAGACCTGGATTGGGCTCTTGCAATGCTATGTAAAGGATGGCTGATTCTTAGATAAATACCAAAAGTCTTTAGAGAAAAGTTTGTTCTTCTTGTTGTTGCTTTTATAGGAAGGACAGGCAATTTCATGCTACTAATTTGTTTTCATACTTAATGGAGAAATGTAAGAAAAACCTTAATGGAGATCTTTACTACATAGCATTTTTTCAGAGTTATTGGAACAAAACTTTACCCACCTGTTAATTTGCTATATGAAACTAAGCAGCTTTTTCCTGGGTAGTGTTTCACTGTCCTTCTCTGAGAATATGATTATTCATATTCACAAGCAGCTTATTTAGGTTTGCTTTATTGATATTAAAATAAAGGACATCATAAAAAAAATATGACACATTGACCATTTTGTATTGATCTGGGATAAGCCATAACACAGAGGAGCTGGTTAGCTCTTCTAGCCTTGTAGATTGACCTAAAGTGCTTCTTAATTTGGGAGTTTAGACATTTTTATTTTCAGGAGGGCAAAAGGAGGGAAATCCCCTCATATACAAAGTAGGATAAACAAATTATCTGGGCCAACACTTTGCAATATACTTATCCTGAACAAATTAGATAAGAATGTCCACATTGTGACTGGTAAATCACAAATGGTGACTGAGATTTTTCCATGGAAGAGGTGGCAAGCAGCATGAAACACCTTTAAATGGGCTCTTAAAGATCAATATCCACAGGAGTTATGGAGGAAATAGAGACCAAGAGACAGATGAAGTGGACTAGTGTGTGCCTCTGCCTGCCTCCCTCTCTCTCTCTCTCTCTCTCTCTTCTCTCTCTCTCTCTCTCTCTCTCTCTCTCTCTCTGTCTCTCTGTCTCTCTCTCTCTCTGTCTCTCTCTCTCTCTCTCTCTTCTCTCTCTCTCTCTCTCTCTCTCTTTCTCTCTCTCTTTCTCTCTCTCTCTCTTTCTCTCTCTCTCTCTCTCTCTCTGTCTTTCTCTCTGTGTGTGTGTAGTAGGAGGATGAGGCACCTGTTTACAACTCTGGGTAAAATTCTTTTAAAATTTATCACAATATAAACCGAGCTTTCCTGGCCTGACTGATTTCTCTTTTATTCATGTACTCTGTATTCCAAACATATAGATCTATTTGTTCATCTTCAATTTTTTCTGGCTTTTTATTTTTGCTTCCCTGCCTGGACTATACTCTTGTCTCACTTTTTCTTAGAATTCTTAGCATATTTCAAAGTTCAGCTTCCTCTAGGAAGTTTTCTTTAACACCGCCCCCCCCCCCCAAGTGATTTTCCCCTTTTCAAACTATTTTATATTCAATTTTCTGATTATGTGTTCTTCCTCAATAGAATGTTCTTATTTGGGTGCAAGAATTGTTTTTGTGTTCCTAGCTCCTAATATAAAGCTTTGAATATAGTTGGTATTTAAATGCTTGTTGGACTTAATTGAAATCAGTTTGGTGTTCAGCTGCTGCTCTTATTGTCTCATCAGTTTCTGAAGCTCTCTATGACTTCTCTTAAAGAAAAAGAAAACTTGATCAATTAAAAACATTAAGCACCTACTATGTGTCAGGAGGAACTCTGGCAGACTGTTTTATAAATAATCTATCTTTAACATTCTATAATCCTATATTCTCTATGCATTATGCCCTGAAATGGGACTCATGGAATTAAACTGAGCTTCATCCATATGATCTGTAGTGTTGAGTAGAGGCCAGAAAAATCATGGTCAAGCTTTATAAATGTGCCTTGGTTGTAGAAGTGACTTAATGACTGTTGGCATGTAGTGAATTTTGGTCTTGAGGAAATTTGGGTAAGAGACCATACATCCTTGTCTCATGGGAGAAATTTGACCAATATGGGCAATTCTAATAATAAGCAATAATATAGGATATTAGAAATCAATTTGAGAATCCTGAGTGAGCATGGTAAGAAAAAATAGCCTCAGGGAAGTTAAGTGGTGAAAATCAAAGCTTAGATGAAAGTAAAAAAAAAAAGCAGATGAAACTAAAAGACAATAGTGACACAATTTGTCCTCTAAATGGATTTTGAGTACCCAGATCTGCCAATTCCTTAGTATGTGAGACTGTCATAGAGACTATCAATATTCAATGAGTAGTTATCTTGGGGACCTGGGATATGATACTTATTATTCCAATACAGCTATCCCAATTGGAGATCAATTTTTATGAATTAAAAAAAAACAGTTTAAGCACTAGAAGGGACTAATAAGATCATCCTGTCTAACCTCATTTTAGAGGTGAAGAATCTCCATTCCAAAAGGAATGGAAAGGAAGAAGAGACTTTTTCAACATCATAGGAGTTACTAGATTAGAATAAATGTCAGATTTCAAATCCAAAATTTCTGATTCCAAATAAAAAGTTTTTAGACTGCATCCTGGAGATCTTTTTTTATATTAATTGTTCCATATACAGTCACCTTTATCTTTTATTTGTGCAGATGATTTTCTCCACTGAAGTATAGGACTTGCTATTTAGTTCTACTTAATAGTTTTTTTAATTATTATTTTTTCAGTTCACACACACACACACACAAAAAAAAAAAAAAAAAAAAACTTCCCTCTCATTTCCTCCACTCTCCACTTAAAAAAGAAAACTAAACTATTCTTAGTTAAGCAAAGTGAAGTTCCATATTTAGTCTATTATCTTTTGGTCAGGAGGTAGATAGCATTCTTTATCATCAGTCCTCTGGTATCATGATTGGTCAATGCATTTATCAGAGTTCTTAAATTTTTAAGACCTAATTTTATTTTTTTCACAATATTGTTATTAGTATAAAGATTGTTCTCCTGATTCTGCTCACTTTATTCTCTATTTGTATTGTTTATTTCATCCCTTCATTCTAACATCCATGTCTTTAGGTTTCAGTTCTGTCATTTAGTGTATTAATTCTCATCATCATCTTTATGTTATCCACTGTTATCCATAAGCATGTCTTTTAGATCTTTAACAACATGAAGTGTTTCTTTAAGGATGCCACATCAAAAGGCAATATTGGAATATACTGAAAGATTTGAAGTTCAGCAACTTTAAGATTTCTATTGTATGTAGATTTGTGATCTAGATCCCAACATGTAAATAAATTTTAAAAATCTATAGAACTGATGGGGATCTTGGAAATCTTTTTTTAAACTTCTTGTTATCAGAAATGTGGAAGTTGGAAGACTAGAGAGAGGATGTAGTTTTCCGGGAGAGCACAACCAGTAAATATTAAAAATCAGGATAGGAATTCAGGTCTCTTAAGTCTTTTTTTCAGGGCTAGATACATTGTACCAAGCTGTCTCTCAATCCATAAGCAGAGAGTGATTTCAAAAGGTTAAAACTCACCATAAATTGTAATGTAATAGCTTCATGTGCCACCTAATCTGGAGAGAAAAAAATTAGTCAGAAACAAGTGTACTCTTAAGTACATTAGAAGTCATCTAGTATAGCATCTTCATTTCAGTATTGAAGAAAAAGAAGTTTGGCAAAGTTAAATATTTCACTCCAGGTTTTTTAAGTCATGTCAGAGGAAAGATTTGAACCCATATCCTCTGAGACTGAAATCTATTCTTTTTATGCTGTATTGTAAGGCTAGCTCCCTTTACAAGTATACCAAGATAAGTTACATCTGACCCTCAGGGTCCTAGGGTATCTTAAAAAGTTTTTTTTTTTTTTATGTGGGTCTTTTCTCTACTACAATTGCCTCAAAGACCTACATGCTGTGCTTCCTTCCTCCTTCCATTATTAGACATTAATGACTAACACTTCAGTTCCATTTAAGCACTTATCATCAAAAGGATGTTTATTTCAAAGCCAGAACTAAAACAATTGTACAAACATTTCTCCTCAACATCTCAAGGAGACATTCAGTTTAGTTAATACATAACATTGGTCCCACTAAGTTGATGTCCTGACTGTTTTGAATGAATCCTCAATTAGTTTCCACTGGCCTCATGCCCAAAGGTCATTGCTAAAAGTCACTTCTTGCTCCCCTAAGCACTGATGTTGGGCTTGCTTCAAAACTGGGCTCTTACTCCCAGATTCGTGTGACCTACCCTCTTGACATTTTGAATCTCTTAAAGAATAGAGTTCCATTCCCTATATAGGTACTATATAGGTATATATATGTGGGTAAAGGGAATGGAACTCTATATATATAACTGTAAAACAATATGGATATTCAGATGAAACCTCCAGAGATTTTCTGAGTAATGAAGGAAATAGAGGAAAATAGCAATATCTTATAATTACACAATGTCATTTGTGTTTAAGAGAACAAATAAATGAAAACTGCGGAAATGTTGTATGGGCAATTAGGCATCTGTGCTCCCTGTCATTCCTTGGATCAGATCCAACCATAGCATTTAAGTCTAGCCAGGGGAGAGGTGAGAGATGGAAATTAGTTTCCAGTGACAGCATGAAAGCATCATTCCTTTGAATAGTGTATAGTAATATCCCACTCATTCAACTTGTCCAGCAGTATTATTTTAGTCATGGTATGGTCATTTTGTTGGTTATTTAGAACACTACTGCTTCAGTATGACATTTATAGAGCTCTCAGAAGCTTCCTATAAGAGCTAAAGCCACTAGCATGGGCTTTGCCTACTTGGAAAAGTCCCTAATCTTCCTGTTATATAGTGTGGCATTAAAAAATCCTGATATAATTGTTCAAAGTTTCTCCATTGGATCAGTGCTTTGTCTTTTGGCCACTTACAATGAAAATAAGTAATTCAATAGGGGGATTATTGTCTCTTATCATGCATTCCTGATAGCAAACAACATTTATCTTGCTGTCTTACCAAAACCATTTTCCCCATCTGACCTTTAGATTAGGTGGAGCATAATATTTGCTGAGATACAGTGCTAATTTAAGCAGGAGCTGACTCTTAAACAGGCATAATGCCATTCTTATAAAAGCATGAGGTTCAGATGCCAGGCACGTAGCATGGTTTTGGAAAATGCATTATTAATATTTTATTGTATGGGAAAAAAATCTTGTTTCCTTGGTACATTGAGTGATTGTTGACCTTTTTCTTTTAAATTTACTCTTAACATTTCAGTGAAACATGTGCCGAAAAGGTCACTGGCTGAATTCACAACCTTCAGAAATTAACAGCCTTGGTGTCAAATTGTATTGTGGACAAATTAGTTTGTTTGATCTCTCATTATCTACTAAATAACGGGCTATAATTGAGAAAAAAGGGATTCAATATGGAACCAGGAACATATGGGATATTCTCCCATGTATCAAGGAAAATAGTTCTTGGATGTTTTTCTTCTGTTGCATTGTCCCTTATGAACATTAATTGTCTATCAAGAAGGCAGAACATAAGGAGTTGGCTTTTTGTCAATGTATTCAAGGCAAGAACTATATTGAAGCTAAATAATAATAATAACTCATACACATAGCTCTTTAAGTTTTACAAAGTACTTTCCTTACAATGGTCCTATGAGGCAGATTATACAAGTGATGTTAATTCAATTTTAAAGATGAAAAAATTGAAGCTCAGAGAGGTTAGCTAGAAGCTTAGTAAAAATCAAAGCTGGCATTGGGATTTAGTACTGATGATTCCCAGGGCAGCACAATTTCCACTGTTAAAACAAGAGGAGAAGAACAGGCTTTATTGTGTTTAGGAAACTGTGATGCTTCTTTAGTGACACCAAAGATCTTTCAGAAACAATGGACTAACTTTTTAATAGATATTTTATTACCATTATTGCATATTTATGTCATGGAAATCCAGAGTCCCCAAATGATTAAAAATGAGTTATCACATAGAAGTTAATGGAGAAGTATAGAATTTGGGTGGGAGCAAGTTGTAACAAATAATAAATAAGGAACCACTGAAAAAAACAAAGTAAAGGAGGCCATCAAAGGAATGTACAACTGGGGAGGGAGGAGGCAAGGTAATATTATATCAAAAGTGAGCAATATTTGACAAAAATTGCTGGGAAAATTGGAAATTAGTATGGCAGAAACTAGGCATTGACCCACACTTAACACCGTACATCAAGATGAGGTCAAAATGTGTTCATGACCTAGGCATAAAGAATGAGATTATAAATAAATTGGAAGAGCATAGGATAGTTTACCTCTCAGACCTGTGGAAGAGGGAGGAATTTATGACCAAAGAAGAACTAAAGATCACTATTGACCACAAAATAGAAAATTTTGATTATATCAAATTGAAAAGTTTTTGTACAAACAAAACAAATGTAGACAAAATTAGAAGGGAAACAATAAACTGGTAAAACATTTTTACAATCAAAGGTTCTGATAAAGGCCTCATTTCCAAAATATATAGAGAACTGACTCAAATTTATAAAAAATCAAGCCATTCTCCAATTGATAAATGGTCAAAGGATATGAACAGACAATTTTCAGATGAAGAAATTGAAACTATTACCACTCACATGAAAGAGTGTTCCAAATCACTATTGATCAGAGAAATGCAAATTAAGACAACTCTGAGATATCACTACACTCCTGTCAGATTGGCTAAGATGACAGGAAAAAACAATGATGAATGTTGGAGGGGATGCGGAAAACGGGACATTGATGCATTGTTGGTGGAGTTGTGAACGAATCCAGCCATTCTGGAGAGCGATCTGGAATTATGCCCAAAAAGTTATCAAACTGTGCATACCCTTTGATCCAACAGTGTTTCTATTGGGCTTATACCCCAAAGAGATACTAAAAAAGGGAAGGGACCTGTATGTGCCAAAATGTTTGTAGCAGCCCTGTTTGTAGTGGCTAGAAACTGGAAAATGAGTGGATGCCCATCAATTGGAGAATGGCTGGGTAAATTGTGGTATATGAACGTTATGGAATATTATTGCTCTGTAAGGAATGACCAGCGGGATGAATACAGAGAGGCTTGGAGAGACCTACATGGACTGATGCTAAGTGAGATGAGCAGAACCAGGAGATCATTATACACTTCGACAACGATATTGTATGAGGATGTATTCTGATGGAAGTGGATTTCTCTGACAAAGAGACTTAACTGAGTTTCATTGGAGAAATGATGGACAGAAACAGCTACACCCAAAGAAGGAATACTGGGAAATGAATGTGAACTATTTGCAATTTTGATTTTCTTCCCGAGTTATTTTTACCTTCTGAATCCAATTCTCCCTGTGCAACAAGAGAACTGTTCGGTTCTGCAAATATGTATTGTATCTAGGATATACTGCAACATTTTAGCATATATAGGACTGCTTGCCATCCTGGGGGGGGGGGGGGAGGAGGGAGGGAGGGGAAAAAACGAAACATAAGTGATTGCAAGGGATAATGTCGTGTAGAAATTATCCTGGCATGGATTCTGTCAATGCGAAGTTATTATTAAATAAAATAAAATTTATTAAAAAAAAAAAAAAAAAAAAAAAAAAAAAAAAAAAACAATCAAAGGTTCTGATAAAGGCCTCATTTCCAAAATATATAGAGAATTGACTCTAATTTATAAGAAATCAAACCATTCTCCAATTGATAAATGGTCAACGGATATGAACAGACAATTCTCAGACGAAGAAATTGAAACTATTTATAGACATATGAAAATATGCTCCAAATGATTATTAATCAGAGAAATGCAAATTAAGGCAACTCTGAGATACCACTACACACTTGTCAGATTGGCTAGAGTGACAGGGAAAGATAATGTGGAATGTTGGAGGGGATGTGGGAAAACAGGGACACTGATACATTGTTGGTGGAATTGTGAACACATCCAGCCATTCTGGAGAGCAATTTGGAACTATGCTCAAAAAGCTATCAAACTGTGCATACTCTTTGATCCAGCAGTGTTTCTACTGGGCTTATACCCCAAAGAGATACTAAAGAAGGGAAAGGGACCTGTATGTGGCAAAATGTTTGTGGCAGCCCTGTTCGTAGTGGCTAGAAGCTGGAAAATGAATGTATGCCCATCAATTGGAGAATGGTTGAGTAAATTGTGGTATATAAACGTTATGGAATATTACTGTTCTGTAAGGAATGACCAGCGGGATGAATACAGAGAGGACTGGCGAGACTTACATGAACTGATGCTAAGTGAAATGAGCAGAACCAGGAGATCATTATATCAACAACGATACTGTTTGAGGATGTATTCTGATGGAAGTGGTTCTCTTCGATAAAGAGAGCTAATTCAGTTTCAATTGATCAAAGATGGACAGAAGCAGCTACACCCAAAGAAAGAACACTGGGAAATGAATATAAACTGCTTGCATTTTTGTTTTTCTTCCCGGGTTATTTATACCTTCTGAATC
Source organism: Antechinus flavipes (assembly GCF_016432865.1). Classification (NCBI taxonomy): domain Eukaryota; kingdom Metazoa; phylum Chordata; class Mammalia; order Dasyuromorphia; family Dasyuridae; genus Antechinus; species Antechinus flavipes. Next base: position 134,293,355 of record NC_067399.1, on the reverse strand, counting down.
CAATTCTCCCTGTGCAACAAGAGAACTGTTCGGTTCTGCACACATATATTGTATCTAGGATATACTGTAACCTATTCAACATGTAAAGGACTGCTTGCCATCTGAGGGAGGGGTTGGAGGGAGGGAGGGGAAAAATCAGAACAGAAGTGAATGCAAGGAATAATGATGTAAAAAATTACCCTGGCATGGGTTCTATCAATAAAAAGTTATTAAAGAAAAAAAGTGAGCAATAGTAACCAGCACCTAGCATGTGTATTCACTGACATCCTTGTGATATAAAAAAGCAAGGAATCTCCCAACCCATCAGCTAGATTCTATCTGCCTCTGTGACGTACCCACCAATAGTGAACTTATAAGATGGCATGGACAGGAAGTACAGTGGATGGGCAGATATGAATCAGCATTGAAAGAATAATATACATCACAGAAATCATGATCCATTTGTATATTTGAAAAGTTATATTGTTAAACATCTCTTTTGAATTATCAGAAAATGACTTTACTTTAAAAATGTAGAAGAATAATCAAGAAGACATTACTAACTGTTGACCCATATGTGAACATATGAATCGCTATAATATTATTATAAGAATGGTCTATGTATATGCTAAAGGTATCCTTGATGAAAACATCAGAATATAACAGCAGGCTTTTTCAGGTACTTTTGTATCTCAGCTCATACATTCAAAGTTACATAGCTGATTTGAGAGGTATATAGTAGTACTGTTCATTCTCCATGGTATATTTTCTATTGAGTGACTTCCAAAAATAGCATTCCACAAAGTAGATTATAACATAGCTTTAAAGACTCTTGAAATAAGGTGTCATCAATGAAGCTATTATGACAGTCTTTAATAGATATGATTATGGAAATTACTTTGTTCAAAAATATCTTGAGTCATTAAGAAAGACATTAAGCAGGCAGATATGCTCAGTTAAAGTTTATTAGTGTCAAGTAGACTTTTCTGTACAAATTTCAGACAAATGAAGGATTTCCCATCAATGATGAGGTTCTCCCAATGCTCTTATTTTACAGTTGATATGTCAAATGCAATGGATAGTGTGCTAGGCTTTCAGTCAGAATTACTATTTTTTTATCCTTCCTCTGATATTTGCTAGCTCTTTCTCAGCCTCAGTTTCATCATATGTAAACAAAATATGAACAATCATAGCACCTAACTCACTGTATTGTTCTGAGATTCAAATGTTTTGCAAATCTGTAAGCATGCTACAAGTTTTACCTACTATTACTACTACTACTGCATGTTATTAATAGTAGTAGTACTAATTAAGTGATTTTCAGAATTCTATGGATCTGCTCAGTAAGAGCTAAAATTATTAAGGGCTCAATTCCTAGTGTTAATTGAATATCAATTACCCTAATTCCCAATCTCAAATTCTGACCAGATTAGGTAATTCTCAAATCTCATTTTTTAAGTATCATATCACACTTTTCAGGAGCACATAGAACTTAGATGAGTATACAATTATGAGAAAAATCCTTATCTTCAAATATTTCTGTTATTTGCCAATAATGATGATGACCATTATTGTTATTGATCCACACATGGCTGTAGTTCTCATTCTGCTCCTTTTACTTACTACTTGTGTAATCTGAGTGAACATATATCTTTTCAGGGACTCAGATTCCTCATTTGTAAAAGAAAGGAGTTGGATTAAATAGAATGCCCCTTCTGGTTCTAAGAACATTAATCTATGAAATGCCCCTCCCCCAATCCAATCTTAGGTTCTCAGCACATTAGCACATTAGCATATGTACTCTTCTCACAGAAATTTCTGCCACCTCTAACATCTTTCTTTTGTTTGCCACTTCTACTCCCTCTTCCCATTAACTTATCCTTAAAAGCTTGAAGACTTGATGATTCATGATAACCCAAACTTTTTGGTTAATAGACATCTCTCATCTCTGTTCAACTATATCTGAGCAGAATAGACTATCACCCAACAACAAACTAAGTTTAACATAGGCACAAGAATTTCTAGTAATGACAGCACAAATGGGACAACAAGAGAGGTAATCAAATGTGTATCAGCTGGCAACAACAGAATTACAAATCACTATTTTAGAAATAAGGAAAATTTAGCAACTATCTAAATTAGAATGTTGTTCCTAAAGATGAGATAAGTAGCTATTTTTCAAAAATTATAGTCACTGACTAAAAATACATTAATAATATGCTTTGAAAATGGGTTATTCTAGAGTGTACCAATCATTGTAATGGCAAATCAAAACCATCATGAGTCAGCATACATGGAGTATTTTTACACTTATAAAAAATATTGACCAAAGAAGAGTAAATGGAAACCCCACATTTTGTGTTGCAGAAGAGATATACAATTTAACTTACAATTACCTTCATTAATATCTTCCATCACTACACATTATTGCCCAATATATTCCTTTCCTTTCCCCATACAGAGAACCCTCACTGATAACAAAAAAGAAAGGAACATAAAATCATCAGAATGAATAAACAGCTAATTCAAGGTTGACAGTATATGCAGTACTCCACATCTATAAATCTCTGTCTCTGCAAATAAAGGGAGAATTCAGATCCCAATTTGGTCACAGTTGTACAACTTTGAATTTTGATTTTTTTTGTTGTTTTCATTTACATTGATGTAGTCATTTTTCTACTTTTACTTATTTCTCTTCGCATTCATTTACAGCTTTTTTTTTTTTTTTTGGCCTCCCTGTGTTCTTCATGTTTCTCATCTTATGGTTCAGTAATATTTTATTAAATTTCAAAGTTTTTATTGTGATAAAAATTCTGTAATAAATATTTAATGTATATTGTATTTCTCTATCATTGAGCTTTTTGAACCACATGGTTTGGGGTATGTTCTTTAAGTCAAAGGATTTCATTTTCTTGGGATAATTTTTTTTTAATTTTTGGACTAAGTTTTTATTTTTAATACACATTGCTTTATGAATCATGTTGGGAGAGAAAAATCAGAGCAAAAGGAAAAAAAAATGGAAATTTTTTTTTAAAAAAACCAGAAAAAAAGAAGTGAACATAACATAGGTTGATTGACATTCAGTCTCCTTAGATCTTTTTCTGGATGCAGATGGTATTTTCTGTCCAAAGACTGTTGGGATTGCCTTGGATCACTGAATCACAGTGAAAAACCAAGTCTTTCATAGTTGATTATTGCACATTCTTGATGTTATTGTGTACGTATTGAATACAATGTATTCCTGGTTCTGCCTGTTTTGCTCAGCACCAGTTCATGTAAATCCTTCCAGGCCTTTTTATAATCAGCTTGTTCATCTTTTTTATAGAACATTATTATTGTTGTTCCATTGCCTTCATGTACCACAGCTTGTTCAGCCATTCTCCAATTGATGAGCATCCATTCCTTTTTCAATTCTTTGCTACCACAAAAAGAGCTGCAACAAACATTTTTGCACACGAGTCCTTTTCCCTCCTTTACTATTTCCTTGGGATACATGACTCTTGGGATGATTTTAAATTGATGTCATGAATAGTTAGACCAAGTTATATATCTCTTAATAGTACATTACTGAGTTTATACAAGCTCTCCAACATTGGCTATGCTTCACTTTTATCAGCTTTGCAAATTTGCTCTGTGTGACATATTAAAAATGCAAATTGTATTAATTTATATTTTTCTTATTAGTGATTAGAATATTCCTGTTAATAATTTCTAATTCTTTTGAGAACTATTACTCATATTGTTTATCCATTTGAGAATGGTTTTTGTGTTATATATTTGATTTTCCTGTAAATCTTGAAAGCCAAACCTTTATCAGAGATAATTTGATGCAATTGAAAGTATTACCATTTCTACACTTTGCACAGATCTTTGTAGTTGCAAAACATTTTTGATTTCACACCATTTTATCTTTTGTAGTCACCTCTATCCTTTGATTGAAATTTTGTTCTCTCTCCATAGCTATGAAAGGTCTTGAATCTACTTCTTTAAAAATTGTTTATAGTGTTTGTCTTTAATATTTAGATCACATATTCACTTGAAACTTAATATGGTACGTGATAGAAGTCTCAACATAATTTATGCCAAATAGCTTCCTTATTATATGAGAAGTTTTTAGTCCAAGTAACATGTTCTAAAGTCTATTGAATGCTGGATTGTGACATCTATTGATTTCCATTTATCATTATCTAGATTGAAGATTTTAATTTTAAAGTTTCCATTCATTATAAACTTAATATCTACTATTTTTAGTATATTTGTTTCTAAAAATGGGTATATTAAATTAGTATTTCTAACTAGAATCATATTTCTCCTTTCATTTGCTTTATAATTTCCAAGATTCTTTACTTCCATTTTAAATGGATCTGTAGTGAACCCTTGCCATCCCAACCTTACGTCTTCTTTGAACTCTACCATTACTTCTGGCTAACAGATTAAAAGATTGAAAAGCTTACGAAAATCTAAAATGGCATATGAGAGGTACAGAGGGAAGGTCAGGGTAGGAGATCTAACAGGTTCAAGTCATCCTCTTTCACAGAGAATTATTCTGTAGAAAAAAAAAAAAAAGAGGAATGATAGTATGGAGTACCAAGCAAAAAATAGATTAGGAAAATCTACCAATTAGCCAAATGGAAATGGGGGAATTCAAAATGGACAAGATAAAGTCCATGAATATGCTGGCAACTGAGTAATGCATTATTATTTTCAAAGAGTACTGGGCGTAATCAGTTTTTCAAAACTGCCTCAGTTGGAAGGATTTGTGAGACTCAGCTGGCACTGATAGTAATAACTTAGTTTTAAGTCCAGCCATCTGGTGAACCCCTGTAGTTGTTGACCAGCAATCAATATCCTAGTTTGGGCCAGCCTAATTTCTTGTTCTCTCTGTGTTCAGATTGCCCTCTTTTGGATATGCTCCAGTTTGACAGAGTTCTTCCTAAAATATACCATTAAAATGCAAATCTCCGTTGGAGGGCTGATGCCTTAAGCTATTATCAGACATTAACATTTTTCTCAGGGAATTAGTTGATAACTGAGAACAGATTTTGTTGTTGTTGTTGTTGTTGTTGTTGTTGTTGTTTTTCTCTATCCTCTTAGTAGCATCCTTATTGCCCCTTCTTTCACCATGTGTGAAAATGAACATTATTTGCTTCACAATTTTGCAAAGGACTAGTCACGACTTTAATGTAATAAGGAGAATATTGCTTAAAGGAACCTTTAAATAAATCCTTTAGTAATTTAGAGAAGCCTTTGGTGAAGATAAAACTTCCCCTTAATTCTTTCTATAATTTGGGATTTTTAATCTTTCTAGTTTCTTAAAACAGGGTCTCTCTATTGTCATCCTTAAGTATCCAACTCAGATTTTAGTGGTAATGAAACCTGAAAGTAGAGCCTAGGGCTATATTGAATAGATTCTATTTTACCTGTTCTAACTACGTCTTCCCAGCCCTTCTCCAGTCCCACATTACCCAAAGGACCAGGCAGAAGCAGCAATAGTCTATGTAGTCTGTGACTGCCCAACATTTTCAAAGTTTCCTGCATCTTAGCACCTTGTTAACAACCTTGCAGAGCTACTGAAGTCAATTCTGTTGGATGTACAGGATTTGCTTTGAAGTTTGTAATATTATTAACACAAGTCCTGCAAATTGACATTATGACCAAGCATGCATAGCAGATTAGAGGCAGTTACCCTCATTCTGGGGAAGCGTTCTTTTTCTTTTTAAGTGCAACATAATGGAATTTCAAGCCATTTAGAGTCAGAAATGAAATATATCAGACTTTTAATTTATGCAAAGACAACAGACAATCTTCTAAGAGGCCAGAAAATGAATGGAGCCCAGCCAATAAGCCTCATGGCAGTGACATTCTCATTGAGGTAACTGCAGTTGGGGCTCAGATCAGGGAAGATCTTTTTTATAAGCTCACATAAGCTATAAGGCTAGGAAGAAAAAAAATTTAAGCCAATTTCAGTATAACAATTTAACAAAGATCAAGTAAGCATCTACTGCATTTGAGGCACTGCTAGATGAGATCATACACACACACACACACACACACACACACACACACACACACATGCAAATAAATCATAATACAAGGCAGAATGGGAGTTTATTCGTCTGAGAGATAAAACAGGATAGTCCATTGTTATGGGCCAGAACTTGAAACAATCACTGGAATTGATGGAAGCAATGCTTGTGTGCTTGGGTTTGCACCTTTGAGAGTTGACACATTAGTTCACAAGTTTGGGAGATTCACAAGTCAGAATTCAGTATGAGATTCACAAGAATGAGATTTACACCTCATTCTTGGAGGAGGAGTCAACCTTTGAGTTTACACCTCTAAAAGAGCATAAAAAGAAGTTGAATCAGTGGAGTCAGTTGGGAGATGGAGAAGCCAGGAGTCGGAATTGAGCTAGAGACAGAAGCAGAGGCAAAAGACTAGCAACGAGAGCTCTTGGAACCAAGGAAAACTAACCGGGCTATTTTGGAAGAGACAATAAAAGATTGGATTTTAACTCCTGGCTGTATTTGAGGTGATTATTACTTTGAACTAAAATGAAGATTATCTCCAGAAAACCTCCCCAAGAAACCTGCTCCCATAGAACCATCACATTATACAAAAGAAGAGAACATCACAGTCCATGAGATCTGAGGATTAATCACTTTATCTGGAAGGATCAGGGGTTTATTAATGTGGGTAATTAATGTAGGAGATTCTCTAAGATCGAAAGGATTTTAAAAAGGAAAAGATTTTCATAAGCAGTGATTTGAAAGAAATGTGTTCTAGAAAAGGAGATGGTCTGTGCAAACAAAAGTAGAATAAGCTTGGATAATGGTTTATGGTGCCACTTGGCTACATTCCTTTGGGCTATACTATATCACATCTCCAGGAACCTTATTATCTCTTATTTTTCATCTGATAAACTCATCATTCAGAATCATCCTTCCAGATTGTACCAGCCTTGGTACCCTTAGTACCCTCTATCTCTCTGATTGGATGGTTGGAAGGAGGAACAAAGAACTCCTCCCAAAGCCTCCACTTAGAAGACTTCCATATAAGCCATCTTTTCATTTCCAACCTGGCAGTAATATTTTGAACTATATTTTATCATCTTCATTGTTAGCTTCTTTTTTGCATATTGTATTAAATTGTAAGCTTCTTGAAGATAAAGACTGTGTTTTTCATATTTGTATCTCTGGTGTTTAGCAGAGTGCATGCCATGTAGTAGACATTTAATGTTAATTGAATAAATGACTGGCATATAAAGAAAGCAGAAGAAAGTAATATGAAATAAGGCTGGAAAGATAGAATAGAGAGACAGGAAGGCCTTGAATGTCTTGATGATAGTCATATTTATTTAACAGTAAAGAATAAGTCACAAATAGTCCCTGAGGGGGATAATTTGAGTGAGGCATTATGGTACAATAGAAAGAATTCAGAATTGAGAGTAAAATGGTTTGAGATGGAGTCATAATTTTGATGTATACTATCAATATACTACACTAGTATAACCTCAGGAAAATCAATTAACCTCTCTATAGTTTGGCTATCTCAGTGCACTTTGAAGGGGGGCAAAAAAATCTACATTCTCCTTCCTCTAATTTCATCAAGGGAGACTCCAATTTCTGCTAGAAGGAGATGCATTTTTTTTATTATTACTATTATTATTATGCTTCTAAAATTTTCAGTTATATAGCCATTCTTCCTACAAGCATTTCATTTTTTGAGATTATCAGAGCTAACTTAAATTTCACTTTTCTTGGTTCCTGACCACAAGAAGGGGATAAACAGTTGATTAATCACACATTGAAGGCATATTATTACAGTTGCCTTTCCTTTCCCAATTAATATCTATACACTTATTCTCCCTCCTTAGTGTTTTGATTACTCCCTTCACAAGATAGGTTTGTCTGTGTGAGTAATAAGGTTTTCCCCAAGGGATCAGTCTTATTTTTAATTATTTTTTTAAAATAGAATTTCATTTTTCCTCACTTCAGTGTCAAGAAGACTTTTATTCATTTTTTCAAGATTTTTGTTCCAAATTTTTCTCCTTTTCTCTCTCTCTCCCTTTCCCTATTCCAAATATGGTAGGCAGTTTGATGTAGTTTATACATGCACTGTCATGTAAAACATATTTCTATATTAGTCACAGTTGTGAAAGAAGAAAAAGATCAAAAGAAAAAAATGAGAAAAAATAAGGTGAAGAAAATATGCTTCCATCAGTTTTTTTATCTAGTTATGAATTTTTTCTTCATGAGTTCTTTGTACTTAGATCATTGTGTTGCTGAAAATAGCTATCAATTACAGTTGATCATCCTGCAATGCTGCTGATACTATGTACAATGTTTTCCTGTTTCTTCTCATTTCACTTTGTGTCAGTTTATATAGGTCTTTTCAGGTTTTTCTGAAATCTGCCTGTTCATCATTTCTTATAGTACAATAGTGTTCCATTATATTCTTATATCACAGCTTATTCATTCAGTCATTCTTCAACTGATGTGCATCTCAACAATTTTCAATATTTTGTTCCCGTGAAAATATTGCTATAAATGTTTTTTAAACATTTAGATCCTTTCCCCCTTTTACAATCTCTTTGGGATATAGACCTATTAGTGGTATTGATGAATCAAAGGTTAAGCATAATTTGTTTGCCTTTTAGACATAGTTCCAAATTGTTCTCCAGAATGATTGGATCAGTTCACAACTCCACTAATATTGCATTAGTGCTCCAATTTTCCCACCTCTTCAATTTTCATTACTTTCTTTTTTTTTTTTTTTGGCATATTAGCCAATCCAATAGGTATGAAGTGATAATCTTAAAAGTTGTTTTAATTTGCATTTCTCTGATCAATAGTGATTTAGAACACTTCTTTATGTGCCTAGAGATAGCTTTGTTTTCTTCATCTGAAAATTTCCTCTTCACCTTCTTTGACCATTTATGACTTGAAGAATGGTTTGTATTCTTATAAATTTGACACAGTTTTCTATATATTTGAAAAATGATGCCTTTATCAGAGACATGTACTATACAGATTGTTTCCTAACTTTCTAATTTCCTTCCAATCTAGGTTGAATTGATTTTGCTTGTATATTTTTTTAATTTAATATAATCAAAATTATCTATTTTGCATTTTGCAATGTTCTCTATTTCTTGTTTAATTATTAATTTCCCCCTTCCCAAAGGTCAGATAGGTGGACTATTGCTTGCTTTTCTGTTTCTTTATGGTGCCATCTTTTATGTCTAAATTATGCACCCATTTTGATCATACCTTGACTGAAAGTATAAGATGTTGATCTATATCTAGTTTGTGACCTATTGTTTTCCAGTTTTTGCCATAGTTTTTTTTTTTTTTCAAATACTGAATTCTTATCCCCAAAACTGGGATCTTTGGATTTACCCAAAAGTTGCTTTTGTCATTGACTACTGTGTACTGTATATCTATTCTTTTCAAATGATCCACCCCTCTATTTTTTAACCAGTGGCAAATAGTTTTGATGATTACTGTTTTATAATATAATTTGAGATCTGATGTTATTAAGCCACTTTCCTTTGTATTTTTTTTATTAATTCTCTCAATATTATTGACTTTTTGTTTTTCCAGAACTTTATTAACTGTGTGATTATAGGTCTGAACTTCATATCTCAAAGTCTTGGGTTACAATCTGATTTTTAAGATGGGAAAGATAGTGCTTATACAAACTAAATCAACAGAGTTGTTTAGAACATGGCAAACTTTGAAATTCTATACATATATATTATTAATAAAATATGGAAGAATGAAATTTTAATATACATTTATATAGACATATTTAAGCATAGATCTATTCCTTTCTATATTGCTCCATTGTGGATTAGAGTAAGTGGTGCTACAGTTGGCCTAATTTAAATTGACTTAGAGATCATTGGCATATCTTCTGTAGACAGCCTTATTTCTCAAGAAAGAAGAGGGTAACTTGTGTTATGTGAAAGTGGAGACCCAATTGTGTCAGAAATGCAGAATCTGTATATGATCAATAATTATAGAACTCTAGAGCATTAACTTAAAATTACTTGAAATAATTAACAACTTTAGCAAAATTGCAGGATGTAGGATAAACCCATATAAATCATCAGCATTTCTTTATATGACCAACAAAGTCCACCAGCAAGAGATAAAAAGGTATGGTGTTAAGTGCTTTACATATTGATTCTCACAACAACCCTCGAAAATAGGTGCTATTATTATACCTATTTTTAAAAATGAGGAAACTGAGGCAAAAAGAGGTCAAGTGACTTACCCAGGGTCAAACAGTATCAAGAGCTGGTTTTAAATGCAATACTTCCTGACTCCTAATGGTCTATCCACTGTGCTACTTAGTTACTCTGTAATGAATGATAATCAACTAACTTTTCAATTACATCAAACTATGCCACATTTCCTGTGAATATATGAATCTCCAAAATAGATGGGTTCTCTCTGAAAGGGAGAAATAAGAGATGGAGAATTTTTCCTATCTCTTCCTCCCTCCCTTCCTCTGCCTCTCTCTCTCTTTTTTTTTGGTTCTGTCTCTCTCTCTTTGTCTCTCTATCTGCCTTTGTCTCTCTCTGTCTCTCTGTCTTTGTGTGTCTCTGTGTCTGTCTTTGTCTATCTCTATGTCTGTTTGTCTCTGTCTCACTCTCTCTGCCTTTCTCTGTCTGTCTTGTTCTGCCTGTTTCTCTATCTCTGTCCCTCTCTGTCTCTGTTTGTCTCTATGTCTCTGTCTTTGTCTCTCTGGTTCTGTCTGTTGCTCTGTCTCTGTCTCTCTGTGTCTCTCTCTCTGCTTCCCTTGAAAAATTATTGAACTCAAGTTGCATACATTCTGTTCCTATCCATGGTTCTGAACCTAGCTATGCTGCTGTAAGATGCATGGTGATATTTCCATGGGTTCAAATTCAGAATCCATTAACAAAGTATTTGTACCCTGTGTATTTGGGCAGTCATTCTTTAAGATGTTTAGAAGGAGAGAGAGGAGTGTGTGTGTGTGTGTGTGTGTGTGTGTGTGTGTGTGTATGTGCACATATGTAAAATACACAATTTATATTTGGACTTATATGGTAATACTATTTCAGTAGAAATGTCTGATTCTCATAAATCAGTAATTTCCATTTTATACAAGATTTAAATGATGTTCATTATTTTTATTTATTTTATTGAAATTGTTTTGTATCCTAATACATTAAAAAAAAGAAAAGGAAGATCACTTGCTTGTGTGATCTTTAATCATTATTCAAATGGAATAGCATAGCCTCTTTTTCCAATAAATGTTTAAGGATAAATTGCCAATGCCTGTTTTGCCAGAAAATCCATTTTTATGGCTTGGTCCTAGTCCCAGTCCATGTGGTCAGAACAAGATTTTACTGCATATTATTCATGAATATGCTAATACATTGACACATCTGATTTCTGTTTATGCTTCTATTAGAAAGATAATAATTTGATAATTTAAGTAAGACCTGGTGCTGTCCACATATCAGCATTTGACTTGCCTATATAAGAGTATTGATTTTAAACAGACTTATGAATATTCAAATAGATTGATTTGATGGGGGACAAATATCTTCATAATTTTCAGACTGTATTTTTTTTAAAATTTGTTTTCCATTTGACATGTGAAGTCACAGGATCTAGATCTATTAGAATTGGAATGAATTTCAGATGCCATTTATTCCAACTCTGACTTTTTATAAATATGTAAACAGATTTTATGTGGCTTGCCTAAGATGACCCAAGTAATAAGTATAAGAGGTAGAATTTCAACCCAAGTCCTCTGGCTCTAGGGTCTTTGCTTGCTCGACACTATCACATTTTCTTCTTCTTAGGGTCCAAATCTTTTCATTTGTAAAAACCTAATGGTCACAGAAGATGATCTTTAATATCTTTCTCAATTCCAAATCCTTTGATCCTAAGAATAAAAGGAATGAGAATCTATGAATTTATATAATTATCATCCCTTATTTGGCCATCAACATGTCATTTCATGTTTAGTCATGAAATGTCGATATATAGTTATAATGTTGTGGGTTTTTGTGTGTGTGTGTGTGTGTGTGTGTGTGTGTGTTTCTATTTCTCACTTACCAAATGTTTAACCAGCTTATCATTTTAGGCCATATTTCATGACTCAGTCATATGCAAGTAAAGGAGACAACAAGTCCTAAGGTGGTTCTTGTTTTCCTAGGCACTCAAGCTTAATAGCAATAAGATCCTAGGATTAGCCAATTTTGCTATGAAGACTCACATTTGTAACAAAATGTTTCATGGTTAAAAAGATGATAGCATTCAATTTATTCAGAGTATTTGATTTATTTATTTTATTATTTTTTTTTTAGCAAAGGACTTAATTTGATTTTCCTTTAGTTTTTCAGAATCTCAGAGTTTGAAGGGACCTTTGAGGTCATTTAGGCCAAATTGTACTTGGACAGGAATCCTTTCTTCATCATTTTTTCAACTGTTCATTCAGCTTTCACTTAAAGCACACCTAATGTCAACGAACTTTAAAAATTTTTTTTCTCTACCGAGATAATCCATTCCACTTTTCCATAGCTTTAATTATGGGGAAGGTGGGAAGGGATTCTATATTGAATTGAAATTTACCTTTTTGTGTCTTATCCTGGGATAGATCCTTGTTTTATCCTCTGAAATAGCTGACTAATGCATAAAAATGTGTACTGATGACCAGAGAAACTTAGTAATTCTGAACCTGCCTATACAGTTAGTTTGCTGCTAGATGGCATAATCTACAGGTGCAGAGTTAGTAGGCAAAGTTTTGCCCACTGCTCACTTCTGCCAAATTAGCTTCTCACCTATTTGAGGAAATGTCCTGAGGTACAGTTGTGCCCATAAAAGTCATCAAGAATACCTTGCTAATTTTCTGAGAAAGTGTGACATAGCTAATAAACTGTAGGATTTGAAACCAAGAAAATATAGAGTTAATTCTCATCTCTGATACTAGCGTTGCCAATCTGGTCAAGATCAACGTCTCTAAATCTTATTTTATTTATTTGTAAAATGGGAATACCCACAGCACTTACCTCATAGAGTTGTTGTGAAAGTCAAATTATATCATATCTTAAACTATCTTGCAATTATTGAGAAGAAATATGATGTAATGTAGAGTTGTCAAAAACATGGCCTGTGAACCACATTTGACCCTCAACATTCCCAAGTGTGGCCTGAATCAGATTAAAATGTAATTGGGAAATAGTTAACAAAATAAATAAAAATACAATATTATTACTGTTTAGTCATTTTAGTAAGGTCTAATGCTGTGGTCCCATTTAGGATTTTTGGGCAAATGTCCTAGAATAGCTTACCATTTACTTCTTCAGCTCATTTTACAGATGAGGAAACTGAGGCAGAGTTGAATGACTTCCTTAAGGTCACACAGCCACACAGCTGGCACAAGATTTACCAACCCTTTTTTATTATGATTTAGTCAAACTTGTTTATTGCTCAATGTTAGTCACTGCTATATCCCGTGGGAGTGTGGTTATACAAGGTATACACTTTGGGGAATGTGCCTATATGAGACCAGATTTGAACCAAATTCTTTCTAGTACTCTGCTTATTACTCTATCTAGCTGCTCCCTCCCACAAATAAAACAGACATAATAATAATTAATAAATGTTTTTCAAAGTCTGCATATTGTGTACTTATATAATGTATAGTGATTTTTGTTTCTATGTTAGCAAAGTTTTCTAATCACAATATCATTGTTATCAATTAGGGTAGTGGAGCTATCCTGTGATTGCCCTTAAGATCCTCCAAACACTAAGTTCCTTTGAATTTGCTTGGCACTAAGAATCAGACAGACAGTCAGAGACCCAGAACTCAGTGTACTTTATTGGGATATGGATCACACTATATAATTGCACCAGTAATACTCCTGCTTGTTTCTGGACTAAAGATTTGGGAAGCTACTTATTTGCATATGTGAGTAATAAACTGTTTGACTTATGATATTTAGTGCACTTGTTTTCCTTCTCAATATTTTATCCATGATCTCCTATCACCATCACTATCACTATCATTATCCATGATCCCACTATCATTAATATATTTTATAGACTTTAAAGCATTATAAAATATCAGTTATTATAATTATTCATAGAAAACTATTATTATCTCTCATTACTTCTAGAGTTAGTTGTGCATGAAATCAAATCAGTAACTCTAGATGGAATATTGTGTGAGTGAGATATTGATAGACCTGTCTTTCAAAGAAACTCTGTCCTCCCATTGGCTAGTGGCCAGCTCTTCTTGCCCCAGGATTACGAGTATCCATGTCCTCATATCTAGTCCATAAGAATTAGTTAAGATAATTGTTGGAATCCTTACAAAGTGTTAACTCATTAGAGTTGATAGAGATAATAATTATCTAGTTTAGCATGGTACTTACCAAATTCTCTAACTCACTAATGTATTTAAATACTCATTGGAGTTCACAAGTATGGGAGATTCACAAAGTTAACTTTGTAACTTTGTGAATTCACACCTCCCTTAATCCCTCCCTCAGAGGAGGAGTCAACCTTTTACACCCAGCATAAATAGAGCTTCAGTGAGCCAGTCAGAGCAGTTCAGAAGAAGCCCACTCTTTGAGGTGAAGTCCGATTCATTCCAACTTTAACCTTGGTGCTGGCTGGAGATCTTTGGAAGAAGAGAAGCCAGAGCTGGCAGAGGCAAAAGATTAGTGGCAAGCGCTCTTGGAACCAAGAAGAGAGATAGGCCTCTAAGAAAACTAATTGGGCTATTTTGGAGGAAGCAATATAAGATCTGAACTTTTAACACGTGGCTGCATTTGGAGTGATTATTACTCTGAACTGAAACTAAGACTGCCTCCAGAAAACCTCCCCAAGAAACCTGCTCAGAGAGAACTATTATATTTTAAAGAAGAGAACATTATATATTAGGTTTCCAAGAAAGTCAGTTTCCCTTGCTTAGTTATGCTTGTCTATTCATGTTTGGGTAGGGATACAGGTTTTGAAGAGTCATTATGACTTAGTAAAGCTACCAGAACTCTGAAGTCAGTGATGGAATAGCATTGGGTTAGTTTTTTTTTTTTTTTTGACCTCACGTTTAAATCTCAGTGTTCTAAATCTTTATGCACTATTAGAAGAAATAAATTGTCACATTCATTATTAACTCCTCATTATTAGTATTGATTGAGTTCTGAATCTATCTTGGCTAAATTCATTCATTCATTTAATGAGCATTTGTTTAGTACCCACCTTATTCAAAATACTGTGAAAATATCTACAATTTCAAAAAAAAATCTGCATTTTCCTTTGGCTATGTCAATAGAATTAACTTAAAAGGTTCACATTTTTCTCTCTTTTTTTATTTACTTCCTTGTCGTGAGGACACAGTTATCAGCAAGAAACATATCAATAGTCCTGAAGTCAGTCATTAAGGAAAAGGAATGCAGCCATAGTCATTAGTCTATAGGTGACTGGTCCATTGTGTTTTATTTGTTCAACATAAATTTTTATTGACATAGTTTGTTTATATATCCTTTATATTTCTCAATGTGCCTTCTTTCCTATTGCTTCCTCAGAGAGTTACCCTTATTAAAAATAAAAAAAGGAAAAAAAGAAAAAGTTAAGTAAAACCAATCAACATGTAAAAAAAAATCTTACATTATCCAATAATCTTCTACCTTTATAGTTCCTCTTCTCTACAAAAAGGGAGAGAAAGTGCTTTTACATGTCTTTTTGGGGGAACAAATTGGATCATTATTATTTCACAGCATTTAATTTTAATTGTTTTGTTGTTTTTTTTTTTCCATTTACCTTGGCAGAGTCATTGTATATTTTTTCTGCTTACTATACTCTGCCTCAATTCATATAAGTTTTTTCACATTTCTTGATGTTTATAATTTCTTGTAGTACATTAATATTCCATTACATTCAAGAAGAATGCCTAGTTGAGTTTTAAAAAAAAATGTAACTACAGAGTTCTATCAACTCAAAGCCACTGCATGATTAAGAACAAGAAACATGGAGCAGGTTCCCCACAGGCTCCCTGTTTACACATAAAATCTCTCTGAAAAAACAACAACAAAAAAACACACACACACACAATGATCCATTACTGTTAGCCTCAGACTGAACATCTGGACCCTTTTTGTGTGGGGGATTTGTTTTAATTGAGCAAATAAGGTAATATTGCCAGTACAATGTTACAGATGTGCATTTACTAAATTAGAGAAGATAGTTAGATGGAGTTATGATTTTATCAGTTTAGGTTTTCCCTCCACTGAGGCAGATATCAGCCCTTCTATGCCTTTTTATCTTATATCTTCCTTGTCCTTGTTCTCTTATATCTCTTCCCTAGAGATGTCAGGAAGGATGTATACTAGTCTTTTTATTATTATTATTATTATTATAGCTTTTTATATATAAAACATATGTATGGGTAATTTTTCAGCATTGACCCCTCCAAAAACTTCTGTTTCAACTTTTCCCCTCCTTCCCTCCATTTTCTCCCCTAGATGGCAGGTAGTCCCATAGATGTTATATATGTTAAAGTATATATTAAATATAATATATGGGATATATATATATATACTAGTCTTAATTATGCCCTGAGTGAAAGCTATACATTCTACAAAATGGAAAAATTCAAATAGAGATCAAAATATTCAAAATAACAAAATAGATGGTCAGGATACTGATGATAATTTACATAGAATCTCCTACAGTATTCATAGAAAATTTATCAATTCCATGAGAAAAAAAATTGGTGGGGGAGGGGTGGAACCAAGATGGCAGCGAGAAGTTGGGAAAATGCCTGAGTTCTTTCCAGTTTTCCTTGGAAACAACGTTAAAGCAAACTTCTAAACAGATTCTTGAGTGGCAGAATGCCACAAAGATGAAGTTAAACAGCATTTCAGTTTAAGATAACTTATAAAGCTTTCAGGAAAGGTCTGAATCACTTGAGTAAAAGGGGAACACAACCCAGTGCAGATAATGTCCAAGCAAGCCACAAAGAGGCTCTTAGTCACAGCACAGATCAGAAACTGAGGCCTCTGGATCCTATTTCAGCAGACTAATGACAGAGCAAGCCAGCTGTGATGCTTCCAGTCTTAGTACAGAAGGCAAATTACCAGTCCTTGAACCCCAGCAAAGCAGTGAGTGGTTCAAGCCATCCTAGCACAGTGGTCAAATTGCAAACACATGAAGCCTTGGCACAGAGAAGCTAGAGACAGTGTCCTCTGTGCAAGAGCACCCTCAGAGCAGAACTCAACAGAAAGAGCTCTGACTATAGAGAGCTACTGTAGTGGCACAAAAAATCAAAATACAAAGTCAAAAGAGTACAACAATGTCAAAATACCTGCATGTGATGCTTCAAAGGGGAATATGACTTAATCTCAAGCATAAAAATGCTCTTGGAAGAGCTCAAAAAAGATTTTAAAAATCAAGTAAGAGAGGTAAAAGAAAATTGAAAAAAGAAATGAAAATTATACAAGAGGGTTATGAAAAAAGAGTCAATAGCTTGTAAAAGAAAGCACAAAAATTGACAGAAGAAAAAACTCATTGGTCATAATTGACCAAATGGAAAAAAAATCCACCAAAGGAAACAACTTTAAAAGTAGAGTTGACCAAATAGGCAAGGAGGTACAAAAGCCAACTGAAGAAAATAATTCCTTAAAAATTTGAATTCAACTAGTGGAGGCCAATAACTCTATGAGAAAGGAAGAATCAGTTAAGCAAAATAAAAAAAAAAATGAAAAGATAGGAAAAAATGTAAAATACTTCATTGGCAAAACAAAAAGAACAAAAGCAAAAAAAAAACAAGCACAAAAACTAATCATAAAAACTGATCTGGTGAATGTTGGAGGGGATGCGGGAAAACGGGGACACTGATGCATTGTTGGTGGAGTTGTGAACGAATCCAGCCAATCTGGAGAGCAATCTGGAATTATGCCCAAAAAGTTATCAAACTGTGCATACCCTTTGATCCAGCAGTGTTTTTATTGGGCTTATACCCCAAAGAGATACTAAAAAATGGAAAAGGACCTGTATGTGCCAAAATGTTTGTAGCAGCTCTGTTTGTAGTGGCTAGAAACTGGAAAATGAATGGATGCCCATCAATTGGAGAATGGCTGGGTAAATTGTGGTATATGAATGTTATGGAATATTATTGCTCTGTAAGGAATGACCAGCAGGATGAATACAGAGAGGCTTGGAGAGACCTACATGAACTGATGCTAAGTGAGAGGAGCAGAACCAGGAGATCATTATACACTTCGACAACGATATTGTATGAGGATGTATTCTGATGGAAGTGGATTTCTATGACAAAGAAACCTAACTGAGTTTCAATGGATAAATGATGGACAGAAACAGCTACACCCAAAGAAGGAACACTGGGAAATGAATGTGAACTATTTGCATTTTTGATTTTCTTCCCGAGTTATTTTTACCTTCTGAATCCAATTCTCCCTGTGCAACAGGAGAACTGTTCGGTTCTGCAAATATGTATTGTATCTAGGATATACTGCAACATATTTAACATATATAGGACTGCTTGCCATCTTGGGGGGGGGGCGAAGGGAGGGAGGGGAAAAAACGAAACATAAGCAAGTGCAAGGGATAATGTTGTAAAAAAATTACCCTGGCATGGATTCTGTCAATACAAAGTTATTATTAAATAAAATAAAATTTAAATTAAAAAAAAAAAAACAACAAATCTAAAAAAAAAAATATTCAATGCACTCAAAATGATGCAGACGATTTTGTTGAGGTGGATATATAAGAAACATTCCCTCCCTCCTACCACATTGTATTATAATAAATCATTAGTGGAATGGAAAATATACTCTCCTGCCATACAAATTTGGTAAATTTGTTCCCAGACCTAGTAGACTACATTTTTAAAGGATAAGAGGTATATGGCTAATCTTTAGCCAGCAATTGGAAAGCTACCCTTCTAATATCACTATACTTTGTGTACCTTGAAACTTTATAAAGGGAAGACAGGCAAAGATTAAAAAAAAAACTGATCTGGAAAATAGATCTAGGAGAGATAATTTAACGATTATTGGACTGTATGAAAGTCATGATCAAAAAAGAGCCTGGACAGCATGTCTCAAAAAATTATCAAGGGATAAAGCTCTAATATCCTAAAACCAGAGATAAAGTAGTCATTGAAAGAGTCCACTAATCACCTTCTTAAAGAAATCCCCAAAATAAAAACTCCAATGAATGTTTGTAGCCAAATTCCAGAATTATCAGACCAAGGAGAAAATAATGCAATCAGCCAGAAAGAAACGATTCAAATATCAAGGAGCCACAGTCAGAATTACATAGAATTTAGCAACTTCTCCATGAAAGGATTGAAGGACATGGAATATAATGTTCCAGCAGGCAAAGGAACTTGGGTTACAATCAAGAATCAACTATCCAGAAAAATCAAGCATAATATTTCAGAGTAAAAAATGGATATTTAGTGAAATAGGAGATTTCCAAACTTTCTTGATGAAAAGACCAGAGCTAATCTGAAAATTTGATCTTCAAATACAAGACTCAACAAAAGTATTTTTAAAAAATAGGAAAGGGGAATAAACATGTTATTCAATAAGATTAGACTTTACATCCCTAAATAGGAAGATGATACTTGGAATTTTTGAAAATTATATCTCCACCAGGGTAATTGGTTGAAGTATACATAGAAAAGCATTTGAGGATAAGTTAACTTTGATATGAAGATATAAAAAATTAAGGCATGAAAAAAGGATTGTACTGGAAGAAAAGCAAAAGGGAGGCAGAATAGGGTAAAAAGCTAAGAACTGTTATCATAAGGAAAAAAACCAACCCAATAAAATAAATAAACCTTTTGTTAAATTGATTTAAGAAAAATAAAGACAAAAACCAAATTACCACTATCAAAAATGAAAAAAGGTGAATTTATCACCAATGAATAGAAAATTTAAGCAATACTTGGTAGTTAGTTTATCCAGTTTTATCCCAATAAATCTGACAATCTAAGTGAAATGGATGAATATTTACAAAAATATAAACTTCCCAGATTAACAGAAAAGTACATACAATGTTTAAATAATGTCATTTTAGAAAAAAGTAAATTGAACAAGAGATCAATGAACCTCCTAAGAAAAATTCTCCAGGGAAAGATGTATTTACCAGACATTCAAAAAGCAATTGGTTCCAGTTACTATGTAAACTATTTGGAAAAATAGGTGAAGAAGGAGTCATAACAAATTCTTTCTGTGACAGAAATATTGTGTTCATACCAAAATCAGGAAGAGCCAAAACAATAGGTATCGATGCAAAAAAAAATTAATAAAATATTAGCAAAGAGATTATACTAACTTATCACCAGGTTAATAAACTATGACTAGATAGCATTTATACCAGAAATGCAGGACTGGCTCAATATCAGAAAACTATCAGCAAAATTGATCATATCAAGGAAAAAAGTGAATAGAAATCATATGTTTATCTCAATAGATACAAGAAATATATTTTGAGACAATAAAGCACTCTTTCCTCTTAAAAGCATAGAGCATAGGAATAAAGGGAGTTTTCCTTAAAATGATAAACAATATTTTTTAAAATTAACAGGAATAATTTACTTTTTAGATCTATGGAGAAGGGAAGAGATCTGGAAAGAATTATATGAACTGATGCTGAGAAAAATAAGCAGAACCAAGAAAATATTGTATATAATAACAGCAACATCATATGATGATCAATAAGTCAAACAAGACATAGAGAACATCATGTAATGCAAAGTGGATAATTTTGATTGCATTAAATTAAAAGCTTTTTGCACAAACAAAAGCAGGGGTTAGAAGGAAAACAGAAAGCTGGGAAATAACTTTTACAGTAAATGTCTCTGAGAAAGGCATCATTTCTCAAATATATAGAGAACTGAGTCAAATTTATAAGAACACAAATCATTCCCCAACTGATAAATGTTCAAACGATATGAACATGAAATTTTTTGATGAAGAAATAAAAGCTATACTCTAAATCACTGTTGATTAGAGAAATACAAATTAAAATGATTCTGAAGTACCACCTCACAGATATGAGATAGGCTAGTATATCAAAAAAAAAAAAAAAAAAAAGGAAACTGATAAATGTTGGAGATGATCTGGGAAAACTGGAACACTAATGTATTGGTTGCAGAGTTGTGAACTGATCCAATCATTCTGGAGAACAATTTGGAAATGCATAAAGGGCTATAAAACTATTAATGTCTTTGATCCATAAATGCTCACTGCTAGGTCTATATCTCAAAGATAACATAAAAAAGATAGAAGGACCTACATGTACAAAAATATTTATTGTTACTCTTTTTGTGGTGGCAAATGATTAGAAATTGTTGGGATGCCCATCAACTAGAGAATAGTTGAACAGGTTATGGTATATGAATGTAATGAAATTCTATTCTATAAGAAGTGATGAGCAGCAAAAAGTTATCAAACTGTAGCTACCCTTTGATCCAGCAGTGCTACTACTGGGCTTTTACCCCAAAGAGATATTAAAGAAGGGAAAGAGACCTGTATATGCCAAAATGTTTGTGGCAGCCCTATTTGTAGTGACTAGAAGCTGGAAAATGAATGGATGACCATCAATTGGAGAATGGGTGGGCAAATTGTGGTATATGAATGTTATGGAATATTATTATTCTGTAAAAAGTGACCAGCAGGATGAATACAGAGAAGCTTGGAGAGATTTACATGAATGAACTGATGCTAAGTGAAATGAGCAGAACCAGGAGATCATTATATACTTCAACAATGATACTCTAGGAGGATGTATTCTGATTGAAGTGGATTTCTTCAACAAAGAGATTTAACTCAGTTTCAGTTGATCAATGATGGACAGAAACAGCTACACCCAAAGACTGGGAAATGAATGTAAACTGTTTGCATTTTTGTTTTTCTTCTCAGGTTATTTTTACCTTCTGAATCCAATTCTTCCTGTGCAACAAGAGAACTGTTCAGTTCTGCACACATATATTCTATCTAATATATACTGTAACATATTTAACATGTATAAGACTGCTTGCCATCTGGGGGAGGGGGTGGAGAGAGGGGAAAAGTTGGAACAGAAGTGAGTGCAAGGAATAATGTTGTAAAAAAATTACCCAGACACGGGTTCTGTCAATAAAAAGTTATAATTATGGAGATAAAAAAGAAGTGATGAGCAGGTGGATTTCAGAAAAACCTGGAAAGAATTATATGAACTGATGCTGAGAAAAGTAAACAGCACCAAGAAAATATTGTATAAAATAACAACAACATTATATGACATCAACAAGACTTAGCTTTTCTCAGCAATGCAAAGATCCAAGACAATTCCAAAAGATTCATGATGGAAAATGTTATCCATATCCAAAGAAAGAACTATGGAGTTTGAATGCAGATCGAGGCATACTGTTTTCACTTTTTTGTTTTTTGTTTTCTCTTTGTCGTGGTTTTTCTATTTTGTTCTTATTCTTCTACAATATTACGAATGTGGAAATATGTTTAACATGATTGTTAATCGAGATCAGATTGTTTGCTGTCATGGGAAGCTTGGAGGGAAGAAGAAAACTTTGGAACTCAAAATCTTACAAAAATGAATATTGAATCTATTATTAAATTTAAAATTAAATACTATTTATTAAAATAATGGTATTAAAAATAAAATATTAAGTGCAAAAAAGGAAAAAAGTTCTTATGGCATAAGAAAACAAAAAATAGAAGCAACATTTTGAGTTTAACTTACTTTAAATACATGAGATAAATGCTGCATTGATAGTTATCAAAGGCATTTGAATGCACAAGGATAAATTAAATGCATGTGGATTAGTTTAAAAATGTTCTTTCAGCCCTTTATACAACTCACCATGAAAACAAAATGAAACAAAGTCATGTTATCGAAGAAGGGGATTAATATACAACTCCTCCAATTTCCTAGCATATCTGCTTTTGAAACAAGGTTTCCCTTGAGATTTCTCCATCTACTGGAACCATCTAAAATCAGTGAGGTATAGGAACCTTTGACTCTGAACTTGCCTTTCAAGTGACTATGCTTTTAAACTCTTGTTAAAATTATCAAATTTAATAGAAGTGTGACATACTTCTGCAGATAAATACATTTGAAAATTTGGGGGTACTCAGAATTTTTGGTTGATTTAAATGAAAACAAACACAAAACACTCTCTCTCTATTTCCCCTCCTTAAGAATCATCCCCACCATCTCTAATATTACTGCTTGGCAATATGCCAAAACCACATCAGGAAAGAAATTATCTTATATTTAATTTTGAATCATATCATGGTTCAGGATTAAAATGAAACTAGCTATTGATTGAGCTGTGAATTTTACCAACTCTGTTGTCTCTGTTCTCACTGATTCTGTTAGCCACTTTACAATTAATTGAAAATACTATCTTTTTAAATTGATGCCAGATAACTCAGCAGTACCAAACCACAGGTATAACTCTCTCAGGAAACAGAACTAAAAAGCTTTGTTTTTTCTCAAGCATCTTTTTATAACTGTTGTCCTCCTTGTGATTTAAAATTCTTACAAACAAAAAGGGTTTCCTTTAAAAAGGTTGTCACAACTAGGTAAAAATTGTAATTATTTAGCTTCATGAGTGAAAAATTTTATTCAAGAAAGAGAAACATTTTTGAATCCTGATGCTTATTTGTCAAAGCTATTTCACAACACAGCAAAGATTTAAAATTCTATGAGTAAATAAGGAGGGGTCAGCAATTGATGGGATCAAGAAGAACCTTTAGGTATTATTCAGTGCTATACAATAATGCACTTATTAATAAGGAATAGAGGAAACAATCAATGTATGCTCACTGAGAGGCTGTAGACAGTGTGGTAATAATAATTTGGAAGTCTTTAATATGTTAACATTTATAAAACATTGTCTATCACCAATCCTGTGAGATAAGTAGTAGAGATTATTCTTGTTATTTCACAAATGGGGAAGCTGAAATTCAGGGAAATATATGAATTTGATCAAGATTATATAGTAAATTTTTCAATTTACATTTAAACCCAAATTTGGTTACAAGGTTTTTCCTACTATATCACACTGCCTCTCTTCACTTTTGGGTATGAAACTTTCAACTAATCTCAATGTCAAAAAATCCTTGAATGCTCTAGTTTGTTGACTTTGTTGCAACCTGGTCTACCTTAGTTGGTACATCAAACTGAGCAATTTATTTATTCTTGCTATGAGCTTGTATGTGACAGAATTCAGCCATCAACAATGAGGTCATTAATAGGAGGACTAGGCAGATTTAAGCCTGGGGGAAAATTAGTTATGTAGGAATACTTGTCATGTGTCTGAGAGAATTGCACTTATTCTGTTTGATCTCAGATGGCCGATCTAGAAACAATGGCCAAATGTTACAAGAAAGGCAGATTCTGAGTGAATGTAAGGATTAAGAAAAATTTCCCCCAAATTATACACAAATGATACACAGAAATGGAATTGGCTAAAACAGTTGGTAGTGGCTTCTTCCCATACCATCAAAAAAGGACTTCAAGCAGAGATTATTTGTCCATTTGTTAGGACATTGTAGGAGTTCATTTTCAGGTATAGATTGAACTGGATGGCCTCTGAATTCCCTTCCAGATTTTATGAGTCTTTGAATTCTCTGAAAGCTGGTTCTATGGGAAATTCATTCAACATTCCACCATTGTTCAAGGACATATCTTCCTCATCAGTGGCAATGAAAATGATTATTGAAGACTGCTTGGAAGTGGGGGAAATCAAAGAGATGTTACTTATCAATTTAATAATGATAGTAACTCTATAACTTTTTTATTTTTGTTCTGTATCTAAAGAGGAGAAAATCATACCTTGTATATACTGCTTGAATTAGAGATGTCACTTTAAGTCCCAAGTATTCTGAATGATAAGAAAAGATTTCAAATCCCATTCACATGCTTGATGATGGTTTCAGAATTCTTAAGAACCTGAATCAAACTTTCCTTCCCGCTTTTCCCTCCTTTCCATTCATTTCCCTCTTCCTTTCTCTCTACTTGTCTCTATCTGTATCTTTAGTCCTAATCTTTCCATATCCTTATTTCTCTGTCTTTTTCTCTCTTTTCCCACTACACACATAGACACATACATAAATAGATACACACACACACATACAAACACAAACACACACATACACATACATTGTGTAGTAAGAATGGCATTGGACTAGAGTTAGAGAATCTGAATTCTAATCCAGCACTGTCATTAATTTACTACATGACCATGGGTAAATCACTTAAAACTCAGTTCTCTCATCTGTGAAATGGGGATAATTTACTTGTGCTATCCATCTCAGTGGTGTTATGAAATTCATAGAGGAAAATCATAAGGGATGAAGGAGTTGGCCAATTGTAATGAACTTTATATAGTTGTTATTGTTATTAAATGTATAGATGTATTTCAATGCATTCATGATTTTACCCATTTAGAATATTTCTTCCTTAAGTAAAGGTTGTAACCCACTTTCTCATCTTGTATGATGCTTCTCAATTTTTTTGTCATATGAATACCCAGAGAATCTTCTCAAGCCATTCAAGGCTTTCTTCTAGATCTTTATAAAGTTTGTGGCTACTATAGCAGTACTCAGGTTTTCTGTTATTTGCCTTATATAATTTCCCTTATTCTACTTCTTATGTGTAGATTACTGTTGGACATATGCTACTTCTATTCACTGTATTTCTATTCATCACCTTTTGAATCATTGCCACTGCTGATTATTCAGAATTGTTTTGGCTTGAGATTTTCAGTCATACCACATTCTTGGGATAGTATTGGCTTTAAAAAGATATTTTTGTGTCCATGTGAAGAGGTAGTTTGATATCATTAGAATCACTGAACAGTTTCTCAAATGCAACCCAATCTGCTTTATCCTTCTCTTCAATTTGAAGCCCAGATCATTGTCATTCTCCCTAGATATATGTATTCATGTACTTGCTCCCTAATTATGATATGGTCCAGCTGATAGTAATTTTCATTTCTTTTGATTTTCCTGTATAGTTTAATAGGACAATCACTGTTAAATATTAATGATTTATTTGGTAATTTAAAAATAAACATTATTTTTTAAAGTCTTTATGCTACCTGGAAGTTATCTAGTCATTTATCTTTAAATTTTCATATTTTGGGGTCCTGGCACTTATCTGGAGCAGAGACTCAGAATCCATTTATTTCTATGTGTCATTATGCATTGGCTATCTCCCCTATTTATTAGTTAAGTAATTTTGTGGCAGTCATTTAATCTCTATGGGTTAGAGTTGGCTACCTAGTCTCATTAAAAATTTAGAGTAAGTGATCCCTAACACACTCCCACCAGTGCTGAATCCCAGCTACACACACACACACACACACACACACACACACACACACACAGAGTAAATTACAAAAGGTGGAATATATTGAACATGTTTACTTTTTAAGTGTGGTATTTTATTTTCCCCCAATTTTGTATAAACACAATTTTAAACATTCATTTTTAAAAATTTTGAGTTTCAGATTTTGTCTTTCTCTTAAACCTTTGGAATTGATTTGGATTATTGTATTTCTGAGAACAGCTAAGTCATTCATAGTTGATCATCATATAATATTGCTGTTACTATGTACAATGTTATCCAGGTTCTGCTCAGATCACTTTGCATCAGTACATGTTAATATTCCTGGCTTGTTTTTTTTTTTTTTGAAATCTGCTAGCTTGTCACTTCTTATAATACAATACAATTTTTTACATTAATATACCCCAACACATTCAGTCATTACTTACCTGATGAACGTCCCAACAAATTCCAATTCTTTGCCACCACAAAAAGAGCTACTATAAATATTTTCTTGTAAAATAGCCCTTTTACCTTTTTTTGATCTCTTTGGGTATTGCTGGGTCAAAGGATATGCAGAGTTTTATTACCCTTGGGGCATAGTTCCAAAAGAGCATCATTGCTTTAGAAATATGTTATTAATATTTGTAAAAGGGAGAAGTGGGCAAGTTAAGATTTTATTGATTACTCTGATGCTGATTAATTAAACAAACTTGATTGGGCAAGACAGTCTTTCTGTTCTTTATTTTTAAAAATAAGGCCAATATTGTCCACTTATAAGGTTGTTAGAAGGGCTAGTTCATGAAATAATATATTCTGAATGAAATTCAAAGAAGAAAATAAGCTTTCCTAAATATTGGTGTTGGTAAGGCTATTACAATTGCATTACTCATTGATATGTTATGAGAAGATGAGGTATTATTTATTTATAACACATTCATAGAACATCCTAGCTGTTTGGCAGCAGATTATTCCTGAGGTTAATGCTGAAGATCCCAAATCTCACTGTTGTGGACTAAAATCCTAAGGAGATCTAAGTTTCTTAAAGATTATATGCCAAATACAATATATTCTCTAGGCTATATAGAACTAATAATATTCAAGACATAAAGACCAGCATAAAATGCCAAAATCACATGGCAACAAGATCAGGTACTCATTATTCCTGCTTTCCCATCTGCTTTAGAGAGAATGAGAATGTTTTCAGTGATCCTGGAGAACAATATGTAATATCCTAATAACTTATATAACCGCAAAAATCAATTCTTTTATATATCTATGTGATAGCTCAAATAGGAAAGAATAATGGCAGGTTTTTGGCTTGACTCAGAATTGTTTCTATTCATAGCTCACTAAAAAGAATGAGAAAAACATAATAATAGCCCCTTCAAAGTCGAATCCATCACACCTCTTTTTATTATTTGCCAATATCAAATTATATGAAATTTAGAAACTGAAAGATGAAGATTTTATATTGCTCTAAAAATGATATTCTTAGACCCAAATTAAATAACAAAATTTTGCTGATCAATGTTGGGCAGTTATCATAAAAGCTATATTCCTATGTCCAAATGAGATGAAATAACAGAAATTGAAGTGTTACTTAAATCTAATGAAAGCAGAAATAGAAGGTCTGGAAAATCTACATTTAACAGAAACTTAAAAATGTTAATATAGTAATGAAACAAATGTTGAAATCACCAAAGATTTTGAAAAGACGGGCATCCTTAGATTGGAATTAAGAAGTGCTTTTTAAAACCTTGATAGCATAAATTGAGCTAATAGATAAATATCAAAAAGGGAGTATCTGCTATAACCACAGTGCATGTATATATTTTCCTGTAATAGATGGCAGATATGATCATTTAAAGATTTTCATGAAATGAAAAGATGGATGAATGGATGGAAGATAAATCATTTAAGTGCTTACTGTGTGCTAGGCACATTTGGTGCCTTAATTGTGGATATACAAATGCAAATAGTCCTTAAGGAGCTCACATTCTAATGATAGGCAAGATACAGGAAAAAGAATTGGAAAGCAGAGGTAGGGTGAGGGAAAGTACACATATAGTAACATCATTTTGAAATGATGACTCAGAAGTAAAATGAAGGCTTGATCTGGGGCAAAAAAAAAAAATGAAAGCTCAAAAAATTGGAGCCCAGGGCATTTCCAGGTACAGAGTCCCAAAATTATAGTGGGACAGAGTTGAAGAGGATGATAATAATGACCAAAGCATCATGGTTTGGAAATGATAGAACTACTCAATACTTTAAGTATCCTAGGAGGAAAGGTGGCATTAACTAAAAATACTCCAAGGAACATGGATAAAAGGCCATCATGGCATACATTGGCTAAAAAAATGATAAAAGACTTGAGGAAATATATTAGAAAAAATGTTTCAACTTTTATTGCTCAAAAATTTTATCATATGTAAGAACATTATAATTTCTGAGGAGCACAAAAGGGTGTGCTCTAAAGCACCACAGATATAAAGAGCTACTGATTATGCATTTGCTTATTTTTATACAAGTCAACTTCCCAAAGCATCACAGTGCACATCATCTTTTTTATGTGTCCATAATGAAGCCTCTGACATCAACATTTAGTTCATATTGTTCAATAGAAAAATCAAACATGATATTACCTATTAAATACAGTATTAAAATGTACAACAAAATCTGGAATATATGTTTATCAGAAATTCTTGACATCTTTAAAAAAGTAAAGGATAAGCCAAAATGTTAAAATGATGTAAGTCAAAGTCATATAAGGAACAAAATAAACAACTTCATATCAATGAAAAATAACACTAGAGAGACTTGAAAAACAGAAAATTAGGGGAGAGAGAACGGAAGAAGGAAGAAAGGGAAATTTTTAGTCATATATATGGTCAAAAGAATTCCAACATGTTGAAAACTCAAGTTGAATCAAGACAGAATATGTACCATTCAGATGAAGAAGAACAAAAGAATTATGTCAGATGACATAACTGAAATTCTAGTGTAGAGGGCCACAGATAGTGGGGGACCTCTGAGTGAGGTATAAGACACTTCAGCCCAGAGGGAACCTGCTAACAATGTCTGGCTTGATTTCCCATCTCCCTTAATGGCTCTCGGTCTTCCTGAGAAGTCAGGAGGTAGTGACCACCTGTATTGTAATTGAAGCAGAATGATATCAGGTGGCAAAGAGTGATACCAGGTGGCAAACTACATACAATAGCAAATTGTTTATGTTTATGTTTATACATGTGCACAGTATATATTTAGTGCATGTGCAGTATGCTTTGGTTATATAAGAGTATTAAGGATAAAAGGGGGAAAGAATTGGGAATAAATGGACTCCCATTTCCACCATCCTCAGGAGTCTCACCTTACCACTTTTCCACTAAGATGGTATATTTTAATCACCCCAGCATGGGAGCTCTAGAAAGCACAGTATGTTTTGTCGCCCCAACTCAGGGGGCTCTAGAAAGTAGGACACAACATTTGGCGCCTAAGCATGGGCTTCTAGAAATTCAGGGCCTTGCAAAGCAGGGCACAAGTCAGCTTGACTGACCCTATCAGCCAAATTCAATGGAGAAGTCCCTGTGACCCAGGAATAGGATAAGTATAAAAATAGGCAAGTGGGAAGAATGGATAAGGGCTAACCTAGTCACTTTCAGCAGAAATGGGGCAAATACTAAGAAAAGAGCCTCCCTCCTAAGGAAAATATGAAGCAGGCTTAGTTAGGTTAACAGAGAAGCAAAGTTTGTTGGTAAGTCAGAAGCAGATCACTGGTTTCTCACATACTCTGGAATGCACTGTAAGAAGGAGAGTTTAGAGCTAGAGATGTGGAAGTTAGTGGGAGAGCAACTTACTAAATACAATGGAGTAAAATTGGTTTTAAGGAATCCTACAAGATTTAAAACAAGGAAAGATTTTAACTTGGATGATCAGAGTAGGAAGTATGAGGAGAAAAACAAGCAGAGGGTTGATACCTGTAGCTGAGGAGGGTACGGCAGGTGGGATGGAGCCAAGGTAGTCTTTCTTTTTTTTTTTTTAAGCATTTTACTGCTTTGTTTAGCTTGTTAACCACTCTAGGAGATCTACAGGGCTAGTCAGTTGGGTGAGAAAATAGTTAAGTATCTTAAGTACCACTGCCTGTTGGGCAGAAAAGGAATTAAGTACCTTAAGTACATTGCTGATGAGCTTGCTTTTCACCTTCAAAGCTCATTTTCAATTCTACCTACATCTGAGCATGCATCCTTAGAGTATTCCCCATCTTCTAACCCTTCTCCCTAAACTCCACCTTTGTGGGCAGGAGAAGGAAGAGGAATGGGAGGTGCAATGACACCAACAGCACTACCCATGTAGCAGTATTGCCCACCCTCTATGTCCTCATTAAAAGAGGCAGGGCTCAGCTCCAGGGCCCCAGGCAAAAAACACTTGGGGCCTGATGGCAACTGCTGTTACACCCAGAGAGTCTTTAAGCAAGGTGGGGAATTGGGATTGCAATTAGGGAGAACAGAGCTATATGCCACTGGGACTACTGAGATATCCCCTGGAGAGCCAAAACCTATCCCCTGTCTGGCCTATAGATGCCTTGCCTCCACACATAGTAGGCTTGATCATTTCACCTCCTGAGAATGCTTACAAAACAGTGTCCATCCATATACTGATCTGGGAAACTGGAGAATGTGTAGCTAATATCCCAGTCACTGGCCAAAGATTAAGACAAACATCCATATGTCTGGCATAGGAGGATCAATAGCAGTTGAACTGAGTGCTATCCCTTTGAGATGGATATTTGAAGATAAAACAGGAGTTTTTACTTCTTTGTGTGTGTGTGTGTATATATATAAAATTCCCATCAATCCATGGGAAAGAGACATCTTTACAGTTAGGATTACAGTTGAGTACTTCATCTTTTTAGGCAGGACTGCTGTTGAAGGCCTGCCAGCATTCTGTTCCCATTCAATGGAAAAAATGATACACCAGTATGGGTGGAACAATGGCCCTTAACCAGTGAAAAAAATCAGGGCTTATTAGATATAGTAGAGGAGCAACTTGGCCAAGGATATCTACAACCTTCTTTAAGTCCTTGGAATTCCCCTGTATTTGCTGTAAAAAAGAAACCTGGAAAATCCATGTTGTAGTGGATACTTTTTCAGAATTTACTTTTGCAATATCATCACAAAAGAGATGAGCCTGAGTGATCACTGAATTCCTTATTCAAGTATTTGCAATTGTGGATGTGCCACAAGTAATAAAAACAGATAATAGATCTGCATATACTTCTAAACATTTTGCACACTTTTGTGCAAGTATCAGATTTTACACACCATTGGCCTAGCTTTTAATCCTTAAGGACAGGCAATAATAGAGAGGAGAAAGAGACATCAAAATGCTCCTCTAAAAATAAAAGAAAGGGGAAGCCACAGATAACCCTAGAGAACTTCTAAACTTAATTCTATATATTTTTTTGATTTTTGATGGAGATGCACTGCCTCTGGCAGACAGATTTCATAACCCACTGGAAGGGCAGTGTCCAGTGCAAGCAGCTCCAATATCTTTAGATAATCTCCAAGTTATGTGGAAAGATCCAGAAAGTGGTGAATGGAAGGGACCAGATAGGTTAACTGCTTCAGGGAGAGGGTTTGCTTGTATTTCAACAGATGGAGAAGGAACCCAGTGGGTGCCAATGAGCGATATCTGTCTTGTCCATTGGAGAGAGATGGAAAAAGAGAAGACCCTCGAAATGGAGGAGAAGACTCAAGAAACATTGGGTGGTTCCATCACTGTCTGTGTTCACCACTGAAAGAGCCTGGCAGTTAACCCTATTTGTATGGCAATTAACTCATGAATATCATGGATATCAGTCAATGAGACTGATTCAGAACTTGAAAACTTAAAGGAAACATTGCATTCCCTAACACATTAAGTAATGGACAATAGATTGGTTTTGGATTATCTCTTGGCTGCTAAAGGAGATGTATGTGTGGTTGTAAATTGATAGTTATTTTTTACACTTTTCTTCTGGTACTCATGGAAATCTTTATAGTATTTTGTTTATTCATATTGTTTGTTATGTTACTACTTGCTTGTATGATATTACAACTTACTAATGTGATTCCTCCCATGCTGATGGATTTAACCACTGGTATATATCTGCTTCAATTAAAAACAAAAGAAAGAGAGGGAAGTAGAGGGCCACAAATAATGGGGAAACTCTGGATGAGGTATAAGACCCTTCAGCCCAGAGGGAACCTACTAACAATGTCTGATTTGGCTCCCCATTCCTGAGAAGTCAGGAAGCAGTGACAACCTGTGTTGTAATTGAAGCAAAGTGATACCAGGCAGCAAAGAGTGATACCAGGTAGCAATCTACATACAATATCAAGTTGTTTATGTGGTTCCACGTGCAATATATACTTAGTGCATGCCCAGTGTTGTTTTGGTTACATAAGAGTATTAGGGTATAAAAAGGGGAAGAACTGGGAATAAATGGACTCCACATTTCCACTATCCTTGGGAGTCTCACCTCATCACTCCTCCACTAAGACAGTACATTTTAATCACCCTGGTGTGGGGGCTCTAGAAAGCTCAGTATGTTTTTTCACCCTAACTTGGTGGCTCTAGAAAGCAGGACACCACTCTCTAGATTCCCCATAATAGTGGAAGGTGGCAGGTATGGATGGATAAGAGCCATAATGATTGACTAAAACACCTTACAGTAGCACATGAATTACTATCAAAACAGCTTCATTCTCTTTGTTGAAAGCATGATTTCAGCTTTCTGAACAGAAGGCAATACATATTTATGACCAAGTGATGACAGCACCAGTGACCTTTCCAAATGCAGACGAGTTGTATGTTTATGCACCATGTAGAAAATATTCACAGCTTTATTGCTCAAAATATCTAAAACAATTTAGAAGAAAGTCATGTATTTTCTGAGGAGGATAAAGGGGGTACTAAAAAGTCCTGGGATTATAAAGAACAACTTGTTATGTAGTCAATAATTATGGATAAAATATATAAAAATACCAAAACATTAAATTAGGTTTTTGATTTTCATTAAGCCTTTGACTCAGTTCTGAACTCATTAGTTAGTTAAGCATTGCAGATATTTAAAATATATCTTAGCAGAGTGAGAATGCTAAAGGATTTATGTCAACATGGAAAACTTTTCCTTTTTTCCCTTTAATATATGTCTCCATTACAATAATGTGAAGAAGAATTGCTACTAAATCTGGTGTTTTCCTAGGACACACTTTAAATTTACTGTCATTTCCAAATCAGAAAATTGTACTAATTATGTGATACATGCACATAAGTTTAAATTATTGGTTTCCATTTCTGCCAATTGGTATTTTTTTAAGTAGATATAGGATTATACAAGAATCAGAAATAATAAAAAAAAATTATTCCATGTTTTACAAACCCAAAAACATAACTTACTTAAGGAAATAATCACTATTTGATCAAAATGACTGGAGAAACTAGAAACCAGGAATGTTGCCTCAACCAACAATAAATTCAAAATAGATATGCTAGTGACATTAAGGATCACATTATACAAATTAAAAGAGAAATATCACATATTATTTATAAATATGTAGAGACAACCAAGTAAGGGATAAAGGTGATTACAGAAAATAAAACGGATAATTTTGGATACATGAAATTGAAGAGCTTTTGCACAAACAAAAATAATGCTCAGTTTACTGGGAATATATCTTTGTATCAAATTTATTAATTTGGTGTCCAAGATATATTGAAATTTAACATACAAAGTTGATTATTATATTTCCTAATAGTTGAGTAGTCAAGCATATTAATAATCAATTCTCAAAAAAAAATCACTAACTGGAAGAATACTTCAAATCACCAATAAAAAAAGAAAAAAAAAACCTGAAGTTTTACCTTATATCCAGCAAGTCAGAAAAAATGAAAAAAAAATGAGAAAAGTTCATGTTGGAGGGTTTATGGAAAAATATGCACACTAATACACTGTTGGTACAGTTATGGAGTATTAGCATTCTGGAAACAATTTGGAATTATGCAAAAAAGTGATTAAAATGTTACATTATTTGACCCAGATATTCTACTACTGGTCATAACTGAAAAAGGTAATTTATTTTTTAAAGGCAATATATACATAAAAATACATAATACATTAAAATATTTCTAAAATTACTTTTCATAGTAATAGAGAACTGTTTTGGGAAAGAGTGAAAAAGATTTTGGCATATTAATATAATGGAATATGACTATGCAATAAGAAACAACAAATATGGCTACAGAAAAGCATGAAAAGATTTACATTGAATTGCTGAAAAGTGAAGAAGACAAAACCAAATAAACAGTATATATGATGACTACAATAATGCACCTGCAAAGAATAATCACTAAAAAAGCATTTGAAAATGAATGTTGTGAAATTACAAAGCACAAGATTGTTGTCAAAGAAGATATAAGAAAATGCCCCTTCTCCTTTGTAGAAGTGCTATATTGCATATGTGTAGAATATTGCATATATTACTAGATTTATTTAATATACGTACTGGTCTTGCAGTTGTTCCTCTCCTTTTCTTTTTAAAGAAAGTTTTTGTTTATTTGTTTGTTTTTAATATATTATAAAGGGGAAAGGAAAGATGCACACTAGATGGTTTTAGGAGGAATGGTGAACCCGTCAAGGTTGGAAACAGGACAAACCAAAGTTTCGGTGCTGATTAGCAGTGGAATCAGTCCCATGAGTGACTGTATCATTTCTATCCTGGGAGAAAGAAAAAATAATAAGGACTTTAATCCTAATTTTTTTATTCATTTTCAGAAAGTCATTGTATCTATCTGACAATAGTTTCCATAACATGAAATATACAATAGTAGCAGAATAGTAGCAAGCTTGTCTGCAGATCATTTCTATCTGAAACTCATCAGAAAAAAAATGAGTAATAGCAGCATTAACAGCAAAAATATGCATGCAAAATGTTTAATACACATTATCTTATTTATTATAATATGTATATATTGTACATATAGGTTCTTTTAGAAAGAATTGTATGGTAGAAAGAGTGTTGACCATAAGCTCAGGAAGATCTGTGAGCAAATCTTTCTTCATATCTTACTATGTAATCCTGAGCAAGTCACTTCATTTCTTTAAGCCTCACTTTCTGAATTTGTAGAAACACAGTAATTATAACCCCTACATCACAGGATTGTTGTGTGGATTAAAAGATTTAATTTTTAAAAAGTCTCCTGGTAGCCTTCTCTAAAGTGGGGATGGAGAAGGGAAGAAAAAATAAAGAGAAATTTACATGATAACTCTAGTATATATTTAAAAGTAATAAGCAAGTTGTTCAAAATGGAATTTCAGTTTCACATATAATCATTTTTTTAAAAAAAAATTATACTACATTATGAAAATGCTTATTTTATTCCATAAATTAAATAAATTTTAAAAGAGAAATCTTACTAAGTGTTTACTATATGCTAGATATTCTGCTATTCCCTGGGCTTAAAAAAAAAGTTCAAAAACAATCCCTGCTGTCAAGGAGTTCACATTTTAATAACAAATATGAAACGAACCACATAGGATACATGGAACATAATCTCAGAAGGAAGGTACTAACAGCAATAATAGGAGAACTGAGAAAGGAAGATGATGGAATTTGAAGGAAGCCAGGGGAAGTAAGGGGTAGAATTTCAGAGGAAGGATATTCCAGGCATGGTGGACAGGCAATGCAAGGCTAAGATGAAAGACAGAATGTAAGTGGGAGGAATGCCAAGTAATCATATAGCTATAGAATTTATGGAGGAAATTTTTTTTAAAGTATAAGAATGCCAGAAAGATAAGAAAAGACCAGATTTTAAAGACTTTAAATACTAATCAAAATATTTCATTTTTAATCCACAGTTAATAGGAAATTTATTAGTGCATGTTAAGTGTTTTGTGTGCCT
The DNA here is from genome assembly GCF_016432865.1 of Antechinus flavipes. Classification (NCBI taxonomy): domain Eukaryota; kingdom Metazoa; phylum Chordata; class Mammalia; order Dasyuromorphia; family Dasyuridae; genus Antechinus; species Antechinus flavipes. The sequence goes on along the minus strand of NC_067399.1, from coordinate 134,257,083 downwards.
GGAAATTGGAAGGGATATCATCAGATCTTAGTTTGATGAACATCACTTTGGCAGCTAAGTGAAAGATGGATTGGAATGGATGGACTTGAGGTTAGAAGACCAATTGGAAGTTATCATTATAATGCAGAGAAGAAGTTTGCAAACCTTAAAATGCTATGTAAATGTTAGCTATTATTAATGTTAATCATTATCTAGCATCAGCAGTTTTCTCTTCCTCCTTCTCCTCCTCCTCCTCCTCCTCCTCCTCCTCCTCCTCCTCCTCCTCCTCCTCCTCCTCCTCCTCCTCCTCCTCCTCTTCTCCTCTTCTTCTTCTTCTTCTTCTTCTTCTTTTTCTTCTTCTTCTTTCTCTTCTTCCTCTTCCTCTTCTTCCTTTTCTTCTTTCTTTTCTCCTGATCCTGCTCCTCCTCCTCCTATTTCTTTTCCTTTTTTCTCATTATAAAACTATGAAATAGAATGGAAGCTATCTGAAAAGAGAAAATATGTATATAAGGAATGTTGAAAAGGTAAGAATGACAAGATTTAGTAACAAATTGGATATGTGGAATGAGGGAGAGTGAAATAAAAAATGATATTGAAATAATCCATAGGAGGATTACAGTGCCCTCAATGATGAAGGAGCTAAGAAGAGGAAAGAATAGAAGAGCTGGGGTAAAAATAATCACTTCTGTTTTACATGTGTTGAGCTTGAGATGCCTTTGGATAAAGCTCTTTGGAAACTCTAAAGTATTATAGGAAGATGAGCTATTAACATGATTTCCATTTTGCAGACAAGTGACTGTAAAATTGAGAGTAAAAGTCAGAGAAAGAATGTAAAACTAGCCCAGTCCTTTATCTCCCAATTTCCTCTTGCACATTGCTGCTTTCCTTTATTGTGAAAAATTGCTGGTGATAGAAATGCTGAGTATTCTTCAGGTGGAATGTACTCAATCATACTTCTACAGAGGGAGTGTTGTGATTCTTTAAAGTATCCAAGTTGTGATAATTTTGTTAATTGTTCCTAAACACTTTATCAGTGTTATTCCATTTGATCTTCACAAGGCTAGGAGGCAAATGCTATTACTAGCCCCAATTGACAGATGAGGAAACTGAGATCTAATGGGGTTAAGTGACTTGCCTGGGGTCATATTGTTGAGATGTGAGAAATGAAGGATGAGAGATACCTGCTAACAGTGATGGGATCCCCAGGCTGGTGTCAAAGGGTTTTACAAAAGAATTTGCAGTCCTGATCTATCAGGGGAGGTTTTTGACAAAAAAAAAAAAAATGAGTTTATTACACTGAGAAACAATTTCCCAGAGGGCTAGTTCCAAATAGCAATTCGCAAAGGTTTAGGTACACAGCCTTTGATTATATTAGATTTCTATGGCCCAGGACTAGAGAGTGATCAATAATCAATAATTATTCATCAATAATGCCCCAGGCCAAGATCTCCAATTGAATTGTAGGTGGAGATTATTATTATTATTATTGCTCTTGATGATCTCTGATTTCCTCAATGCACATACTCTAATGCTGTAAATCACAATCCATCCATATATTTTCATCATTTTGAGACTTTCCTAAATCCTTCTCTAAATAGCATACTTGGGATCATAGCATAGAGGGATGGCTACTTTGTCTTTGACATTCTCTTAGTGTTAGGGAGTAGAAAAGCTGTCTTTGATCTTATTACAGGATGGTAATAGCTCTTTTTTTTCCCTCCAGTCTTACATTCTCTGGGTGCTGTATTTACCACTGTATCTCACACGTAAGAAGATGAAACGCCCTGTGGCCTGCTTTCACCCATCATGTGCCTTTACTTCATTCATTGGGTCACCTACAATTTGAACTCCTTAAAAATTACAGTGTTCAATGATCTGGGGTTATAAAGCATCTCTGGGAGAATACTGGGGTTATAGAGATTGGTTTTTGTATCAGGTGGCAATTTGGAGTTAGTGGAAATATTGTGCATTTCCCAAATGGAATATAGGCTATCTGTTCCTAGACCTGTACATTACCCATCTGTAAATATCTGCAGAAAATATATGTACTTTTTAACATATGGCCCTGAAACTTAGTCCCAGGTTCAATCTTTAGACTTCTCAATAATTATGCTGTTTATTTCTTTCCCAAGTTAGGACTGATTATTAACACTGTCTCCATAAAAAGAGGAAAAGGATCCTTAGCTCCCATGTAAGCACCAGGGCAACAATACATCAAATACAGAATAGGCTTTATTTCACCCCAAAGAAAGTGAAGATCACACACATCTAGCCCATAAATAATCACAACAGTTCTCTTATGACCTCCATTAGACCTCTACCTCCTTCAGAGATATCTAAAGTCATTCACTTTTTTAATATTATATCAGGTTTGAGACATCTGGATAAAGGAAAAATAGAGTTGTTGCATGAAGAATTTCCTTGCCCTGGTGAGCCTCACATCATCTGTTTAATAAACTCTACTTGGCTTTTAAATCACTTCATAACTTGGTCCATCCCCACCTTTACATTTTTTATACCTTTCTTTACTTCAGTTCTGTGACTGATCTAATGACACAGAACTTCTTGTTGTTCCTTGTATGTGACTGTCTATCTCCAGACTCCTAGCTTTTTTACTGTCTGTCCCCCATGCATGTAATTTAATAATGATTAATAATTTAATAATCCCCTCCTTATTTCCATTGCTTAGATTACCTGGTTTCTTCAAATCAGAACTAAAGCTGCACCTTCTGCAAAAAGTCTTTCTCAGTCCTTCTTAATCTTAGTGTCTTCCTTTGGAGACTACACCAATTTATTCTGTCTATTTCTTGTTTGTACATAATTGTTTACATGTTATCTCTCTTATTAAGCTATAAGCTCATTGTGACTAGAGACTTTCTTTGTATTCCTAGCACTTAGCATAGAGCCTGCCATGATCAGTGTTTAATAAATGTTAAATGATTGATTGACTTTGCCACTATAGCCAGAGGAGGAATCCATGAGCTGAAGCAGACCTTGATCTCCTAGAGCCTTGTGGGTCTCTGATGGCACATGATTTTCTTGAAGTGCTATAGTAGTGGAGATCAAAGTTGAGTTTATTTCTACTGACCTGAAGTCTCTGCCTTATCAGTTTTTCTTTGGCCATATCAACTTAATGCTTTACATAACTTTCCATTTTTTTCTTTCCAGTCATCCTAATTCTAAGTGAAACCAGTTCTAAGACAATTTAATGGCATAGGTCAATCATAAAGCTAACCAGACCATCAGTCATCTTCAGATATATTCAAGTATGTGAGTGAGGATCTAGGGCAAGTTGAATGCACCTTTTATCAAGGAAATACAATCACTGCTAAAACAAAAACTTGACTTACAAGATGGCCTAGCCATTCTCCATATAGTGAATTACTAGCTCAGTGGACCTAGACTGAAGTGTCTTGAGGGCTTCTGGCCATGTAGTAGGAACCTGATTGATTCAGGACATTGATGTAGCTGCTGGTGGTGTTAGTACAAAAGCCAAGACATGAGGAACCTACTATTTCTTTCCTCAGGTTTTTGACTAGAGGAGTAGCATCCTGATCAACAATGACACAGGAAAGTTCTGCTTAACTGAATTGATACAATTCCCTCACTAAGTAATCTTTACCATGCGCTATCCTTTCCTTGCCAGGGTAAAGTTTAAGAAATATTTCTCTCTCTAGTCTGTCTGATTCATTCATTTCATTTGCATGCTTATTGGCAATTCAAGCTGGTTTTCCAAATTGGTGACCCTATTCTACTATGACTCATTTTCAGAGTCTTGGGGATAACCCTGGTTTGGGGAAACTATCTATTACTCACAACTATAGCTTTTTGGTCCCACTTGCATATCATTTAAACAAATCAGTCAAGATAATAATAACTAACATTTATATAACACCTACTATGTGCCAAGCAGTGTGCTAAGTATTTTTTAATTATTACCTAATTTTATCCTCATAACAACCCTCATATTATCCCATTTTAAAGATGAGGAAATTGAGACAAAGTTTAAATGACTAGCTCAGGGTCACATAAGTAGTATGAAGCCATACTTGAACTGACTCATTTTGGTGTTTTTTCCTTTGCATCACCTAACTGCCACGATTACCTCTTCATCATGAAGGCAAAAACAAGTATAATCATAACATATTAATTCATCACATTCTATCATCTGGTAAACAGTCTCCCTGGGGAAGAATGGGCACAAACTTGTGGAAATCTGGTGGGAGGTATATGAGAAGGAAAAACCTGTGTATTTGGAGGGCAATTCACAGCTTTGAACTGCAGACCTTGATGTTATTGGCCTCCTTAAGAAACAGTCTGCACCTGAAACCACCTGTTGGCAGAGCCATTCCCTTTCTGAGTATCTTCACTCTCTTGAGGTGTTTGCTTGAGCTGAACTGACAAGCTTTCAAACTCTACTGAAGGCAGAGCAATTGCAGTGGACTGGCCACATTGTTTGAGTGTGACACATATATTTGCCTAAAAGACTATTTTTTGGAGAACTTATGCAAGGCAGGTACTCCACAGGGTGGTCTGAAAAATGATACAAGGACATTTTCAAGGTCTCTCTGAAGAACTTTGTAATCCATTATGAGTCATGAGAGACATTAGCACAGGACCACCCAGGGTAGTATGCCTACATCAGAGAAGGTGCAGTGGTCCATGACCAAAGCAGAATTGAAGTAGTTCTTTCAAACTATTGCACAAATTTAGAGCCACCTCCACTCCTAATGTACATATGGATCATTTGTGCTCAACTGTGAGAGAGTCATATGAGCTTGTATTGGTTGGATCAGCCATAGCTGGATACACTATAACTTGCCCCCAACACAGAGATATTGTCTTGGTTCCCTTCAAGCTCAAAGGACACCAACCAACATGGATGTGTATGTAAATCTATTTTACATATATGTCACACACATCAAAAGGAACTGTGTGTTAATATGAGAATTCCTACCACAAGTATGCAGAATATAACATGTCAATGACTTAGTACCTCAGAAGTTTGCCCAATTTTCAGAGAGGTTATTGATTTTGCCAATTATCATAGAAAGCAATCAGAAGTTTGATTTGAGCCTTGACCTTTCTTCACAGCATTCCATCTCCTGTCACCATTATCCTGGTACCATGTGCCATATATATGAATTATTCTCTCTTTTTACTTCTACCTCTGGTAAGCTACAGCTATAGCTTCATTTAAGGCTCAGCCTAAGGGCCATTTTTCATATGTATTCTTCCTTGATATATGCAATTTTTAGTACCAACCACATTCCCTCTCCCCCCAAAAGAAACTTTCTCATTAACTTGGTATTTATTTACATGCATACATGTTTTTTCTCTTACCAGCAGAAGAATGTAAGCTTTTTGAGGGCAGAGAGTTCTAATTTTTGTCTATGGATCCTTAATGCCAAGCATAGTACCTGATATTTTATAGGTATTTTGACAAGTGTCTGTTGAGCTGAAATTAATTGGGTTCTGAACTCAATGTTTAGCGCTTTATCCATTACACTATTTTACTTTCATACATGCAAGGGTGTGCCTGTGTGTGATTTTCTACCTTTGTTCATGTTATGAACTTTTCTTCACTGATTATCAGACCATATACTGGCAGCTTAATTCAGCTCCCTAGAGCTGATATTACTTAAAGTGGGAAGAGAATGGACTTTTGTCAATTTTCTGCACCTGCTCTCATTTACCCTTTGTGCCTCATTGGGTACAACTTTATGTGTTTTCTCTTTGTGGAGCAAAAATAAAAGAACAGATTATTATTATTATTATATTCTTCACAAATACCTTGAATATAAATTTATCACTACTGATGACACTGGGTGATGAATATAAATGTGGCTCTTTAAAAAAAAATAAAGGAATGTTAGAGATTTTACCAACAAATCACGCTTGTGGATGCTTACAAAAGAAAAAGGTGAGGAGATGCCTGTGATCCAATCATACGTTTTCTAGTAATAGAAACAAATGCTCCACTCCACAATGCTTCTAACTAATGGCTTTAACAGGTAGCTTCATGGCTTGGCAACAAAGCAGAGCTCTGTGATGCACAAAACCTGTTTTGGCAATATAACCTTAAGATTTAAAAATAGCTTTCTCGTTTTGATGCTCTTTAGCTGGTTGTTATGTTTGTGTTTCTCCATCTGTACACTTATACTCTATTCTCAGTGGACAAGGACTTTGTTAATAGTTGTATCTCAGAATTCTAGAGCACCTAAAATTTTACAAAGTACTTTTCTCAGAACCACCCTTCAAGGCAGACAGAAGAAGATTCTCCTTTCTCCCCTCCCACCTTGTACCTGTACCTATGATTTCAATGGAAAAGGGAATTCTTCCTATAAAAATTTCTTCCCCCACAAGGGAAGTATACAATGAATTCAAAGTATACAATGGATGGCTACTCTAAGATCATTTCCATATCATTTTTTGGAGGCAATCAGGATTAAGTGTCTTGCCCAGGGTCACACAGCTAGTGAGTGTCAGAGGTTAAATTTGATGTCAGGTTCCCCTGGCTCAGGACGAGGATCTATACGTTGCACCACCAAGCTGCTGCTTATCTCCATATCATGTTACAAGTAGCCTTAGCTTTTCCTTCCTCTACTTACAGTTCCCACTCCTATTCTTTAGACTTTGCAATCTGATGGACAAGCTTTCACATTATCTAATCATTGTCTCAGATCCAGCATGATACTTTTCAGCAACCAGCAGCTCTAGCCTTCTCTTCCTCTGCTGCTAACTCAGACTCCTACTGCTGTACCCACCACACCCATCTTTCAAATTCTAGATTTAAGAGTTCTTCCCTTCTTAGAATATAAGTGCCTTGAATGCAAGGAATATATTGCTAACTTTTATTTTTATCCTCGGCACTTAGTACAATATCTGTCACATTATAACTCTAAATAAATGCCTTTTCATTCATTCATTCATGGATTCAGATCTATAATTTATAGCTTAGAGAGTTACCTAGGAGATTGAGAAGTTGAATTACTTCCTGATGATTCTATGGCTTACGAATGTGAAGGAGGCTGGAGTTCAAGTCTTTCTGACTCCAAGGATAAGTCCGTACTAGAAAAACTTCTCTGTGTAAAGCTTATTATCTTTGATTATACAGATGAGGAACCTGACAATTAAAGTTCTGTACTTGAGATCACATTAGACTGAAATCCACATTCCTTCTTGGACTTTGTATAGGACTTTATTTTTCAATTTTCTAATTCACTTTTTAAATTTAAGTTTCTTAGTTATTTGCCTACCTTTCAAAAAGATTAAGAATCTTATGAAATAATTGATTCTGAAATATATCTACATCTTTTAACTTAGTATCTATAACAGTTCTCCGTACATCTAAGTGATTAATTAATATTTGATGACTGAATAATATTTTGAATATTAAAGGAATTTTAAAATAGTATAAGATGTAAGTTACTAAAATTATTATTGGAGATAATGATTCATGAATCAGTAAGTACTTACTAATTGCCTGTTAGGTCTTACATATGCAAGGGAAGGAAAAAAGAGATTATAAGAGGCATTTAAATATATATATATATTATATGCCAGTTATTTTCCTGGTACTACAGAAGAAAAAAATACAAAATGGTATCTGCTCTCAGGGAGCTTACATTTTAATAAGGAAGACAAAATATATAGGGAAGTGGTGAATGAGAGGGAGTTATTTTGGTCAGAGATATAACAGGGATGATGTGTGTATAGTCTTGAGTAACTGATTGTTGTGCCCTTTCTAAGAATGGTTATATTTATTCCACAACTAGAAATATAATATGGGTATATAGTAGGGGAGGACTATGTACAAGCAGTGATACAGTGTAAAAATAGCTTGAGAGTAGTGTAGTGGACAGGACTTGGACTAGATATGGTGAATTCTCTCTAATTAGAATAGATCCTGTCCTCAAGAATATCTATAATTTGTATTAGATACCAAAAGCTAGCTGAAACTAGAATTTATTTTTTTTCTAGTAGAGAAAGAAAAGGTTAAAAAAAACACAGTTGTATATCTATGTACATTTTTACCCACTTAATAATCAATTGTCTATGTGTATTCTATGTTTTTCATAGGTCACATTAACAGGTGGGTTTTTTTGTATAGAACTTGACTTAAAACAAAAAAAGAGAGAAGATTTGATTTACTATAACTGTACAATTTGCACCTGGGAATAAAAATGTATTTCTAGGGGAATCTAAGCAGATCTTCCATCTGGTGCCACCAAAAAGGGCTTGAAGTTCCCTGCTGAGTGTACAAGGTTTAACAGCCAAAGGGTGATTACATCCTACTGAGAAAAAAATGATGTGACTGGGACAAATGAAGATTGGATTATAAAACAAGAGATAGAGTATTTTGATCACTCTCTTTTTATATGCACAAAATTGTCTAAAATTCTTCATTGGATGATAGTGATTTGTAGCTAAAAATATTTCTTTATTTGCTTATAAGAGAAAGTACTTCATAATAGTTTGGGATATTTTTAGTTGAGGGATAGTGAGGGAATAATCAAATAGTATGAAATCAGGAAATATTTTCGAATTATCCTCCCACTTTTGGCAATAATTAATAATACTTCTTATAATAATATCTTTTACCTCCTTTAGAAAAGATATGAGAATTCGTTAAAGGTGTTGATGAATGTTTCAGCTGGAGAAATGAAGACTTGGGAGAACATGCTCACTGCTTTCTTTTCTTTTTTTTCTTTTTTTAGTTTAACTTTTTTATTAAAGCTTTTTATTTTTCAAAACATATGCATGGACAATTTTTCAACATTAGCCTTTGCAAACCTTGTGTTCCAATTTTCCCTCCTTTCCCCCATGCCTTCCCCTAGATGGCAAGTAATCTAATATATGTTAAACATAGTAGAAATATATGTTAAATCCAATATATATATATATATATATATATATATATATATACATATATATATATATATATTTATATATATATATATAGTTATACAATTATTGTGTGAAATTATTGTTATACAAATTATTGTGTGAAAATCACATCAAACCAGTAAAAAAAGGAAGCAAAATGAAATGCAAGTAAACAACAAAAAGAGTGAAAATGCTATGCTATGAACCACACTCAGTTCCCACAGTCCTCTCTCTGAGTGTAGATGGCTCTCTTCATCATTAAACAATTAGAACTGGTTTGAATCATCTCACTATTGAAGAGAGCCTTGTCTATCAGAATTGATCATCATACGAGCTTATTGTTGCCATGTATAATGATCTCCTGGTTCTGCTCAATTCACTCAGCATCAGTTTGTGTAAGTCTCTCCAGGACTCTCTGAAATCATCCTGCTGGTAGTTTCTTACAGAACAATAATATTCCGTTAACATTCATATACAAATGTTGCTTTGAAGAAAGAGTGAAAAAATTTGTTCTATTTAATTTAGAGAGAGCAAGGATCAGTAGATGGAACTCCTAGGTGTATACATTTGAAACCAATGTAAGGAATAAACATTTTAAATTTTGAATTGTTCAAAAGTAGATTAGGACTCTCAATGAATATTGAATTATCAATTTCCAGGGATATTATTCAGGGATTTCTGGGCAAGGTACACATTGGATGGCCTATGAAATTCCTTTAAACTCATAGAGTTTGTGGTTCCATGACTTTTAATAAGAAAACAAATATTTTGGGGGAGAATTTTAGACTATTCTGGAAATTTTATAATAGTCTTACTTCCCCTACCTTGCTTTTTCCTTGCTTCTGTTTTCTATTTATTATGTATGCATTTTTCATATATAGCCCATTTATTTAACATTTCTTACTTAATAGTTTTATATATATATATACATATATATGTATATTTACATACATATACATATATATCCAGCCTCATGAATTTTTGCTTTTTTTTTCTTTCTTGAAGTCTTATAGCTACTATAATTCTTAAGTCACCACTAAAATAAACTAACATTCACAATATATAAAGTGTATAAATAATCTCCTCATTCCTCCTGAATGGTAACAGGTCTTTGTTCCCATTCCAGAGAAAAAGTGACCTTTCTTTGTTAATGCTTGGCAGACCAAGCATTCTCACACACTGCGTAGTTGAGCCCTGTCCCAATGATAGGTATATGACTCAGCAGCACAGAAGCATTCTAACTTAGGATTGGTGAATTTTACCAGGCAGCTTCTCAATGGGATATCTGAACACTGTACATATTCCCAGCATCCAGGGTATGCCCTTTGTAAATGAATAAAGGATGATTACACCCTTCTGAGCAAACACATTGTAAATGAACAAACATACTACAACTTGTCATTGCCTCCATATCCATTTCTGTAAACTCTACTAAATTCATGTGAGTTCTCTGTTTTCTCAAAATCAGATATAATGCTGACATAATAGTTACAAAAGGTGTGAGACAGAACAAAATTAATATGAGATAGTAGGGAAAGGACTCGCCTTGCCTTTTTTTGTCCCTTATCCTTCTTGACCTCTCTGAAAGCATTTGATATTTACCAACTACCTCTTCTTAATAATCTCTTCTCGATAGTTTTTTGTTATTGTTGTTCTCTCCCAATCTTACTCCTGTTTTTCTTATTCTCCTCATTCTTCTTTATTAGCTCTTCATCTATGTCATGCACACTAATTGTAGGTGTCTCTCAAGGCTGTGTCCTGGGCACTCTTTTTTTTTTCTCCCTCTAAACAATTTCACTTGGCCATCTCATCAGTTCACATGAATTTAATTATCATCTCTATGAATATTCTCAGATCAATTTGTCTGGCCTTCTCCTTTTTCTGTATTCTAGTCTCACATCTTCATCAGCCTGTAGATATCTTAAACTCAACATGGCCGGCTGTGAACTCATTATTTTTTCCATAAAACCCTCCTCCTTTTCTAATTTTACCATTACTGGTGGAAGTAGGATGATACATTTAGACACCACCCAATATTAAAATCTTGTTATTTTTAACTTCTTACTTTCTTTCACTTTGCCCCCTTTATCCGATCTGTTGCCAATTCCTGTCAATTGACCTTATCAGCCCTTTATTCAATAAATTCTAATGACTCCCTATAACTTCTAGGATCAATATAAAATACTATTTGGCTTTAAAGCTCTTTTTAATTTTACAATTTTATTATACCTCTTTTCCTTCTTTCCTTCTTTCTTTCTTTCCTTCCTTCTTTCTTTTTCCTCCTTTCTTCCTTTTCTTCCTTTCTTCCTTTCTTGTTCTCAGTGATTCAGGGACAATGATTTCTTTGCTGTTCCTCAAATATGACACCATCTCAAGAATGTTCTCCTTTCTCATCTCTGACTCTGGGATTATCTGGCCTTTTCAAGTCTCAATTAAAGTCCTACCTTCTGCAAAAAAGTCATTCCCAATCCTACTTAACCTTAGTGTTTTTCCTCTGAGACTATTCTAAATTTATTCTGTGTATTTTGTTTGTATATATTTATCTCTTCCATTAATCTACGAGATGCTTAAGAATAGGGATTGTTTTTCTTATTTTTTCTTTGTATCCTTAGTCCTAAGCACCAAGCACAGGAATAGTGCCTGTGATATAGGAAGTATTTCATAAATACTTGTTAACTTCCTAAAAATTTCTTGGCTTGGACTTGGGAGGACAGAGTCTTGTCATGAGATCATTCCATTTGCATTAGTTTAAAAAGAGATTGGTTTCTTAATTTTTTTCTTTTCGCCTTTCTTTCATGGAATTACTGGGACTCTCCTCACACTCCTAAATCCTAATCAGGAACCACTAAATTCTGACTTTCAGTGGAAGTATATGATATGTTGCATATTTTTGTTCATGCCAACATTTCATGAGCAATGATGGTTTTAAAGTGAATCACCATGGTTTTAAAAGACGGTTTTGTATATGGTTTTGGTCAACCATTGGTTGACCATTTGGTCAACTACAATGGTCTTGATCACCATTCTTGTGAATCACCCCAAAATTTAGAATCTGTCCTTCTATTCCTAGAAGGGAGATTTATTTGGTAGCAATAACTTCAATGCTTAACTTACAAGAAAAATGTTTCAACTTTCAATCTAACTTCCTATCCAGAGAAAATTTTCTGCACTGAAGAGAGAACGAATTCCCATGTCCTCTCCTATACAATTGAAGATATACCAAGGGACTAAACTTATAATGTGAGTGAGCAAAATACTTACACTTTGCTCTCTCTTATTGCCATGATTTATTAAGACAGTATATGTCCAATGATAATGAAGGAGGAGTCTATGAATCTCAGTACAGTGTCTTTCCAAGCTGGGATTCCATGTACTCAGTGTCTATGTGGTATAATAAGGACTCATCAGAATGTTTGCTTGAGACCTGTACAGCAAATACTGAGTATGTTTCCATTCTGAGTAGCACTATAAAGCAGGAGCAGAGTCAAAGGATAGGCTAAGTTGGATATTGTGGGGAAAGGATACACTCCAGAGAGAGATGCAAATGATATTGATTACTAGTGACCCACTATGAGTTCTTTATGTATTTTCCATATTAGTTTATGGGCTCCTAAGAGTCTTTTGCATTTTCTGCAGAGTGAAATAAATACCATCCTGTGAACAATTTGTTCACATTGTTGCATTTGTTACCCTGGGTGCTTCTATGGAAGCTTTAGACCTTGCTATAACTATTTTCAGAAATCTAGAAATGAACTAAATAAAAACTATATTTGGAGATCTCTGAAGGTAAACTTTGAATGAGAGCTACATGAATCAAAGAGGAGTGATCTATTAGGTCCAGCTATAGAAAGAAACTTATACAAGTTCATAGTTTGGGCACCCTGACTTACAGTTTTATAAATGTGAACTATGATAATGATCTTATGATGATGAAGTTGAAGATGATCTGAGTTTGACATATACTTTGACTCAATAATAAAAGTTGGCATTTCTATGATGCTTCACAAAGTGCTTTATTATACATTTCTTCGTTTGATCTTCACCACCATCCTATGAAGTAGATAATACAAATAATACTGTCCTCATTTTACAGTAAAGACATAAAGCTTCTGAGAAATTAAGTAGCTTTTCCAGCTAGTAAGTGGTTGTCAGTCAATCAAGAAGTATTTGAAGTGCTTATTATATGCCAGGTACTGGATTGAGCACTGGGGATACAAATAAAGGCCAAAAACAAAAATAAAAAATAAAACAATCCTCCAGTCTTGCTTTGAAGGAGCTTATAATTTAATGGAGGACTCAACACATACTTTATTTGAGAACAACCCCTGTTTATATTGAAGCCCAGCCACTGACACTAAATCAACAGATGTGTTTCATTCTCTTAGCAAGCTTACAGTAGACATTCATACTCTCTTCAAGGATTCTTAAGCTGGAAGAGAGACACATACAAAAATATATATAAGCACAGAGAAAGAGAGAGACAGAGCTAGAGAGAAACAGAGAACAATAGACAGAGAAAGATTCAGAGAAACACACAGAGAAGACAGACAAAGAGAGAAACAGACAGACAGACAGACAGAGGAACACATATACAATAACAGAAAAAGAGAGACAAAGAGGGGAGAGAGAGAGAGAGAGAGAGAGAAAGAAATTGGAGTGGGAGGAGAATGAACCTGGAGTCAGGAAGAGCTGACATTTACTAGCCTCAGACATTTACTAGCAAAGTGACTCTGACTAAGTCATTTAGCCCTCTTTTTTATTTTAATTTCCTCATCTGTAAAATGGTGATGCTCATATCAACAGGGCTTTTTTTCAAAACTTTAAAACACCATATAGATATTATTATTATCATTATTATTATTAACTAGGCTGGGTATTCGAAAAATATTACTGATTTTAACATAATTGTTTTTCTTAATTTTATATATTGCATTTTATGCATTTAAATCATTATTCTGAGAAAAGGTCAAACAGGATTCACCAGACTATCAAAGGAGTCCATGACACACACACAAAATCTATAGGGAGATAAAAAAAATCTGAAATTAAAGTTCATTGTCATGTGACTTATCATCTTGATAGGAAGATTCTCTTAATTAGTCCATTACATAGAATTTTAAGATTTATGAAGTTCTTTCCTCAACATAAACCTATGAAATAGTAAGAATGTAACTCTCTCTTTTACAGATAAGAAAAATGAGCCTCAGAGACATTAAACTACTAGTGTCAGAGTTGATATTTTGTTCCCAGTAAAAGAAAATTCAAATGTTTCTTTGATTATTGTACTTCTGCATGGACTCAGCCCTATAGTAGGCACTAAAGTAGATACCAAAACACTGTATGATGTCTTTTCCCTGCCTTTCAGGAACTTTATACTCATACTAAGGAAATAAGACCAACACATGTGAAACAACTATGAAATATAGTCCAACTGGCCACTGTTGCCAACGAAAATGTGTTGCTACAAGTAGCGAATAATAGGGATGATTTCATAAAGTAGGAGTAAATGAGTAGCCCTAGCTAAATGGTGGAGGTGATTATCTAGGTCTTTGACATATGTGGAGAAAAGATGGGTAGAAGTATAATGAGAACAGTGCAGGAGCGGAAAAACTGAATACATGAAGGTCTAAGGATTGTGTGTGTGGAATGCAGCCCAGGGAGAGGTTGCTGCAGGAGATCTTGTACAGGAAAGTACTGGGTTGTAACAGTGGATATTGGTCCCTGCACTGAAACCATATGATGAACATCATGAGGAGATAGAACACTTGGTTTGAAATCAAGAGACCAGGTTTTGAATTCTGCCATTGCCAGTTACTATCCTTGAGGCTATGGACAAGTCACACCCTTCCTCTCACTGTTTTCTTATGTAAAAAATGGCGGAGAAAATACTGATATTACCAACCTCACAGATTGATCAAAGCATTGTAAACTATGCAGAGCCATGAAAATGCACATTATTTTTCTAACACCTAACTCATCATTCTGTATTTAGCATGCTTCCAATAAACATTTAGGGTAGTGAATCTAAGAGAATAATTTCTGAAAGGTCACTAGGGTCCAGAAATGAAGAAGAGAGAAATATGACATAGTGATAGAGGGCTAGTCTGTTGGTCTTTGAGTCAAGAAGATGTGGGCTCAAATACTTTCTTTGACAGGTATAAGCTGTGTGACTCTAGGTGACATAGAGCACCCCAGGTAACTCTAAAAATAGATGAGGGGCAAATCTGGATTGATAGAGGGAATTTCTCCCTGGAAGATTCCCACTCCTAGATAAAAGGCAGTTACAGATTCCCCTTCTCCAGTACTACCCCTTCCCCCAGAAAAACTTAAAACAAACCAAAATGCCGAAGTGAAGGAGAAAAGAATTCCATTGTTCTTGGTTGCAGGTTTTTCTGGTGATGAAAGAACAATTACTGTGTTCTTGTTGAAACAGGCAATAATGCAAGAAGCAATAAGGCCTATAAAGCCAGAATTAGCACATTTATTGGGTATTTCTTCTTCAGCTGTCCTTGTTCTCTGGGTGCCCTTATTTCTAGCCTCAGCAGGTGGTGTTAGACTGCTCTTGCTTTCAGGTGTGTTTGGTGAGCTGCTGTCCAGGATTATAGGTCACCCAGAAGGAAGCTTTGTTATTCAATTAATATGCATCTTGAAATCTACAATAGAAAATAAAAAAACAGTCAGGTTGTGCTGGAACCATCCTGAGCTGACTCTTGCAAAACAATTATTAATTTTTCATTGTGAACATTACCATTTCAGATATTATCAAATACTACAAATTAGGGCTTGATTTATTGTTTTGTTGATTGTCTAGATTTTAAAAAGTGATAAAGAAAATATTACTGATTACACATTTTTTTATTTTTCTCAATTACATGTAAACAGAATACTTTAACATTTATTTTTTAAAGTTTTAAGTCCCAAATTCATTCCATCTGTCCTACTCTCCCTCTCCTTGAGAAGATTATATATGAAAAAATATTTTCATATTAGCCATTTGGTCATGCAGCTTCCAATTGAAACCTTCTATATGGTGATGTGCATTATTTCATGGGACAACCCATTCCATTTTGTGTCATTTAATTGTTGGGGGTGGGGGCGACATGTTTGCTCTTGTTAAATATTTGAAGGATTGTCTTGTAAGAGAGGGATTAAATTTATATTCTTGAGTCCCAAATGACAAAGCAAAGGACAATGCAATGAGTAAAAAGACACAAAAAACAGAGGTGTAAAAAGACAGATTTTGGCTTAAAAGAAGAAAAACTCAGGGGCAGCTAGGTGGTGCAGGAGATAGAGCACCAGCCCTGAAGTCAGGAGGACCTAAGTTCAAATGTGGTCTCAAACATTTAACATTTCCTAACTGTGTGACCTTGGGCAAGTCACTTAACCTTAGTTGCCTCAGGAAAAGAGAGAGGGAGAGGGAGAGGAAGAAGGAAAAGGAGAGGGAGAGGAAGAAGGAAAAGGATAGGGAGAAGGAGAGAAATAGGGAGAGGGAAAGGAAAAAAGAGAGGGAGAGGGAGAGAGAAGAAAAATTCCTTAAGTCTTTTCTTCTCTAGACTAATCATCTCCCAGTAGGGATACAAAGTTCAGGAAACTGAGAGATCTAAAGCTTTATTTCAGTTACAGAGAAAAAGTAGTTGCTACATTTGACACACTTGGGCTGCTGGCTTATTAGATAAAGGGGAATTTTAGGTAAAATGATCTAGAGAGTGATTTGTGCGGCTACCCCACCCCTACCCCATATGGTTAGGACATTTTCTTTGTATTCCTCAGATAGTGATTTTCTACCACTTTCAGCATTGAGAACATAAGAACACTTACCTGTGTTCTATCTGGACATAATGTTGAGAAAGAAATGAATAGTGAGTAGGGAAAAGATAGTAGTTAAAATAAGGTCTCAGCCAGAGCCTTTAAAAATGTTTTTTCTTTTTGACCAAACTCCTACCTTGGACATTATGTATGATGTGAAAAAAAAAAAAGAAATATGTTGATTTAACAGGTATACACACAATTTACTCATATATATATATATGTATGTATATATTGTATTCAGGTGTGTATTTACATAGATAGACACATATATACATATTTACATATATAAACTCATCTCTATAGTTTATGTATAATGTATACATAAAACACATGAGAATAGATTAGCTATAAAATGTATATACACTTATATTAATTATAATGTCAATTGATTAATTGTTGCTTTGTCAAAGAAATACTCAAGATATACAATGTGACTTGAAATATCTTGGGTTTTCCCAAATTATCCAGGTAAATTCTCAATGGTATTTATAGCTGTGCAATTCTAAGGAGGTCATTTTCTCTCTCTGGGCTTCAGTTCCCTTATCTGTTAAGTGAAGGATTATACCATATTTACTCTAAAGTCCTTTTCACCTTGAGCATTCCAAGACCTTACAATCTTAGATGGTTTGCCAGATCCTACCAAGACAGAAAGGTTTCAGAGACAGATTGTCTCTTGTTTCAATAGCTGAGTGCAGCTCTCTACTGGATATCTCTAATGTTTCTTCTACTTTCTGCCAGAACTCTCCAAAGTTGCTGTTGGCTTTGCTGTTTGTCTCAGCTGCCATCTGCTGGTCTTTGGTTTCTATTTGTCAGTAGGCATGGTATTAGTAAGTTAGTCAACAAGCACTTATTGAGTACTTACAATATGCAGTAAGTCAGGATCCCAAATATGTCAAATGTGGCAGCTACTTTAGATCATGAATTCTCAATCTAAGGGCCATTAAGACATTAGGGGGTGGTCCCATGGATAGAGTTCAGATGGTCTCTGACTTTGGATGGGAGAAAATAGATTTATTTTAATATAATTGATTTTCTTTGTAATACTGTGTATTTTATAAATTTTAAAAGAGTATTTGCAGAAAAGTTCCATATGAGTTGATAAAATCTGGTAGTCTACACCAGACTGCCAAAGAGATCCATGGCACAAAAAAGTTAAGAATTATAATATAAGAGACCTTTCAGATGTTACTATTTGTCCATAATATTGTTTTAATTTTATCAGACACCAAAAGTAATGAAGAATTTCTTAAATTAAGTTTTTTATCTCTCAAAAAAATTGACCTAACTACACAGGAAAAAAAATTAAGTGAATGAAAAATTCTTATTGTTAAGACTATGATAAGCACTTAGATGTACAACCTATAAAGTTGATATCTAAAATCAATACTGCAAATTGATCATGAATCAGCCTGAGGAGTGAATAGGAAGAGGAAAATTTTGCTTTGGGAAAGCATAAGCTTCTTTTAATGACCCCAAATTCTCTCTGAATCAAAAACATATCTTTTTTAACACTGTCTTTCTTCTGATAATATTATTGGAATGTGTGAAATAGAATGCTAACATGTTGGAAGAAAATAGAGTTAAGAATCAACCAAAGTGCAATGGAGAAGCTCATAGTGGGCATGAGTAGGCCATAGAACATTACAAGGAAATAATTGCTTTGAAGAAATAATGTAAAAGGTTGTCATCATAGAAATGTATACTCGAAAAATGAGAGTGAGTGCATGATAATCAAGAGACTGCAAACATGCTCCATTAGTATACTAATGACTTCAAGAGAATGTGATAAAGGTCTTCATAGAAGATTGGGTAAGATAACATCTATGGGACTTTCACAGGATGGAAAAGCATAGGGAAAATGTATTTTTCCAGTATTGAAATAATGGATAAAGCAAGCCAAACTAAGTAGAATTGTTCTGACAAGTACCCCACTAAGTGAGACTGGTTGGCTTAGCAGGGGAGTGAAATATTGAATATGCACCAATTTGCAGATATCTGCAAAAAACTCAAGCCATGGTTAAAATCTAAAATTGAATATGCTGGATTGGTGTTTGTAGTACTATTTTCCTTTATTGTACTAGATACAGCATTTTCCATAAACATCTGTCCCATTTTTCTTCTAATATGTGACCATTGTCATTAAAAACAAAAGAAAATTTGAAAAAAGAAATAGCAGATTGTGAGTCAGAGGGCTCAGGTCAGTTCCTGACTCTGCCACTTCCTTACCTGGATAACTTTGGGCAAACACTGACTTTTTCTGGACCTTATTTTTTCCATCTATAAAATGAGGGGATTAATGAAATAATTCCCAAGATCCTTTTCAGCACCTGATCCTTGGAATGTGTTGTGAGACAAGGTAGTAATCAGTAATAATTCCTGACATTTATAAGGCACTTTGATGTTTGCAAAGCATTTTACCTATATCATCTCTTTTGAGCCCTATAGCATATGGGCAGGGTAGCTATGATAATCTCCATTTGGCACATTGGGAAACTGAACATCAGAGGGGTTAAGCAGCTTGCTTGCACAATGTTAGTAAATACGAGGCCTGGATTAAAAGCCCACGTTTTCTAACCACTAGTCTTGTATTGCACACTGTCTTTCAAAAAGATTGCAGGAGAGAAGTAAAGCTGTTAAGCTTTTGCTAAACCAGTCTTGTGCTACATTTCAGATGCAAAGGAAAGGTGGGGGCAGGAGGAAAGCTTAGTTTTGCTGATAGGTTGTAGTTGAGTGATTTCTTCTGCAGCCTCATGGTCCCGGAGCCTTCTTTGTTTTCCCTCTAACATTTTTGTTTCTTTTCTTCTTTCCTTGCAGGGAAGCGATGATGACATGGTGGATAAAAACAAGTGTTGTACCCTCTGTAACATGTCTTTTACATCAGCAGTGGTGGCTGACTCACATTATCAAGGGAAAATCCATGCCAAAAGGTTAAAATTGTTGCTAGGAGAACAACCCCCGGTAAAGGCCACAGGTAGGTCTATGAACAATAACCATCAAGAGAGACTGGAAATAGCACAATGTGTACAGCTCCTTAATTAAAACCCACCATTTGCAAGTACAATTGGTTGGAGCACCAATTATTGATGTACCTTTTTAAAAATAATAATAATAAATGGCTAGATAAGGAACCAAGTTAAATAATCACCACGGTTCTTTCTTCTAGCTGTCATAACAACCTTCAAAAGTTGCAGAAGTTCATTATATCATTTTGCTTTATTTTGATTCATGGCTTAGCAGCATAGCTCAGCTCTCTTTTCCATGCTAGGAAATGGCTTGTGTCTTAGAAGACAGTCTCCAGAAGACTGGAAAGAACTCTGAATTGGGAGTTAGCAGACCTACATTTGAACTCTGATTCAGTCACTTGATGGATATCTATATTATCTGGAACAAATCACTGTGGGGCTCAGTTTCCTCATTTCTAAAATGAAAAGATAGTCTTCTCAGATTTCTTTCAGCTCTAAATCTATGATGCTTTATGTATAAATGGGAAATTTTGATTTTTAGATGTTCTTTATCAGCTATATATTTATAAATATGTACACATATAGGCACCTATGCCTTAATATAATTAATTATTATTAATATAATTATATAATAATTCCTATTTGTAAATTACAATGAAGCATTTTTTATTTTGAATTTAAGGGTTACTATAATTCTTCATAGAATGTAAATTCTTAGTTGTATGGCTGTATTTGCGATTTTGACAGTCATAATAAGATTAGTTTATTTTCATATTTAAAAAATAAAATGTTAGAGAAACTTAATTTAGCTTTGACATGATGGACAAACTTCTGGAATTTCAATTTAATCCAATGAACCTTTATAAAATATCTTCTTATTTCTGTAAGGCTTTGCTATGTGATGGATATGAACAGCCGACAATAAAAGGCCCCCTGATCTCAAGAAACTATTTTCTACATGAGGAGGTATATCAAGTAAACAGACAAGATGCATGATAATTTAAGGAAGAGGAAAACACTAGCCACTAGGGGCATTGAGAAAGGTTTCTCATAATAGATGATTTATTAGCTGAGTCTCAAAGGAAATCAGAGAGATCTAGGCACAAATCATCCTGTTGACACATATTATCAATCAAACAATCAATAAAAATTTATTAGCACTGAAACCACATTCCAGGTACTGTGCTAAAGATACAAAAGAAGACAAAAGAGAGTTTTTGCCTTCAAGGAGTTCACAATCTGAGATCTGCACAACTCATTTAATTTCTCAATGCCTCAGGAATACTACCTAGTATTTTTCTAGTAAGCCTTAGAATTATTATTTGTAACATTTATTATATGGGTTGATCCAATCAAACAACATTTATTAAGCACTTACTGTGTATTAGGCTTTGTATTGAGTGCCGAAGATTCAAGCTGCCTTTAAGGAGCTTACAGTCTAATGTAGAGGGAATTCCCATGGTAGGAGTCCTATGGACACAGAAAAGCAGAGATCCTTCACATTTTTGCCATTTGTCTAACTATGGATCCAGAATCAGATAATCTGAGTTCAGATGCAAATTCTGCTTCATTACCTGAGTAATCTTGGACAAGCCATCCATGATTGGACCTTAGTGTTCCTGTCTTTAAAATTTAGTTTGGGTTGATTGTTATCTGTTGTTCCTTCCAGCTCTAAATTCTACATTCCTGGGTATACTCTAATCTAACTCTGATTCTGTGAAATAGTGCTTCTGTTGCAGAATAATGAGACTATAGTGAAGTTAAAACAATGTGGAATTGCTTTGTAATCCTCTAAAGAGGTGGAAAATATTTCATAATTATTGCTAGTGGCAGGTTAGTTACCCTTACAGAGGAATTAAAGTTTAGTTTCACATTTTACCTCAGTATCTAATGAGTTGTGCATAAATTATCAGCATAATTAAATGGCCATTTAAAAGGGAAAAAAGATTATAGATTTTAGAGTCTAAGATACTGCTAACTTTTTTTTCCTTGCTAGTATCTCTTTTAAGAAAGTCGGACTCACTGCTAGGCCAAACATGACAGATAGTTGTTCTCTGGCTATGCCTAAAACTTTTCTGCCTCTGATTTTTTTTATTTGTTTCATCATTTTTAATTATTTTTATCTTTCCATTCATTCATTTATCTACCCATTCATTCAAGCGTTTATTAATTTATTATTTCCTGTATCTGATCAATCGATATGCATTTATTAAGCACCTACCTTGGGGTATTATGAGACATTATGATAAACGTTGGGGACACAAAGAAAAAGAAAAAAAGTAATGTCTGACTTCAAGGAGCTTACATTCTAATAGGAGAAGAAACATACATAAATCAAAATATACAAGATCAATATACAGAGTAAATGGAAGGTTACATTAGAAAGAATGAAACTAGAAATTGGGAGGGCCTCTTAGAAGAAATGGTATTTTTGTTGTGTATCTTTCATTCCCAAAGAAGACAAGGACATCAAGATGATATCATGACTTGGAATCAAATTAGATTTAAGTAAAGAAGGAGTGTGCAAGGTCACCAGCCTCATTTTCTTCATTGGAGCCATTTGGGTCCAATGGCAAGATAAAGATAAGGAGGACTGGAGATTGACCCAAAAGTAGTAGGAAATCTTGGCCTTTTTAAAATTTATTTTTATGTCTTATTTTTAATAGTATTTTGTTTTTAATAGTATTTTTATTTTTTATTTTATTTTCCCAATTACATGTCAAAACAATTTTTAGTATTCATTTTTACAAGATTTTGAGTTACAATTTTTCTCTCTTCCTGCCTTCTTACAAAAACAGTAAGCAATTTGAGAAGTGGTATTTGAATTAAATCTTAAAAGAAGTCAGAAATTTCAGCACCAGCAGTTTGTACCAGTGGTACCAGCAGTTTGTGTGAGAGAATATTCCAAATAGAGGTATCAAGATGGTGGATAGAGGTTCTTATGCAAACAACAGAAAACAGACCAGAATGACTGAATTATATTGGGTTTGTGAAAATGAGTAGAATGTCAGAAGAATGAAAAAGTAAGAAGGCCACAGGTTGTTAAGAGCTTTGAATGCCCAAAAAAAAAGGGGGGGGGGGACTTTATATTTAGTACTGCTGGTAATAGGAAATCACCTAATTTATTGACTAGAGGTGATGTGATTAGAACTACATTCTAAGAAAACTAGAATCTGAAAGGAAGATTGATTACAAGTAGTAGAAGACTGAGGTAGGGAGACCAATTAGGAGCCTATTACTGTAATTCAAGTGAGAAGGCTCCAAACTCAGGCAGAAGATAAGTGAAAAGGGAAAAAAAAAAATGTATGAGAAAGATTATATAGAAAAAAATTATAAAATTTGTCAATTAGATCTGTGGAGTGAACGAGAAAGAGAAAGCTAAGATGACTCTAAAGCTTCAAACCTGAGTAGCTGGAAGGGTAGGGATGCTCATGATATTAATAAGGAAGTTTAGAAGAGGGTAGAGTTTGCTGGCCGATAATGATGAAATTTTCTTGGATATGTTGTATTTAAGATGCTTTTAAGACATCTAGATTCAAGTCTCAGGCTTTTTTTTTTTTTTTTTTTTTTGGTGACATAGGATTGAGCAGGATTGAAATCAGGGTTGATAAATAGATTTAAGAAGTATCTGAATAAAGATGATAATCAAATCCATGGAAGCTGATGAGATCGCCATGTGAGAAAGTATAGCTATGTAACATATGTTTTCTGAGTCAGACTGCTACTTTTCCTCCTTGAGGGGTCAGGATATCATCTTTACTGCCATTAATTCATTCCTCCATTCCAGATGTGTTTCCTCAAATGGTCACAATAAATGACTAAAGACTCAGTTTTATTTTACCAATTTAATATCAATTATCCTTTGCCTTGATATATTTACTTAAAGATATAACAAAAATAGAACTATATTTTCCCCAACATCTCAAGGGGATATCATCTCAGTCTCAGAGGAGAGTAGGCTCAGACTTGACCCAGTTTGTACATAGCATTGGTCCCACCAAGCTCAAATTCAAATATAGCATTGCTTCTGGATAAGTCATTTTAAATACTGATTGACTAGGTTCTAAAATAACCCCATCAAACCCCATCAAACCCCATCAAACCCAATCAAAAGAATTTGATTCTGGCTCATTTGGTACCAATGTTGATCTGGTTACAAAATTTGTCATTGAAATCAGTTTGTTACTAAAAAAAAATTGTTACTGAAATCCAGGATTCTTAGACTTCAAGTAGCCTGATTTCCTGACCTTTCAAAATTCACAAGGTTATTCTCTCTAGATTAATATTGCCTAAAACAAAAGAACAAATGCCAAAACTAAGACCCATATTCACTAAGCTACATGTCCTCAGATGGAGAGGGCCCAAGGTTTGTCTCTTTCAAAGATACCATTGACCAAAAAGAAGGTAACCAAAGAGAAAAAATAGGCTTTTATTCAGCCAGTTAGTACCTTTGGTATATACGTCCAAACAATCAAGAAAGCTGTTCTTGGTTAGGTGGTTAGTAGACCAGTAGTCTAAAAAACATCTATGAGTTCTACAAAGTCTTTCCAGTCCAAAACATTCATTATATGCAATCACAATTTCTCCATCTTTTTTTCCTTCTATTTTTTAAGAATTTTATTTTTCTATGTGAAAATTGTAAACAGTGGTATTCTTTGTATGTTCATAAAGACTGGGCTCAATGGCCAGTGCTTCATTCTAAGAGAGAAAAGAGGAGATAGTCCTAGACACCCAGATATTTTAAAAATTAACAATAAAATCCATTTTCTCCCTCTTATTTCCTCTATTAGAAAAACAACAACAACAACAACAACAAAAACTCTTGTAACAAATGGATAGATTCAAGCAAAACAAATTCCTTTGCTACACTGGTTATGTATAAAAAGCATATTGTTCAATCTACATACTGAATCCATTAGTTTTTTGTTTTGGTTTGAGATTTTTTTTTTTTGGCATTTGGAGATAGGATTGATATTAGGTCCCCTGCAGCAGGGGCATGAAGTGTTCCTTAGTATTGCATGGATGAAGATTCATCAAAAAAAAAATCCCAAGAATAAAAATACAACAAATAATTTCTTGATATTCTATTTTATAATAATGATTTGGTTAAAGACTATAGTTTTTTCAAAGGTTGATATAATAAAGTCTTATATATATGAAAATTGGAAATGAAATGTTTGTTTTATAAGCATACAATAGCATAAGATAATACTAATAGTTTATATTTCTATATCACTGTAAAATGATTTGTTCATAACAATCCTGTTAGATACTAGTACTGATACAACTATTAGTATCCCCATTTTATAGATGAGGAAACAGGTTCAGAAAATTTAAGTGACATTGTGATGAACATGTACCCATTTGATCAAGGCTATATTTTACTTCAGCAAAAGATTCTTAGCATCCACAAAGAAGCTACTCCATTTGATCTATAAAATAGACACTGGAAAACAAATGTCACCTCAAATATTTCCTTTGTATGTTTAAGCAGCCCTTTTGTTTTCTATGGCTAAACTCAACATTTATGCTAAGCTTAGGTTTTGGAAGTAGTGAGAGAATAAGAAGAACAATGTTTTGTTTATAGTCTCTATTAGCAAGTGCTAAAGTTATTATTTTTTTAAAATTTCACTTCATGATAAAAATAGTGCTCTGTGAATTTAAATACAACCTCAACACAACAAAATACCAGTTTGTTTTCATGAATTCAAACACCCTCAGAGCTAGAAAATGTTCCCAGGGTAATGTGGGAGTTGCTGTCAATAAATTAAGTCTTATTTGAATGTAACTGAAGCTCACAGTGCCCACACATATTCATCATCACAGAATTGGTTGGAGCACTCTGCCTCATGGCTTGGCCATCCCATCTGTTGAACTGTCCTTAGATTTTGGCCAATTTGGGGATCTTTCTATCTTTGCATTGACTTAATCTGGATAGCATTTGGTCTATCAGTCGACAAATATTTACTATACCCCTACTGTGTGCCAGATAATGTGTTTTTAAGCACCAGGGTTGCAAAGAAACGCAAAAAAGTCCCTGTCCTCAAAGAGTTCACAGTCTACTGGAGAGGGAAGTGGACAAAATGGAATCAGCTATGTACAAATAAGCGAGATACAGGATAAATTAGAGATAATTCAGAAAGAAAAGACACTATCATTAAGGGGGATTGGGAAAGATTTTGTTTAAGCAGCAGAATTTTAGTGGGGATTTGAATGGGAATCTGATTTATCCCAGTTCATTCCAGAATTGGAGAGTATTATTTAAGGAATGACAAGGATGCCAGTATCATTGTACTGTTGCTAGTAGAAGGTATAAAAAAGTTGAACAGGTAGGAGGGGGAAGAGCACATTATGGATGGCTTTGAATGCTAAACAGAGAATTTTATATTTAATGCGAACATAATAAGGGAACATTGGAACTTACTGAGGGGTTACCTGGTCAGACCTGCACTTGAGGAAGATCATTTTGACTGCTGGATAGAGGACTGATTACATCAATGAGACAGAAAGGTTGACTGCAGTTTTGCCGGTTAACTTGATGAGAGTACCAGCCTTTCTCACCCTCTGAGGCTTCCTGTGGCCACCTATAGAGCCAAAGCTAGGCTTAACTTCATAGAAGGTATTTGTAAACTGGACATGATACTACAGCACTGACTATGTTGTCAGAAGGAAGCTCAAGAGAGCTCATTGAGACCTCTCAGATTGACAGCAGTATTGCTCTTGGGAGGATGGTTAGTTGGACAGCATTCTGTTTGCCTATGCATCCCTGTTTTGTGTATTGTTTATATCCCTGGGGAAAGTTCTGGGCATTGAATTGTATTGTATTGCATGCTGTCAGAGATTTGGGGCATAATATAAACCAGAGGATTAGACTGAAATGATGTAATTCCAAAAGCACAGTAACAATTGCTGGTTCTTGACATCTTCTGAGTCTTGCCACGTTCTTTTGGGCAAAGGTGACAGGAAAATAGCAATCAGAAGTCTGAGGTCCCTGAAATCATGTGTGAGGAGGAAAGGGGTTCTATAGTGCTCTGAAACCCATAGAGTTACTGCTGCAATGAGACAAGGTGAAAGTGGGGAATGGAACAGAGGTAGTGATGAGCATGCAGTCTCATGGAAATTCTAAAGAGACTTTATTTTTACTACCACTAATGTAACTCAGCTCTCATTTTTCCCATCTGGCTTATTACAATAGCCTTTTCACTAATCTTTTCAGGTTCCAAACTTGTCCTCCTCCCTCCTTCACCCTGCTTCTCCATCTTAGACATTATTGACATTATTTTTTTAACCAAAGAATAACTCCGATCCTTTCACTCTCCTATCCAAAAATTAAAAAAAAAAACAATAAAAATTAAGAGGTTCCTTGTTGACTTCTACATTAAGAATAGATACTTTAGGGGCATCTAGGTGGAACATTGGGTACGGCACCAGCTCTGGAATCAGGAGAACCTGTTTTGAAATCTAGCCTCAAACTCCTACTAGCTGTTTGGCCCTGAGAAAGTCACTTAACTCTGCCTCAAAAAAGAAAGATAGAAAGAAAGAGAGAAAATAGATACTCTGACCTAGCAGTCAAAGCTTCCCCAAAACCTGATTCCACTTTACCTTGACATGTTTTATTTCCTAAAACATAAACTTGGCTCAGGACGTTTCCCAAAATGTGTTTCATTTTATTCTATCCCTGAGTCTTACTATCGTTCATCTTTTCATTCTCTATTAAATGATACTATTTAATCACTATTAAATTTACTATTAAACACTATTTAAATTACTATTTATTAAAATTATTTACTGCTGTGTAAAATACCATGCTAAGCATGGAGGGAAACACAAATAGAAATAGATGAGCCATGCTTTAGATGGTGTTTTCTTGGCAAAAATGCTGGTCTAGTTTACCATTTCATTCTCCAATGGATTCATGCAATCCGGGATTAAATGACTTGCCCAGAATCACACAACTAAGTGAGGAAGTGATTGCACATTTCCTAATGGACTTATGCCCACCCACTAACTACCTGGATTTGCTGTCAGGTCTTTGTGCTCCATCTACTGTGCTATCTAGCTGACACAAACAGAACTAAAGTAGATCCCTGCCTTCCTGGATCCCACACCTTAGCCATTTCTCTGTCTTGAAGTGTTTTACCTCCCTCCTCTCCTTTTGAAAAGAATCCAAGTATATTTAAATGGCCAACAAAAATACCAGCTTCTCTATAAAATCTTTCTTGACTGCATGCAATCTAGTCTGACTCTGGGAACTTCCTTTATATCTGCTTTTATTGCATTTTCCATTTTCTGACTTATTGTTAACTGAATATTTGTTTTGCTCCTCTTTATTAGATTATGAGAACTTTTAGGACAGGCCTTTTCTTAATTCATTTTCATCCCCTATATTATCTTATATAGAGTTGATCAACCAACAGACATTTATAATTACTTACTACATAAGAGGCCCTGTGCTAAATGCTGAGGATAAAAAAAAAGGCAAAAACAGGCCCAGATCATAGGGATCTAAGATTCTAATGGGGGAAAGTAAATAACTATGTGTATAGATATAGTCAATGGAAATTTATCTTGGGAGGAAGAGACTAGCATCAGGCTGAGGTTTCTTGAGAAGGTAGAATCTAAACTGAGTCTGAAGACTATCGTGGCTAGATTATAGTGTGTTAAGGGAAATAAAAGATGAGAAAAGGAACTGGGTTAAAAAATCTTTAGATTCTGAACTGAAAAAAATTTTATTTTGTTCCTAGAAGTAATAGAAGATCACTAGAGTTTGTATAAATAGGTTTACATGTTCAGTTCTTAACTTTAAGAAAATCACTTCAGCAGCTAAGTGGAGAACATATTACAGTAGAGAGAAACTTGAAGCAGCCCAATTAGAAAGCTATTGCAATATATCATATGAGGTGATGAAGGCCTGTAAAATAGTGATGATGGTGTGAGTAGAAGGAACACTTAGACACTCGATAAATATCTATTGAATTGAAAACACATTCAACCAGCATGAAGTGTTTATCTGGTGAGATGGAAGGATTGGGACAGACTGCAAGCTTTCTCTCTTTCATGTACACTCTTCGGAGGTGTCATGTGGCTTTTTTGTCCCCTAATATCTCTTCCCCTTAATTTCTACTCCATGGTTGATCTTACTATTAATTTAGACAAATTTCACTTAGATATAGAATGGAAGGGGCCCATGTAAGGGGGTCATCCCTATTTCTTACTTCCTCTTTGGTCTGCCCTGACTGTACATTTTCTAATGGACTAATGCCCACCCACCATTCACCTGGACAAGCCACATAGGTTCAATGAAAGAATCAAGAATTGTGCAAAGATTGGTTCTCCTGTCCAGATGAAGTTTTCTTAATATAATGGGTAGTGGTCCCATGGCATTTTTCTCCTCAAGAATTTCACCCTTTACTGAGAATCCCTTGATTGGCTGCAGGGATTCTAAAAGACCTCAACTACAAAGACCATTGTAAAAGACCACTTATAGAAATAAGTGTATATCAATGTGACTTGGAAAATAAGTCAATTGGATGAGGTGACTCCTAATTTGTCTAATTGTTACTCATTATTTATGGAATTAAACAGGAAGGGTAAAAGAGAGGAAGGAGAAAGAGGAGGAGGAGGAAAAAAGAGAAAAGAAGAAGGAAAGAAATGAAAGAAGGAAGGAAGGAAGGAAGGAAGGAAGGAAGGAAGGAAGGAAGGAAGGAAGGAAGGAAGGAAGGAAGGAAGGAAGGAAGGAAGGAAGGAAGGAAGGAAGGAAGGAAGGGAGGGAAGGAAGGAAGGAAGGGAAGGAGGAGGGAAAGAAAATATTCTAACCTAACCAGATGAATTAAGTTTGTTGAGACAGAAGTGTTTTCTCTTAGCTACACTACTCATACTGGCTTTCCATAGAAAACAGACTCTTCAACAGAAGTAATCATGGGGTAGGCATAGTTTGAGCACAGATCACTGCTTTTCTGAGTTTCTTCATTTGACAAGGGTGAGCAATTGGGAGATGTGAATCAGCACCTTCCCTTACACATTGAAGCTGTACTTGATCAATTGGATCTTCTTGCAGTATTTCTTTCTATTGTGTTTTCTCCTTCAGATTGATACATGGTTATGAGGGTCTTAGAAAGGTTGGCAGATCTTAGGGAACAGAGGGTGTCTGATGATCCCTGAAATCCTATCAAAATTTGAGAATCTGTAATTTCATGATACTGATTGTAAATCAAACATCAGAGCTATTCTCTGAAAAGCAGGCTGATTTAATCTTCCTTGAGAATCTCTCATTAATCTTGGTGGCTCATTATGCACCTACCCATTTTTCCTGGGCACATAAGAATCTGGTTCTTGTCTCTTAAAGGATTCTCCACTGACACTCAACAACACTTATTAAATGTTTAGTTTATTTTGGACAGTTTGCTAAGCACTGGAGAATTAAATAAAAAAAATAAAAAAAAGATCTTTGCCTTTAAAGAATTACTTTGGGAAAGATAATGCATAAAAAATGGCTAAGTGGGAGTTGGGATAGGGGTTAGAAGACATGGGGGTGAAGTCCAAGACTTTCAAAAATACAGCTGAGAGAGGAATACATGACCTGATTGGACTTATTCCCAAAATGGAGGAACTCACCAATGAGAAAAGGGGGCTAGGATGATAGAGAGGTATTTTCAAATAAGAAAGCCTCAGATGCTGAGGGAAGTTCCAGGGTGAGAAAGCAGCTGATTCTTAGTAGTGAAGTCTTCTGCAAATATAATGGCTAATAAAAATCATCTATAGAATAGGTTTAGCAAAGACAATGAAGAAAATTTTATAGCTGAACTCCTTTTAGCAATACCCCTCATTTTGGTGACTTTCATTTTTTTAACCTCAGAAATTCAGATCTAGTCCTCACAGCTCACAGTCTAGCACTTAATTCCGAAAAAAAAATTGTATATTATTTCCAGCAATAGATATTGGAAATAAGGCACTTGGTAAAGGGACAATTTTTTCATTTCATAACTTGCCTCTATATAGCTCAGTGCTCTGCTCATTTTTTTACCTCAGTATCAAAATCTGCAATATTATTTCTGCATATTCTTTTGGTCTGCACTTCTCCCACCCTAGTCCTCCAGTTCTCACAGAACTCAGGTCCTTAAGATTCTCGCTCTGCCTTGGAGTATCTCTTCATTAACTAATCTGTCTATATGGTCACTTCCCATAACTGCTTCCATATTCCTCAGGATTGGTCTGCCCAGGTACTCCGTCTTGGTATATTATTTGACCTGAACATCCAGCTTTATTTTATACTGAAAGAGGGGAGGGAGATTTTCTTCCTTAGTAAAATCACATTCCTAAACACACACACACACACACACACACACACACACACACACACACGCACACACACACACACACACAATTCTCTCTGTAACTTTTACTTATTGATCCTAATTTCCTCTCTGGGTAAAATTAGTAGATTAAATCAAATCCTGCTTCCACTGTGTTGATTGATGGATGGATGGATGGAGTCACATAATAAATATTAAAATGTCTGAAAACGGCTCTCATATCCCTGCATCCCCGTCCCACCCCAGTCTTCTCTTACCAGGGTCTTTCAGTGGTTACCTAATGGTCTCTGGTATGTTCATTTAGCTTCTTATTCCTGTCTTAGAGAATCAGTGTCTCATATCCATATCTCTCATGAAGCTGATGGGCACGAGCACCTCTTGAATATTAATAATGATAAAAATGTGGGGCAGCATGGTGTCATGGTAACAGAGCAGTGATTTAGGAGTTAGAAATCAGCTGACTTGAGTTCTAATCCCAGGCCTGCCACTAATGAGCTGTGTGATTTGGTATAAGTCACTTACCATATCTGAGCCTCAGGTTTCTTATTTGTAAGATAAGCCAGTTAGTTTAAGTAAAAACGTGGAATCAGAATTTCAGAGCTAAAAGGGAACTCATTCATTTCATCAACAAAAAGACTGAAGCTTAGAAAAGTGAAGGAATTTATCCCAATTTTCAGGATCTCTAAGGTCATTCCTTAGCCAATGAGTCTATGAAAAGGGAAAGGATAAAATAACTATGCTTTGTTGAAATCCTCTTAGTATTTATTTATGATTCACTGAATTTAAGCTTGTGCCTTAAGGTTTTGTTTTGTTTTTCTTTCTTTATTTTAAAATTCTTCCTTTGAGAGCTAAAATCTAAACTCAGTCTTGTTTACCTGATTAGATTTGACAAAGGTCACAAACCAAAATATCCTGCTTTCAGACTGGTGATTTTTTTTCCTCTTTTTTTCTATCTAGTGAACCCCTACAAATAAGATAATAGGAATAAGAATGAGACTGAAGTCTCATTCAAAACCCCGCAGAGCAATATAAGCTATCATGAGAACATCAAAGATACAGAATCTTTCAAAATAACATATTAGAATATTTCTTGGTGCAGATGTGTTTGTGAATTATTTAAGTTAAAAAACTGCAGCCACAGAGAAGCAGTGGGTATTCTCCACTTCTCACTCATTAATTATTAATAAAATTTTAAGATTAGACATAGACTGGTTAGGCATTATTTTTAGGATTAGCAAAACTATGCTTCTTCAATTTACTATGAGTCATGTATGAGCTCCTTTAAATAGATGCATTATTTTGAGTCAAAGAATAGTGTGTTAATAGCCATGAAGCCCCCTCACCCCCTGCCAAACATCCAATTCTTTTTTATGCCCAGTCAAATGACCAGTAATCATGGTCAAATTCCCCTTTGTATGATAACTATGGCTTATGAACACCAGGGGATTGAAAAGTGACTAAGATGTTTTATGCATGCAGGGCTTTAGAAAGGAAATGTTTATAATTTTATATATAATTATATATATAAAATTTTATTTCTCAGTGAAGTTTCTTCATTGTTTATTTAATTTTAGGCTATACAAGGAGACAGTGAAGATATTTCACTTTTGAAGCCTTGTGACATCTGACCTTCTGTTTTATTATGCAAATGTCTTTCTTCTTCAGTAATTTTAAAAAAGTATTCTATGGCTTATCTTGGGTGCAGCTCTTATAAGAATGATTCTGTATTTATTATTTTGTTAATATTTCTTAAAATTTGTTAATATCACTATTAATTAAAAATGCTAGCCTATAAAAATTAAAATTTACAAATTGCTTTACTTATATTGTTTTTTTTTTTGATCTTCACAACAGCTCTCTAAGATAGACGTTATTAGTGACCCCATTTTACAAATGAAGTGACTTACACAATTAGGAAATATCTCAGGTAAGGTTTGGAATCATGTATTCCTTACTTCAAGTGCATTACTTTATTTACTTTGCCAACTAGTAGCCTCTGTTCAATAAACTCCAGTGGCTGACTATTATCCCCCAAATCAAATATAAGGTACTCAGTTGAGCATTTAAAGAGCTTCCTAACTTTCAAGACATCGTACATTGACTCCCCCTATATTTATGCTACTAAATAGTTGAATCCGACTTTATTTCATGGCTAAATCTTCTATTTAATTTCGTGTTTCAAAGTTCTTTCTGAGTCCATTGGAATGGGTACCCTCTACACCCATGTAAAATATCAGTGTTTGCAGTTCTACCAAATTTGCATATATAAGGCATTTTCATTTTCAAGACATTGTGCTGCTAGGTTTACTAAGGATACAAAAACATAATGAAAACCATCCAACACTGGAGTAGAGAGTTTTTATGAGTTTCTATGGCCAATCATTCTGACAGTGATCTTCTCTGAACTTGGCTAGATGGCTTTCATAAGACAGATTTGTACTTCATTACCAGGTATTTATTCTAATTGCTTTCATCTTGAGAGGACTTAATAGAGCTTCATCTCTGTCAGATCCTTAGGGAATTCAGGATCACCAAAAGGCAACATGGCACAGTAAAAAAACAAAAACCAAAAAAAACCCCAAACAAACAAAAAACAAACACATCTAGGTGACATGACCAAGTCACTCAAATTCCCTGAGCCTGTTTCTTCATCTGTAAAATATAAATTTGTAATATGTAAAACTTTCCATCTATGATTATGTCTTCATACAAGAACAAGATTTTCACTGCATATGCATGGAAATTAATTAACTAAGGAAAAATAAAAGTGATTTTAATTCACTTTTATTCAGGGAGCTCTTTTCAGAATTTAAAAGTATCCTAAAATTTCTTGAAGTTTGCAGAATTGGTTGGCTTGGTTGAGGCTGTCCTGTATCTGTGCACATGTCAAAGTTGGATTATCCAAAGAATGATTGCTTACTCGAGGACCAAATCACTTAGAACTGTATGGCTGTCATTAAGATGGCTAGGGGCCATGTTTGATGTGGCTTGATTGAATCAGGAATTTATAAATGTGAAACCAATATTTTGAGGTCGGTAGGAGCAGTGAACAATGAGAGAAAATGTCCATGTAAGGAAAAATAGAGTCTTGCACTGCTTATCATCTGTGTAAATATGTTTAATATACATTCCTCTTCTTCTGGTTTCCTGTCAGATTTCAACTTATTTTCTTTCTCCTTTCCTGATGAAATAGAGAGAAACAGAGGGAGCTTCAGAGCTTCTCCATAAATTTTCATGCCAGGCACAGAATTGCTTATTTGAGTTCTATATTGAATTAATAAAGATCAGGGTACTCTGGATCTGTTTGAAAGTTACATAAATCCAAATTTTGCATAATGCATACACTCAAAGTTCAAACAGTGATGCTCATTTGCATATAAGGTATTATATGCCACAGTGGTTCTATCACCAGATGAGAGTTATTTGAGCTTTTCTAGGATAATCTCTCTAGATCCTTGTTCTGATGGGTGTAAATAATGGCCTGTTTGTCAAACAGGCAGATCTACATGGTAATAAGATTTTTTTTATAAGAAAAGATACATCTTGCAGTATTCCCCCACACAAAAATCCATACTTTCTGATGACATCTTTTGCCTACTCTAATGGTTACAGAAAGTACTAGCTGTTTCTGGCATAGAGGAGCTCTGAAGTCTGAGATCATTAGCATTCCTCTTTTAAACTTCATTCTTTCCGTCTGGTTCCTATAATACACCCCAAGTCCCATTTTTAAAGCCTTGGGGTTATCTCTGATTTTTATGTCTGCCTTACTTGTGATGACCAACGATTTATAAGATTTTATCAATTCCACTTGAGCAATACCTCTTGTATTCATTCTCTCCTTTCTATTCTTCCTGCCATTGCCTTTGTAGATGTTATTATTACTCTTACCTGGATTATTGCAAAAATTGGTCTTGCCCCCTGCAGATCCTACTTTGTCTACTCTATCATTCCCACACCTGCTAGAATATTTTTTTTTCCTTAGACATAGTCCTAGTCATGTCATTCTGCTAAAAAGTAGAACAAAATAAAAACACAAACAAAACAAATAGAGCTTCAGTGGTCTCCTATTGCTTACCTGGACATGAATTGATCAGACTCTTCCACAGTCCTGCCTTTCTAGCCTTATGCCATTTTATTACTCTCTACAATGTAGCCATATTAGTGTACTCTCTTTGTGAATGAACATGAATCTACCTGTATCTGCACCTTTAATCATGAAGTTCCCTTTGTTTGGAAGGCCTTCCCTTCCAGTTATCAGCTACTAGATCTTTAAATGTCATTTCAAATAATACCTTCTCTAGGATGCCTTTAGTGAATAGCATGTTTGATAAGAATCTATTACCTTATACCTTCTACAACAGAATATTCTTTATGCTTATCTTATCTACTACAGTTACTACTCCTATTACCTAGACAGCATTATATGTATGTATGTATATGTAAAACACACATACACACACTTACACATATTCTTTAGTTACAAAAGTACTTCACAAATATTGTCTTACCCTTACAACAATTCTAGGAGGTAAGTATATTATTATCCTCATTTTATAGATGAAGAAACAGAGGTAAATAGAAGTTAAGTGACATTCCCAGGATCACACAACAAATAAATCTTTCTTCTTATTATTATTGTTATTATTAACTAAATAACATTTAACAACTTAATTTGGTACTATTTCTGTAAGAAAGAGAAAGAAAATAAGTTGAAGTCTGACAGGAAGTTCTGTTATAGAAGAAATAGAATTTAATAACTTAACTTAGAACTATTATGTTAATTTTCAGGAAGTTTTATAATTAAATCCCACCAGCACATAAAACAATTCATGGACAGTTAGACATTTCACGTTTCACCTTGGATCCACACTGCCTAAACCTTTTCTCTTGGCTTATCATCGGCAAAATGGCCAGGCCTGGGCAGTCATGCTCAGCCCAGCTTATGTAGAAGCTTTCCTTGACTTCACTATGTTCCGATTCCTCCACAATGAGCCCCTCCTCTTATTGAATCCAGGATTTCTTGAATTCATAGGATCCTCCTCAGCCTGTACACATCCACATCAAGAACTGTCTTCACTCACTTAATCAGGAAAAAAAAAGTGAAAATGACCAAGTTGACTAAGGTTCCATTTGACAAAGCTGAGTCTATGATCTATACTGGGTTAGATTGAGGGCTGAAAGGTTTGGAAAAGAGCTGTGTTCACCTACCCACCTTCAGTCAGAGCAGAAGAGAGAGTTGCAGCTGAGACAGGTGGATGGGCAACATTTGCCTTCTTGTATAGCAATCAAATCTCACTATTCATCCTTCTTTTCTGGCTTTACAGACAATCCTGGAAAGGGGAAAAGGGAGAACTCCTTATCATGTCACAATATAAACTCCTCAGCAATTAATCACACATAGTCGTAAGTAGGTAATCCAAAGTCTACATATGCTCTTTGGGAATGAGAAATAATGACTGAGTATGGTCCATGATGGGAAGAGGAGGATTAATGGAGGTTATAGCAAAGATACTGATTTGCTCCTGATAATTAATCTGTTGGTTTTTTAATTTTTTCTGCTTGCAACCCCTTTTTGTCTGGGAAATTTTTACATAACTCCTGGCATATAGATGTATAAAATAAGTACACAAATCAAACATTTCCTGATAATAAATCAGAAAGAAAATTATTTTAAAAATTATTTGAGATATATATATAATCATTTATTCAAGATGAAAAAAATTGCATACTAATGAGGATACACTTATTTATTTTTAAATAAAAAATTAAATTTTGGTGGAATATTTGATAACTTTTATAATTGCCAAATATTTCATAGTCCTTAAGAAACTTTGTCTTATACTAAGCTCCATGAGAGTTGGCAATTAAACTGTTTACAAGTAGTAACTAGCACAAGCTTTGTGAATTAGATTCCTAATAAATGTTTGTGAACAGTAAACACATAGATTGCCTTATTAGTTATCACATGCTAATGGATTTTAGTTTTACAAATAAATTCTTTAAAATAATGCACAATCTCTACACAAAAGTCCTCCTCTGATGCCTCCTCATTGAGGCAGTCAATAAATTTTTATTAAGTGATTACTTCGCCCACAGGCATTGTGCTAAGCCCTGGAGTATAAAGAAAGGCAGAAGTCAGACTCCTTTCTCAATAATCACAATCTGATGAGGAAGACTATGTCCATGTGTGGAAGGACTCAACATGGAAAGTCAGCCATCAGCTAAAGAATTTGTCACACAAAACCAAAGAAAAAAAGAGTTTTCAGTTCACAGTGGTATAGGGAGAACTACCACCAAAGCAATCACTTGCCTTACAAAGTATTACAGTGTAATCAATCTTGTGTATGATTCACTGGACCTGTTCAAATGGCCAAGCAGTTAGAAGTAAATGGAATCTCTTAGATTTTTAAGTCATTTGAGGTCTAGTCAGATGATTCGATCAAGGCAACAATGTTTTCTTTTTAAATTTAAGGACAATAATAGGACAGGAACAAGATTTTATCAATGAGACAACTGGCAAAATCAATTTTAAACAATATTTTCAAAGACCTTATGCTTATCTTTATTTTTTTTTTGATGATTGAATTGTACAAAAATCTCAGCAGTTTTCGTGTAGTAGTTATATTCAAATCCAGAAATTCCTCTTGATCATACTTTTGGTGGGGATAGGTGTAAAATGATAGAATTATTAGGTTCCTTTGATTACTAGGACTATTTAGTGCTCATCATAGAATTGTAATTGGCTCTTTAAAAACAGCATGCTTACCATAATTCAACTGTTTCAATCATTCAATAAATACTTATTAAATGAATTGAGGTGACACTGCACTAAATATCCAGGATATGCAGTCTTTGTATACTACCGATTTATGGAAAATTGTCCAATAAATATTACTTCATTTAATATGACATAAACCAATTTATCCTTAGTCTTTTGCCCAATGCTAAACTTAAAATGTTTGACAAATGAGAGACCCACTTATTCAAATATCATTTGGGGGTTAAATGTTTTATGTCATTTCAAATTTTAAAGTCTTACTTGGTACTGATACAGAAATAATTTATAATTCTCTTAGTGCTTTCATGAACTCTCATAGGTTCCATTATCATTTCTATGTAGATTATACTCATATCTTATTACTCAACTCTAATCCCTAGTCTATGCTTGAAACCCACATCATCTGTTGCCTGTTGGACATTTCCAAGTGAGTGTAGTACATATATCTCAAATTCAATATGTCCAAGACAGATATCATTTTCTCTGCTCTCTTTCCCTAATCCAACTACTTTCTAACTTTCTTGTTTCTGTTAGCATAATGCCTAGGATCTAATGGATTGTTGATTGATTGACTTAAATTGATTCTGTGGAGGGTAACTTTTCAGTAACCAAGGGTACAACCTAAGATTTATTCTTAACTTTTCACTCTCTCTCATCCTACTCCACTTGCCAATAGTCAACTAGTTGCCAAAAATCAAATATTTTGTCTCCATAGCATCTCTCATATTCATCCCACTCTCTCTATTCACACTATAACCTAGGTCAAGCTCTCTTCCTTTCATATATGGACAATGATAATAGTCCTATCAGTGGTCTTCCAGACTTGAGTCTTCACCCTCTCCAATCTATGCTACACATTAGTGAAGGAGTAATCTTCATACTCAAGTCTGAACACATCTCTCTTGCTAAAAAATATTTAGTGCCTCCTATTACCTGTAGGTTAAAATACAAACTTTTCTGTAAGGCAGTTAAATCTTTTATTTATGATTTATCACATTTTACTCCATGCCTTTTATGATCCAATCAAATTGGCCTTCTTGCTCATAAACCAAATACATCTCCCATCTCCATCCCCTTAGACAGACTAGCCCTTAGAATCACTTGCACCTCTTAAGTTACCTTGCTGCTTTCAAAGCTTAATTTAAGTGCTATTCCCCCCATGAAATATTTTCTATTCCCCCAAGAAATTACTACTTCCCACTTAAGTTGCTTATTTACTTCATATATTTAAAGCTTCAAATGAGATAATGCATATAAAGTGCTTTATAATCCTTAAAGTGCTATATGAATGACATTATTAATATGGTGTTTTCCCTTTAGAATGTTAATTCCCATGTGGCAGGTCTGTTTTGTTTTTGTCTTTGTATTACCAGTTCATGGCATATAGTAAATTAGTAAATGCTTAATAAATGCTTGCTGATTGATGGATTAGTAGATAAATCTTTATATCCTGCAGCCCCTAGCTAGGTACTAAAAAAAGCAAAATTTAGATGGGCCACTTGTGTCTATTAATAACTTGAGAACAAACACTTGTCTTCATTTGGAACTAGAAAGTATTTCTAAAAGATAAGTTCTTATCCAGGGATTATAAGATTTAGAGTTCGAAAAGATTTTAGAGATCATCTGTTCAAATAATCCCATTTTCAGTTGTGGGCCAGAAGTACATGTTTGGTTTATGGAAATACTAGGACTTAAAATCAGATCACCATGCAATGTTCTTCCTTCTGAATCACCATGCTTTATTAGACAACATTTCTTACAGTTTTTTCTTGGATTAGAAGTCTGAAATATCATTCTACTACTGTTGTTCAGTTCTTTCAGTTATGTTTGATTCTTTGTGACCCCATTTGGGGTTTTCTTAGCAAAGATACTGGAATAGTTCACCATTTCCTTCTCCTGCTCATTATACAGATGAGGAACTGAGGCAAACAGAGTTAAATGACTTACCCAGAATCACACAGCTAATAGTATTTAAGGTCAGATTTGAACTCAAGAGGATGAGTTTTCCTGACTTAAGGCTTGGTACTCTATCCACTGCATTACCTAAAATTAGACTGCAGATCAATAAAGCTTCTAGAATTTTATCCTAGGCCTCTTGTTGAGCTTGATGAGGATAGCAGTGACCCAAGGGACAGGGACCAAAAAAATCAGAGAAAATGAGGGAGATTTAAGAGGAGAAAGAGTCCATTTTTCAAAGTTAGAGGGATTCAGGAATAAGGATTTTTGCACTGATCAGTAAAAAATGGTTACTGGTCCCCAGAGCTTTTAGTACTAATCTTTAGGAAATACAAGACTAAAGGAAAGTCAATCAGCAGTGTTTTTTTCCTTCCTATTCAACAAGACTTCTTGCTATATTTCTCCTGGTTAATTATGCTGAGATTAGTGTGACTTGCTAATCACTGGCATCTTCATTCTGCTTTCCTTTCAGAATAGGAACTGAAGCCATAGAAGCCATAATTCTAGGATCTTTCTTTTTTCAATTTAACAGGAGATCTAAGAACATTGATTGGGAAGGTCAGGTACTAACTTTGCTGCATGCTGAGAACAAATCAATTTAGGGTACATAATGGTTGCTTTATTGAATAAATATTTATTACATGTCTGATATATTCAGGGCATTGGATAGAGGTCAGTGAGTAAAGGAATGAGCTAAAAGTCAAAAAGAACTAAATTCAAATACTGATTATATACTGGGAGATTGTGAGTAAGTCATTTGACTTCTCAAAGACTTCAAATAATTCTCTAAAACTATAAACTGAAAGTGAATTGTTAACAGGTATTTGTGCACTAAATGTTTTCCTATTCCAATAAAATTGTCAAATACACTTTCTGTCTCTCTTTCTCTCTGCTTATGTCTCTGTGTCTCTGTCCATCTCTGTTTCTGTCTTGCTCTCTGTGTGTTTCTGTTTCTGTTTTTGTCTTTCTCTCTGTGTCTCTTTGTCTGTGTCTGTGTCTTTCTCTGTCTCTGTTTCTCTGTGTCTCTGTCTCTGTTTCTCTGTCTCATCTTTCTCTCATTTCTCTCTCTCTCTCTCTCTCTCTCTCTCTCTCTCTCTCTCTCTCTCTCTCTCTCTCTCTCTCTCTCTCTCTCTCTCTCTCTCTCTCTCTCTCTCTCTCTCTCTCTCTCTCCCCTCCCTAATTAATGATATTGGGATCATAGAGTCATAGATTTTAAAGTTGGAAAGGACTTCAGAAGTTATCTAGTCTAATCTTACTTTCTCAATGAAGAGACTAAACTCTGGAAAAATTAAGTTATTTACCCTAAGATCACCATATAGTAAGTGATTAAGGTCAAATTTGACCACAGTTTTTCCTAATTCCAAATCAATCACTCTCTAGCATGTTATGCTTCATTTCAAGGCACTTCCAGACACAAAGAAGTATTTTACAAATTAGAATATGGTTGTGTAGCCTATACCAGACTGTTTACTCCTTCAGAGAAGGAAGAAGGATAGAATTTGGAACTCAAAATAAAAAAAAAAAACAAACTTAAAAAACCCAATGAATGTTAAAAAAAATGTTTTTACATGTAATTGGGAGAAATAAAATATTATTTTAAAAATCAGAATATGGTTATATATTGAGGAAATGTGAGATAGGGATGAGAGAACTGGAAAGAAGAGAATCATATTGAATTGAGTAAAGTCAAGAAAATCTTCTCATAGAGGTCATGGGACTTGAACTAGATATCAATCAGTTGAGATAGGATATGTGCTCTAAAATCTGGATCTGGCCAGCCTGTGTGAAGTGGAAGAAGGCACACTGAATTCTCAAAAAGCTAGTAATATAGTTTGTAAAGCTCCTAGGAAAAACAATATATAGTTTAAAAAAAACAAGTCTGGGGAATTAGCCACGAATGAATACATAGCACCATGAAGTAATTCTTCTTCGTAGGAAGACTTTTTTTGCTTTTGCACAGAGTTGCAGCAAACATCATTAATATCACTAGCACATGGAATAAGAACTTCTAAATGTAGCTCTCAGAACTGGCAAGATGGGGGTCTTCAGAAGAAGAATTCTTAAAAGTCTAAAGAAATGATTGCTATTTCACTGCCAACTACTGAGATCACTTAACCAAAAAAGCAAGACTGGGGTGAAAGGCCCACTCCTGAATTCTCCCTGTTAATTATGTCTTGATTGTTATGTCTTGATTGGCATGAGCTGATAGTCACTGATTTTCTTAATTTCACTCTTAGTCAAGTGATAGAGAAGCCATAATACTCAGACCTTTTTGTATCTGATAGGCCAAGTCATTGATTAGGGATACCAGCTACTATAATACAGAGGGAACACTTTAGTTTCTGGTTTTGGAACTCTCAAAAATGGAAGCAAAACAGAGAAGGAAGAGGGAAGTAGGAAAAGAAGAAGGGAGAGAAAAAGAGTGAAAGATAGAGGGAGAGGGAAAGAGAGAGACAGACTGAGAGAGACAGAGAAAGAGGGGAGAGAAACTGAAACAAAGACAGAAAGACAGAATGAGAGGGGAGGAAGAGAGAGAGAGAGAAATTAAAAATGTGTGGCATGTGAATGTGTCTGTCCATGTGCATGTGTTTGTTTATGTATGTGTCATTTCCAATTTTTCCCCTAGTGAAATAGACTAATTCACAGGTAAGAAAAAAAAACACATCTGAATCCTTTAAATTTGGTTGTCATTGCTGCCCTAGCATTTAAGAATGTTTAATCATCTCAGTGACAGAAGAGGACACAGGGGTGCAAGAATGTTGTGCTGACCAAATTGAAAAAAAATTCTAAGAACAGGATGAGTAGAATTGAAGTCATCTTATCCATCTCTTTGTCCCCAGGAAGGATTACCCTTAAACCATTCTAGACAGAAGAAAATCCATTTTATTTAAGTGCAACTCAGTTCATTAATAACCTTCACATTCTACACACCTGTCTTAGAGCCAGGAAGCCTCAGAGGAATGGGGGAGTAGGAGGAAGAGTGCCAGACCTGGAGTCAGAAATCCTGGATTCAACAGCTAACACTATCATTTAGTTGTTATATGACCATGAATAAATCACCTAGACATTCCGAGACTCAGTCTCCTGAATTGTACGATAGAGATAATAACCTATGCTGCCTATCTCATGGGATTATTACAAGTGTTATTTAAACTTCAAAGTGATAGATGCATGAATAAATTAATGGATGGATAGAGAAATAGTCAGTAAATATTTATTAAGTGCTTATTATGGTCTAAGCATTGTGCAAAGTGCATAGTTAGATAATAGATAGGAAGATGATAGATAATATGTATTCATAGGTAAAAATATAGATATATGATAAACAGATAGACAGATAGATGACAGATAATAGGTATCCATAAGTTAAAAAAGGATGGATAAGTGATAGCTAAACAGATACATAGACAGATGATAGATAATAGGTATCCATGGGTTTAAAAAGATAGATGATAGATACATAGATACATAGATATAGATGATGGATCGATGGAGAGAGAGAGAGAGAGAGAGAAGAGAGAGAGAGAGAGAGAGAGAGAGAGAGAGAGAGAGAGAATGAATTTCCAATCAGTTGCCAAGTCTTGCCATTTCATCCTCCAGCATCTTTTAAACTTCTATTCCTTTCTTTCTTCTCCATAACTACTACTGTAGTGCAGGTAATTTGGCATCTATATATCTAGGTGATACAGTTGACAGAGAATATCAGAAAGATATAAATTAAAATCTGGCCTCAAGTATTTACTGGACACTGGGCAAGTCACTTAATTGCTACCTGCTTCAGTTTCCAAATCTGTAAAATGGGCATAATAATAGCACCTCCCTGTGTACACAAGGAACATTTGAGTTTCTAGTTTTGGAACTCTCAAATTTGGAAGCAAAACAAGAAAGAAGAGGGAAGAAGGGAAAGAAGGAGAGAGAGAAAAGGAGAGGAGAGTGAAAGATAGAGGGAGAGGAAAAGAGAAAGGGAAAGAGACAGAGACAGAGATAGAGAGAGGTGGGGAGAGAAACTGAAACAGGCAAAAACAGAATAACAGAGCACACATTTACATATATATGTATATGTGTACATTTTCCTCTGCTTGCAATCACCATAATTCAGGTCTGTATTATCTCTTACCTGAACTGCTAATGTAGCCTTTTACATAATCTCCTCTGCCTTAAAATTATACTCACTCTGTTCCATGTTCCACAGAGGCACTAAAAGTGACCATAAGACCTCCCTCCCTAATTGTCTATTAATCTCTAATAGACATATAGTGCTTTACAATTATTATCTCATTTGGGAAGTAGGTGCTATTATGATCCTCATTTTACAGATGAGGAAACTGAGGTTAAGTGACTTGCCTAATGTCACACAGCTGGTAAGTGTCTGAAGCTGGATTTGAAGTCCTGACTATTGGCATTGCCATCTAGCTGTCTCTTTCCAATAAATTCCAATGTCTCCCTATTACCTCAAAAATCAAGTTTAAAATACTCTGGCATTTAAAATTCTTCAAAATATCAGTCCTCCTACCTTTCCAGTCAGCCTGCATTTACTCCTTCTTTTACTTTAAACTGACTCACATGTTATTTCTCAATTAGGGCATTCCAACTCCCCTTGTGGCACTTTTTGCCCTGACTGTCTTCCCTGCCAAGGATACTCAAGTCCTACCTTCTTCTGGTCTTTCTCGATCTCTCCAACTATAAGTGTCTTTTCTCTTAGATTGCCTTCCAGCTCTTTTCCCTCTCCATATTGTCTCTACAGGATTCCTAGTGATTTATGTGTTGTTCCATTACAACATGAGCTCCTGGAAGGCAACCTCTATTTTTGCCTTTCTTTGTATCCCTTATCTTTAGAATTGTGTCTGACACTTAGTATTTAATTAATCATTTAACA
This sequence comes from Antechinus flavipes, assembly GCF_016432865.1. Classification (NCBI taxonomy): domain Eukaryota; kingdom Metazoa; phylum Chordata; class Mammalia; order Dasyuromorphia; family Dasyuridae; genus Antechinus; species Antechinus flavipes. The sequence goes on along the minus strand of NC_067399.1, from coordinate 134,212,521 downwards.
ATAATAGTATTTGATTAACAAGTGTTTCTTTGACTTACTTAAGGTTGTGCTCTTCTTGCATAGCCTTTTGTGTGTGTGTGTGTGTGAGGCATTTGGGGTTAAGTGTCTTGCCCAGGATCACACAGCTAGTAAGTATTAAATGTCTAGGGCTGGATTTGAATTGAGGTCTTTCTGAATCCAGGAACAATGCTCTATCCACTGTGCCATCTAGCTGCCTGTCTTGCATAATCTTTGAGAGAATTTAGTCATTCCCATGGGACTGGGTGGGACAATAGATAAAATGCCAGATCCAGAATGAGAAAGATCTGAGTTCAAATATGGCCTCGGAAATTTACTGCTTGTGTGATCTTGGACAAATCACTTAACTTTGCCTCAGTTTCCTCATCATCAAGATGAGCCAGAAAGAAGGAAATGGCAATATCTCTGCCAAGAAAACCCCAAATGGGGTCACAAACAGGCAAGCATGACTGAAAACAACTGAATCCCAACAATAATGAGGAATAAGTTTTAAATTTGATATGTTTTGCCCAATAGAGAAGAATAGTTAAAATTCTGTTGAATGAGTGAGTGAATGATTAAATGAATCTCTGAATAGCAATATCCATTTCCATATCACATTGAAATCTTTTAGTAAATGATATATACACACAAAGCATTACTGCTTAATGCATAGAGTACATTGGTCTTAGAATCAGCAAAATCTAGGTTCTTCTAATACGTAGTACTATGTGAACCTGGGAAACTACTTAATGTCTTGGTTCCCCAGGCAATTTCCTAACTATAAAGTATTAGGAGGTATTGATCTACATTCATAGAAGGAATTTCCTTACCAGGAGTTCCTCATCACAATGAAAGTGTAAGTCCTCCCTCCCAAATCTCTTGTTTTTAAATCATCATGTGGTATGGATTTAGGAGCTCCTACTGTGGCATCCCCCTCCATTCAGGAAGATTGGTGATGCTTTTTTAGTTAATACTCCTAGGAAGCCTCTGGGGAACCTGGAGAACCTGCATTACTTGACTATATTCACATTGCTTCTATGTGTCAGAGATAGGACTTAAATCCAGTTTTTCCTGATCCCAAGATTGGATATGAATGTTAATTCTAAATGCAAATATGTATCTATATTTGTTTGTTCAGTCATGTAGGACCTTCCATGACTCCATTTGGTGTTTTCTTGGCTAAGACACTAAAATGATCTCCTTCTCCAGACCATTTTACAGTTGGGGAAACTGAGGGAAGCAAGATTAAGACTTGCCCAGCATCAAAATAAAATAAAAAATAAATAAAAAGCTAGTGTCTGAGGCCAGATTTGAATTCAACTTTCCCTGATTCCAGGCTTAGCATTCTATCTGATGATCTTATAGCTATAGATATACATCTGTGTGTGTGTGTCTGTCTGTCTGTCTATGTCTCTCACTCCCTCTCTGTCTCTGTGTATGTCTATGTTTCTGTTTTTCTGTCTTTGTCTCTCTGTCACTGTGTCTCTCTGTAACTCTGTTTCTGTCTCTGTCTCTGTGTGTCTGTCTCTTTGTCTGACAACAAATATGTACAAATAAATATATACATCTAAGTAGATAGATTAGATTGATGACAGATGGATAGAAGGATATATACACACATACCCAACTATATATGCATATATACATATATATACATATATATTATATATATATCATACACACACAGCCACCCTTATCCTTGAAATGACCCAGGCAACTCTAAGCTCTTTATATTGGTAGAGGGAGTTCCCCTCACTGATGAAACTTCATTCCTCCTTCCCCCACCAAAGAACATCTAAATTTATATAAAAACATTTCTTTATCCAATTTAAAGCCTTCTTTTCTAGTTTTAGCTTCTCTTATTCTGTCTCCAGTAGATAGATAGAGAAAGCAACTGGCCATCTTCCAAATACCATAATCCTCTATGTACTTGAGATGTTATGAAGTTGCACTTTTGCTTCATGTCTCTTGGCTACATAATTCCAAATCCTTTAACCTTTACTCACAACCTTTTTTTATTTAACTGTCTCCACAACAGTCTTCTTTGCTCTCTCAATTGTTTCCCAGAGTAATAGCCTGAAAACAGATACACAGCCTTAGAATAGTTTTGTGTTGCTATAGTTAAATGAAACTTCCCATTAGATATATGCATATATTTCTTTCTTTCTTTTTTTAAAATTTTATAATAATGACTTTTTATTGACAGAACCCATGCCAGGGTAATTTTTTTTACAACATTATCCCTTGCATTCGCTTCTGTTCCGATTTTTCCCCTCCCTCCCTCCCTCCCCTCCCCTAGATGGCAAGCAGTCTTATATATGTTAAATATGTTATGTGCATATATTTCTAACATTAAGTGTACTACTCTGACTTGTTCTTTTAGGGTTTTCCTAAGATCAACAACAACAGCAACTAACAACTCACATGTATGTGGTAATTTTGAGTTTTCCAAACACTTTCCTCACAAAAACCCTACCATAAATATTTGTTCTCATTATTTTATGGATGAAGAAGCTGAAGTTATGTTGTTGTTATTTCAGTCATTTTTAATTCTTTGTGACTCCATTTATGTTTTCTTGGTAAAGATATGGAGGTGATTTGCCATTTCCTCCTCCTGTTCATTTTACAGACGAGAAAACTGAGACAAATAAGGTTAAGTTAATTGTTCAGGATCACAAAGTTACTTAAGTTTTAAAGCTGAATTTGAACTTAGATCTTTCTGGTTCCAGATCTGGAACTCTGTTCATCGTTCTCCTTAGCCTCCTTTAACTGAAGTTCAGAGTAGTAAGATTATTTGCTAAAATTATATAGTCACACAGATATAAACTCTGTTTTCCTTTGCTCCCATTTCAGGATTTTGAGGAGCAAGACAATATGCTTTTTTTTTTTTTTTTGGTATTTATTGTTGTTTTGTCTGTCTTTCTTTTCTTAGGGCCTGAAATTATGTCTATCATATATTTAATAGATGCTTATTGCTGAAGTTAATTGACCATGAACAGGTCAGGAGGTTCCTAGGACACTGGAATGGTGTTATATCAACAACTTGGAAAGTGAATTTTGAGTTGTGGATTCCAGTCATGGCATTCCAGACAAATAGGCCAGTCATTAAGACTTTATTAAGCACCTCCTTTACATCAAATTCTTTGCTAAATGCAGGTAATACAGAGAAAGGGAAAAGACAGTTCCTGTTCTCAAGGAGTTCATAGTGCATTAAAGAAGATACTAATGAAAACAGATATGTACAAATATACACATACATGCCTACATATGTAGGTAGATTAGATAGATGACATAAATGGATGGATAGATAGATGGATAGATGGATGGATGGATAGATAGATATAGAAAGATAAATGGATAGAGTGATGGTTGGATAGATAGATATAGGTAGATGGATAGATAATAAAAGAATGATAGATGGATAGATAGATAGATGGATAGATGGATGGATAATATATAATAAACATACAGGAGAAACTAACAGATGAAGGAGAGCTGGCAGCTCTTTGAGAAGCATTTTCCTTGATTTATGACCTGAGAAAGTTGGATGAGATGATTTAAGGACTACTTCAACTCTTAAGTCCTCTTGGCTCCTTCTTTTCTCTTTTTTTATTCTTAGACTCTTCACTATCAATGAGGTTGGAAGGCTGATGGAAAATAATAAAATGATGCTGTCTGTAACTTCAGAGTTCATAAGTATTTCACATGATTGTGGGTCCAAATAATTGATCTTTGAATACAATGCTTATCAACTTCTTTAAAATACTGGTGTTTTGGGGTAGCTAGATGGTGCAGTAGATAGAGCACCAGCCCTGAAGTCAGGAGAACCTGAGTTCAAACCTGGATTCAGACACTTAACACCTCCTAGCTGTGTGACGCTGGGCAAGTCACTTAATCCCAATTGCTCCAGTGGGAAAAAAAGCAAAAAAAAAAAAAAAAAAACCCTAATTTTTTAAAAAGCTGCTTTCTCTGTACATTACTTCACAGGCTTTTTGTAGTTAATTTGGGTATAATATTCAGAATAACAATCATTCATAGAGATTCTTCAAATAATATTGATGTTACTATATAGTCTATTCTCTGTTACAGAAATTATTAAACTCATTTAATAGATGGACAAATTGAGGCTCAGAGTGATGAAATGATTTTCCTATGTGTACTCAGTATCAAAGGCAGTATTCAGAGTTGAGGTCTTCCAGTCTCTTAAATTCAGCACTCAATACTCTACTTCTTTCATTGCCACATTAATCTCACTTCCTTCCCCCCACCACTTTCGTGAACGTTTCCTAAGCTCATAGATCAGGGGATCATGATAGGCATAGGCATAGCATACCTGAATTTCTGAGGTCTCTTATGGTGTCCTTGCAGATGAGTTGAAAAGCTATGGCCTGGAAATTGTATAGGTCGATGAACTTAATATTTAGACCCAAAGAAAATGACAAAAAAAAAAAAGATTGATGTTGGCCTGGAAGGACGTCTCTAGTAGAGTGACTCTGGGCTCTATCTTTTGTCTTGTTCTGTTTGAGATTATTATTGATGAGTTCATTGAAGGCATAAAGGACATGCTTATCAAAATTTTAAATATCACAGTCCAGTCATGGCATTCCAGACAAGCAGGCCAGTCATGGAGGGAGGGAGGTAGAATTGACATATGAGTTGTAAAAATCAAAATTCTGAAGCTTTTGACAAGGTAGGATATTGGCTTAAATAAAATAAAATGAAATTTAATAGGAAGGGTGCAGGTAGGTGGAACAATGGATATTAACCCTGGAGTCAAGAGCACCTGAATTCAAAGCTGGCTTCCAACACTTACTATGACCCTGCTCAAGTCACTTAACTTGATTGCAAAGAGAGAGTGACAAAGAGTGAGAGAGAGAGAGAGAGGGAGAGAGAGAGAGAGAGAGAGAGAGAGAGAGAGAGAGAGAGAGAGAGAGAGAATGAATGAGAATGAGGGAGGGAAGAAAGAAAGAAAGAAAGAAAGAAAGAAAGAAAGAAAGAAAGAAAGAAAGAAAGAAAGAAAGAAAAAAGAAAGAAAGAAAGAAAAAAGAAAGAAAGAAAGAAAGAAAGAAAGAAAGAAAGAAAGAAAGAAAAGAAGAAGAAAGAAAGAAAGAAAAAAGAAAGAAAGAAAGAAAGAAAGAAAGAAAGAAAGAAAGAAAGAAAGAAAGAAAAAGAAAGAAAGAAAGAAAAGAAGGAAAAAAAAGAAGGAAAGAAAGAAAAGAAGGAAAGAAAGAAAAGAAGGAAAGAAAAGAAGAAAGAAAAGAAGGAAAGAAAGAAAGAAAGAAAGAAAAGAAAGAAAGAAAAGAAGGAAGGAATTTAATGAGAAGAAAGGTAAAGTCTAAGATGGGGAAAATATGATTAGGCAGCATTTTATTCTAAAAGGATCTGAGGAATTTTATGGATTTCAGGCTAAACATGAATCAACACTGTGATACAGCAATCAAGAGAGCTATTATAATCTTTGACTATATTCAGGGAAGGACAGTTTCTAAGCATAACAGTGGCATTATATATTGCCTTCATCAGACCACATGTTGAGTATTAAGCTCTAGGTACCTCACTTTAGGAAGGGCAATAATAAGTTGGAGAAAATCCAAAAGAGGCCAAGCAGCCTAATTTATAAATCATGCCAGTTGAGGATTGACTGAAATAAATGGCAATTTCTAGCCTGGAGAAAAGAAAATTTTATTTGAAGGTCTAGCATGTAGAAGGTGGATTAACCTTATTCTTTTTATTTTCAAAAGGTGACTAGTACGAGTGACTGAAAGTTGCAAAGAGCAATATTAGATTTACTTGTGGGTTGGAGAGAAGAGATGACTTCCAGACAACAGGAGCTATCTAAGAATGCAACAAGCTTGAATTGGCTGGTGATAGTGAGTGAAAGTCTTTGAGGAAAGCTACATGATCATTTATTGTGGAAGGAGTTCTTGTTTATATAAAATTTGGACTAAATGCCTTCTGATGTTTCCTTGGTCTCTGTGATTCTGAAGGTCTGGTGCCATGATTACTGACATAAGTATGGAAAGGTACTCAGAGAGTCTTGACATGTTTTAATTTGTCTCAGAAAGTAATTCTAGCCGTAACAGGTGAGAAGGTATATTTCAAATTAAAATGAGGAAATGCGTCTGAACAATTAAAGTGGATGAAAAATGAATTGACCAACCTTGGGAGGTTTTCAAGCATAGTCTAGATGGGCTATTATACAAGGGATTCCTGCTGAAATAACAGTTGGATATGAAGTATTCTAAGATTACTTTCAGCTTTCTAATCAATTTTGTTCAATAAGCATTTATTAAACACCTACTCTGCTAAGTAAGTGCTGAAGCCACAAAAATGTAAAGAAAATCTAACAATGAAACTGAGGCAGAGAGGTTGCCATTCCTTAACATTAAAACCTAATTTTCTAATTGAAATTTTTATTTTTATTGAGTGCTTATTATAAATATTTTATTTCATTTTATTGGTATTTTTAAAAGACATAAAGAAAAATAAAATATGACCTCAAAGAATTTAACATTCTATTAGATTTGAGATTCTATTCTGTTTTAAGCAGGAAGAATTTCTATATATTTTTGAGGTGGCAAAATCCTCTTGTAATTTAACATTCCATATAATGGGATATTATATTTTTTGATGAAATGTTTAGAGCAGGATCCAGAATCAGTGAAGCAAGCACAGATTAAATACATGAAGCCTCACTATGACATTCACTCAAATGCTTGCAAGCCACTAGAATCATTACTCTGAGATCAGACAGAAGTGAAGAAGAGTTTAGAGTCCACCTTCCACATTTTATGGTCAGGTAGATGACTCAGTGCATAAAGGGCTGGTTCTAGAGTCAGGAAAACTTATCTTCCTGAGTTCAGATCCAGTCTCAAACACTTACAAGCTGAGTGACTCTGGGCAAGTCACTTAACACTGTTTGTCTCAGTTTCCTCATCTGTAAAATGAGCTGGAGAAGGAAATGGCAAACCACACCAGTATCTTTGCCAAAAAAAAAAAAAAATAGGATCATGAAGAATAAACGCAAATGAAAAATGGCTGAGGAACAATTGCATTTTATAGATGAGAAAACTAAGTCCTAGAGGTGAATTATCTGAGGTTTTACAGTAGTAAGTGATAGAATTGAGATTTGAACCCAGTTTTATAGAATATAAAGTTAGTGTTCTCTCTTATATCATTTCACAAATGAATAACAAAAACACAAATTATGCTCTAATAGGTATAGATTAGGTCTGAGAAAAATGCTGGGGGATGGGATTAAGAAAGTGGAGATTACCTCAATATAGGAAAATATAGGGCTTGCCAAACATTAATTTAAAAGACCTATTCAAGAGTAGAAACACAGTTAATGCCCAAATATGTAGCACTTTTTTTTTTAGTCAGAGCTATCTGGAAAGTCATTTAACACTTTTGGGGCCTCAATTTTCTTATCTGTGAAGTGGGGATTGTATTAAAGAACTATATTTTCTTTATATCAAGGTCAACTAATCCATATTTATTAAAAGTCTACTTACTATATGACAGGCACTGTGTTTTAAGAATTGGAGCTACAAAGAAAGGCAAAAAGCAAATTCTGCTCTCAAATAGCATGCAGTTTAATAGGGATGAAAATATGTAATCATCTCTATGCATAAAAGATAGTTCTATAAATATACACAGATACATATATACACACATATGCAGATGTACATATTTATATATGTGTGTATACACATATATATGTTGTACACATGAACAATACACTACAAAATAAATTAGAGATAACAGGGATACTGTTATCTTGGCAACTAGAAGCTAGATAATACTGTGAATAGCACGCTGAAGTCTAGAAGACCTGATTTCCAATCTACCCTCAGATAGTTACTAGCTATGTGACCCTCTTAACTTGTCTCTCTCAGTTTTCTCATTTGTATAATGGAGATAATTATAGAACTTACCTCACAGATGTGAGGATGAAAGGAACAATATTTGTAAAGTACTTAGCACAGTGTCTGACACACATTAGGCACTTAATAAATGCTTATTCCTTTAATCCTTCCTTCCTCTGAGGATCCAATGAAATGTCTGTAAAATGCTATGTAAACTGCTAAGCTTTCTAAACCCAGGAGCTATTGTTTTGATGATGATTATTCTTGTAGACACATATGGTTACATAATCCTTATCCCTCCCCCAAAGATTATCATTTATGAGTTAATTGCATTACATAACCTAATAAGGAAATAAAACAGGAGACAGTCAAGACTTAGTTTCTCTACCCACACAATAATCCCTTGGGCATTTAAATCTTAACTACCTCATATCTTCAGGTCCTAGAAGTCAGAGAATTCTCTTTCCTTCTTTTTCCATATGACAGTGGAAACTTGAAAAGGAATATCTCTTTCATTCTCTCTCTCTTTTGGAAAGTTTTATTCAATACCTGATCTTCAAAGATAATGTTTTTGTGGATGCTAAACATATTTCAGACATTTAGACACTAATCAGTGAGTGAAACAAAGGACAATTATTCTCTATTAATGAAAAGCAATGTTCTATGAATTCTACTTTACTAAGATTGATAATCTATGGATATAGCATGGGTGAAAAGGCAATTTCCATTAATAGGCTGAGTATATACTTAGAATGTTGGTACAGAAATGGAACAGGACTGATGCCATGGTGATCTCACTCTCTGTTTACTTTTGCCATGTGTTCAATGTCACATTTTAAAATATCAGATACGTGATGTTGCTCTTATAAATGGCATTTGTTGTTTTCCCTCTCATTTTTGTTGTTGTGAAATGTCATCTTAAAAAAAAATAACAATAGGATTTTATGAGTTAGAGCTTAAAGGGATCTTAGAGGCCAGCCAGAGGAGCTGGAGTTTTTACAAAGGAGAAAGAGGAGCTCCTGAGAGGTTAAGTGATTTGTCTCCAGAGGTCATGCAGATAGTAATTAGCAGAGCTGGGACTCAAGCCTACTCCTTCTTTGGCTCCAAATCCAGTTTTCTTTCTACCACATTTATCTAATTTAATTCATCAAGGAGTTACTTAACATCTGCAAAATATTCAAGGCATTGTAATAAGGATAGGGGTACAAAACCAAATTTTTTAATAGTTACTCTTATGCATAAGGATTTTATGGTTTATTATAAGGAAGGAGAACATAAAAATGGACAAGTAAATATGAATAAGTAAAATAAGTAAAGGTGGGAAAACGTTAAAAAAAAAAAAAAACATTTCATTTAGCCTCGGAGGAGAAACCTGAGAATAAGTGCTGAAAACTGAAAGGAGGTATAATTCTGATCAAAATAAAGAAATGTTTATAACCAATCAGTGTTGTCCAAAAGTGAAATGGGCAGCTTTTGGAACTTGCTTCTCATTGTGTGTTTTCAAGCATAATCCTGATGGGATTCCTCCTAAAATAACAATTGGACTTCAAGCATTCTAAGGTTCCTTCCAGGACCCAATTAAATACATTAAGACTTTATTAAGCTGCTACCAATAGAGAATGAGTAAAGGCTTCCTGTAGAAGATGGCATCTTCATTGAGCTAAGGGATGTTAACAAAAGAGCCCCAGGCCTATAAAGGAACCTAATGTGAAACAGAGTCCACTACACCAAATAAAGACATTTGTTGTCTGAGAAGAACTTGTAAGGGGGATGACTTATCAGGGAGTATAGAAAGAGCTTCTCAGAGGGGAGTGGAAAGGTGGTGAGATAAAGCCATTTCTAGAGTCTTTTGAGCAGGGGGACATCTATAGAGACAATAAGTCATGAAGTTTAGAAAATCTCAAACAAGATCTCAAGTCTGTAGCTTCTGCTCAAGGTTGCACTTGAGCTAATCAAAGTTTTTCTGTGGTTTCTGGCAGTGACAGGAATCTTTAAATTCAGCTAGCGTTCAATCACAAAGCTTTATTGGATCTCAGCAACATTAAGCCTCAGAAATCCTTCTGATTGACTAGTTGTTGTATTACTTCTGTTCCCCTACAAAGAAGGAAAGTTCTAAGATATAGCAGAGTTATTACAAAGTCCATGTTCATGGCATTTTAAGAGAAAAGGGTATAAGGAAGACATTGCAGAGCTTTTAGTAGTCATAGGATTATGGATTTAGAGCTGGAATTGATCTCAGACGATCTTGTCCAAACCTGTCTTTTTATGGATGAGGAAACTAAGGTGAAGTAGGAATTGGTGGAACCTAAATTCAAACTCCAGGTCCTTCGACTCCAAATTTACCAGCGTTTTCAATATACTACACTGATTCCAGTCTTTAAGCACATTCTAAGAAATGGAGCATATTCCTACTATTTTTTTTTTCATCTCTTCTTTACAGGGAATGCTGGAAAGGAGCAGAGAGTGGAACATAGTGAAGGCACTCAACTCGAAGAACTACAGGGTAAGTCTTCAAGATCCCAGTGGATGCTTCCTTACTTCTTGGCAACTTATACTGTAGACTATCCAGCAATGATTCCCCAATTCTGATGGTTATGTTTCCCTTTCTTCCTGTTTAGTCAGGTGATGAAGCGATGGACATTTTATCACCAAGGAGCTAATCTTAGTGGGTGGTGGCTGGGGAGGGGAATGCTATACAATATGTGGCAAAAATGTAAATTTATCTGGTCATATAATTATTAAATAAAATGTGGTCCCCTTCAGGAAGGTCAATCAATAAGGATTTATTAAGCACCTACTATATGTGAGGCACCTTGCTAAGCACAGGGGATACAAAGAAAGACAAAAGATTGTCCCTGCCCACAAAGTACTTACAATCTAATGGGGAAGAGAAGAAAAAATCAACTATGTACCAACAGCAATCCACAGGAAAAAAAATCAACAAAGGAGAGACACTAGAATTAAGGGGCCTCAGCACAACTTCCAATAGAAGACAGAATTTTAGTTGGCACAGAAGGTCCTGATACCTCAGTCAGGGTTATCTTTGTTGGGAAGGAACTTTCCTAGCATATTCCAAGATGTGCTTGGATTTAGTCTCATGAATCATGGAAAGGAACATGCCAGCTGACCTAACTACTGATGAGTCACTTACTGAATCACCTGGCAGTATTTTGCCATGAGAGTAACAAAAAAAGGTTAGGTGAGATGTCAGTTCCAAACGTGTTACCTTGCCATTTTCCTGCTAATGTTTCTCTGAGTAGTGGACATCAGGAACAGAAAGCATGATTTTGGGTCAATCTCATACAACTAGTAAGTTTTAGAGGCAGAGTGTAAATGTCAACTTTGCTTTTTAAAGTCCAGAACTTTATTTCTTATGCCAAATTATAGTGAAAAATGGCAACCCATTTTTTTACCTTTAGTTTTTGAAGGAACTTTAATAATAATAATAGCAAATAAAAAGGTTTATGTCACTCTCAGAGGTTTATAATATGCTTTACAAATATTATCTTATTTTATCTTTGCAACAATTCTTGGGACTAATAGGTGCTATTATTATCCCAATAAAGATGAGGAAATTGAGGCAAATTGTGATTCACTAACTTATCTAGAGGTTACCCAATCAAGAAGTTTTGAACTAAGATCTTCCTAACTCTAGCTCCAGAATATGAGTAGTTCAAATTTTATTAGCATCAAATAAAATTAAGTTAACAAGAATTTACGAAATACTTACCACGTGCCAGATACTGTGCCTAGTCCCTGAGAATGCAAAGAGTGAACAACCTTGAGGAGTTCATAGTCTAATGGAGGGAGGTGACAACATGCCACACACAAAAAAAGCTATCACCACTTTACAGATGACGAAAGAGTTCAATGACATGGCCAAACTCATGCAACCAGTAAATGGCAGAGTTGAGATTTAAGCCTGGGTATTTTTATTATTATTCTAAGAACAATAATTTTAACTTAGCAGATATTTTTGGAGCTGGTAAGAAATGAAAATATTATATGGAAAGATTGCTGGATTTGAAAGCAAAAGACCCTAGATCCCAATGTAGGTTCAGTGACTGTATGATATTGGACAAATCTTTAAAACAATTTGGACTGCAATTTCTTATGTGTTAAATGTGAGAGTTGGGTTAGATGCCTCTGGGGCCCTCTTCCAGTTCTAAAATCTGTACTTTCTGGCCCCAAACATTATTTTAGCTAAGGGGAAGAGATTTGCTCACATTTGGCCAGATAGTTGTAGAGACAAGAATTAAATCCCAGTTACCCGACTCTTAGTTTGTGTTCTTTTCATAAGAGATCTTGTGTTTAATGTTCCCCCATGGAACATTATGGTTAGTTCTTTATCACACAGATTCTTCATCCTCAATTTGAATAAGAAATCCTAGGTAAAAACTGTAAAAGGGCCAAAAAAGACTCAATCAATCTACGATCAGAGTATATAACCCAGACTTGTCTAGAAGATAGTTTTCAAGAAAGAACCAAAACAACAATGTTTAAATAGTCTTTATATTTATTTATTTATATTATATTTATTATAATTATTATATATTACCTATAATATATAATATAATATAATAAGTATATTATATAATATTATATATAATATATATTATATTTATAGGGGAGAATTATAGTATATGTTACTTAATGAAAAGACAATGAAAATTAGAAACATGCAACAAGTGATTTCTAACAGTAAAGCTACATTAATCAAATGTTTCCCTCTCCTGAATACAATAACTTCTCTCATCTTCTGTATGTGTTCATTCAATCAGCATTCATTAAGCACTTCCTGATAGTCACTTTAAAAGATGCTAAGTATATGAAGAAAAAAATTAATTTCTGTTCACAAGAGTTTTCATTCTACTAGTAGATAGGATGGAGGTAAGTGCATCAAGATAGCAATTATACAGAAAAGTAAACATAAAGTTTTATGAACTTTTAGAAGCAAAGGGAGTAGTAACTGAACGGCTCAAAATAGTCCTTGTTTAGATAGTGACATCCATTGCAAGCTTGAAAAGAACCTAGAAATCCTTCAAGGTGGAGATGAAGAGGCAGACTACAAAGGCCTAGAGAATAGAAATGAAATGTCATAGGAAGGGAACAAGGCACAGGTCAGATTGGCCAGAACAATGAATAAAGGAGAGTGGATGTGCAGTAATTCTGGAAATGTTGGTCAGATTTAGACTTTGAAGAACTTTATAAGTTAAACAGAAGGACTCATTCATCCCAAAGACAAGAAAGGTGGCTACGAGAGCTTCTTGAACAAAGGACTTTCTTGTACCTAAGTTTTCTGACTCCAAATGTAGTGAATAAGCCCATAAATGGATATATGGTTGGATGAATATATAAAGAACAAATTACCATCTGTTACTCACCTTGTCCTCACAACCCTGAATTTTTCACATTTATCCAATTCTCTTTATTTCAGGCCACACTATCTTCCCTGCCCTTTTTTTAGTATCTCAACAGCTTCTGATGGGTTTACATGTAAGAACATATAATAAAGGAAATCTTAATCTGAATTTTGGTGGGAGAGAGGAAACAGTCACAAAATACTCAGAAGAAAAATTAAATTCTGAGCAGAATTATTTGACTGAAGTTCAGATTGTTATAACAATAATTATAAGTGTTTCAAAGATTACAGATTCTTCATGAGAGCTCTGTGATTTATATTATAAAAATATTTTATTCTCATTTTATAGGTGGGAAAACTGAAGTCAAGTAAAATTAAATAATTTACTCAAAGTCACACAACTAGCAAGTGTCAGTAGTGATTTGAACACATATTCTCTGGTATAAATAAAATGCTCTTCCATTGCATCATCTTGCCTCTGTTATAATATATAAGGCAAGACTTTTTTTAAAAAAATGAATTAGGTATTATAACCTTATTTGATAAATGTTGAATTTCATATCATTCCTGATGGTATATGATGTAGAAGATTGTTGTTCAGTTGTTTTAGTTGTGCTTGAGTCTTCATGACCCCACTTACCAAAGATACTGGAGTGGATTGCCATCCTTTATTCAGCTCATTTTACAGAAGAGAAAACTGAAGCAAACAGGTTAAGTTACTTGCCCAGGGTCACATAACTAGTAAGATTTTAACTCAGGATGATCAAGAATCATTCTACTTTAGGACCTGCACTGTATGTACTTTGGCATCAGCAAGCTTCCTAGATATAAAAGGTATCACTTGATAAGATCAATTTATTTCATTTAAAAGATGGTTAATAAAATCAAGAAGATGACTAGGTTTAGGGGAGGAGATGTGGTCAATGATCACTCTATGACCCATGGTTTGGCAATACTTTGAAGAAGTGACTTCAGATCAAAAGTCTGATCCTCAGCTCAGTAGACTCATAATTCACCCAGAAATCTCCAGGCTCTGTGAAACAAATCCATGCTTTTAAATTTAAAAATAATAAATTATAAACTAGGATATCAATTTATTACTTTAAAATTAGACTTTCTCAAGCCTTTGCATGGGGTTGCGCCATCGTAGATAGTAGGTCCACTCAGAAAACCAAATTATAAAAGAGTGTGGTGATCAGAAAACTAGAACAAAATGTATTTAAGAGATATTTTAATCAAATTGATGAAAGCTGATGGATTTCCCTTCTCTAATCTAGGGATATCATCTCTTAGTATGGCCTATGGCTACGGTTGTCTAATGTCCTATTTTATATTGCTTCTTATTAACTTCAATTTTAGAAGGTAATACCTTCTGACTTGCCTCTAAATTCCAGTGTATCCTCTTTCAAAGTTTTTGTTTGTCTGTATATTTGTGTTATGTGTATCAACTTAGGGAAAAATGAAATTACACTTCAAAACCACCCGTTCTTCAGGTTGTGAACTTTGGATCTGTTTTCCCCATCATAGAACTTTTTTTCACTTCTCTAATGCATTTTCCATTAATTGTTATCTATTATGTCCATTTGTATCTATGTACCTTTTACATTCCATGAGACTTATAAACTATGTAATAAGAGCCCACATGTTTATAAAACCTTTAGTTTTACACAGCAATTGACACATTGTATCTTTATTTAAAACCTACAACACCTTTGTAAAGTAGAGATTCTGGGTATTCTTATGCCCATTTACATATGAAGAAACTGAGACAAAGATTAATTAATTGTATAGCTAGTAAGTAACATGTTGGAATCTTTACAAACTGCTAACTAATTAGAATTGATCTAATCTTACAAGAAGATGTTTTGGCCAGAACCTGAAACAAGATACTAAGTAGAACTAATTAGTACAATGCTTGTGTTTACACCTTTGTGTTCACATCTCCCATAGTGCTCTCTGGCCCAAAGAGCTTTAAGGGAGGTGTGAACACAAAGGTGTAAACACAAGCATTGTACTAATTAGTTCTACTTAGTACCTTGTTTCAGGTTCTGGCCAAAATCTTCTTGTAAGATTAGATCAACTCTAATTAGTTAGCAGTTTGTAAGGATTCCAACAGTAACAGATTCAGGATTTGAAACTTAGGATCTGTCTCCTGATTCCACCTTTCATTTTTAATTTACTAGATTAAACGTTGTAATGGTATGATCTGGATACCTCTGTGGTCATTGAGATATTTTCAGCCAAGTCATGAGGTCAAAAAAATTTTCATAATAATATCAATTGTTTTCATTTCCAATAGGGCAAATATTGGTAAATAAAACCCCACAGAAAAACAGCTCTTGGGGGAGGTCCTCAATAGTTTTAAAAATTGTATGTTACTAAGAGCAAAAAGTTTGAGAACCACAATCCAAATTATGTTTTTTCTATGAGGGCAAATGTTGATATAGTAGATAAATTATTCCAAACAGCAAGTATTTCATAAGTATTTGTAGAACGAATCAATGAACAAATAAGTGGTAGGTTGCATTTTGCTGGTCTTATCTTCAAGACCCTAGTAATCTGGTATTCAAGGACCAGGCTTGGGTCCTTGATTTTTTAATCAGGGTAAAAATATTTGTAAATCTAATATAGGCATACATATTTATACAATTATCTTGCTGCACAAGAAAAATCTCATCAAAAAGAAAGAAAAGTGAGAAAGAAAATAAAATTCAAGCAACAAAAGAAGTGAAAGTGCTCTACTGTGATCCAGACTTAGTTCCCATAATCCTCTCTCTGGGTGTAGATGGCTCTCTTCATTACAAGATCATTGGAAGTGGTTTGAATCATTTTATTGTTGAGAAGAGCCACGTCCATCAGAATTGATCACCATATATCCTTGTAGTTGCTGTGTACAATGATCTCCTGGTTTTGCTAATTTCATTTAGCATCAGTTCATGTAAGTCTCTCCAGTTCTCTCTGAAATCATCCTGCTGATCATTTCTTACAGAACAATAATATTCCATAGCATTTATATACCATAATTTATTCAGACATTCTCCAATTGATGGGCATCCACTCAGTTTCCAGTTTCTTGCCCCTACAAAAAGGGCTGCCACAAACATTTTTGTACCTATGGGTCCCTTTCCTCCTTTAAGATCTCTTTGGGATATAAGCCTAGTAAAAACACTGCTGGATCAAAAGGTTTGCAGTTTGATAGCCCTTTGCTTATAATTCCAAATTTGAGCCATAGTATTTCAACAGTGGTTTTCTGCATTCCAAGATGAGATTACTTTAAAAAAAAAAAAAGACCTTAACACAAAATCAAGTAATATAAAGTTGTTTTTGCAGGGACTCTTCACAAAGTGCTATTTTGATCCCCCAACTTCTAATCAGAAGGAATCTCTTGGAAGGAAGGGGGAAAAAATCTTAGTTTGCTCCCATCATACCAAGAGATGTCTTCTAAGAAAATGTCATTTGCTAAGTAATTACTTCTGTGTCAGTTATCTTATCTAAAAGAGAAAGACCTAATTAAAAGCAATTTGTAAGCTAGGTGTGCTGATTAAGTGTTAATTGTGTTCTGGAATATAACAGTATTACCTCAGTTCTCAGCCTCTCTTTTAAGCAAACCCATATTTTATTGTTTTGGCAGCTGCATTCCATACTGCACAAACACACTGTAAAAAGCAGCAGCTATGTTGCAGTATGACTAATAGATCATGTGAGAATTTGCTTTTTGTCCTCAAGACATTTTGAATTTCAAAAGGAAAACCAAGTCCTGTTTAGAATATGACAGATATTGAGGAAGTGGGGAAGGGAAGCAAAGGTCCAGTTTGTGTGACCAAAGCCTTTGGAGAGGCAGCTTAACGAGGGGAAACAAACACTAAACTGTGAGCAGGAGACATAAGTTCAACCCTGAGCTCCTCCCCTTATTTTAGATCTTAGGAAAGTCTAGGAGCTTTTGTGAATGACCTGAAAGGCTCCTTTGAGCTCATATATTCTGTAACTTCATGATTTTTAAAAGTATCATGAGTAATGGCCTTGACAAGCAGCTAATGTCTTTGTTCTTGACTTTCCCTTTAAATTCACATTCTCTGGATCCTAGACCAGATTGTAAGCACACAGCCTGAGAATATTTTAGATCAATAACAGGAACTGTCCATATCTTGAAATGCTGTGGCTTGTGATAAATTCCCTTATCAATTTAGAAAAGAAACATCTATTTCTACATATTCTGGCAATCCCTGAAAACTTCCTGCTCCCTATCCACCCTCAATCCCCAAGGAAAAAAGTCTTACTTAAAGCATCAACTAGAAAAGTCATTTTCAAAGTAGCTAATAATTCTCTTTTCTCATTTTTCCCTCGTTTGCTCTGCTCTCCTCTCTTTTGCTTCTCCTCTCTTCTTCTTCCTCCTCCTCCTTCTTTCTGTCTCTATCTCTGTTTCTCTCATTCACTGTCTTTCTTTGTCTTTTTCTCTGTCTCTATCTCTTTCTCTAATTCTATCTCTCTGTCTCTCTCACACATAAACAGCTTGAAATGACTTTAGAACAAAGATTCTTACCTGAGATCTGTGTATTCTTGGATATATTTCAGGGATTCTATGAACGTGGGTGAGAAAAAAACATATTTTTATTTCAACATAATCACTTTCCTTTGCGATCCTATGTATTTTGTTTTATATAATTAAAGACATAATTCTGACAAGTCCATAAGCTTCACCAGACTGACAGAGGGAGCCATGACACAAAGACTAAGAACCTCCCTTAGAATAGACATACAGATACCAACTGCATTTGTTTTCTCTTTGGTATAGGGAACTCAGAGGTAAGGAAACATCTTCTGCCATTGCAAGTCAGCAACTTCTCTTGCATTTTACAGTCTTAGAATGCTGCTTAAAACAATCAAGAATGAATAACTGGCTAAAGCTCAGATAGCCAATATGTCTCAAAAGTGGAATTTGAACCCATGATGCCATGCTGCTTTTCATAGAACATAGAAATTAATTCAATTGCCCATGTTTACCTTATATCAGATTGCTTGCTATCTTGGGGAGATGGAAGGGAGAGAGAGAGGGAGAAAAATTGGGGACACAAGTTTTTGCAAAGGTGAATGTTAAAAACTATCTTTGCACATATTTAGAAAAATAAAATACTATTAAAAAGAAATTAATTCATTCTGATTCAATAATTATATAGTTAGTAAGTGTTAAAGCTGAAAGGGAATTTAGAATATAAAACAAAATGAGTTTTAGAAATAATAGCACCCAGGCAGTTTGCTATGGTGAAAAGTACATTGGATTTGGATTTAAGGGAGAATTGAATTATACTATCTCTGACTGGGGGTGACCATTGAGCCAAGTCACTTCATCTCTCTAAACCTCAATTGTCTTCTCTGTAGAATGGAAATATTGATGTCTTCCTAAAGATGCCTCATATCCATTTTTCCTCAAATATCTTTCTATCATAGTGTGCCAGGATTGTTAATTAGTGTAGATGAAACCTGGATTTATCTAAATACTTGATTGGGCACCCATAGCTCAAGCTAATGGCACGAAAACAAAGCTTGCTGCATAAAAGTCATTACATGTATCCATCTTTTCCTAAGAAGACAAGACCTCATATTCAGAACTATATCCATAACTCTCTCATCCCTGGGATCATTTTAAGCACCATTTTTTCTTCCCTTCTTCCCAAATGTCACTCAGATATCAGCCAGCAAGTTGCTTCTCTGTTGTTCTTTTCCCCTCACTATACATCTGGTATAGTCTAGTGTAAACTTCAGTAGCAAGACAGTTCTAAGATACTTCCTTGTGCAGCACCCTTCCCTACCTCCCACCCCCCTGAAGTTAGCTTGCTGAGGCAAAACTCTGGTTGGGTTCTTGTCATAGCTATGTTGCAGAGTGTTTGTAAGGATCAAGTGATATAATGCATGTAGATCACTGTGCAGACCTAAAAGCAAATGGTGCCTATTATTATCATTTTGTGTGACAATATATGTTATCATTACTATTCATATCATTCTCATTGATGGAGCTAAGTGGATGGATCTTTAGGCTTGGAAGAAGGCAGACCTGAGTGTGAATTCTGCCTCAGACACTAACTATTTGACCTTAGGTAGATATTTATTTGCTTCGGTTTTATCATCTGTAAAATGGGGATAATAAAAGCACCTGCTTCCAGGATTGTTGTGAGGACAAAATGAGGTAATGTTTGTGAAGCACTTTGCAAATCTTAAAGCACTAAATAAATACCATTATTATTATTGTTTCTTATTATTAAAAAAAAGGACAGGTCTTTAGAGTATAGAATATACAACGAGAATTGGAGGGGATTTTATGATATAAAACAAAAGTTTTGAAAGCAGCAATGGGACTTAGAAAAGAAAAGCACTGATTAGATGCATAGCTTCTTAAACTGTGGATTGCAACCCTATGTGGGATTGTGTAACTGAATGTGAGGGTCATGAAATTATGATTATCAGTAAATGGATTTGTAATTTATATACCAATATATCCAGGGTTGTATAAAAATGTCTTAAGCAAAAAGAGGTTGTGAGTGGCAAAAGTTTAAGAAGCCCTGCAATAGAGAAAATGGACCTTATAGATCATCTCGTTCAGATCCATTTTGCAGAGAAGAAAACTGAGGCTCTGATTGGGGAAGGTAATTGCCCCAAGTTATAGCACTACTAAGAAATCTGTCATCATTTTTAAAGGATTTATTGAAGCTTCAAGTTTTATCTCTAATATATTCAGATTGTAGAGAGTAGTGATGTCTGAAATGAGAAAGCAGGGCTCATTCGCTAGTGGTTCACTTTCTCGTTCTGTATATTTCAAATAAAAATGAATTTTCACTTCAGTGTTGATTTTGAAATAAATCTTTTTTCAGAGTTTAGCAAAAGACTTGCATCTTTCCTCTTGGGGGTGGCTCGTTCCTTAGATTGTCAGGTTTTTGCAAAACTCTATGAAAACTCAGCTATCAATAAATTATGAGGACTTGGTAGCTGCTCAACTTCATTAAAGGTGGGTTGGCAAAGACATCTGATGGATTAGTCCTAAAGAATTACAATGGAAGTCTCTTTCCGTGGTCTCTGCCTTACTTGGTGAAAAGACAACTAGAGTGATTATGGTTAGTCTATTCCTACCTTTTTGTGAATCCTTTGTAGTCATAATATATTGTCACAAATTAAAAAAATATTTTGTTAGGTCTGAAGATCAATCTTAGGTTGTTATATTAGCAGCTTTCTTGTATAGGAAAAAGCAAGCAAGCAAGCAAACACTTATTAAGTGCCTACTGTGAGTCAGGGGTTGTGTTAAGCACTTATTTCTTATTATCTCATTGCATCTTCATAAGAACCCTGAGAGGTAGAGGCTATTATTATCCCCATTTTACAAGGTCAGGCACCTGTGGCAAGCAGAGATTAAATGATCACATTGCCAAGATCACATAGCTGATCCCTGAAACAGGATTTGAACTCAAGTCCTCCTGAATATAGGTCTCACACTATTTATAGTATCACCTTGTTGCCTTATGGAGTGGAAAGACTGAAAAACAATCAGATGTTCTAGTTCACTCTTATTATCTGCCCTTAGTCAAAAAAAATTTAATCAGTCTGAGCTAGTCAGTTTATTTTTCTATAAAACGATGCACTTGGTTTACTTATCTTTTTTCTATTAAAAATTCCTTCAGCAGTCTGATGAAGCCTGTGGACCCCATTTTGAGAGTTTCATAAAAGGAAAGATGTATCTTCCCCCTCTTCCAAGTTTATGGCCCCCTGAAATTGGCCAACAGACTCTTGAGGGAGGGTTTTTGGACTTGAGGTTATGAACCTCTGGACTAGTTGATCTCTAAGGATCAACTTTTTAAAAATAAGGATACAATCCTATGGCCTTTTTTAGCTCTTTAATTTACTCTTGGGCAGCTCTATCCAGCATCCTGAGTCTCAATTTCCTAGTTATAAACTAGAGATATGAATGCACTCTCAACCTCATTGAGTTTACTGGAGATCAAGTGAGATCATGTACAGAAGTGACTATAAAGAGCTATATAAATATGAGCTATTATTATTGTGCATGACATTATTTTAATTAAGTAGCTATGCTTAATATGCAGCTCTCAAGTTGCTATATTTGATTCTTGAGCTCGGTGACTAATGTGGGGGTATCTTTCAACTTCAGGTGTTGGAAAGAAAATGTAGGCAATAATGGCTTAATTATAGCCTTTATTTCTGAATGTTTCCTCTTACAGAAACCCCCTTGAGTCCACTCAAGGCACCTCACTCGGCCAGCACCCCAGGGGTGGCTGTGTCTTCACCCCATCGGCGAAGAGATTCAGACAGATACTGTCAGCTCTGTGCAGCCTGGTTCAATAACCCTCTGATGGCCCAGCAGCATTATGAAGGCAAAAAACACAAAAAGAATGCCGCCCGGGTGGATTTGTTAGAACAACTAGGGAAGACGCTGGATCTGGGGGAGTTGAGAGGTAAGGGGGATGAATTACTTAGGAGCAAAAGGTACCAACTCTAAGGCAATGGAGACTCTCTAGTCCTGATGCTTCCAGTCTTGAGTCATTTCCATCCTTGGTCTCTGCATGAGAAATATTAAAGTCAGAACCAACAGGTATATTTTGGGATAGAATGATCATCAACATTCATTCCTGTGCTATCTCATGTGACCTTACAAACACCAGTGAGGGGGCTGCTGCAAGTAATATGATCCCCATTTTACAGATGAGATAAATAGGATTCACAGAGATTCAGTGACTTGTTGATGAGTATATTGTGTCAAAAATTGGAATTCACTAAAGTATTCCTGATCCAAGTCCAGGGCTTTATCCATTTGTTATCCCAAACTGCCCCGAGAAGAGGGGGTATTAACCTGGGACCAATAATTTTGGGTTTTTGTTTGTTTTTTTAACATTAAACAACTGTCTATGATATACATGTATAATAATTACAAATAACATTTATATAGTGCTTACATTGTACGTTGTATCAAATGATCTCATTTGATACTTCCTTAGGATCCTGCAGGGTAGTACTATTATCCCTAGCTCCTAGATAGCTCAAGAATTTATAACAGTTTAACAGATGAGGAAACTGAAGTAAATAGAGGTTAAATGACTTGGATAGATTTACTTAGCTAGTAAGTATTTAAGGTTGCATTTGAACTTTCAGGTCTTGAACTCTACTGCATCATCTAGCTATGTCATCATATATACATGCATGTCTACATGGACACATGAAAAATTATTGTGTATGCATGTGCGTGTATACATGTAACCAATATGTTATAATTGGATGTGTGTGTATGTATGATGGCACTTATTAGGTATACACACATATGTACATACACATACACACTCTTTTCTTTGTAATCCTGTACATTTTGTTTTATGCATTTAAAAAAACAGTATTTTGAGGCAGGATCCACAGGTTTCAGCAGATTGCCAACGAGTCCACATTACAAAAAAAAAAAAAAAAAAGAAAGAAAGATTAAGATTCCATGCTCTGGAGTAGAGAGGATACTAAGTTTTATATCATAAAATAAATAGTAATGTCTTTCTTTTTCCTGTTTAAAAATTACTCCCACTGTGTATTTTCATAGGGAGATGTAGTGTTGTTGTGGAAGGACATTCATTTTGGAGCACTAGTCTTGAGTCCTAATTCTGTCACTGAATCACTGAGTGACCTTCATTA
This sequence comes from Antechinus flavipes, assembly GCF_016432865.1. NCBI lineage: Eukaryota > Metazoa > Chordata > Mammalia > Dasyuromorphia > Dasyuridae > Antechinus > Antechinus flavipes. Next base: position 134,189,619 of record NC_067399.1, on the reverse strand, counting down.
AGATGCTTAATCTTTCTGGACTACCGGTTCCTTCCTACTCTATAAAATGAGGTATTCAGATTAGGTGATTCCTAGTTCTATGTTATAGGATTCTTTCAAATCATTTAAACTTTTATTGGTGTTTTCTTGTAGGCAATTTCTTCTATGAATCTTGTGATAAAAAAAACAAAACAAAACAACAACTTTAAGATCTTATGTCATTATGTATCCCTCTTAGCTAAAAGAAAACACAAGGTTCAATATTTTAGAACAACAAATGATCTCTCTGCAAGTGCCTTGGGAAATGTGTTTATTGCTTTTTCTTGGGGGGACTGTCTTTACCATAGAGCTTGTCCAAAATAGTGTAAGAGTCTCTCATAGCTGAAGGCCACGTTGCACCTCCCTCTTGCTAGCAATGAGCACTGTTTGTTAGGGGATTCCATCATGGCAGGGCACTGAAGGAGAAAAAGAGGGTTTTATTTATGTTTTCTGCCAGATATTATGACTTGAAGAAGAGTTATTCCTCGAGGAAATTCTCCTTCCCAGTTCTAAATGATTGGTGCTGCATCTTTTATGTACAGACACATATCTTAATGACTTGGGCATCTGAATTCTTTAGCATTTAAGCAGCCAGTCTTTTATATAAAAGACAAAAAGGATCCACCTTGACTTGATAACTCAATGTGACTCTGACTCAGTCGCACGTGGAATGTGATTAGCATCGAACAAACTGTCCTTGAAACTAACCTTTTTGCCAGCTATATGAAACATCCTGATAATACTTGCTATATACACTTACTTAAAGGTTTATCATAGTACACTGCCAAGCCCTGAAAGCTGAGCATTTGGGTAGCCTGGCTTCTTTTAAAACTATTGATTATGTCATGATTGCTGGAAAACTTCCAATGGATTCATAATCATAGCCTGGAAAGGCATTAAAAGTTACTAAAAGAATAATGTGACTAGGGAATCTTAGCTGTGATCCCTCAATGGTAGTGCTATCCTTCTATTGATTATTTCTAAATTATCTTGCATATAGCTTTTTTGTACATGGTTGTTATCATGCTGTCTCCCACATTAGACTATGACTCCCTTTAAGACAGGGATTGTCTTTTGCCTTTCTTTGTGTTTTTAGTGCTTTGCACGTGGCATATAATAGGCACTTAATAAATGCTTATTGATTGGCTCTCTCATCTTAGATGAGCAATGAATTTTCCTGTAGTGGAGAAGGGTAAAGAAATCTGAAAATTTACTTATTTGGAATTCAACACTAGGGTTATATCTTACAGGAGGAGGCAGTGGAAAGGGTGGGAGCAGAGCAGAAGCTACAAGTCACACTTTAGCTACTTCTGCTTTCCTATTTCACTCTCATATAATGATTCATGGATCCCTAGAAGTGCTAAAATATTCTTTCCTCTCAAATATATGTGTATATGTATGTGTTGTGTGTGTGTGTATATATATCACATATATATAATTATATGATGACATGTGAATGTATTTTTAGAGCACTATACTTATTTCTGTGAATATGTTTGTGTGTATGTATATATGTAAAAGAAAAGATTATATGTATAGTTATGTGATTATATTGTGTAGGATACAGATAGATGCCCACATGCGTGTATATACATAAGTATATATTTGCACACCTGTGCAAATATACGTCAACAAGTTTTTGTATCCATATGAACATTTAGATGGATGCATGTAGATGTACACATGCACATATACACTCAGTGTCCCAAATGTCTTATTTCAGTTTTAAGGTATTTAACCTTAAAATTATGCTGGCTTTGGGGAAATCTCAAATATAATCTCTCTTTTCATCTTTACTTTTGGTCTTTATATTCTGTGTTTTTCTTGGTTATAAATCTTTCTTGTGCCTGGGAAGATTCTGCTGCTATCAGTAGATACAGGCAATTTATGGTAGGGTATGAGTGAAGATGAGGATTTCAGTTTCAGACATGTTGAATTTGATGTTCGGCTGGAACATCGAGGTTAGAATGCTTAGGAGGCAGCTGAAAATATGGGTCTAAAGCTCAAGGGAGAGATAAAAAAGAGTCTACAGATATGAGAGGTTTATAAGTGGTGAGAAATAAGCCATGAGTATAGAAGAGGTCTCCTTTGGAGAGAGAGGAAAGGTAAGAATATTTTAAGAGAACAATTAGTCTTGAAAGGAGGGATCGGGCAGTTGGGAAATGAACCAAGAGATATAGCAGAAAGAAGAGAATTTGGGGAAGAAATACCAAAATACAAAGAATTGGGTAATCTCTGGTATACCTCCTGCAGAAAGGCCAGCAGGAACGATAATTGAGAAAAGATCATTAAATTTGATAGCTGAAATTTCATAAGGTTTTCAAAGAATGGAGCTAGAAACCAGATTGTAGTGAGATGGTGAATAAATAGGTGAGAGGGAATATTACTGTCCTTTCCACCATTCCTGAACCCCTATTTGGACTGCTGTTTAGTCTTTATTTCTTTAGTTTATCCACAAGAATACAGTGAGAAATAGTTATCTACTGCATCCTCTGTGACTTAGGTCATAGAATTAATAAATTGCAGATTTGGGATTCAGACACAAATTCCCTAATTTCAAATCTTGCATTCTTACTCTACTAGAGTAATTGACAGGAAAAACATAAACACATGTGTATATTATATGCAGTCATATATGAGTATGTATATATGTATGTATTTATATCATAAATAGGCGTGTATAATAGAAATTATATATGACTATCATATACAGAGCTATATATGTCTTTTATATATATTATATTTCTATTTTTCTTCTTGATTAATTTTTGGTATCATATGTGTATACACACATATATATGCACACATATATATTCATACATATAAATAGTTTTTGAATTACTTGAGAAAAGTAATAATGTTACTGCTTTAGATATTATATTAAAATATATATCTACTGGGATTGATATTATCAAATGATTATTAATTAAATGTTAAAATTAAGTAATAATATATTAAATAACAATGTTAAATTTTATTTTGTGACAATTGGTCATTTTTGCTGTCTGCTGATACCAGATTGATTCATAACAAATGTCCTTAATCATGAAAGACTAAACTGAGCTAGATTCTCCAACTTTAATTAGCTCTCCATCAGTTGAGTGGTGGATTTCAGGCCATACACATGTGTTTCATTGTTCTTTTGTTGTATTTTTAATTGGTGGTTTTAAAAAATGGGTATTATTCTGAAATGTAGCTCTTAAAGAGCATAGTTCATTGATTCCTAAAGATATTGCAGTGGTGATAATGCGAGCAAATCAAGCATGTCAAAATCATTCAAACACACAGTGAAACAAGATCAGTACCACTAAACAGTAAAAGAAAATGTGGCAAACAACACCAAGAACTGAAAGATTATTGCTGTGTAATAGCCCACTTAATACTCAGAAAACAAGAAATAGCCTTTAGAAGGATCCAGCAGTTGGAGATGTTGTTCATGACACCTTTGCAATGAAGCAAAGATTTCTTGAAGGTAGAAAATCAGTGAAAAGGGTATTTAAAAACAAAACAAATAAATAAACAACAAATTTGTTAACCTCTGTTATGAAGAGGAAAGAAGGATTCTCATGGGCAATATAATAAAAATGCACAAGTACTATAAGTTGCAAAATAGATTTTACTAATGAATCTCATATTTTCATTCATTTCAATATGTCAAAATAATTGACTAAATCCTTACATATGAATATCTTCATCAGCTATAAAATACCACTCAAAAATATTTGGGGATTTTTTTTTAACTTCCAGTTGGCCTGGAAGACATCCTCATTGACAGAAAAATGAACTCTGATAAATATAAGGTCTTCTTAAAACCATAGGGTTAGCTAGGGGGCACAGTGGACAGACCCCAGAACCTAGAGTCAGAAAGACACGAGTCAAATGCAGCCAGGAATCATGTGATCTTAGCTTTTTGCCCCTATTTGCTTTAGTTGCCTCATCTGTAAATTGAGTTGGGAAGTCTGGGTTGAGAAGGAAATAGTGAACTACTTCCGTTTCTTTGCCAAGAAAAATCCAAATTGGGTCACAAAGAGTCTCAAAACACTGAAATGGCTGAAAAACAAAACAAAACAAAAATAATAATCAAAACTGTATAATTATAGAATAATTACATATATGTTATATAGCTAATTTTTGATAAGATTTAAATTATACAAGTTCTCAGATCATTGAAGCATGTTTATCTGTATCCTTTCTAGATCTGACTAGATTTAAAGCTTATTGTGTATTTACCATGTGCCAGGCACCATGCAAATCAGTAAAAATACAAGCAAAAAGAACAATAATCTCTTCCCTTCATGAGGTTAAAATCTATTAGGAGAAGGCAACAAAGGCAAGGTGGAAAAGCTATATAAAGTGTTGGGACAGGTAGAGCTCTGGAAGGGAAATAAGATTGAGCTGGGTTAGAAGTGAACATTATTGTCATGGGTACTTCCACAAATGGAGGTTGAAGAGGAACTCACCAAAAAGAGTGGGAAGCTTGTGAATGGAGTCATTGTCAGTGTGAAGGAGCTACTGTAGATGAAGAGGTGGGAAAGTCATGGGGGTGTTGAGGCAGATTAGCAGTTGAATAAGTTTCTTAACCTTTTATAACCCATATATAATTATAGAAATAATCATATTTTATAATTTTAGAACTTGTCAAAAGGCGATAGAATTATCAGGAAGTCAATAAATATTTTCAAAGCAACTACATTGTTCTAGGCACTGTGCTAAGTTTTGGGGGTACCTATATGAAAAAAGAAAGAGATCCTGCTCTTATAATCTAAATGGAGAAAAGCCATAAAAAGAAGTTAAAAGAGAATGGGGAGGAGAAGATACTTGACAAGGGCATATGGTTAGAGAAGTCCTTCAGAGAAGTCCCAAAATAATACAGCCAGTTAAGAAATGATGACATATCTGAGCTGAGCTCTGTCTTTAAATTGAAGTTTGGACACCATAATCCCATCTTCCTATCAGAAAGGTAGAAGGTATTGAGGTAAGGTCAGCTTCATAATGCCATAGTGCATAGACTGCCAGGCTTAGAGTCAGGGAGACTCATTTTCCTGAGTTCCAATCTGGCCTCAAACACATCCTAGCTGAACAAGTCACTTAATCCTGTTTACCTCAGTTTCCTCATCTGTAAAATGACCTGGAGAAGAAAATGACAAATTGATCTAGTATCTTTGCTAATAAAATGTCAGATGGTATCATGGAGAATTGAACATGACTAGAAAATGATTTAATAACAATAACATTGATGAGGTGGATTAATAAAGCTAATGAGATCTTATAGGATGATGAGGAGCTTCCTAGGATATAGTGCAGAATAATAAAATATGACTTTTTATCATGTGATACATTATGAAATTAAGAAATTTATACAACTGCTAACCTGCTCAACACCCCCATGACTTTCCCACCTCTTCCCTAGTAGTTCCTTCACTCACCAGACTCCTACTCTCTTTGGTGTGTTCCTCCACAGCCTCCATTTGCAGAAGTATCCATGACAACCCTATTCACTTCTAACCCAGCTCAATTCCATTTCCCTTCCCAATCTTTCCCCTCTTTGCACTTCATTTTTCACCTTTGTCCTGTTGTCTTCCCCTTATAGAATGGAACCTCCTTGAGGGAAAGGGGCTATTGTTTTTTGGGGGGTTTTTGCTCATATTTTCAGAGCTTTGCCCAGTACCAAGTTCATGGTAAGTGTTTAATGAGTGCTTTATCTAGTTGAATCTATAAAGGATGTAGATAATATTTGCTTCAGTGACCAGGGAGCTCACATAATTTAAACCCCATTGAAAATTTATGGACTACACTCAAGGCTAGATTTTTTTAAATGGGCTGTTAATGTCCAGATATGTTTTCATAAAGAAGAATTAAGGAATATGTGTCAAAATCTTGTAAGTTCAATGCAAAATTGTGTTTAAGTGCTTACAGCAAAAGGGGGACTTATTTTGCATATTTAAAATGCTTAAAGTTATAAATTTTATTAGTATCCACTGTGTAAGTCAACACATGTAATCATTTTGCTTTGTCTCAAGTGAATTGAACTTTGGAACTAGCTTAATTTCTCAAAGTCTCAGTTTCCTTATCTGTAAAACGAGAGGATTGGACTAAATCATGTTTAAATTCCTTGCCTTCAGAAAAACTCTAACCCCATGATTTTATGACTATTTCCTCTATATACTCCTATGTTATAATATCAGCTTGGTTAGGGATTTAATGATTTGTAATTGACTCTTAATGTGTCTGTATTTAGTACCCAGCTAAGGCATCTGTATTATTCCCCAAAGGCACCAAAAGCATTGGCAGATAGATCTCTAGTATTTGTCTGAATGTATCCAGGGATGTTACTTTGTGATTTAAAGAGAAAAATAATAATAAATAATTTTCATTTTAAGTTTGTTTTTTTTTTAACATGCATATTCTTTGGTCTCAAGAAATACTTCCCCTTCCCTCAAAAAGAAGCAGCTGATAGCACAGTAAATAGAGTTATGAGGCTGAAATAAGGAAAATTTGAGTTAAAAGATGACCTCAGACACTAGTCGTGTGACCTTAGGCAAGCAATTTAACTTTTGCTTCAGTTTCTTTATCTGTAAAATGGAAATTATAACAACATCTATTTTGTAGGAATAGGAGAATCAAATAAAATAACTGTAAAACACTTAGCACAGTAGGTGGTTAAAAATGCTTATTCCCTGTCTTTCTCTTTGCTTTTCTTCCCCTTAAAATGTGAAAATTACATCTTTTTGGAAAACTCAGTTCAACCAGTAATGATTTATTAAGCATCTACTAGATCCAAAGCCCAATGTTAAGCATAGGAGACATATTGGAGTTTGTGGTCTAGTGGGAGTTAAGTTGTGAAGGGAGGTGATATAACAAAGAGACAGATAAGTAAATATAAAATATATGCAACATAATATAAGATAATAGGAGTGAATAAGAACACCAGACAGAGTACAAAAGACCTGAATTTAAATCCTGCTTTAGGTACTTACCAGCTGTGTGATCCTAGGCAGAGATTTAAATAATCTCTCTTTGCCTCAGTTTCTTCATCTGTAACATCTCTACAGGATCATTGTGAGGATTAAATGAGATATCATATGTACAAAGCTTTGTAAACCTTAAAGTAATGGTAGTAGTAATAATGACAAAAATGAAAACTTATTTCAAGTGAGAGTTAACTACTGGTAAAACAAAATAAGATCTCTATGATATTAATGAGAAAAAACTTGGGACTTTTTGAATTTATAGATTATTGACATTCTAAATGAGGTTGGCTAAAATATGTACAGATATGCATAATATGTTTCCTCTTGAATTGTACCATAATTTGTGGTAGGAAGTACTTGATGAATACCAAAATTCTCCATTGCCCTTTCCTTTTCCTAGTACTAGTTTGAAGTTGGGGGAGGGGAAGAGAAAATAATCACCTCCTCCTAAATGTGAAATATAACACACACAAAAAGGAAAGCACTGAATTATGGAATCATAAAATTCCCTGGGCCAGAAAGTACCTTGCAGGTCATCTATCCACTTTAAATCTATCCTACTACATAAAACCCAGAGAGAATGCAATTTCTTATTTAGAAACATTGGAAGTAAAATCTAAAGTGTAACTTAGGAGAATCAATCTAGGAGGAGACAGAGGGTTAATTTGATATATGCTAGAGCTCCTTTGGGAAAATGTTCCCCTCTTTAAATATTGGACAATCTTTGTTTATTTCTTTGTTTCAAATAAAACATTTAATCGTATGAACTCTCAGCTGTGTGCTTGGAAAAATGGAAAAAATCTTTTAAATTGAAAATTAATCCTAGCAACGTGAAATGTCAGAATTGGAACAAACTAATCTCTTTATTTCATATTGGAAATGGAGCCCTTGACATGCATATAATATGTTAGGGAAGTAAAATTAGTAAAGTTGGGTCTACATCCCCATGTAAGGCTGATCCTCCTTTTTTTTCCTATTATAGAAATACTTCTAATTTTAATCATCAGGTGGCAGTAGAGAGAGATACCCCCCTTCCCCAATTCCACCCCTCCCTTTCAGGGTACTGTGACTGTGCTCCATGGGGATTAGAATACTGAATAAGTATTTATGCTCTCATTAGTTACCATCTATCCCTTGATTCAGCCTTGCTTTTTTAGACATACTATACTCAAATGAGATTATATTCATAAAGTACTTAGTACCCTGGTGTGTACTAGATACTATAGAAATATTTATTTGCAGATCAATGAAATTTATATTTTGTTCTGAGTCTCCAGAACTCTGTTTCTTTTTTGAATGTGTATTCAAAAGATCCTAATTTAGCAGGTTTGGTCTTTCTGGAAACAGACATACTATATACACCCATTTTATTCTTTAAAAGAAGCAGTAATTTAATCAATAATTCTTAATGACCAGAGAACAAAATGCTACAGCTCTGTCTTCATCCATATCCTTTTTTAAATGCTGCCTGTTAAGGCAAAACTACGAGGTGGTATCAGTCCATTGTAGCTTAGTGTACCAATTCATTAGTATGCCTTATAATATAAAAAATTGTAGCCCTTAAAAATTGAAAGCCTCGACCAGGATCATGTCATGGTATTCTGGAAGAGTATTTTATCAGGGCGCAGGCTAAAGCATGGTTCCAATATAGACCTGGTGATAAATTATTATTGTCCTTTCCTTTGCCTCCTCTCTCTGACTCTTTTTTTCTTCTGTCTGTTCTTCTTTTTTGCTTTCCCTCCTCTTCCACCAATTCCCAATTCTTTTCATATTCCTATTCTCCTCCATTTGTGTTTAAAGAGGTTCCTCACAAAATAGTTGGGCTTCAAGCATGTTTTTATGCATCCATCTATTTTTCTATCCATCTATCTGTCTGTCTATTTACTTATTTAATATATATATATCTATTGGACACAGCAATTGGAGGAGGCAACCATCTGCTGTATCAGAGAAAGGTTCCAATTTGCAGCACACTGAAGAAACTATAGCTCCTTTAAACACGAAGAATTGAATACATACATACACATACATACACATGAATAGTTTTGAATTATTTCATTATGTGTCAGTACTGAACCTATATGCAACATATGTTTTTGTAATGCAGTGCTTTCTTCATTAAATATGGACAAAATCAAGGATGTAAATTTGATAAAGATATTTTGGCATATTCTAAGGAAAATCAAGTTAGTGGAATATAATGGAAGCATTAGGTTGCATTTCTTTCATTTCTAAAGTGTGATTTTCTTTTCCTTTTTTTTAAAAAAAAGAATAGCTTTTTATTTTCAAAATACAAAGATAGTTTTCATCATTTACCCTCGCAAACCTTGTGTTCCAAATTTTTCTCCCTTCCTTCTCCCCATCATCTCCCCTGAATAGGAAGTAATCCAATCTATGTTAAATATGTGCAATTCTTTTGTACATGTTTCCACAATTATCATGCTGTCTAAGAAAAATCAGATCAAAAAGTAAAAAAAAATGAGAAAGAAAAGAAAAAGCAAGCAAACAACAACAAAAAAAAGGTGAAAATACTGTATTGTTATCCATACTCAATTCCCATAGCCCTTTCTCTGGGAGCAGATGACAGAAGACCATTGGAACTGGCTTACACCATCTTATTGTTAAAAAGATCCAGGTTCATCAGAATAAATCATCACATAATCTTGCTGTTGCTATGTACAATGTTCTCTTGGTCCTACTCACTTCACTTAACACCAGTTCATGTAAGTCTCTCCAGGCATCTCTGAAATCATGCTGCTAATCATTTCTTATACAACAATATTTGAAAACATTCATATACCATAATTTATTCAGCTGTGGGCATCCACTCAGTTTCTATTTCCTTGCTAGTACAAAAAAGGGCTGTTAGTAACATTTTTGCACATGGGGATCTTTTTTCTTTTTTATGATCTCTTTGTAATACAGGCCCAGTAAAGACACTGCTGGATCAAAGGGTATATGCAGTTTGATAGCCCTTTAGGCATAATTCCAAATTGCTCTCCAGAATGGTTGGATCTGTTCACAACTCTACCAATGATGTATTAGTGTCCCAGTTTTCCTACATCCCATCCAATATTTATCATTATCGGGGACTTCCGGGCAAGATGGCGGAGAGGAGGCACACACCCGTGTAAGCTCCACATTTTCTCTCAGAATTCATTTCATTACAAGCCTCTGAATTAATGCTTGACTGAAAAAAACCCCACAAATAGTTACCAAAAGAAGACATTTTTGAAGTTCACCGGGAAAGGTCTGTTTTTGCTCGAGAGCAGGGATGGTTTTAGATGGGGCACAGGCTGAGGGCAGATAGCAGCATCAAGAGCGGGGGAGGCAGCTTACAGCTGAGCAGACCAGATGGAGGTGGGGTGTGATCTCAGCTATCTTGACAGGGAGAGCTTTGCTATAGGATTGGACACTTTGCCCTGGCAGCAAGCCAGAAGACAAGCAGAGAAGCTAAAAAACACCTGGGATGAAGAATACAACCCGGAACAGCTGGAGTCTCTTGGACCTGGCCACCCCTCCCCCACAATGTCTCAACACCTTCTCAGAGTCTCAGAGAGCAGGTGCAGCACAGTCCTGCTGGAGCTTCACTGCTGCCCCTCTCCCCCAGTCTATAGAGGAAGGTCAGCAACACCACCCAGCCCCTTCCCCCCAAAATGGAGTCTTTAAAGCAGACTCCATTTGGGTTTTTTTTTTCCTTTTTTTTCTTTGCTAGTTTGTCTTTGATTCTTCTCTGACAAAATGAGCAAAAAATTGAAAAGGACCTTAACCCTTGACAGCTTCTATATGGATAGAGAGCAGACTCTAAATCCTGAGGAGACTAAAAACAGACTGTCTCCAGGTGAATCCCCAAAGGAGGAGATCATCTGTTCCTCAGCACAGATGAATCTCATAGAAGAAATTAAAAAGGCTCTCACAAGAGAGCTAGAAGAAAAATGGGAAAAGGAGAGAGAGGCTTGGCAAGAGAGTCTGGAGAAGTCATCCCACTCAATTAAAGACAGAGTGGATAAAGAAATCAAATCCTTGAAAAATAGGATTAGTGAACTGGAAACAGAAAATAACTCTCTAAAAAACAAAATTGGCGAAATGGAAAAAAATTCCATGGAACAAAACAACTCAATTGGACAATTAGAAAAAGAGATTAAAAAAAAGTGAGGGAAGAAAATACTTCATTGAAAATCAGAATTGAACAAATGGAATTGAATGACTCAATGAGATAACAAGAACCAGTCAAGCAAAACCAAAAAAATCGAACAATGGAAAAAAATGTGAAATACCTTCTTGGGAAAACAACAGACCTGGAAAATAGATCCAGGAGAGAAAATCTGAGAATTAATTATTGGACTCCCAGAAAAAAACATATGAAAAAAAAGAGCCTGGACACTATTTCCCAGTAATTTATCAAAGAGAACTGCCCAGAAGTCATCGAAACAGAGGGTAAAATAGATATTGAAAGAATTCATTGATCACCTACTGAAAGGGATCCTAAAATCAAAACACCAAGAAATATAATGGCCAAATGCCAGAACCTTCAGACAAAGGAAAATAGGCTAGAAAAACCCAATTCAAATATAGAAGAGCCACAATAAGAATTACCCAGGATCTAGCAACATCCTCATTAAAAGATCGAAGAGCCTGGAATATGATATTCCGAAAGGCTAAGGAACTCGGTATGCAACCAAAAATAACTTACCCAGACAGAATAAGCATCTTTTTTCAGGGAAGAAGATGTCATTCAGTGAAATAAGCGAATTTCACCTATTTTTGATGAAAAAAACAGAACTTAACAAAAAGTTTGATCTGTAAATATAGAACTCAAGAGAAACCTAAAAAGATAAAAATAAATCTTGGGAATTATATTTTTGCTATAAAGATGTATAAAGAATATATGTATACCTTGTTCTAGAAATTAGAGGTGGAAAGGACATTGTACCAGAAAAAGGGTAAAGTGGGGGTACTACATCTCAGGCCTCAGGAAGAGGCAAAGAAAACCTATTATATCTGAAAGAAAGAATGGAGGGGGATGAATATAGTGAGTATCTTACTGCCATCAGAATTGGCTTTAAGAGAAAAAATTTAGACATATTCAATTTATGGTGAAGCTTCTCCCACCTCATTGAAAAATGAGAAAGGAAAACTGAAAAGGGAAGGAATAAGCTAAGCGGAAGGGAATACAGAAACTGTGAGGGAAAGGAATAAGATAGGGTGAGGAACTCTAAGGTGGGGGGAGGAATACTAAAAAGGGAAGACTGTGAGAAGCAAGTGGTGCTCATAAGCTTAATAGGGAAGGGGGGAAGGGGGAAAGAAGGGAGAAAAGCATAAACAGGAGTTAAAAAGATGGCAAGTAATACAGAATTCGTGATTTTAACCATAAATGTGAATGGAGTAAACTCCCCCATAAAGAGGAAGCAGTTAGCAGAATGGATTAAAAGCCAGAATCCTACAATATGTTGTTTACAGGAAACACACCTGAAGCAGGGAGATACATGCAGAGTAAAGGTAAAAGGTTAGAGCAAAATCTACTATGCTTCAAGTGAAGTCAAAAAAGCAGGGGTAACCATCCTGATCTCAGATCAAGCTAAAGCAAAAATTGATCTAATTAAAAGAGATAAGGAAGGGCACTATATCTTGCTAAAGGATAGCATAGATAATGAAGCAGTATTAATATTAAACATATATGCACCAAGTGGGGTAGCATCTAAATTCTTAAAAGAGAAATTAAGAGAGCTGCAAGAAGCAATAGATAGCAAAACTATAATAGTGGGAGATCTCAACCTTTCACTCTCAGAATTAGATAAATCAAACCACAAAATAAATAAGAAAGAAGTCAAAGAGGTAAATAGAATACTAAAAAAATTAGATATGATAGATCTCTGGAGAAAACGAAATGGAGATAAAAAGGAGTACACTTTCTTTTCAGCAGTTCATGGAACTTATACAAAAATTGACCATATATTAGGACATAAAAACCTCAAACTCAAATGTAGTAAGGCAGAAATAGTAAATACATCCTTTTCAGACACAATGCAATGAAAATTACATTCAATAAAAAGCCAGGGGAAAATAGACCAAAAAATAATTGGAAGCTAACTAATCTCATACTAAAGAAGGATTGGGTGAAACAGCAAATCATAGACATAATTAATAACTTCACCCAAGAAAACGACAATAATGAGACATCATACAAAAATGTATGGGATGCAGCCAAAGCGGTAATAAGGGGAAATTTCATATCTCTAGAGGCCTACTTGCATAAAATAGAGAAAGAGAAGGTCAGTGAATTGGGCTTGCAATTAAAAATGCTAGAAAAGGAACAAATTAAAAACCCCCAGTCAAACACTAAACTTGAAATTCTAAAAATAAAAGGAGAGATCAATAAAATTGAAAGTAAAAAAAAAAAAAACTATTGAATTAATAAAACTAAGAGTTGGTTCTATGAAAAAACCAACAAAATAGACAAACCCTTAGTAAATCTGATTAAAAAAAGGAAAGAGGAAAATCAAATGGTTAGTCTTAAAAATAAAAAGGAAGAACTCGCCACTAACGAAGAGGAAATTAGAGCAATAATTAGGAGTTACTTTGCCCAACTTTATACCAATAAATTCGATAACTTAAATGAAATGGAAGAATACCTTAAAAAATATAGCTTGCCTAGACTAACAGAGGAAAAAGTAAATATCCTAAACAGTCGCATCTCAGAAAAGAAATAGAACAAGCTATTAACCAACTCCCTAAGAAAAAACTCCCAGGACCAGATGGATTTACATGTGAACTCTACCAAATATATTTTTTAAATTTTATTTTATTTTATAATAACTTTATATTGACAGAATCCATGCCAGGGTAATTTTTTTACATCATTATCCCTTGCACACGCTTCTGTTCCGATTTTTCCCCTCCCTCTCCCCACCCCCTCCCCTAGATGACAAGCAGTCCTATATATGTTAGATATGTTGCAGTATATCCTAGATACAGTACATGTTTCCAGAACCGAATAGTTCTCTTTTTGTACAGGGAGAATTGGATTCAGAAGGTAAAAATAACCCAGGAAGAAAGACAGAAATGCAAATAGTTCACATTCGTTTCCCAGTGTTCTTTCTTTGGGTGTAGCTGCTTCTGTCCATCATTTATCAATTGAAACTCAGTTAGGTCTCTTTGTCAAAGAAATCCACTTCCCATCAGAATACATCCTCATATAGTATCGTTGTTGCTGTGTATAATGATCTCCTGGTCCTGCTCATTTCACTTAGCATCAGTTCATGTAAGTCTTTCCAAGCCTCTCTGTATTCATCCTGCTGGTCATTTCTTACAGAACAATAATATTCCATAACATTCATATACCACAATTTACCCAGCCATTCTCCAATTGATGGGCATCCATTCAATTTCCAGTTTCTAGCCACTACAAACAGGGCTGCCACAAACATTTTGACACATACAGGTCCCTTTCCCTTCTTTAGTATTTCTTTGGGATATAAGCCCAGAAGTAACACTGCTAGATCAAAGGGTATGCACAGTTTTATAACTTTTTGGGCATAATTCCAGATTGCTCTCCAGAATGGTTGGATTCGTTCACAATTCCACCAACAATGCATCAGTGTCCCAGTTTTCCCGCATCCCCTCCAACATTCATCATTATTTTTTCCTGTTATCTTAGCCAATATGACAGGTGTGTAGTGGTATCTCAGAGTTGTCTTAATTTGCATTTCTCTGATCAATAATGATTTGGAACACTCTTTCATATGAGTGGTAATAGTTTCAATTTTATCATCTGAAAATTGTCTGTTCATATCCTTTGACCATTTATCAATTGGAGAATGGCTTGATTTCTTATAAATTTGAGTCAGTTCTCTATATATTTTGAAAATGAGGCCTTTATCAGAACCTTTAACTGTGAAGATATTTTCCAGTTTGTCACTTCCCTTCTAATCTTGTTTGCATTAGTTTTGTTTGTATAAAGGCTTTTTAATTTGATATAATCAAAATTTTCTATTTTGTGATCAGTAATGGTCTCTAGTTCATCTTTGGTCACAAATTTCTTTCTCCTTCACAAGTCTGAGAGATAAACTATCCTATGTTCCTCTAATTTATTTATAATCTCATTCTTTATGCCTAGGTCATGGACCCATTTTGATCTTATTGGTATATGGTGTTAAGTGTGGATCCATGCCTAATTTCTGCCATACTAATTTCCAGTTATTCCAGCACTTTTTATCAAATAATGAATTCTTATCCCAAAAGTTAGGATCTTTGGGTTTGTCAAACACTAGATTGCTATAGTTGACTATTCTGTCTTGTGAACCTAACCTTTTCCACTGATCAACTAATCTATTTCTTAGCCAATACCAAATGGTTTTGGTGACTGCTGCTTTATAATATAATTTTAGATCAGGTATCACTAGGCCACCTTCATTTGATTTTTTTTTCATTAACTCCCTTGCGATTCTTGACTTTTTATTGTTCCATATGAATTTTGTTGTTATTTTTTCTAGATCATTAAAATATTTTCTTGGAAGTCTGATTGGTATAGCACTAAATAAATAGGTTAGTTTAGGGAGTATTGTCATCTTTATTATATTCGCTTGGCCTATCCAAGAGCACTTAATATTTTTCCAATTATTTAAGTCTGACTTTATTTGTGTGGAAACTTTTTTTGTAATTTTGCTCATATAATTCCTGACTTTCCTTTGGTAGATAGATTCCCATATATTTTATGCTATCAACAGTTATTCTGAATGGAGTTTCTCTTTGTATCTCTTGCTGTTGGATTTTGTTGGTGATGTATAAAAATGCTGAGGATTTATGGGAATTTATTTTGTATCCTGCTATTTTGCTAAAATTATGAATTATTTCTAAAAGCTTTTTAGTAGAATCTCTGCGGTTCTCTAGGTATACTATCATATCATCTGCAAAGAGTGATAGTTTGGTTTCCTCGTTGCCTACTCTAATTCCTTTAATCTCTTTCTTGACGCTTATTGCAGAGGCTAGTGTTTTTAACACATTATTGAATAATAATAATCATAGTGGGCAACCTTGCTTCACTCCATATCTTACTGGGAAAGGTTCCAGTTTTCCCCCATTGCATATGATGCTTACTGACGGTTTTAAATATATGCTCCTGATTATTTTAAGGAAAAGTCCATTTATTCCTATGCTCTCAAGTGTTTTTATTAGGAATAGATGTTGGATTTTATCAAATGCTTTTTCTGCATCTATTGAGATGATCATATGGTTTTTGTTTGGTTGGTTATTGATATAGTCAATTATGTTAATATTTTTCCTAATATAGAACCAGCCCTGCATTCCTGGTATAAATCCTACTTGGTCATAGTGTATTATCCTAGGGATGATTTTCTGTAATAACAGTCTTGAGGAAGACTTTTTCCATTGCGAAGGCCCTTCAGCTCCGATCTCCCTCTGCTAGCTAGCTTCTTGTCGCAGCTGCCCATATTGCTATCGCAATCCTTCTTCACCTTTTCCTTTAACCTGAATTCCTGACTCTGGCTGATTTTAAATACATGGTTCATCACAATTACCTACTCTAAAACTTTATTTTTTTCTTCTCTTATTGCTAAAGTTAACAATTTTATACAATATTGAATAGTAATGGTCATATTGAGCAATCTCGTGTCACTTCTGATCTTATTGGAAATGCTTCTAGTTTATCCCCATTATATATGATGCTTGCTGATGGTTTTAAATAGATGTGTCTGATCATTTTTTTTAAGGAAAACTCTATTTATTTATGTGTTCTCTAGTGTTAGGATGGGTGTTACATTTTGTCAAATGCGTTTTCTGCATCTATTGAGATAAAAATATGATGGTTTGATTATTGATATAGTCAATTATGCTAATAGTTTTCCTAATATTGAATGAGTCCTGCATTCTTAGTATAAATCCTTCTTAGTCATAATGCATTTTCCTGGTGATAACTTTCTGTAATCACTTTGCTAATATTTTTAAAAGATTTTTGCATCAATATCCATTAAGAAACTTAATCTATAATTTTCCTTCACTGTTTTGACCCTACCTGGTTTAGGTAATAGCACCATATCTATGTCATAAAAGAAATTTGGAAGGAACCTTTCTGTATTTTTCCAAATAGTTTGCACTGTACTGGAATTTATTGTTCTTTATATGTGTGCTAAAATCCATTTGTAAATCTCTCTGGCCCAGGAGATTTTTTCTTAGGGAGTTGAATAATAGCTTGTTCAATTTCTTTTTTTGAAAATGGGACTGTTTAAGTAATATATTTATTACTATTAATCTGGGGCAATCTATATTTTGTAAGTATTCATCCATTTCACTTACATTACCAGATTTGTTGACACACAGTGGGCAAAATAACTCCTAATTATTGCTTTGATTTCCTCTTCACTGATGGAAAGTTCTCTCTTTTGATTTTTGAGACTAGCAATTTGATTTTTATTTTTCCTTTTTTTAATGAAATTAATTAAAGGTTTATCTATTTTGTTGTTGTTTTTCATAAAGGCAATTCTTAGTTATATTTATTAGTTCAATAGTAGTTTTCTTTCATTTTTATTAGTCTCCCCTTTTATTTTCAGAATTTCAAATTTGGTATTTAATTGGGCATTTTTAAGTTGTTCTTTTTCTAGCTTTTATTGTTGCATGCCCACATCATTGATCTCCTCTTTTTCTATTTTATTTAAGTAAGCATCTAGAGATATAAAATTTACCTTAAGAAGTGCTTTGGCTGCTTCAGATAAATTTTCATATGTAATCTCATTATTGTCATTCTCTTGGATGAAATTATTGATTATATCTGTAATTTGTTGTTTCACCCACTCATTCTTTAGGATTAGATTATTTAGTTTCCAAAATTTTTTCATCTATTTTCCCTGGCTCTTTATTGCACATAATTTTTATTGCATCATAATCTGAAAAAGATGTATTTACTATTTCTGCCTTTCTGCATTTGATTTTGAGATTTTTATGTTTTCATACATGGTCAATTTTTTGTAGGTTTCATGTACTACTGAGGAAAAAAGTATATTCCTTTCTGTCCCCATTCAATTTTTTCCAAAGGTCTATCATACCTAACTTTTCTAAAATTCTATTCACCTCTTCTTTTTCTTATTTATTTTGTGGTTCAATTTATCTAGTTCTGATAGAGTAAGGTTGAGATTCCCCTACTTGTTTAGTTTTGCTGTCTATTTCTTCTTGCTACTCTCTTAACTTTTCCTTTAGGAATTTGGATGCTATGACACTTGATACATATATGTATAGTATTGATATTACTTCATTATCTACGGTACCCTTTAGCAAAATGTAGTTTCCTTCCTTATCTCTTTTATTTATTTATTTATAATATTTATTATTTATATATCTCTTTTAATTACATCTATTTTTATTTTTGTTTATCTGAGATAGCAGGATCTCTAACCCTCCTTTTTATTTTTTTTAAACTAAAGCATAATGGATTCTGTTCCAGCCTTTTATCTTTACTCTGTATGTATCACTCTGCTTTAAATGTGTTTCTTGTAAACAACATATCATAGGATTCTGGCTTTTAATCCAGTCTACTATCTGCTTTCATTTTATAGGAGAGTTCATCACATTCTTATTCACAGTTAAAATTACTAACTCTGTATTTCTTGCCATCTTATTTCCTCCAAGTTATATTTTTTAAATTTCCTTTCCCCCTTTCCCTCTTCCCCAGTGTTTTGCTTCTGACCACCATCTCCCTCAAACTGCCCTCCTCTTTTACAGTCCCTACTTGAATTCTTATCCCTTTCCCCTTTTATTTCTGCTTTCCCTTCTATTAGCCTCCCCTTTTTTCCCCCTTTCCCTTCCTTCTGCCCTATACAGTGAAACAAGTTTCTATATTAAACGAAATATGTCTGATATTCTCTCTTTGAGTAAAATTTGATGAAATTAAAGTTACACAATACTCTTCCCCCTCCCTTCTTTCCCTCAACTATAATAGGTCTTTTTTTTTGCCTCTCCATATTATGTGTTTTACCCTGTTTTACTTTCACTTTCCTCTTCTTCCAGTACAAGCCCTTTTTCACCTTTAATTTCTTTTTTATATATATATCATTGCAATGAAATCAAATTATATCTGTACCCTCTAAGTATACCCTTAAGAAAGATACAGTTCTCAAGAATTAAATCTATCATCTTCCTGACTTTAGGGCTGGTGCTAGTACCATCTAGCTGCCCCCAAAACTGTTTTTAAAAGGTTAAAATGTTTACACCTCAAACCTTTCCTGAAGTTCTTCCAAAATATCTTCTGCTAGAAATTTGTTAAACTCCTAATATTTGTGGGTTTTGTCACTACAAAATTCATTCAGAGACTTGATCTGCTATTCATTCTGAGGGAAGCCAGAAAGAACTCATAAACCTGTTCATTTTCTGCCATCTTGGTTCCACCCCCTAAAATATGATTTTCTATAGACCTAATATGATTTCTATTAGATTTAGAAATTGTCGGCTGGTTGCTTATTTTCATATCTGAACCATAGTAAGCTGTTCTATGTGAACAATAAAACAGTTTTATAATAATTATTTAACTAGTATCTTCATATTTCCTGCTTTAGTAAAGAACAAAACTTGAACATAATATAACCACCTCCTATGTGCCACATACTATACTAAGTAAGTGCTAGAGAGACAATGAAAAAGAAAACAAATAAAATGAGACAATACTTGATCTTCAGGAGCTTACAATTTAATGGCAAATATATTCCAGAAGAAATAACCTAATTTCATTTTTTTCCATAGATCTACCTAATAAAATTAAATTTCATTTAATTCAACAAATAGTGATTAAGCAATTACTAATTTATGTGGAAAGTACTGTTAATTTTTTTAAATGGGCAATATTTGCTCAGATAAGTATAATACAAGATAAATTGAAGAAGTAAATAATAGCATCTGGAATTTTAGAGAAGGATTTATAGAAAACATTTCAATTGAGGTGCATCTTAAAGGGAAAAAAGATGTTAAGTGACAGAGATGAGAAGGGTAGGCATTCTAGTCATGAGGATTACCTGAAAAAAATCAGACAAAATATTTTACAGAAATTCTATTTTCAGTGTGGTTGGGTTCATCAATGGAAAGTGGAGGTGGTAGTATTTTTAAACCAAACATATGCTTGCCATTATTCAAAGCAGCTACCAGATTTCATTGCCATGCTCAAAAAATTTTTCAAATAGTACCCTAGGATTTGAAAAGGTATCAGGTCCACATGACCTTCAAATGCCAGAGTCCTTACATCTCTAAGAACACAGAAAAGAGGGCAAAAGGCACTTTCATTGATCTTAGAGCATAATTATCACCACCACCACCAAATTATTTACTATGTGCTATTTTTAGAACATCTAGAACTTTTAGGTACAACCAACTCGTAGACTCTCAAAATGGAAGTTCTGGAAGGAAATCACCCATGGAAGAAGAGATCTACAAGGATGAAAGGAGAAAAAAATCTGAGGATGCACGGTATCCAACAAGTGAAGTATAATTGGTTTAATACCTTTCTCAAAATGAAGGTTGTAGGATGAATATAGATACCATCAAGGGATAAGAGAGCTATTCCTCATTTTGGTCATTGACAATACATTTTTAGTTATTTGCTTCAAATATTTGTTTATTGCATATATCTGTTCCACAGATGAAATCTTTGCCTTCCTTATCTGATTTAACTACAAGAGACTTTAGACAGGATTTCTTTTCTTTATTTTGTTTTGTTTTTTCTTGCATTTGGTCAATTGTCTTTTTTAAAGAATTGTTTTCTTCAGTCAATTTTTGTCCTTCCTCTTCTGCTTCCAAGATATCTCTCTTGCATATCTCTCGGTTTTTTCCCCAATTTTTTTTTCTGCCTCTCTTATTTGTATTTAAAATCCTTTTTTACTTCTTCCAAAAAGCCTCTTTGAGCTTGATAACAATTCATATCACTCTTTGAGATTTCCCATGTGACATTTTGTCCTCTTTTGAGTTTGTGTGTTTGTCTTTCTTGTCACTATAGTACCTTTCTGCAGTTATGGTTCTTCTCTTTCTTACTCATTTTCTTTCTTTTTCTCTTTTGTTCCTATGTTGTGACTTTTAAGGTCAAGCTCTGTTCCTGGAGTAAATGGGATCTTGTTTCAAGCTTCCTATGAGTTTTGAGCCTTGGCTTTAAGAACAAGGGCTCCTTGTGGCTGGTGACTTGCTCAAGCCATGGGTAACCCTACCTGCTCTCCAGGCAGTAGCCTGGTTTCCCAAGCTGGCAATTTGCCTTCTGCATGGAAATTGAAACATGCTCCACTGCTTTAATCCTCTACTGAGCCATAACTGAGGGTCTCATTTGCTGATCTGCTATGATCAAGACCCTCTCACTGGCTTTCCTGGACACTGTCTGAGCTGGGCTGAACACCCCTTTCTCCCCAGTCAAACTGACCTTTCTTAAAGTCCTTCCAAACTATCATCAATTAGAGAGTAGTTTCATTCTGTCAGACTCTGTTCAAAGCTCAGTTTCATGTGGTTTTTGAGGGAAACCAGGAGAGTTCAAGCAGCTTTCCATCTTCATTCCATCATCTTGCCTGTGCCCTAGGATCTCTGTAGACAAGTCTTCTTAATCATTTCTGTATGCCATGGACCCTTTTATCAGATTCTGGGGAAACTTATGGACTTCTCAGAATATTGTTTTTGATTGTGTAAAATAAGATATTTAGGATTACAAAGAAAACCAATAATATTAAAATATTAAGACAAGATCACAGATCTTAGGGTAAGAACTTCTAGTCCTAGGTCGTACAGTAGAACTGAGGTTCCTAGAGTCAGTAAGTTTTGAGTTCAAATCCAGCCCTGGACACCAGATGTGAAATCATTTAATTTCTCTTTGCCTCAGTTTACTCAGTGGTAAAACATGGATAACAATAAAACCTACTTTTCCTTCACATTTTTTTGGTCAGGATGAAATGAGATCTACATATAATGTTTGTGAAATTCATGTTACAAATGTCAAATCCAGAATTCGGACACAAACCTTCAAACCTCTAATGTAGTATTCTTTTCCCTGTGCCATGGATTTGCAATAATGTACTGTGTGTACTTTCCATAGTTGAGCTTCAGCAGAAAATAAGACCTTTAAACAGATATGGTAATTATAACACATAATTCTAAATTGAATAGTAGGAAAAGAGGTGACAGAAGCAAATATTCCATTTAGCTTACACCTGGTTATTTTTATATTATTATTTTTAGTGTGTTTTGACACCTCAGCTGGTACATGTATTCTCATCCTGATCTTTATATCCTATATTTTGGGTAGCATAATTAAATTGCTAAAGTGACTTATGTGCCTGGCACATCTGGTACAGGTGGGGGGTGGAGTAGGGAAGAAGATGGTAGCATAACACATATGAAGAGATAGTCCATGAAAAATAATTGTTCACATATACTTTATTTCCAAAGACTGCCTCTCCTCAGAGGAAGCAGCCAGACTAACAGGAATACAAAACAAAATTTCAGCTCTATAGTTATTTTAGTTTCACTTTAACTCTGCCCTCTTTGGGAATTGGCTTGCCTGCAGGAATGGCCTTTGGAAAGCATCCAGGAATAGTACTTTACAAACAAAAATTTTCCATTCAGAGAAATAAGATTATAGTACAATATCCAATAATACCACACTCAGTCATGTAAACACTAATGTAAAGATACACATTTTCAAGTAAATATAAGTAATACAGTTATCATTCATAATAGCAACTCCTTTAGATAGGGCTTTAAAGTTTACAAAGTATTTTTGCATATGATTTTACCTTCTTTGATCCTAAAAACCCCAGGACAGGAATATCTTCCAATTTTAGCAGGAAGGAAGATTGAGGTTTAAAGTGAAGTGATTTCCCTGGTTAAACATTGAGTCAGTACTGAAATTGGAATTCAAATTCAGATCTGCTAAGCCCAATGAGTTTTCCCATTTCTATTTGGTTTTAACTTCTAAGTAAAAAGCCTTTAAAAATTTTTTAGCTTTTTATTTTCAAAACATATGCATAGATTTCAACATTAACCCGTGCAAAACCTTGTGTTCCAAATTTTTTCTCCTTTTCTTCCTCCATACCCTCCCTTAAACAGTAATTCAATACATGTTAAACATGTGCAATTCTTTTATACATATTTTCACAATTATTGTGTTACACAAGAAAAATATCAAAAAGGAAAAAAAAAAGGAAAAAAACCCAAAAAGCAAGCAAACAACAAAAAGTGAAAATACTATATTGTGATCTACGTTTAGTCCCCACAATCCTGTTTTTGAATGTGAATGATTCTCTCCATCACAAGTCTATTGGAATTGGCCTGAATCACCTCATGGTTGAAAAGAACCAAGTCCATCAGAATTAATCATCACATAATTATGCTGCCATGTACAATGATCTCTTGGTTCTACTCACTTAACTTACCATCAGTTCCTACAAATTTCTCCAGGCTTCTCTGAAATCATGCTGATGATCATTTCTTATAGAACAATTATATTCTATAATTTATTCAGCCATTCTCCAATTGGTGGGCATCCTCTCAATCTCCAATTCCTTGCACAACAAAAATGGCTGCTACAAACATTTTTGCACATGTAGGTCCCTTCCCCCTTTTTTTATTATCTCTTTGAGATATAGGCCCATAGAGATACGGTTTGATCAAAGGGTTTACACAGTTTAATAGCCTTTTGGGCATAGTTCCATATTGCTCTCCATAATGGTTGGATCAGTTCACAATTCCATCAACAATATTAGTTTCCCAGTTTTTCCACATCCCCTCCCACATTTATCATTATCTTTTCCTGTCATTTTACTCAATCTGAGAGATATATAGTGGTACCTCAGAATTGTCTTAATTTACATTTCTCTGCTCAATAGTAGTTTAGAGCATTTTTTTTCATATGACTAGAAATGGTTTTAATTTCTTCATTTGAAAATTTTCTCATATCCTTTGACCATTTATCAATTTCAGAATGGCTTGCATTCATGCATTTGAGCCAATTCTGTATATGTTTCAGAAATGAGGTCTTTATCAGACTCCTTAGATGTAAAATTTTTTCTCAGTCATATATACATAAATATATACCATGTGGTTTTCATATAAATATACACAAAATAAAAACAAGTTAATGTGAGAGGTAACTAAGAGGATCAACAAAGCCTTCTTGAAAGGTGAGAGGGCTCTGGTTCCTTTTATTTAAGCTCTACATTTTCTTCCCCCTTCTCCTCCTTCCCCTTTCCTGTCCTTAACCCATAATTCAATAAATGCTAAGTCCCTGGTAATGGAATTAAATAATAGAACCACAACTAGAACCCAGGCATCCTCGATCTGCATTTTTTCTCTGCACCATATTACCTATCTTAGTTACATTATTATCAATAAAGGGCAAAGACCTCGCCTCTCCACCCCCATATCCTTCCTCCTTATGGATCACCACTTTTGTTTGCAAGAAGGAAAGCAACGTCATAGGAAGTTATTGAACAATTCATTTTCATCCTCCAAGCTCAGAGATTCATTGTTAGTATTGATTGAAGGTCTTCATTGTTCAATTTCAGCTGAAGCACCTGAGTCATTTTTCCTTAGTGCAGAGCAGTGTTTGTTACAAGGTTCTATAGGACTATACGTCAATTTTGCTATTTCTAAATGATGTTCTCTTAATACCCAACATCTCTTCTATAATATAAGGAAGCCTCCTGAAAATGCACACATATCTTTCTATATATCTATAGATGGATGCATAGATGGAAAAGTAGATTTATAAAATCAAGAGAAACCTGCCCTTTCATAGTTGGGAGGATTTTTGAAATGGTTTATTCTCCCAAAACTTACATTCTCCCCTCAGTATTACTATTAATCATGGTCTTTTTTTTTTTTTAATATATCCATTGTTCAAAATCACTTTATAGGTAGATGTGATCCTGAAATGTTGACTATGAATTACATTTTTAAAGATTAAATAATATGAGGAGATATCATTATGGAAAAAATTCTGTAGTAAATCCTTTTTGTGCAGATATCTGTCACTCAGTAATTACCTGCTTGATAAATTTGATTTAATTCAGCTAACATTTTATTAAGTTCCTAGTATTCAAAGGTCTGTGCTTGGAGCTTGGGATACAAAATTTTAAAATGACATGGACTTCATCCTCAAGGAGAGTACGGTCTAATTGAGTTTAATTTTCCACATTTAGACCTTTAAATAAACAAAAGATACACAAAAATCTCTGGATCCATCAGGTGTCTTTCAAGTCTTAATGAATTAATAGAAATTAGAATTATTATTATTAATTATACTTATATGTTTGTCAATTTATCAGTAAGCATTTAAATAAATACGACATTCTAAGCACTGTACTAGGTTCTGGGGGAAACAAATATGAATGTGAAATGGCCCTTGTCTTCAAGGATTTCAAATTTTATTGGGGAAAGACATGTATATTTGTAATTTTTGTGGGAGAAGTGTGTGGGGATTCTAACAGTTGCAAAGAACAGGAAAAGCTTCACCTCAAAGTGATATTTTAACTGGAGATTCTAAAAAAAAGTGGTGAAGAGGAAGTGTTTCCAGGTTTGCTTGCCAGCCACAGTAAAGATGTGAAACCAAGAATGGATTCTCTTACATAAGGAACATGAAGGAGCCCAGATTAACTGGATAATAGCGTAAAGAAAGAAAATAAAATACAAGCCTAAAGAGTAGTCTGGGTCAGGGTTAGGAAGAGCTTTGAAGAATGGGTTTGAATGGGGAAAAAATTGAGGAGGGGAAACCAATTAGGAGGCTATTTCAAGAGTCTAGGAGAGAGGAAATGATTGCCTGAATTAAGGTGATGGCAGTTTTAAGAGATATTTCTCAAAGATATTAGTAAATATGACTTTACTGCTATCTATTATGCATGACTGTAAACTAAGAATGTTTTTATGTTTTTAAGTACATTAAAGCCATATCTAAAGTTCTATTTATTATCTATTTAAAGGTCTATTTAAAATATATATTTTTAAAAAACATTCTTGGCTCCTAGTTATACAAAAACAGGAGCAGACCAATCAGGCCTTTGGGCTGTAGTTTGCCAACCCCTATTTTAATGGGTTAACTTGGGAATTAAACTCATTTTTATTATACTATATCTGTAGCAAAATGTGTTCCTGACAGGCACACATCTTTTTTTTTTTTTTAATTTAATTTTTATTTAATAATTACTTTATATTGACACTCGTTTCTTTCCGATTTTTTTTTCGCTCCCTCCTCCACCCCCTCCCCTATATGGCAAGCAGTCCTTTATATGTTGGATATGTTGCAGTATATCCTAGGTACAATATATGTTTGCAGAACCGAACAGTTCTCTTGTTGCATAGGGAGAATTGGATTCAGAAGATAGAAATAACCCGGGAAGAAAAACAAAAATGCAGATAGTTCACATTCGTTTCCCAGTGTTCTTTCTTTGGGTGTAGCTGCTTTTGTCCGTCATTTATCAATTGAAACTCAGGTCTCTTTGTCAAAGAAATCCACTTCCATCAAAATATGTCCTCATACAATATCGTTGTCGAAGTGTATAATGATCTCCTGGTTCTGCTCATTTCACTTAGCATCAGTTCATGTAAGTCTCGCCAGTACTCTCTGTATTCATCCTGCTGGTCATTTCTTACAGAACAATAATATTCCATAACATTCATATACCACAATTTACCCAGCCATTCTCCAATTGATGGGCATCCATTCATTTTCCAGTTTCTAGCCACTACAAACAGGGCTGCTACAAACATTTTGGCACATACAGGTCCCTTTCCCTTCTTTAGTATTTCTTTGGGATATAAGCCCAATAGAAACACTGCTGGATCAAAGGGTATGCACAATTTGATAATTTTTTGGGCATAATTCCAGATTGCTCTCCAGAATGGTTGGATTCGTTCACAACTCCACCAACAATGCATTACTGTCCCAGTTTTCCCGCATCCCCTCCAACATTCATCATTATTTTTTCCTGTCATCTTAGCCAATCTGACAGGTGTGTAATGGTATCTCAGAGTTGTCTTAATTTGCATTTCTCTGATCAATAATGATTTGGAACACTCTTTCATATGAGTGGTAATAGTTTCAATTTCATCCTCTGAAAATTGTCTGTTCATATCCTTTGACCATTTATCAATTGGAGAATGGCTTGATTTCTTATAAATTTGAGTCAGTTCTCTATATATTTTGGAAATGAGGCCTTTATCAGAACCTTTAACTGTGAAAATGTTTTCCCAGTTTGTTGCTTCCCTTCTAATCTTGTTTGCATTAGTTTTATTTGTACAAAGGCTTTTTAATTTGATGTAATCAAAATTTTCTATTTTGTGATCAGTAATGGTCTCTAGTTCATCTTTAGTCACAAATTTCTTTCTCCTCCACAAGTCTGAGAGATAAACTATTCTATGTTCCTCTAATTTATTTATAATCTCGTTCTTTATGCCTAGGTCATGGACTCATTTTGATCTTATCTTGGTATATGGTGTTAAGTGTGGGTCCATGCCTAATTTCTGCCATACTAATTTCTAATTATCCCAGCAGTTTTTATCAAATAATGAATTCAGGCACACATCTTAAAAGAAATTTCTGGGAGGAAAATGTTTCAAAAGCTGATGACTGATGATCTCAGGATTTTCATGCATAACTTTGGATTTAGAATTAGACAGAAAATTTGAATCTATTTAAAAAAACAACCCTCATTGTACAGATGAGGAAACCGAGGCCCATGGAAGTTGTGATTTGCCCAAGAATATAGTAAACATCCACTAGAGTATTGGAATCCACACTCTCTGATTCTAGAGCCAGCATATGGCAGGGTTTTACAGTTTGCATTGTCCTGGCAAGTGAAGTTTTGTGGGAAGGTCTAAACATCAACATCTAACTGCACACATTTCTGCAAGGAAAATATTTGCAAAGCATTTGGAACATTTCAACCATTCCTATTATCTTTAAAAAAAAGTTTTCTACTATGTAGAAACTAAACTTTCAAAAGATGAATTCACCACAGAAAAAATAAAAATACCTTCAGATAGTATGGTGTGTTTGAAGTAGGGGCTAAGAATCAAAATGTTTCCAGCCATGTTGTTTTACTGTTTCCTCTGAAGCCCAAACAAGCAGCTGGCAGTCTACTTGCTAATTTTGAGTACTTAGAGGAAGGGCTGCCTTTGAATTTCATAATCTCATTGGATATAGAAATGGAAGAGACCTGAAAATCATCTAATCTAATCACATAATTTTGAATGAAGGAATGATTTTTTAAAAAGCATTTAAGGACTTTTGTTGGTGGTGGTCGTTTTTCAGTCACGCCTGACTCTTCATGATCCTAGTTAAAGTTTTCTTGGCAAAGATACTGGAATGGTTTGCCATTTCATTCTCTAGCTCATTTTGTAGATCAAGAAACTAAGGTTTAAAATTTTAAATTGATTTTCCCAGAGTCATACAGCTGGGAAACTCTGAGGTCAGATTTTAACTTAGGGGAATTAGTCTTTCTGACTAGAGTCCCAGAACTTTATCTACTGTGTAGGATAGCTATGTAAAACATACACGTGCTGAAGATAAACCCATTTCAAAGTAGCTCCTAGGCAGTTGCTAAATGGAAGAGAGAGAAGGGCAAGGAACAACACATAAAGGAGGAATCAGTTCAAGGTCATAAGGAAAAGCTTAGGGGACCTTATGAGGTAGGGGCAAAGCAAAGGATAATGGTCTTCCTTAATGTTATTTCAGTTAATAAAACTATTTCTAAAACTACATCCATATCTGAGATTAGTCCACATGACAATGCCATTAAAGTCTTTGGGGAAGAGAACAATATTTTTTGGATCTTTAGTAACTATGGAAACTGAGAAAGGGGTTTCAATCCCTGCAGGCACCAGGAAGTATCTCCACAAGTGTTGTGTCCTTCCTTCCATAATAGTTTCAAAACTTGCATTGGAAATAGGACCAGTGATCTGGAATCCACTGCTATTCCTGAGGCTATTCTCATTACTTTGTGTCCGGTTCAAGAGGAGTTGGTGACAGTGGTTTGACTCACTGACCCACCTAGTACAAACTAGAAAGGAGCTCCTTTCTCTTGCTTAATCCTCTTCTTTCAGCTAAACCAGTTTATCTGCTCTATCAGTTGATGTTAATAGAGGAAGCAGATACTCTCATCTGGCCAATGGACCCAGAAGGTTCTAGAGGAGAAAGTGAGGTTGGTGACCTTGCACAGCCTTCCCTCACTTAGGTCCAATTCACTTGTATGTCATTGTTTCCCCTCCCTGATGTTACCATCAACCTTGAGAACAAAGCACAAACACCAACAACAATAGTGGAGATGATTTGCCATTTCTCTCTAGCATTTACTTTCCTTTATGATGTTTGTAGGGGCCAGATCTTGTAATCAGTAGTTACTTGTGAGGGGGTGGAAGGTCTGAAGGATTAATGAAGAATAGAGAAATTAAATAAATTATTCAAAATTAGGTTTGTGTCCAATCACCTCAGCTACACACATGATCAGGAAAATCAGAGAGGATTGAGAATCTTTTGTCAAGAATTCAATTTTTGCTGACCTTATGTCACATTGTTATCACTGTTTTAGGAAAATTGAACATTGAAACCTCTAGAATTGTAGAAAATCTCATTGCTTGTCTGACCTCTCTCCTCTTCCTTCTGTCTCCAATTTATCTCATTCCCAGTCCGCAACACCTGTGTCAGCAAAGGCTGCCCTGCAATTCCTTCAGATGTTATGATTCACTGCTGTGGAGGCTCTCAGAGAATTGAACTGTCGCATAACGCATGAGAGTCTTTCTATGGAAACAACACAAAGATATGTGGGGGAAAAACAACAAATCACAAAGGGAGCCATACCTGCCTTAATTTCACCAGTTTTCATCCTTCTCTATTAGGGTCAAACAAACCAGATTATCTGTAGTCATAGATTGGTTTCTGATTGACCTCAGAGCTGGGGACAGGCTGATTGGTACTTTTCTCAACTATTGCCCTCCTTACAAATCAATTGTCCTATCATGTTACTGATGGCAACAGTAGGCAACAGAACTGGGACTTAATAGTGCTCATAACACTCTACCACAACCAGCTCAAGCTGCTGTTCTAACTATGCCCAAACTTGAGATTTGCCTAACAATACTTGAAAGAAATATTTCCATTTAAAAATGTCTAGCAACAGAACTCCAAACAGCTTTGGACTGGTGCAGTTCCTCTTTATCTAAAATTTATTTATGAAAATAGCATCTCACTTTGGAAATTTATAGCTGTACTTTGGACCTGCCTTAAGAAAGAAAGAAAATTGGAAAATTTGAGTTTGGCAAGTTTTTTTTTTTTTATTTTTTTTATAGAATCTGATGAGTACTAACTGTTAGACTCAGGTAGGTAACAGATGGATGATGCAGTGGCACAATCATTTCAGGGATGCCAGCTAACAGTGTGTTACATGCTTTTAAGTAAATCATCTTACTTTAATATTTTAGGAACAACAGACTTAATCCCTCTCCATTTGTAGTTATGTGTGGAAGGTATTTGTCAGCGATCATAGGCTTATTCCTGTGTGGGCCAGCTAGCTTTGTACAATTCCAAGTCCCACAAATTACCTTCTTATCTCTCTGACAAAGGCATATTTTATTTACAAGAGGGAGCCCTTTTCTTGATAACAACAAAAAAAAAAAAAACATTATTTTATGATCCCAGCATGATCTGTAACTATTCAGGTCAATGTACTAGATACCACATGGAGGATTTGCCTTAATAGAGAAACTAACCTGGAAGTATACATACTTATCTTCATGAAGAAAGAAGAGGATGAATATGTCAGAGGATTGCTCTTGGGAATTGATGAATTGATATTCATGTCATATAAGATGATTACTTTTTTCTATTTCATAAAATAGTGCCCTCTGGGATTTTGGATAACCTGGAAACTGACACATCAGGTGGACCACACTTTCATGGCCTAAGTAGATTATAGGTAAATTATTATATTTGTACTCCTTCATATTATTATTTGATAAATGATAAACATACCTCTAGATTAGTTACTCTAGTAAGGCATAGAGGTACATTAACAAAAAGTCATCCACACAGCAGGTTCCTTGGATACACTGCTCTATTACATGGATATATCGGACAGTCAGTCAATAATAAGTATTTATTAATTGCTTACTATGTGCCTGGTACTATTAAGTGTTGAAGATGAAAAGAGAGGCAAAAAGACAGTACCATTTCCCAATGATTATTGACACAATTTGTTACCTTCTTGACTGACACATAAATTATCCTGCTTGTCTGATTATGATTATGATAAAAAATATAGAAGTTTAAAATTTCTTCTACCCCCAAAATCTCGAAACCAAACTAAACTGAAGTAGACTCAGGTATGAGTATAAGGTTCATTGACAGTCATTGGTCTGAGACAAGAAAGCCTTCATGGGACTTTACATGGTACCTACCTAGCTTCAAGTTTTGAATGTACAAAAAGATGATCCTTAGTCAGTGTCGCTATTTTCTTCTAGACTGAAAACACAAGAGAGAAGATGTCTTCTACACTTTATATTAATTGGATTGTGTATGTATATGTATGCGCATGGTCAAACAGCCTAGGACATCTGTCTTGTAGAAATGAGAAGACATCCTAAAGCCTATAAAAATGCACACCTGCATCTTCTGGATTAGAGTCAAATATTACAATACAGGTAATTCAGAAAAGGCTTTGTAGCTTTTAAATCTCACTCCTCATAGTCTAATTCAGACAATCATTTTAGAAAAACAAAACTCAGGCATTGTCAATGGCTCAAATTAAAAGCTACCTGCTTTCTGACAGTACTTTCCACTTTGTGACAAAGTGTGAAGCTTAAATAATCATATTTCTTAAAAAATTACTCATCTCTCATATGTGTTGCTGCATATATGTGTAAATTATGCATACAAATTGCATCATTTTCTGAAAAATACAAATCCTAATAACTTCCATGTATAGAGTGCTTGAGGTTTTCCAAACACTCTACCCATAAGAATGCTGTGAAGCAGGTAGTATAAGGGCCCTTAACCATTTTATAGATGGAGATGCTCAGAAGCTCAGATTTGTGGTATTATGTATTTCTCTTCAGTATGTGCTTATTCCAATTCTTAAAACAAATGCCAGTGTGAGTCTTATTGTGCAATGGGGTTATTTGACCCTTCAGAGCACCTTACCCAGTATAAGGCTAGACCAATATAGCCTAGGTGAACTGAGAAGATGCTGATTTTACCATCTTCAGTAGCTAAAGTTTATTTATTTCTGATGTTGATAGTTGGGTCTCATCTTATCCACATAGTCTGTACCATGGTAACAGCAACACACCTGTGGTATAGTGTTCAGGATTTGAGATACAATCTGTAGCATTAGAACAGAAAAAACCTCTGTGGTACAGATGGTTCTTGAACCCATGATCCATTCATCACATTAATCAATTAAAAGCATTACCAAATGTCCCCAAACTTTTGCTTCTTCAATTCCTCAGACACGACCTTGATTGTGTAAATATGGAGCTTCCAGGTTTTTCCTATATAATGGGGATGTGAAGATGGACAGTGCACATTGAATGCACCAATGTTTGATCCACTTTGTTCTACATTATTGGTGGCCTTTCACAAATATGTGGCCAAAGAGCATGAACTGGGTATGCAGGTACTATTTCAGCTCACATTCCCATGAGCCCTTCTATTCTCTTCAAATGTGCACAGATTGTGAGCCACATTCTCCATTATCTTTATGATTAAATGTAAACTTCTTTAAAATCTTTTTAAAATTAATTTTTAGTGAACAAAAGTTTATTTTCTTTCCTTCCCACTCCCCACCCACTTAAAGGGAATTTAAGAAAAACAGCAAGAAACCACACAACATCTTTGCATTGTTGTTATTTTCAATAGTGTTGACACTTTATAATTCTTTGAAGTTTGTTTCTTGGTAAAGCTACTGAAGTGGACTTCACCAGTGGATAAGGGCAAACAGAGGCTAAGTGACTTGGCCAGTGTCACATAAGCACTCAGTTTCTGAGGTTGGATTTGAATTCAAGCCTTCCTGACTTCAGACCCATGGCTCTAACCATTGAGCCAACAAGCACCTCCACATGACAACTCTTCAAAAACCTGATTTACAGCTATCATGCCTGCCAGCTCTTATCCCAACCAATGTTTCCTACTTTCAAAAATTAACATTCCTAATCTCTTCAACTGATCATCACATGGCATTGCCATAAGGTCATAATCCTCTGGACTCAGCTTGTCAATTTCTTATTCTAAAATATGAAATCCAGGACTTAATATAGTTTTTTTTTTTTTTTTTTAGAGATACTATCTGAGCAGGACAGAGTGCTGAGCGACTATCCCTTATTCATTGTGTCATGGTAGACATTATGCCCACAGATTCCCTGATATACTTTATAAGGAGGTTGATTATGATGATGATAACCTTTTTCTATATTATGCCTTAAGGTTTGCAAATCACTTTACAATAAGCTAGTGCTCATTTTATCCTCATAACAATTCTGACAGGTGCTATTATTAACTCTATTTTAAATCTAAAAACTGACAGACAGAATTTAATTGGTTTTGCCCAGAGTCACACAGCGAAAGCTGGATTTGAATTGGGACCCTCCTCACTCCAGAGGATCTCTATCCAAAATAGTACTTAACTTCCTAGATGACAAATCATTTAGCTAGAAAATTAGTTGATGTTAACTTAGAAGACTCTGACATAAAATCAAACCTAGAGTTTGGAAATAAAGTACATTTTCTAAATAGAAAGGAAATAAGAAAAATAAATAACCTTGTATTATTTTTATACTATCAAGCCTTGATTTTTCTCAATTTCCTCTTGTGGAAAAGGAAGTTCATGTGGAAGATAGAGGACCAGCAAATATGGTTTACTATGAAATTTTTCATATACACACATATACATACACAGACACACATGTGTATATATGCACACATATGTATATTGTGTGTATACATATATACATGTGTGTGTAGATAGATAGATAGATGTATTACAAAGTCACAATTCAAGTTGGTGCTAGTGTATTTAAGTAATCGTTTAATCTAAGAAGCTAACATGAAAGGAAGATCCCATCATTTTGAGATCAGAAATTTTGTTTGGGAAATCCATGTTAGAACAGTAATAACTTTTTTTAAATGCTGAGGATTTGTCTGATTCAACCCTGTTTCCCATAGCTTTAGACTTTTTATGATTGGTACTGGTGTTCCCTGATTTGTGCTCCTTTGCCAATATGGTGCATAATACTGCTGATTCAGCCCAACCCTTCTTATAGGGAAGCTTCCAAACCAAAACAATGAGAGTAGATCCATAGCAGAATGAGTATTCAAGAACAAAGTTAGATTAGCATGGTGGTATTTGATTCATCATACCTGGACCTTTCTCAAACTTAAGCAAAAGTTTTTAGTGATTGTAAATTTATAGAGATATTTATTGGAGCAAGAGACTCACTACTATGGCCACATGATTTTATCTAGCTATTTTGATATGAAAATTAATTGGAACTTGCAAGGAAAAAAAAAGGGAAGAGTCAAACATAATAACAAA
The DNA here is from genome assembly GCF_016432865.1 of Antechinus flavipes. Lineage (NCBI taxonomy): Eukaryota > Metazoa > Chordata > Mammalia > Dasyuromorphia > Dasyuridae > Antechinus > Antechinus flavipes. Next base: position 134,155,085 of record NC_067399.1, on the reverse strand, counting down.
GCAGAAATAAGAGATTAAGGCTAACTATTGAAAAGTGATGATGAGCTCAGTTTTCAATTCAACAGGCATTAATTGACTAAGTATACAAGAAACAATTCTAGGTGCTGGGGATTCGACAAAAATAAATATAATCCCTTCTTTTATGGAATTTGCATTCTACTCTTTAGATCCAACATGAACACAAATTGATTTTCATAAATTGAGGAGAGAGCTCTAACAACTGTTAGCATTAGGAAAAAAAGCTTTTCACAATTGATCAATAAACCAATTAATGCATATTAAGTATCTATTCTGTCAAAGGCACTGTGCTAAACCCTGGGCATACAAAAGTGATGCATCTGAGCTGAACCTTGGAAGGAAGACTAGCACTCTATTCTTGAGAGTCAAAGTGAAGAGGAAGGGCATTCCAGATATGGAGAAAAGATTATGTGAAATTAGACTGGAATATTAAGGGAAAGTTATTAGGTCTGTTTGACCAGAACATAGGGATTCATGGGGTCAGGTAATATGAAATAAAAATAAGAAAGGATAGCCTTATATAACAAGCCCTGGATCTTAGGGGCAAGAGGAGCCCCTCGAAGTTAATTGAGCAGAGTATATCTATGATCAGATCTGTGATTTAGTAAGTTCATTTTGGCAGATATATGAGGATTTTATTGGAGACGGCAGAGTTTGCATCATGTATATAAATGTATTGTGGTACATACACTATCTTAGATACTAATGGCACTTATTCACTATAGAAAAGTAGTAGACTAAAGATATATTGTTCTGCCAGTATTAGAGTACTATTTTGTGCAAAAATTTAGTAATCTACAATAATTATTGTTCTTGGAGATTACAATTTAGAATTGTGTTTTACAATGAGTACTATATGCATTCTTCTAACACTTAAATAGTTATAAAAATGAATTGTATTCAATAAATGCTTTTTATGTTTTTGCTATTTGAGGGGCAGTATGCTAGTGGCTAAGAATGCAAAGACAAAAATGACGTCACTATCAGTTTAAATCAGGAGCTTATATTCTGCTTGAAATAATTTCCCATGTGTATTATTTCTAACACAGCAGTGTGTGTTGAACCAGAAGCTCCATGCTTAGTGGAAACTCTATGAAACAGAAAAATTGCTAGGTCACTTGTTAATACTGCATTTTCCCAAGTGCATCAATGACATTTTTTAAGGACTTAGCATCTTTTTTAAGCTTTCCCTAGAGTTTGTCCTTGGCAAATTGAAATATGGGAAGTTTGCTTTCAGAGTTGCCATTTTTCTCCTTCTAGTACCTTTGTGGTTTCTTTTTCCCACTATTCTTATTTCTTCCTGGTATACAATGCCTTTGTACCTCCCCATCTCTCTGTGGGTGCTCTCAGCATTTCTAGACACTCATTCACCACCCTGTTCTGAATCTAAATCAACATGACAACCCATCTATGAGGATTTGTATTTAATGTCTCATCTCTAATGATGGACTGAAAGATTTTTACCCCCTGCTAAATGTGAAATTTCAGTCATCAGAATAGTGTATCTTTACATTGTGAATGTTTGGTGAGTATTTTGAAAAACCTTCCTGAGACCCTCAAATGTTAATCATTTTAAGTCACAGCCCACTTCTATAGTAAGGTGTGTCAGACTCTAGACATTGACCAGCTGTCAAAGGGACCAGAAAAAAACTCCACACGAACCTCTCTTGCTGCACAAGATCATACATAGCTGTCCTTGAAGGATGATGGTACCAAAGTTAAACTTATGGAGATAAAATGAGTCAGTTATAGTTTTGGTTTCCCTTTTTGATTCTCCAACAAGCTTGGGGCCTTTGTATTCTTTTCATGTAGCCCTGGGGCAGTATTTTCCTTCTTTTTTCTCAATATTCTTCTGAGTTGTGTGTGTGTGTGTGTGTGTGTGTGTGTGTGTGTGTGTTTTTCTTTTGGCATGATAATAAGGCATTACACATTAATGCTTTGTTCTGAGTCACTTTGTCCAGACCTCAGCTAGATTAGAAGGCCTGTATTTTATAAAATCGCCCATTTAGCAGGGTTGGCAGTCTTTAAAAGTCTGAGTCAGCCAGAATGTCATTAACTTTGATCCCGTAGGCTGCTTTTCCCCATGAGGACTCTTGCCCTTTATTGTCTGTTTAAAATTGGTTCCATTTCGAAAATTACCTGAAGCTAATTTTATTTCTCTTTGTCATATCACTGTAGTGACCCCCATCTACTATCCACACCCTTTCTTTTTTCCCTTCCCCCCTCCCAAACACACTCACACTTAAGATTTTGGCTGTCAAATATAGCCTCAAGGCAAGGGTGAAGGAAATGTAGGTTCTGTATTTCACAAGTTCTTCCTATGCTGAAGAGAACTGTAAAGTTTTTCTACTTGATTTCTTTTTTTAAAATTTTTATGGATTTTTTTTTTTGCTTTTGCATTACCTTCATTTCCCAATAGATCTCTTCCTCGTCTTCTAGCCAGAGAGACTTCAAGTATAATATACAGAAAATAAAAGTTCAGTAAAACTAAATTCACAGCATCAGCCAAGTCCAAAAGTGCGTGCAGAATATCATACATATAGTTTTCCATTTGTGTAAAAGGGAAGGGAACAAACATTTATTAATTACTTACAATATGCCAGGCATTATGCTGAACACTTTCATTCAATCTTTATAGAAATCCCAGTAGTTAGGGGATATAAAGAGCCTCATTTTACAGTTAAGGAAATTAAAGTTAAGTGACTTGCTCAGGATGACACAACTTATTGGTGCATTGATTAGAATGCTGATCCTTGAGTTGAGTCAGCCCTAAAAAGAGGAAAGAGACAACTTCTGTTTCTCCTTTGGGACCAAGTTTTCACAGGATTCAATTTTGTTTGCCACATTGTTATTGTTCCTTCCATTTCCATTGCTGTGACTGTTTTCATGATTCTGTTCATTTGACTTAACATTAGTTTATATAAGTCTTCCCAAGCTTTTCCTTATTAATCATATTCATTGTTTCTTACAGCACAAAAAATATACTGTTACATTTATACACTGAAACTCCTTTACCCATTCCACAAGTGAAGAGCATCGGCCATGTTTATGTTTCCTTGTTACTACAAAGTATGCTAATGTAAAAATTTGCACTGGGAACCTACCTTTCTTTTTGCCCTACATTCCTAGGACTTGTGCTTAGCTCTGGGTCAAAGGGTATATGGCATTTTTGTCACTTTGTCAACATAATTCCAAATTATTTCCTACGCTTTTGTTCCTTTGGTTTCTAAAAATCACATTCACAAACGTAGATTCAGAACTTCAAAATGTAAGAATTGGATGAGGGCTCAGTTTCCACATAAAAATGAAGCTGAAATCCAAGAAATGAAAACTAAAAGTTAGGTTGATATGTAACAAAGGAAACAAAACATATAGAGGGAAGTCATAAATTAGAATAAGAAACATGCTACAGGTACATGCAGAAGAGATGTATACATATCCAAATAATCCTGCCAATGGGAGATACAATCAGAGGTAGGGATTTATGCTCCAGTAAGGGAATTAAGCCCTTCGAATGGGCTAAACATCTGTAGTACCCCAGCCAATATGGGAAATAGGGCAGTGACTTGCATTTGGGATAGGGTAGGAACAGAGAATAAAAGGTTATGATTTTGTGCTTTAAGAATGTGCCTGCTAATTTAGTTACCCACTCTTGCAAGAACATAAAATAAAGTCTTTCCTAGATTTATCTGTCAGTGGAGTTCTTGAGAAGATGCTTGTGTCTCACCAAGGGTTGGCATCCAAAAGCATTGAGATTAGAAGAAGGGAGAGGTCTTCCTCTAACTGGAAGTATTTGTAGAAAACATGAAAGATTTCCATTAAAATAACTGAACAAAACACATAGCATAAACTACAATAAACTCAATGAAATTAAAATTGACCCAAATATGCCAGCCTTTTCTGAATGATTTCTTAAGCCCCAGATTCCAAATGCCTATGTTAATACGGATGCCATTGCATGAGACACTAACATTTGAATGTCTTCTTAATTCTTCAGGAAGTAATTGAAAACTCCTTCCATGGGTCTGTCCCATTTAACTACATTTTCTCTGGGTTCTTTTTTCCATTCTTTCCTTTTTTTCATTGGTTTTAAAATTTTTAGGAAACAGCATAACTATCTCCCAACTTTTGGGGCTTTATTGCCCCTACAGAGTTATAGGAGTCAGCTGAAAAAATGTGAAGGCAATGAAAACTGACCCACTGTTTGCCCAAAAAATCAATTATGGGGTCCTTCTGATTGTGTTTGTCAAGGCCAATTGCGCAACAGCATAAGACATGAGAGTTAGTTGTACTTTGGAGACAAAAATTTGACATTAAAATCACAGATACTGGGTTTTTAGTAAACCTCAACTTGTTGTACATTGTAGTACCCTCTGTATCATGGAATAACTTTCTCCACCATAACCAGGTACTACATTGCAAGGCTTTTTCTTGTAAAATGGGAGTGGGGGAGCAGTAAGAGCATTTCTAGTTTTCTGAGAGATGTTTCTGTATCCTTCAAATTGATCTAAGACATTTGTTTATCCTTACCAGGGTTGGGTTTTTTTTTTTTTTTGTGAGATCCCTAATACATGGACAGTGAACTTTCTCATCTATGTCTGTATCAATGGGTGTCTGAAACAACTTGGGGGCCATTAAAATTCCACACGACAAGACTTCATTAATACACAACTATGCTAAATGCACTGCAGCAACTATAGAAATTAAGATGAAAAGGAACTTTGTTTTTACGCGTGTGTGTGTGTGTGTCTGTGTGTGAATGTGTATCATTAATACTTAGCACAGTGCCTGACACATAGTAAGCTTTCAGTTGTGAATGTTTATCCTTTATCAGGAGGATGATGTCTTAACTTGTAAGTGAATTGGATTTAAAGAGAGGCATGGATGAATAAAGTCATAAGCTCACATTCTCCTCCACTGTCATTTGTGTCCAGTGGCAAGACATTTCAGGATAACTAGAGATGGTCCCAGAATCAATGGGGAGATCTTGACCTTTTTAACCTAAGATCTTTACCAGGTTTCAATTTGTTTGAGGCAACATCTATTCAGTGATTCAGTGATTTAGACCGTAAGAAATCTAGCAAAGGATGGCCTTGTTTATATACTTAAAGAAAAAAAAATCATTCTTAGTGGAAGACCCGTAGAATCCCTGGCCAGAACTGAAACCATTGCTGTTTACATTCACTTTGGGCCACCTAAACAATGACCAAGTGACTTGGGAGAAGACCTACTATTGGCTAGTCAGTGAGAGCCAAAGTGATTTAGGTATTCAATAGTTTGTTGATTGACTGACTTCACAACTCAGTAAGTATTGAATGTAAAAGGATGTGTAGTAGAAAGAGAAATGGATGTAGAGGAAATAATGAGATTTCAAGAAAGCAATTATAGATTCGAAAAGTGAGGCACATAGCAAGGAATTTACAATGGTGTACAATGGGCCTTTGCCAAAAAGCACCTTTATCCATTAGAAAAGGTCATGGACAAAATCCAAAGGTGATTCTGTGACATACTTTGGAAAAGGGTGGTTTTTATAGACAAAAGGAAGGGGAGAGAAATCTGGAAAGACTTAGGGAGATAAAAGGATATTTGAAGGAATCCAGGAATTGGGGAGATACTGATGGATAGTATTAGGGAGGAGTTGGAGAGACACTTGATAGAAGTTGGAGAGATAAAGAATGCTTGATAGAATCAGGGAGGAGTTGGGGAGTTCAGATGATCTGATTAAGTAATGTCAACCTTAGGAAGAGAACAAGCTAGCTTGAATTCCCATCAGAGAGAAGTCTGGGTTTTAATCCTGGTTTTGCTACTTACTAGTTTTGGGGTTAGTGTACTAACTTCTGTGCTTCAGTTTATAGAGCAATGAAATGGGAATGATACTATTCTGACTCCCTATCTAGTAGGGTCAAAATGATCAAAGCACTTTATAAACTTTAGGAATGCAAAGAGATGTTAGTATTGAAGGAGGAATTTATTTGAGAATTAAATTAACAGAAGCCCTTTATTGTCTAGTTGGGGAAACTGGAACTCAAGAGTGATTAGGAGACTTGTTGAAAGTCTCACTTTAAAGCAGTGACCCAGGTGTCCTGACTTTTAGTCCTGTGTAATTTGCAGTACTTTCCCCTGGAACAAAACAATCTAAGAAAAAATTTGTAGCCTTTCAAACAAGATTTGTATTCTGATTCTGGCATGTAGGAGACAGGAAAAGTGGGAGGAGTAGGCAAAAGGCAGAAAAAGGCTTCTTGTAGGTGATAATTGAGTAGATAGCAGATTATAAAAGTTAACACTAATGTTTAATCAGATATTTACTCAATTATCAGCTCAACAAAGAACTTAAAGTGAGGTTACTCAGTTGAAGGAAGGGGTAGGTTTGATTGATCTTTGGAGGAAGGGGATTTGAAGGCAAAGAAGGCCTTAGATGAATTATGACAGTTAAGGATTTTCAAAAAAGGTAGAAAAAGGCACTGTGAATGTGGAGGAGGGGAGACTTTGAATCCTCAGAGGTAATGAAAGAAATGCTAATTAAAAGGCAAGAATCTAATGCAAATTACCTTTTTTTCAGTTTTGAAAAATACCCTGGTAGTAATGGTTCAGGTGCCATTAAATATCATCTCCCATACTACTTTGCAACAGCTAAATTCTAGCTACTCCTAACTATGGCTAAGCAGACCATTCAGAAATTCCAGTCTATCCCCAGCTCTTCATCAAAGCTCTCTTCTGATGTTTCAGCATGTTATTGAGAGGATCTTCTGCACCCATAGACAAGGGGCATGGAGTACAAACCCTAGCAAGTTCTCCTAAGATGGAAGGCCTTTTAGTAAGACTGAAAAGTGTGCTTTTACTATTTGAGGACCAATCAGTCAACCAAACTGTAAGCTTTTGTTAAGTGTGTGTCAGGCAATGATTTTGATACTGGATATACAAGTACAGTAAATGAAACAACTGTTCATACACAAAAAAATTGCACTCCAATGGGGAGGGGAGAGAATATATGTATGTGTGTGTGTATTTACAAATAGACTATAGAGAAATTTTATAGATAGATAACAGATATTTATGCATAGACATATAGTTATTCTATCTAAACTAGAGATAATATATATACCCATATTTACATATGTTCTATGTGTGTGTATGTGAAGTTAGGGAGGAAGGACACTAAGAGTTGCAGGGTACAAGTCATTTTTCATGTAAAATGGGATATTTGAGCTGCTTTTTAGAGAAGAGAAGTATTACTGAGGAGGAGCACTGTGCATTCTAGACATGGGGCTACTCAGATGCAGAGATGAGAGATGTCTAATGAGGCATGGGAAGAAGGCCAAGCTTAGCACAATGTCTGGCACATAGTAGGTACTTAATAAATGTTTATTGACAGAGTGTGGCAGTGGCAATAATTGGAGTAAACAGAAAGAGAAATTGGCACCAGTTGATGAAGTGCATTTAAAAACTAACCCAAGGAATTTGTTATATCCAGAATCAAATATAAAATACTCTCTTGGGCATGCTGAACGTATCACAAATGGCGTACTATCAGTCAGCTGAAAATACAGTCTTCTTAATTTTACTCCCTCCATGTATATTCTACAATCTAGCTGCAATGGTCTTTGAAGTCGACAATTCATCTCAGCTCCTACTCTACTGGCCATCCCCTGTGCTTGGAACACTCTTCCACTTGTTTCCTGGCTATGCAGGATTCTTTCAAAACTCAGTTAGATATCTATCTTCTGCTGAAGTTTTTCTTTCCACTCATTCTGCTCATACTGCTAGTATCATTCCTCTGAGATATACTTCACAAATAAATGAATGAACAAATGAATGAATACACACATATAATGTGTGTGTGTGTGTATGTATGTATGTATGAATATAGTTTCTATCTTGCATGTATATAGTTATTTACATATTGTCTCCCTCATTAAAATATGAGATTCTTGATATCAAAGACCAGTAAAGGCTTAATAAATGTTTGTTGACTGGCTGGGTTTAGATCAATAAAGACAATACTAGCTGAGTACAGAGAAGCTCATTACTAGAAGATTTGGCATCAGATAATGGATTTATTTGTTTATTTATTTTTTGCAACAGCAGCTCATGAAAATGTCTAAAAAGGCAATAAGGGGTTGCCATCTGCATTGTTGGACTTTATACCGGTCCTTGCAATAACTATGTATATTTTATGTTCAGAAGAATATGGAGAGCACTAATTTCAAAGCATAAATGATAATGGTCATTTGGTCAAAGGAACATTATTGATCTCCTGAAACAATCTGGCCCTGGACCAGATGCCACAAGGGAATAGCCAAAAAACCCAAGTCTGCATTCAACAATAACACACATAGTTTCTGAAGTTGGTTAAGAACTTTATCACTTGAGAGGAATTCTGGGAGGAATTTCTGGGAGGGGAGAAAAATAACTATTAAATGACTGTGTTTGTCCAGAACATGATTTCTTATGGGGGCTTAGAGAAGGAATACATTAGGCAAGAGAGTATATAGTAGTCATGACTAAATGGGCTGATACTGAGGCCTAATTAGAAAAAAAGTGAGAGAGAAAGAGAGAGGGGCTGGTAAGGAGAGAGAAGAGTAGAAAGGAGAGTGGAGAGAGAGGAAGGGAGGGAGGGAGAGAAGGGGGAAGAGAGGAAGGGAAGGGAAAGGAAAGAAGGGAAGGAAAGAGAAGGGAAGAGAAGAAAAGGGAAGGGAAGAGAAGGGAAAGGGAGGAAGGAACCACAATACACATGCAAGCTATATGCTGGATAAATAGGAAATAACAATTTTTCTTTAGGAATTAGGAATTTAGAAGGAAGGTTTCTGATAAAAGATGAGATTTTAGTTGGAACATAATAAACACCAGAAAGGTCAGTATTCAGAACATGGCATGGGTGATAGAGAAAATGAAAGGAGGGAGAGATGGAGTGCTTAGGGTAGAGAGAAAGTCATACTGACAGGACACTGGAGAGGAATCAAAATGACTGATCCCTGCCTGCTCAGCACATCACTGAAATATCAGAAAAAGAATCTAAGATGGAACCTTTTGAGCCTAATCATTAAATAAGTGATGGCATTTATCATGGAGTCAGAAACCCTAAAATTAAGAATTCTTTATTATACAACAGCTGCATGAACCTGTATATGTGACTCCCTCATCAGTGAAAAGTTGTTCAATCATTTCTTACTCTCTGTGACCCAGTTGTCGAATTTTCTTGGCAAAGATACTGGAGTGGTTTGCTATCTCCTTCTCATTTTACAGATGAGGAATCTGAGACAAATAGGGTTAAGTGACCTGCCTTGGATCACAACGCTCAGTGTTTGAAGTCAGATTGAACTTATGAAGATAAGTCTTCCTAATTCCAAGGCCAGTATTTTATCTACTATACTATCTAGATGCCAGATAAAGTTAGGGTAATGAAATATCTGATCCCTATGTTCACTTCCAACTCTGAATTCTGTTTTCTTTTTTTTTTTCTTCCTCTCACTTTTTATTAACGTCTTTTGTTTTTACATTATACTCTAGTAATATATTTCCCTCTTTTCCTTATCCAGTTGGACCTCTCTCATAATAAAGATTTTAAAAGAAAAAGGAGAGAGGGGGAAGGCAAGCAGTTCAGAAAAAAAAAAAATGGCATATTGACCATGCCTGACAATATGATACAATGTCCCATACTCATTTTGTCCACTCCTTCCCCATCCTACAATAAATGTAAGAAGGCACATTTTCTAAACTCTTTCTATGAGATATTTTCAATAAATCTTCATAAACATTTCTTCCCCTTGTTTTTTGTTCACTGGATTCAATTAGATTCTTCATTTAGAAGGAAAAAGATGCTGCAACAGCTGTATAAAATTAGCTTGTCTTACTATCATAATTTATTATTTGTTGCACTTCAACAGTGCATTTAGTACTATATAAGGAAAAATATCACCCACCATTCCCTATCTTCCTTCCAGGTGCTTAAAGTGAATAAGGAAGTCAAAACAGTTCAGACATAAAACAACAACATGGAAAGTGCTTAAAATTCACAAGTGTAAGGTTTTTCCTCTACTTAGAAGCAATAGAAATGTCTTAGGATGGCAGAAAAGCATTTGATTTTCATCTGAATTATAACACTCTTAAATGTTTGTGATGATATCACTACATAATCATTTGTCTTTCTCTTTTAACTTGAGCAAAGGTAGCTGATAATTGATCCTATGTATCTTGTGCCCCCCAGCATTGGCTAGAAATGAACTTAAATGTCTCTTCCTTAACTAAAAGGAATTGGATAACAAGTGATTAAATAAAATAAAAGGCCTGGTATTTGGAATCAGAAATTCTGCTTACTAGCTGTCTGATGCTGCACTAATGACTCTATCTCACAGAGTCTCAGTCTCCTCCCTGATAAAATAGGTATATAGGGTCAGTTAGATGGCACAGTGGATAGAACACTGAGCCTGAAGTCAGGAGGACCTGAGTTCAAATCTGGCCTCAGATATTTAATACATCTAGCTGTGTGACCTTGAGCAAGTCACTTAACCCCAGTTGCCTCAGGGGAAAAAAGTATATATAGAATCTCTGACTTACTTACTTCATGGAGTTATTGTAAGAATCAAAGCAAAGACTACCATATAAACGTCCTTTGTGAATTACAAAATGCTATATTGGCCCCCTCACTTTCTCTTTTATCTTTTTCTGGGTGTCTTTTAGTTTGTATCCTTCATAAACTGTGGCATCCAGAATTAGACTATATACTCTACATGTGAACTTAATAGGGTTTATTCATGTTTTTGAAAAATTATCATATCACTATTACCATTAGTAGAGGCAGCATGGTCAAGTGAAAGGGTCAGCAATCTATTACATTATAATTCAATCATTATGCCATATTGCCTCTCAAAAATTATACAAATTTATTATTATTATCATTCCCATTACTACTATTACTACTACTGCATTTGTATATATCAAGAAGGGCTTCTTGGAAAGAGGAACACTTAAACTGTGGAGGATGGGCAGGATATTGCTAAACAGTTATGGAGATATTTTAGGCAGAAAAACTACCCTTTAAAGGTGAAGGGTTAAAGTTAAAGGAAAATAGAGAATGCAACAAGGAATCTGGTTTAGGTAGGCAATGAGACTCAGAGGAGAAATAGGAATAAGGTGAGGTTAAATGATCATCAATTTAGATGGGCAAGAAATAATAAATATCATCCAACCCAATCTCTTCATTTTATAGATGACAAAACTGAACTCCAAAAAGGTAAAATGTCTTCTCCAATGTAGTAAGCTGAGTTAGTTTCAGAATTCAAGCCTGCTGATTCTAGTTCTATTGACCCTTCCACTGCACCATGATGTCAAGGACTTTGTTTTAGTGCTATTATGTATTTGCTATCTCAGGAGTATTTACAGTCTCAGAGAGAACTGAAGGGGCAGCTCAGTACTAAACCCCAATTTTTAGGGGCTGTTACCTCTGAAGGGGAGTTGTTTTCAGCAGGGGTCCTTTTTTTTCATGTCTTCAGACCGACCATTAGACTCTACCACCTTGTAAGGCTTAGGAATTTTATGCCTAGTCTTAGAAACTTTATTCATTTCACATCTACACAGACAGTGTTTAACCCCTGTTCTTCTAGATTAAGCTATTTTTTTTATGTTGAATTACAAATCATAGCAATTGGTTTTTGAAAAGAAACTGCCAGATCATTTATCAATTCTAAATACCTCAGACTTTCTGGCAGGATTTTTCTGCTTCTTTTCTGCAATTTTAAAATTATAAATTGCTTCCATGTGCAAGGCTATAAAATAAGCAAGAGGGTTGCCTCAGAGTCAGGAGACCTTGACCTAACTCTAAGTGTTGTCCCCTCCCTAACAGGGATTTAGGATCAGTCACTTCTGCTTTGACCCTCAGTTCTTCCTCTTTAAAATGATTGAGCTTGTCGGCATCATCTCTTTGATCACTTCCAAGCCTATAATTTTGAGAGCATATTTCAATGTATATCATGGAAAGAACCTTGGTTTGAAATCAGGAAGCACTTGGCTTCAAATTGGATCTGTAACATTCTTTAGCCATGTAATCACGGGTATGCCATTTAAAACCCTCCAAGTCTTAGTTTCCTTATATGTAAAATGAGAATAATATAGCACCTGCCTCATAGCGATTTTATGCAAATCAAATGAGATAATATATAAAACTCTCTTTTAGCCCTAATGTACTCTGTCAGTTTGCTAATGCCTATTCTAGGTTTTTTTCAGGGCAGTCAATGTGGGTAAGGGATATCTCCTTACTAAAAAGCAATTCAAGTTTTTGCATTAATGTGACTAATATCCAAAATCTATAAGGCAGTTTATTTGTTATAGTCTTAGTGAATGAAAGCAGCCATTCATTGATCCATTTAACTAGCCAACAAATGTTTATTAAGCATATACTGTGTTAGGCACTTGAGAGAGTACAAAGTTTCGATAAAACAGCACAGTCACTGCCCTCATGGACTTTATAATGTAGTTGAAAGAGAAGACTATAGATATCAGGAATGAATAAATCTGAATATTGTTTTGGCCCTCACGGATATTTCTAGACTCTGCTCTCCCACCACCAGTCTGCAACTTTTTCTCTTCTGAGGTTTTTTCTATCAATTTTTTTTACCTAGTTCAGATCCTGGTACCTGTTATCTGCCAATGTCCTGCATGTTCTCTTTGCTTACACCATTCAGGCATTTTTCCTACCAGCTCCTCCTTCACTCATGTCTCTGAAAAGGTAACCTTTCTACTTGTCAAAGCAAGCTTTTTATATTCATTCTTGATTTCATCCTCTCTCATCTTCTCTACTAGATTGTCCCTACGATCATCCTCCATCTATCTCTTCAATCTTAGATCTTTGCCTATTAACTTGTTCCTAAATATATCCATATTATTAACCTTAAAATAATTTTTAAATGTACTTAATACAATCATCCTTATTAGCTATTGTCCAATATTTCTCTTTTCCTTCCCAGCTATGCTCCTTGAGAGAACTATCCACCAAAGGCCCTTTTACTTCATCTTTTCTCACCTTTAATAATTCTGCAATCAAACTACAAGCTTCATTTATTTTTTGTGGGGAGGGCAAAATGTAAGGCAAGATCTTCTGCTGAGGATGTGGGAAAGAGGAAAATAGTGAAGATTCAGAGAGGGTTAAAGAGGTATAAAAAAAGGTTTGCTTTAGCCACTATGGTGATTGTCAGTGTTATACCACTCATTTAAGCTCCATGAGAGAAGGGACAGTTTGATTTTTATTTATGTCATTCCACCACTTCAAACCATACCAAACATATAATAAGTACCTAATAATTACTTGATTGATTGATGCAACATGATAAATGTGTTAGAAAGCTACAAGATGCAGCAAGAGCCAAGGAAGATTGGGAGTTACCAACTTAGAGAACCGGTAAAAATTTCCTGGAAGCAATTTTTTGGGTAGGTGGGAATTTCTCAAATGAAGAGTAGGAAGGAATACAGTCTATCCATTGAAAACAATGTCATCCAAGGCACATTACCCAGGAAATTCAGCTGGGTTTGACAGAGCAATCCAGTTTGGTTAAAGTATAAAGCATGTTTAGAGAAGTGAGATGAAATAACACTAAAAGGCAAGGGTATTGCATGCTGAACCTTGAATACTAGTGTCAAGTGTTTAAAATGTACCGAGGAGACATTAGAGAAACACAGAAGGTTATTAAGAGATGACACAACATTTATCATCATCAGTATAATTATCAGTCATCATCATCATCATCATCATCATCGTCATCATTGTTCATTCATATTAATATAGCTTTTAAAACTTTACAAAGATGTTCCTCCTAATAATCCTATGAGATAGCTAACATAAACATTATTATTCCCATCTTACAAATAAAAAAGTTGTGTCTTATTGTGGTAAAGTGACTTGCTCGAATCCCTTATCTAAAAAGTATTAACCTTTGCCTGGTGGTCTATGTCTTCCTTGATTTCCTGACCCAATTTTCCTCAGTCTAGCAATTTTTCCTATATTTAAACTCTGTGTCTGACTTTAAGTAGCCTGCCCAAGGGCAGTAAGTTATAGAACTACAATAAAGCCTCCTGATTTACACCCCTCAATACTTTTCACCATACCAGACTATCTCTCATCTCTCAGGGACCTCATATAATCTGAGAGAAAAATAACAAAAAATCATGGAATTTCCTTCTTAAAATGACATAGACCTAAACCTTGGAGAATGGAACACTTGAATACTTAGGTACAAATCCAGACAAGTCTTAACCAATCCCCAACAAAGTACAAGATGCACTGGAAATGACTGAGAAGCATGGGTCATGTCCTCAGACTCCTCAGCATTAAAATAAGTAGATATCCAAGATAGTAAAATAAGCTTGGGCATCAAACAACAAAGTTTTTATTTTGGCCCAGCTCAGAAAATGCCTGGTGCAGTGGGAAGAAGTCTAGTGGAAAGAACATTGGGTGTGAAATAAGAGCCCTGTCATCTGAGCTCTTGTTATATCACTTAATATTAGCTGTATGAATTTGTATAAGCTACCAATTTTCTGAAGCTTGGTATCCACTGTCCTCATTTGTAAAATGGGGATAATAATACCTATACTACCTACCTCTTAAAGCTGCTGTAATGGAAGTACTTGGCAGGCTGCCATATTAATGGATGACATTATATTTTTATTCATTGAGGTTATGTTTAATCTCATATTCCTAGAATTCTGATGTTCCTTGGCCACCGACTAACAGAAAAGTAGAATCATAGGATCTTAAAGATGAAAAGACTTCACAATCCAAACCTCCTCATTTTACAGTTAAAGAAACTGAAACTCAGGGAAACTGTGACTCATCTAGGATAATTAAGATAGTAAGTAATTGATCACAGAATAGAATTCAAATTGTCTAATTCCAGGTCTTCATATTTCTGCAGCCTCTACTTAGCACCAACCATTTGAGCATGGTATTTCATTTCATGGAGCCCTCAGTTTCATCCTGTCCATCAATTAGTCAGTTAATCAGTTAGTCAGCTAACAAATACTTGGAAAATGTTTTGGCTTGGATTTAATCATATTGTCTTCAAGGCCCCTTTTTACTTCAACTTCCACTGTGGGAAAGCAAAGTGGTCAGATCCAAACTTAATACAAAGCTAATTGAAATAAGTGATGAAGAAGAGGAAGGTACTAATAGTACCATTTATGTATTTTGGTAGCCAATGTGCAATTGAGAGCTTCTTGGAATCGTAACAAAAATATTTGAAAACAGAGTTCTTACTTTGCCCCAAGGATTAGACTTAAAGAATGAAAATAATCCAGTAGAAACATATCTGAAAGGTACTTATTCTGCAGAGATCAATTCTCCCAAGACTTTGGGAAAATTGCCCTGTGGTGCTGCACTCTACAACTAAGAGGAGAATAAGTAAAAGTAGATAGGTATGCTATGCTGTAGTGGGATCCCTTGTTTCCCCTTCAAATGATTTTCCTCTTGTTCTTTTCCATTTCTGCCTTAAGAAAACAAAAGTCAGTGGGCTTGTTTAAAACAAACAGTCCAAATCTTTTGTTGGTCTTTCTTCATTTGCCAATAGAAAAAATAGAATTTTCTTCCTTTCTCCCTATCAAAGCATATCATCATGGGATCTTCAATTTAAAGATAAAAAGGACCTTGGAGGGAGGTTTCTTGGGGACAATTTCATAACTTCAACATTAGGAAACTGAGTCCTAAGAAGTTACACTCAAAGGTTGCTCAGGATTCCATAGGTAGTAAATATTTGAGTTGAGGTTTGGATGTTGTTCTTTCTGAGTCCAGATCCAATTCTCTGGCCACCATGCTATGCTCATGTTGGTGAATTTAATTCAAATTAATTCAATAAAAATGTTTAGTCCCTAATCATCTATGCCAAGATATTATTATTTTGGACCTCACGAACACAAAGATAAATGATAAATCATTCTTACTCTCAAGGAATTGGTAATACAGCATGGAAATAGTTGAAAAAGTACATGATTCTTTGAAGAAGGAGTTAGTAATATCAGCTGAAGTGAATCAAGAAATACTTCCCCTTCCAAAATGAATGAATGAAGGAATAAAGTGAATAAATATATCATTAAATAACTAAATGAATAGATAGATACCTAGGTAAACAATTATACAATCAAGCAAACAAATGCCTATTTTAGTATTGTTTTAGTGACTACCAGAAAACAAAAACCTGAGAGGCTTTTCCTTCATTATTTGGATTGACTTTGCCAGATTAATTCAAGTTTTAAAGTGATTATCGTAAAACTTATGCTAGCTTTGAAAATGCCACTTGTGATTGGGAACATGCAAATGTAATGGGGAAAGTGGGGAAAGTGGTAGAGAAACTGGTCACTAAAGGCCAGTACTTAGACCATGTGTAAATATTTTCCATTTGTTTTGGGTCAAATCATGTAAAACTTTGATGAGACAATTTCTAACCATAATGTTCAAGTGTGCCAATTGGCTACAGAGTGGGAAAAACCAATGACTCAAGTGGTTTCAACCCTGAACTGAATGTGTATACAGGAAAAGCAACTTACCCATTCAGCTTTTGCAATCACAATCAGGCGTGTCTACATGGTTATCTATTGTTTGTTAGTGTAAAAGCATTTCAAGTCCATTGTGAGAAGCCCCTGGGGACTTTATATTGGAGTAGAGAAAAGTATATATAATATATATATTATATATATATAATGAAAACCTCTATCTTCAAGAAGTTTGTATATACATATAATATATACCATTTATATATGTAATATAAATATAATTTATATATGTACATAATTTAAGCTTAAATATTAATATATATGTAATTTAAGCATATATATATACATATATCTGTATGTGTATATATGTGTGTGAGTGTGTGTGTGTGTGTGTGTGTGTGTGTATAAATTCCTTTTCTCAAACCCAATAGTATGGAATCCTCTCCTTAATAATGGAGATGAAGACTGCACTGAATGAGAAGTAGGGCAGAGTTTGCAAGAGGGAGAAGAGCTTTAGTTCTCAATGAGTCCCTCTTTGAGGTTCTCTAAGTGAGAGTTGCTTTCGAGTCATTTTCAGAGCACTCCAGGTAAGAGTCTTGTTCGAGTATCAAAAAATAAATAAATAAATAAATTGAGTATCAAGTTGACTTCTACCTTCAAGAAAGAAGATGGAAGAGGCCAATTATATTTCAGTTTACTGAATAACAAAACTCTGGGAAGACGTAAGGGGAGCAGGTACTTTTCATCAAGTTTCCATTCCTAGCTTGCTTCTTCTCTAGCGACTTTGGAGAGTTTTCTCTTGAGATCCAGAATACTCTCTCCCGGTTGAGCTGAGTTATCTAGCTCCCAATGGGAAAGCTCCTTTAATTTCTATTATCTTTTTATGTGTTTTCCCATGTAAACTTCGATTTTTGTTTTGCTGTGATTCAAACAAATGGGTTTCTTTGCTATTGTATTCATTGTGGAAATAGTATTAGGTGGACAAGGGGTCAAGGTTAGAAATAGAGCTTGGGATCCTCCTTTCCCCCAAAATGACAAGTAATCAAAAAGTTAGGTGAAACCCATTCATATCCTCTGAATGAACAATGTTTAAAAGAATAGATTGATAAACTTCTAGCCCAATATCCACTGTTTCTGAGAAGAACTTTAGCCCCAAATTGTTACTTCATTTCCTGACAGTTATAATAGTCTTCTTTGGAGAAAGGTGAGAGATAATATGCTAAAGAAATTTATCCTGTCTCCCTTTGAGCAATCCTTCTTGCCCATGTGGATCTCCTTATTCATGTGGAGCCCACTTCATTGGAATATGTACGTGTGTACATGCACATATGCACATATACATGTATATGTGTGTGTGTGTGTGTGTGTGTGTATACACATTATGTTTCATGAGGACAGAAACTGTTTAGTTTTTGTCTTTGTATAGTCTAATGTTTGGTAAATAGAAAGTGCTTAATAATTGTTTATTAATTGTAAGTGATCATCTACTCTAAATTACTCAATTTATACGTAAAAAGAGATCTCTAAAAGAACAGTGACTACAGCAGAATTTGAACTCAGGACCTTCCAAATCCAAGACTCTTTATGCTGATTGATATTAATTGCTTATTTTTTATTTTCTTCATTTCCCATAGTGAAGTCAAAATCAAGTAAAAAGAGAAAATATACAATTTGAATAAATATATTATTTAAAATCTATGCTAGCAATATATTCTAAAGAATAAGTTCCATCAAGGCAGGGAACATAAGTACATTATCTTTTCCAAAACTTAGTATAGGGCTATATACATAGTGGGACTTTCATAAATGCAGAAGAAAGGAAGAAAGGAAAGAAGGAAGGAAGGAAGGAAAGAAGAAAGGAAGGAAGAAAGGAAGGAAGGAAGAAAAGAAGGAAGGAAGGAAGAAAGGAAGGAAAGAAGGAAGGAAGGAAGGAAGGAAGGAAGGAAGGAAGGAAGGAAGGAAGGAAGGAAGGAAGGAAGGAAGGAAGGAAGGAGAGAGAAGGAAGGAAGGAGGGAGGAAGGAAGGAAATATGGATAAATGTTTATCTTTCTCAGACAGATCTTGATTGTTCTGAAGTACCTGGACAATTATCTCGATTATCCATTTCACATGGTCACTAAAAGAAGCATTTTCCACAAAACAAACAACATTAACTAAAAGCTTCAGTGAACTAAGGCTCTCCAACGCAGTTTCAAATTTCACCTTATCCAAATGAGGTATCCAAATTTTAAAATAACAAAAGATCATTGAAACCTTTTGGAAAGTATGAGAGGGTGTTCTGTCAACACAAACCAAAGTCCTTTGGAAAGATATTTAAAACACAGCTTCATCTTTTACGCCTGGAACATTGGA
The DNA here is from genome assembly GCF_016432865.1 of Antechinus flavipes. Taxonomy (NCBI): domain Eukaryota; kingdom Metazoa; phylum Chordata; class Mammalia; order Dasyuromorphia; family Dasyuridae; genus Antechinus; species Antechinus flavipes. Next base: position 134,136,245 of record NC_067399.1, on the reverse strand, counting down.
AGACTTTATGAGATATATTGGGTGTCAAGGCAAAGTATTTAATCTTGCCTGTTTCCCAGGCAGTCCCTAGGACAGAATTCTTTGCGGGTTTTTAGCCTCTTCTAGCAGGGATGTGGAAGATAAATACTAAAAGCTCGGAGGGGAGTGCTCTGATGCAGATGGAGATCAACATCTCATTTTTTCTTTTGTACCAGACACAGATGTCATATGGAGATGGATTGAGGGTGGGAGTGGGGATGAGGATAACCATTAGGGAAGGAAAAGCACTGGATTTTATAAGATTTTTAGTCATTTCCCCCCTTTTATCCTACTGCAACCCAATTGGTATTTAGAAATATCTCTAAAATGTTCTCTTTGGAAATTAGATTCTCTTTAGATGGATCTGTTTGGAAGCCATAAATACAAGACTATGCAAAGCAGATGTCCATTAGGAAAAAAAGGCAAACTTAGTGGTAAACTTTAATTCTGGCATTCAGTTTTCCCTAAAACCTGACTTTTGAAGTCAGAATAAAAAATCAAATTGTCTGGTCTATTTATAATTTTTCTAAGGTAAGCAAACAGGGAAATAATTTTTCCTTATCAAGGAAACTTAAAAATAGGTCTCTCTTTGAATCATTTATTTGTAATACATAATACTAAAGTTTAGATTTTATCATACTCTATCTTGCATTGGACTTACTTATACTATCATTTTGTTTGAAGTTGAATAAGGTTGGTCTCCCTAACTTGAATGCAAACACCACAGAATTAGGGACTCTATATTACCAATTCTTTGGGGTTTCCTATTGCACTTACTACAAAGTTTCTTGAAAACAGAAAATATTTTGTTTTTGTCTTTGTATTCTTAATATCAAGAAAAATACTTCATATTCAGGAAGTTTTTAATAAATATTAAATTTGGTTTGAAATGAATCGAACACCTAAATGGTGCTCTGTAGAATACAAAGTTGACTAAGATAGCGTTCCCTTTTCTCAAGAAAGTTATAATATAATAACAGACAAAAGATGTATACAAACAAAAAATTCTCTATCTTAGTGCTTGAGAGCTGGAGATGGTTGTATAAAATAATAGGCTTTTATCATGGCTATTAAAAACAAATAAACAACAACCCCCCCCCAAAAAAAAAAAGAAAACCCTCATACAAAGGAAGATTTAAAACCTAAAATGAAATATCTTTGGGCATTAGAAAGGAGAGAAGCAGAATATAGGAGAAAATATGCCACTTCTAGGGTTAAGTCACACAATGAGTAAAATGGCTGGGAATTACAGGAGTGGTCAGCAATGATGTTTCAGAGAGACTGCCTTCAAGCTTGACATACCCAGGTTCACCAGACTTTCTATCAGTACTAGATTGATGTGTGAGTTCCTGTCAGTCTCCAAGTAGTGAAGGTCATGGATTATATAGAGAGGAAAAGTAGACTTTCAGGGGCAGTTAATTGGTTTTCTATCTTGATGGCGTAAGTCAAGCTGATATTAGCTACTGGCCAGGGGAAGGCAGAGAGACCTGGAAATATAGAGAATGAAAGCATGGCAGAAATGGAAGTTTCCACAAGAGGAAAGACATGTGGTCTTGTTTAGAATAGAAATGAAAACCTTCCAAAGTAATTTTAAAAATCCTAATTTGTCTTCTAGTTTTAGTTCCCTGTCTCTCCTCAAATCCATTTTACCCACTAAAATAAGAATAGCTAACATTTACATAACATCTACTATGAGATATAGCTTCACTGTACTAAGCATTGTAGTACAAATATTATCTTACTTGATTCTAACAACACTCGGAAGTAGGTAGAAACTATTATTACTGTTTTACAATTGAGAAATATGAGGCAAATAGAAATTAAGTGACTTCCCAAGACCACACAGTTATTAAGTATCTAGAGCTGTATTTTAATGCAAGTCTTCCTGACTCCAGGTTCATTGCTCTCTCCACTACTGCCAAAGCATAATCTTCCTAACTCAGAGAGCTCATTGTCATTCTACTACTCAAACAGTCCAGTAATATTGTCTTCCATACAAAACACAAACTTCTGGGGGATACACTGATATGTGTGAAGAATAAAAATAAAAAAGGACCAAGAAAAAGAAAAACTTGGAGGAAGAGGAGAAAATTTAATAGAAGCCAGGGGAAGAAAGAACATTAAGAAACATTGAGGATCAGTGTTATCAAATGCTATTCAGAAAACAAGAAAAGGTTTTAGATTTGGAGTCTAGGAAGATTGTGAACTTTGAACAATTTAAATATCAAAATTGGAGCCAAGTCATTGAAAGTGAGGATGAGTGATGCAGCTGTTGAAGAACAGAGAGTACTTACATTTTATATATCACTTTTTTTTTTATAGCTTTTTATTTACAAGATATATGCATGGGTAATTTTTCAGCATTGACAATTATAAAATCTTTTGTTACAATTTTCCCCCTCCTTCTCCTCATCCCCTCCCCCAGATAGCAGGTTGACCAATACATGGAGGACTTAGATTTTGATGATTTTTAGAAAATAATGAGTGAAGAGGAGAGATAGGGTAATGCCTTGGGGGAAAGAAGAGAATAAAATCTTGTTCTGTTTAGGTTAGAAAACATATTTGTAAGATATAAATGAGAAGAGAGATTAATGATTGTTGGACCAAGATCTTAAGGGAGTAAGATCAAGGGTACAAGTACAAGGGTTAAAGCCTTGACAAAAGTAAGTATTCATTAAAAATTTGCTGAACTAAACCTCTCCATATTTTTCCATAACATTTGCATCTTGCATTTTCTGAAATAAACAAAAAGATGATATGTATTAGTAATAGCTCATATTTCTGTAGAACTTTAAGCTTTCAGAATATTTCCTTTTAAATAACATTATGAGGCTAGTACTCATTTGAAAGAAAAAAAAAAAAACCAAGGCATCAAAGAAATGAAAAATGACCTGACCAGGGTCACACAGCTAATATGTATTAAAAAGAACCTGGACTAAAAACACAGATCTTCTTATTTCAGAACCAGCTCTCATTCTTCTCCATAACACTAACTTGTATTTCTGCTGAGGTTCCAGAAATTATTTTGACTTTACAGGATGTTATCATTTGATTTAAAGCTAAATTAAATAGAAAAGTTTTGTTTAATACAAAAAGGAAAACCCCCCTAATGAGTAAAGCTATCCAAAGTAGATGCTATCCAAAGTAGAATGGGCTTACTGGAAGATAGTGTCCCCTTCACTGAAGATCATGAATGTTGAAGTGTTGAAGTGAAAACCTAAATTGTAAAAATATAATGAGTCTCCAGGATTGCTTAAATGTGAAGCTCAGCTACTCTGGGCAAAATTTTCTGATTCTTGATAAAGAAACTAAAAGTAAATGCCCACAACTTTATTTTTTCCCTAAAATATGTTTATGGTCTCAGCAGCAGTACCAATAACTTATCATTATATTTATTATCTATTTTCAGAAGCTTTTAGTAGGTCTTCCTGCCTACTGTGGCCTGCAAATGATACTTTTTCCTACTTATATCTTTCTTCCTCTGATTCAAAAAAATCATTAAGGCATTTTGTAAACTGAGTGATTCATCTTTTATGGAGTCATCTATTAGGAGCATCTGCCATTTTCTTTGATGAAAAACAAACAACCAAGAACAAAGTTTATATTCTTGTAGTACTCCAAAATATTCCAAAGTTTCTAAAGCATTTTCTTTCTGTAGTTCTATAGCATAGACACTTCTGATGTAGCCATCCCCATTTTACAGATGAGGGAATAATTTCAGAGAGCATATGCTTACAGGTAAGGATAGAGCACAAGGCCTGGAGTCACAAAGACTCATCTTCCTGAATTCAAATCTGACCTCAGACAATTATTAGCTTTGTGACTTTGGCTAAGTTACTTTACCCTATTTCCCTTAGTTTTTTCACCTGTATCAGAGAAGGAAATGGCAAACCACTCTAGCATCTTTGCCAAGAAAACCCTAAATGGGGTCATGGAGAGTTGGACAGGACTGAAATGATTGAACAACAACATACCGATGGTAAGTGTTAGTTTTACCCTTTGAACTTAGGTTTCCTCATTCCAAGTCCAGGGCTCTGTCTGCTACATCATTCTGTTTCTCAAAAATCAGAGTCTCAGGCCTGAAAAAATGTTTCAGAGGGAATTTAGTTTAATATATATGTAAACAAGAATCTCTACTTCACCATCCATGATAATTTAACATCCAGCCTCTATCTCTAATGAGGAGGGATGTTGCTTTCTTCAAGGAAGTCCATTATACTTTGGATATTTCCAATTTTTAGGAAAGTTTTTTTCCCTCACATTCCACCAAATTTTCCTCTCTTAAACTTCACCTACTCTGACCTCTGGGACCAAGAAGAAGAAGATGAATCATTTTATTACATAATATTTGTTCAATTATTTGAAAATACCTGTCATGTTTCTCTTGAGTCTTCTTTCTCCAGGCTAAGCATTACTTCAACCATTCTTTGTATAGCAAGGTTCCTCATCATCCTGGTTGCCTTCCTCAGGATACATTTTAGTTTAGGATTAACCTTCTTAAAATATGTCTCAAAGAACTAGATTAATTACTTCTTATATGGTATGATCAGGGCAAAATTCAATGGTACTTTCACTTTTCTTATTTTCAGCATTGTTCTTCTATTACCTAACTTCTTTAACCTCATATTCATGAATTTCTTTTTAAAATATATTTTATAGCTGTAGTTTAATGTTTTTCTTTTGCAATCTTATGTATTTTATTTCATATAATTAAAAATATTATTCTGAAAAAAGATCCATAGGCTTCCTCAGAACACCAAAGGAGATCACTACTCAAAAAAGGTTAAGAACCCCAGATTTACAGAAATAACGAGAGGCTGTACATGTAAAGAAACCACTAGTAGCAAAGCTGGTAAAGAATCATATTTCCTCCTCAGTCCCCTGTACTGGAACCTAAAGTGACACTTCTTCCCTAAAAAGGCTATAATAGAGCCATAATGCCTGTCCCTGGAAAGTTTCCCATGACAGTGCAGAAAGGCCTGTCTCTGAGGTATACTTCTAGGAGGTCACCAGGGAGAGAGAGAGACTCCACTTCTTCCACATTAATCAGTATCAGATTCAATGCCACTTGTCAGAAGACCCATAATAGAAAACTCAAAAATGTGATTTGCAACCGCCCCTCCTATAGTTTGGGCAGCTGATATTTGAATTGTTGTGTTCATCTAAAAGCACTACATTTTTAACAAGCTGGAATGCCTTCTGAGGAAGGTGACTGTGAAAATGAGAAGCCTGTAAACAATTGTCATATAGGGATCATTTGGAGGAACTAGAGATGTTTAAAATACTGGTGCAAAGAGAATGCTGGGGAAACATGATCATTACCTTCAAATATTTAAAAAGGCAGTCATGGGGTAGTGAGGTTAGACTTATCCTTAATCCCAGAAGGTACAGGGAGGGAAAATGGGGATAAAGTTACAGGAAGACAAAACACCTCAATTTAATAGCAACAAAAATAGCAAAAAAAAAAAAATAGGAAAACATTTCCTAACTACAAGTCCTAATAAAATCTGAATGGGCTGCCTAAAAAGATAACGAAAACATAGGCTGGATGCTCTTTTGTTGGGGATTTTGGAGTTTGGAAAAGAGACAACTAATTAGGCTAAGACATGATCATTGTCTTCAAATATTCATAGTATGAGCAGGCTTTGCCCTTTTAGCTCTAATATTCTTAGATTCTATCAAAAAGAAGGCACAGCTCCATTTAACATCAGAAACAATTTACTTTCCATCAGTGCTACTCTGATTTGTAACACACACAACTAATTTGATATTACTCAGAACAATAAGCATTCTATAAATATATGTGCTATGGTGTAATGAAAAGTATTCTGGGGTTGGAGCCAGAAGAAATTATTTCAAGTCTTAATTTTCCCATTTACTTTCTGTGGGACCTTGAATATATCAGATATTTTGACCCTTCATTTCCTAATTTGTACAATCAAGATAGTAAAACCTATCTACTCTCTCTCAGATATTTACTATGAGGATTAAATGATATAATATATTAAAATGCTCTTAAGATTTAAAGAAATATTAAGTGTTATAATCATTATTATTTGGAATAAATTTATCTGTTGTTTGGGCATATGTTAGAGCAGTGTTTTTAAGTAAATTAATATTTGACTGGAATAACCTACTATGCAATAGATCTAGAGATGTGACACATTTACAGGTAACATTCCTAACAAAGATAATCAATGGTAACATATTAATGCGGTGGAAATGTGTGTATCATGCCTTTGTGGTCAGAAATCCAGGCAATCTGACTTTCACTGTGACTGACATACTGTGCCCATCATTTTGCTTCAAATAGATTTTCAACATTTGGATGGAATATTTTTGCATTTATGCTAAAATGAAACAGCATAGTCAAGCTATTACATGGTCCATTAAAACGACTTTTAAGTGACTCTCTGTAGCAAAGGATTTCACAGTTTTAGCATTTCTAGAAGAAGCTTGTCAATTAAGTATAGGCCGCTTGTCTCCGACCTCTGAGAAAAAGGCAGATGTTGCTGCAAAGGTTTCCTGAAGATGATAATTGTGTTTGTGTCATAAGAAGTATAGAAGAAATTGTCACAGTGACAGTCGAATGGACCAGTGCCAACATGACTCCTTTATAATTCTGTTGAAACTGATGGGGTGAATTTTTTATGAAAATTTAGAAATATAGCAAAGTGTGGTCAATAAATGAATCCACTTGTCAAAGGAATTATTGAAAAAAGTACAAAGGACAATGGTCTAGCATTACCAGACCTAAAACTATATTATAAAGCAGCATTCATCAAAACCATTTGGTACTGACTTAGAAATAGAGTGTAATAGCAGTGGAATAGATTAGATACCCATGACATAATAATCAATGACTAAAGTAATCTACTATTTGATAGAGCCCCAAACTCCAGCTTCTGGGATAAGAACTCACAATTTCATAAAAATTGCTGGAGAAAGTGAAAAATAATGTCAGTATCTCAGTATAAATATACATCTCATACTCCATACCAAAATAAGGTCAAAATGAGTACATGATTTGGATATAAAGAGTGATATCATAGTTAAATTAGGAGAGCAAGGGATAGTTTACCTATCAGATCTTTGAAGAAGGGAGGAATTTATGACCAAAGAAGAGCTAAAGAACATTATGAAATACAAAATGGACAACTTTGATTACATTAAACTAATTTTGTTTTGTTTTATTTATTTAATATTTTCCCCAGTTATATTCAAAACAAATTTTTTTTTGCATTTGTTTTTAAACTTTTTGACTTCTAGCTTCTCTCCCTTATCTTTACTCATAATTAAGAAATCATATGTAAAGTTATGCAAAATGTCATAAAAAAAAGATAGACAATGTTTCAATTTGTATTCAGACACAATCAGTTACTTCTTTATTTGTGGATAGAATTTTTCATCATAAGTCCTTCAGAGTAGCTGTGGAAGATTGTAATACTGAGAATAGCAAAATCATTTATAATTGGTCATCCCAGAACATTGCTGTTACTTTGTATATAGTACATTTCACTTTGCTTGAGTTCATGGAGGACTGTAATGTTCTGGTTAGCTTTTTGGAGGTTTCGGGACCAGCCTTGTTTTCAGCAGAATAACTAACATGAGAAGTCTTTATTGTCTCCTTCACCTGGTGCTCAGCTAACTTTCTCGTGGCCTTTAGAGGCCCTTAGTCTCAGAGGAGAGGACAGGCCAGTCGCCACCATGATGATGAGATGGAATTTTGTCATCCAAACATGGGACTAAGGATTTACACTCAAAGATCCAGACTGACATGATCCTGAGTTCAGTGGAAAAGTCTCCATGACCCAGAAATTAGGGAGAGTACAAAAATAGACAAGAAGGAAACTTTGTTAAGGGTAAAAGTAGTGTTTCAGCTGAAATGGGACACATGTTTAGAAAGGAGCCTTCTCCACCTCAAGGAAAATGTATAGAGTGCTTAGTTAAACTAATTAAAAAAAAAAAAAAACAAGGTTTGATTGTAACTTGGAAGCCATAGTGGGCACAAAGGCCTTTTATACTAGGCTATGATGCAGAACATGGGAAGACAGGGTCCCTCTTGGCAAGGGACTTCCAGAGAGACTCATCGATGCTCTCAGTGTGGTAAAGTAGGGCATCTGAAAGCTTACTACAGGCATAGAGACCGAGTGAAAAGGCAAGGTGAGAGAACAAGACCCAAAACCCCAAACAAAAAAGAGGTGGGGAATGATGGCAGCCAAGGTTACACCCAGAGTCTTTAGAAGTTCAATACTCTGATATGACCAGTCAGCAGAGAAGCAATCAGATGCGAGAAAGGGATTACAATTGGGGAGAATACAGGCCTTTTTAACCCAACAGAAGAATAGTGAGCAGCTCCAATATAATTGCCAGGTGATGAGGAGAGATCCAGAAAGTGGTGAATGGAAGGGACCAGATAGGTTAACTGCTTGGGGGAGAGAGTTTGCTTGTATCTCTACAGATGGAGAAGGAATCAGTTGAGTGCTAATGAGCACCTTGAGAGACAGAAAAAAGAGGGAAAAAACCTCAAAACAAAGGTGAAGAACTAAGAAATATCTGACACTGAAAGAGCTTGATTGATAATGAGACTGTTACAGAACTTCAAAACCAGCAAGAATCATTGGATTCCCTGAGATGAAAAATTGTTGATAAGACTATTGCAGAACATCAAAATCAGCAGGAATTACTGGATTCCCTGACACATGATGAGACTATTGCAGGACTTCAAAACTTGCAGGAATCATTGGATTCCCTGACACATGAAGTAAAGGACAATAGATTGGTTTTGAACTATTTCTAGTTCTATGTATAATTCCTCATGTTGATTCATATTGTTTGTTAATCACTACTAGCCTGAGTTATATTGCTGTACCTCCCATGTTGATGGATTTATGTATACTTGTTTCAAGTGAGACCCTTCAGAAACCTGCTAATCTGGTTTGATTCCCCATTTCCCTTTGGTGTTTTCATCTCCCTTCCTGAGATGTCAGGGAGGGTGTGATCAGCTCCTTTTTGGGGTTCTCACCTCCCTGAGAAGTCAGGGAGGGCATGAGCACCTATGCTCTAAAACAAAAGAAAGCAGGAGATGTAAAGGCGAGAACTCTGTACTTGAAACAAGGATTCTTACAAGGTGCTAACTCAGTGGAACTGATAAGACAATGATTATCTAGTTTAGCATGATGATTACTAGTTCTCTAGTTCAGTATGATTGATTTAATCTTATAACAAATAATGTTTCCCTAGTGATATGATTGGTTTATACTCAGTATACTGCATATAAACTGGGACAAACTCAGCTGTGGGGGACTAGAACAGACTCAGAGAGACATTCCATCTTTGATCAGGCTCCTGGTGGCTCTCCTTCATTACTCCACTGAAACCAAGTCTATCTGAAAGACCTCCATAAAGCTAGCCCAGGCCCCAGGCAAGGAAACTAGGGGATGATAAAGAATTTTGACTTTATCCCTGGCTATTCTTATAGTGATTACTCTGTTGAAACAAAAGCTGGTCCAGAGACCTCCAGAAAACCAACCAGAACATTACAGAGGACTCTACTTTTTTTTTTTTTTTTTTTGCAGAGCATCTTGCTCCTCATTTCCCATAGAACAATAATACTCTATCACAAACACATAGCACACGTTGTTGAGCCATTCCCCAGTTCATGAGCATCCCCTCAATTTTCTTTTTTCTTTTGCTCTGAGAAGAGAACTCCTATGGATATTTTTTGTACATATAGATCATTTTTCTTTTTTAAAATTAAAAAAAAATTTTGGTATTCATGCCTAATAATGATGTTGTTAGGTCAAAGGATATGCATAAATTTATAGCCCTTCAGCTATACAGATCATTTTTTTTATGATTTATCAATTGGGTTATAGCTTTTTTTTTTTTTTAATAAATTTGACTCAGTTCTCTTTGTGTTTGAGAGATGAGGCTTTATCAGAGAAATTTGTTTCATTTTTTTTTTTGTAATTACTATTGCTAAGTATTTCCCCCCATTTATTCTTCCTCTTCTTTTATCCTGTCCCTGCTCAAAAGTGTTTTGGTATCACTCCCTCCTCCAGTATGCCATCTCTTTTATTGCCCTCCTCCCTTTCTCATATCCCATTCCCCTCCTATTTTCCTGCATGGTAAAATAGATTTCTATACCTCTATTAAATATATATGTCATTTTCTCTTTGAGCCAATTCTGGTGAGAGTAAAATTCACTCACTCTCTCTCTCCTCCCCTTCTCTCCCTCTGTTAGGATTCTTGCAAAGTGCTAAGTCACTGGAATTGATAGAGACAATAATTATTTAATTTAGCATTGTACTTAACAGTTCTCTAGTTCGCTAATGTACTTAGCACTTATTAGAGTTCCACAAGATTCACACCTTTAAGAGAGCATATATAAGGAGGAGCCCACTAAAGACAAACCCACTAAGACACAAGTCCACTCTCGGAGGAGGAGTCAACACCTTTGTGTTGGCTGGAGATTTGGAGGGCTGAAGCTGGCAGAGGCAAAGGACTAGCAGCAGCAACCAAGGAGAGAGAGATAGGCCTCTAAGAAAGCTAACTAGGCCCAAGAAGGAGATAAGACTTACAAGGAAATAATAAAGGATTTGGATTTTAACTCCGGGCTGAATTTTAGGTGATTATTACTTTGAACCGAAACTAATGCTGCCTCCAGAAGCCCTCCAAGAAACTTGCTCCCAGAGAACATCACATTTTAGAGAAGAACATTACATCCCTCCACTATAAAAGCTTTTTCTTGCCTCTTTTTAATGGCATATAATTTGCACTATTCCACTTTTCTCTTTCCCTTTTTCTCAATACATTCCTCTCTCATCCTTTAATTTCATCATTTTAAAAAAAGATATTATCCCTTCATATTCAACTCATACCTGTGCCCTCTGTCTATATATACTCCTTCTAACTGCCATAATAATGACAAAGTTCTAATGAATTACAAATATTATTCTTCCATATAGAATGTAAACAGATAATCCTTATTAAGTCCCTTATGATACACTTTCCTGATTATCTCCTTATGCTTCTCCAGAGGCCTGTATTTGAAAATCAAATTTTCCATTCTATTCTGGTCATTTCATCATGAATGCTTGAAAATCCTCTTTTTCGTTGAATGGCCACCTTTTTCTCTGAAGGAAATATACTCAGTTTTTCTAGGTAAGTGATTCTTGGTTACAATTCTAGCTCCATTGGTCTCCCAAATATCATTCCAAGCTCTCCAGTTCTTTAATGTAGAAGCTATTAAATCGTGTATTATCTTGACTGTGGCTCTATTATACTTAAATTGTTTCTATCTGGATGCTTGCAGTATTTTCTCCTTGACATGGTAGTTACAGAATTTGACTATAATATTTCTAGGAGTTTTCCTTTGGGGGTTTCTTTCAGAGATCCACTAATCAGTGGATTCTTTTGATTTCTATTTTATGCCCTGTTTCTAGAATATCAGGACAGTTTTCCTTAATAATTTATTATTATTATTATTATAGCTTTTTATTTACAAGATATGTATATGGATAATTTTTCATCATTGACCCTTGTAAAACCTTCGGTTCCAATTTTCCCCCTCCTTCCCCCTATCCCTTCCCTCAGAAGGCAGGTAGACCAATACATGTTAAATATGTTAAAGCATATGTTAAATACAATATATGTATATGTATATATACATATACATACATACATGTGTATATGTGTATATATATATATATATATATATATGTATATGTATATATACAATATGTATGAGATGAATCAAATCAATTCTAATAGAGCAGTAATGAATTGAATAAGCTATACCCAGGGAAAGAACTCTGGGAAATGAGTGTGAACCACTACATAATATTCCCAATCCCTCTATTTTTGTCTGCCTGCATTTTTTTATTTCCTTCACAGGTTAATTGTACACTATTTCAAAGTTCAGTTCTTCTTGTGCAGCAAAATAACTGTATGGACATATGTACATAAAATTACAGATGCATATATCTTGTAAATAAAAAGCTATTAAAAAAAAAAAAACAAAGAAGGTTGGCACAAACATTATTGCACATACAGGTCCCTTTCCCTTCTTTAAGATCTCTTTGGGATATAAGCCCAGTAGTAACACTGCTGGACCAAAAGGTATGCACATCTTGATAACTTTTTGAGCATAGCTCCAAATTGCTCTCCAGAATGGCTGACTATATGCACAATTCCATCAACAATAAATCAGTGTCCCAGTTTTCCCACATCCCTTCCAACATTCAGCATTATCTTTTCCTGTCATCCTAGCCAATCTGACAGGTGTGTAGTAGTATCTCAGAATTGTTTTAATTTGCCTTTCTCTGATTAATAATGATTTGGAGCATCTTTTCATATGGCTAGAAATAGTTTCAATTTCTTCATCTGAAAATTGTCTGTTCATATCCTTGGACTCATTTATCAATTGGAGAATTGCTTGATTTCTTATAAATTAGAGTCAATTCTCTATATGTTTTGGAAATGAGGCCTTTATAAGAACCTTTGGCTAAAAATGTTTTCCCAATTTATTCCCCTTCTAATCTTGTCTGCATCAGCTTTGTTTGTACAAAAGCTTTTCAATTTGATATAATCAAAACTTTTTATTTTGTGATCAATAATGATCTCTAGTTCTTCTCTGGTCACAAATTCCTTCCTCCTCCACAGGTTTGAGAGATAAAATATCCTGTTCTTCTAATTTATTTATAATCTTATTCTTTATGCTTAGGTCATGAACCCATTTTGAACTTATCTTGGTGTGCAGTGTTAAGTGTGGATCAATGCCTAGTTTCTGCCATACTAATTTCCAATTTTCCCAGCAGTTTTTGCCAAACAGCTAGTTCTTATCCCAAAAGCTGGGTCTTTGGGTTTGTAGAACACTAGATTGCTATAGTTATTGAGTATTTTGTCCTGTGAACCTAACTTATTCCAGTGATCAACTAGTCTGTTTCTTAGCCAATACCAAATGGATTTAGTGACTGCTGCTTTATAATACAGTTAGGCCACCTTCATTTGATCTTTTTTTTTTTTTTTTCATTAGTTCCCTTGAAATTCTTGACCTTTTGTTCTTCCAGATGAATTTTGTTGTTATTTTTCTAGGTCACTAAAATAGTTTTTAGGGGAGTCTGATTGGTATAGCACTAAATAAATTAATTAGTTTAGGTAGTATTGTCATTTTTATTATATTTGCTAGACCTATCCAAGAGCACTTAATATTTTTCCAATTGGTTAGATCTGACTTTATTGTGTGGAAAGTGTTTTGTAGTTTTGCGCATATGGTTTCTGACTTTCCTTTGGCAGATAGATTCCCAAATATTTTATAATATCGGCAGTTAGTGATATATAAGAATGTTGAATGGTGGGGTGGACCATTTTCCAAGCAAATGCTAATAGAGTATTGTCCAATTGATAATTAGCCTTAAGTGCTCAGACCTCCGTGCATCAACTCAGTTTCAGCCCATTACAAATTACTTTTTGGTCTATTTATCCTTAGCTTTTTGTTGAATGTGGTTTTTATTGCATCGTGACCTAAAAAGAATGCATTTATTATTTCTAACTTTCTGCATTTAATTTTGAGGTCTTTATGTCCTAATATATGGTCAATTTTTGTACAGGTTCCATGAACTGCTGAGAAGAAAATGTATTCCTTTTTGTCTCCATTCAGTTTTCTCCAAAGATATATCATACCTATTTTTTCTAATATTCTATTTACCTCTTTAATTTCTTATTTGTTTTTTTGGTTTGATTTGTCTAAATCTGAGAGTGCAGGGTTGAGACCTCCCACTATTATAGTTTTGCTGTCTATTTCTTCTTACAACTCTCTTAACTTCTTCTTTAGGAAGTTAGATGCTATACCACTTGGTGCATAAATATTTTAGTATTGATATTGTTTCATTGTGTATGCTACCCATTAGCAAGATATAGTTTCCTTCCTTATCTCTTTTAATTAGATCAATTTTTGTTTTTGCTTGATCTAAGATAAGGATGGCTATCTCTGCTTTTTTTTTTTACTTCACCTGAACCAAAAGAGATTTGCTCCAGCCTTTTACCTTTACTCTGTAGGTATCACTCTGCTTTAAATGTGTTTCCTGTAAACAACATATTGTAGGGTCAAATTTTTGTTTAGCTCTGTTTTTTTCATTAAAAACAAATGAAATTGAGATGTTTCATTAAATGTCCATCTTCTTCCCTAGAAGAAATGCTCAGCTTAGCTGGGTAGTTTATTCTTGGCTGCATTCCAAGTTATTTACCTTTTGAAATATCAGATTCCAGGCCCTTTGATCCTTTAATGTGGAAGCAGCTAGATCCTGAATGATCCTTATTGTGGTTCCTTGATATTTGAATTGTTTTTTTTCTGGCTGCTTGTAATATTTTTTCCCTAGTCTGATAGTTCTGAAATTTAGCCACAATATTCATTGGAGTTTTTATTTTAGGGTATCTTTCAGAAGGTGTTCAATGAATTATTTCAAGGCCTATTTTACCTTCTGATTTTATCACATCTGGGCAGTTCTCTTTGATGATTTCCTGTAAAATAGTGTCTAGGCTCTTTTTTTCATCATAATTTTCAGGAAATCCAATAATCCTCAGATTATCTCTCCTAGATCTATTTTCCAGGTTTGTTGTTTTTCCAAGTAGATATTTAATAATTTTTCCTGCTTTTTCATTTTTTGGTTTTGCTTGATTAATTCTTAATGTCTCGATGAATCATTCATTTCTATGTGTTCAGTTCTGATTTTTAATGAGTTATTTTCTTCGTTAGCTTTTTTTTTTTTACTTCTTGTATATGCCCAATTGAGTTTTTAAATGAGTTGTTTTGCTCTATGGAATTTTTTTTTTTCCATTTCACTATTTTTTTTTTTACTGAGTTATTTTCTTTTTCCAATTCACAAATCCTACTTTTCTGGGAGTTCTTTATCTTTTCCAATTCATAAATTCTGTTTCCCTGGAAGTTCTTTACTTTTTCCAATTCACATTTCAGGAAGTTATTTTCTTTTTCTACTTTATCAAATTTTTCTTTTAGTGAATTATATGCCTTTTAAGTACTCCTTTGTGGGACTTCTCTTTCCTTTCCCCATTTTTTCCTAGCTCTCTTTTAAGATCTTTTATAATTTCTTCTAGGAGAGCCTTGTGTGATGGGGATCAGGTTACATCCCCCTTTGGGATTTTGTCTGGAGACAGTCTGCTATTAGTCTCTTCAGGGTTGAAAACCCGCTCTCTTTCTGTATAGAAGCTATCAATAGAGTTAGTTTGGCCTTTTTACTCATTTTTTAAAAGCCCTTATGGTCTGCATTCAGGGCTAGGAGGGTCTACAGAAGAGGGAGAGATATATGGACAGTAGCTGTCCTGCAAACAGGCTGCAAAGAGTGAACCAAGCTGCGGAAGTGTTTTTGCCCTGGGAAGCCCTGCTGCAAGTTCTACTGCCTTGGGACAGATTCCCCTTCTTCTCCTCCCCCTTCTTCCCCAACAGAAGTATGGCTGCCCCGGGCAGAGCCCTGCTAGTGTGCAGAAGTGTGGCTGCCCTGGGAAAAAGCCCCTGTGCTGTAGACTGTGGCTGCACAGCTGTGCTGTGGTTCGTGTTGAGTCATTCCCGATACTAGGGTGGTTGTGGCCAGGTTCTGTTAAATTCTGGCATTTTTTGGAATACATGCTACTATTGGTGTTTGTGTAACTTCTCTGCTGATCTATTGCTTTGCAACCAAAGCAGAGCAGCCAACCTGTGGTAGAGTCCTTTCTGCAAATTCTCCACCCGTGGAGACAGCCCCCGGTTCTCTCAGTGTATTAGCCTCTGTGTTCTGCCTTCCTACCTGCATTGGCCCGCTCCCACCAATCAGGACAAACCTTTTCTGATGATCTTCCAGATTATCTTTGGCTGGTAATTTGTTATACTTCTAATATTTGTGGATTTTACCAATCAAGCATTATTTCTGAGACTGAATTTGGTAATTAGTAGTGAAGGTAGAAGGGGAGCTTAGAATGACACATGTGTCTTCTCCACCATCTTGGCTCTGCCCCCAGTAATTACTTGAAAGATTATTTCCAGGATCATGACTTTTAAATAGATCAATAATTTTTAAATTATCTCTCCCCTGTATCTATTTTCCAGGTCAGTTAGTTGTCTTTCCAATGACATATATCCATATATCACATTTTTCTTATTTTTCCTTTTTTTTTTTTTTGTTTTTGTTTTATTGTACCTTAATTTCTCATAAAGCCATTAGCTCCAATTGAGTCCATTCTAATTTTTAAGAAATTATTTTCCTCGGTCAGCATTTGTACCTCCTTTTCCAATTGACCAATTTTGCTTTTTAATGCATTCTTTTACTCATTAGCTTTTCATTCTTTTCCCAATTTTTTCTCTTATCTCTCTTACCTGATTTTCAAAATCCCTTTTGAGCTCTTCCATGGCCTGAACCCAATTCTTATTTTTCTTGAAGGCTTTGGAAGTAGATGCTTTGACTTAGTTATCATCTTCTGATTGCTTGTTTTGATCTCCCTTGTCACCATAATAACTTTCAATAATCAGAAACTTTTGTGTTGCCTGCTCATTTTTATAGCCTATTACTTAGATTTTAACTCTTTGTTAAAGTAGTACTCTGTTTCCAGGGTGGAGAGCTGTTTTCGGCTGTTTTCAGAAATCCTTTTAGGAATCTGATAACAAGTACTCTTTTCTGCCTGGAGCTATGAGTATTGATCCAGCTCCACTGTAACTGTGAGATCTAGTGTGCTAAAGCACTAATTTTGCTTTCCTGAAGCTGGGGCCTCTGGCGTTGGGACCAAGTCTATGTGGTGCTTCCTGAGCTGGAAGCATTCACTGGACTCCCACCCCTGTTGCCACAGACCCTCTCTGCTGACTTTCCAAGTTCTCTCTGTTGTCCCCAGGCTGAGAGGTCCAGAAGCCTCCAACACTGCTGCTAATTCAAAGGTCTCATCTTGCTAACACTGGAGTCTGAGTTGGGGCTGGGGCTGGGGTGGCCCAGACTGCACTGATAGGGTTTGTAGGATACTGCTCACTATATTCCCACTCCAGTTCCACAGACCTTTTCTGCTGACCTTCTAAGTCCTCTTTGGTGTCTCTGGGCTGAGGAATCTGGAAGCCACCAGGACTGCCACTGATTCAAAGATCTGGCTGGGGCTGGGTTACTGGCACATCCTATACCAGATTGCATGCTGGAATCCCACACTCGTGTCATAGATCTTTATGGCTGAGCTTCTAAGTTGCCTTTAGCAACTGGAAAATGTTTACTTTGTCTTTTGGGGTGTTCCAATGCTCTAAAATTTGTTTAGAGTCATTCTTTAAAGGAATTTGGAGCTGTTTTGGGGAGAGGTTGGACAAGTTCCTGTCTTTACTCTACCATCTTGGTTCTAGCTCCAAATTACATTAAAGGAAAAAGAGTTTTGCACAAACAAAATCAACACAATTAAGATTAAAAGGAAAATAAAAAGCTAGGGGAAATTTTACAGCCAGTGTTTCTAATATCTCATTTATAAAATATATAAAGAACTGTATCAAATTTATATGAAATCAAGTCATTTCCCAATTAATAAATGGTCAAAGGATATGACCAGACAATTTCCAGATGACGAATCTAAAGCTATCTATAGTGATATGAAACAATGCTCTAAATGACTATTGATTAGAGAAATACAAATTATGACAATGGAGTCAACTGAGACAACTATGTACCTCTCAGATTAGTTAAGATGACTGGAAAAGATAATGATAAAATGTTGGAGGGATGTGGAAAAATTGGAACACTAATACATTGTTGGTGGATCTGTGAAATGATCCAACAATTTTGGAGAGCAATTTGGAACTATGCCTGAAGAGCTTTAAAACTGTGCATACCTTTTGATTCAGCAGTGCTGCTACTGGGTCTATATCCCAAGGAAATAATAAAGGAGGGTAAAGGATCTACATATACAAAAATATTTGTAGCAGCTCTTTTTGTGCTGGCCTAGAATTGGAAATGAGTAGATGCTCATCAATTGGAAAATGACTAAGTTATGGCATATGAAAGTAATGATTTTAGATGAGATATCATTACATAATGAAATCTGATTTTAGAAAAACCTGGACTTATGTGAACTGATGCTGAGCAAAAAGAAGCAGAACCATGAATACATTGTACCTAATAATAGCCAGAAATTGTGATGTTCAGTTATGAAAGACTTGGTTCTGCTCAGCAATTCAGTAATGCAAGACAATTCTTTTTTTTTTTTTTCTTTTTAAAATTGTCTTTTTAATTAAGCACCTAGCTCATGCAAGGTCTCCATTAAGGTTCTCATTTGATACCTCTTCTTTTTTTAATACATAGGTAATTTTTCAACATTGACCCCTGCAAAAATTTCTGTTGCAACTTTTCCCCTCCTTCCCTCCACTCCCTCCTCTAGATGGTAGGCAGTCCCATACATGTTAAACATGTTAAAGCATATGTTAAATACAATATATGCATACATATACACTTATAATAACATCTAAATAGAAAACCCTATCTACATCCAGAGAGAGAAAATGTAAATCAACATATATATGTTAACTTTTTTCCCTTTTTCTTCTATTTTTTTCTCATGGTTTTCCCTTTTGTTCTGATTTTTCTTTCCCAACATGATTCATAAAGAAATGTATATTTGAAAAATTAATAACAATATATGCAACCAGAAAAAATAAAAGAAATAAAACAAAAACAAACAAAAAACACAAATGAGTCCACTGCATTTTAGACTTTTGTCAGCTCCTACAATCTGAAAAGAGATCTGAACTCTTCCCACACCTCCAACAACCATTTTAAATCAGCTGTCACTTCTGGTCCAAAGCTGGATAGTTTATGCTATCTAATACAAAATGGGGATTAGCTAATAATTCTGAATATTCTTTACTCTTAGCTTTGTGGGGGAGTTATTGGAAAGCAATGATTTTATGAATGGAGTAAGGAGCTTGGGCAGTATCATAAAATGATATATTTAGAGATGAAAAGACCCCAATAGGTATTGTGGTCCAAACTTTACATTGTGCAGCTTAAAAACAAACACAAAACTTGAGGTTGTGACAGGCAAAATTGAGATTTTAACCAAAGTATTTCCTGAGCACAAGTCCAGCAAGATTTCTATAATAGCTTATACTATTACGATTCTCTGAGAACATCTTACCCTCTAATGTTTTATTATAAGGTCTAACTCTACCTCTGTGTGTGTATTTCCCTCTGTGTTGTCTTTTTAAGCTACTGGAGATAAGGATCTCAGGTATAGAAGATATGGATCTTTGTGTTGCTAGGAGAGCATAGATGTCTGGTACAAGGGTATTGGTACAAAGGAAACTTTGAAATTGATTTTAAGTTGGGCATATTGCTAGTGGAGAGGGAGTGGTGGTCAAAGATAAGCATTGCTATTAAAAGTCTAATAGTATAATAAGCTTTCATGTGCCAAAACTTATTCAGCCATTCCCCAATTGATGGGTATCTACTCATTTTCCAATTCTTTGCCACCATAAAAAGAGCTGCTACAAACATTTTTGCACACGTGGGTCCTTTTCCTTCCTTCATGATTTCCTTCAGATACAGATCCAGTAATGGCACTGCTGTGTCAAAGGATGTGCACAATTTTATAGCCCCTAGGACATAGGACATCCAAATTGCTCTCCACAATGGTTGGATCATATCACAACTCCACACATAATGCATTTAGAGTAGCACTAATGAGAATGAGAATGGTTATTTGAGAGAGCAGTAATGAGAATAACGAACAGAAGTTCAGAGGTTCTCAGTAGTCAACTACTTTAACCTGTATATGAACAACTAGCCCATCTAGAACTTCCTCAACAAATAATCATTTTGTCTTTGCTAACATAGATGTATTACAGAGGAACTTATCTCTTAGGATAGGTCATTTATTTAGCTTTTATTTTGTTTTATATTTTCTTTTTCCTGATGAAATTGCAATCTTCCTTTTTCCAAATTGTTCTCCTAACTAGTGGTTCTATCCTCAAGAATGAAGATTAAAAAGCAAAATTCTTCTTCCATATAGCCTTTCAATTATATGAACTTAAGTATTTGCTCCTCCTAAGCCTTCTTTTCTCCAGGATAAGAATCCCCAGTTTTTTCAACTGATAATAGAATCTCAAAGTCCTTCAACATGCTATTCATCCTGCTCTGGACACTTTCCAGCTTGTCAAGATTTTCAAAAAACTATGCCCAGAGTTTAAAAGAATAATCTAGAAGCTCTATGATAGTAAATAGTACAGTACAATTGGATTACCAATGTTATCACTCTGTGTGAAAAATGCTCTAGACACAGATTAAGATTACATCAGATTTTGAGTGGCTGTCTAATTATACTGTGAATTCATGTTGAACCTGCAGTTCACTAAACTCCTACTACCTTCTCCTGTGAATACCCCATCTAGCCACAACTTCTTCCTTTATCCTATTTATTAAGTTGATTTTGGGAACTCAAGGGTAAGACTTCATATTTAGTCAACTATCATAAAATTTTACTAAATATTCTAATCTGCTTTATTCTCTCTGGATTCTGATGCTATTGTCTAATATGTTAGTCCTACCCCTGCCCACCCTAGATCCTCCAGTTTTGCATCATTGACAAATCTGATGAGCCCATCTATGCCTTTAACCATATCACTGACAAAAAAAATGGTAAATGGTACAGGGTCAAGGACAGATCTATATTGCATTCCACTAAAGTTCTCCATTCATCCTAAACTTAACCTATCTTCGTTCATGTTTTTATCTTTGTTTGAGGAACTAGTTTCTCCTAGTTAGTCAGAATCAGGTCTAGATTAAAAGTTTTTACTAATTCCTTAACTTTTTGAATTCTGATAAGGAATTCAAGATAAGGAATTATTAGATGATTCGATTTTGCCAGAAGAGAATCCAGCAGCTGTCAAAGTGATTGTAATCTGTCATTACTATATCATATTACTATGCTGGGTTAATAATATTTCCCAAATTCCTCAATTCCTCATATTTTTCCTGCTTCTGTCAAATGTTCTGCATTCTCTCTGTCTCTGTCTCTGTCTCTGTCTCTGTCTCCTACTCTTCTATTTCTTTTTTTCAATAAAGTATATACTTTTTGAGTGTATTTGAATATGTGGCTCCATCTACATGAAAATCAGTGATACCTATGAGGTTAAATTTATCTCCTGTATTTGGAATTCTAATATATTGTGCTCAGTAACCATATTTTGTACATTTACATACCTACATTTGAGGTCATGGCTTTATTTTTGCTTTCTTTTCTTGAATGTTGCCTCTAGTGAATTACTGCCTATCTTTGCTTCTATTCTTCTGACACATTAAGCAATTTCTATGTTATCTTAATTGGTAGTTTTGCATAGTGATTCTAGGTCACTTCTTTTCCATTTTTAAAGCCTTTTTGATTAAATATGTAAGATTTCAGGTAAATATTTTCTTATTTTCCCTGTTCTGTGCACTCCAATTTGTCATTGCTACATTCTTTACCGTTTTACCAAAAGCTAATTCCCATTATCGGATACCCTCTTCAGATACCATCAGGTACCATCAGATACCACTTCTTCATTTCCAAAATTGACTTTTCCCTATCTTTAATTCCTCTTTAAGGAACAACAGATATGGAAAAAATCTTTTTTGTACCCCTAAGGTATTCAGTTTCTTTCCCAGATTTCATAATCCTTAGCAATGGTGTTTAGGTTTCTTATGTCAGCATAATTTACACTTTTTCTGAATCATCAAAAAGCAAATTATTTCACTTCACAAGTCTTGAGAGGATCTTCATCATGTTCTGAATCCATACTCTGGGACAACAAATTTCTGTTACTGATTTCTAATGGACACATAAGTGCTTTAATATCCTTCTCACATCCAAGAGGAATCCATAAAGTGATGCTACTCACTTCTTCTTCCTCTGACTCTTCCTGGATGAGTTTTCATCCTTATTCCATGGAAAACAGATAGTAAACAGTTGCTTCTTCTTTAGAGAGTCTATAGGAAGAGGCATTTCTCTTATTACTATTTCCCAATGGTCTTTCTTCCTTTTCTTTTCTGCATTACATTTTTCTAGCCTCCAATCTCCTAATGCAGGTTAAAATACCCTTCAGTCTCTTCATATCCAATTTTTTGTTTTTACTTAGAAATTTTCAAACAGTAATTCAGAGTGTAAACCTCTTTTCTCTTCTTTTATGAAAAATAATGATCTATATTTTGAGTATATATAGAAATTATTTGACCATGGCAGAAAAATGAACATAAAGCAATCTATGCAAGTCATTGCAAAATTCTTATTTCACTCACTCTTTGTTGAATCAAGTGTCTTTAACTTTATGTCTCATTCCATTGGCAAGCAACTATGACAAATTTCCCATAAGACACCCTGGTAACAGTCAAATTATCAATATCTCTAGCTTACAATTTTTCCTTTGGGGTCTTAATACTGCTCCACTTTGTATCCTAGACTCATTCTCACAACTGTGCTCAGCTTTTCTGCAGAGCCCACACACTATTTGTTTCTAATAGGGAGTGTTAGTTAAAAAAAGAAAAAAGAGAGAGCGAGCAAAAGTGCTATTCCTCTGTTGTTACTAATGCTTACAAATTTGAATGAGGATTTAAAAGAGAAATTTCTTCCAAGGGCACCTGAAGGTACATGAGTATTAATATATAGTCTAGTTCTTATTTACAGTCTCAAGGAAAACATGGGAAATGTACAAGCAACTACTTTGATTTCTATATAAATCTAGGCACGTTTCCCAGCCAGAAAGGATAACCAAATTAAAGTGTATTCATGCCATTTATGAGAGAAGCTGTTTCTTTTTTCATCCAAAAGAGGCAGACAACACATTTTTCCTTAAGTGGATCAATTGCAATCAAGCATCCTAGACAGACATTATTGAGAGAGATAGAGAGAGAGAAAGAGAGAGACAGAGACAGAGACAGAGAGAGAGACAGAGAGAGAGAGAGACAGAGAGACAGAGACAGAGAGAGAGACAGAGAGAGAGAGAGAGAGAGAGAGAGAGAGAGAGAGAGAGAGAGAGAGAGAGAGAGAGAGAGAGTTTGTGTGTATGTGTGTATGATACATAGTAGAGAGCTAGATTAGGAGTGAAAAGACCTGGATTCCAATCCCATTATCTCAGACATTTACTATCTAAATAATCATGTGACTTCTCTATGCCTTATTTTATTTAGCATTTGTTTTAAGGTGCTAATGAATTAGTGCATGCAGAATGTGTTTTGTAAACTTTAAAGCATTATGTAAATACCAATTTATATTTCTACTGATCCTCTACTTCATTAGAATATTTCTGAATAACTTGTATTTAAGTATGGAAATATACAACATGACTAGGTAATTCAGCACATTTTGGGGGGGAAGGTTATTTTGTTTTGTTTTTCCTATTTGAGCAATGATGGGTTTAGGAAACTTGGATTTGCGATAAAAGGCAGGCATAAACAGATATTTACTGTTAACATGGTAAGATCTAGGAAAAAACTCATGCACTATGAGAACTGGAAGAAATTATAAAAATTGTTTAGTCCAGCAACTTTCAGAAAAAAGAAAGTGAATTGTCCAGGAACATAGAGTAAATAATAAAATGAAACTAAAATTCTTACCTTCTGATAAATCTGATACATGTTTCATTATCCCATATTATCCTTTTGGAAAAAAAAAAAGATTTTTGACTAATTCATTTTTACCTTTGGTCAGAATGTCTAATTTTCCTAGATATAGCAAAGAAACAGCAGAATTAAAAAGCTAATAAACATTGCAGTTTTATAATAGAATTTTTTTTTATTTCATTTGGGGGGATTTGTATTGATAAATGAAGTATTTCATGTATTTGTTTTATTTATCTTAAACTAAAATTATACTTTATATTTCTTATGTGTATGTGTTTATATGTGTGTTTTAGAAGACCTCTAAGGTCCTCTGAGACTCTATTTCTATGACACTACATTCTACAGAGGCATACAAAACATAAACTTTTAACTATGGGATCACCCCATCAGTGCTGATGACAAATCTATATTGCAGATCTCCTCCCTCAACTCCACTTTCCTTTTTAGCATCTTCATCATTTCAATTCCCAACTAAATTACTTTCTTCCTTAAAACTCTGCCTCCTTCTCTAAAGTTTCCTCTTCTTCTGAAAACAACATTGTCATTTCCCCATTCTCTCAGGTTTCATGATTATTCATGAATCTTCATTCATTTTTGATTTTCCCCACTTCTTTCCTACCTATTTTTGACTGGTTTTCATTCCTTAAAACTTTCCCTACCACAATCCACTTCACTAAGTTTATAAAGAAATATTTCTAAAGCATAAACCTGACCACATTAGTCATCTGTTCAATAAATTCTAAGGACTCCCTATTATTTACTCCCTTCCAATGCACTTTATAATACAACTATACTTGACCACTTTGATGATTCTCCCATGACTCCTCCCTCTCCCAGCTTCAGACTCATACCTTTGGACTGAAAGTCTTCTGTGCCAAAATGTTCTCCTCCCTTATCTCTACCTCATAGCTTCTCTGACTTCATTTAACATAGTTCAAATTCTGTCTTCTTTAAGAAACCTTTTCCTAACATTTCCTTTTAAGATTAATCTTCCTGTGTGTATCTCTCTGTATGTCTCTCTTTCTCTCTCTGTTTCTGTATGTCTACATTTTTACTAACATTTATTTATACACACATATATATATATATATATCTTATATATGTTTAGTTATTTGCATTTTAAATTTTGATTCTTGTATATATTTAGTTATTTGTGTCCTATCAGAATGTGAGTTCTTTGAGAGTAAGGACTGTGCTTTTTTTTTTTTTTTTTTTTTTGTATCCCTAGGATTTAGCATAGTTAGTAAAAAAAAAAAAAAAAAAAAAGTTTAATGACTGACTGACTAATTAGTTCCCAAATTTTATTGAAAACATATAGTCTCAAGCAATTGCCACTGTCTGGCCATTCACAAGAGCCCTAGCCATGGAAGATTAACTGGATTATGACTCAAGAAGTGGGAAGTGGAAATGGAGTTATAGATGTACCTGAAAATGTATGTCTTTCAGTAAGATGAGATTGAAATCCTGGACTCTTAAAAAGGATAGTAGTACCTTTGAAAGAAATAAGGGAAATTCAGTAAAGAGAGGAGAGATGATAAATTCAGTTTTGAACATGTTGATTTGATATACCTGAGGGATATTCAGATTAAAATACATAATAATCAGTTGCTAATATGGATCTGGACCTTAGGAAATGGTTGATTTTTCAATCTGGGAGTCATCTGCATAGATATGATCATTGAATTCATGAGAATTAATGAAGTGAGAATTCAGAATAGTTTTTTACATGAGCAATGTCCAGGAGGTCCATGGATAGATTAAAGAGACTCTTTAAACTGGGATAGAAAAAGAATTGCAACTTAATTTTACTAACCCCTAACTAAAAATGAACATTTTCTTCAAGTTTTTATTTTTAATTTATAGAATAAAACTAGCATTTCCATAGCATAGTTTAGCAAATAAAAAGTTGCTTATACAGGAAACAGCAAATCTATTATGTGCAACTTGCTATTTCTTTTAAATATATAAAAATTATTATGTACATTTTTTTCTTCTCTTCCCTCATCCTTGCTTTAGAGATGATTACTATTACACACAGATCTATATATGTGCATTTATGTAAAATCAATATATATCTACTTCTATTCTAGTTATTCAATACATATTTTATTTTTTTAATTATTTAAAAATATTATTCTGAGATGAAGTTCATAGGTTTCACCAATCTTCTAAATGAATTCATGACACAGAAAACATTAAGTACCTCTGTTCTAGAGAGAAAAGAGAAGGCCTAAGATAGAATTTGTGGATACAGCCATAATTAGTGGGTATGACAGATTATGAGATAGGGCAGCCAGACATATAAAAGAAGAATCAGGATAAAACAATATATCACACACACACACAGAGTAGAAAAAATATCCAAGAAAATATAAATTCTGTAGCCTTAACATTCGAGGCTTCACCAAAATGGAATTCAATCTTCCTTTCCATCTTTATTTCATATTATTCACTTTTATGCACTCAATATTCTGGTCAAATTTCCCCCTAATTATAATATATGCATACATATGTATGTATACATTATATATATAATAATAATAATTTAGCTTTCTCCCTAAACCCCCATGCTGTTCTCTATCACCATTTATTTGCATAAAATCATTTCAATTATCTAAAATAGACTTCCTCTCTCTCTTATATTTTTGCTCCTTCAAGGCTCAGTTAGTACATCTTTTCACCATGGAGAACCTTCTCTGATCATTCCAGAGGAAAGAGTTCTCAACCCAATCAAACAGCTAGTAAAATGAACTAGAAACAGTTAGATGGTGCAGTGTGGAAAGCTTTTGGTCTAGAGTTTGGAAAATTCAAGTTCAAATCCAGCCTGAGACACTAGCTGTGTGAATCTGGGTGATTCATTTACTTCAACTGTTACTGAGTGTGTTACTTCGACTGTAATATGAGGATAATAATATCGACCTTCCAAGTTGATTGTGGGGAGTCTCAAGGATAGAGAAGAGGAAGTTCATGTGGCATCTGAAGCTAAAGGAGCGGATATGGAATCCAAACAATTTGGGAAAAACAAAATGCCTGTGCTTTACTTGGGGCTGTTGTCCATAAGTTTTTAGGTGGTGCAGGTCTGATGAAAAAAAAAAACAGATTGCCTTTCTTACAAGTGAATTTACATTCTGGAGGAGGGCTGGATGTACAAATCTCAACACAGATAAATAGCTTTATAGGTCTCTTAGATGAAAGTGGGATTCCATGAAATGTTGGAGCCACCTGTTCAGCAATTTCAATGATGTTTTCCTCCAAGGAAATGTAAGCAATAAGAACAATGTCATAAAGGTTTATTTACCTTCCGAATCAAGACATAGGATATTACTACGAAACTAAAAATCTGTAGGCCCTAAGGATAAAATGGGGTCCAAAGAGAAAAATTATATTGACTATTTATGAAGCTTATTTAGGATGTGCTTGTCATGAAACCTGATACATAAGTGTACTCTGTAAATGCATGTTCCCTTTTCTGTTTCCCCTTCCATTATGAGAAAATGTGCCATAATAGATAGAGAAGTGGCTTCAAATCCAGAAAGACCTGGGTTAAAGTCTTGCCTCTGGCTCAGAGTGGTTATCCTGGATAAGTTGTGAAAACCTATCTGGGGGGAACTCTAAGATTTGATGTTGCAGAGAAAATACCAACTTGCTTTGGTAGAAGGAATCTTTTTACCTGGGAGTTCTCTGAACTAATAGAGCCAAAAGCACAATCTTTATCTCTACTTATGTGCCACTGTAAATTCTTTGTGTGTATTTTGCATTTTCTTTGGGATAGAATTCAGGCTGTCCTCTACCCAATATGCATTTTGCCTTTAGTCCTCATGTGAGATTTAAAGATCCATATGTCTAGATGTGTGTAGACCATGATACAACTATATTCTCACCATTTTTGAGCAATGCCTGAGGCAACTGTGAGTGAGGATCAATTTAAACCAAAGAGAGTTTGGTTTGGAAAATATTCCCAAGATTGGACCCAATCTAAATAACTTCCAATATCAAAGAACAATAATGGGTTAGAAGATTTTCACTATGACAACAGAGTAAACTGAACAACTCAACTCTTATCATCTGGGCTATGTTGATTCCCTATTGAATAATTAGATACCAAAATTGAATTTCTCCTTGTTGGATCCTCTACTTTTGAAAGAAGAAATGAACATGAAGGAAATTTAAGAAATAAGACACTGTTGAGACAAAGACAGACACACATGCATGAGTGTGTGTGCACACATACACGCATACACACACAGAGAGTGTTCCAATTCTCCTTTCAGTATCTTATCATATCATTGATTTGTGTCATGTTTCCTGGACTCCTCACCAAGTGGTCTATATGACAAAATGATGACTCTGGTGGCAAAATATCATTTTTGTTTCTACTTTCTTTTATCTTGACCTAAATGCTCCTACCTACTATCGATTCTTTGATTTCTGTTATTACTCTGCACAATTTCTCTAATGTCCTTTTCAGCTCAAAAACTATAATTCTACGGACTGGTTGCTGGATTCTTTGGAAAGAAAATAGCCAGCGCCTATTAGAGTTTGTAATGGTGGAGATAAAAAACAGGTTATAGTCTAATATAAACTAGCAACTAGATTTGGAGAGTACTGATTGCAAAGATTGTAGAGAGAGGGTAGTGGATTAAAGTGAGTAAGGAGGGACATGGTAAATTGCTAATTTTGAAATTGTGTAGACACAATTCTGATGAAAAGGGGAAAAGATTTGACGAGAGCAATGTGAAAGCACAGGAAACTTAATCAAAAAATTAGATTTTTTTTTAAAGAGATATCCATAAGAAAAAAAAAATCAAAGACAGGTTAACAAGATGAACCTCATAGTGTATTATGATATTTTAGGAATAATAGTGGCTGACTTGGTAAAGCTCAGGAAGGGCTAAGACCAGAAAAGAATGCTATAGACAACAAAACAAATGTTTTAGTTATTATTGCAGAGAGGTGGGGAAGGAACATTGAAGAAGGGATAGGTTTGCTAAAAGGGGACTAAAAAAAGAATGATGATGATCCACAAAGCTGGTCAATTTTTATTTTATTGCTTTTCCTCTGCAAAGAATATGATCTCTTTTTTTTTTTTTTTTTTTTTTTTTTTTTTTTTTTATTTTATTTATTTTTTTTTTATTTTTTTTATAATAAATTTTATTTTATTTAATAATAACTTCGCATTGACAGAATCCATGCCAGGATAATTTCTACACGACATTATCCCTTGCAATCACTTATGTTTCGTTTTTTCCCCTCCCTCCCTCCTCCCCCCCCCCCAGGATGGCAAGCAGTCCTATATATGCTAAACATGTTGCAGTATATCCTAGATACAATACATATTTGCAGAACCAAACAGTTCTCTTGTTGCACAGGGAGAATTGGATTCAGAAGGTAAAAATAACTCGGGAAGAAAATCAAAATTGCAAATAGTTCACATTCATTTCCCAGTATTCCTTCTTTGGGTGTAGCTGTTTCTGTCCATCATTTCTCCAATGAAACTCAGTTAAGTCTCTTTGTCAGAGAAATCCACTTCCATCAGAATACATCCTCATACAATATCGTTGTCGAAGTGTATAATGATCTCCTGGTTCTGCTCATCTCACTTAGCATCAGTCCATGTAGGTCTCTCCAAGCCTCTCTGTATTCATCCTGCTGGTCATTCCTTACAGAGCAATAATATTCCATAACGTTCATATACCACAATTTACCCAGCCATTCTCCAGTTGATGGGCATCCATTCATTTTCCAGTTTCTAGCCACTACAAACAGGGCTGCTACAAACATTTTGGCACATACAGGTCCCCTTCCCTTTTTTAGTATCTCTTTGGGGTATAAGCCCAATAGAAACACTGTTGGATCAAAGGGTATGCACAGTTTGATAACTTTTTGGGCATAATTCCAGATCGCTCTCCAGAATGGCTGGATTCGTTCACAACTCCACCAACAATGCATCAATGTCCCCGTTTTCCCGCATCCCCTCCAACATTCATCATTGTTTTTTCCTGTCATCTTAGCCAATCTGACAGGAGTGTAGTGATATCTCAGAGTTGTCTTAATTTGCATTTCTCTGATCAATAGTGATTTGGAACACTCTTTCATGTGAGTGGTAATAGTTTCAATTTCTTCATCTGAAAATTGTCTGTTCATATCCTTTGACCATTTATCAATTGGAGAATGGCTTGATTTTTTATAAATTTGAGTCAGTTCTCTATATATTTTGGAAATGAGGCCTTTATCAGAACCTTTAATTGTAAAGATGTTTTCCCAGTTAGTTACTTCCCTACTAATCTTGTTTGCATTCGTTCTGTTTGTACAAAGGCTTTTTAATTTGATATAATCAAAATTTTCTATTTTGTGATTGGTAATGGTCTCTAGTTCATCTTTGGTC
Source organism: Antechinus flavipes (assembly GCF_016432865.1). Taxonomy (NCBI): domain Eukaryota; kingdom Metazoa; phylum Chordata; class Mammalia; order Dasyuromorphia; family Dasyuridae; genus Antechinus; species Antechinus flavipes. The sequence continues at coordinate 134,106,242 of NC_067399.1, read as the reverse complement.
ACAAATTTCTTTCTCCTCCACAAGTCTGAGAGATAAACTATCCTATGTTCTTCTAATTTATTTATAATCTCGTTCTTTATGCCTAGGTCATGGACCCATTTTGATCTTATCTTGGTATGTGGTGTTAAGTGTGGGTCCTTGCCTAATTTCTGCCATACTAATTTCCAGTTATCCCAGCAGTTTTTATCAAATAATGAAATCTTATCCCAAAATTTAGAATCTTTGGGTTTGTCAAACACTAGATTGCTATAGTTGACTATTCTGTCTTGTGAACCTAACCTTTTCCACTGATCAACTAATCTATTTCTAAGCCAATACCAGATGGTTTTGGTGACTGCTGCTTTATAATATAATTTTAGATCAGGTACAGCTAGACCACCTTCATTTGATTTTTTTTTCATTAATTCCCTTGAGATTCTCGACTTTTTATTGTTCCATATGAATTTTGTTGTTATTTTTTCTAAATCATTAAAATATTTTCTTGGAAGTCTGATTGGTATAGCACTAAATAAATAGATTAGTTTAGGGAGTATTGTCATCTTTATTATATTTGCTCGGCCTATCCAAGAGCACTTAATATTTTTCCAATTATTTAAGTCTGACTTTATTTGTGTGAAAACTTTTTTGTAATTTTGCTCATATAATTCCTGACTTTCCTTTGGTAGGTAGATTCCCAAATATTTTATGCTATCAACAGTTATTTTGAATGGAATTTCTCTTTGTATCTCTTGCTCTTGGATTTTGTTGGTGGTGTATAAGAATGCTGAGGATTTATGGGGATTTATTTTGTATCCTGCTACTTTGCTAAAATTATGAATTATTTCTAATAGCTTTTTAGTAGAATCTCTGGGGTTTTCTAGGTATACCATCATATCATCTGCAAAGAGTGATAGTTTGGTTTCCTCATTGCCTACTCTAATTCCTTTAATCTCTTTCTCGACTCTTATTGCAGAGGCCAGTGTTTCTAATACAATATTGAATAATAATGGTGATAGTGGGCAACCTTGCTTCACTCCAGATCTTACCGGGAAAGGTTCCAGTTTTTCCCCATTGCATATGATGCTTACTGAAGGTTTAAAATATATGCTCCTAACTATTTTAAGGAAAAGTCCTTTTATTCCTATGCTCTCAAGTGTTTTTATTAGGAATGGCTGTTGGATTTTATCAAATGCTTTTTCTGCATCTATTGAAATGATCATATGGTTTTTGTTTGGTTGGTTGTTGATATAGTCAATTATGTTAATAGTTTTCCTAATATTGAACCAGCCCTGCATTCCTGGTATAAATCCTACTTGGTCATAGTGTATTATCCTGGGGATGATTTTCTGTAATCTTTTTGCTAATATTTTATTTAAGATTTTAGCATCAATATTCATTAGGGAGATTGGTCTATAATTTTCTTTCTCTGTTTTCAGCCTACCTGGTTTAGGTATCAGTACCATATCTGTGTCATAAAAGGAGTTTGGTAGGACTCCTTCAATCCCTACTTCTTCAAATAGTTTATTTAGCATTGGAGTTAATTGATCTTTAAATGTTTGATAGAATTCAGATGTAAATCCATCTGGTCCTGGGGTTTTTTTCTTAGGGAGTTGATTGATAGTTTGTTCTATTTCTTTTTCTGAGATAGGAGTGTTTAGGATATTTACTTCTTCCTCTGTTAGTTTAGGTAAGCTATATTTTTGGAGGTATTCTTCTATTTCATTTAAGTTGTCGAATTTATTGGCGTAAAGTTGGGCAAAGTAACTCCTAATTATTGCTCTAATTTCCTCTTCGTTAGTGGTGAGTTCTCCCTTTTCATTTTTAAGACTAACAATTTGATTTTCCTCTTTCCTTTTTTTAATCAGATTTACTAAGGGTTTGTCTATTTTGTTGGTTTTTTCATAGAACCAACTCTTAGTTTTATTAATCAATTCAATAGTTTTTTTACTTTCAATTTTATTGATCTCTCCTTTTATTTTTTGAATTTCAAGTTTAGTGTTTGATTGGGGGTTTTTAATTTGTTCCTTTTCTAGCATTTTTAGTTGCAAGCCCAATTCATTGACCTTCTCTTTCTCTATTTTATACAAATAGGCCTCTAGAGATATGAGATTTCCCCTTATTACCGCTTTGGCTGCATCCCATACATTTTGGTATGATGTCTCATTATTATCATTTTCTTGGATGAAGTTATTAATTATGTCTATAATTTGCTGTTTCACCCAATCATTCTTTAGTATGAGATTATTTAGTTTCCAATTATTTTTTGGTCTACTTTCCTGTGGCTTTTTATTGAATGTAATTTTCAATGCATCATGGTCTGAAAAGGATGCATTCACTATTTCTGCCTTACTGCATTTGAGTTTGAGGTTTTTATGTCCTAATATATGATCAATTTTTGTATAAGTTCCATGAACTGCTGAAAAGAAGGTGTACTCCTTTCTGTCCCCATTACATTTTCTCCAGAGATCTATCATATCTAATTTTTCTAGTATTCTATTTATCTCTTTGACTTCTTTCTTATTTATTTTGTGGTTTGATTTATCTAATTCTGAGAGTGCAAGGTTGAGATCTCCCACTATTATAGTTTTACTGTCTATTTCTTCTTGCAGCTCTCTTAATTTCTCTTTTAGGAATTTAGATGCTACACTACTTGGTGCATATATATTTAATATAGATACTTCTTCATTATTCATTCTACCCTTTAGCAAGATATAGTGCCCTTCCTTATCTCTTTTGATTAGATCAATTTTTGCTTTAGCTTGATCTGAGATCAGGATGGCTACCCCTGCTTTTTTGGCTTCACCTGAAGCATAGTAGATTTTGCTCCAACCTTTTACCTTTAACCTGCATGTATCACCCCGCTTCAGGTGTGTTTCCTGTATACAACATATTGTAGGATTCTGGCTTTTAATCCATTCTGCTAACCGCTTCCTCTTTATAGAGGAGTTTACCCCGTTCACATTTATGGTTAAAATGACCAATTCTGTATTACTTGCCATCTTGTTGACCCCGGTTTATGCTTTTCTCCCTTCTTACTCCCTTACCCCCTCCCTTACCCCCCTTCCCAGTATTAAGCTTGTGAGCTCCCCTTGCTTCTCACAGCCCTCCCTTTTTCAGTATCCCTCCCCTCCCCTTAGAGTCCCCCCCCCCAACTTACCCCTTTCCCTCCCAGTTCCCGTATTCCCTTCCACTTAGCTTATTCCTTCCTTTTTCACTTTTCCCTTCTCACTTTTCAATGAGGTGGGAGAAGTTTCACCATAGATTGAATATGTCTAAAATTCTTCTCTTACTGCCAATTCTGAAAGCAGTAAAATACTCACTATTTTCATTCCTCTCCATTCTTTCTCTCAGATATACTAGGTTTTCTTTGCCTCTTCATGAAATGTAGTACCCCCACTTTCCCTTTTTTCTAGTACAATGTCCTTTCCTCAACTAGTTTCTAGAACAAAGTATACATGTATTTTTTATACATCTTTACAGCCGAAATATAGTTCCCAAGATTAATCTTTACCTTTTTAGATTTCTCTTGAGTTCTGTGCTTGTAGATCAAATTTTTTGTTAAGTTCTGGCTTTTTCATCAGAAATAGATGAAATTCGCTTATTTCGTTGAATGACCATCTTCTTCCCTGGAAAAAGATGCTCAATCTCGCTGGGTAAGTTATTTTTGGTTGCATACCAAGTTCCTTAGCCTTTCGGAATATCATATTCCAGGCCCTTCGATCCTTTAATGTGGATGCTGCCAGATCCTGGGTGATCCTTATTGTGGCTCCTTGATACTTGAATTGGGTTTTTCTAGCCGCTTGCAGTATTTTTTCCTTTGCCTGAGGGTTCTGGCATTTGGCCACTATATTCCTTGGTGTTTTGATTTTAGGATCCCTTTCAGTAGGGGATCGATGAATTCTTTCAATGTCTATTTTACCTTCTGTTTCTATGACTTCTGGGCAGTTCTCTTTGATAATTTCCTGGAAGATAGTGTTCAGGCTTTTTTTTTCATCATACTTTTCTGGAAGTCCGATGATTCTCAGGTTGTCTCTCCTGGATCTGTTTTCCAGGTCTGTTGTCTTCCCCAGAAGGTATTTCACATCCTTTTCCATTGTTTGATTTTTTTGGATTTGCTTGACTGATTCTTCTTGTCTCCTCGAGTCATTCAATTCCAATTGTTCGACCCTGATTTTCAGTGAGGTATTTTCTTCACTCACTTTTTTAAGATCTTTTTCTAATTGTCCAATTGAGTTCTTTTGTTCTGTGGAATTTTTTTCCATTTCGCCAATTTTGTTTTTTAGAGAGCTGTTTTCTGTTTCCAGTTCACTAATCCTATTTTTCAAGGATTTGGTTTCTTTATCCACTCTCTCTTTAACTGACTTCTCCAGGCTCTTTTGCCAAGCCTCCCTCTCCTTTTGCAGAGCCTCCCTCTCCTTTTCCCATTTTTCTTCTAGCTCCCTTGTGAGAGCCTTTTTAATTTCCTCCATGAGATTCATCTGTGCTGAGGGATATAAGGTCTCCTCCTTCGGGGATTCACCTGGGGACTGTTTGTTTTTAGTCTCCTCAGGGTTTGGAGTCTGCTCTTTATCTGTATAAAAGCTGTCCAGGGTTAAATTCTTTTTCAGTTTCTTGCTCATTCTGTCTATTTATCAAAGACAAACTATCAAAGAAACAGAAGGAAAAAAAACCCCTTGAATGGAGGCTGCTTTCTTTGGGGGAGGGGCAGGGTATTCGTGAGGCACAGGTCCTACTGTGCTATGGCGCCTGCGCACTGAGATCCGAGCGCTCTGAGATCCGAGCGGGCTAAGACACTGTGGGGGAGGGGTGGCCAGGTCCCTAGAAACTCCAGCTGTTTGGGATTGTATTCTTCACCCCCGGTGTTTTTAGCTTCTCTGCTGGGCTGCTGACTTGCTCCTATAGCAAAGCTCTCACCGCAGAGACGGCTGCGGTCCTACCCCCTCTCCGCTCCACCCGGTTCTGAGCTGCTATCTGTGCTCTGGTTGCAGCTGCTGCTACCCGCAGACTGCTTCCAAATACCGTCCCCGCCCTCGCGCAAAAACAGACCTTTCTTGACGAGTCTCAAGGATGGTTTCTCTTGGTAAGTAATTGTATGGTTTTTTTTTTTCAGTCGAGCATTAATTCAGAGGCATGAAATGAAATGAATAGTGAGAGAAAAACACGGAGATTACACAGAAGTGTATTTCCTCTCCGCCATCTTGGCCGGAAGTCAGAATATGATCTCTGAATTTGAAAACTTTGGATTTTGATTCTCATGATGAGTGAGTTGATGTAAGAAAAAACTTAGCTTACCTTGATGAATTAAAATCATATAGTCCAGATAAACTTTGTGCTCAGATACTGAAACTATGTCGTCACTGAACCACTGTCTATATTATTTAAAAGATTATGGAGAACAGAAAAGATAAGGCATGACTAGAGAAAGACAAAAGATGTTTCTGATTTTCAAAATTTCAAACTATATGTTACTAATTCTGACTTTAATTAGTAAATGGGGAAAATGAATTTTTAAATGGATGGTTTATAAAGACCTAGAAAAGGAAGTTATGATTACAAAGGACCAACAGTTTTTCATCAAAAACATTTCATGACAGAGTAATTTTATTTTCTCTCATTAATTATGGGATAGCTAAACCAAAAGCTTTTAGTAAGTGCCTACTATGTATCAAGGGAATGCTGTTTATGTAGTTTGTCTAAACCTTAGTAAAACATACAATCAAATCTCTCATGTATGTTGAAAAGTTGATCCATGGGCAAGACAAAATACAAATTTCAGCCAGATCCTAACGAGGTTGCATATATTGAATTTGTACTATTTGAAGTTATAATTATAGAAATTATGGTAATTGATTCTAGCACAATGGAAATAAGCAATTTGGGGAGAGGGGGAGGGAATCATTATTTGCACTATTCAGAATTTAATTGTAGATAGAATCAGAATAGTTTGAAAGGTCAGACCAAGTAAATAATGATTAATGCTTCAATGTCACCTTTGCAGGCGATTGCCAATGAAGTTTCTCAGGGACTAGTTTAAAATGCTTATCAGTGACTCTGTTAGAGTCATAAATGACATGTTTATAAAATTTGCAGATGACCCAAAGCTGGGAAGGAGAGTTAACATACTAGATCTTGTCTAAAAAGAACTTGACAGGCTAGAATATCTTTAGGAATTAAATTAAATGAAATTTAATAAAGATAAATATAAAATCTTACATCATATTTTTTAACAAAAGATTTCATGTGTATGAGATTGGATGAAGGGTGGTATTTTATTTTCTGAAAAAATTTTAGTGGATTGGAGGGACTGCAAACAATATTAGTCAATAGTATTAGTTAGAAGCAAATATATATTTTGAACTGAGCAGTAGTAAGAGGATCATAGTGACCTTCATTGGTTCCAGTTACCCTTATAGCAATTTTAGTGTTACTGTCAACTTGTCACTCTCTTTTAACCCATATAGCCAATCTATTGTCAAATTTTGCCACTTCTATCTTTATGTATCTTCTTTTAAATCCCAAAGCCATCACCCAGTTTGCCTCACACCTGAACTATTGCAATAACTTTCTAATTTGCCTCCCTGTCTCACATTTCTCCTCAACCTAATCCATCCATTTCTCAGTTATCAAAGTCATTTTCCTAAAAATAGCACTCCCACTAAGCTTCAGTGGTTCCTTCTTACTTCAAGACCAAATATAAACCCCCATGTTTTAGTATTTATAGCCCAAAATTCACAATCCTCTCTTACTTTTCAAGCCTTCTTATACTTTAATTCCCTCCCTAAATTTTATGGATTTAGCAATATTAACCTATTTATTATTGTATCTTCCACAGGACACATCTCCTACTTTTAATGCCTTTGCACTAACTTTCCCCCATGCTTAGAGAGAAGGCCCTGAGCCTTCAACTATATTTCTTAATTATCCTTGATTCCTTTAAGACTCTGCTTGTACTCTACTTACTGCAGAAGGCCTTTTCCAGTCTTTTTAGTTACTAGGACTAGCCTTCTCTTCTCAAGTTATCTTTATCTACTCTTTCTATATTCTGTTGAAAGAAATGCTTATTAAATAAATTATTATGGAGATCTTTGACCTTTCCCAAAAATGTATCCCTCTAGACTATTTTCTCTAGATGGGAATTGTTGCCCCAATCTAAAGTGAAATATGGCCCATTGTGTTCCACTAGCTGGGGGATGGAAGGGAGATGTAGATCCTTTATCCAGATTGCCCAAATGACAAACTCAAAGTCAGATCCACAGTCCCTCATTAGCATGAATCCACCACTCATGATAATATTCATTCTCTTTCATTATTTGTTAAGCAATCAGAACTAACTGCCACCTGCTCTTCATTGGGCATATGAGCACTGAGTGGGTTCCATGAGTGGTTTTTGGCATTTCAGAATGTCATTATACCATTTACTAATTATGTTAACATGATTAATAAAAGTATTTATTACCCAGAAACTTTTACTTCTCAGACTTTTTAAATGTTACACTGTATGTGGTGTTAGTTGCTTTTCTCTCTCTGAATTAGGGTGCAAATCCTAGACAGGACCCATACTTTTTTTCCTTTTTATTTACTTATTTGTTTATTTATTCTTAACCCTAACACATAGCATAGGTCTTGTAACAACTTTTTAATCCTCACTTTTTGACTGATGGGACTGGCTGAAAGAAGAAGATAATTTTTTGCTATAGTCTGTCTTGGAAAACCTCTTGTGTTCAATCCTGGGTACCATTTTTTTAGGAATAACAAATAAGTAGGAGCTCATCAGGAGGAACTCAACATAGATGGTAAAAGTCAAGTTCCTGATATTTGAGGATCAACTGAAAGATCTTCCAAATGTTAAACCTAGAGTGTAAAAGATTGACAAAGACTCAGTGAATGACAACTGCCTTGAGGTATTTGAGGAACTGTTCAAGTAGAAGGAGGATGAAGTATGTTCTGCTTGATCCCAGAAACCAGAAGTAGGAACAAGCAAAAGTTCCATGAACCAAATATTAACGTTGATAATACAATTGTTCATAATAGCCAACACAACATATTAATGTTAACAATATACTTTTCATATATTATTTGGTCCTCTAAACAACTTTGTGAGCTTTATGCTATTATTATACACATTTTACAGATGAAGAAACAGTTTAAGGGAAGTTAAGTGACTGACCCTGGATCACACTGACTACAAATATTCCTGATTCCAAGTTCAGTTCAGTGCTGCATTGTCTATATCACCTAGATACCTCAAATATAAACTTGATCTTAGGATATCTTCTGAGTGCAATAAGATATATTACATCTAGTAAGGTCTCCTCCTTTCTAGAGATTCTAAAGCAAAGACTGAATGTAATCACCTGCCAGGATAAAGATAAATTGTTTTGCCAAGTGTGGTTGCAGAAAAAAAAAATATCATCTGAATTCTTATTTCATAGTGGACAGTTAAACGAGAAGAATTAAGAAGCTCTTTGAGTAGAAAAAGGAGCTGATCTCCCTATCAGAGCAGTGTTGATGACAATATAATTAATATATCTTCAAGTACATAGAACAGATCAGAATTTTTCAATTTTTTTTTCTTTGAAAGATAGGATTTCTTTCTCTTCCTTGGTTCTAAATCTGGAAAGAAACCATTTTAGAAATCACTGATCATCTGTTGGATGCTGCTTGGAAGCTAAATAGAGTAATAGCTAAAACTGAGTTCAAATCTAATCTTTGACTTTTGCTACCTGTGTGACTCTGGGCAAGTCACCTAACTACAGTCTGCCTTGGTTTCCTCAATAAATAGCACTATTAAAAAGCATAATAGGATTCATTTCACATAGTTGTTGTAAGGCTCAACCTAGATATCTATAAAGCATAATACACAGTGCTTGACATAAAATAGGTACTTTATACATATTTCTTTCCCTTTTAAGTATCAGATTTACTAGATGGACCCTGAGGCCTCTTCTGATTCTGAAATTCTTTGATTATGTACATTTTCCTGGAGTACATAGTCAGAATCTCTTACTTGTCTCCATCAGGTTTGTTGTTGTTGTTGTTGTTGTTGTTGTTGTTGCTTTTATTTGATAGTTTTAGTCATATCTGACTCTTTATAATTCCATTTGGAATTTTCTTGGTAAAGATACTGGAGTGGTTCTCCAGCTCATTTTTCCAGTGGGGAAGGTGACACATAGAATGTTAAGTGACTTGCACACAGTTAGAAAGTATTTGAGACCAGATTTGAGCTTAGTAAGATGAGTTCTTGATTAAGTACCCATAGGTGTCCCATCATCTCCTACTTTTTATTAAACTTATTTGTACATGAGTAATATCAGTCCTCCACAATAGGATATAAACTCTTCAAGTGAAAGGACTTATCATTTTTCTTTTGAATTTCCAATGCCTAATACAATGTTTTGAATGGGGATTTCAAGCACACCTTTCCTACTTTTGTAACCATATTCCTCATTTTATCACTTTAAGAATACTATGGTCCAGCCCCAGCCCTGAAGTCAGGAAGACTTGAGTTCAAACCTGGTCTCAGTCACTTAACACTTCAGAGCTATGTGACCCTGGGCAAGTCACTTAACCCCCCAATTGCTTTAGGGGGAAAAAAAAGAATATTATGGTCTAACCATATTGCTTTCTTGTTAAATGCTTCTTATCTCTTGTTTCATTCTCTTTTTTAGTGACTCTCCTCAATGCTTATATTTTACTTTCTCCTCACTTCCACTTTTCAGAATTTCTAGTTTCCTTTAAGTTTCCTAAATCCTCTTCCTAAATTCTCCTGTTATAAGTGCCTTCTCCCTAAAATTAGCTAATATCTATTTTTAATCCTTGGTTATTCTTCTAAGAACCTTTAGAGGTTCTAAACTTGGAATCTCCTTAAGATTCTATGGATAAATTTTAGGAGGCTGATGAATTTAGATAGGGGAAAATTCACTTTTGTTTTCATTAGCTTTTTGTAATCTTTTGTATAGTTTCTGTTTTATGCATTTAAAAAGATTATTCTGAGAAAGAGATTCATAAGCATAATTCAACTGACAAATGAAAACACAGATTAAGAGCTTCTGCTCTAGGGACAGCTAGTTGATGTAGTGGATAGAGCACCAGTCCTAAAATTAGGAACATCTGAGTTCAAATTTGGCCTCACACTTAATACTTCCTAGCTATGTGACGCTGGGCAAGTCACTTAACCCCAATTTCCTCATCAAAATAAAGAAAGAAAAAACTAATTAAAAAAAAAAAAAGAACTTTTGCTTTAAATAGACACATTGTTTCTTTTTTTCTAGATTAGAAGATCATTACATCTTCAAAAGGGTTTCACTTTTAGTTTTGTGTTCACAATGGCCTGATAAAAAGTTCCATGACTTGAATTCCACTTTTATGCAGCACTAATTATCTGGAAGTCTTCTGAGATGAAAACTATATCTCTGCAATTGGCCCACTGCTCCAAGTTTAAATTCCATTCAAGAAATTTAAATGAACATTTCTTAAGCACCTATTACACTCCATGCATTCTCACTAAATTAAAGAAATTTTGGGCCCCAAGACCTACAAGGAAAATTCCTTTTGATCTGGGTAGGAATGGATGGTCATAGTAAGGCAGAAATTCCACTGATGGCTTAGACCCTCACTCTGCAGAACACTACTCTAGAACTACTACAAAGGAGAGGAAGAAAAATTCCAAAATAGTGACTAACATCTGACTATAAGAATTTGCAAATTCCCAAACTAAAAATTTTTAATTAAAGCTTTTTAATTTCAAAATATATACAAATGAATAATTTTCAACACTCACTCTTACAAAACCTTATGTTTTAATTTTTTTTTTCCCTCCCTTTCCCTTACCCCCTTCCCGACATGGCAAGTGATCCAATATATGTTAAATATGTGCAATTCTCCTATACATATTTCAACAAATATGGCTGCACAGAAAAATCAAAAAGAAGAAAAAAAATGAGAAAGAAAACAAAATGCAAGCAAACAACAACAATAAGAGTGAGAATGTTATGTTGTGGTCCACACTCAGTTCCTCTCTCTGGGTTAGATGACTCTTTTCATCACTAAACAATTGGAACTGGCCTCATTTCGTTGTTGACGAGAGCTACATCCATCAGAATTGATCACTGCACAACCTTGTTGTTGCCATGTACAATGATCTCCTGGTTCCATTTACTTCACTCAGCATCTGTTCATGTAACAAATCTCTCCAAGACCTATGAAATCATCCTGCTGGTCATTTCTTACAAAACATTAATATTCCATAACATTCACTTAACATAACTTATTCATCCATTCTCCAATTGATGGGCATCCACTCAGTTTCCAGTTTCTGGCCACTATAAAAAGGGCTGACACAAACACTTTTGCACATGTGGGTCCCTTCCCCTCCTTTAAGATCTCTTTAGGATATAAGCTCAGTAGAAATACTCCTGCATCAAAGGGTATGCACAGCCAAACTAAATTTTTTTGGTATTGCTCTCACCTCGCTGTCTCCTTTCTGAGACCTTCTAATTTTGACCCCTATCCTGTCAGAATTAAGTTATGATCCTTTCCTGGAATTATGGCTTGTCCATCCCCTCAGTATTCTACCTCCCCTTATCTGCCTTTGTTAAATCCTAGTTAGCTAAAACTCTATATAAGTTTCCTGCCTCCCTCCTGGGCTGAAATGCCTTGGACAAGAGTCCCATCTTGATCGGCTTGCCTAAACTCTCCACATTAAAAGATTAAAATCCATCTCTGTCTTGCCTCAGTTTCTCTGCTATTATAATATTTCCCCTAAAAACATCTTCCCCTAGTGTAAATCTTTGCCAAATCTCTTTCAGGGGTAGCCCACCAGTTAATGATGTAATTTCATTTCCTTGTAACTCCGTTTGGCATTAGTCTGCTTAACTTTTCTATGGATTTAGCCCCCTATTGGAGTACTCTCACTTTTTAGTATTGTCCTTCTAAGGACTTCTTCCTCTTGATTAATTGTGAGTTCCACCAGGGAACTTGTCTTTCCCCTTGTTAATTGTTAAAACCTCTTTCCTTACTAACTCCTGTGTGTTAATTCACATAATAAATAACACTCCTTTGTATCTTGTGATAGATGGCTTGTCACGGTTGCTCTATGTTGCAAACTGAATCTCTATTATGCTATTTTATATAATATTCTTTTTACAATCTATTGCTCTCCATCTATTTCATATTTACCACTCATAGTGCCTCTTTAACCTCATCAGATTTGACTATGGGCACTATGGAAAGATTCTGTGAAAGGAACACAAGGTCTGATGATTTCTACCAAGCTGAAAAGACACAGTAATATATCATAATATTTAGAGCTGGGGGAAAAAATAATCAGTCCAGCTCTCTTCCTCTTATGGAGGGAGAAATTTACTAAGTAGAGTTCCTCTAGGTAGATTTAGAGTTGACAAGCATTTATTAAATGTTCACCATGTGCCAAGCACTGTGCTAAATGCTAGTAATACAAATAAAAGTAGAAACAAATAAGAGTCCTTGCCTTCTGGATTCTAAGGGGAAGACAATACTTAAAAGGGAATTTTTAAAAAGTGGTATTGAGAGCAAAGGTATACTCCTACAAGAAAACAATGTAGAGGAAGTGTGGAGTGCACTCTGGAGAGGAATAAAGCATGACTGGCCTGGACATCCTTATTAAATGGAGCATTTGAGAGAGAGAGAGAGAGAGAGAGAGCCTGATGGGGAAAGAGAGTACTTCCAAATTTGGAGTAAGACTTCAGAATGAAGAATCAGGGTATAATAAAGAAGGTCTGGAGTGCAGCTTAAAGAAGAATGAGAAGATAAGTAGCTTGCTGCAAGTCAAACTTAAGTTTTCTCATTGTAAATCAAGTTATTTTTTCCTATTTTTTTACTTCTCCATCATGGCTGTGTTTCCAATCATCCTAGGACTGCTTAGTTAAGTGCTGACAGGATCATTCCTACAATTGGTCATCAGGTGATGATTTTTAAAATTTGTTTTGTCTGTACTATCTCAGGAAGAGGGTTTGCTAAGGTGAAGAGTAGTTATAATGTGCATAGTTGGAGAGCCAAGGCTGAGAAAAATCATGAATCTCATTAATTATTTCTGATTTAATTAATGATTTTTTAGTCTCCTTCTCCTTTATCACCATATCAAAGGTAGGCATAGTGGGAGATGAGGGGAAAGGGTGTTGGATTTAGAATTTGAGAAACTGTTTGAATCCTATTTCTACCACGGAGTGACCTTGGGGAGATCATTTAGTTTCTCTGGCTCTCAGTTTATTCATTAATAAAATGTTATTGATATTTGTGGTCCATATGCTGCCTGAAAATCAGCATAGAATGGCTCTAATTTTATTATTAGGATGACAGAAATAACAGGATGAAAATCCACTTGGTTAGTTGACAGTGTCTTGAATGACGTTTGGTTGTACATATGAACAAAGTTTTTTCTAGCTAGGGAATTTTCACTTCTTTAACACACAATGCTTCCCATAGGAATCTACTGCTGCTCTTTCAATCATTATACAATGTATTTCCTCAGAGAGCACCTGAAATGAAAACATTATGCCCTCTTCAAACATCCCAGATTTTTTTTCTTTTTTAAGGTGCATGTTTTATATTTTAACATATAAATTTGGGATAAATTGTTTAAAATCTCCATGAAATTCAACCATTACTACCAATTTTCTCATTCCTTCTCCCTTGATGGTCAGAGGAAATAGTTTTATGTTTCTTTAAAAAAAAAAATTCCACTGGGTATTATTCAAGTCTCCTAGTCAGTTTGAAAAAGTTTCCCCACAATTTCTTTCCTAAAAAAAATAGTATCTGATTTTAGAATGTTAGAGCTGTCTAAAAGTCATCAATTCCCTTTAGCCACTCTACCACACTGTCTTTAAAAGAAATAGAAAAAATGGCATCCAGAATTGGAATCTTGAAAATTAGTTCTGAATACCACATTTCAAAAAAGACAATGACATTAGAATTTGTCCAGAAAATAACTAGAATGGGAAAGATACTGAAAATGAGTCTATGGAAGGATGTGAGGAAGAAACAGGGCACATTTAAGGAGAAAAGAAGACTTAGGCAAGATGTGATGGGTGCCTTCTTGCAATTGCTCACTTAATTAATTCTCACTTAAAAGAGAGATTGGACTTGTTTTTCTTGATCCCAGAGGAATCTCATTGATTTGATTCAATATCAGTTGGTAATCTCTGAGCTCTGTTTTTTATTCCTCTCAAAATGGTGGATACTTTCCCAGTGCCTCTCTTTGTTTCTTATATACTCAGTTCTTAATTTATTTAGAATTTATTGACTGACTATAATTTTCTAGACTTCACACATTGTATTTACTTACATAATGTAGACAGGTTAGATTTTTCTTCTTTTTCTCTTCCATCTATAAAATATATAATTCTTTTAACCTCAGTTACATTATTGATCAAAGAAGATTGAGCTGGTACCTGTAAACAGCAAATGCCATTATTCTTATTATGCTATGAAGCAACTCCATATTAATGAGGGTTTCAATACAGGGGAATGTCCCTTAGAGTGGAACTGTATTAATAGAGAGATTGCAATGGAGATTTATTATGTGACAATGGTAATGTGTGTGTGTCAGTGCTCATGAAGGGGTAGAATAGGCAGCCACCCAGGTAGAATGATTTTAGGGGCACCATGAAGACTCCCTTGACTGAAATTTCTCTCCTGCTGGCCTGCCAAAGCATCTAAGTGCCAGCTATGAAGAAGTTTATTCTTTTGGTCCTACAAGGCTTTTCAATCTTCTGGAATTCCCTATTAAAATGCAAACACCCTAAGGAGATGTAACAGCTTAGGCCTTTATCAGATAACAAAGAAAATAGTTGATGGGGTTTTGATTGCATGAAAAAGCTCTGAGCAGAAATGGAGTTTAGATACAGAAGGAAAGGGAGGGACATTTACAGGGAAGTGGAAAGCACTAGTATGTTTTTTACCCCATTTGTGACATTCTGTGAAAGTTGGAGCCAAAAGATTTCATTTGCCATCTATGATGCTGAATGATAATTGGATAAAATCACATTTCTCAGGACCTCAATTTCTCAATCTGTAAAATGAGCATAATAATTCTTGTTCTGTGAATCTCAAATGCTTTTTAATTAATCAAAAATTCAATCAATAAATGTTTAATAGTGTCACATAGCCCACATGTAGCAAGAGCTATTCACCATATGTAACATGGCAGAGGCAGAATACACATCCCTAGCTACTGCTCTTACTTACTCTTGTCCGAGCAATATTTTAATTCCTTCCAAGAGGAGAAGGAGCAGGTTGGAGCAAGATTCTTGGCCACAATATTTTCCTCAGACAGGGTGGGGAGCATTGGACTAGAAATATTATTAAATATTGTTTGTCTAGGGGATATGATTTTCAAGTTCAATCTAACTTGTGATTACTGTCCATTATTGAGGGAACAATACTTTACACTTTATATCCAAGCATGAGAAATAGATGGGCATTTATTTGGTTTCCATAGTTATAAAAATAAAAGTGTAGAAATGAAATTTAGATTAGAAAAGTGAAGCCCACAGGGGACATTGGAGGGCAAATGTAAGAATGTAAATGTAATGCCAGAAAAACTGAAGCAGGATAGAAATTAGAGAACAATTGGACAGCAAGCCTCTTTTATAGGATAACAAGAACAATGACATAATAGGGGAGGTACCTGGATGGGGATAACCTAGTGGGGGGAGGCACCTAGAATGACATAATGGAGGGAGGTACTAGAGAGGTTACTGATATTCTAATAATGTCTAAAATGGATAGACCTTTATCCTGTCAAACATTAAGAAGGAATGATTTTAGCCTAAAGATATAAAACCTTTATCTCATCAAACATTAAGAGGGAAAGGTTATAACCTGAGGCAGAGTAACTAAATAAGACAATTAGAGAAACTGGGTCAGGACATTAAAAGGGACCTGTGGCACAACATAAGTTCCTTAGGGGCAGGGACTGGGTTTTGTAATCAGGGGGGAGAAAATGTTTCTTTTTGCTCCTGGCATGTAAGCTCTTTGAGGGCAGGGACTGGATTGACTGGGAAATACCTGGCTCTGTTTAGCATTTGAGAGCCTCAGTTTTTCTTACCTCACATTTTGAGCAACTGCTTTAGAAACCCTAGCCAATGGGGAAAGGAGTTAGGGGGCCTGGGGAGGGGACCTTGCATTAAGGAATAAAAAAGACTTCCCCGTGCTTGTGGGTGTGTCTCTGTTTAAAGCCATGCTTTGTGTGTTAGATATTGTGTACTTTTCTCATGAGAAAGAAAGAATTTTTTTCTTGCACTCATATTCGTACTTCTGATTGTTTTAGTCATTGCCACCATCCCATACACAAGGTTTAACTCCCTTTCTACCAAATACCACTTCTATGATGAACACACATATTGAGTAGCAAAAAAAGCCATTTATCCAGATAGCAAAATGGAAATCAGAGAAGATATATATAGGAGAATACAATAGAGATTAAGGGAGCTCTTTCATTGGGAAAGAAGGAGCTCAACCATTGGGAGCTCACCCAAGAGATAAGGTCCTGGATCTCACCCAAAGAGAAATGCCACAGTTTTTAGTGCAGCAAGTGGGGACAAAGACATCATGAAGACTGCTAGCTCCTCTCATGTCTTCCCAGAGTCTTCTACTCAGGCTTTTAAAGTGAACCTGGCTTCATTTACCTTATCTCTTGAAGCTGGAAATCACTTGAGTGACTATAAAACCCAAGAGATGCTTGAACTCAAAGAAGATATAAAAAAAAAAAAAAAAAAAAAAACTGGAGATACTAAATTTCTCTCCTGTTCACAACTCCACCCCATATCCCATGCAAGCTTGTTCTACACCAAGAAGATAGTATCAGGTCAATAGGCTTTGGGACTGGGGTTACATTAGGAATTTGCTATGTGTCAGGCACTGTGCTTGGCATAGGGAATAGAAAGGTAAAAAAGAAAGAGTCCCTACTCTTGAGAAGTAACATTTTATTGGAGGAAGCAATGTGTGTGTGTGTGTGTGTGTGTGTATCCAGACCTTCCCACTGGAGGAGAAAGTGAAGCTGGTGACTTTGGACAATTCATCCAATTCATTTGCATATCATAATAGCATATCCCTGATTTCATAATGTTGTGCCACAGTTCCCTTTTATTGTCCTGACTCAGTTTCCCTAAATTGTCCTGCCTCGGTTTCCCTGAATTGTTCTGCCTCAGTTCCTAATTGTTCTGTTCAGTCCTGCAACAACACCCCTCCCTCCTAATCATGATGATCCAGATAAGGAGAAAGACCTTCTGTCTTACATATCATGACCCCAGCCCTTTTCTACTTATCAGAATGTCCAGCCCCTGCCCCTAATCTGTCATTATTCTTCTTTATCCCAATTTGTCAGAATATCCGGTGCCTCCCCTCACCCTGTCGGAACCAGACTGCTCACAGTGCTCTGACTCTGCCCTTGCCTCAGTCTACCCTCTGGTAGCTTGGAGTCATGTGTGTATATATGCTTCATGGGAAAACACATATTAGCGGCTGGATACTTTGGACATCAGCCTCAGGAGCAGCATGCCCCCAGCACAATCTCTCTCTTTCAAATAAAATATTAAAAAATCTCTAATCTCTCTTCTACCTCAATTCCTCTGGAATACAATACAATTACAATGTTCAAGAAGGAAGGACAAACAACAATCACACTATAAATGTAAGATCGATTTTTATGATGGAAGAACATTAGGGATTTTAAAAAGTAGAGACATTGAGGGAATGTATTCCAGAGATAGAAGCCAGCCAGTGCAAATGCACAGAGTTGGGAGATGTTGTGACATGTACGAGAAAAGGCAAGAGGATTAGTTTGGCTCTTTATAAACATTTATAATAAGGCTTAAAAGTAAATTGGAGCCAGACTCTGAAAGGCTTTAAATGTTAAACAAGGGAATTTGATATGATCTTACAGGTAATAGTGAGTCACTGAAGTAAAGAAATGGTCAAATATGATGAGCTTTAAAAACAATGACTTTGGATTGCACAAAAGATACAGTTGGCAGAGATGAGTCAAAAAGAGTATTAGGAAACTTATGACAGTGAGAGGTGAGGGCTTGAATTAGGGCAGCATTTATGTGAAAGGAGAAAAAGAGATGGGTATGACCAGACAATTGGCTTATTCTGTAGAAGTAACAAAGCATGAGGATGATTCCCATTTTGCAGACATAGAAGGGTGATGTCCATAATAAAATAGGGAAGCAAGGAAGAAAAGTGAGTTTGAGGAAAAATTCCTTCTTATTAAGAAAATGCTTTATAAAACTGAAAGCAATATGTAAATGTGATCTATTATTTTCTCTAGGTCCTGCTGAACTGACATGTTTATGTGTGATAAAAAAGAGAAAGAAATTGTTCAGAGTGATTTGCAGGCAGTTTTTACATTTAGCACAATAGACTACGGAACTGGAAAGGAAGTTGGAAATAATCAAGTACAATACTCCCCTACCCCATACCACCTCCAACTCCATTTATCTATATGAGACCCAGAGAGGGGAAATTGATTGCTCCAAATTATAAAGCTCACATGACAGAACCACAATTCGAATCAAATCCCTATATCACACTGTCTCAGCAACATCAAAAATGAGAATGTATTTCATTTTTGAGTCCCTTCCACTTAGCATTCTCTTTTAAACATAAAAGGCACTTAAAGTTAATTTTTCATATGTACAATGAAGGAAAACAAGGCATAGTGTGTTGCACATTGGACTATTCAGGAAAAATCTGGGTTCTAATATAAGGTCTTACACTTTTGGTAAAACTCATCACTTCTTTGAGTCTTAATTTCCCCATCTGTAAAGTGCCAATAATAAATTTTACAATACCTTCCTCCCAGAGTCGCTGTGAGGAAAGTGCTTTGTAAAGACTTAATTATCCTATATAGGTGAATTCTTGTTTTATGGTTGAGATCCATGATTTCATCTGAAAGTGGAATTCTCATTATGAGAATGCTTCCCCCAATGAAGACAGGAAACTTCTTTGTAACTTGTAGTCAATGAAACACTGAGAGATTAAGTGACGAACTATATATGTGTTTCTACAGCCAGTATGTGTCAGAAGCATGATTTCAACCCAATGGTTTGACTTTAAGACTAACCCTCTAGCTATTTGCATGAGAAGCCACTTTTGTTACCCTTATTCTTTCTGTTACCTTTCTGTTACCTCTGAACCTTTCAGTTTCCCTCCTCTGTAAAATAATGATGTTGGATTTGACTATCTTTAAAGTCCTATTCCAATTTTGTAATTTAAAAAAGGAGAGAACTACAACTTTTCCCCCTATATAGACCATCTCTTCATCATTTATTAGATCAGACATCTAGCATATCTAAATAGCAATTTAACTATAGAGAGAACATTTCTTCTGCTTTAGGCTTTGCTTGGGTTGGCAGTGACTCCTCAGGCTGCAGTGATTTTGTTTTCTTCCTATTTCTTTTTTTTTTTATTTTAAAAAGTTGTTAAAAGCGTGATTTTTAAAAACATATGTACTTGTGTTTAACTGACTATTGAGTACCTACTGGTCAGTGCTTGGAGGCAGAGTTGTGCAGTGGGAACTTGGAGCAACCCAGAGTTCCTCTACAGCTCACTGGCTACACTGGGGAAATGAGACCCAGAAAATAATGAATGTCTTTGTGTTAAGAGCTGAGCCATTCATTAAGTCACAGTGGGCAAGGAGACTGATGGAATTTTCACACATTAGATTGGATAGGGGAGACAACTTGTTTCCTTGGCTATGGGGCCTGGACAATAAAGTCTTATTCTTTATCAACACCAGAAGAATAGCAGGATTTGTACCCAAATCTGTTTACAATGCAACCTGGGTTAACTATATTGCTTGGAGAATGAATAATAGGGGGTGGTAGTGATAATTTTCAGTTCTGCGGGAGGTTAAAGCAGACAGAAAATGTTTCTTTTTCACTCATGTTTTCAAAAATATTTCTTGAAACAAAGCTTCACTTTCTTGCTTTTGAAAGTGAACCTCTATATTCAAGAAAAGAGATACCTATGCAATGCAAATGCATATTTGGTGGTAGAGATATCAGCAATCTGAGAAAAATCTGCTGCAAAGTTTTGTAGAGGATTAATGAGGCATTACAACATTTGTCTTTAAAAGTTTCCCTGAGGTATCATGGACACTACTATTTTGTTACAAATGACTCAAATGACTAGACTTGACTTTAAGATCTTTGGTAAGAGAGAATGGTACTTATATAAAACCAAATAAACAATTTGTCCTTTTGAGTTTTACTAATAATAAATGCTTTTGAGCTTCTGAGAAGAAAGCAACTTTTCAAATCCAAGATGATTTAGTTGCACTGATCACCCAAAATCATAATTATACTTCTTTAATACTTCAATATATCAGGGCAGCTAGATGGCACAATGGATAGAGCACCAGTCCTGAAGTCAGGAGGACCTGAGTTCAAATTTGACCTCAGACACGTAACACTTCCTAGCTGTGTGACCCTGGGCAAGTCACTTAATCCCAATTGCCTTAGGGGAAAAAAAAAAACAAAAAAGCAAACAAAAAAATACTTCAATATTTCTATGACATGGGTACTCATGGACATGGGTACACCCTGCATCAATGAAGATTGCAGCCCATGCAGGGCTCATGTCTATTTCCCATATGGCCCTCTACTAATGGGGAATAGGGTTTATCTAAAGTATTGAGGACTTTCCTCTCATTCTCTCTCTCTCTTTTTAAATTTATCTCTTTATATTTAACACACATTGCTTTATGAATCATGTTAGGGGAGAAAAATCAGCAAAATGAAAAAAAACCAAGGGAGAGGGGGAAAAAAGTGAATATGGCATAGATTGATTTACATTCAGTCTCTTTACTTCTTTCTCTGGATGTAGATACATATCTACATACATATCTATATATGATAGATATTAACTATCTAACTATTTAGATAGTTAAATAACTATCTAAAGTCTGTTAGGATTGCTTTGGATCACTGAATCACTGAGAAGAACCAAGTCTTTCATAGTTGATCATCACACATTCTTGCTGTTATTGTGTACAATGTACTCCTGGTTCTGTTTGTTTTGCTCAGCATCACTTCATGTAAATCTTTCCAGGCCTTTTTAAAATCATTTTGTTCATCATTTTTTATAGAACAAGAATATTCCATTGCCTTCATATATCTCGATTTGTTCAGCCATTCCCCAATTGATGGGCATCTACTCATTTTTCAATTCTTTGCTACCATAAAAAGAACTTTTACAAATATTTTTGCACATGTGGGTCATTTTCCTCCTTTATGATTTCCTTGGGAGACAGACACAGTAATGACACTGCTGGATCTTCTCACTATCTTACCATTGTGTGGATACTATGGAGCATATGAACCATACATCTCTTGCTATAAAAGAGGCTTATTTCCCACCCACTCCCAGTCTTATGTTTTTCTAGATAATTTCTCACTTATAATTGACTTCACTATGTTCCCATTCACCAAGTATCTCTCTCTTGTCTTTTGGAGGATTAACTTCACTTCTCTTGATACTGTGGTGTTCTATAACTTGCAGCCTTATAGAGAATCTCCAGAAGAATTTTAAAACAAATATTCAAGTAATAAATATATTTCTAATACTGGATAGAGGTGGGGCCTGGTTCTGTTATTTAATTAGCATTGGAAACTCTCAGCATAATTTAATGACAGATTAATAGTCTCATTGATGTAGGAATTCTCTCCACAAATATAAATCATCATAATTGTATATACCTTGGTGTTTGGGGTCATTTTGGCCATGAAAAAGTACTCAATGGTCTTTTTACTTAGCTAGAGAGGACTCTGATTATTAGATCCAATTGGTCTCAATCTGCAATCAAGGTTTTCTAGTTTCATAAGATTTGCCAAGTCTTACAATTTACTGGGATAGCCTTTATGGGAGGGAATAAGCATTTATTAAGTACCTATTATATGTCAGCCCTTTGTGACAAGCCCTTTACAAATATTTTATGATCTTCACAACAACTGTGTCAAATAGGTACAATTATTATATCCATTTTGCAGCTATGGAAACTGACCCAGAAAGGTTAAATGATTGCTCACGGTCACAAAACTTATAAGATAAATTGAAGTTAGGTCTTCCTGACTCCTGCCCCACTACTCCATTACACTGTACCTCTTACCTCACTACTTTGAGAATCCAAAGACAGCACTAAGACATGGGGATGTATCAGAAGAGGTCTGAGTGTAGGAATAATGATTTTTTCCCCCTGAGGCAGTTGGGGTTAAGTAACTTGCCCAGGATCACACAGCTAGGAAGTATTAAGTGTCTGAGGCTAGATTTGATCTCATGTCCTCCTGATTTCAGGGCTGATGCTCTATCTACTGCACCACCTCAATGCCCCAATAATGTTAATTATAACAGCAGCCACCATTCCCTTAGCATTTTTGGTCTTTGAAAGTCCTAGCCTCAGAACAGTCCTATAACATAGATCAGCTATATATTTAATGTTCCCATTTTTTAGATTTTGACAAGTAAAGCAACTTGCCCAAAGTCATACAAGATAAGATGTGTTGAAGGTAGGAGGAAAGTCCACTCACCAATGTGGTTGGTCATCTCCTGAACCCTTGTGTAGCTTCTCAGGTGCACTGTATAGTAATTCCCCCATATTCTGTAGCTCTGTGATAAAATGCCTAATATTTATTGTTGTGCCCTCTTTCTGGCTTCAGAAGCAGGAGCAATATAATGGAATGTAACTATGCCGACAAACCATTAGATTTGTTGCTGTTCTTTAAAGTGCCCATTTTAAGCATTGCTATTTATGTCTTTTACCCTGCCCAGCTGTCACTGGTTATGCAGAGGCCCTTGCTTAGCCTGCAGTCTGTCCGGGAGGCCCTCTATCCTTAGCAAACGCCATTAAATATTATAAGACTGTTGAGGAAATTCACAGGGAAGGGAGCCCAGAACTACTTTGGGCATATACTGATTCTGAGCATGAAAGAAGATCTATAGGAGTCCCAGCTGTGGTGGCTGTGATTTCTTATGGTACCTACATTTGATCTCCACCATTATTTCTCATGTAGAATCCAAAGGGTAAGGGGGAGTGCAAGTAAGGTTCATCCTCATGGAATAACATTTCTTAGCTGTCTCGTTCACTATTATTTTGAGAGGCTTGTGAGATGATAGAAAGAGAACTAGATTTGCAGTCAGAAAACTACAAGACATTACCTGCAACTGAAGATAACAATATCACCTCTCTGAAAGACTCAAAACACTACCCAAGTATATATATATACTTGGGTAGTGTTTTGAGGAGAGGAATATATATATATATATATATATATATATATATATATATATATATTCCCCTCCTCAGTTTCTGTGTGAATTTCTACTTATTTGAATATCTTTAGAGATATGAATCCATGTTTACTATTATAAACCAAAGTTGATATTCATTATTATTTTGGGCTAAAATCCATCATTATCTTGGGTTACTTGTGATATTTTAGAAAGAAAATAGACTTATAGTGAAAAGGTCCAAGGCCAAGCTAGATAGGGGTTCTTAATGGAGGATTTGTTTAAAAAAATATGTTGATAACTATTTCATTATAAATGGTTTCCTTTGTAATCGTATGCTTTTTTTTTTTTCATTTTATGCATTTAAGAATATTATGCCCTTTCCCCAAGGAGCTTAAAATCTAATGGGGGCAACAACACACAAAAGGAAAATGAAGTTGATGGGGAAGGAAAGAAAAAACCTGACACTGGAATAATGGAGAGTTCCAAAGAATCTTAAAGCAGTATAGGTGGTGGAAAGAGTAGAGAGAAATTATATTGGGAGCCCCTCTTTAAGTAGATTCTCAAGAGTTTATGGCCTTGACCTCCAGTAAGGGAGTCCAATCAGAAGAATAGAGGGTGCTGATGAAATGTGAATATTAGACAGTCAATTTTGTATCATAATTCAGGTTTATAAGTGTTGGAAGTATTATAAAGGGATCACTAGGGATACTTTCAATAGTTTGAAGATAGGAAAACAAACAAATGAATTTGAACCCAGGCTGTCAAAGTCCACTGAAATGGACAACAAGCCATTCATTTGCCTCATATTATAGACTCTGTTGTGTATCTTCTACCCATATAATTCAGGAAATTTTTTAAAAATGATTATTAAAACATTGATTTTTAAAACATTGTAAACTGGCTACAAATAACTGCTTCTGGCCTTCAGGAATGTGAAACAACCCTGGTGTAGCAGGATGATGTATCTCATGTCATGGACTGTGGTAAAGCTATGTAAAAGGGTTCAATTCACACTGAAATTTAGGAGCAGGACCAGACTAAGGCACCATAATACAGTGGGAACAACCTGAATTTGGATTCAGGAAACATGGGTTGGAGTTTCTTACCATTCTACCATCAGTGTGACCCTTCTGAACAACCTTAAATTTCTTCCTCTATCAAATGGGCATAATGATACATTAATCAACTCAGTCAATCAGTAAGCATTTATTAAGCATTTATTGTGTTCCTGACAATTTTTAAAATTCTGGGCATGTCAAGAAAAAGCAAAAATGGGCTCGGTCCTCAAGGAGCTTACATTCCAATGAAAGAGACAATGTAGAGATAAATTGATCTCAAAAAGATATTAGAGGGAATTAGTTATAAAGGGAAAGACACTAGCACCTGGAAAGTCTCCGAAAGGTCTTTTACATGAGTTGCTGCTTGGCAGCCTACCTCATTCCATTAGCTATCAAATATCATATAAATATGAATTATCATCAGTATATAATATTGATGTAATTATTTAACAGAATAGTAGTGGATTTTAATATATGACTAATAATAACATTGCATGCTTTATAATATTTGGAAAAGGAAAGATTTTGATGGAAGGACAACAGATTGGGAGGCTTCCTATTGTCCCTCAGATACATTGTGTGGGAAGTTGCTGAATTTGCCAGTTCTGCCAGGAGCCTGTTAACTAAACAGATGCCTCTTTTGAGTTGTAAACAGAAGACAAGTGGGGGATAGGTGGCTGGGACCAAGGTAACCTAACTACTGGTTTTGTGTTCACAGGTCTGAGGCGCAGTTACACGTGTAGCATCTGTCATGTCACCCTCAACTCAATAGAACAGTATCATGCCCACCTGAAAGGCTCGAAACACCAGACCAAGTATGTACTTTCCCCTCTTCAGTTTCCTTGTGAATTTCCATTTATCTGGATGCCTATAAAAACATAAGCTAGAGTTAATATCTCATTTGGCTGGTATTCTTACAGCAGGGGAAGTGCACATCTTGAAATACAAACGTTCATTTCTATTAAAATGTGTATCCTTTTATAGAAAAGATGGGAAGAAAAATTAGCAGTAAGACAAGAAAAGACTCAGAGGAAAGGTGCTTGTTTATTATTGTTGTAAAATGCATCCAATGAAGCCATTTTTGCAAAGTTCATGTATTGGAATAAGCTGTAGTTCCAGAAGATGAGACTTATCTTGTGCTTAGGTGTAATTTTTAAAAGATTTCTATTATTTCTATTCTTCTTCTTCTTCAAAATAAAGTCCTACCTTTATGTCTCATCCAAATCCTCATCACAACATAATTGGGGCTCTACATACCCCTTTGAGTAGGCTTTGAAGGTGGAGCCCATTACAGTGAAGTTGGACAGTTGGTGATTTTTCTTTATCCACAACTAATGAAATTGCCTGCTGGAGGTGTGAAGGAATCCATTTTGTTAAAGAAAGTACCCACACCAATGAAATCAGAGATCCTTTAACTGTTGAAGTGATATTCATTTAAGAAAATTGAACTCCTATTATACATGATGAGTAGATTAAGGCTTAAATAAGACTGAAAATTAAATTAAGTGATCTTGATGAACATTTACCAATATTCAAACCCACTTTTCAACATATACTATGCATGTGAGTGTGGGTGACACTCTGCTAGACACTTTGTGGGAAGACAGATACACAGATAAAAATGAGACTGCAAGCTGCTTTAGTAAGAGAGGTTAAGTACACAAATAACTATACTACAAAATAGAATATTATAAGTTCAAGGAAAAGATATAATGTGCTTTTAGAAGAGAGAGGACTTATTCTTACCTGATAGGATGAAAGAAGATCATGGAGCTGAGCCTTTAAGGTCAATTAGAGTTTTAACAAGGAGATATGGAGATATGGCCTAAGCAAATATCGAAAACTATTGATGAGTTCAGGGAACAGAGAGTAGTCCACTCTGTTGTTGAGGAATAGGGTATGTGGAGAAGCATAGTGTGAAGAAGGCTGAAAAGTTAGAATTCAGATTCTAGCTGTCATTTGAATGACAGGCTGAGGAACTTGATCATAATCTATTAGCTAATTAAGAATCATAAGGATTCTATTCATTAAAGATTTTGGCACTAAAGTGGTCACTTTTCAGCCCCACCTCCTAACATTGTGCCTCATATATGTTTGGTGCTTAATAAGTTATTCTGGATTGATTGATTGATTGTCAAACTCAGGTACTGGAAATGTTACTTTGGCAACTCAATCAAAAGGGGTTTGAAGAAAGGAGGTGAGTTAGAAGCATATTGCAATAGCCCAGACACAAGGTACTGATGACTTGAATAAATGTGACATCTTTGTGAGTGGAGCGGAGGAGACTCTTATGACCCCTATTTCCAAAGAAGAGTAGGACTTAGAAGCTAATTGAATGTGAAATAATGGCAAAAGGAGGAGTATAAGATGCCACTAAACTTTTTTTACCTGGATGACTAGGAGAATGATAGAGCATTAGCAATAAAAGGGGAATGAGGAAATTTGCGGAAGGAATGAGGGAGGTGACTCTTAATAGCAGGAAAGAATAACCCAGTAAGGAATTCAGAGAAAGCTGAATCTAAGGAATTAATAAATGTCCTAATAGTCCTGCAGTGAAAAGCTAAGATCCTTTGAACAAAGAGATGATGAAATCTCAGGGAAAATATGATGAATCTTAAGGAGAATCATGTTACTCATACTGACAAAGAAGAGAAAATAACTTAAAGCACATTATTTGTTCAGAATTAGGGAGGGGGAAGAGCATAATTAGACAAGTATTTGAAAAAGTGGTTGGGGTCTTAATGGAGTGCTAGTTCAATATTCTTCAGTAGTGTGACACAGCAATTAAGAAAAGCTGGTGTGAGCTTAAATTGTATGAAAAGAAGCTTAATGTCTGGAAAGGAGAAGGTGATAGTGTTGCTGTGCTGTTTTGGTCAGATGATCCTAGAATTTTGGATTGATTTCTGTGCATTCAAATACTAGAAAGAACATTACAAAAATGCAGCACATTCACATGGAGGCAAGGTAGGAAGGGGACTGAAAAAGCATGCTCTCTGAAGATCTGTTGAAATGTCTGTAGCTGCTTTGCCTAAGGAACAGAAAAATTAGAGGTGACATGGTTATCAGTTAGAAGTATTTAAAGGGTTTTTATGTGGAAAAGAGTTTACAATGACTGCCTAGTTCCAGAAAGTCTCATTATGAGCAATAAATAGAAAAAGCAAAGAACTAGATTCTGGATTGATTTAAGGAAAAACTTTCTAAAATTTTGTTCCAAACTTTAATTATATATCTTGGGGGTGAGCTCCTTGATGAGCTCCTTCATATTAGAGGTTTTTAATGGGAATTTGAATGAAAATTTTCTGGCATTGCTGCATCAGGGAATTGTATTTCAGATATGAGATTGAATATATGAATGCTGAGATCTCTTCCATTTCTTGGAAGCAATTTCTTGATGCAATTATTTTTCTTTCTCCTTCTACCTCCCCCCACCAGCTCCCATGGATTCAACTGTAATCTCTGAGCGGGTGACTTTCAAATCTATATAGCTAGCCCTTATCTCTCTACAGTTTTCCACTCTTACATCTTTTTTTTGTTTACTTCTTCCTGCTGGATATCTCCTTCAGCTTGGTGTCTCATTGGAACCTCAATGTGTCTAAAAGAAAAATCATTATGTTCCACCTAAAATCATCCTTCTTCCTAATGACTTTATTTCTTTCAAGAACACCACCATTCTTCTTTTCACCTGGGTTTCCAAACTTAGAACCATCATCATTTTTCACTCAGGCCCCATATCCAATCAGTTGCTAAGTACTGTTGCTTTTACCTAAAAATCTCTCAGATCCATTCCATCCATGCCATTCTTCTGAGCTACTGTTCTGTCCTATCCTCCTAGGCCTTTATCACCTCTGGCTTGGATTATCTCAATAGCTTTTTACCTCATTTCTCTGCATCTAATCCATTGACCCTGCAATTTACTCTCCATAGTTACAAAATTGATATTACTAAAGTATAGACCTGACTTTTCTTTTTGGTATTTATACCTCTTCATTATCTAATTCCAATCTTTCTTTACATGCTCATTATAGTCTGTTTCCCTAGCTCAAAGATTCTTAAACTGCGGGATGTGACCCCATATAGGGTCCTATAACTGAATGCTGGGGTCTTGAAATTATGATTTATTATCAGGAAAAATTCAATTTGCATACCTATTTGATATTGTTATATATCCCATTTGTCCATATAAAAATTTCTCAGAAGAAAATGAGTTGCAAGGAAAATGCTTAAGAAGTCCTGCCCTAAATACACTGCACTTTAACCAAATGAGTGTTTCCTTGATCTTCCAATCTTTTATTTTCTACCTCTGCAGCTTTGTACATGCTGTCCTCTATATCTAGAATTTTCTTTTTCTACATTAAAATATGAGCTTTGTATCCCCAGCACTTAGCACAGTGCCTTACACATAATAACAGCTGAATAAATGCTTGTAGTTTATTCAGTCACTCACTCTTCACCTTCTTTTAAAGGCATATAAGCCCTGTCCTTTTTTTAAATTTTTTTTTCAAAAAATATTTTTAACACACATTGCTTTATGAATCATATTGGGGGAGAAAAATCAGAGCAAAAAAGAAAAAAAACATGGGAGAGATTTAAAAAAAACACAGAAAAAAAGAAGTGAACATAGCATGCATTGATTTACTTACATTCAGTCTTCTTAGTTCTTTTTCTGGATGCAGATGGCATTTTCTATCCATAAGCCCTGTCCTTTTAAGCCTTTGCCTCAATTATTAGTTCAACCCTTTCCCCTCAATCATTTTGCAAATAGTATGTATTTACTTATTTATAAACATATCCAATCCCCTCTGTAGAATATAATTTTGTGTAGTCAAGAATTGTTTTGCTTTTATTCATGTATCAGAAGGACGTTACTGATATCTTATTCAACTCTCCTGTGCTAGATATATGTGAGTCACACAAATTGAAATTTGGAAGGAATCACATTGTCTGTCTAGTATAACCCATTTGTTGTGGAATCATTTCAGTCATTCCTACTCTTTGTGAACCCATTTGGGATTTTCTTGACAAAAATATTAGAATGATTTGTCTCATTTTGCAAATGAGGAAACTGAGGCAAACAGGGTTTGCCCAAGATCACACAACTAGTAAGTGTCTGAGTTTGGATTTGAACTTAGGTCAGGCACTTTATCACTATGCAATCTAGCTGCCCAGTGTAACCCATACTTTAAAAAAAGGTCCCTTTTATACTGTATTTGGCAATTGTTTTATCAAACTGTCATTTGAAGAGTTCCCATAAAGGAGAGGCAGTACTTTTTCAAACAGTCCATTTTTACTTTTGATAGCTCTAATTATTAAATTAAAGCTAAGTATGATGATGGTGATAATAACAGTTAGCACTTTTATGGCACTTACTATGTCCCAGGCATTATGTTAAGTACTTTACAAATATTATCTCATCTGATCCTTTTAACAAAGCTAGGAAGTGAGCATTATTATTATTCCCATTTTAAAGTTGGAAAGCCCAAGGCAAACTGAGCATAAGGGATTTACCCTAAGTCACACAGTTAAGTAAGTGTACTTAACTAAATTTAACTTCTATAATCCATGGTTGAACATAACAAATTTTATCTGTCTCTGGTGATAGCTCTTGCAATGACTTGAAGCTGACTATATCCCTTCTCTATCCCTCCACCTTCCCACCAATATCTTTTCTTCTCTAAACTCAATAGTCCTATTTCTTTCACCTTGCTCTCGTATAATATGAACATGTCTCACATAATCACCCTTCTCTAGATAGTTTCTGATTTATTAGAGTCCTACCTGAAATCTGGTCCTCAGAGCTGAATGTAAAACTCTACACGCAGTCACTTCCCCTCTCAGCTTCTGTGAATTACTGTAAAAGTGGGAATTCCAGTGAGTCAGTGAGGAAGGGGGAGGTAGTCTTTGGTTATCCATCACATTTTAACAAGGAGACTAGATCTTACTTATTTCAATCTCCTCATCTGTAAAATGAGAGGGCTAGACCATATAGTCTTTGAAGGTCTTTTTAAGTGTATAACTCATGACCTTTTTACTTCTTTTGCCTCTCCCCTCCTCTGTCCTCCCTCCCTCCTTTCATCCCTCTCTGCCTCTTTCCCTTCCTTCCTCCCTTCCTTTTTCCCACCCTCCTTCCATTCTTTTCTCCTCCTCCTCCTTCTCTTCCTCCTTTTTTTTTCCTTCTTTTCTTTTTCTTCTTAACAAAGGAAGCCCAGGCATAAGACTTACCCAAAGTCACATACACACACACACACACACACACACACACACACACACACACACACACTTGCTCAGTAGTGCAGAATTGAGACGAGAATTTAAGTCCCTGCCTTCTGGCCAGGTTCTTTTTTGTTCTCAGTACCATGCCAGGAGTATGACAGACTTTGGCTGCAGCTAAGTTCTTTAGCAGATGTCATCAACAGCATAATGGCACCTGAGTTTCTCTCTACCATTAACCCGTAGAAGAAACATTAAAGATCTAATGACATTAAAGGTTTACAAATGCAAATGTTCACACTGCTGTGGAAAGCAATTACCTATTAGCAGATTTTCTGAGACTTCCAGGCCATCTACTCTGTCAATTAGTACAAATGATTAAAATGAAATTTAAAGGGACCTGAATCCATACCATATATTAATGGATGATTCTTCCCTAATATACTTAAATTTGAGCTTTGGGAACCCTTCTAGGCCTAAGTATTTTATATTATCTAGAAAGAGAGGATATAAAAACTGTCATTAGTTACTTTGATACTTCAGGTGGTTGAAAATGACTCACAAGTGTCCAGGAGGATAAATCAAGTTGACAACCCAACCAGCAGTCATTTTCAAATTTGCTTCTGCCCCTGAGTTGAAAACTTAAATGAATCCATCTCTTTTTTTTTTTTTTTGTCATTTTCCCAAGCCTCCAGAAAAGGTCTCATATTATTCATTCCCACATTAAATGTGTTCATTTATTTCTTATGTACTTGAATGGTTGCACAGATAGAATGAGTTTTAGGCTTCGTTTCAATGTGTGCCAGATACTTTGGAACACAATGCAGGCTTTGGAGATAGTCATGAATTATCTAAGGGATGAAAAATCTTAAATAAGGCACTTTCATAAGGCATGCCAATAAGTCAGAGAGAAAAAGAGCCTTCCTAATTCTTGGCTGGCAAAAGCAACTTAAAAGGCACAAGAAATGATAGTATCGCAAAAGGAGATAAATGCTATTCTGAAGGCTGAAGGAGAGAAATCCCTCTTTTTGAACTTTTAACTTAATAATAATCCTTTACATTTATATAATACTTTGTAGTTTACAATGTGTGTTACACATCTCTTATCTCATTTAATCCTCTTAACCATTGTGAGGTGGGCAGAAGAGTTTTCTTTTTTTCTCCCTCTCCACTTTACAGATGAGTAAACAGACATCCAGATGGGCTAAATGCCTCAGACTTGAAGAATCATGAGACTGGAAGAGGCTTTCAAGACCATCAATTCCAAATTTTCCCCCAGAATTCGAGAGAGGGAAAGTGCAGGATCACACAGGTCCTTTAATTCCAAACTGAATATTTTTTTCACAACCCCATGATGCCTCTTGATTTCAGACCAAGAATATTAACAGCCAGAGAGGTTTGTCACTTTTGTCCTTTCCCCCGCTGTTAATATATGAGCTTTTTTTTAATCCAGAAAGAATCCATTATCAGTGGATTATCTTGAGATGATGAAGTATTGGAAGTAGTAAGCTTCCTATTGAAAAGGGGATATCAGTATCTATAGAGGATATGTGTCTATTATGTTCCAGGCACTATGCTAAGTGATTGGGATACAAAGACAGACAAATGTCAATTCTTCTCAAGGAATTCACATTTTAATGGGAAGACAATGTGCAAACAACTATGTCAAATAAGATATATAAAGAATAAAATAGAGTGATCAACAAGGAAAAGGCTCTAATGAAGGAGAACTGGGAAAGGAGTATTGTAGAAGGTGGAAGGTAAAGGGTCTTGAAGATGGTCAGGAAGGGCAGGAAGTAAAGGTGAGGAAGGAGAGTATTCCAGGACGGGGAGCCAACAGTGAAAACCTCCATGTTCTAGGACTCAGCTTTACCCTCTATAAAATACTGTCTACTACACCCTCTGTGAAATACATTCTCTGCTACATCATTCCCAACCCTTTCTCCAGTTCTAAGTATAAGATATTGTCATCCTAATTGACTGTCAGTTCCTTGCAATCAAATACAATCTTGCAATGTAGTCAGCATAGTGAGAAAGAAGGAAATATACCAAGGAGAAAATGTGGAAAGTAACCTATATGGTTATTTAGATATTTTTTTTTGGTAGACTCTCCCAAATGAAGCAAGGAATGGGATGATTACATCTGCACTACTCCTTGGAGCTACCTGTTACTCAATGTATTCAAGAATGAAGCAATAAAGACAAAGGTTAATGTTTTTAGTATGGGGCAAATGGGTAGGTCAGGAGGCTGGTGAGTTTGTGGGCTTGTGGGCATGTGCACATGAGGGACCCAGAATTTGGAAGACTTTGTTATTCCTTTTATTTATGGTGTTTCATATTCCTTTTCCAATTCCTTTTAATGCTAATGTCTTCTCTTTATGATTTCCTATTTATCCTACATTTACCTTTTTTGTACATATTTGTTTGTGAGCTCCTTGAGGGCAGGGAATGTCTTCTTCCTCTTTTTGTAACCTTAATACTTAGCACAGTACCTGGCATTTACTAGACACTTAATATATGTCTATTGATTGATTGATTCTGTGTCCTTCCTTTTGGAAAAGTCTCCAGTGAGTCATGACATGTGTCTTTGAGTTTCTGGAGCTGTACTATACCTGTTTTACCCAATTGACTGAAGGCTAGTATATCTGCAATAGGGTATTAATAATAAGATTAGGGTCAGGACATCTTGAACTTCTGACAACTATTTTTGAGGTACTGAAGGATGTACCAAGGGTAAAGTAGCTGTTAAAATGATAGGCACTCAATTTAATAAATATTTATTAAGTATTTACTATATGCCATATTCTCTGCTATATAGGAGGATATAATGAAAGATAAAAGCAATTCTTTTCCCCAAGTACCTTACATTCTAATGGGGGCAGTATGATAATATTGAATCCAAGTTCTTTGCTCAGATAAAGCTTAGTGCAGAGGGGTATTTTTCTGCCATTTTGTTTATGGAACAGTGTTATGGGCCAGAACTTGAAACAAGGTGCTAAGTCAGTCGAATTGATAGAGATAATGGTTATTTAGCATGGGGCTTAACAATTCTCTAGTTCAGTACATGTACTTAGTACTTACTATAGTTCTTCAAGATTCATACCTTTGATAAGAGAGCATCTATAAGCTAGGATCCTCAGCCAGGATTCAGTCATAGAGATTCAGAAGTCAGAGAAGGCAGGTGGAAGCTCAAGCTCTTGGAACCAGACTGAAAGGCTCTCCAGAAAGGAGATAATATTAACTTTAAAACAGGACAGGCTATTGAAAAATAGTTGGAGAGAGGCTAAAAGCATATGATGATTTAAGAAGGGAAAGAATTCTTAGGTATCACATTGAAAGATGTACTCCTACACAGAGATCCAAAATAAATCATAATGGGGCTGAGACCATTCCTAAAGTTAGGAGGACCTGAGTTCAAATTTGGTCTCAGACATTTACTACTTTCTAGCTATAAACAAGTCACTTAGCCCCAATTGCCTCGGGAGTAAAAATTATAATGGGGAAATGTAAAGTGGAAGATAATCATTCAGAATTTACTTTTATTTTAGAGAAGTCAGGGAATTTAAAAAATGGAAGTGCCAAGTATAAACAAGGATTTCAAAGTGTTCTTTGTCAATAATAGTCATCTTTATTTTTTAAAATTATCAGCAATATTTTATTTTTGCAAAACATGCAAAGATAAATTTCAACATTTGATTTTATAAGACTTTGTATTCCTAATTTTTCTCCCTCCCTCCCTTATCTCCACCCTCCCAAAGACATCAAGTAATCTAAGTTGAAGATGTACAATCTTTTAAAACATATTTTCATATTTGTCATGTTGTACTAGAAAAATCAGAACCAAAGTGAAAAAAATGATTAAAAAGTCTCCAGAGTATAAAAAGCAATGTTTCAAGAATAATTTGGAATTATGTCCAAAAGATTAGAAAATGTGTATTTTTTGACCTCAAACTCAAAGAAAAAGAAAAAGAATGTATATGAACATGAAATATTTATAACAGCTTTTTTTATGGTGGCAAAGAATTGGAAATTGTGAAGGGATGCCCATCATTTGAGGAATGGCTGAACAAGTTGTAATATGATTATGATGAAATATTATTGCACAATAGGAAATGAGCAAAATAGTATGAAATAATACAAAGTGAAGTGAGCGGAAGCAAGAGAATATTGTGCACAGTAACAGCAATATTGTAATGATGATCAATTGTGAAAGACTTAGTAACTGATCAGGAAAATAATCTCAAACAATTCCAAAAATAAAATGATGAAATGTTATCTGCCTCCAGGGAGAAAACTGGTAAATTTAGAATACATATTAAAGCAAACTTTTTTCAATTTCTTTTTGTTTCTTTCTTTTTCTTGGACTTTTTTGGTTTGTTTTGCAACATTGCTAATATAGAAATGTTTTATATAAACATATAATTGATATTATATTGCTTGCCTTCGCAATGGGTAGAAAAGAGATGAGAGGGAAAGAATTTGGAACTCATTTTTAAAAAAGTGTTTAAAATAAATGAATAAATTTTAAAGAAGACTATTCTCTATGTAACATGTGCCACCAACACAATAATGTCAAGAATGTTCCATATAAAATTTTTTTCAAGGAAATAATTTAAAACCTATTATATTTCCTCTTAATCTTAAAATCTATTATCATCTATCTTGAATAATATTAGGGATGGATTATGAATTAAAGAGTCAACTGAAGCATCCTATTAACCACTTAATTGGTTGCAAGTTCCTTAGAAACATGTAATACTAACTTGTAATGTATTTCAACATAGTAGATGAGAAGGATATATGTCAGTGATATGGATGAGAACATATATGTAAATTTGGATATGTGGATGTCAATGAGCTCTATGGACCTACTAAAACCAAAACTGAATCTTTTCCCCATGATATCAAGATATGGTACAGACTCAAAAAGAGTAAAAATCTTTTCTTTTTTCTTTTGGAATTGGAAACGGGTTTAAATCCTGATTCTGCTGCTCATTTTTTTTAACTTTTTAAAAATTATTTTTTTTCTGATTACACATGTACATTAATTTTTTAAATACACATTTCTTTATAAATCAAGTTGTGAGAGAAAAATAAGAACAAAAAAGAAAAACCAGGAGAGAGAAAAAAAAGAAAAAAAGGAAACAAAAAGTGAACATGGCATATGTTGATTTACATTAATTCTCCATAGTTTTCTTTCTGCATGAAGATGGCATTTTCTGTTCAAATTGGGATTGCCTTGGATCACTGAACTGCTGAGAAAAAGCAAATCTTTAATAGTTGATCATCACCCAATCTTGCTGTTACTGTGTACACTGTATTCCTGGTTTTCTTGTTTCACTCAGCATCAGTTTGTGTAAATCATTTCAGGACTTTCTAAAGCTTGTTCATAATTTTTTTTATAGAACAATAATATTCCTTTACTCTCATATACCACAACTTATTCAGTCATTCCTCAATTGATGGGCTTCTACTAATTTTCCAATTCTTTTTTTTTATTATTATAGCTTTTTATTTACAAGATATATGCTTGGATAATCTTTCAGCATTGACAATTGCAAAACCTTTTGTTCCAATTGTTGTCCTCCTTTCCTTCACCCCCTTCCCCAGATGGCAGGTAGACCAATACATGTTAAATATGTTAAAGTATGTTATAATTTTCCAATTCTTTGCCACCACAAAAAAGAGCTGATGCAAACATTTTTATACATGTGAGTCTTTTCCCCTCCTTTATGACTTCCTTGGGATATAGACCCAGTAGTAGCAAAGAGCAAAAATCTTAATATAAGCCAAAGAAAGAAAAAGTTTGAACATTTTGAGCCAAAGTGTTGAGGTTACATTAAATCACTAGATGAAGGCAATATCTACAAATCTTTACATTTTTTTATTCAAAACACATTAAGAGTAAAGATATTGAAGCAATGACTGTGGTTAAAATATTAAGGAAATTACAGACAACCTGGAATCAAAATTGACAATTGATATAGTTAACACCAATATACTATCTATCTTAATCTTTAGAATTATAAAGTGGAACATTACAGATTTGGAAAGCATCATAACAAAACCCATATCAGCAAATATCAGCAAATCACAGGACCCTTTACATTAAGGAAGAATATAGAAAGAATGAAATCCTACCTATGAAAAATGAAGACAAGCATTTAATAGACATTTTCAGATCACAAGAGTAACAGATCAAAAACCTATAAAAATATTTTTGGAACAAACAGGTATCACTTTATCAAACAATAATAAGATTCCAAAGAGGTACAGGCTCTAGATTTGCTGAATTCAAAGAGTATTGCAAACCTGTGGGGGTGGGGGGAGAACAACTAAGAACCAAGATCAGAATTAAAAGATAGTATTTACACAAACTCAGCCAACAATATATCTACAAAGGATTTCAAACAAATGAATAAGTAAATCATGAAGCTCTATCTGTAGAAATGGGGAGGGGGGGAACGATGTTTAGCATGGTAATTTGGGACTAGTTCATTATCCTACTACATATTATAGACAATCATTCTTAAAGAGACTGGACTTAGGGATCAATATACATTATGCAAATAATTAACAGAACTGGTGCAACATATCATTTCTGACTATAAAAATAATGCCCCTAATGAATACAGAGTATGACAGGATATGGTAGCAAGAATTACATATCATTAACTCACAATTTTTCATACACTGATAGACAACTTTT
Source organism: Antechinus flavipes (assembly GCF_016432865.1). Classification (NCBI taxonomy): domain Eukaryota; kingdom Metazoa; phylum Chordata; class Mammalia; order Dasyuromorphia; family Dasyuridae; genus Antechinus; species Antechinus flavipes. Next base: position 134,069,021 of record NC_067399.1, on the reverse strand, counting down.
CATACTACATATACAGACCTGAAGATATCTTTGAGAATTCAGCAAATAAATTGTATCATTAATGCAGACTAAACTGTTGCTTACACTATTGCCCAAGTATTATACTGTTCCATACAGACTTAAGGATGTTTTCAATAGACTTTATCATTCCACATACCCATAATCTCAAAACTTGCAAGAATGAAAAAAAAAAAAAGCTTTTCAAAATATAAATGCTTGGTGAGAAGATCAAAAACATATGGGAACACAAAGAGGCATATATCCTCATCATCCTACCTGCTGCTAGAGTTGTACCGAGGACACTTTTAATGAGCCTACAGAAGATGAGCTTACATCTTCATACTTATTTTCAACTACAAAAAGCCATTATTTTATTCACCTTTGCAGTAGTCTAAGGCCCATTAAATTTACAATACTGACAGTGGGATATTTATTTATCCATGTATTACTTCTATCTGAATTCCACTGAAATGACAGGAACATTAAAATAAAAGATACCAATGATAGTTTACATTTATGTAATGCTTTTATCTCATTGATTTTATTTGTTCCTCACAGACTTTGTGACATCATTTAGTATCATTATTATGAATCCCATTTAACAGATGAGGAACAAGTTCTTCAGAGGCTAAATGAGTAATCTAAGGTAACACAGCTATCAGTAAATGGAAGATTCAAGGCTTGACCACAGATCTTTTAATTCTATTGGAACCATTAGATTCTGAGCTTCTTGAGGGCAGACACTGTCTTTTACTTATCTTTGTATCCACAATCCTTATCACAGTGCCCAGCTCATATTAGGCACTTTAATAAGTATTTATTAGATGGCAGACTTTTTCAAAAAATTAGATTCTCATGCATTTATCCACTTATATAATAATTTTTTTTCAATAACTTGGATGAAGTCATAGAGAGTATGATTTTCTAATTTGCTGGAACAATATGGCTGAGGCAAAGAACTAACATATCAGATGAAAATGCTAGGATCCAAAAATATCTTATCTGGTGAAAAGGACTGAAAAGGAAATTAAAATTGGAAAAACACAAATGAGATTTTGTTTTGCATATTTTTTCACTAATATGAGGTAAAGTTTTGTTATCTTTTTCATGTATCTTGCTACTATATTGTATATGGAACATCTAGGGATACATTGTAACTAGTACATGTAAACAAAATTCTTTGTGGTCTTGAGATGATCCAAATTGGGAGCTTCTTTTCTTTCTTTATTAATTGTAGAGTTACACATGAAATATGATGTTCTTTGGTGCCTTTCTGCCTTTTTTATTTTTATAATCTCTTATTCTTTGTTTCTTTCTTTATAATAAGAAGATTTGAGTCCATAATAATTACATTTTCTGATTTGAAATTTGTGTGAGAATTCTGTTTTGTCTCTAAAGAAATTCTAAGTCCAATAAGTTATATTTAATTGTGAGTACTACTGAGAAGCTCTTTATTTTGTTTTGAGTATCATGCTCAAGGTGTGATTGTGTTGAAAGGGTACAACTTCTAGTTTTTTTTTCCTGTAACTAATTCTCTATGGTATCTAGATAAGTCCCTTCCCCTCTCTGTCTATTTTTTCTCTTCTGTAATATGAGAGAATGATATGTAATATGAGATAAATGATCTTTAAAATTATGTGATAATTTTACTTAAAATCATAGAAAGTATTCTTCCTCATCTGTTGGCCCATAAACATTTATTAAATGCCTGCTCTGCACCAGAAGGTTTACTAAATCAGATAATCAGAATTTATTAAGTACCTTCTTTATGTCAGGCATTGTGTTAAGTTCTAGGGATACAAAGAAATCCAAATAACAGTCCTTATTCTTCAGGAATTTACTTCAGGAAGTCAAACAGAGGAGATAAGATGCAAACAATGATGTACGAACAAGGAATATACAAGAAAAATTGGAGGTAATCAAAAAAGGGAAGATATTAGCATTAAAGGGAATCTGGAAAAATTTCTCATAGAAGATGATGTTTTATCTGGGATTTGAAGTAATTCAAAGGGAAGGGAAAGCATTCAAGGCATAAGAAACAGCAAAAATGTCCATATTTTCTAGTACTAGGAACAACACAGTGATTAATATTACTGGATAACAAAGTAGAGGAGAATAAGGTGAAAGAAGACTAGAATGATGGGAAGAGAGCAGAATGTGAAGGGCTTTGAATGCCAACCAGAACTATACATTTGATTCTGGAGGTTTCAAGGAGTCATTGCATCATATTGAATATGGAAATGAGGATGGGTACCTGATCAAATCTCTCTTTAAGAAGATTACTTTGACATCTGAGGTGAAAATGGATTGAAGTTGGAAGAGACTTGAGGCAGAGAGATTAACCAATAGACTAATTGCAATATTCTAAATGTGAGATGATAAAGGCTTGCACAAGTGAGGTATTAGAATATTAAAGAAGGAAGAGGGTTATATGAGAGATTTTAAAAAGGTAGAATTGATAGTACTTACCATCAGATTGCATATGAGATGGTGATAGTACTCTTAACAGCAGTTGGAAAGTTCAGGAGTGGAAAGTGTTTGGGAGGACAGATAATGGGATCATTTTTGGACATATGACATTTAAGATGTCTATGGTACTTTTGTCTTTAAATATTACTCTATGTTAATATCCTAAAGTTAAATGTGTTAAGTCTGGACATTAGGAAAGAGTTTAAGGCTGGATAAGTAGATGTGAGAATCATGCACATAGAGATGATAATTGAAACTGTGGCAACTAATGAGATCACCAAGAGAAACAGTGTAGAAGGTGAAGAGAATAGGGCCCAGTAAAGTACTCTGAATGATTTTTATCTTTAATGGATATGAACTGAATGAAGATCCAACAAGAAGACTATGAAAGAGTAGCTGGGTAGTTAGTAAGAGAAATGGGACTGATTAATGTCACAGAAACCTAGAGAGAAGGATGAGGATATTAGAAATTAATATCATTGTTTTACAAAGGGTAAGACCAAGATCTAAGGACATGAACTGACTTGCTCAAGATCATGAACCTAGTCACTGGCAGAGTTAGGTCCCAAGACTCATTTCAGTGCTATTCTATTCTACAAAGTAGCCTAGTAGTCTTTGACCTACTCATCATTTCATGAGACAAAAAGCTAATTAAATAGCCCAAGATAGAGCAATCAATCATTCTCACAAATTGTTGCTAGATAGTTTGAAAATGGATCATTTTCTGGTTAAGTATAAATTCTACTGCTCAGAGTAGAAGCTTTCAGAGTAACTGATTAATATTAGAAGGTGCAGAATATTAGCCAAAGACAAGCTGCATATTTTTATCCTCAGGATCTCAGAGCAACTGGATGACAGTTTTTCCTAAGTTGTTTTCCTAGTATTATTGTAATGGATTCTGAAATCTTTGTTGAGAGGTGTGTGTGTGTGTGTGTGTGTGTGTGTGTGCGTGCACATGCATGTATATAAATCTACTAATAAAATTTCTAGCTTTAGCCCCAATCTACTAGGTATTAATTATTTTATGAAAGAATTTAATAAAAATAATAAAAAAAACATAAGTATACTCATGTAGTACTTCTACTACATGTAGAAGGAAGTGAGACATTGTTTCAATTCCCCCATCCGATTTCTAAAGCTGGGCAAAACCTGTTTAAAGTTTTATTCATAATCCCCAACCTTAGCTGTAGTCTCCCCAAAGATTTTGAGGTCAGAGAAGATTTGTTATTCGGTCACATCCAATTTGCTGTGGCCCCACTTTGGGTTTTATTTTGTTTGGTTTGGTTTTTTGACAAAGATACTGGAGTGATTTGCCATTCCTTTCTCCAGGCCATTTTTAAAAATGCAGAAAGTGAGATAAACAGAGTTAAGTCCCTTGCCCACACAGCTAGTAAGTTCTGAGGTCAGATTTAATCCTTATGAAGATGAGTCTTCCTAACTTCAGCCCTGACACTATCCACCTGATGAATCAACCTTTGATAATAAATATTCTCATTCCTAGTAAAACTGACCTTGTATACACATGGCAAAATTATGACTAGTTTAAACAATGGCATAGAAGCCAGATGCCTTTCTTGATTATAGTTGTTCAGTCAACCAGGTCAATAATATACTTCACCTCCAGGGTCTTAGTTATTTTGATTCTCAGATCAAAAAATGTTATTGTCCTTGTGACTGTCATTACAACCTAGCCTTGAAAGAGATAGAAAAGAAAATGCTTGAGAATATAATCATGTAACCCAAAATGGTCATTATAAGATTTATTTTTGTTCCTCAGCACAGGATCCTTGGCTCCATTAACCCCCAGACCTTTTTCTTTGTCTTTCAATATCTTCACTGACTTGATTCCAATAAACACCACTCTCCAAAGACAATATGGATCAGACAAATGAAGCCATTTCAGAATATTATTGTCCACATCAGAGTCAAAATTTCCTGTTACAGAAACTAAGGACCAAAGGACCCTTTAAAAATCTTCCATTTTGGATAGGTTTTCACTTACAAAATTACAATGTTGGAGAAAAAGGAAGGGGTTCAGAATTAATATATCATCTCCCCATTTTTTTTGCAAGTATAGAACAAAAGGTTGAGGAGCAAAGCCAAGATGACAAAGTAAAAATGGACCCAGACTTCTCCAAATATCTTTAAATAATGACTCTAAACAAATTTTAAAGTAGCAGAACTCCCTAAAAAAGACAGAGTGGACAGATTATAACAGTTTTACAATCCAAAACAAATTAGAAAGTTGGCAGGAAAAGGCTGTTGCACCAGAGTGACAAAAGAGGGCAGTCCAGCATAGGCTACCTCAGCACAGACCAGGCTAGTGAAAACTGGGCCCAGCAAATCAGAAACAAGCGTCAGGGTGACTAAATCAGAATCAACAGTAGTGGTTTTCAGATTTCTTAGTCCACAGACATTAAGGGGATTAGACAATGGATCAGAAAAACATTTGCAAGGGTCCCTTTATTGGACAAAGGGGAAGATTCAATTGTATGGCCTGTACTTGAATCTGGATCATAGTCCTGAGTCTTCCTTGTATGAGGAAGAGCACTACCACTACAGAACTTATGCTACAAGACAGCAGGAATCCTAGTCACAGTTCCAGGTTGAAAAGACTGCTTGTGGCAGCTCACAGACCAATGCACAGTACAGGAGAGTAATAAGCACACTTCTCCTTAGATATACCACCTTAGGATAGTGCCTCCTTTACTTAGAAGTCAGAGCCCTGCTTTAGAATAGAGTTAACAGTCAAGAAATAGGCTGTAAAATGAGCAAACAATAGAAAATAATTCTGACCATAGAAAGTTACTATGGTAACAAGGAAAATCAAAACACACACTCAAAAGAACACAACAAAATCAAAATTCTTGCATCCAAAGCCACCAAGAAAAATGTGAATTGGTCTTAAGTCATGAAAGAACTCAAAAAGTATTACAAAAATCAAGTATCAGAGGTAGAGGGAAAAATAGAGAAATGAGAATGATGCAAAGAAATAATAACAACAATAAGTCCACAGGATGATAAAGGAAACAGGAAGCATCAAAAATACTGAAAAAAAAATAACACCTTATAAAACAGACTAAATCAAATGGCAAAAGGAGGCACAAAAATTCAGTGAAGAGAAGAATGCTTTGAAAAGCAGAATTGGCCAAATGGAAAAGGGAACATAAAAATTTACTGAAAAGAAAAACTTAAAAAGTAGAATTGGCCAATTGGAAAAGGAGGTTTAAAAGCTCACTGAAGAAAATAATTCCTTAATAGATAAAATTGAGTAAATTAAAGCAAATATTTTTAGAGACATCAAGAAATAATAAAACAAAAATCATAAGAATGTAATGATAGAGGAAAATGTGAAATACATCAATGGAAAAACAATTGACCTGGAAGATAGCTCTAGAAGAGTTAATTTAAGAAGTATTGGTTACCTGAAAGTTATGATTTAAAAAAAAAACATAGATATCATTTCTTTCTTGTGGTTTTTCCCTTTTATTTTGATTTTTCTTTTATAACATGAATAATATGGAATATGTTTAAAATGATTATACATGTCTAATCTATATCAGATCACTTGCTTGTCAGGGGAGGGTAGAGAATGAAAGAGGGAGAAAAAAATTTGGAACTTAAAATTTTACAATAATTTACAAAAAATTTACAAATTAAAAACTATCTTTATATGTAATTAGAAAAATACTATTAAGTTAGGCATCATATTTCAAGAAATTATTAAGGAAAATTGCCCTGATATTCTAGGACTTGAGGATAAAATAGAAATTGAAAGAATCCACCAATTATTTCCTGAAAATAACACCAAAATAAAAACTCTCAAGAATATTTTAGCCAAATTCCAGACTTCCTAGATAAAGGAGAAAATACTGCAACAGTAAAAAAAAAATCAAATATTGTGAACCCACAGTCAAGATAGCAAGATTTAGCAGCATCTGCATTAAAGGATCCAAGGACTTACAATTATGATATGCTAAAGGATAAAAGAGCTAGGATTACATGAAAACATCACCAACTGAGCAAGACAGCTTAATCTTTCAGGGCAAAAAACTAAACATTCAGTGACATAGAGGACTTTCAAGAATTCCTGATGACCACCAGAGCTGAATAGAAAATTTGACTTTCAAATACAAAAAGCAAAATAAGCATAGAATGGTAAACAAGAAAGAAAAATCATAAGATATTTGACAAGGTTAAACTTTATAACCCTACATGAAAAAATATCTATAACTTATAAAATTTTTTCTCATTGTCAGGACATTTAAAAGGAGTTTAATAAAAAGAAAATAGAGGTATGAGTTGAATGTAATAGTATGATTATCTGAAAAATAAATTAAAGGAATGAGCAAGAAGAATGTACTGGGAGCAAGCTAATATGAAAGAGATTTTACATTGGAGGAGGAAGGGGGAAATGAAGAGGGGGAGCACATAAACCTTACTCTCTTTGGAATTGGCTCAAAGAGGAAATAATATTCATACATAGTTTGGTATAGAGCTATGTCTTATCATACAGAGAAGTAGGAAGGGAAAAGGACAAGAGAAAATAGGGAGGGTGATAGAAGAGAAGGAAGTTTCGGGGAGGTGAAAGTAAGAAGCAAAACATTTTTAAGAATGTACAGGATTCTAGCTATGTGACCCTGGGCAAGTCACTTAAACCCAATTACCTCAGCAAAAAAAGAAATGTACAGGATAAAAGGAGAGGAAATATAGGATGGACAGGAGAAAAAGAGAATGGAGGAAATACATAGTTGTCAGTCATTACTGAACAAAAAAAAATTACAGTGAGTTTTTCTGATAAAGACCACTTCTCAAGCATATAGAAAATAGAGTCAAATATATAGAAATAAGAGCCATTCTTCAAATGGTAAATAGTTAAAAATATGAGCAGGCAGTTTTTAGACAAAGTAATCAAGGTATAAAAAATACTCAATCACCATGCAAGAGAAAAATATAAATTAAAACAACTCTGAGCCACTACCTCATATGTCTCAGATTTGTTAATATGACAGAAAGGGAAAATAACAAATATCGAGGGCATATAGATAAATCAATACACTAATGTATTATGGGTAAAGTTTTATTTTGATTCAACCATTCGGGAGAGCAATTGGAAACTATGCCCAAAGGCTATAAAAATAAGCATACCTTCTAACTAAGCAATACAACTCTCTAGGCCTGTATCTCAAAGACATAAAAAAAAAAAAAAAAAGAAAAGAAAAAGAAAAAGGATCTATGTGTACACAAATATTTAAAGTAGCTCTTTTAGTGGTGATAAAGAATTGGAAATTGAGAGGATGTCCATGAATTGGGGAAGACTGAACAAATTGTATATGATTGTGATGGAAAGCTATTGTGCGTTACGAAATGATGAACAGGATGTTCTCAGAAAAACTTCTTCACATATTCTGATGCAAAGTAAAATGAACTATTATTGGCAGAAGAACAATGTACACAGTAACAGCAATATTGTGTGATGACTTGCTATGAATAATTTAGCTATTCTCAGCAACACAGTGATCCAATACAATGCTGTAGGACTTACTATGAACTGTGCTGTCCATCTCCAGAGAAGAAATTAGTACAACCCAAATACAGGTCAAATGTATTTTTCCTTACTTTTAAAAATATTTTGGGGGAGATTAACTGTGTTTTTTCACAGAAAATTTTCATGGAAATATATTTTACATGACTATACATACATGACATGTTAAATATACAGGATTCTGTACTTGCCTTCTTAATGAGAGGTGAACAGGGGGAAATAGAAAAAAATTATAACTCAAAATTTGAAAAACATAGGTTTTTCAGGTTAAATTGTTTTTGCATGTAATTGAGAAAAAAATAAAATATTAAATAAGACTAAAAAAATGAAATACCCAGATTTGAGAGGTGAAATGTTATGTATATGTAACAGCAAAATTTCCAGTTTCACTGTATCTCAGAATACCTAGCCAGCACTACTAAGAGGATTTGGAGAAGCCTGGAATTGAAGATGATGGGATTTTGTGGAAACTTAGAGGCAGCTATGGAAGTCAGTTTTCAGAGTGAAATAGGGAGAGTATTCTGTGCATTAGGGACAGCCAGAAAAAATTCCTGGATCTGAGAAATGGACTTTTTCTTGTTCCTGGAATAGGCAGAAGGTTCATGTCCCTGAATCACAGAGTGATTTTCAGGGATCAAGGTGTAAGAAGAATAAAGAATGAACAATGTTTGTTATGCTCTAAAAAAAAAAGAGTAAAAAACAAAATTTCAGAGGCAAAAAATTAGGAAAAATTCTCTTGATTTTTTGGCCCATTTCTGTCCATAGAATTAGTACAAAATTTCCATAACACCTTCATTTGAAAAACTGTAAAGCTATAAGCTTCATTCATTTCAATAATTCAGCAAACATTTGTTGAGTTTTTTCAAGACACTGTTCTGGGAGTTAAAAATAATAAAAAAAGAAAAGCATAATTCTTGCCCAGCACTTAGAATAGCACCTGGCATATAAGTGCTCACCAAATCCTAGTTGGCTGACTAATGGGGCTTATAACTTAGTAAGAAGCATGTGGCATATATACAAATCCCTGTGACACAAATTAGAACATGTGGGTATAAGAGGCCAAAGTGTTGTGAACAGAGGAAGAAAGAGAGCATTGATTAGAAGGGGGGTTAATCATGGAGCAGATGGGATTTGAACTGAACTTTGAAGGGAATATTGTTTTAAGTGGAAAATGGGATGGATCGGGGGTTCTATGTATAGAGAATGTTTATAGTAAAGTGCCTTTTGGAGGAAAGCATGTGATATATTTTGGATAGCTATATGGTACAGTGGGGAAAAAAATCTGGTCCTGAAGTCAGGAAGACTCATTTTCCTGAGTTCAAATCTAGTCTTAGAAAACTTACTAGCTGTGTAACCCTGGGCAAGTGATTTAGTCCTTTTTGCTTCTGTTTCCTCATCTGTAAAATGAACTGGAGAAGGAAATGGTAAACCACGCCAGTATCTTTGCCAAGAAAACCCCAAATGGAGTTATGAAGAGGCACACAGGACTGAAAAGATTCAAGAACAACAAAAGTCAGACTAGATTTTTATATGTTAAAGGAGGTGTTATATGAAAGAGTAGAAAGAAATGATGGAAGCAAGTATTTGAGAACCTTAAATCACAGGTAAAGAAAAGTAGTTTTCTTTCAATAAGCAGATGGGAGGCATGGAAGATTTTCAGAATTTAGCACTGGGAAGATTGCTGCGACATAATGTGAATGGATTGAAAAAAGGAGAGACTAGAGGTAGAAAGCCACTTAAAAGGCTGTTACACTATTCCTGGCTGGAGGTGACAAATACTTAAAGGAGATGGGAGAATGAAAGGGTCACTAAAAGTAAGAGGATGACTCGTGAGATACAGACAGAATTGACAATTCATGGGAACTGATTAGTTTTAAGGATTAAGGGAAGTGAAAAACTTTTTCTGAGTCTGAGGAACTAAAAGGATTAAAATATTTAATATTTATTTTATTATTTTATGCATTTAAAATAAATATTTAAATTAATTATTTGAATTTAAATATTTAAAATATATGTATTTAAAATAGAGATAAAAGACATTTTGAGGATGAGGAACCATGGGGACACCTCACTTATAGTCACAGTTTTCTTTTAGAATCCCATGTTTTAAGTACTCTTTGAGCCTCTTTCCCTTTCCTAGGCCTGTTCTTGTCATGTGGACAGAAACTAGCCATTCAGACATTCTGTATGGGAGTGAAACAGACCAAATCTCTTATCATGGCTCCAATTATTGCCTTTTCTGCTAGGAGACAGAAGAAGGCTCTTTCTCCCAACTCTCCAATTGTACATACCTATTTGGTCAGCATAACCTATTGTTACATATACACTGATCCTTTTAACTTTAACAAATACACTCATGTTTTATTTCAGATACATCCACAGACAAACATCCACATGGACATGCATATATACACACCATACTTTTCTCTGGGATTCAAGTTCCCTATATTCTTTTTTTTAAGTTTTATATTTTTCAAAACATATCCAAAGATAATTCTGCAACATTAGCCCTTGCAAAACCTTGTGTTCCAGTTCCCCCACCCCTTCTTCCCAGTCCCCTCCCCTAGATGGCAAGTAGTCCAATATATGTTAAACTATATGTTTTTATGTATATGTTATGCTATGTACATGTTTTTTTATATATATATATGTATACATATATATGTATATATATGTACATTTGTTAAGTGTATGTTAAAATATGGTAGAAATGTATGTTCAATCCAACATATGCACACATATTTATACAATTATCATCTTGCTGTACAAGAAAAATAAAATCAAACCAGAAAAGAAAATGATGAAGAAAATAAAATGCAAACAAACAACAGCAAAAAGAGTGAGAATGGTATTTTGTGAACCACACTCAATTCCCATAGTCCTCTCTTTGGGTATAGATGGCTCTTTTGTCCACAAGATCATTGGAACTGGTCTGAATCATCTCATTGTTGAAAAGAGCCACCTACATCAGAATTGATCATCGTATAATATTGCAGTTGCCATGTACAGTAATCTCCTGGTTCTGCTCATTTCACTTAGCATCAGTTCATGCATGTCGCTCCAGGGTTCTCTGAAATCATCTTGCTTATCATTTCTTATAGAATAATAATATTCCATAGAATTATGGTGGGTCCCTTTCCTTCCTTTAAAATCTCTTTGGGAGATAAACCGGGTAGAAACACTGCTGGGTCAAAGGGTATGAAAAATTTGATAGCCCTTTGGGCAAAGTGCCAAATTGCTCTCCAGAATGGTTGAATCCATTCACAATTCCACCAACAATGTTTTAGTGTCCCAGTTTTCCCACATCCTCTCCAACTTTCATCATTATCTCTTCCTATCATCTTAGCTAATCTGAGAGGTGTGTAGGGGTATCTCAGAGTTGCCTTAATTTTCATGTCTCTGATCAATAATGATTTAGAGCACCTTTTCATATAACTAGAGATGGCTTCAATTTCTTCAATTGTTCATATCCTTTGATCATTTATCATTTGGAAAATGACTTGAATTCTTATAAATTTGGGTCAATTCTCTATGTTTTAGAAATGAGGCCTTTATCAGAGCCTTTGAATGTAAAAATGTTTTCCCAGTTTATTGCTTCCCCTCTAATCTTGTCTGCATTAGTTTTGTTTGTACAAAAACTTTTAAACTTAAAATAATCAAAATTATGTATTTTGTGATGAATAATGATCTGTAGAAGAAAGGAACTTTGATTATTAATATAGCCAATTATGCTAATAGTTTTCCTAATATTGAACCAACCCTGCATTCCTGATATAAATCCTTCTTGGTCATGGTGTGTTATCCTGGAACTGACTTTCTGTAATCTTTTTGCTAACATTTTATTTAAGATTTGTGCATCTATATTAATTAGGGAAATTGGTCTATAATTTTCTTTCTCTGTTTTCATCCTACCTGGTTTAGGTATCAGTACCATGTCTGTGTCATAAAAGGAATTTGGTAGAAATCCTTCTTTCCCTATTTTTAAAAAATAGTTTGTATTGTGTTATAGTTAATTGTTCTTTAAATGTTTGGCAGAATTCGCATGAAATCCATCTGGTCCTGGAGATTTTTTCTTAGGGAGTTGATTAATAGCTTTTTCTATTTATTTTTTAAAATGGGACTATTTAAGTAATTTATTTCCTCTTCTGTTAATCTGAGCAATCTATATTTTTGTAGGTTTTCTTCCATTTCACTTAGATTATCAAATTTATTGGCATAAAGTTGGGCAAAATAACTCCTAATTATTGCTCTAATTTGCTCTTCATTGGTGGAAAGTTTTCCCTTTTTATTTTTGAAGCTAACAATTTGACTTTCCTGTTTCCTTTTTCTAATCAAATTAACTAAAGATTTATTTGTTTTGTTCATAGAACCAACTCTTAATTTTATTTGTTAATTCAATAGTTTTTTTTTATTTTCAATTTTATTTATCTCCTCTTTTATTTTTAGAATTTCAAGTTTAGTATTTTATTGGGAGTTTTTAATTTTTTCCCCTAGCTTTTTTAGTTGCAAGTCTAATTCATTGATCTTTCTCTATTTTATGCAAGTAAGCATCTAGAGATATTAAATTTTCTCTTTTTACCACTTTGGTTGCATCCCACAAATTCTGCTATGTTGTCTTATTATTATCATTCTCTTGGATGAAATTATTGATTGTGGCTATTATTTGCTGTTCAATTCATTCATTCTTTAGGATTAGATTATTTAATTTCCAATTGATTTTTGGTTTATTTTCCTCTGGCTTTTTATTGAATGTAATTTTTATTGCATCATGATCTGAAAAAAAATGAATTTAGTATTTCTGCCTTTCTGCATTTGATTTTGAGGTCTTTGTGCCCTAATAATTTTTGTATAGGTTTCATGAACAGCCAAAAAAAAAAAAAAACCTTTCTGTCTCCAATTTTCTCCAAAAATCTATTATATCTAAGTTTTCTAGTATTCTATTTGCCTCCTTAACTTCTTTCTTATTTTTTTGTGGGTTTAGTTTATCTAGTTCGGAAAGATCGAAGTTGAGATCCCCCACTATTATTGTTTTACAATTCATTTCATCTTGCAGTTCTTTTAACTTCTCCTTTAGGAATTTAGATGTTGTACCATTTGATGCATATATATTTAATATTGCTATTACTTCATTGTCTATGCTACCCTTTAGCAAGATATAGTTTACTTCCTTATCTCTTTAAATTAGATTTATTTTTGCTTTTGCTTGATTTGAGATCATGATGGCTGCCCCTGCTTTTTTTTTTTTTTTTTTTTTACTTTGCCTGAAACATAATAGATTCTGCTCCAGCCTTTTACCTTTACTCTGTATGTATTACTCTGCTTTAAATGTGTTTCTTGTAAATAACATATTATAGGATTCTGGCTTTTAATCCAGTCTGGTATCTGCTTTCGTTTTATGGGAGAGTTCATCCCATTCACATTCACAATTAAAATGACTAATTCTGTATTTCCCATCATCTAATTTACCCTCAATTATGCTTTTCTCTTTCCTTTCTTCCCTTTCCCTTTTTCCCAGTATTTTGATTATGAGCTCTACTTGCCTCATGGAATTCTCACTTTTATAGGCCCTCTCCCTTTCTTATGTCTTTCCCCTACTATTTCTCTTTTCCCTTCTATTAACCATCCCCTTTCCTTTTCCTTTTCCCCTGCAATTCCCTATAAGATGAGAGAAATTTCTCTGTGAAACCAAATATATCTAGTATTTTCTCTTTTAGCCAAATCTGATGAGAATAAGATTCACACAATGTTCATCCCTATACCTTCTTTCCACCAATTATATTAGGTTTTCTTCATTCATTCTTTAGGATTAGATTATTTAATGTAGTTTCCCTCACTTTACCTTCACTTTCCCCTTTATCCAGTACAATCCCCTTTTCACCACTAGTTTTTTTTTAATTATTATAACAGTAAAATCAAATTATTCATGCATTCTCTGTGAATACCTGTAACAGAGATATAGTTTTCAAGAGTTCTTTTCTTTTTACCTTTTTATGCTTCTCTTGAGTTCTGTATTTGGAGATAAAGTTTTCTTGTTCAGTTCCAGTCTTTTCATTAGAAATAAATTAAATTCACCTGTTTCATTGAATGCCCATCTTCTTCCCTAAAAGAAAATGCTTTTTTTGCTTTTTTTTTTTTTTAATGGGGTAGCTTATTCTTGGCTGCATTCCACCTTCCTTTGCCTTTCAGAATATCAGATTCCAGGCCCTTTGATCCTTTAAAGTGAAAGCTGCTAGGTCCTGGATAATTCTTATTATGGCTCCTCAGTATTTGAATTGTTTCTTTTTGGCTGCTTGCAATATTTTTTCTTTGGTCTAATAGTTCTGAAATTTAGCCACAGTATTTCTTGGAGCTTTCATTTTGGAGTCTAAGGAGGTGATTGGTGAATTCCTTTAATGGCTACTCTACTTTACCTTCTGATTCTAAAACATGGAGGCAGTTCCCTTTGATGATTTCCTGTAAGATAATGAATGTCTAGTTTCTTTTTTTCATCATGGTTTTCAGGAAGTCCAATAATCCTTAGATTATCTCTCCTAGATCTATTTTCCAGGTCAGTTGTTTTCCCAAGTAGGTATTTTACATTTTCTTCTATTTTTTTCTTCTTCTACTTCCTTTTTTTGTTTGTTTTGCTTGACTTATTTCTGATGTCTCTTTAATTCATTCATTTCCATTTGTTCATTTCTGATTTTTAGTGAATTTTTTTTTTCATTTACTTTTTTAGTTTTTTTGTATGTTTGTTTTCGGGCAATTGAATTATTAGATGAATTGTTTTGTTCTGTGAATTTTTTTTCCATTTCACAAATTCTGTTTTTCAGGGAGTTGTTTTCATCTTCCATTTTCATTTTCCAATAGTCAAACCTATTTTGTAAGCTGTTATATGCTTTTCCCATTTCACTTAATCTATTTTGTAAGAACTTTTCTTCAGATGATTTCTGTATTTTCTTTTCCAAACCCTCTTACAAAGTTCTCATTTCTTTTTCACATTTTTCTTCTACCTCTCTTTTAAGATCCTTTTTAATTTCTTCCAAGAGAGCCTTGTGAAATCTTTTATATCACCTTTTGGGGCTTCATCTGGAGATGATCTGCTTTTAATCATCTTAGAGTTTGAAATCTGTTCTTCTCTTTCACCATAAAAACTATGTATGGTCAGTTTGCTTTTTTGCTCATTTTTTTAAAAGTTGAGATTTGCTTTTGGGGCAAGAGAGATTGTCTAAGCTTCCTTTATAAGTGGCAATGGCTAAACTGGGTCAGTGCTGACAGACTTCTGGTGCTGGATGAGTGTGGCCAGGTCCTGTGAAATTCTAGCATTTGGGGGTTCACTATTTACCTTTTGTGTTTGTATTAGATGTTTTATAACTTCTCTGCTGATCTGCTGACTTGTAACTAGGGCAGAGTCAACAACACTGCTGTAGATTCATCCCTGTAGATCTTCTGGGGCATGGAGCCCAAACCACCCTGGGACTGTGTGTTGCCTGCACTAGAGTCTGTGTTCAGCCTGCTTGCATTTGGCCTGCCTCCCTCCATACTGATTGAAACATACATTTTTGGAGATCTTTGAAATTATCTTCTGGTGATAATTTGTTATATTTGTCAGTTCTGCCAGTCCAGAGCTAATTTAGAGGCTAGATCTGCTAATTAGCCTGAGGTTTGTGGGAAGAACTCAGAAAAAGATGGGTGTCTTCTCTGCCATCTTGGCTCCATCCCCAAGCTCCCTATATTCTTTTAGACACTATTTCTCATTTTACTTCATTTAGTTTCACTCTTGTTTATAGACTTTCCCTCAAGGATTCTCAAGGATTATTATAGTTTCTCCCAATATATCTCTAACATGAGTATCAGTGGCAGCTGCAACTAGCTATATACCCTCTTTTTCCAGCTTTATTATGATCTACCAGTAAGAGAATTCCCTATTCTAAGCTTCTTCTTTCCCCATTTCTCTTGGGTGGGGAATGGGTAAGTGGGAATCCACCTTAAGAGCCTTAGAGAGAAAACCTTCCCTGTTGACCATCCTTCACAGTGTTTTTTGGTGTGTTTTATGATATTCAAATAGGATTTTATCTCAAGTAAAATTTTTTCTCCATTCAATAAATTTATAGGATTCTTTTCCAAGGTAAAGATACCTTCTCTTTCAACTCTTCCATTGTTTTCTATGTTTTCCACCATGGTTTCATAATTTATTTTTTCCTTCAACCAAACACACTCCCTTCCAGGTAATTTCCTAAATTCTACCATCTCCACTCTGCCCCTTCATCATTTCAAACTCACTGTCTACTTTATATTTACCATAAGTGAGCTATCCTTAATTTGTTTTTATTATTGCCAAAATTTAGTATTACATAGAGAAAGATTTTGACAACCTCTGTAGACATTCAATTTTCACTTTCTCCCATGCTTTTTGTTCCTATAGGATATTGTTTCCTTCCTTCCTTCTCTTCCTTCCTTCCTTCCTTCCTTCCTTCCTTCCTTCCTTCCTTCCTTCCTTCCTTCCTTCCTTCCTTCCTTTCTCTTTTTTATTCTTTCCTTCATTTTGTCCCTTTTATCCTTTCCTCATTTTCCTTTTTCTTCCTTCCCTTCCTTCCTCCCTTTCTTTAATGAACATGGAATAATTTTCTCTTTCTTCCACTTCTCTCCTTTGGGAAAAAAATAAGGATAACAATTACCCTGCAAAAATATGAATAATCAAGCAAACCGATTTCCCCTTGTTGGCCAGGTCCAAAAATAATCTCTCATTCTGTATGTTTAATCCATCACTTCTGTCAGGTGGTGGATAGTATGCTTCATCATTTGTTTTCTGGAATCAAGACTGATATTAGTCAAAGTTCTTAAGTCTTTTAAATGTTTGTCCATAGAGTTGTTGTGGACCAGAACTCTGAACTTGAAACAAGAATTCTTACAAAGTGTTAATTCAGTGGACTTGATGATACAATGGTTATCTAGTTTAGCATGGTGATTACTAGTCCTCTAAATTCAGTATGATTGATTTAATCTTACAACAAATAATGGTTTCCTAGTAATATAATGATTGGTTTACACTCAGTGTAGAGCATATAAGCTGGGAGCCTCAGCCAGATTCAGAGAGCTAGAGAAGACAAGTGGGCTCCTGCCTCCCAAGCTCTCAGAGCCAAGGGGGGAGAGAGAGAGAGAGAGAGAGAGAGAGAGAGAGAGAGAGAGAGAGAGAGAGAGAGAGAAAGAGAGAGAGAGAGAGAGATTCCATCTTCATCAGCCTTGTGGTGGGTGGCCTGTCTTCCTGCATTTTCACCACTGAAACCAAGTCCCCTCTGAAAGCCATGAGAAAGTTAGCTGATCACCAGGCGAAAGAGACAATAAATACTTTTAGATTTTAACACCTGGCTATTCCATTTTTAAGAAGACTGTTCAATTAGAGACTGGTAGGGAAATTCATAGAGAAGAGTATTTGTAATTCACTTATAATAAAATAGACTTGTTTTAAAATCTGTTGACCAAGTGTTTTGATTTCCTTTCCTGTATTCTTGAATCTCTCTGAATCTCACTTGTAAACCTGCCTATAGCCTCAGCATATTTGCTTATAGCTCTTCAGTTTAACCTTTGCTGACCTAAAAAATCTTAACTCATCTCTTACTCCATGACAGAAATTCTTCTCTTCTTCAAGACACAGCTCAACCATCTCTATTCTCTATGTGACTTTCCCTAACACCCAAACTGCTAGTGCCTTCCTTTACAAGTTCCTTGTATTTATTTCATATTTATTCAGCCTATGTTTACTTTGAATATGTGTATGTCTTCTCTGCTGATAGACTGTGAGGTCTTTGAATGAAAGAATTATTTGATTTGTTTTATCTTGATATTTCGAGCACCTAGCCTAGTGCCTGACACATAGTAGGTACTTAATGAGTCCATGTTAATTGATTCCTTAACTATTTCATATTCTGTCATCCTAATATAATGTGAATTCCTTGAAGGCAAAAAAAAATGTGTTTTTTTTTAATTTTTATGTCCCCAACTCCCAACACAATGCTTTGAATTTAATGGGCACTTAATATATATTTCTTGAACTGAATGTTTTGAAATTGCAGAGAGCTCAGAAATTTGCCATTCAAATTCCCTATGTTAGAGATAATCTGTTAGGATTGTCATTGTGGCTCCTTCATAGTGATATCATCACATGAGCATGGAGGAGAAGCACAAAGATCCAGGGCATCTGACAGCTCCCACACTTTGCAGTGACAAAAAGTCCCCCATTCCCTTTAGGATTGCAAATCTTAGTTTGTTCCTCTAATTTGCAAAGTTTTAACATACAGTTTCCTCTCTTCCTTCTTCAGATCTACACAGATACTTCAGAAGTTAAAAAAAGGGACTCTTTCAACCACTGCTTTTAGTAAATTATTATCTCTCTCTTACTCTACTGTTTAGCGATTCATTTGTTCAATTCCTCTCTCCCAAAGTCTAGTAGTTTCTCTCATATTTCCTACAATCTCCGACAAGGGTGCGATCTAGGGAAGGTCTGCAGGTCTGCAGAGCACACAGATCACTTATGGAAGAAAAGGGCACCCACACAATAGTAGTTGTGCCCTTTCCCAATGCCAAGGACTTTCTTGGTTTGGTCCCTCTTCTCATGACTAAATTATTATCATCTCAAGCCAGGAATGTTGTAACCAGTCTTACCAGAAATGGCATTCATTTTTTCTTTTCTTTAAATATTCTTCAAAGATCATTCCAATTAGGAACAACTCAATTCTCCCAGGCCTTAATAGCAATATAAGTTGCTATGATGGGGGGAAAAAGTTAAATTTATTGGCCAATATTGTCCTTGAGGCTTCCTGAACTTGGCAGAATTGTTACATTCTACTTTGCATTATTCTTTTTTTGTTTGTTTGTTTGCATGCTATGTTCTGCCAGTAGACATTACCTCTCTGAGAGAAATACTGGGTTTTTAATGTATAAACCTGAATTTTAGCATAAGGCCTTTAACATAGTCGGCAATAAATAAATGTTTGATGAATTGTTCAATTGAATCACAGCATCAAAATAGAGATGGAGAAAATATAATATTATCTATGTATTATTTCCATAACTCCACTGTAGAAATCATGGTATCTATTTAATCATAATTAAATCTTAGAAGTGTCTGTCACTGGATAAGTTCAATGTTGTGGTTTTTATTTAGTTATTTTCAGTCATGTTCAACATTTTGTGATCCCATTTGGAGTTTTCTTGGCAAATATATATCATGGTTTGCCATTTCCTTTTCCAGTTCACTTTGAAGATGAGGCAACTGAGGCAAACAGGGTTAAGTGGTTTTGCTTAGGGCCACACAGTGAGTAAGGGTCTGAGGTTGTATAAAATCACAATCTCCTGAGTCTAGGCTGGACACTCTAGACACTGTACCACCTAGACATATTTACATACTATTTGCCATAGTATTTACCAAAGGCTTTTTACCTTGCAGAAAAGGGGATAATGTTATGGCTGAACCATTCCAGTGGAGGATTGGAGTTAGAATGAGGAGAGAATCCTAATATAAACATAGAAAGGTTTTTGTTCTGAATTTTAGTCAAATCAATGTCTGAAATTTCTCACTGGATAGTGGAATGTATTTGAAGCAATAGCAATGTTTCAAAGGAAGTTGAGTTGAAATTTCAGGCATAACCAAATCACCAACTACTAAGAAGTAAGACAGAAGGACTGGGAATAGAGAATTTGCAATTAAGAATACTATAATAGCTATGAGCAAGTCTTATAGTTTTGTTTGTTTTTTTTCCAGACCCAGTTTCTTGAACTACAAGATGGGGGATAAGCATTCATTCACTCATCTTCCTGAGTTCAAATCTAGTCTCATATACTTCTTAGCTGTGACAAATCAATTAATCCCATTTTTTCTTTATCTGCAAAATGAGCTGGAGAAGAAAATGGCAAACTACTTTAGTATCTCTGCCAAGAAAACTTCAAATGGGGTCATGAAGAATTGGACAGAACTGAACAAAATGATTGAACAATAACATAGTTAACAGGAGAGTTAGAACTGGAACCCAAGTCTCCTAACTCTTACAGCATTTCATGCTTATCAATACACTACCATTTTATAGTAAATAATTAGTTATTAATTATGCAGTTTACTAAATGATGTAGACTAAAGAAATTAGAAAAGGAATAACAATATTATGAGTTGGGGTCCCCAAAACCTCAGGGAGAATTGAATTGGGACTTGAAGAAAACTCAGGTAAGAGGGAAAGCTGACAATGGCTGCCCTGTCTCATGGAATGAGTTTGATTCCTCCTCTTTGCCCTTGGTGAAAGGATATATTCTTTGGGACATTGCTCTGGAGCTGTATCTCTGCCAACTGGTATATTCTGCCTAAAACTCTAATGGAAAAAATATAGTGAAGGGTCCCCAGAAAGTCAACTTTGGGATTTTCCTCAAAATGTCAGGTCTATTTCATGCCAGAATGCTGAAGAAAGGAGAAAATGATTCTATTTTCAGCAGGCTTAATTTTTTCCCTTAATTTATTTTTTAATAGCACAAGAAAATCATTTTCTCTCTGGAATAGCCTCATGGATGTAATTTGAAACAAATTGGGCAGCACATAGGGGGACCCTGAAGAAAGGAGTCAGTAATCTCTGCAACATCAGGAAGAAGACACTCTAACAATTATATATGACCCTCACGTTTTTAGCTCCCCCCCCAAGATACCCACTTTCCTCGGCTCTGAGATGAGTGATTGCATTTAGTCAATCATCTGCAGGAATTTACATGTACCCTGAAAACCAGGGATTTAAAAAAAAAATCTTGGAAAGATAAATTCTGCAGCATCTCCAATTCAGTTTTTAAAATTATTTCTCCCAACATTGCACAATTTGTGGGATTTCTTTTTACATTCTGATTATATGATACTTATTTATATTTTCTCCATTGTAGTTTATGAATTTCTCCAGACATTTAACCCTCCTTTCTTTGTTATTTCTGAAGTCTGGACTCTTCGTAATTTTAGCACTAGCTGGTTAAACAGAACATTAAACTGGAAATAATTAATTAATCTTATACTTTACAAAGTAAAAAAAAAAAGAGTTTGTTCAATCATGAGGTTGGTAGAAGATCCTTGCTACATGGTATCTCACTCTTTCATAATCAGTTCCAGAATTTAAATGATTACTATTCTTTTAGATTACCAATTGAGTGATAATCATTTTGTAAATATTTTTCTTTTCAGACATCAAGAATAACTCATTTATAAAGTATTTTAATATATGTAATTTCCTCAAAATCACTTTGTGAGGTTACTGTCCCCATATAGCAAAGAAATGAAGGTTTAAAGAGGTGCAGTCATTTGTCTGTGATTATATAACTAAAAGGTGCTGAAGCCAAGTTTTAAACACTGACTCCATACCTGTGTTCTTTTCACTTTATAATCATCCCCAGACTTAAATTTAAATAAATCAGCCAGAACATACTTTTTAGAATCAATAGTGGGCACCAAAATATATCAATTGCCCTAAATAGGAGTTCACAGCAAAGGAAATGTAAGATTTCCTAGGGCTCACACATTTTAAAAAAATCTCAGTCCATTTCATGCTGAGTGGTCAAGTACAAATCCAAATCTAGAGAGTCATCTTACATAAATGTTGGCGATATTTTAAGCTTCAAGACCAAATTAGCTCCACGTCCCTTTGGTAGCCCCCAGTGCTATTATACTTAGTCTCTAGGGATATAAAGCAGTCTTTTCTCTCCTTTAAGTGCTGTTCCTTGCAAAGACAACCAGCAGAATCCCATGTTCTATTTATTTTAACTTGATTTCTAAAACTATCTCCTCTGGATTCATTTCTGTTCCAATAAAGGAATTTTGTAATACTATCAGGCATAGGAGAGATTCAAATGACTAGTTTTCTTTTCCCCTAGGAAGTGGAAGGGGGAAAAAAATCACATGCTTGATTACAATTAGAAGATCTAAATTCAAGTACTAACTTGGCTACTTCTTAATTGTGTGACCTTGAATAAGTATTTTAACTATTCGAACCTCATTTTTTTGCCCACAAAATGGTTATAATAATACTTCCATTAATCACCTTTCTCATAGTAATGAATGATAAAATCAGTCAAGTTAAAATTAGACAATGGATGTAAGTAAAATACTATCCAATCATATAGCAGTATAAACATTTTCAGTAACATCTAACTTTTTATAACCTCATTTGGGGTTTTCTTGGCAAGAGTATTGTAATGGTTTGCCAGTTCTCTCTCCAGATCATTTTCTAAATGAGGAAACTGAGGAATACAGAGTATACTGAATTGGTTAGGGTCACTCAGCTAGTAAGGGTCTAAGTACACCTGCTGTATCAACTAACAACTTATTGTATACAATAACTTGTATACAATACTTATTGTAGAATAAGTATTATCTATTAATTCAGCCATCAACCTCTGTTTCCTACTTTTTCCTAAAATGAAGAATATAAATAGTCTTTATGATTTTCTTTTGAAGACTGCTAAAAAATTGGCAAACATTATTCTTAGGCATTAAAATTGGAAAGAACAAAGTCTATATAAAAGTTTTGTCTAGTTGGGATTTGGGAAAACCTATGCTAAATATCAGCAAAAGTCCTGCCCAAAGAAGATATCTATTGGAGCCTTTGAGCTTCACACATTACTTCACTTAAATGGAAATTCCTTAATACTTAATTAGTTAAATAATTAACACTTTTCTTATTTCCTTAATACAGAAAATAATGCTGATGCATGTGACATCATAGAATCACTAATACCCATTTTTATAAGCAAAGTGTTGGAAAGGAATGGGGACCAGTTTTAAGAAAAGAAAGTGGAATATAGGGCAGGATTTGATTGCCTCATCTGTGTTTTATACTACATCTTAGTACTCTTCTCCCATACCTCTTCAAACTTGTACTTGGTGCATCTCCTTCTACCTTTCACCACAGATACCACTGTTCATGTTTCAGAAATCACTGAATGTGAATATTGGTATTTAAGAAGGTGTAGAAGGACCCAGTAGAAAGACGAACAGTTGAAGCAGAAAGATAAGAGTTGCTGAAATTAATCTCAATTAAGGTGTCTACTTCTCTCTGACACACAAACTACTTTTAGATAGTATAGCAAAGTAAATAGGGTCTATGATTGTGTGTTTACACACATATATGTTCATAAACATATTGATATATGTACATATATATGTTTCTATCTTTATCTAATTACATATGTGTATATGTATACAGAGAAAGACAGCAATAAAAGAGACAAATATTTGTTATAAACCATTCACAGAAGCATGGAACAACACATTTTGCATATAAGTAAGCTACAATGTATAATTAATTAGAAATTGTGCAGGTCATATGGAACCAGAGATATAATCAGAGATATGTTTAACTAGAACAAAATAAGCTAATCATATTACAAGAGGAAGGAATAACTTATGAACAGTCTGTCTTCTCTCAGTATAAACATGTCAAGAGAGTATAAAGAATAGGGTCCAACTTTCTGGTAGACTCTCTGGGATAGATTTTGTATGTCTATGTGTGTGTATGTGTGTGTGTGTGTGTGTGTGTGTGTGTGTGTGTGTGTGTACCTACCTAACAGGTTAAACCTAAATCTTTTGCTTTATTCTTTATTGAGAGCTCAATCATTAACAAACACAAACATTTCAATATGCAGAAAACTATTGAGGACAGTCAGAATTCACACAGTCTGATTAGGAACAGATGTGTCGCAACTTTTATCCACTTCATCTTGGATATGCACAAACTTGTCATAATAGAAATGGACAGTTTCATGTACAATCTCATTATTGATTTCTGAAAACTGAAATGTTTGTTGATGATTGTTAGTTTTTTCTTAGCTGGGTCTTATTCCAGGGCTATGAAGCTAATTGTGTTAGAAGGGTGGGCAGCAAGAAAACTAAGGAATACCTTATTTCTCACTCTGTGTAATAATGAAAATTAGGGTTTCTCCAGGAACCATCCATTGCCTGGGCAATTCCCCCAGTTGTCTTTGGGTTCATTCTTTCATATCATGTGTTGCTAAGACATAAAGATAAAATTTCTGTTTCAAGTTTCCTGAGGCATAAAATACAAATAAAGTTAGACGCTATGGGTCTGCTTTTCCAAGACCTTTCACAACCCTATCTACTCCCTTCCTTATTTTCTTGATCATGCCTATATTATAAGTTGTAACCCTCTAGCAATCAGTCATTGTAGGACCCAGTCATTGAGAATGCCAAGGTTACTTGGGCTTTAAGTAAAAAATACTTCCTTTTAGAATCTGCTGTGAAACGATGTTTTCTCTGTTGTCTTCTAAATAAAAGTTTCATTAGTTATTCATGGTAATATAAATTTTTATCATATAGTATATGAAGAATGGATAGTATATACAATGTATATTAACTAAGCTTAATTATATATTAATAGTTACAAAATATTAATATTTAATACACACATTAAGTAGAGGCAGAAAACTAGTATAAAAATGAGTCTCAAATTTTGTGGCAGGTATAAAAGAAATATGACTACAGACCTTCTGACCAACTTCTGTTGAAAAGTATTTCAATTATTCTACTTTCCCCCCCCCCCTTCTTCTTGAAGCCCTTCATTTAGTCTGTGATTCAGTGGATTGATAAAGCATTATTAACTTTTACAGGATATCTCACAGACAAAAGAGACTAAGATTAACAGGTCAGATTGTTACAAAATGAACATCTTAATTGTTCTGAGGAGCTTTTTCAATTTTCCTTGTGAATACTTTTATTGTACCTTTGAAAGAGGATTAATCTCTTGATTAAAATATCTTGCCCATGTACATAATGGATATTCAGCAATGAATAGACTTTTTTTTTGCTCACTACTCTGATAATAGTACTCATTTGTATTGAACAGCAATATTTACAACATACTTTACATACATGTGATCCTTCTTCAACTTCCCCATGGGGTATATAGTAAATGATAAAGACAGAGAGAAAGAGGGAAAGAGACAGAGACAGACAGACAGACAAAAAGATCAGCAAGAGACAGATAGAGAGAAAAGAGGAGAGAGAGAAAAAGAGACAGAAAGAGAAAGACAGAAAGACATAGAGACAGGGGGAGACAGAGCCAGAGATACTTGGAACCAGTCAGAAACACAGAGAGAGACACACAAATAGAGAGACAGAAAGACATAGATACAAGAAGAGATAGAGGCAGAGAGACTCATACAGAGATGGAAAGAAACACACAGAGAGAAGACAGAGACCGAGACAAAGAGACACATACAGATATACAGAGACAGACAGAGACACACATACACAGAGACAGAATCATAAAAGAGACAGAGATACAGAGATAGATACACAGAGAAAATCATCATAGTGCAGTAGAAAAGATTTCACATTAAGCATTAGAGAACCTAGGATCAAATCTTAGCTCTGCAAGTAACTCTATGATCCTTTAAGGCAAATAGCTTCACTCTTCTGGGCTTCAGTTGAGTTAGTGTCAGGGTTAGCTGACCTAGATGACCCAAAAAGTCTATTCCAGCTCTAACTCTCTCTCTTACTATGATCCTATATAACTTGCCTCAAGTTACATGACTGAAAAGCAGTGGTTCTGAAATTAAAACACCATGCCTTTTGAGTTCAAGTTCAGTGTTCTTCCTCATAGCTATAATGCAATTTTAAAATATCTTGGGTTTGGAATGATTTCAGTTTGATCCCTTTCTTGCTCATTTATGAGCTTTGTGATTTGGAGAAAGCCACAGATATCTCTTTGATCTATCAATCTACAAGAATCTTAAATTATCTATGTGCTATGTACACATCATGAAAAATCTAGAAGTACAAAGACAAAGTTAAAGAAAAAAGTCCCTGCTTTTAAGGACCTTATAATCTAGCAAGGGGAGATAGCATATGTTGCGGTATATACAAAACTGGATCCTGCTCTTGTATAGTAGGAGGGATCAAAAATAACTCCACATAGTAGGTGGCACCTGAATTGAATCTTGAATGAAATGAGGGGTGCTAAGAAGTAGATGTGAAGAAAATGTGCATTCCAGGGAGGGAGGGGTGCCAGTGAAAATCCATAGAAGTTGGAGATATAAAGATATATTGTAAAGATTATGAAGTGCTTTCAATGCCAAATAGAGGGGGTATATATTTTACTCTAGATGTCATTGGGAGCCACTTAGAAAAATCACTTTGACAGGCATCTGAAAGATGGATTAGAATGGTGGAGAGATCTGAGGCAGAAAGACAAATTGGGATTGAAGGAGTCATGTCAGAGGGGATGAAGGCTTGAACTATAGTAGTAGTAATAGGATTAGAGAGGAGAAAAGAGATATAAGATATTGTGGAGGTAGAAATGCCAAAATACTCATTATTATCTTTTATAAAATTAGGAAAATAATGTTGTCATTGTGTACCTCAGAGTTCTCAAGAAGTAAAGCATACAATAATTTGCTGGTGCCAGTTTGGAGGGGAATAGGATTTATCTCATTAATACCAGGCAAATTAGAACTACCCTCTTTTCTTTTCAGGGTTAACTAGATTTAGATTTCTTTATACCTACAAGCAGTTTGATATAGTATGAGTCAAGGCCAACTTTATATTAAGGCTAAATTGACAGGGAGTAGTGAAAAATGTTCTCAGGGGCTTAAGAATGAGAGTTCCCTTTCAGCTAATTGAAATTCTACAATCAGAGAGAGGTTAAAGTATAAATACCCCAAAGAGAAGTCACACATTGGCTTAATTTTAATTGAAGGTAGAAAGGACTGAAATATTTTAGGTAAATTGTTTCCCCTCTCAAGGTCTTAGTTATCTCACCTTTAAAATGAAAAAAAAATTGAACTAGATGATTTATCAGGTCTCTTCTAGCTATAACATTGACAGATAGGAAAGGTGACTAAGTGGGCAATAAGTTCTGAACTTAGGAAGATCTGAGTTCAAATACTGTCTCAGAGATTCTTATTGTGTATCTTTGGATAGGAAACTAAGGTTTCCCTCCTTTGTAAAACTGAGATAATGAAAGCACTTACTTCTAGGATTGTTGTGAGGATCAGCAGAAATAAATAAATAAATGTGTGTACAAATAAATAAATAAATAAATAAATGTGTGTGTGTGTGTGTGTGTGTGTGTGTGTGTGTGTGTGTACACACACACACACACACACACACTGCTTTGTAAAGCTTATTTTCCAGATATATGCAAAGTTAGTTTTCAGTATTCACCCTTGCAAAACCTTGTTTTCCAAATTTTCTCCCTCTCTTCCCCTCTTCCCAAGATAGCAAGCGATATGATATAGGTTAAACATGTAATGCTAGTTATTATTATTGCAATGATATACATCAAGGATCTATGATTAATCATTACAGATAGTAGCTCATCTATAACTGAATTGGTGAGAGTTCTATCCATGATGCTGATTCAGTGTCACACCTTTCACAATGATACCTCATATTCCAAAAGTTCATCTTCTAAAAAGATCATAGTTGAAATGATACAAATACATTGTGACATGAATTTTTTTTAACTTTCATCATATGCAAAAACAACAAACGGAGTTCATTAGTAGATAACACTCCCAACCTCTTTAACTTATGTACATACAAATAAATTGAGATCTATCCTTTCTTTCACCTTGAACATATTCCCATAGATGGAGTATTTAAGTGTGACCAAAATAAACAAACAAAAACAAACAAACCAATAACTTCTCCAAGGAAGGAATATAACTATATATGTAATGATAATTTCCGGTCATTTTTAGAATCTATGGTTTCATCTGCATAATGAAATTCATTTTAAGGGATTTAAAGAATAAATGTCTACTGTTAGAGCTGGAAAAGACCTTGTAAATAATGTAGTCTAACCCTCTCATTTTACAAATGAGAAAACTTAGACCTAGAGAGGGGGAACTTATCAAAATTCACATTGCAAATTAGTGGGAGATCCAGGATTTGAAACCCATGTTTCTTGATTTGCAAACTAATATACTTTGCTTCCAAATCATGGGTATCTATTTATTTGGATAAAATGATTGTAAAACCGTAGAATATACTTGAAATAGCATAAAAACATGAATTTGGAGTAAGTCCAGTTGAGGTCTGCCTGGCAGTGGGTAAGAGAGTACTCCTCCCACTGGTCAGAGAATTGAATTAATTTAGTCAGATAGATTGAGGAATTCACCAGCATTGTCTCTAGAAAAGCAGAGGTTTCTCATCAAACACTGTTTGTTCAGCTTGGGCTGTTTTTTGCTCCAGTTCTCTCGCTTCCACTTAAGTCTCTCCCTACCACAGTGCTTACATCATCATGTCACATGGCCTCAGTTCCACTTGTTTTCCCTAGTTTCTATATAGTCGCAGCACCTAGTTGCTTCCCTCTTCCTCATTGGCTTGATAGGAAAAGTGTGGAGGACAATCAAGACTCTTGATCGCCCTTCTGTTTCTTCTTTCTGTCTAGCATTAGAGCCAAAAGAAGTTCTCCCAAGGTCAAAAGCACCAGGAACTTAAGGACCTTTGGGCAATGTCTCATTCTACCAAATCTCCATGGCAACATCCCTGAAAAGGGGCAGGATGACAAATAAAATGCAAAATGATAACAAAAAAAAGTATACATGTAAATAAGTAATATAGCAATCTCTTGTTCCCAGAACCTGTCAATGAGACTAGAAGATGGGATAAGGCTGAATGGACATCAACCAGCAATTATTTTTCTCTGTTGGATGCAGTATTTTTATGCTGTGTTAATACATTAATTTCCAAAATTAGGCCCAGCAGGTGCATAGCCCCTTGCATGGATTCAGGAGATAGCTCATGTCCCTATGCTGACTCGGTTTTATTTTTAGAAAGCAATATAGAAAATTCCTCCATTAAAGTCCTTCTTTAGTGTCTCATAACATTGTGGAGATGACCCTGGCCACTTAAAAGCCATGCCCGTGGAATGGAAATTCTGGTATGCTCAACCAACTTGGAAAATTTTAGAAAGAACACTGAAATGAACTATGTCTCCTATCCCAGGACCAGATTAACTAAGAGAGAAGCTACACCTTACCAGAAGACTAGCTAAGAAAGGCAAATCATTAGGATGTGTGTTTCTGAGATTGTAATCAGAATAATAAAAATCTCAATCAACCAAAAAATGCTAGGAATTGTTGCACCTGAGGCAAGTTGCATAAAGTTTTCACAAGGCAAGTAATGGGAAATGTGCTATCAATCTCTGCTAAGGAGATGGATAAAGCTTGGATAGGAAATGAAATGGTGAACTGTTGATGAATGGTGAACATTGTTATCAGGGAAGACATCAATGGTGTGTCCACGAGGAAGGAAAGTATATTATAACCTATCATATCTTATCATTAGTTCTGAATTAGTGTTAATATTGTGGTTTTGTGCTGCTGAAGGACTGTAATTATTTTCAGTCTCCTGACTTTCTTTTCATTGTAGGGCACAATTTTGAGAGTCTTTATTTATATCTATCTCTTTTCAAAATGTCAAAATAAAATACAATGTAAGCTTCTTGAAGGCAGGTATAATGCCTTATCTATCTTTGTATCCCAGTACCTAGTTTAGTTCCTTTTACATAGCAAGATCTTAACAAATGTCTGTAATTTATTGAAATTAACCATATATTAATTTAATTTAATAATAACATTACTTAATTCCCTCTATTAGAATAATATTTTTACAATTAAGGCAGGTTCCTGGAGTTGTTTTTCTAATAAGAGTTGTGAATCTCCATTTAATAAAGATAGAGTCAATGTCTCTAAAGTTACTGAACTGCAGCTTCTACATCATGTCATGAACTACTTCCCCACAGTGAGATGCTCTCCCCTAATGTTCTCCAATCAACCAAGTCATTGCCAAAATTCTGCTTAAAACTCGCTTCCCATATGGAAACTCACTGGGCCCTGGTCACTTGAACCATGTTAGTGTCTCCTCTTTGTGCTCCCATCCTTCCTCCTACTCCAGATTCATGGCATCCTATGAAAAGGCAGATTCCACCTAGTGTTCTTCACTGGTCTTGGAGATAAAGGATATGAGATCCTCTGACCTTAGAGTGCTATTGTTCTAACAATCTATCAATATGCTAAAATCTTCTGACTGTCAGATACATAATCTGTTGGCCAGTGATAATCAAGTTTCTGATATTCCTAGGGAGAAGAGAAGTCAGAAGGGAAGGGCATTCCATGCCTTTAGAACAAAGTTTTCCCTTCTCCTGGGTGCTAGAGTTGTCCTCAGTAAAGTCATTTTCCATCCACTCAATATTTATCTTCTACTTTATTTATCTTCTGTATTATTTCTGTATTTATCTATATCTACTATCAGTATTTATCTTTCTACTGGTTCCAGCACTTAATACAGTGCCTGGTATATGGAAAGTGATTAATAAATGCCTGAAGACTTTAAAAAAAAATAAAGTTACTGAATTAATGGCTTAGGTATATTCCAGATTTGCTGATGGTTCGGGGTGAGGATAATTATCAGAGTACTAAATATTAACCATTCTTTCATTCGTTCAGGGAATGCATTGCATTCAATGCAAGACTCAGAAACAGGAAAACTGAGTTCAAATCCAACCTCAATTATTTGCTAGCTATGTGAACCTTAGCAAATTATTTAAAAAATATTATTAAAGCATTTTTATCTTCAAAAGACATGCATTTTTCAAAACATAATTTTCAACCTTCACCTTGCAAAATCTTGTGTTCCAAATTTTCCCCTGCCTTCCCCTCTTCTTCTCCCCAATATTGCAAGTAATCCAATATATGTAAAACATGTACAATTCTTCTATGCCTATTTTCACAATTATGCTGCACAAGAAAAATAAGATCAAAAAAGGAAAAAAATGAGAAAGAAAACAAAAAACAAGCAAATAACCACGAAAGAGTGAAAATACTATGTTGGGATCCACATTCAGTCCCCACAGTCCTCTCTCTGCCTGTAGATGGCTTTCTTTATCACAAGATCATTGGAATTGACCTGAATCATCTCATTGTTGGGAAAAGCCACATTAGTCAGAATTAATCATCATATAATCTTGCTCTTTCTTGGCAAATTATTTAACCTGTGTCTGCCTAAATTTTCTCATCTGCAAAATGGAGATAATCTACCAAGTTTGTTATGAGAATAAAATGAATTAAATTTGTAAAGCACTTTGTAAATCTTTAAAGCCCCCTTGAGTGCTAGTTGCATCATCAACATCATTCTCAAGTAGACTAAAGCCTACTCTCTTTGAGGTGGGATCTTAGTTTTTGCATTACTGAGAAGGGTTACTTATTGTAGCATTTTAAATATCTGTAGTTTGTCTCAGTCTTACTAATGCACATTGCCATCCCTTGATGCCTTATTGGACATTCTTCATGAATTGCTGTGAGCTAGTCATTCATCATGCTGTGGTAAATCTGGTTGATGAGTCTTTCTACCCTAAGGAATTCTCTAATTATATAGTCCAGTCATCAGACAGAAGGAATACAGTCTATCACAGAACCCATACCCAAAGGTTCTCTAGCTTGATAAAACCCCACAAGCTTGATTTCTAGTTGCATAGCCTTCAAGAACCATTTCCATTCCATTAAGGAACTAGTTCATAAAGTATTAGTTTTTTTATGTCTTTCATCAGCCTTGGGTAGTTGAAATTCAGTTGTCAAAAATGAGCAAATATAGGCAAGTCCTGAGATGAAGGAAGAGTAAAAAGGATGATGAGGTCATGTTTGGTAGTTACAAGCACACACAGTCTCCAGATAGTCACACAAATTAGTCTCCAGGCAGGTTAGTTACAACCTACAAGACCTTGCAATCTATTGGCATAACCTTTGAAATTCTAGTTAATTTAATTTTTTTTGATCATAGCAACTTACAAAAGCCTTCTGCTAAAGTGCAGAGGCTCTGTGATCTGTGTCAGTGCATGTAACACCCATACTAATGAAAATAACAGAAGCACAAAAGGTGGACTTGAGATGGAGATTTCTGGGTTTCAAAAGAAAAAAAAAACTCAATCTCTTTCCCCAGGCAATTCACATTCTAGTCAGGACATTAGTGTGCCCAAATAAGACTACTGGGTAAAAACAAAACAAAAACCCCACTGAGTTTGAAGTCTGGAAGCCCTGGTTCTAATTCTGCTTATGTCTCTTTTTAATTGTATAACCTTGAATGTTAATTCCTCCCTTTCCTCAGTTTTCCTGTTTGAAAAATGATGGGATTGGACTAGGTAATCTTTAAGTCCCCTTCCAAATCTAAATACTACAAGCTAAAATAGACTATGATCAGTGCATAAGAGCAATTTAAAAAAATGCTATGGGAGCACATCACTGGCTCAGTAGCACTAACAATTCTAAAATTGATCAATTGCTAGGGCTTGGACACTATGGTTGCTGAAATAAGCAGTCTCCAGACATCTTGCTCACTAGAGCAGCTTAACAGTGATATACAGTTAGGACTTTGTGATACTTCAGTGTGTTTCAGTTTATCCCAAAGTATACTATAAAATCCTTAAATAAAAATAACAAATAAATTTAATTTTAGCATTTATATTTCATATTTTAAAAATATTTCAAGAAAAGGTTCTGATCTTATTCTAAAGAAAAGGTATCAACTTGATAAGATACAGGTTCTAGGGGAAATATAGCAGTGATCCTGAGGTCCCTTGACTTTAGAGTGCTATTGTTCTAACAATATGTCTGTCAATAATCCTAAAGTCTCATAGCCTTAGGAATATAATAATATAGTTACATATTCCCTTAGACTTTAGGGAAGATATAGTAGTTTTGAGATCCTCTGACTTTAGAGTGCTATTGTTCTAACAATCTATCAATATTCTAAAGTCTTCTGGCCTTAGAATAGTCCTGCAAACATTGTTGACTGTCAGATACATAATCTGTTGGTCAGTGATAATCAAGTTTCTGAGACAATAGTGAATAGATTACCCCTCAAACCTACCATAAAATTAGTTAATAAGTAACATGAAGCTCTGGTCTCTCTAATTTTGTCCTCTAGGTTTATCTTCTTTCTCCTGTTTTTTTGCTATTTTTTTTTGTAACTTGGCCCACTTCAACTGGCATTACAATTATAATAAAATTTGCCCCTTGACTTGGAGATGGGTTCAAGCCTGGAAATTCTTTTGAGACACCTCATGAAACTGGTCTGCAACCCCAACATTTTGGAGTCTGTTTTTGAAGCCCCACATCCCATCTGATGTGATTGGAGTTCTGTTGGGAAAATCCTCTGCCCTAAAATCTCTAATCCATTCAGGTGTCAAGGTATATGAAATCTCTCCATTAGATAGTCATTCCTTTGAGTGAAGTGCTCTTTTCTAAGCAATCTCTTTCAAAGAGAAATTCTGCTGGCAAGGTTAAGAATATCATAAAGCTTTTGTGTTAATGAGTATTAAATATTATTTTCCACTGTGTCAGAAAGAACTCCACTGAGGACATTGAATCAAGGAAAGAAAAAAGTAGTGTTGAAAGGTGATGATTGTTCAAGGAAGATAAATTAAAGAAAAATTGCTTTGCAGACAAACTTTGCTTACCTCATGATTTTACCAAAGTCTACTCCTGGATAATCATGATAATAGACATCAGAGATATCTGAGGATCCCAAACTTTAGCCAACATTGTTGAACATACAACATCTTTGTTTCTTGTATGTTGAAGAGTTTAATCTGAAAATAATACCTGTAGTTTTAGTTTTTTCTTGTTTTTATCATCCATTTTATAATTTATTTAAATAAAAATCCCCGTCGTTTTCCTCTTTAATTACTGTATTTTTACTGTATTATTTATTGTAAACATATTATTATAAACTTTTGAAAAGTGGTGATAGGTACACAGTATCAAATATAGACAGCTTTTTAGTGAATCGTCATCCTCATTGTATTTCCTGGATAAGTATACTTGGATACAATATTGAACATTCTTTATTCCACTGAAGCTTTGTTGAGTCAATACATACATCTAAAGTTGCCATTTATTTTGTGGCAAATTTGCAGATTTTCTTTGAAGACTGAGAGCATTTTTTCTGACACTTGTTCCGTGAATGAGTTTGTGAATGTTAATGATATGACCTCTGGCCACTACATCATTATTGTCAAAGAATCTCTCCCTTTTTTTATTTTCCATTTTTCTTAGGGGGAATCAACCCACTTAGGACTAGGTGGATGCTATTTCTTTATGTCCTGTATCCTTTTGAATGGCAGAAAATAAAGGTCAAGAATGAACAGCTACACTCAGGTCCTGGGGGTCAAGGGAAAGATATGGGGAAGATAAATCCATGTTTGATGGTCACGAGCACACATAGATACACTATTAAACTCTAGGACTATATGTTAATCCTTTGCAGCTTGGTAAAACCTGCTGGACCTTATATTTTATTGCCATAGATTTGAGGTCCCAGTTAGTTTTATTTAGTTTTTTATTGGTCAGAGCAACGTATCGAATCTTTCTGCTAAGGTGTAGAGGGGTTGTGTTTTGTGATAGTGTGTGTAATATCTTCATTAAGGAAAGCACAGAATCTTGAGACAGCAGGCTGGTACAGTATCTAGTACATTGCATCTTGATGCAGAAAGATCTGAGTTCAAATTCAGTTTCAAATACTTGCTAGCAATGTGACCTTGAGCAAATCATTTAACTGCCATCTGCCTCAATTTCTTCTTTTGTAAAATGGAGAGAATAATAGTATCTACTTTTCAATGTTATTGTGAGAACAAAAGGATATCATTTCAACTTAACCTTGCAAATTCTTTTTTTTTTTTAATGCATTAAAAGCAAGAATTATGGACCAGACTTTGGGAAAAAAAAGCACCAGTTCCAGAATCTACCTTGAGAATATTCAATTTGGAGCCTTTTGTAGAATCAAAGGCTACTTGAAAGATCAATAGATACCTGGAAAAGACTTAAATTGTTCTTAACCATCTTATCAATGAGATAAAACAAGATTTAGCAGTGCTCAGCTTTTGGAAGGCAATGCCTCAAACTTGTTCGTTCTTCACACAGACTCTACTATAAAGCACTCCTGGAGCTGGTAGGGGAGGAGAAGCTGATATAGACTGGAAAGGACATTTAACAAAGTGTTTTTTTTTTCTTTTGAGAGGACATAAAAGATAGTATAGACTATGCCTTGAATCCATTTATATTAGAGAATGCTGCAGAAATAAATAGGAATAGTTTGGTAGAACTATCCCTGACTGAATAGAATTAGGGAATACTAATGGCAAGATTTCTACCCTCAGATGTTTTCATTTTTTTGTTGATGAATGAAATACTTGGTGGATAGATATAGTTATAGGATTCCAGTTGGAAAGAACTTTGGAGGCAACAAAGGGTAGCGAGATTGTCATAAGATTGTAAAATCAATCTGTGTAGGCACCAATAATGCTTTATTTATTCATTGTGATTCCTTGTTCAGAAACAGTATCATATGACACAGAGCCATTCCTACATATGATCAGAGTACTTGCCACTTGTTGGTAATTAGGCCCATATTCAGACTTAAGGACTCTTTTTTGTCATTTGGATATGACTAATTGCCCAAAAACTTCCAGGGTTTGGAATTTTTAAGATTCTGATGATAAGCCATAGAGAATAGTCGTAAAAACCTGGTCTTTCAGTCTTTGTGTTGTCTGTGAAGGTAACATTTTCAAGAGAGTTGAAACAAATCTTGGGTGACTTCTTTTGAGTTCCCTTTGAGATGGATGGGCTCAATAAATTAGCCCAGAATCTCTGAGTTTCCCACCAATATTTATGGCCCTTATGTGTACCTCCATTCTGGTTTTGCAATGAGAGTGGCAGAATGATAGAGAAGAGGTCTGAGAACTATTTTAATTACCTAGAAAAAATAACAAAAACATTCATCTGGAAGAATAAAAGGTCAAGAATTTCAAGGGAACTAATAAAAAAAAAATCAAATAAAGGTGGCCTAGATGTACTAGATCTAAAACTACATTATAAAGTAGCAGTCACTAAAACCATTTGGTATTGGCTAAGAAATAGACTAGTTGATCAATGGAATAGGTTAGGTTCACAGGACAAAATAGTCAATAACTATAGCAATCTAGTGTTTGACAAACCCAAAGACCCCAATTTTTGGGATAAGAATTCACTATTTGACAAAAATGCTGGAAAAATTGGAAATTAGTATGTCATAAACTAGGCATTGACCCATACTTAATACCGTCTGTACGATAAAATCAAAATGGGTTCATGAGTTAGGCATAAAGAATGAGATTATAAATAAATTAGAAGAACATAGGATAGTTTACCTCTCAGACCTGTGGAAGAGGAAGTAATTTGTGACCAAAGAAGAACTAGAGATCATTATTGATCACAAAATAGAAAATTTTGATTATATCAAGTTAAAAAGCTTTTGTACAAACAAAACTAATGCAGACAAGATTAGAAGGGAAACAATAAACTGGGAAAACATTTTTTACAGTTAAAGGTTCTGACAGAGGCCTCATTTCCAAAATATATAGAGAATTGACTCTAATTTATAAGAAATTAAGCCATTCTCCAATTGATAAATGGTCAAAGGATATGAACAAACAATTTTCAGATGATGAAATTGAAACTATTACCACTCATATGAAAGAGTGTTCCGAGTCATTATTGATCAGAGAAATGCAAATTAAGACAACTCTGAGATACCACTACACACCTGTCAGATTGGCTAAGATGACAGGAAAAAATAATGATGAATGTTGGAGGGGATGCGGGAAAACTGGGACACTAATGCATTGCTGGTGAAGTTGTGAATGGATCCAGCCATTCTGGGGAGCAATCTGGAATTATGCCCCAAAAGTTATAAAACTGTGCATACCCTTTGATCCAGCAGTATTATTACTGAGTTTATATCCTAAAGAGATTAAAGAAGGGAAAGGGACTCATATGTGTGAAAATGTTTGTGGCAGTCCTGTTTGTAGTGGCTAGAAACTGGAAATTGGATGGGTGTTCATCAATTGGAGAATGGCTGAGTAAATTATGGCATATGAATGTTATGGAATATTATTGTTCTGTAAGAAATGACCAGCAGGATGAATACAGAGAGGCTTGGAGAGACTTACATGAACTGATACTGAGTGAAATGAGCAGGACAGGGAGATCATTATATACTTCAACAACAATACTGTATGAGGATCAATTCTAATGGAAATGGCTATCTTTAACAATGAGAGGATCCACATCAGTTCTAATTGATCAATAATGAACAGAAGCAGCTACAGTCAGCAAAAGAACACTGGGAAATGAATGTGGACCAATACATAGCATTTACACTCTTTTTATTATTGTCTGCTTGCACTCTTGTTTTCCTTCTCAGATTATTTTTAGTTTCTTTCTAAATCCATTTTTTTTGGTGTAACAAGATAACTGTATAAATATATATACATATGTTGTATTTAACATGTATGGGACTACCTGCCATCTAGGGTGAGGGTGGAGTGAAGGAGGGGAAAAGTTGGAACAGAAGTTTTTCCAAGGGTCAATGTTAAAAAATTACTCATGCATATGTTTTGTCAATAAAAGCTATTTAAAAAAAAAAGAGGTCTGAGGATGTTAAAAATCATTGAGATTTTTAGACTACCTATAACCTTAAATTAGCTCTCATATTCTAAGTATAATATATTTCTCCAGTGGTTGATAAGGAAACAGTTATTCAGGCAATAATGACTTTTTATTTACTGTGTGCCAAGCAGAATACAAAGTGCTGGGATAATAAGAAAAATAAAAATATTCTCAAATAGCTTATGTTTTGATGGTGGAGACATGTAAATAATTAGGTACATATCATACATACACATATGTATGTATGTATGTATGTATGTATGTATAAACCCAGGTACATATTATACATATATATACACACACATATGTATGTGTGTGTGTAAATATGCACACACATATACATTCATGTACATAGAAAATTTATTGGGAGATAAGTGGGAGGTTAGAAAAAGTCCTGCAGAAGGGAGGATTTGAGGAAGCCAGGGGAAACTAAAAAGCAAAGATGATAGGGGTGTAGCATTCTTGATATTGGATGCAGCCAGTGCAAAGACATGGAGTTGGGAAATAAAGTGTTCCATTCAAGATCCAGGAAGTAGGTTAATACTAAGTGCAAGTTTATATGTATTCATGGCTAACGAACATGGTCTCCCCCTCCCCCTGCCATTCTAGGACCTAATTACAACCACTATTGCTTGACTTTTGACATCCAACCTCCTAGAGATGATACATGACATAAAAATTTATTTTGTATTGCTTTCTGATAAAAATCTTTTAGCACACCAGAGACAAAGATGTATGTAAAGCAGTGGTGGTCAAACTTTGGAGGATTCAAATAACTATAGTGGCTGGTCTCTTAGATGTCCTTATCAGTACTACCCAGATATAGTCTTTAATAAAATAAGGAGGCAGGCAAAGTATATTTGCAAAACAACCTTTTTATCACTTTTCTCCTCCAATGACCATCACTTTAGCATTAGTTCTCTTTGGTTCAGTGTCCTCCCCAGAATTCTTGACCCAGTGGAAAATGACATAATAGTGAACTTATCATGCTTGAATAACTTGCATATGAAAGAGAGTGCTTAACCAAGGAATTAATCTTCAGTGGTCAGGTTTTAGATACCTAGCCAGAATATTTTCATGTGGTGATGTAGCAGATAGAACACTGGGCTTAGAGAAAGGAAGATCTTAATTCAAAGTGGCCTTAGATACATAGTAACTGCATGAGTCTGGGCAAATCACTTAACCCTATTTGGGGTATTAAGAGAGAACTTTCACTTCTTGTATTAAGGGCTTGCTGAAACTTTTTCAGGGCTGTTTATCAATCTTTGGTGTCCATCTGATTTGCTCCATCCTCACCAAGAAGCTGTGACATGCACAACTGCCATACTACAGAGATGGGCTAAACTGGGTTGAAGGTAACTAACAGGATTCAAATCTTTTGGTGAATTAGGTATCTATCTAACCCAAGCAAGTGAAGCCAGTGGCCATGAAGGTGGCAGAAAGAGGCTTTTTGAGCAGAACTTGGTTGGACATTGATGACCATATATATATATATACACACACATAATTCATAAGTCATCCTGATTTTTGTTTTGTCATGGGACTTTTATAATTCTAGAAGGGAAAATGGGGCTTATGACTGTGCAACTCTGCTTTACTTCAACTCAAATCACACACAAGTCAATATGTGGCCCATGATACTCCTGATCCTCTTTGAAAACAAAAGACAAATAACAACAATGACATCTATCCTAGGATAGGATCGAGGAATCAAACAGTTGGAAGGATCATAAAATTCTTCACAGAGAAGGTAATGCTTGAGCTACATTTTAAAAGGAAGGAGGAATTCTATGATGGAGAAATGAGGAGAGACTGTATTCCATACATTGGAAATGGAAAGTGCAAACTTGGAGATAAAACTCTGAATGCAAGAAATAAAAGAAAGGGCAGTTGCTAGATGTCAAAGTGACAGAAATTGAATAATGTACAGTAAAGCTAAAGCAATGACTTTACATACTAGAAATTAAACCGCAAAATAGTTATTCAGCTTTGCAGAGCATAATAAATGCAACAGAATAATAACAGGATAGTGACTTGTTCCAGGATAATTTCTCTTCAGACTCCAAGATGAGAAAAATCTTATTATAATAAGAATAATAACAACAGAAACAACAACAAAAATAACAATATCAGCCATTCACATTTACATGGCACTGAATGGTTGGTAAAGAATTTTTCTTAGCAAAAAAAAAATCTATTGAGGAAAATGACTTTATAAAACAAATTATTATTTTTATTATAGCTGTTTATTTACAAAACATATGCATGGCTAATTTTTCTTTTTTTATTATAGCTTTTTATATACAAAACATATGTATGGTGATGACGCTTACAAAAACTTCTATTTCAACTTTTCCTGTCCTTCCCTCCACCTCCTCCCCTAGATGGCAGGTAGTTCCATACATGTTAAATATGTTAAAGTATATGTTAAACACAATATATGTATATATATTTATACAGTTATCTTGTTTCAAAGGGAAGATTAGATTTAGAAAGAAGGTAA
Source organism: Antechinus flavipes (assembly GCF_016432865.1). Lineage (NCBI taxonomy): Eukaryota > Metazoa > Chordata > Mammalia > Dasyuromorphia > Dasyuridae > Antechinus > Antechinus flavipes. The sequence goes on along the minus strand of NC_067399.1, from coordinate 134,029,005 downwards.
AAATAACCTGAGACGAAAAAACAAAAATGCAAGAAAACAATAACAGACAGAGTGGAAATGTTATGTTGTGGTCCATACTCATTTCCCAATGTTCTTTCTCTGGGTGTAGCTGGTTCTACAGATCAATTGGAACTGATTTGGATCCTCTCATTGTTGAAGAGAGCCAGAATTGATCCTCCTTTAGTATTGGTTTTGAAGTGTATAATGATCTCCTGGTTCTGTTTATTTCACTCAGCATCAGTTCATATATGTCTCTCTATTATTCTGTATTCATCCTGCTGGTCATTTCTTACAGAACAATAATATTCCATAACATTTATATACCACAATTTATTCAGCCATTCTCCAATTGGTAGACATCCATTCAATTTCCAGTTTCTAGCCACTATGAAAAGGGCTGCCACAAATATTTTTTGCACATACAAGTCCTTTTCCCTCCTTTAATATCTCTTTGGGATATAAGCCCGGTAGTAACACTGCTGGATCAAAGGGTATGCACAGTATACCTTGAGTATAGTTACAAATTGCTCTCCAAAATGGTTAGATGCATGGATAATTTTTCAACACCCTTGCAAAACCCTCTGTTCCAACTTTTCCCCTCCTTTCCCCCACCCCCTTCCCTAGATGGCAGGTAGTCCAGTACATGTTAAATATGTTAAATACATATTAAATAAATATAAATATGTATACATATTTATACAGTTATCTTGCTGCACAAGAAAAAATCAGATCTATAAAGAAAGTTAAAAAAAAACCTGAGAGGGAAAACATAAATGTAAGCAAACAACAACAGAAAGAGTGGAAATGCTATGCTGTGGTCCACACTCATTTCCCATAGTTCTCTCTCTGGGTGTAGCTGATTCTCTTTATTACTGAACAGTTGTAACTGGTTTGAATCTTCTCATTGTTGAAGAGAGCCACATCCATCAGAATTGATCCTCATATAGTATTGTTGTTGAAGTGTATAATGATCTTCTGGTTCTGCTCATTTAACTCAGAATGAGTTCATGTATGTCTCTCTAAGCCCCTCTGTGGCCATTTCTTACAGAACAATAACATTCCATAACATTCATGTATCACAACTTATTCAGCCATTCTCCAATTGATGGGTATCCATTCAGTTTCCAGTTTCTTGCCACTACAAAAAGGGCTGCCACAAACATTTTTGCACATATTAGTCCCTTTCCCTTCTTTGAGATCTCTTTTAGGATTTAAGCCCAGCAGTAGTACTGCTGGGTCAAAGGGTATGTACAAAAACAAAATACTATTGACAAATTAGTCATTGATTTGAGTTGTTATTGTTAAGTATTGGACACAGAGAATTCATTTTCTAAATTTTCTCAATATTCTAGTGTCTTCCAGTGTTTTTCAAGTTTATTTTTCTATGTCATATTTTCCCTCACCATTGAATTGTAAGTTCCTCAAAGACAGAGAATGTGTTTCTTTTCATCTTTTTTTCTTTTCATCAGTATGGATTACAGTATGTGCCTGATAAATGTTTATTTAATTGGCAAGTATTTTAATTGGAATGAATAAAAAGGAAGTTCTTATAAATAGACTGTAATGCCTGAGAAGGTTAGTTGTCTAAAAACATTATGGGATAAAGGGGGAAAATAATTATTTCTATTTATCACTGGGGCCTCAGCATTGCTTGTTTTCATGAGTTACTATATAACTACTTATACTACCAGAGATCAGCAGTTCTAATCCATATGGGTTGACAGTCAGTACAATAATCTTGCCTCATATACTGTATCTATAGACTTGTTAATTTAGAACATATGAAATATGGAAGAGCTTAATAGTCATCCATGTGCAAAGAAATGGTATTAATTGAAAGTGTCCTTCTAAAAAGAAAAGGTTCAATTTACTGGCTATAGCTATTAATTACTTGCTATGTGTTCTGGAAAAAGAAAGACAAAATATTACAGTTCCTGCCCTTGAAGTGCTTATATTCTACTGGGAAAGTAAGATACAACATGCACACTAATAACTAAACTTAAGATTATTTAAGAAGGGAGAAAGCACTAATCACCAGAGGACTAAGAAAAGTTTCAGTTAAATAGCAATGCTTTGATTAAACTTTGAAGGAAGGTTCACATTCTTAGAAATAGAAGTTGGGAGGGAGCATATTCCAAAGTCATAGATAGACATAGCCAGGAAAATGGTACGGAGATAAATAAAGGAATATTTAGTTCAGGGAACAATAGGTAGCCCAATTAGTCTAGAAATTAGAGAAAAAGAATATAATAAAATTTATCTGAAAGATAGATTGGAGACAGATTGTGGAGGATATTAATTGTTAGAAAGGGTTTTTATTTAATTCTAGATGCCATAGGGAGCCAGTGAAGATTTTTGAGCAGAGGAATTACATGGTCATTAAAAAAGGTCCTCTATTTGCCTCAGTTTTCTCACATTTAAAATGGTGATAATAATAGCATTGACTTTGATGATTGGTGTAAGGATCAAATGAGATAACTATTGAAAAGTATTTAGTGCTATGTGCTTGACACATAGTGCTATATTACTATTAATTGTATTAGCATTATTATTATTATTAGAAGATTTAGAAGAAAATTATAGCAAGCAGCAGAGGAATTAGCCTTGGTGATGAGTAACAGTGTCATCATGTCACACATCTCTAATGTGACAAGACTCCCAACATGCCAGCACCCAGGAGAATACTAGGCTGAGAGACATATTATTTGAGAAATATGGTTGTTAAACAGATGAGATTGAAAATGGAATAATAAGGCATTAATTCTTATACTTTGTGTATGTTTTACATTTTCTCAAGCCAACACATTATAAGCTTCTTTTTTAATTTTATAAACTTCTATTTAGCCTTAAGAAGTTATGACAAATATTTCAAGAGATAATTGCTAGTGCCATCATATATTCTAGAACCTTTTTAATGGATAGCTAAAACCTCAAATGAGTGGGCCATGTGTATTTAAGACATTTTTAAGGGACTCTGGAATTTCAATCAGGTCTTAATTATCCATAGAGACTGAGGGTGATGAATTTGGAAGACAGATAACCTAATAATCTGTTCCATCTTGAACATCCTGTGGAAAATGATTCTAAACACAGCCAATGTTCACTTCATTTTTAAACTGAAAGAAAGAGTGCTGGTAAGTACTAGACAGTAGGTTAAGCTTTGAAAGCACTTGGAGTATGGTTTAATGGATAATAAAATTCATTGATCCTAATGACAGGTTGATATAAGAAGGATTCTTACCCAAGTTCAAATCTGATTTCAGACATTAACTATTTTGTGACTCAGGAAAAATCACTTTACTTCTATCTGTGTTACTTTATCTGTAAAATGGGAAGAATAATACTTACATCCCAGGTTCTTGTGAGGATAAAATGAAATACTTTTTATAAAGCAATTATTTAGCACAGTGTGTGGCACATAGTATGTTCTTTATTTAAGTCTTATTTATTTATTTAAAACATATTGCTTTATGAATCATATTGGGAAAGAAAAACCATAGGAGAGAAAAAAAAACAGAAAAAAGAAGTAAATATAGAATGTGTTTTTTTTTCTGGATGTGAATGGCATTTCTGTCCAAGGTCTATTGGGATTATTTTGGTTCATAATTGATCATCACATATTCTTGCTGTATATTGTGCATAATATATTCCTGGTTCTGCTTGTTTTATTCAGCATCAGTTTGTGTAAATCTTTTCAGGCCTTTCTAAAATCAGCTTGTTCATCAATTTTATAGAGTAAGAATATTCCATTACCTTTATATACCTCAACTTATTCATCCATTCCCCAATTTATGGGCATCTACTCATTTTCCAATTCTTTGCTACTACAAAAAGAGCTACTACAAACATTTTTGCCTATGTAGGTTCTTTCCCCGTGTTTATGATTTCCTTAGGATACAGACCCAGTAGTGGTACTGCTGGGTCAAAGACTAGGCACAGTTTATAGCCCATTTGATGTAATTCAGATTGTTCACCAGAATGGTTGGATCAGTTCACAACCCTACCAACAATGCATCAGTGTCTCAGTTTTCCCACATTTCCTCCAACGTTTATCATTATCTTTTCCTGTCATCATAGCCAATCTGACAGATGTGAGATGGTACCTGAGAATTGTTTTAATTTGCATTTCTTTAATTGACAGTGATTTAGAGCAATTTTTTCATATGACCATAGATAATTTTAATTTTATCATCTGAAAATTGTCTGCTCATATCCTTTGACCATTTAACAATTGGGAATTAACTCATATTCTTATAAATTTTACACAGTTCTTTATATATTTTAGAAATGAGACTTTTATCACAAACACTACATGTAAAGATTTTTTTCCCACTTTGTACTTCCCTTTTAATCTTGTTTCTTTTGGTTTTGTTTGTACAAAAACTTTTTAATTTAATGTAGTCAAAGTTGCCCATTTTGCCTTTCATAATGTTCTCTGGTTCTTCTTTGGTCATGAATTCCTCCCTTCTCTAAAGATCTGGTAGGTAACAGTAGGTTCTTAATGAATGTTTGCTTTTAAAAAAAGATTCTAGTAAATTATTAAAATCTCCTTTGATATACCTCTCTATCAAAAGCTTTATGAAAAGCTTTAGGTCCAGCTTTTTTCCACATAAAAGTAAACTTACAAACAATTTCAATGTGAGTGTCCCTCATGGTTGGTTACCCATTTCGTACTTCGAATTGTCTTGTAAAGTTAAGATCTCTGCTTTGTCTAAGCAAGCTGAGTCTGAGACCATCAACTCATTTATGCCTTTCTTCAATCATGTATTACTTTATAAGGATAGCCTCACTTGAACTATCCTTGCCCTTGAAATTTTTTTCACTTTCATGGTAAAACATTTTATCCTACTATTATACTGAGATATTAGGCACTGTGATTTTAAGTGTGGGCAGGAAAGAAAATGACCCTTCTTTTCCTGGTAGTGGGAAGTGTCTGTTGTTATTACTGGATGTGTAAGGCATTAGTCTATAATGGGATTCAAAAAATAATTCTCTAGAGTTGGGGGTGGTTTGAGAAGGGGGAGAAGAAAAAAGATATCTGAGGGATGAATCATCAACAGATGAGCTGTGAAGTACATGAAGTAAGTTACTTGAGTCTCGATCATTCATTCTGTCTTTGAACTAAGAACTAGAGGTACCCTCTACCCAGAAAAGAACTGAAAACTTTGTAGGAGGCAAAACAAAAACCATAGACTTTGAATCAGAGTGGCAGTTCAATCTGCTAAGCATCATGGATAGAAGAATGGGTGGAAGGGAGTCTCACTAATAATAACTTAGATTTCATAGCAAGTTGAACAAATAACATCTAAATTCAGAGGCAATTTTGAACAAGAAAGAGTCCTGCTTTGCCTACAGGGTAGATTACCAGAAAGGGCTAGTCATCTACTTTTAGGGTCCACCTGGCACTCAACTCTCATCTGTATCTCCAAGAAACTCTAACAAGCAGCTAGTAAAAAAATAAAACAAAATAAAGAAAAAGTCTTCTCTGTTCAAGCTGCTTTAAATGTGAACAAGCTTTTTCAGAGGATAAACTATCACAGTCACTTGTAGGGGGGTTAAATGAACTCCTGCAAGATCAGCAAAGAATGTCTAGAAGCCTGGGTCAATTATCTGAATAGAACAAAAGAAAGGACTTTTTTTGCTTTGTTGCTGAGCTTAATACAATAACTCAAAAGAAAAAAAAAAGAGTAATCCTTATTTGATCCATTCATATTCATTAAGCTGTCCCTATTATGAGGTGTTTTCTATTTCTCATGTAAACTAAAAATGAATCCATGAAATAATAGGAAAATGGGTGATAGCATAAATAAAAATAAATACAAATCAAACAAGATGTTCCTCTTTGAATAAAGAAGACCTTAGTTTACAGCTTATTGTGCCCCATTGGCATAGGATGTAATGATATGAAATCGCTATAGACCTCAAGATAAAGATTTTTCATATGATGTGCCTGAAAAAAATGGAGAGAAATGAAGTCAGTCAAGATAAAAATCAGCTGATCTGTCAGCTGTATGCAAATTTATATCTAACAAACAGTATTCCCCTTTTCTCCAAATCATCTATTGCTATTTCTAAGAACCAAGAATGATGGCTTAAAAAGTAGCCAGCCAACCCAAACCTGTATATTTCTTACCTTGGTAATTCAATTAGAATGATAATGTGTTAATTCTTATTTCAAGTATCTATGATTTTAGTGACATGCGTTGGTGATATGCAGACATAAAGATTGTGATTCCTCCATACCTTAATAGACAATCTCTGGATTGTCACAAGAAGAAAAAAACATTCTCTTGAGATCAGCCTGATCATAGGACTCTCTGACCATCAATATTAAAGGGATACCAACCAACAATTACAGAGCTACATAGCTAGTGCCTATCCCATACTCAAAGTCCTTCCACACTGATAAGAACTGTTAGAATCTATGCTGAACTGGCAGAAACTAAGTAGATGAAAAGTATAGATAAACATGAGCAAGTAGATGGTTATCCTATGAGATTAATCTCTGTCTATCTTTCTCTCTCTTTCTATATATAGATAAATATCTTTATATGCATTTCTATCTATCTATCTATCTATATATATATATACACACATATATACATGTATAAATTAAAGATACAAGCATGAATACCACATAAACACATATGCATATAATATATATATGCATATCTTCCTATACACATATGATGAAATCAACTTTTTTTTTTTTTTTTTTGCTGAGGCATTTGGAGTGAAATGACTTGCCCAGGGTCACATAGTTAGGAAATGTTAAGTATCTGAGATCAGATTTGAACCCAGGTCCTCCTAACTTCAGGGCTGGTGCTCTATCCACTGCACCACCTAGCTGCCCCTGAAATCAACATATTTTCATAACAACTCATTTCAAAGGACCCAAAGATCAATAAAAAGCTACCTGGTGGGGTAAATGGGTCATAACATATTACCAAAAATAATTTGTGTACAAGGAATAGAAAATTAACATTAAAAACATTTAGAACAATAAAGTGTTGGACCACTCATGTTGCAAAGTCCAAAAGACAACCCAAGTATTATGATAATATACAACTAACATATTAAAAGTATAAGAAGGAAGTCTCTATTACATGGATGAATCATCTTTTGAGGATGTACGGAAAGACTATACAAGAATAACTTGGGAAGACAAAGCAAGGTTATTGAATTCTGTTTCATGAAAAGAGTAGTACCCTCTCCTGTCTTCATCCCTACTCCCACCTCATTTCATCATATCAAAAACCCTGATAATCTAAGTAAGGTCCTTCCTCGCTCAATAAAGGTAGAACAGCCTTCTCTTATTGGCTGCAATTGTTCTTCGTGCAATATTGTTCCCAAATTATTCCTCCTTACATAACAAACATTACTCAAAGCCTTTAGAGCTTTCTAGGACATTTCAGAGCTTATGTACTTTGGCTAATGCCCAAAAGAATCCAGGATCACATATACCATAATCAGACAGGCCAGGAGTTTTTAATAATCCTGAAATTACCACACCAATATAAAGTTCAAGCTTTGCTTTTATGTCAAAATAGCATCGAATCCTGCAAGGCTAGAATTAAGTAGAGGCAGATGGATGGATGGATGCCAACATGGTGGAATGGTTTGACATCCCAAAAGTCATTCCATCCCACAAATTATGTCCCAGAAAATTGATGCCTCATATTTCTACTCTTGAAGATTCTATTCTTTGATTTCATCTATTGCCTATTTGATTCATAACTAAATTAGGAAAGAAAGTGGCAAACCTTGTCCCTGTAGTTGCCTACATATACGCACTGGGATTAATGGTACTATGTAGTAACATGAATAGTACGTACACACACACACACACACACACACACACACACACACACACCAGTCAATTCTTTGACTTTCCTTGCAAATGCTTCAGGAACTCAAGCAAGTTTCTTGAGTTCAAATTTGGCTTCAGATACTCACTGGGCAGATCACTTAGACTCTGAGTTTTTTCATCTATACAATAAGTATAATAACAACACCCCTCTCATAGATCTTGTGAGGATCAAATAAAATAATATTTGTAAAGCATTTAACATAATACCTGACACATGGAAGGTCCTTTATACATGCTTATTCCTTTCTCCTTTCTCTCCTACATCTTTTACAGATCTCTGGATCTGAATCTTTGCTCCCATTTAGTATTTATCTCAATTCTATGAGTTTCAGCATCCTACAGATACTTTGGTAGCCATTTGAATTAGTTTTTGGTTTATTATATTCTTCTCCCAACTCAAATCCCACTTTCTATTCCCTTTTCTCCTGCAGGGCTCCACTTAAATTTCCACAAATGTTTGCACTACTTCAACCTAAGAAGATGGCATTGTTTTAATTTAAATGAAAATTTTGCTAAGGACGAACATAGCAAATCTTATCTGAGAGTTGTAGTTCCCTGAGAATGAGTTTGAAAGCATTATATATGAATGTGAACTATTGGTGTTTTCTTATGATCAGATTATTTCTGATGGAGAAAGAAGGAGCAAGCAAAAAAGACCCACAGGGTGAGAAGTTTTTGATTCAGTAAGTAGTGGGGAGGAGATGAGAGTCCCAGGAAATGATTCCAAAAGATACAAAAAAGAAGAAATTGGGAGCAATGAAAAAAACAAACTACTGTTTTGTTCAAAATGTTGCCCAAGGCTAGCCTGGAAGTCTGAATGAATGATCATGACCTCTGAAAAGCTGTATTCCAACATGTATTGGAATGAATGGCAGAAGAGAACAGGAAAAAATATAGGGAAAATCTCTGGCTGATTCAGTCAAACATATGAGATGGAGCAGATCTATTTAGTGACAGTGCTAGGAGGGTGGGTGAGGTGTGTATAAACACAGTGGGAATGGGGGCAGATTGCAGTCAATGTGTAAAGTAGAAGTATTTGCAAAAGAGGATTCAGTAAAAGCTTTCACGTTTCAAAATTCCAAGTTGTGAATCTACCTCAGGCAATTCAAATATAGTAGAACATCAGTGTAACATAGTTCATTATTATGCTCATCTAGATATACATATTTGAATACTTCAACCGATCTCTGATTCTTGGAGGGGACTCCCATCTCTAGTATAGACTATGGGCCACCAATGCCCTCTCAATTCCTGTCAATCTTTTTCTATACCTTTGGAATCTTCCTCTCTTTGAAATAACTTGAAAATTGATCCCTAAGTGCTTTCAAAATAGTGCTACCTTCAACATATATTCATCTAGCCATTCTTCCTAAATTATCTCCTGGAGTACATTAGCAGTTTCTCATATAGAACTTCAGATTCCAAGGTGGTGTTTTTCAGTTGTTTTCATTTTCTCTGATTCTCTGTGACCCCATTTAGGATTTTCTTGGCAAAGATGCTGGAGTGGTTTGCCCTTTCCTTCAAAAGCTCATTTTAGAGAAGGAAACTGAGGGAATTGAGGTCAAGCTAATAAATGTCTAAAGCTAGAGTTGAACTCAGCTGCCCCAAAATGGTAGAGCCTAAATATTGCTGGTCCACTATACCATCCATTTAGCTGATATTCTTCTCTATGTCTTCTTGTTTCATCTATATTCGTATCGATAATGTCTCCTATCTCTATTAGTGTATCCATTCAGTGATAAGGATGGGCAGCGTAATATAATGGAAATAATGATGGAAGAGGAGTCATGTGAAATGGGGTGAAATCCCTTCTCTGATACTAACTATATGACCTTGAACAAGTCACTTAACCGTAGGATACTATGGTTATTCCTTTACAAAACAGGGACAATAATACCTCTAGATCCTATTTCACAGGGTAAAAGCAAATGTTAAATTTTACAGACTTAAAGTGATATATATTTTGAATTACTTTCATCATCATCTTTATCATTGTTTTGCTGCTAGACCAGGATCTCACATTTAGATCTCACATATCAATAGTTAATTAATTTTTACAATATTATCTATGACATACCTCTGTCTAGTACAACCCGATGTAGAAGAGAACATGGTATAGTAGCTAGAGCCTCACAATCAGGAAAACCAGAATTCTCATGTTGCCTCTGATACACACTGGTCAGTGAATGGGAACAAGTCACTCAATGTCTCATTGCCCTGATAACTTTATAACATGAAGTTCGAAAACAGCTGTTGACTTCCATTGATAGAAATAGTTTCCTCACTTAAAGTTCCTTGCAATAAAAATTCAGGTGCAAATTATGTAATATTGCAGTAAAACTTCTAGATTTTTTTAGTTAATCAATTTATCACCTGGAATTAGTACACAGCACCTTCTATGTGTTAAACACCACTAATGATACAAAGGAAAAAAAAAAAAACATCGCCAAGAACAACCAAAAAAACCCCACCAAAAACAAAAACTAATCCTGCTCTCAAAGAGTTCATATTCTTATGTAAACTATTCTTTTATTTCCATCTCAGCCACCCTCGTATATTTGATTACAAAACAATAAATGACAAAGGTATAGGACTTTACATTTGTCCCTGACTTTGTTTTTCTCAGGTATAGTTCCTGGAATTGTGGATGGTGGTCAGATGGTGGCCACCAAAGCAACCCAAAATTTCAATATAAACAAATGAAGGGTTACCACTATGAGTTTACTTCATGTCTTATATTTAGGTCAGAAAAAATCATGTTTTATAATATAAATTGTGCAGAATGTCATGGAATCAAAAAGTCCTTCTCTATGTTTAAAGTCCCAAATGTTCACCATAAATGAGTAGCACTCTCCCTAAAGTGTAACTTTATAAATTGCTGAAGAATGTATAACACACAAAAGAGCTAAGGATCTTATTTAAATTTGATTTTCTAATCAGAATCTGGTACTAGTAAAGATTTGATTTAAATTATATGGAAATTGGACTAAATACAAATTCTGCAAGTAATATACCTTGATTAATATAACTGTTTGCTGTTATTTTGTGTCTGTATTCTTTCAATTTTTAGTATCATTTTAAACAATAAAAAACCCAAACTACTCAAGAATTATAGTCCACTGATGAGTCCCTGGTAAAGAAATGTGCCTGTCTGAGTGTGTGCTCAGAAGGTTCAGTCACTGCAGAGCATGGCAATAACTCATGGTACATTTTTATGTCATACATAACCTACATTTCTGCAGCAAGAAATTGAGAGCTGAGCAATTCCCTGGCATTTGCTGTGAATATGGAGCAGTGGAGGGCATTCTCTCCTTGCCCTTCTTTCTTCTGGGTCAGCTGCAAAGTAGGGAAGGTCATTGTCTGGGAGTGGATCATTATGGGTTGGCAGAAATCAAATGTTTTCCTTGGAGGAGCCCTGGAATCCAAGTCATGCATTCACTTTATTTTTTACAGTATTATCCAAGTCAGCAAAGAGGATTATAGCTCTAGGGCTTGCCAAGGATGCTAGTAGGCTTGGGTTTCAATCACCAAGTCAGTTTTCTATCCTGAATTGTGAGGTCAATTTTTTTCTCCATGAATAGAAAGTAAATAGCTTGGGTTTCTGAGGACTTGACCTTATATTTTCTTGGTTCCCTTCTGTGCCTAGCAGAGAGCCTTTCACATCTGAAGTATTCTTGGAATTTTTCTTTGTAACCATAAATATGCCTCATTTTAAGCAAACCTACTACGAAAAAAAATCAAACTTAAAAAAGGATAAATCAGAGGTGTGGATGAGTTAAAGGGAAGGGGGGAAGAGAGTAGATGTTTACTTTATTAAAATATTCACTGCTAAGTTCCTTTAAACAAACACCTCTTTCTGTATATCTGAAATAATATTTGATTTGTATAATAGCAAGATGGGAGAGATTTAACTACACAATAGTTTATGTGAAAAATCTCTGGGCATTTCAGCATAGTTTAACAATTTAATAGAATAAGCAATTTTCTATTGTTCATGAGGTACTTGCTAAGCACAGGATAGAGCAAAACAAAAACTTCTCTCGAAGTGCTTAAATATTCTGGACTTTGGGTTCAAAATTACAACAGGATAACATGGTCCCTGAGAAGCTTCTGTTATATTGAACAGGCCCTTCCATTTTATAGGTCTCAATTTCCTCCCATATAAAATGATAGTATTAAACCAAATGTTGCCAAGTTTCTCTCCGACTTTGTAGTTCTATGAAGAGATTTCTCAGGATAACTGCCCAGGGACAGTAGTGGGTGATACTGTGAACCATGTATTTCAGTAAGATGGACCACTGATCCCAAAGAATTACAGTATTTCAGGATATTGATTTAGAGCTAAAAGCATCCTTAAAGGCAATCTAACCCACAATCCCTTATTTAATGGATAGGAAACTGATATTCAGAGATCTTAAGTAAATTACCTACGCTAATGCAAGTATAAAGCAGTATATCCAGAATTCAAATCTAGATTATCCAACGACCAAACAGTTAGTGCCTTTTTTTTACTGTACTCCACTAACCTTAGAGGTTGTATGTCTCAACATGTTCATTACACACAAACCCTTTCTTAGTCTAGAATAATATATATTTTTTTAAATTGCTGTACTCAAGTTATTGTTCTGTTGTACTCTTCATGACCCCATTTGGGGCTTTCTTGGCAAGGATACTGGAGTGGTTTAGCATTTCCTTCTCCAGCTCATTTGGCAGATGAAAAAACTGAGGCACATAAGGTAAAATGACTTGCCCACGGTACACATCTAGTAAGTACCTGAGGCCACAGTTGAATTCAGGAAGATGAGTCTTTCAGACTTCAGCCCTGACACTCTATCCACTGTACCCTCTAGCTACCTAGATCTCACTTATTACTATGTTAATTGCAATATATGTTCTAGTTTTTGTTGTTATTATTTGTTAACATTGCATATTTCTCTTTATGATGTTTTTTATGTTTGATGAGGCGGAAGAGTTTTGTAGGGAACTGGAAATTATTTCCAATGTTATTTCAGAAAGTTCCCTGTTGCATGCCACAGGTCTGAATCAAACCTATCTTACTATCTTATTTTACTTGATGATCAGGACTGAGCTGGATCAAACACCATTTTCTCTCTATTCACATTCGGGTTGTGTCTAAATATGTGTCTGATTTCTTTTTCTTCTTCTTTTCTCCAGCCAACTTCACCTTGCCAAGCAGGCCAGGCCTTTATCAATTCAGTTCAGGTCAAATAGAGATCCTGGTGCTTTTTTGCTATTTTTCTGGTCTGTATCTGATATGACAAAAAATGAATACAATTTTTGGTGGAGAATTGCGTGTGAGTCTGTTGTATGTATAATATAAATGAAAACATCCTTTCCTCTTCTTCTCCCTGCCATACATACTGATCCTCTCTGAGGGCACTGTCTGCCCTATACCACATACTGTTCCTTTAACTGAGAAAATGTGATTGTTGTTCCCTCCCTTTCATTTTCTATTTAAGGAAAGTTCTTAAAATATATGAATTACGTGACTTATCCATCTCAGATAAAAAGAATTCTTTTTATAGATCAAGAGGCTGAATGCTTATTAATAACAGTAAAATTTTCCATGTGCTTTTGTATCAAAGGGGAGGCTGACTAAAGTATGAAGATGCCTTTATGGCAATAATAACAGCAGCAGATGAATAATTATAAAAGTGAGATGGAATTGAAAGGCATTTTAATTTGTCATTACTTCTCTATGTTCTGAAAGACTCTAGATAATTACGCTGACTCTAAAAAAAGGGAGTGTGTGATATTTTTCCTCATTATGAGATTAAATTCTCAAGGCACCCCTTTTTACTATAAGTTAAAATAAAGATTTCTCTGACTTCCTCTAATGATGTAATCATGCCTTAAAAACTGTTCAGCTGCTGACAAATTCAGTCTTCTCACTTACATGGAGAATGCTGCATTGCAAGCTTGTTTGAATTGAAGGAAGTGAACATTTGCTAGTGTGCCTCAGCAATTTATACAGATGTGATTTTACTTGTTTGTTTGTTGAGCACTTTCAACCTTTTTGCTGCATTAATTTTCAAAGCCAAGAACAACTGTAAGATTGTCATCAATTCATAGATTGAACAGTGAAGCATGTCAAGAAAATTTTCAAATGAGACTTCATGATAACTTAAAAAGAAAACAGGTGGTATGAATGTAAGGGCACATAGAGACATGCTCTCCTCTCCAATATTTATGCACATGTTCTCTATTTCTGTCTTCCCCATATTGCAATGACTACATACTCAAATATGGTCTAGAGAATGTTTTCCAACAGCTGTTTTCAGAAGACAAAAATTCTAGAGGAAAGATAAGTATGTTTAGGTGGGTGGCTGAATACTTCTTAGATGGGAAGCACAAATGATCATCCTTATGTCCTTTCTGACAAAAAAAAAACAAACAAAAAAAAAACATTTGAATCGGGCAATGGAATCTGATAGTTTTTCTAAATTTCTTACTGACTCCTGGACTTGAACCTGGGTGATAGTGGTGGTAGTAGTAGTAGTAGTAGTAGAAGTAGTAGTAGTAGTAAGTAGAAGTACTAGTAGTAATTGTAGTAGTGGTGGTGGTGGTGGTGGTGGTGGTAATAGTAGTAGTAGTAATAGTAGTAATGGTAGTAGTAGTAGTAGTAGTAGTAGCAGAAGTACTAATAGTGATAGTGGTAGTAATAGTAACAGTAGTAGTAGTAGTAGTAGTATTAATAGTAATAGTGGTAGTAATAGCAACAGTAGTAGTAGCAGTAGTAGTGGTGGTAATAGTAGTAGTGGTAGTGGTAGTAGTAGTAGTAGTAGAAATACTAATAGTAATAGTGGTAGTAATAGTAACAGTAGCAGTAGTAGCAGCAGTAGTGGTGGTAGTAGTAGTTGTTGTAGTGATAGTAGTAGTAGAAGTCATGGTGGTAATAGTAGCAGTAGTAGTAGTGGTAGAAGTCATGGTGGTAGTAGTAGTGATAGTAGTGGTAGTAATGGTGGTGGTGGTGGTAATCGTAGTAGTTCTATTAGTAATAGTAGTAGTAATAGTAGTGGTAGTAGTAGTAGCAGCAGTTGTAGTAGCAGTAGTACTAATAGTAGTAGCAGTAGCAGTAGTAATAGTAATAGTAGTGGTAGTGGTAGTAGTAGTAGTACTAGCGGTAGTGGTAGTGGTAGTAGTAGTAGTGGTAGTAGTACTAGTACTAGTAGTAGTAATAGCAGTGGTAGTAGTAGTAGTAATAGTAGTAGCAGTAGTACTAGTCTAGTAGTAGTGATAGTGGTAGTTGTTCTAGTAGTAGTAGTAATAGTAGTGGTAGTGGTAGTAATAGTAATAGTAGTAGTAGAAGCAGTAGCAGCAGCAGCAGCAGTAGTAGTAGTAGTAGCAGTAGTAGTGGTAGTAGTAGCAGGTCTCCCTCAATTATAGTGCCCACTTTCCACCATTCTTTTTATTTTATACTGTCTGTATCTTATTTGTTTATAGTATGCATGTTGTCTCCCCTATTAAACTGCAAGTTCCCTGAAGTTAGGGCCAGATTTTTCTTTTTCCCTTTCTTTGTATACCCAGTGCTTAGTATAGTACCTGATATCAGTAGGTGCTTAATAAGTATTTGTCAACAGTGTTATTGCCTGAGGTTCTGGCTGTTACAGCAGTCAGGTTTCTTTCTGATCTGCAGTCCTAACTACTTCTGGCTTTCATGCTGACCTTGGATAGGGTCATTATGCTCATAATTCAATGGATTCTCCTCTGCTTCAAATCAATGAAGAACTGAGCTCAGCCTTCCTTGCAGTCTGTCCTATAATTGATTGAATTGACAGTTTGTCGACATCTGGAGTCTTTCTATTCACTCAGCAAAGAGAAGGCCTTTGCAACTCAAACATTTAAGTGTCTGCCCTCCTCCAGGGATATTTTGTAAAAGGGCAATAGATCTATCATTCTAAGAGACACTGAATATTGCACATGGAGTGGATTAAAGAAAGTCCCTGAGCTGGGGGGCAGCATCATAAAACTTGACCTTTTCTAGTTCCTTCTGAAATAGGTCTTCACCATGGAACTTTATTATATTTATAGATTCAGATTGGAAGAGATTATTAGTATCATCTACTTCAAGTCTCTCATTTTACACTCCAAATACACCAAGAAGAAGAAATTGAGAACCACAGAGTCTATAATTTGCCCTAAAATAGTTATAGATCTGGCACTAGAACCTAAGCTGATTGCCAGTCCAGTGTTATTTTCATAAGATCATACATTCACTCCCTCATTCCCCATCCCTAATGGTATCCGGCTGCTTAAAAACCTTTAGTGGTTCCACATGTCTTATCCTGGCAATGAAGGCCTTCCATAATCTGTTTCTAAATGTATTTGCAGGTTTCATTTTATATTATTCTTTCCTATAGGTATTTCATGCCTCTAATTCCACCCACCTTGAATTATATAATTCCTTCTTTTCAATCTTCATCTGTTCAATCTTTTCCTTTCTTTAAAGCTCAGATCAGACATCATATCCTTTATGAGACTTCTTTGATCCTACCAAATAGATGAGATAGCTCCTACCTTAAATTTCTCAGAGCCTTTCATTTAGAGACAGAATATGAAAAAGAGACAGAATTTGAACCCCAAGTCTTTCCAACTGTATCGTGTCACACTATCTCAACTGTGCTTTTAATGTCACTAATATCTTAATTCCTTTCTTAATTCAATAATATAACATGGATTCTAGGTAAAACTATCCAAATATCCCAAAGTTCAAATACTTTTTTTTCATCTGAGTAAAAGAGAGAACTCAAGAGAATAAAGAAAAGATTAAAGAAAGAGGATATACATGACTTGCCATAATCTGACACAAAGTCAGCATCATATCTCTAAACCCTCAGCACTGGGTCTGTATCATAGATATTTATTAAATGTCTGATGAATTGAATTGGCTAAATTCTCAAAATACTTGAAAGTTATGAGTATTTAAACAGTAGTGAAACCTATTTTTAAGCAAGAGAGTTTTTAAAATTATTTACCATTTACAATTATGATGATCTGCTTCTCTTAGGGTTGGGACATGTGATTTCATCAGTGTAGGCAACTCCCAGGATGGAAACTCTCTTCCCTAATGCAAATCAGTAAACCCCTACAACTTGTAGTCTTGGATCATTGCTTGGGACTCACTTAGACCTCAAGTAACTTCCTTATGATCATACAGTATATATAAGAGATAGATTTTGAACCTTAAACCTTCCCAGTTCTATCTTCCATGACACACTATATCTATATTTTTGTTCTTTAATGTAGTGATACAAGGTGGGTTTTAGGTAAAAAAAAATTATCCAATATTGCAAAGTTTTTACTTTTATTTAAATAAAAGATAACTTTCTTAATTTCAGCCATTTCTCAAATTGAATATTAAGAATATTTGAAAATAATTCATAACTGTATGAAAGTAAACATTTCTGTCCAGAGTACCGGGTATCACGTAAAATGAAGATGTATGCTTATTCGGGAGACTGATGATTCTGATTGCTCAGTGATGAATTATCACCAGTCTTGATAAGTAGGCTTAGCACTGAAGAATCAGGGCAGCCAATGTATTCATCATCTTCCTATTAAAAACTCTCCCTGAGTTTTGCTTCTCATTCTAAAATTAAATGAGAAGCCTCCAATAAGGCAGAGCTTAATTTCTCCCCCTATCTGCCCACCAAAAATCACATTAAATGATAGCTTGAGAAAGAGTCATTATTTTGAACAAGTAGGTATTTTTCTAGGTACTAGGTAGACAAACTTGAACTAATACCTTTGAAAGGTAAGGTGAAAATAGTTCTTCCCATTTGGCTAGCTTGGAAAAACCTGATTGCATGGATTTATTACCGACTACAGCTTAAATCTTCTAAGATCATTCTTATCCTAACAACAGGGTATGTTTATTGTATGTCATAAAGGTCACCTCTTAGAAGATGGGTGTTTACACTATATATGCTCATTTTTCTGAGCAATGTCACTGGCATGCTATTAACTCTGCATCCCTGACAAAAGAAATTCAATTTCATTTATTCTTGTTTTCTTCTAAGGACATTTAAATTAATTTGGTGCTTGTATTCATAGCTTAGCAAACTGAAATTCTATATAATGCACATAGATGAAGTTGGCAAAATTCCTCTTTGGAGTCCTACAATTCTATTCTCTATTGATTCACCTGCAAAACTTGGGTTGTTTGGAATTAGGAAGACAGATTTTAGAAATAAAAAGGGATTTTGGAAAACATTCATCCCAACCTTCTCTTTTTACTGATTAGAGTATTGAAGCTCAAAGGTAAAGAGTGATTTGCCTAAGGTAAGGCAGTCAGGTAATGGCAGAGTCCGTATTCAAACTAAGCTTTTTTTTCCCCTCTAAGTGCAGTGTTTTTTACTATAAAGGAAATAAATAGTAAGACCCAATTAGAACCAAGGTTCTATGATACCCAGTTTAGAGTTCTTTTTACAGTAGCTGAGAAACTTTTTTTTTATCATAGTTGAATGTCATGAGAAATATTGGAATAGATAACTTTGGTGAGGAAGGTAAGCCTTTTTTCCCATTCTGTATTACAGCCTGAAGAATCAGTAGTGAAAACATCTGGGATGAGAAAACAAGGGATGAGGAAAAAAAATCAGAATTGCTTCTGCCAAGGAGAATCACTTACCAACCAGTGGAGGAGGAATCTTTCTTGGACAATGAACATTTCTTAAGTGGATTCACAAATTAACATAGTAATTTTAGTGTGGGGAAGCAACTGGATTTTCTTTCTTTAAAAAAAAAATTATTTATGGTAAGTTAAGACATTGGATGGATTAAAAACAACTCCCAGAAAACAGATTCTACACACATTCTCAAGTATAATACTGTAGCAAATGGCTGAGGAAGAAAATTATTCAACCTCAAAGACAGCAGAGATTTAGAACAAAAGAAACCCCACAAAACAAATACAACTTTTGGGGTATTTATTCTAGATTTCTTTGGAGTATAATTATTCTGTTAAAATATTGATGATTGTGATGTAAAACCATCTTCCACCAGAAACAAACATTATTCCTCCACCATGTTCAGCATGATTGGTGACAACGGGCAAAGAATCAGACTGAAGCTCAATCAATAGGAGATGTATAATGGATGAATTCATGCTGCCTTTAGAAATGTGGATGTATTATGCCAACTGTACAAGGAAAGCTTGGAGACAAAGAATGAAATCACCAACTCTTTTCTCTGTTGTTCATATACAGCTTCTCAAGGTTGAAATAGGGATTTTCCCTTAAGAGACCAAAAGAATGTTAAATGTAAAGCAGGAGGGGGAAAGCATGCCCATGGGAATAATACTCTTCCACCCCCATGATAGTTGGCTCCAGTTTGTTTATCAGGTATCAGATAAAAAAAAGAGTCCTTTAAATTGAATGAAAGTTCATTTGACATGAACTTGAGTTATGACCTTTTAATTTGGGAGGAATTGTATTTAAGCCAACAGAGGTAAATTTAAATGGAAGGTAAGAGGAGGGATGTCAGTTTGGCCAGAGCACTGGGGTAGAGATCTTTGTGTATGTTTCATTATTTCTTTCTAATGTCACTGTCTTGGGTTTCCTGGAAGCTTCCACAAAGATGAACATTTAACTCACATTAATTGTGCATCAGTGCTACAGATGGTGCCCAGGTAGAGTTCACAAAGGACATGGTAAGATCAGGGAGTCTTTTTTCTGACTTCCAAAAAAAGAATCTGGATTTTCTGGATCATGATTGCTATTTTTGTAGAGAATGGAGGTACTTGAAACTCAGTGAGAAATAGAGGAAATGCATTTCAAAAGAAGGCAAACAATCATCTTAATAACACAGTTTTGGACTTAAACATGATACCTATCTTTTGAAGAGAAGCCTTCTCCGTCCACAGACTGATCAAGGAAAACCCAAGGGGAGGCAGGGACACAAAGCTTGGAAACAGTAATAGCTAAGTAAAAGTTTTCCAACATGAACAAAGAGAACTATATTTCGTAAATATATAGCTGTAAAAAGGCTGGTATAAATGCTTCAGAACACCTGACAGTCTCCCATACCATTATAGGTGGTTTCTTTTGGCTGTGTACAATATATTTTGTCAATTTTGCTATAAAGTAAGCAAAATCTGTATATGTATATGTATATAAATATATTAAATAGTGTGTTTCTTTATGTGTGCAGTGAGTAAGCTGTGCAGTTGATAAACTGGAATCCTGAAGTGGTTGGGTTTTTTTTTTGTTGTTGTTCTGGGTTTTTTCCCCAAACAACCTCTATTATGATTTTATTTACTATCAACACAAAATTCTCTAGCATCACTGGCATTATGATGAGGCGTTACCAAATCTTTTGCTGATAAGTCTCCCAATTTATACGTAGTCATATTTATTTACTTATGAATAACACCACATTTCATCTGTCTATTAACAGAAAGAGAGAATTTGGGGACTCCGGAGAAGGTGAGCTTTAACATTCACAGACATGTGCACATGGAATGAAATATTTAGTTTTGTCTGAGAAAGAACCAGTTAATGACAATTTATTTTCCAATGGAATCAGGAAAACCAGAGTCAGGGCAAGAACTGGATCTGTCCTTTTCCCCCCTATCATTCAAATGATTATTTCATGGGTCATCAATCAGAGGAAATTAGGATAGACAAACTGAGTATTTGGATTGGGTAGAGAGGTGATATTGTATGCTTTTTAATATTTATCTCTATAATGAACATGTTCCAGGCCATCTACATCATTGGTACTTTGAGATGGGCTCTTCTCTAACACCATGACTTGGACCTCCACTGGCTTTGTTTTCCCCCCACTTCGAGGCCCCATTGGTTAGCACTGCCAATATCATTTAAGCACTTCAACATCCATTAGCTTTTACAAAGGGATATTTACTTTAAAATTATAGCAAGAACACATTTGGTTTAAAAAATAACTTTCCCATATTTGCATTTGATATTTTATACATCAATCCAATCCAATAAGTTTTTATTAAGCTTCTCAAATACTGACTATGTCATCCTGGCTAATGATTAACCCCTCAGAGGTCTCAGATAATTTTATAAGATGTTACAAATCTTCCTTAATAAAGGAAGTCTCTACCCTGGGAATACCATTTACAGATTCCAGTCACAGATTGGGATTCTTTCTCCCCTCCACTCACATAAAAGAAAAAAAGAAAAAAAATGAAATAAAAATATTTGAATCCCATGGTAGGTTCTGGACACATTAAAATAGGAGAGATGCCTATTAAGCTGTAGGTGAATTGGGAATCTTTAAACATATGAAAGAACCAAGTCAAAGGCCTTTAGAAAGATACTAATTATTATCCTTTTCGAAATAATGCCTTATAGCAGTGATGACAAAGTCAAATAGAAACATATCCCTGAAGGCTGAATATTGACATAGAAAACACCAAGTTAACATTATATATTTTGTATTGCATTTTTACTTATTTTGCAAAATATCTCCTTTACAATTTAATCTGGATTAGCTACACTCAGAAGTTTTGCACTAGGAGTTTGACACATCTACCTTAGAGAACAGAAGCAGTTCTTGTACACTATTACCCAATTCTAATAAAGACCAATATGTAAAAGAATGAACGGAGCTGAGGGAGAAGCATTTATATATAGAAAAGCTCATTTACTATGAACTAGTTGGGGAAAGATCTCATATTAATGAGCATAAAAGTCTGAATTATGAAATATTTAAAAAGAAATGTAATCACTTTCAAATTCTTACAGCAACTATAATCAGTTCAGTTGAATAATACACAGTAGAAATGTTGTTTCTCAAGCATGAGCCCACAATAAAATTTTATCTGGTATGTAAAACTTGAATTATCAAAGATCCTTACTTCTCTTCTTAAAACTTATTTTAAAAGTCAAATGAAGTCAGTAAATATACATTAAGTGATTACTATGCTAAGCCCTGGGCATAAAAATAAAGGCAAAAAACAAAAACAAAATATGGCCTTCAAATAATTCATGATGTAATAAAAAAGACAACACTCAAGCAATGATGTACAAAGAAGAGATAGACTGATAGTCAGACAATCAATGGAAAAGAAATACTAGTCTTAAAGCAGTGAGGAGGCTCCTTGCAAAATACAGGATTTTAACTAAAATTTAAAAGAAACCAGGAAAGCCAGGAAATAAAGCTAAAGAGAAAGAAATTTCTAAGCATGACAACCATGAGTAAGGAGATGGGATGTTTTGGGTAAGAAAAAGCAAAAACCAACATCATTAGACTACAGAGCATGTTGTGGGAAGAAATATATAGAGGAAGACTGGAAAGGTAGAAGGGTCCAGTTACAAAAGGCTTTAAGAACCAAACAGATTTTATATTTGAACCTAGAGATAAAAGAGAGCCATTGAAATTTACTGAATGAGGTTAGGGGTGGTGATCAAAATCTATTTATACTTTAATACAATCAATTTGTCACCTAAATTTATGATAAACTAGAATTTGGAGACTCCAAAAGAAGGGAAAGCAATCAATGAAGATGCTGTTGAAATAATCTCAGCATGAAGTGATGAAAACTAGAATCATAATAATCCTCTTTTTTTATTTTTTAGAAACTTTTTGGAGTTAAGTGATTTGTTCAGGTTCACATAACTAATAAATTTCAATCTGAATTTGAGCTCAGGTCCTCCTAATACCTGGGCCAGTGTTCTATCCAATGTGCTACCTAGCTGCCTCATACTTAATTTTATTCTACTGACTCCTCCTTTTCTTTGCCTTCTCCATGTACCTTACTCTCTTCAACATCTAAGCCAGCTCTATCCTACAGTCATAGATTCTGGTTCTGGTCCTGAGCTCCTGAGCTCCTGAGAATCATCGCTGAGCCCAAGGAAAGAGAAGTCATGAATAGCAGAAAATGTATGAACCAATCACACAATTGATGATGGAAATATTGCATCCTTTTCTATTCCTTAGTGAGTAAATAAGAATGATTTGCAACCAACTTATCCAAATCCTGTTCTAAGCAATGGTGACTTCTGTCTACATCATAGTCACTCTGTATGCAAATGTGTGCTTCTAAAATGTTTAGAGATAGGGAAAGCTTCTTAAATGGATAAACTCTTATAATCTTGTAAATAGCATTTATTCCCTTAGCAGATCCCTTTTCTTTGATAATTATAAAGTTATAAAGAAAGAACCCTAGATTTAGAGTCTGAGAGCATGGACTCAAGTAATTTATAAATTTACCTTTATGCTTTTAGTATATCACTTAATCTCTCCAGGCTGAGATTAGGTTATCTAAAGTCCTATCTGGTAAATCCAAAATGACCCCTATTAAAAGACCCCGCCAGTAATGACAAATGGCTGTAACAATGAAGAAAATGCTGTTTTACTACATACTGCCTTAGATGCTTAATTCACTAACAAAACATGCTCATCAATTAATCAGCAAAGTATCAGGCTATACACAAACTGCTGGAGAGGTAATGTGATCAAATTGAGATAGAAGGTCCAGTTGTGTTCAGAAAGACCAGTTTCTAAATCTCACTTCTGCTGCTACCTGTTGTGTGACAATTAACAGCTACTTAACATTTCTGAGCCTTGTTTGGGGGTATCTGTAGTTGCCACAAGGTTGCTTCGAAGCTAAGTGACATCATAAAGTTTAAATACTATATACAAGTGAATTATTATATATAGCATATATTCTAGCACTATACTCTTACATCAAACCTCTCTAGCTTGTACTTTGCTGATGTAAGCTTGAAGAACTCATGGTCACCTTCATGCAGGAATGAGTTAGTCATTTTATATTATGTGTATTTGATTGTTAAATTTTCAATATTAGTATTTTCATCTCTAAAATTAATCCATGTTAAATCTTCAGTGTTACATTTTATATCTCATTAATCAGCACTGGTGTTAATGGTTGTGTTGATTGTCTTGACTAGTCTGGTCAAGCACGGAAACTAGATTAAAATACAATTGGAAATGTTTAACAAAATACTTTAAAATAACAATAGAACGTAGATGGTGTAAATGCTTAGTTTTTTTAAGTCAGTAGGTAGCTGCAGTGATCCTTATTTCTCTTTTCCATCTGAGTTACTTAAGAAAGTGACAGAGAAAACATTAATGATGCTGATTAAATGTAAAGTATGACCTACTCTGTGGAAAGCTGGTTGTTGAACATTTACCATTATGTCCCCCTCCATACCATAATGAAGCATCAGAAGAAGACATAAGTAAAGTCCTATCTGAATTATAAGACAATCATATAACCAAGGAAATCTTAGATTTCAGCCAAACTCAGCATCTAATAAAAAATTTCAATTTATTTTTTTAGATGTTAACATTATTTTTTTTCCAATTACATGTAAGGAAATTTTTTGATATTCATTTTTTAAAATAAAATTTTGAATTCCAAATTTTCTCCCTCTGTCTTTATCCTCCCCACTCCTTAAGAAAGTAAGCAGTTAGATATAGATTATATATTTATAATTATGTAAACATTTTCATTTTAGTAATGTTGTAAAGAATAGTTTGAAAAAATTACAGTTTGCAAAAAGGAAAACAACAGGAAAAAGCAAAGAGACTGAACATACATATTTTGTTCTGCATTCAGACTCATTAGTTCTTTCTCTGGATTTGGATAGCATATTCCATCATGAGTCTTTTTGGAAACATTTTGTATCATTGTATTGCTGAGAAAAGCTAAGTCATAGTTGATCATGACACAATATTGCTCTTACTATGTAAAATGTTCACCTGGTTCTGCTCACTTTACTTCACATAAATTCATGCAAGTCTCTCCAGCTTTTTCCCAAATCAGCCTGCCCGTTATTTCTTACAGCATGATAGTATTCCATTCTACATTAATATATCACTCGTTCAGACATTCCCCAATTGATGGGCATCCCCTCAATTTCTAATTTTTGTCAAAACAAAAGGAGCTACCTCAAATATTTTTGTACATATAGGTACTTTCCCCTTTCTTTATGAATTCTTTGGGATATAGACCTAGTGGTCATGGATTAAAGGATGTGCACAGTTTGATTTGCTCTTTGGGCATACATTCAAATTGCTTTCCAAAATGGTTGGATCCGTGCATAACTCCACCAACAATGGTTTATTGTCCCATTTTTCTCATATTACCTCCAAAATTTATCCTTTTTATTTTCTGTCATTTTAATTAATCTGATAGATGTGAAGTGGTATCTATCTAATATATCACTATTTAAGAAAAAATCTTGTTTTATGTTTGTTCTTCAGTGGCTACAACATGTCAAGACATTAGGTATGAATTATTGGCTTTGGTGTCGATAATGTTAGTGAAAAAGTCAGTTATTCTTTCTTTTTCTTAGTTGTTCCTACTAGATTCATACAGAACCCCCTCACAGGAATGTGGCATGGATAAGCTAATTTAAAAAAAGCCAAGTGCTTCAAAAATATGGAGCTTCATTGGAGCATTCCTTTAGTCTCCTTTCTAGAATGGGATTGCAGCATAAGTCAACAATCTTTGTATATTTTTGTCATATTCTTTATCATAATTTTAAATTCAATAAATATTTATCTGAAAAGTACTGTGCCAGATCCTGGGGACACAATGACCAAAATAAAGTTGTCTTTGCCAAGAGGAACTTATATGCTATTAAGAGGGGGAAATATTCAGAGAGGCAAATAGACAGTAATTTGGGAAGAGACAAGAAGATGTCTTAGGGAAGGCTTTAAAGAAAAGGTGTCACATAAGGTGAGACTTAAAGGAAAATACTAATTTTGATGAGGACAAATTAGGAATGAATGAATTAGAGGCATGTGGAGTGACTTATGTGAATGTGAGAAAGACTGGAGATAGGATGTCATGTTCCAGGTATAATTAGTTATCCAATCTAAAGAGAATAAAAGGAAATGTTGCAAAATAAGGCTGAAAAGATATGTTGAAGTCATCATATAGAGTCTTATGTACCAGGATGTATTAGAGAAGGGAAGTGGGGAAGAACAGTTAGGAAACCCTTCAAATTAGGACTGATGAAAAGTTGATGCGTTTCTGAACCAGAGTGAAGACTCCAAGATTAAGGATCTAGGTGAATAGAAGAGTGATGGGACTCTTGTGCATAATAGTTTGAAATTTTATGTATAGTGATTTTTCTCTATTCTATTATTACAGGAATGCTTGTTTAATTTCTTATGGTCAGAATAAAATAAAAAAATAAAATAAAGATATAGAGAGGGGCAGGTGGTAGAATGTCATCAACTAACCTTTTTTTCCCCCTGAGGCAATTAGGGTTAAGTGACTTGCCCAGGGCCACACAGCTAGGAAGTATTAAGTGCCTGAGATCAGATTTGAACTCAGGTTCTCCTGACTTCAGGACTGGTGCTATACCCACTGTGCCACCTAGCTGCCCCCACCAACTAACCTTTAATGAGAAATTAGAAATGCTGTAGGTCAAGGAATGTCCTTGGAAGTAGTATGGTACAATTGAAAGATCTAGATTTGGAACCAGAAGAACTGTGTTCAGATCTTGACTCTGTATCCATGTGTAATTGGGGTAACCAATTGACCTTGTGAATAGGGCATTGGGCCTGGGGTCAAGAAGACTCCTCTTCCTGAGTTCAAATCCAATCTTAGACACTTCCTAGCCCCTAGGCAAATCACTTAACTTGGTTTATCTCAGTTTCCTCGTCAGGAAAATGAGCTGAAGAAGGAAACCACTCCAGTTTCTTTGAGAAAAAAATCCCAAAATTGTCATGAAGAGTTGGAGCATGAATGAAAAATGGTTAAACAATAACAATTGTCCTTGGACAAGTAATTTGCTCTCTATTACCTCTGCAAATTATGATATTGAATTAGTTTGATCCCCAATAACTCCGCCTTCCCTTTATCTAACAAAATGTGATTAGAGAATATAAAATTGCAACTTTTTATTTTATTTTTAAAATAACAGCCTTTTTTTCTTTTTTGCACTTTAATATTTTATTTTCTAATTACATGTAAAGATAGTTTTTATCTTCATTTTTATAAAATTTTGAGTTTCATTTTTTTTTTACCTTTTCTCCTTTTCCTCCCTTTCCCCAAGACAGCAAGCAATTTGATATAGATTATAGATGTACAATTATTTTTAACTTATTTCCATGTTAATCACATTAGAGGAAAAATCAGTACAAAAGAGAAAAACCACAAGAAAAAAAACTCACCACAAAAAAGGTGAAAATAGGATGCTTCAATCTGTACTTAGTCTCCACAGTTCTTTTTCTGGATGTGAATGGCATTTGCCATCCCAAGTCTGTGGATAACTGTAATACTAAAAAGAGATACAGATGTCATAGCAGATCATTGCACAGTGTTGCTGTTACAATGTTCTCTTGATTCTATTCACTTCTAGGTGTACAATTTTTAAAAATAATAATCATTCATACAAAAAATATTATATTCCAGGGCATGTAGGTGGTGCAGTAGATAGTGCAGCCTTGGAATAAGGAGGACCTAACTTCAAATTCTACCTCAGACATTTACTATTTGTATAACCCTAGGCAAGTCACTTAACCCCAAGTGCCACAAAAAATGTTTATATTCTGTCTTTACTGTCAAGAAACAGTAGCACTAAAGCTGCACTTTCCCCCAAACCCATTCTTTTCTATATTTTCCTCTATGAATATATGTGTAGAAGCACTATAGCTTTTTATTTTCAAAATATATTCAAAAATAGTTTTCAATATTCATTCTTGTATAACCTTGTGTTCCAATTTTTTCTCTCCCCCTTTTCTCAGCCCCCTTCCCTAGACAACCAGTAATCCAATATATGTTAAACAAATTCAATTCTTCTATATATATTTTCAAAATTATCATGCTGAACAAGAAATATCAGGTTAAAACGGGAAAAAAATGAGAAAGCAAACAAGAAGCAAGGAAACAACAAAAAAAGATGAAAATACTATATTGTGATCCACATTCAATTCTATTTCTGGATGCAGATGGCTTTCTCCATCACAAGTCTACTGAAATTGGCCTGAATCACCTCTTTGTTGAAAAGAGCCATGTCCATCAGAAGTGATCATCATATAATTTTGCTGTTGCTGTGTTCAATGTTCTTTTGGTTCTACTCATTTCACTTAGTATCAGTTTCAGTAAGTCTGTCCAGGCTTTTCTAAAGTCATCCTTCTGATTGTTTCTTATAGGACAATAATATTCCATAACATTCATATATCATAACTTACTCAGCCATTCGCCAACTGATGGGCATTGACTCAGTTTCCTTGACATTACAAAAACGGCTGCTACAAACATTTTGCTTACATAGGTCCTTTCCTCTGTATCTTTGGGATAGCCACTCAGTAGAGACACTGCTGGATCAAAGGGTAGTTTTATAGCCTTTTGGGCATAGTTCCAAATTGCTCTCCAGAATGATGGAATCAGTTCACAATTCTACCAGGTAGGTTTCTTGCATCCCTCCCAATATTCATCATTATCTTTTCCTATAATCTTAGCCAATTTGTGAGTGGTATCCCAGAATTGTCTTAATTTGCATTTCTCTAATCAATAGTAATTTTGAGCATTGAAAACTGGAATGTTAGAGTTCTTCTAGTTTAACACTCATTTTACTGATGAAGAAACCAGGGAGGTGAAGAGTTTTTTATATATATTGTTCTTTTCATGATACTATGCTCCCATTTTTCCAGCAACATTTTCAAGTTTATGGCACAAAGTAAACCAAAAAAAAATGTTTCTAACAATTGACTTCTCACCTCTAAGACAATCCAGACAACTGGATTAAAAGGAATTTTACTTTTAGCTCTCTTTTGCTGCCATTCCTTCCTATGATTAATTGCTCTTTAGTCATTCCTCTGCAAAGCACTTTTATTTGCTGATTTCATATTGCCTCTGCTTAATTAGCAATTTCTATTTCTATAATCTTCACATTATGTGAAGAAAACAAATCTAATTTTTCCCTTCCTTCTGGCTACAGCCAGCAGTTTTCATTGTTTCTGAGGGTTTAGCCTAAACAGCTCCCATGTGCCAATTCAAACTTCCTCACTAGTTGTTAATATCCCTAATGAATAGCTAAACAGGAGGTCATCATTACTGGCAAGGCCTTTCTCATATGCAGAATGGAATATCCCAAATATCTTCCTTGTTTGGTAAACATTACCTTGCTTTTTCATTGTACTTAAATATTTCAGAAGAACTGCTATTCCCACTTTCCACACAAATTAAGTCTGATCTAACCAACTGGAAAAATATTAAATGCTCTTGGATTGGGCAAGCAAATATAATAAAGATGACAATACTACCTAAATTAATCTACTTATTTAGCGCTATACCAATCAGACTCCCAAAAAACTACTTTGATGAATTAGAAAAAATAACAACAAAATTCATATGGAAAAACAAAAGGTCAAGAATTTCAAGGGAATTAATGAAAAAAAAAATCAAATGAAAGTGGCCTAGCTGTACCAGATCTAAAATTATATTATAAAGCAGCAGTTACTAAAACCATCTGGTATTGGCTAAGAAATAGACTAGTTGATCAATGGAATAAGTTAGGTTCAAAGGACAAAACAGCCAATAACTTTAATAATATAGTGTTTGACAAACCCAAAGACACCAGTTTCTGGGATAAGAATGCATTATTTGACAAAAATTGCTGGGAAAATTGGAAATCAGTATGGCAGAAACTAGGCATTGACCCACACTTAACACCGTACACCAAGATAAGGTCAAAATGGGTTCATGATCTAGGCATAAAGAATGAGATGATAAATAAATTGGAAGAGCATAGGATAGTTTACCTGTCAGACCTGTGGAAGAGGGAGGAATTTATGACCAAAGAAGAACTAGAGATCACTATTGACCACAGCATAGAAAATTTTGATTATATCAAACTGAAAAGTTTTTGTACAAACAAAACAAATGCAAACAAGATTAGAAGGGAAACAATAAACTGGGAAAACATTTTTACAATCAAAGGTTCTGATAAAGGCCTCATTTCCAAAATATATAGAGAACTGGCCCTAATCTATAAGAAATCAAACCATTCTCCAATTGATAAATGGTCAAAGGATATGAACAGACAATTCTCAGACAAAGAAATTGAAACTATTTATAGACATGAAAATATGCTCCAAATCATTATTAATCAGAGAAATGCAAATTAAGACAACTCTGAGATACCACTACACACCTGTCAGATTGGCTACAATGATAGGGAAAGATAATGGGGAATGTTGGAGGGGATGTGGGAAAACAGGGACACTGATACATTGTTGGTGGAATTGTGAACACATCCAGCCATTCTGGAGAGCAATTTGGAACTATGCTCAAAAAGTTATCAAGTTGTGCATACCCTTTGATCCAGCAGTGTTTCTACTGGGCTTATACCCCAAAGAGATACTAAAGAAAGGAAAGGGACCTGTATGTGCCAAAATGTTTGTGGCAGCCCTGTTTGTAGTGGCTAGAAGCTGGAAAATGAAAGGATGTCCATCAATTGGAGAATGGTTGAGTAAATTGTGGTATATGAACATTATGGAATATTATTGCTCTGTAAGGAATGACCAGCAGGATGAATACAGAGAGGACTGGCGAGACTTACATGAACTGATGCTGAGTGAAATGAGCAGAACCAGGAGATCATTATATACCTCAACAATGATACTGTTTGAGGATGTATTCTGATGGAAGTGGACCTCTTTGATAAAGAGAGCCTTAATTGATCAAAGATGGGCAGAAGCAGCTACACCCAGAGAAAGAACACAAGAAATGAATATAAACTGCTTGCATTTATGTTTTTCCTCCCGGGTTATTTATACCTTCTGAATTCAATTCTCCCTGTGCAACAAGAAAACTGTTTGGTTCTGCACACATATATTGTATCTAGGATATACTGCAACCCATTCAACATGTAAAGGACTCTTGCCATCTGGGGGAAGGGGTGGAGGGAGGGAGGGGAAAAATCAGAACAGAAATGAATGCAAGGGATAATGCTGTAAAAAATTACCCTGGCATGCGTTCTATCAATAAAAAATTATTTAAAAAAAAAAAAAAAAGAACTGCTATTCCTTCAATTTGAGTGTTCTCACTAGAAAATAGGTTCTTAAGTTACAGGAATCAAAATGGCTATCAACTGGCCATAGGATGGTCAAACATCCTAAAATCCTTCCAACATAGGGAGAGCTAAACTAACTTTCAAGAAGCCATAATTATTCATTTAGACACTTAACGGGACTTTGAAGATTTTCTAGTACTATATCTCCCTTCTTTCCTGTTTTCTACATTACAAAATTGAAACCCATAGAGTTATGGTGGCTTACTCAATGTCATAAATATAGAAAGTAACAGAGTTGGTATTTGAAGAAAATCCTTTAAATTCCCAAACTAGCACCATATCTACTTTATTATGAATCCATTTTAATTCAATACTTTTAGGTCAATCCTTTCCTCCTATTTTCAAATAATGTGATGTTTTGAATACTTAATCTATGCTGACACATGTATCTTGTTACTTTTCAGTTATTTTCAGTTGTTTCTGACTCTTTGACATTATTTGTCAATTTCTTGGCAAAGATATTAGAGTAGTTTGCCATTTCCTTCTACTTTACAGATGAGAAAACCGAAGCAAACAAAGTTAAGTGATATTCTCAGTATCATACAATTAGTAAATGTCTGATGTTAAATTTGAACATAGGAAGATGAGTCTTCGAAACTTCAGGACTTTGATTTAATTGCCTCATTAAATAGAATTGATTTTTCTTTGAATGTAAAGACTATATATCTTAAATTATATGACCCCTGTTTCTCAAAATCATTTGTAAGGTAGGAAAGTGTTAATCAGAGGACTATGTGACTTCAATATTAATGGTTTTAATGCTGGCAATGGCTTAGATAACAGAAGGCTAGAAAATGTTGAGTGGGCCAAAGAACTGTCATCTTAGAATCTACCTACTGCTTTTTCTTAGAAATAAGAGCATACAATGTTGCTTACAGTATGAAACTTGGTGTGTTATACACACATGCAAATATACATACCTGTATATAGAACTATATACATTTATGTATATATGTATATGTATATATATACATATACATATATGTATATATACATATATCTGTATTGCTATTATCTATTTATGCATACATACATATAGATAATATGTATATATATGTTGTTTTTCCTTATTGATTTTCTTTGCAACAAGAGAAGACTCACTGAGTAGAGGAGAAGATATGTATAAATGATTGATATAAGAACAAAAGACATCCATTCAGCTTTCTTTAAAGATTTTTTATAAAGGAAATCATTGTCATGTACAAAGCTAGATCAGTTTCTGTGGTGAGCTTCTTCCCAAATGCAGCCAGGTGATGGAAGTTCAGATCTTTTATTATCTCCAATATAGCCTGGTTAGCTTAGAGGCCTATCTCTCTGCTTGGTTCCAAGAGCTCTTGCCGCTTGGTCCTTTGCTTTCTGCCTCTGCTTTCTTCAGCCTCCAGAGCCAGCACCACTCTTCATGTCATTCCAGTGAAATCTCGACTTGTAGCTTCTTCACTCTGAAGAACTTCTTCTGCCACCAGCCAGCCAAGTGGAAAATATTCTGCCTTGCCTCGGAGAGAGGGCTTCTGGCGTAACTCTGCTGAAATCTCGACTTGTAGCTTCTTCACTCTGAAGAACTTCCTTGACTGGCCCATTGAAGCTCTATTTATGCTCCCAAAGAGCTTCAAGGGAGGTGTGAACTCATTGATCTCCAATGAGTAAAGGTGTGAACACAAGCTTTGTATTAATTAGTTCTACTTAGTACCTTGTTTCAGATTTTGCCCAAAACATCTTCTTGTAAGATTAGATCAACTCTAATTAGTTAGCAGTTAGTAAGGATTCCAACAAGTTTCATAACTAAGCCAAGTCAAGAAAAGTAATAAACATTTATCATTAAGTATTTCCATTTAAAACACTGGAATACAAAGAAAGGTGAAAGATAATCCTCATTCTCAAGGAGCTCCCATTCTAATGGAAAAAACAACATGCAAAAACATATCTATTTACAGATTATAAGCAGGATAATCTGAGAATAATAGGAAGGAAGACACTAGAAATAGTCTGGTATTCTGATAGGCATGAAGATCATGTGTTCCGTAGAATTCAATAGTTGGTCTTGATCTCAGTGTCTCACCTACAAATAGACATAGGTGAACATAGAGATTCTTACCTCTGTAGGATTTATTTATTATTTAGTCCAACTTAGATATTTTCCATAAGAGGAAAACAAAATCCAGAGATTGACAATAATACAGGTTAGTGGTGGGGCAGGGACTAAAACTCAAGTCTCAAAATTCTCAACTCATTCCTCTTTCCATGACACTATACTATTTCCCTAATTCATAGAATAGAAGGGTTAGAAGAGATCTCTGGGGTCACTCTGTCCAATTTTTATTTGTGCATGAATATCTTCTGCAAAGTCCCTGACATCTGGTCATAAAACCTTTTCTTGAAGTCTTATAGTGATGAAAAACTCATTATCCCCTGAAGTATCTCATTTTGCTTCTGGACAGCTCTATTTATTAGTAAATCATTCTTTATGTTGTGCTAACATTTGCCATTTTACAAATCCTACCTATAATTCTTAATTTTGCTCTCTGGAGCAAAGGAGAACAAATATAACCCCTTTCCACAAGATAACTATTAAAATTCTTTAATACAGTAATAGAATCCAAGAAGAATCTTTCCGGCTTGAAGAATATACTTCTTAACTTTCTGGTTCTGATGCTTCCTAAAGAGGCCTCCCCTCAGTACTATGCAATTCTGCAAGGATTTTGAAGTCATATCTTTCATACTTCTGAAAATTAGTTACTTTTGCTCTGGGCTATTTTAAAGAAATATAATCTTTGTCTATATGGACTTGAATCTGACTTCTGACATTTCCTATCTGTGTGACTTTGAACAAATTAAATTTATTTAACTACCTTGGACTTCAGTTTTCACATCTGTAAAATAAAGGGGTTGGACTAGACGTACTATGAGGTATATTTTAACTCCAGGTCACTCATCTTTTGAGCAATAATTTAGAATTTGCACTTCACTGTAAGAAATAAATTTGGCTTCTAGAATCTCTGTGCCAACTATTCCATATCCCTAAACACTGGTTGAATGAACCAGGAATATTCATCCTAGAAAGTAAAGACTTAGGTAGGGGAGAGGCCTTATGTATCTCCTTATGTTTTGGAAGGGCTGTCATTTGGAAAATAATGATTAGGCTTGATGACCCCATGTTCCTGTCATATATTTTCTTTCCATGCTGGGAGGAGAAAGGGACTAGGAGCTGTAATGCAAGTTGCATGGAAACATCCTTAGTCTTAATATCAAAGGAAAAATAAGTGGCCTAATCATTAGAATCATCAAAGTGGAAGGGATTACATTAACTGGGGTCCTCAAACTTTTAAAATATGGGGCCAGTTCACTGTCCCTCAGACTGTTGGAGGACCGGACTATAGCAAAAACAAAAACTTTGTTTTGTGGGCCTTTAAATAAAGAAACTTCATAGTTGGGTGAGGGGGATAAATATCCTCAGCTGTTGCATCTGGCCCACGGGCCCTAGTTTGAGGACCCCTGCTAAGCAATAGTGTGTTCACTCTGTCTGTGGTCTTCAAGAAAAAGCTTTGGTATCAAGACCAGTACTTTATTCAGATTAACATGATGCCTTTACTACTTTAATCTGCTTTAATTTCTATTATTTTTATGCAATAGTAAATTGGTTGAAATGTTTAGGACTTTCCTGTGTCATGCAGACCTCAATACAGGTTATGACAGTTATTCCACTTTTTCTGAGCAAGAGTTTGACAAGTGCTGATTCAATGCCAGTGTCAACAATTGGGAGGGGAAGACGCCCAAGGCTTCTGGTCCAAACAGAAGCAATTGCTATTTGCACTTACTCTGACCCATCAGAATCCAAACAATGATTAAGTGAGGCTTGGACCTATTTTGGCCAATCAATGAGAGTTAGAATGATTTGGTTTGAAAGTATGCTCCTTAAAAAAGAAATTAAGCCCATAAACTCCAAGATACCTTGCTAGGTTCCAGTAATCAAAATTCATACTCTTTTGGGTATCTACTGGTAAGGGTATGATTCCCTGTATGGACAGAAGGAAAGAATGGAGAGAAGGAAAGGAAAAAGGGAGAAAGGGAGTGAGGGAAGGAGGAAGGAAGGAAGTATAATGTCCAAACTAGCTCCCTGGAGGCCTCAGGATCAGCCAGAGTCAGGATAAGTAAAAGTCCTTGGTCTTTAGGGAGAGAAGCAGGCAAACTGCCAGGAATTTAGCCAAAGATCTCTTCTCCATTCTGGAGTCCAGAATCTCCTTTCTCCTCCTTGTCCTGCTGCCAAGTGAGTCTCTGGCCTCTGTCACCCCATCCTCCAATCCTAGTCTACCCATTATCTTTATACCAAACATTGAGTCAGAACCAAAGGTGAGAAGAGCCATTTATCCAAACATATGCTAATAGAGTCATTGTCTTATAGGGAACAGGTAATTAGCTTTAAGTACTCAATTGTCTAATTCAGGAATACATTTTCAGTTTCAGCTTTTTACAAGGAAGGAAGGAAAGAAGGAACGAAGGAAGAGAGGGAGGGAGAGAGAAAGACAGGGAGAGAGGGAGGGAGAAAGGGAGGAAGGAAGGAAGGAGGGAATAGATGTTTTCTTCTC
The DNA here is from genome assembly GCF_016432865.1 of Antechinus flavipes. Classification (NCBI taxonomy): domain Eukaryota; kingdom Metazoa; phylum Chordata; class Mammalia; order Dasyuromorphia; family Dasyuridae; genus Antechinus; species Antechinus flavipes. The sequence continues at coordinate 133,993,507 of NC_067399.1, read as the reverse complement.
ATTCCCTCTTTATTCAGGATTGTCCAGTTATTACTAATCAAGTATAAAGCACTTATATGTACCAGCTTGCTAGGCATTTACTATATGTGAGTTGCTTAGAGCAGGTCTTAGACACGTTCCACTTACTATTCCTTTTTAGCTGAATTTTATTTTGCAATTCTGAGTATACAGGTATATAAAATAGATATACAAATCAAATATTTGATATAGTGTTACATACTGATAATCAATCATAATTTCATGACTCCCACATTCAGTTAAGTGACCCCATATAAGTTTGCAGCCCAGTTTAAGAAGCTTTGGCTTAGAGGAAAGGATCTCAGGATTCTGTCTTCCAAGGTATCACCTATTACTGGTCGATAGTAGTGGGAACAGGTGTAAGAGATAGTGAGGATGTAGTGTAGTAGTGCCTTAGATGTAAGGAGAAAAGAAGGAGAAAGAATTCAAACTATCAAAAAGTTTTTAGTCTGAGTGACTGGTAATATCATGGATAGAAATAGTAGAGTTAGAAGTAGAAGCAGGTTTTGAGAGATCATAAAATGTAAGCTTGACTTTGAATATATTGAATTTGAAAAGAATCATCAGGAATTAGAGCCATGAACAAAGAGGAATTGAGACATCTAGGTATTAGAATCATGAACCAGGCTTTCTAAAGAGAGGTCATGACTGAAGAAAAATCAGGGAATAATCCTCATGGTGATGTTAAGTTTATTTGACGCCATGGTAGTCAATGAGATTGCAAAGCAGAATATATAGAAAGGATAAAAAACCTATCAAATGTAGGATATAAAGTAACTCATACTTTAAGGTTTGGGGAGAAGATTAGGAACCAGTGTGGGAAGCAATTCGGAAAGAACAATTCTGTAGGCACTTATTATATTCAAGATACTATGCAAAGTGCAGGAAATACGAATAATATGCAAAAAGAGAGTTCCTACCCTTGAGTTGCTTCTATTATATTAGGAAAAAGACAAGTCACCAAAAAAAAAAAAAAAGATTAAAAATTGGGTTGAGGCAGAGAAGGTAAAAGCTTGGGGGCAAAGTGACCAAGTTACATGTATAGATGGGAAGAAAATAAAATATAGCAGTCTGGGGCCCATTACCAAAATGGCTTCCCTAGAAAGAAATTCAAGGGTAAGAAGGCAAAAGACACTAGGGAAAGTCCCAAGGCAAAATGGCAAAATGGTAATATATAAAATGTCAATAGCACAGTTAGGAGGGGATAAGAAAAGGGAGATGGGATAGGTAAAGTGAGATATAATACCTCTGAAGCCATGAGAGAGAAGGGTATTTGTGAAGAGGACATGTTCAGCACTGTCAAAAATTGTAGAGAAGTCAAGGAAGAAAAGTCTGGTTAAAAAGTTTTTTGATTTGTAAATTAGGTCATTGGTAGTTTCAGCAGAGTGGTGGAGCAAAAGACAGATTACATGGGATCAGGGAGAGAGAAGAAATCAAGAAGTAAAGATGCTGAGTGATATTAATTTTCTTTTCCTTAAAGTTAGAGATAAAGAGAGCAATGTAAAGATATTGGTTGGACTAAATCCAAATATATATATATATATATATATATATATATATTATATATATATATATATATATATATATATATATATCCATGATATTACCAGTCACTCAGACTAAAAACTTTTTGATAGTTTGAATTCTTTCTCCTTCTTTTCTCCTTACATCTAAGGCACTACTACACTACATCCTCACTATCTCTTACACCTGTTCCCACTACTATCGACCAGTAATAGGGGATACCTTGGAAGACAGAATCCTGAGATCCTTTCCTCTAAGCCAAAGCTTCTTAAACTGGGCTGCAAACTTATATGGGGTCACTTAACTGAATGTGGGAGTCATGAAATTATGATTATCAGTATGTAACATATTATATATATATATATATATATATATATATATATATATATATATAAGATTTTGTTAATCTGATCTCAGATACTGACTAGTTTACTATACTCTGTTGAGCAAGTCACAACTTGTGTTATTCTTAATTTACTGAAGAAACAAATAGTAAATCACTCTAGTTATCTTTGTCAAAGAAATCCAATGATTGTAGGAATCACAAAGAGTCAGATATAAATATTTGGCTAAACAATAAAAACAATAAAAGTTTATTGTTGTTACGGATTGAGCCATATTGAGCATGTTTGTAGGCAGAGGGGAAAGTGAAAAAGGTAAGAGGATATTGAAGATGAATAGAGAGATGGGATGACTGATGAGATAACTGCCCTAAAATAATACAGAATGAGAAGGGAAAGAATGAGATGAAAGGTACCCATAATGGATTTAGCCTTTGAATAAGGGATGGCTCTTTTTTTGTGATCAGATAAATAGAGGAGAAAATGAAAAATGATACATAGAAGTTTGAGTTTATGGATAAGATGATGAGATCATAGATTTAGAGTTGGATAGCTTCATTATTCTCAATGAGGTTAGAGGCTGAATGATATCACATAAGTGGGGCAACTAAAAGTACAGTTGAGGTTTGAGCAACAAAAAAATTTAAAACTCTAAGCATTTAAGGAGTCTCTTTTTAAACATGCATTAGCCACAGAGGAAGTTAGAGTGAGAATATCCCCATATTATAGAAGAGAAAATTGAGACTTAAAAGAGATGGTAGTGAACTAAGGTTATATGCTATAGCCAAATAGGTGGAAAAAGATTCTTAGTGACTCCAAATCCAGTGTTCTTTTAAATATATTGTTGTCGCTCCAAATATAAACATAAATCTCCCTCCTGGTTTTAAAATTCTGTAATTTAATGAAATAAGAAAAGATGGAATATTTAAAAATTTGTATATAGTTTTTTTTCTTGTTACATTTTCTTGTACATCAAAGATCTTACTCCCTACTTGTAGCTCCCTCTTGCATTTAGGGAAGACATAGATGAGCCACAGAGAAGAGCAAATAAGTGCAGATTCTGAGAGAATATGCCAAATATCATAAAAATAGGGGGTTAAAAGTATATTTGCTTTTAAAATGTGCATGGGCACACACACACACACACACACACCCCACATATAGCCCTAATAAACACAGTGATATTCAGATGCTCTTGGCTTTCCTAAAATCATCAACTAGTAAAAAAAAGAAAAGTCTATTAGAAATATTGCTAGCATCATATATTTAATATCTATGATCTGACGATTTCATAATCTGGGCTCATTTCATTTTCTGAATTCAATTCAATTCAGCAAAAGTTTACAAACTTGTATTATGTGAAAGGCTATGTACTGTGCTGGAATTACACAATTAGGAAACACAGGGATGAAAAGAATATCAAATGTCATCGAATCTAGCACAAACTTTAACTAGATTGCCTCAGCCCAATCCTGGGTTATCTCTAAAGATGCTATTCCAGTTCTGAATCTGGGATCCTCTGATCTCTGCTAGTTTGTTGTCCACTCTTTATCTCTGCTTTTTAAATTCATGGAGAAGAGATATGAAATTTCTTTTACATGATAGACTTTCAAATACTTGAAGATAATGTTCTTCCCCCCTTCCTATCTCTTTTTCATTCTTTTCCCACCCACATCCCCACACATCCCATTGCTTCCTTCAACAAATCCTCATATGGTGTGATATCAAACATCCTTATTGTCTTCAATGATTTTCTCTGGATGGCTTGTGGAAATATCCCTCCTAAAATGTGTGGTCCAAAACTAAATACAATATTCTAGATATGGCCTGACCAAATGAGAGTGCAATGGACTTATTTACTCCTTCCTTTTTGGGTATCATGCTCTCTTAATGATGTCTATGAAAATTGGATTTGTTTAACCATAGAAAATACAAAGAAAAACAAGGTATAGTTCTTGCCCTCATACGTTTACCATCTGCTAAAAGAGATAAGACATGTACAAAATAATGAAAAAGAGAAAATGATAGGCAACATAGCACAATTGAAAAAAATAAACAATGGTCACTTTCTCTGGAATCAAGCTTAGATTCAAAATTTATCTCTGACATTCATTATCTGTGTGATCTTGGGAAAGACACGATCTCCATGGGATTCATTTTCCTCATCTGTATAATTAGGGAGTTGGCAAGCTTGTCCCTAAAGAAGAGACAAAAATAGGAATCTCTTTCCCTTTTTTATTGAAGTGGTAGAGAATGAATGATTAACATTGAATCTACTGTCAGATTCAGCTGATGAGTAAGTTTTGCTGAACTGTTTTTTTTTTCCCTTTTCTGATTTTCATTCTTTACAAGAAGGAATAGCTCTGTGGATAGGGAGAAAATATATATTTGGCAATGAATATGCTGGAAAAATTAAAGAGTTCATTTATTTTTAAATAAAATGGATAGATTAGATAGCCTCCAAAATCAGCTCTAGGTTTATTATGTTATAACCCAAAGTGAAGGAAAGGGGACACAATTCCATGTAGTCCAAAAAAAGAAAGAAACCACATAATCATAGAATCAGGAGAGGCTACTTGATGGAGGAAGAACTGGAGCTACATTCTGCAAGAGTTTACCAGATAGGGCTGAAGAAAGGGAATGTCTATTCTAAATGAAGAGCAACTTGGTATAACTAGGGTAATAAAGTACAGAAAGGGCCCTGCCACCAGACTACCAGACCACCAACCTTGCTTCCAGGCTGCTGCAGGAAAGCAAGTCTTTCAAAGATGCAACTTTATCAGTCAAGACAAGTTAAAACAAGCTCAGTTGTTGAGTGCTAGAGATACAAGTAAGCATGAAGGCAGCCCCAGCCCTCAAGAAGTTAACATTTTAAAAGAAAACACAGAAAATGGTCAGGAGAGATGGATAGATGACAGAGGATTTATCAAAAGCTCACTGTTTGCTATGCACTGTGCTAAGTGCTGGGACACAAATATAAGCAAACAAGGCAGCCCCTACTTTCAAGTGCTTACATTCTAACAGGGAAAGATAACACATAAAAGGGAGCAGAAAATAGTGAAGAAGGAAGATGAGGTACCCCCATAGGGGAAATGTTCCTCATAAGAAAGAAAAGAAATGCAAGTGCTGATGAATGGAGAGAGGAGTTAAGTAACTATGGCCTGGGCACCTCGTGAAATGATGGTCGGGGCCACAGGCTCAATCATCAGAAAAAAAGGACATGAGCAGGTAAACAAGACTAGTTACTGTCTGCCTTGCTCTTATATTCTAAGAATCAATAAGAACTTTATTACCCTAAGAACTTTCCATCTAACTTGAAGCTTAGAGCTTCTTATCTATCTTGTCTTTTCCAGTTGGAACTTGAATTCATTCAGAGAAGGAATTCTGATTTTTCTATTTGTATCACTAGTTTTTGCACATAATACATACTTAATAAATGAATGCTTTTTCTATATTCATTTCTTCAAGGAAAGAAGAGTGGAAAAATATGGCAAAGGACTTCATATAAGATAAATTTAAATTTTATGCAAGGGTTACATGTAATCTAAATATACAATTCCTACCCTCATGAGGTTTAAGGTTTAGTACTTGTTTAAGACAACTAATTTGGATTAAAATAATGTAGAGATATAAACAAATTGCATTAGAAAAAAACTGAAACAAAATTCTGTGGTAAATCAAGGCTGGAAGACTATTATTGCCTTAGGAATAAGAGAAAGCTTCCTCATAAAAGAAGAATTTGACTTAAGCTTTAAAATTTGGCCATGAGTTCATCAAGTAAAAATGGGAGGGGAGGAGTGAAGAACATACCAAGTTTAGGGAAACAGCATAAACAACACTAGGTCAGAAAAATACTGAGTATTTTCAGGAAAAAGAAAGATTAGTTCAGCAGGAACATAGTGGGAATGAAGAAGAATAATGTGAGTTAGGGATAATAAGGTGGAATGGTGTTATATTGTGTGTATGTGTGTCTGTGTGGGTTAGGATGGAGAGGGGTCTTTTTCACAGTGAAAGTAATTTAACTTTATTGAAAATTTTTCAGTAACTTTCCCTTACCTCCTAAGTAGATAAGGCAGGGAATAGAGAAGGATTAGGATCCTATAAGAGGTGACTACAATACTGCAGTTTAAGTAGATGGTAATGAAGTCTCAGTACTAGTGCTGTGGTAAAGTATGTACCCATTTTTCAGCACAGCTTTAAAAGGAAATTTTCAAAATGGCCTTAGCTCTAGATATCTTGAATCTCAAATTCAAAATATCTCAAAGAGAACTCAATCCAATTTCAGCCCTTCTTCCTAATTTCCCTACATGTGTTGAGGGTAATTCCTCAGGTGTGCGATCATCATGTCCTCAACTCTGCCTCCACCCCATATATTCAATGCCAGATCTTGACAATTCTACCCTTCATACTTTCTTTTGCATCCATCATTTTCCACATACACAATCATCATCATTTTTGCAGGTATAACTTTATTAACCTCCTAATTGTTCCTTCTGCTTCCTTTCTCTCCCGTTTTGAATCTATTCTCCACAAGTTGACAAATCATCACCATAAAGCACAGATCTAACTATGCTACTTCCCAGCAGAAGAATCTTTTGTAGTTCCCTGTTGTTTCTAAGATAGAAGACAAATCTCTCACCTTGATATTTAAACCATTGACAGTCTAGTTCTAGCTTTCTTCACTAGATTTATTTTCCCTAATTCCCCTTCACCCACTCTATATTTCTGATAAAACTAGTTTACTTGCTATTCATTGAACTCCATATTCCATCCCTCACTTCAAGGTCTTTATAAAGACTTGCTCATATAATGAGATTACCTGCTCTCCTCTCCCCACTTCTAAGGACTTTGACTTCCTTCATGGTACAAGGATGAGACTTAGCTCCCTTCTGATGCTACTTTCTACCAAATGGCAGAAAGATATTCCTAACACATAGTGTTGGCTCCCTCCTAAAATCACTTTTGACATAATTATACACAAGATGTTGTTATATTTTGCTGTAAGGTCAAATTAATAATTATTTATTACCAAAGTATATACTAGGCACTGAACTAAGTCCTTACTGTACCTATTTTGACCCATGGTCTATTGTAACCTGGGCATTGTAGTAAGCACTGGTCATATAAAGATAAAGAAAAATGAAATAAAAATCACTTCCTGCCCTCAAAGAGCTTAATGGAGGAAACAACTTCTAAACATATCAAACAAGATTTATATAAGGTAAATTTAAAATTTAAGTTAAGCCAGAGAGGACAGGAAATGTAAATAAGAAGGCAGAGCATTCCAGGGATAGTAACAACCAGTGAAAACACTTGAAGTGTCAGGTAATGTAAGTTCTCTTAGACTAAGGACTGTTTTCCTTTTTTTTTTCTTTGTGTCTTTGTCCCTAGCATGGTGTCCTTCATATAGCATACACTTGATAATGAATGGATGAAGCAAACATTGAGAAGAGGGCAAGGGTGTGTGTGGGTGTGGGAGAGATGCCGCAGTGGTAGAATACACAGTAATTGGTTGGTAACTGTTGGTAACTGATTGAATATGAGAAGTGACGGAAAGTTAAAAATCAAAGATAAGCCCAAGGTTTCAAACATCAGGAGGCAGCGTCTTTGATGCTGTCAGATAAAGTCAAAGGAAAAAAATAGCTCAATATTTTCAATCTCTAATCCAAATGCTTCCAATAAGAATGAGATGATTTTGAACATGCATTTAATCCATATTTAAACAAAAGCTTTTCTGACCTCCTTATTCTGATCAATCTCCCAGGGCCACATTCAACCCCATGACCTAACTTGTGTATAGGCTCCAGACAAAAACACATGGCATGAGAGAAGATATCAGTTATTTCTAAGGCTCCCTCCATGATGCATAAATTGCTGTATTTCTAGCCCAAACAAATCACCAAATTACCACTTCACACTCTACCCCATCACCAAAGGGGTTATAAACAGCACTTACTAAGCATCCTTTTAAAAAACACAGAGCAGGTCTCTGCACAGAGTTTCCCCGGGATGAAAATAAAATGATGCTCAGAAGAAAAATAAAGAAGAAAAATAAGAAAGCAACATCACAGAGCAGCTAGGCATCCCATTGGTTTTGTATATGTGTAAATAGCAGAAACGACAATTAATAGGGAAAGGAGGGTGACTTATTACAACTGCATGAGCCCAGCACCCCCAGCAGATTATAACCTTTCATTCCATAGAATCAATCTGATTCGACCCAGACTGACGATTGACTATGTGAAATCACAGTGTGTTGTTCTGGAAAACGCCCCCACACTCTTGTACAGGACAAAGGGGACAATGGCAAAGCAAGGCTCCCAGTACTGCATTGAGATGGAGCAGGGAAGGGAAGAACACAGAGCCCCACAGAGGATGAATGTCTCTCTCCAAGAGTAAAATGCATTTATATAATAATAGCTATTCAGTTTGGGAATGTAAATAACAGGGAGAGTTTAAATTGAATATTTGACAACACTGAAACCTGGAAAGTGTGCCTTGAATTTTTGCTAAAAAAAAATTTTTTTTTAAAGGGGGAGAAGGGTGGGAGCTTTCTTTTGTTGGGAGATAAGAAAACATTTCCACTTGATTCTCTGAACCAAGTAGTGGGGAAACATTTTCTCTCTTCCTCATAGAAAGAAATAATAGATGCATCTCTTAGGCAAAAGATTTTTTTAAAAAGGAAAAAAGGGAAAAAAAACCTAACTCTCCACCCCACCTCAAAAGAAAACAACATGGGGCAATAATGTTTTAGGTGATTACTTGAGCCAATTTTCCTCCAAAATGACAACTTTGGCAAACTGCCCATGACGGCACTAGCTTATCTAAAAGCATAACTGTTCCAGGGGAAATAACAGAGCTGCATTCTGTTCTCTAAGGATGAGGGAGGAAGATGCACATCAGAACTAACCTTCAGTGACTGCCCGTTTGACAGCTGAGCTGTGAGAAGCTTCCTGATTCTTGGACAAAGGAAACAGACCTACTTGAATCTCCTATAGATGAAAAACTAATATTAATGATAAAGAGAGTAGAAATATATTTGTATCTTCCTTCTTTTGACCCTGAAAGGAAGCAACCTGAAGGACTTTGGGGACCCTTCACAATCTGGTTTACTAATCTTATATTACTGTGTTCCCCTTAACATCCTCTCTGTTCCAGCCAAACCATAATAGTCACCATTCCCAAATCTAATCAGGACTTCTGCTATCTCTGTATTTTGTTCATGCTATATGCCATGTCTCAGTGCTCATCCTACATATCTTTCTTTCACTTCACTTCCTTTAAAGTCCAGCTTACATGCCACTGCTACAAAACCTTTCCTGATTTTCCTCCCTTAAGATGCCCCTCCCTTCTAAATATCTCTGACGACTCTGAATTTTTTTGCGCAGTTAATCATATTCTAATTGGTATTATACTCACTGTGTGAAATATTTCTTCAACTCTTTGCCTTCAATTGTAATGGAAACCTTTTGAAAGAAGAAATCCTATTTTGTTTTGGGGGTTGTTGCATTTTTACTTTTATTTTTTGGTCTTTAAAATTTTATTGATCATCATAATATAGCACACCCTCTGAGACTACTTCTCTAGCTTCTACTTAATTGGTACTTTTACTCAGAGTCAGCCTGAGGGTCTGGTTATTTTAGTACTTTTGGTCATGAGTCCCCACTGGTGTGTCTTGAACTGATAATCATGCAGCAGCCTCAATCACCCAGTAGCAAATGGCAATTACTAACAAAGTATAATAAAATCATTTGGCAGAAAACATTCCCCTAAATGAAGACATATTCTTCCCTTACGAGCTCAAGATCCAAAGAGAGAGTTCACATTTATATTAAAAATGGTAGCGAGGTGCAAAAGTAGGAAATACATAGAAAAGAGATAAAATCTTCTGTTTATTAGAAATCCTTTTTTTCTCTTCATAGAGTCCTCATGAGGCAGGCTAGGAAAGTGCTTCTCTAGAGTCCATAATCAGCACTTCTCTCTGTTATGAGCAGGCACAATCTCTGTAGCTATCACAATCCTTGGACAAATGTCCTTCTGCTTCTGTGTCCAAGAATTTCTTCTTTCTTCAGGCACTACAACAACCATTTCTACTGGCTTCAATGGCCTTACTACCTATTCTGGGCACAAGTGAGACTTTTTTGGGGACCTCAGCTCCTTCTCTCATTAACTTAGAGTTGCCTCTGATGAGGGGAGGAAGAAATAGAGATAAGCAATTTTTCCTCATGCAAAATACATCCCCGTTTTTGGCTTAGAGAGGAACTATGGGATTCTAAACTTGTTTGCTCTTTTCTCCATTGATCCATGTGTATGTGTGATTGTCTTAGCTAATCATACATAGTTAGTTGGTATCTGATATGGTATCTGATATGGGATTCAAATGCAGATCTTTGTCTCCAAATCTAGAACTTTCTGCTGCACCAGCTAATAGAGAAGAAAGAATTTTGAATTTTCAGAGGATGTCAAAGGCTATGTTGATTATAACTTCTGCTTACCTAAGCAAAATCATTATTACTATAGAATTATCCACAAAAGGTTATCCATCCTCCAATGGAAAATTGGAGAGCCAGGTAATTTATTTCAAAAAATACAGGATTTGGAGGCCAGAGAATCTGGTTTCAAATTTTGTCCCTGACACTTACCACCTGTGTGACAAATCACTTAACTTGGGCAGATTTGGGTTTCTTTTCCTCTTCAATGAAGAATTTTATAGATGGCAAGTCTCATCAGCTTAATGTGGCAGTCCTGAAGATGGTGATTATGTTGAGCTTTAAGGAAAGTGATGCAGCTTTTGAGCAGCAGCAACCATCCTTATTTTATGCTTGTTCATAACCAAACAGAACCAGATTTGTGACTGTCCTAAACTTAGACCTCATTATGTAATTAGAAGTACCTTTACTAATCATATAATTGGAATGTCACTCTATAATTATGGAAATCTATGGTAATTGTTGGGCAGCTAGGTGGCAAGGTACGTATAATACTGACCTGGACTTCAGAAGACTTATTTTTCTAAATTAAAATTTACCTCAGACAGTAGTCATATGACCCTAGGAAAGTCACTTAATCTTGTTTGCCTCAGTTTCCTCATCTTTCAAGTGAATTGGAGAAGGAAATGGCAAACCACTTTAATATCTTTGTCAAGAAAACTCCAAATGGGGTCTTTGAATCAGACATGACTAAAAATAAATTAAACAACAACATGGTCATTGTGCTACTATAATGTGTGAGTAAGAGGGAAGCAGTCTAAATACTCTTCTGGCAAACCTGCACAAAGTATATGCACAGCAAGCTTTTAGAGACCATGTGAACACTGACCCCTTTCTGATGTTGGGACTAATATCCAGCCAGCAATCAACATTAACTTCATACCACGTATCTCTCTAAGCCTATGTAATTTTTAGAGGGCGGTTTAATTTTAGAAACAATCTATCACCACAGGACAAAGTTATTCCAATTCAAACCTTGTACCTGGAAAGCTTCATGCTTACTTCTGATTACAATATCTACTCTTTCTTCTGCTTTTTGCCCAAAGTTTTGATCAAGTCAGCAGAAAGAAATATCTATTTTTTTTCTCAAGGCACAGTGAACCCTATCCAATAAATCCTTGATTTTCTATGTATCTGTTAGAGCAATTCAATAGATAGTCATACAAAAGACAGTGGAATAGATATGATTAAATCCCATTTTAAGAACGCCAGTAAGATTTCTAGTAAGAAATCAAAATTAGGTAAAAAAGTTAGCCAGTTCCATCCAAGGTTGGCTCAGGATTTTTTTTTAAAGAAATTGATCATATATATCATTCAGGGGAATGGACATAATAAAAACTGGGAACTACCAGCATCTTAATAGTATATGTGGATTAATGGGACTTGGACATCTTCCTCAGCCAAATTAAACTTTAATAAGAATCAGAGGAAAGGGGCACTTTTTTCTGGAGAGATTCTGTCTCCTAAGTATATTCATTTTAATAATATTCATTCTATATCATAGAATAATAAAAGTTTAGAACTGAGAAGGACCTTATAGACAGAAAATGACATGGAAGAAAAAATGTCCAATCTGGACAAGGCCTTAATGTTTAGTCGTTTTCAATCATGTCTGAATCTTTGCAACCACATTTGGGGTTTTCTTGACAGAGTACTGTCATTTCCTTCTCCAGATCATTTTACAGATGGGAAAACTGAGGTAAACAGGGTTAGGTGACTTGCCCACAGTCACACAGCTAATAAGAATCCGAGGCCAAATTTGGACACAGGAAGATGAAGCCACAATCGATGTGACATATGTTATTAGAGATATCTGTTCACTGAAGTTCCTGTTTAAAATGTAAAATTGTTTTGTATGTACATACTGCTTTACTGATTTGATTTTAGTTAAAAATTAGAGGTCAGGAAGATCTGAGTTCAAATCTGGCCTTAGATGCTTACTGCTATATGATCTTGGGAAAATCATTTAATAGCTGTTTGCCTTTCCCCAACTGTAAAAATGATGATAATCATAGCACCTACCTCACAGGATTGTTGTGAGGATCTCTAGTTCATGTGATAGAAATACTAGCTCTTATTATTCTTGTCCACAAAGTTTTTCACTTTATCTAGAGAAAACTCCCATTATTCCTTTCCAACTTGTACCTTCCATTCCCCAGGCACCATAATGCAGGCTGCCCAAAGCTGATTAATGGATTGATTTCAGTCTGAAAGGAGATCTCCAGTGAAATGCCACAGAACTCAGACTACTTTTAAACATTTATTAGCATTTTTATCACTCTTATGAAATTTGAAAATGATAGGAAGATGGAAGAGATGACTAATTAACATCATGAGTGACAGAATGTGGAATATCTAATAAGTAAATTAATTGTGATGAATATATAAATTTCTAAACTTGGATTCACTCAATTTATCCATTAAAATATTCAATAAGACAGAACTTAGCATCTGAGCTCGGTCTCACTAGTTTTTATAAAGCCCAAATGACCCAAGCTATCCTTCCCTAGAGTCTTTTAGAATTGAGGTTTCAAAAACATGCCTGGCACTACTGCATCTATGTCCCAAAAAGATCATAAAAAAGGAAAATAAGCCATGTGTGCAAAAATGTTTGTAGTTCTTCTTTTGGTGGTGGCAAGGAATTGGAAATTGAGGAGATACTCATCAATTGGGTAATGGCTGAACAAGTTGTTGTAAATGAATATAATGCAATACTATTGTTCTATAAGAAATAATGATCAGGCTGATTTCAGAAAAGTCTGGAATAATGCTGAATGAAGTGAATAGAACCAGGAGAACGTTGTACACAGTAACAGCAAAATTATGTGATCAACTGTGATAACCTTAGTTCTTCTCAGCAACACAGTGATTCGAGACAATTCCAATAGACTTGGGTTGGAAAAAAAATCCATATACAGAGAAAGAACTATGGAGACTGAATGCAGATTAAAGCATACAATTTTCACTTTTTTTGTTTTTTCTTTCTTGTGGTTTTTCTATTTTGTTCTGATTTTTTTCACCACATGACTAATAAGGAAATGATAGAATAAAATAGAAAATGATTCTACATCTATAACTTACATCAGTTTGCTTGCTATCTTGAGGAGAGGGAAGTAGAAAAAAAATGGAACTCAAAGTTTTTCAAAAATGAATGTGAAAATTCCCTTTACATGTAATGGGGGGAAAATGCTATGAAGTAAAGGGTAAAGGGAAAAAAAATCATGGTTGGTTCAAGACTGAAATTTGTTTTGCATTATTATGCTATTCATTAAAAGGGTTTTCTTCTTTTTTATTATTTCAATGGAAGTGAGAGTGTGAGAATATAGATTTGTTCATTGAAAATAATTTAACTTTTTAAAAAAGAGATGATAGGATGGAAACCTATCTTTCTAACAGCCAATAGGTAACTCTTATCTATGAGTTTTCATCAAATTTTTTGCAGATTTTTTTGGTTATTCTTTTGTTTTGACTTTAGTATATGCATTTGACTTAGGCAATGTCACCCACAGTTGTTTAGAGTATTAATATAATAAAAAAATTGCTTCTGATTCTTCTGTAGACCAGGTCACAAAGCCATTGAGCTGATCCTTTATATGAAATGTTTTACTATTAAGATTGAGCATCCTAGATAATATTTCAGAAAAATCAGCTTTAAGCTTAATTGAGTTTCCCTGAACTTAACTTTGTTTCCTAGAGATCAGCTGTTTGTTTCTTCCCCTGCTCCTCTGATTGAATAAAGTGCTTTAGAGCTATTGGGCAAATATCAGTTCTGCAGACATACTGAGTAATGTCAATGTGAATTAAAAACACGCCAGCTTTTTTAACATCTTTAGTGAGTTCTTAATTAACCTGACAATAAAGTCAACAATAGAGCTCCCTGTTGTTTTAACTATGAAAGTGAGTTGAGTTCTTCTTCCTCTGGTTCTTTTTTGTTATTGTGGTTGTTATTTACTTAACCAAGAGCTTACATCTAAATCCTTGGTTGTTACTCTAGCCATACCATAAAATGCCCTCAGTGGTCACTCTGGGTTGACTGACCCAACAATGTGGAAGAAGGGTTCAGAGTTCAGTTAAGGAGTTGTAGATAGCTAGGTGGTGAAGTGGTGAGAGTTCCAGACTTGGAGTCAGGAAGACCTTATTTTGAACCTTGCCTCAGAACATACCTGTGTAATCTTGGGCATACTACTTACCCTCTATCTGCCTCCGTTTCCTTACATATAAGATGGAAGCTAAATATCACTTATTTCCCAGAGTTATTGTGAAGATTAAATGAGGTAATAACTTTCATTTATACAGAACTTGAATGTTTGCAAAGCATTTCAGAAATGTTATCTCATTTGATCCTCACAACAATCTTGGAATTGTTATTTTTATTATTGTTACTATAGCGGCTGTTGTTATTTTTATCCTCATTATACAGATGAGGAAACTGAATTTATGTCACTCAATTAAGTTCACACAACTAGTAAATGAGATTGGATTTGAACTCAGAATATTTTTTTTTACTGGATTAATATAGGTAGATGCCTAATATAGGTATATAGTACTTTGTAAATTTTAGAATGTCTTATAAATGCTAGCTATAATTGAGGAGGTTGCAAATTGGAGTCCAGGGTATTAGAAAGTGCTAAGAATGTGGAAAGCAAAAAAAAAATCAAGCCACATGAAGAACTTTTAAAAATGAGAATGTAATAGAAAAAATAGAGGTACCATTACACACATCTCAGATTGGCTAACATGACAGGAAAAATAATGACAAATATTGGAGGGGACAAAGGAAAAGCAGGATACTAATACATTGTTGGTGGAGTTGTGAACTGATCCAACCATTTTAGAGAGCAGTCTGGAACTATGCCCAAAGGGCTATCAAACTGTGATCCAGCAGTGCCTCCAAAGATATCTTAAAGGAGGGAAAGGAACCCTAGAAACTGGAAACTGAGGAGATGCCTATCAATTGGGGAACAGCTGAATAAGTTATAGTACATGAATGTTATGGAGTATTATTGTTCTATAAGAAATGATCAGCAGGATGATTTCAAAGAGATCCAGAGAGACTTACATGAACTATTGCCAAGTGAAATGAGCAGAACCAGCAGATCATTATACACAGCAACAAGATTATATGAAGATCAATTCTAATGGATGTGAATCTTTTCAATAATGAAGTTATTCAAGTCAGTTCCAATGATCTTGTGATAATGAGAGCCATCTACACCCAGAGAGAGAACTGTGGGAAGTAAGTGTGGATCACAACATAGCATTTTCCCTCTTTTTGTTACTTGCTTACATTTTGTTTTCTTTCTAATTTATTTTCCTTTTTGATCTGATTTTTCTTGTGCAGCATGACAATTGTATAAATATGTATACATATCACATTAGATTTCACATATATATTTTAACATGTTTATCATATATTGGATTACTTGCCATCTAGGGGAGAGGATGGGGAAGGAAGGGAAAAAATTGGAACACAAGGTTTTTCAAGAGTCAATATTGAAAAATTATTTATGCATATGTTTTGAAAATAAAAATCTATAATAAAAAAAGAAAAAAAATGAATATGTGTTTATTATGTACCAAGCACTATGCTAGGTTCTGAGAATAATAATAGTCCTTATCTTCAATGAGCTTGCATTCTAATAGGGGAGACCAGGGAGGAATTTTTGATCAGAAAAGTTCCTGACCCGAAGAAATTCCTTGCCCAAATTTGACAACAATCCATTCATAAAAATTGGAAGAGTTGATTTGATTATGGTTCATGGTTTTTGGTGTGGGAATATAAGAAGAAGATAATGGCTGGGGATTGTAAGGGGAAAAAGTGGTTGGTACATAAATACCTATTGATTTTCCAGATAAGGACATTGAGGTTTAGAAAGGTAAGTCACTCACTTTAAAACACAGAAATGTAAATTAGCAGAACTACTTCTAAATCTAATTATCTTTCTTTTATACCACATGAAAAGGATTCAGTGAAAGTAGAGGTAGAGATAAATAGGAAATAGGAAGGGAGAGAATTGAATATGGGGTAGGGAATATGATAAGTGTTAGCTAACATCTCTAGGGCTCCTAGCCCTCAGTGTGGAGTGCTGCCAGGTGCACCCTTCCCCATCCTAGCTATTAGCTAAAATTTCATTGTAGACATCTTGACTATCATTGGTACATTCTTCCCCATTCTAGTGGACGAATTATCTCAGGTATGATAGCCATAGGTCTTTGGGGGTGTGAGGACAGTAGGCCACCAAAGAATAAGGCTTAAATGTGTATTCCTGGGAGGCATATACACCCATTCTAGGCTATTGGCATCTGTGACAGTGCATCAGTATGCCTGTACTAGTTCTGTCTGGAATAGAAGCATGGAATACTAGAGTTAGAATGGACTTGAAAGGTCAGTTTTTTTCTACCTCATAACAGATCAGAAACACCCTCTATAACCTAGGTCACAGCTGTACTGCTAAGGGTTTCAATTTTTTTTTCTCCTAGACATTTGGACCTTTGATTATTGCAAAAGTCTTTTTCTAAGATTTTGCCCTTGAATTGTGTTATTTTTGGAAAGCTACATCCAAACTAGTCATGAAGCAAGCTATTCCTGATGTCATCCCTAATGAGCATTCTTGTATGATATTCAGTGGCCTGGGTATCAGAAATTAAAATAATGCTACTTCTTATAGTTCCATTCAGTGTAAACTTTGAGGCTTTCGTAAAGGCACAATTTCATTAGTGTACCTCCTCATATCATTAAAGAAAATCACAAGTAATCAATGCTATCTCATACTTATAGGACTTTTGTCCAGAATTTCCTCCAAATTTTGTGCAGATAATCTACTGACTCATTTATTGTTACTTCAGTTTTCCTGAGCTCCCAATGTATCACTTGTACTATTCATCTTTTCAATTTGCTTCAAAAGTCATTTACTGTGCATCTTTTATTTGACTATAGTTGGGTGCTTAAACATGGGAGTTCTGAGTTGCAATGGGCTAAGCTTAATAAGAGCCTTACAAAGTCTTGCACCAAAGCAATAATTCCCAAGGAGCAAGCACCCACCAAATTGCTAAAGGAGAGGAGAAATCAAGAACAATAAAAGCTCTTGTCCTATTTAATATTAGAATTGAATCTATTAGTGACCTCTCTACTTTGAGTGTGAGCAAAATAGAGAAAGGAAAGAAGGGAAAAAAAGAAGGAAGGAAAGAAGGAATGAAGGAAGGAAGAAAGAAAGAAAGAAAGAAAGAAAGAAAGAAAGAAAGAAAGAAAGAAAGAAAGAAAGAAAGAAAGAAAGAAAGAAGGAAGGAAGGAAGGAAGGAAGGAAGGAGGAAGGAAGGAAGAAGGAAGGAAGGAAGGAAGAAAGAAAGAAAGAAAGAAAGAAAAAAAGAAAGAAAGAAAGAAAGAAAGAAGAAAGAAAGAAAGAAAGAAAGAAAGAAAGAAAGAAAAGAAAGAAAAGAGAAAAGAAAGGAGGAAAGAAAGAAAGGAGGAAGAGAAGGAGAGAAGGAAGGAAGGAAAAATGACTCAGCCCCCCTCCTCCATTTTTTTTGAGAGAGATGATACTAGAAGATAGGGTGTGATCGAAAGAAAAGACAGTTTCAGATGCTCTTGAAAACATTTTAAATTAAATTAGATTTCTTTATATACATTTCTTTATGAATCATGTCAGAAGAGAAAAATCAGAACAAAAGGGAAAAACCACAGGATAGGGGGGAAAAAAACAGAAAAAAAGAAGTGAAAATATCATGGGTTGACTTACATTCAATTTCCATACTTCTTTTTCTGGATGCAGATGGCATTTTCTATCCAAACTTTATTGGGATTGCCTTGGATCACTTAATCACTGAGAAAAACTAAGTCTTTAATAGTTGATCATAGCATATTCTTGCTGTTATTATACACAATGTATTCCTGGTTTTGCTTGTTTTGCTCAGCATCAGTTCATGTAACTCTTTTCAGGTCTTTCTAAAATCAGCTTGTTCATGGTTTTTTATAGAATAATAATATTCCATTATTTTCATGTACCACATTCATTCAGCCATTCCTCAATTGATGGGCATCATACTGCATATTTTTGTATATGTGGGTCCTTTTCCCACCTTTATGATTTCCTTGGAATACAGACCCAGTAATGGTACTGCTGGGTCAAAGGATATACACAGTTTTATAGCCCTTTGGGCATAATTCCAAATTGCTCTCCAGAATGTTATATCATACTCTTGGAAAATTAAGGGAACAGGAAAATGACTTTAGTTGACAGAGATCAGGAAAAGGTACTTGAAGAGTTGGTACCTGAGCTAAAATTTGAAGGAAAGTATAAAGAAAAATGAAGATGAGAGAAAAATTCTAGGTATGGGGAACAGCCTTTATCATCAAAGCATGAAGGAGTAATACAATATGCTGATATTGGGAGAACAGTTGGAGTGTAATTTGATTGAGTGTAAAAGAGGTGAAGAGCAGAATGGGTAATTAACCAGAAAGTTAGGTAGAAGCCTGACAGAAGGAACTTAAATGTCTGGCTGAAGTGTTTACACTGAGTGTATATATATCCTATATTTTATCCTAGAGGCAATACAGAGCCTCAGAAGGTTTTTGAGCAAGGAAACAACATGGCCAAACCTGTATTCTAGAAAGATTATCTTGTCAGTTGAATGAAGGATGGGCCAGACAAATAAAAAACTGTTTTCGTACATGCTCATTATGTGACTGACCCATCTCCTATTCTGGTCATTACATTCTCAATAAAGACTTTCACACTGTTTTTTGCACTCAAATTTTCATTGGTAACCTGCTATGACCTATTTATGTTCACTAGGTGTTGGTCCATCACCCTCTGAGTTTTGTGTCATTTTAATTCTGTGGAGAACATTTTGTGGTATCAGAAAGGAACCAGCTTCTCTGAAAAATAACAGAGCTAAGGACATGCTGTTCCAGGGTTATGATAAAAAAGCAGCTTTCTCATTAAAAGGCAAATCCTTCATCTCAGAGGTTGAATAGGATGGCACTTGAAAAAGAATTCCAATTGGTTAAATTTAGGGGGTTATATATGGAAGGAGTAAAAAACACAAGCCAGATACAGAATATCTGCTGGCTTTTGCCTCTGATGTATTTCATTAGATATTAAATTGGGTATGTTTTCATTTATTCTCTATTTTTGCCTCATGAAATAAAGTCCTTTGGAGACAGGCAACCAAATTTTGATGAACTCAGTAATGGCTGTTACCACCCTCTTACTCTACTCACTTATGTCCTTGTGTACCATTGCCAAATGGCCTTCTCCTTCAGATACACTACTTGGGGATGAATATGCAAAAGCAACTGAATTGCTATTTTTTTTAACCTATCAGACTGGACTGTTTCCCCTTCTCACTGCAGTTCTTCCCTTTCCTGGCACTGCAGTTCTTTGCAAATCAGAGAGGGAGAAAAGGGAATTCTTTTGCTACCAGTTTTCTGTGTTTAAAAGTTAAAAGAATTCTAATCAGAGTTGAGAGAAATATTTTAAATTTCCTTTCCACGAGTCTTAAAGTTCTGTTTAATCCCAAATTGGCCCTGCTCAAGCCTAGAATTAACCAACATTCTTATTAGAAAAGATGATAGTTTATTTTCCCCATTCTTGTCCCCTTTGACACATGTGATTCTGTTGACTATCACTTTTTCTTGAAATCTAACTTTTTGTACCTATGAAATGGCATTATTTTTTCTACTTATTTAATGTTTTCTTTGAAGACTTCTCTTCTTTCACTATAAATTTATATTATCTAATCTCAACTGTCCTCTCTGCAGGAAAGCAATCATTCCAATTTTTCCTAAACCATTATCCAAAATTACTTTGCCAAACTTTCACATCTCTATTCAAGTACAATCTCTCTTCTAAGGATTCGATTTCATACTTCACCAGAAAAATTAAGGCCATTAGATGATTTTACCCCTCTACTTCTCATCTTGATTTCTCACCACTCAGACATACTCCCCAACTAGCTTCTCTTTCACTCTGGTCTCAGATGAAGAGATAAACCTTCTCTTCATATGACCATATAGCCCCATTTCTTCATGTCTTTATCCAGTATATCCCCCCTTATTATTCCCCCCCTTTTTTAAGTCAAATCAAGTCAATAAAAATTTTTTAAACACAATAGCAGATATTGTGACATTAGAGATACAAATAGAAGCAAAAATAAACATAATTGTTGTCCTCAAGAAGCTTATATTCTAATAGAAGAAGACAAACCACATGAGGGAGCTGAAAAGTGTGGGAAGCTTCAGGGAGTGGAGAGAGATCCCCATTAAAAGGCAAGGTGGCATTGTCATAAAATCCAGAGAATGAAGGATGGCTGATTTGGATCCTTTCTCAAAATGAAGATTCTAAACCAGCAGGATGATTTCAGCAAGGCTTGGAAAGACAAAGATGAATTGATGCTAAGTGAAGTGAATATAACCAAGAAAATATCGTACATAGCAAGATTATGTGATGATCAATTCTGATGGATGTAGCTCTTTTCAACAACGAGGTGATTCAGGCTAATTCTAAAAGACTTTTGATGGAGAAAACCATCTCTAACCAGAAAGAAGGCTATGGAAACTGAATATGGATCACAACATAGTATTCTCACCTTCTTTGCTATTGTTTGTTTTATTTTCTTTCTCATTTCTTCCATTTTTGATCTGATTTTTCTTGTGTAGCATGATAAATGCAGAAATATTTATAGAAAAATTGCACATATTTTACACATATTGGATTATTTGCATCTAGAGGAGGAATGTGGTGGAAAACAAGGAAGAAAAATTTGGAACACAAGATTTTGCAAAGGTGAATATTGAAAACTATCCGTGCATATATTTTGAGAATAAAAGGCTTAAAAAAAAAACAGAAGGAGGTAAGCAAGAAGTACTTACAAAGACATGAAGTTACCTAATGTAGTTAATAATTAATAGAATTAGAAATCAATCCTAATTTAATCTCTTTCCACTAACCAATTGTCAATCAATTGCTAGTTCTTCAAGGCTTAAAATGAAGATCTGAACTCCCCAACTTTCAAGGAGAGTTTCTATTTTGTTTTCAGACTGTATTTATCAAGACAAAAACTGACTTTCTTTTTAAAAAATTTCCACAAAGGTTGAATTAAAAAAAGTTTTCTGCATGTTTTATTTAATTAGAAAAATTCAATTCATGATGAACTCTTGAGTACAGATTAAAACATATTTTTATCTTTTTTAAATAGTAAAAGTACCAATGGGAAAAGAGGACCACACGAAGGAGGGTGAAGGCAATTGAAAGCAAAATCTGGAGAATGAAACAAGCCATTCCAAGCAAAAGGGAAGTTCTAAACTGACCAATGGGAGGAAGTGGATACAGCAAGGAAGACTTTTATCTTCAGTGTCAACCCAAGTCATTTAACTTCACTGTCTTTTTAACCACTAGTTCCTTCCCCATTACCTACATGTATGCCTATTTCTTCTTTATCGTTAAAACAATCTTCAAATGATTTCTCATTCTTCCTCTTCCCATCTAAACACCAACAATAAAAAGAATCTTTAATTGGTACTTCCTCATCTTCTCTCTTCACTGTAATTAAGCTATTGTCCTTATCATTCAATTTAAGTTGTTTTGTCCAATGTTACTAGTTTTTTTTTTTTAATGCTAACTTTATTGGAATTTTTTTTCCTTAGTTCTCATCTTTCTCGATCTCTTGGTAGCTTTATCATTGCCAATCATCTTCTCATTCTGAATAGCCTATCTTTTTTAGCTTTTCAGGGCTTTATTCTCTCTTAGTTCTCCTTCAATCTAGCCAAATAGATATCTTAACATGTGTTAGCTAAGGTGGTAGTGGAATAGTAACCATCACAGCCACAGATATTTGGGGAGCAAACTATGATTTGAAGTTAATTCCACCCCACCAAACTTCAAATGATTAATAGCGTTAGGGTCACATAGAACAACATCTTCATTTTATAGAAGATGAAACTGAAGTCAATCAGTAATTTTAAGGATGAGGACTAAGTCCTATCCTTCTTTGCACCTTCTATAGCACCTTCTATTAAAGTGGCTTATACACATTAGTTGTTCAATAAAGTTATTGAATGAATGTTTGCTCTCTTCTCTCTCTCATATTCGTTGGTTATAAAAAATAGCTAATAAATATACCCATTCTATAGTGCTTTAAAATTTCCTGGAAACAATCCTGTGAGATAGTTTAGAACAAATACTATTATTTCAATTTTATAGATAAAGAAGACAGAATGGAGCAACCAAGGAGTAGAGTTGGAGTCCCATGTTCAAATTCTATCTTGGACATTAATTGGTGATGGGATAGATTGAGTTACTTAATATCTTAAAAAATTTTTAATGTTTTATTTAAAACAAATAAAATAGGAAATACTAGGAAAAAGAAAAACAGAAAAAAAATATTGTCATGTATACAACAGAACAAGAGGATTCAAAATATATAACAACAAATTTCCATTTCAAGAACGCCTATATAGTAATAGAATATATATTGTATTCAGACTGTCCATCTTTGTTTCTTTGTTGGTTTTCTTTTGTTCTCTGCTGAGCACTTTTTGCTTCATTCTTTTTTCTCCCTTTCTCCTCCCCCAGCCTCTACAGCTCTCCAAAGAAGGCTACAATTAGGCACAGATATATTTATGTACATACACACATGCACATGTATATACACACATACAAATATATATATACATGTACACAATATGCATTATCTCCTGTTTTCTATCCCTACTTTGCTTGTACCCACTAACGTTCCTTCCTATTACTTAACTTCTAACTGACCAAGAACCCCTCCCATATATCCTCTTCCCTCTATCCTTTCTCTCTTAATTTCTTTCCCATTAATCTACACACCTTATCTCATTACTATTAATCTATACACATTGTATATCTTGCCTATGCTGTTCTTTCTATCTTTTATGTCCTTAAACTTTTTGGAAAGAAAAGTATACTCTTCTAGCCATGTATATGTATTCTTCTCTCTTCAACCCATTTCTGATATGAGAAGGATTAACTACTAGCTTCTCCCCTCTCCCCCATTTAACTGTTTTGTGTCAGTTCTTGCTCTTTCATTTCACTTATATAGCATAATTATGGTTCTTTTCCTATATGGCTTTGCTTTTTAGAATCACATCACACTCACCTCTGCCCTAATCTTTCTTTTGGAATATCCAATTACTAATGACAATTTTAGACATATAGCTTACATTTCCATGTATAAAACAGTTTGTCATTTTTGAGTTCCTTGAAATTAGCCTTTGATATTGGTTCTTTTATGCCAAATTTTTTATTGAGTCCAGATTTGTTTGCCACAAAATGCTGAAAATCTAACAGTTCATTGAATATCTATTTTTCATTCCATATTAAGCTTAATTTTGCTGGATATAATATTTTTGACCACAAAACTATTTTTTCTTGCTGATATGTAGTATTCCAGAAGCTTGTGGTCTTTTATTGTAGTTGCTGATAGGTTTTGTGTGATACTAATTGTAGCTCCAGTGTATTTGAATCATTTATTGTTGTTGTTGTTGCTTGTAAATGTTTCTCTTTGATTTGGGGGTTTCAAAATTTAAGAATGATGTAGGATCTCCTTCAAGTGCTATTGGTGGACTTATTTCTACTTTCCTCTCTTGTTCTATCACTTCAGGACAATTTTCTTTGATTATTTCTTGTATTATTATATCAAGGTTCTTTTTTGGTCATATCTTTCAGGTAGTTCAATTATTCTTTTGTTTTATCTTCTTGATCTTATGACCAGATTTTTTTGTGTGTGTTTTTTATGAGATGCCTCATATTCTCTTCTACTTTTTCATTCTTTATATTTTATTTTATTTTCCCTTGATCTCTTATAACTCCACTGGCTTTCCCTTGCCCAATTGTAAGTTTTAGGGTCCTTTTCTTTCTTAAGACTCTGGTTCTCCTTTTCTAGTTAGTTGACTTTCTTTTCAAAATTTTCTTGTTTTTCTTGGATTGTTCTTGTTTTTTAGTTTTTCTTCAGTTTCATTTGACTTTTAACATCTTTTTTGAGTTCTTCTATGATTCTTTTTGGACAAGCAACAATTTAACATTATTCTTTGGAGTAGGAGAAACTTTTTTTAAAAAAAAAATTTCAGTATCCTCCTCTGAAAATGAATCTTTCCTAAATGAGTCTTTCCTATATCTATAGTAACTTTCTATAATTGAGTTCTTTCTCCTTTGCCCACTCATTTTTTTAAAAAATAAGATCTTATTAGTATAATCACTGCTAGTCCTGGAATAGAGAGGATTATACTTTTGGTTTCGGGTCTTCCTTTAGTTATCCCCGCTGGCCTAATCCCCAAACCTAGAACTCTATCCTCCTGTAAGTACCTGCAGCCTGCAGCTTTTCTGCTGGACAACAGCACTCACCAGACATGTACTGAGGCCCTCTTGTCCAAAGCCATGTCTTGGAAGCACAGCTGGGCCCTGGTGTTCCCTCATCAGAAATTCCCTCACTCTTCCCAGATTGGGGCTCCAGAGTACTCACACTGTCCAGGAAATGAAAATTCAAACTTCAAACTGAGATTACCTACAAACCTAATTAGCCCCAGGGCCTTTCACTGTCTATTTCAGCAGTCTGGAGGTATTTACTTTTCACAAGAGCTAAATCTGCATCCAGGTGTTTTTTTTCTGATCTCTTCTGGTTGTCCTAGGAGGACTACTGTTCTGCCTTTTGTCATTCACTGGTTTTCATTGGACTTGAACCACAATTTTGTTTTGTTAGGAGAAGGGATTTAAAGAAATCTCTGGAATTTTCTGACCTACTACACCATCTTTCCAGAACCTTCTCTCTCTTAACATCTTTGATCTTCAGGCAACTCTTGAAATTTACATATTAGGTTATCATCTGTGATGGTGGAGTGATCTCCCATACCATCCTCTCACAGATTGTTGATATTAAAATGAAGGCATTTAAGTACAGAGATGAGTTGTCTTCCCCAAGGTCTCACAATAAGTAAGGGGCAGAGTTGGGATAATTCCAGACTCTTGCCTCCCAGTCCAGGAGTCTTTGTACTCCCCATGCTTCTTTTTTTTAGTTATTCAACAAACATTTATTAATTTTCAAAATATTTTTTTAATTTTTATTTTTAGTTCCAAATTTTTCCCCTTTCATTAATCCTTTTGCTGCCTATTGAGAAATCAAGAAATATGATGGTCATTACATATGAAGTCATGCAAGGCATATTTCCACAATATCCATATTGCAAAAAAGGGCAAAAAAAAGTAAAGATGTCAAATTATGCTTTATTTTGAATTCAGAATTCATAAGTTCTATCTACAGAAGTAGATAACAATTTTCATCATGAGCCTTTAGAATTGACTTGGATAATTGTGTTGATTAGAGTACCTAAGTCTTTTATAATTGATTGTTGTTCAAATATGTCTGTTACTGTGTATATTGTTTCCCTGGTCCCACTGATTTCACTTTGCATCAATTCATGTAAGTCTTGCTTTTCAGAAACCATCCCCTTTGGCATTTCTTATAACAAATAGTATTCCATCAAGATCATATACCATAATTTGTTCAGCAAATTCCAAATTGATGGGCATTTCCTTAATTTCCTATTCTTTGCCACCACAAAAAGAGCTGCTATAAATATTTTTGTGCTTATGAATCTTTTCCCCTTTTTTTCTCATCTCTTTAGACTATAGACCTTGTAATAGTTTCGCTGTTTCAAAGGGTAGGCAATTTTATAGGTCTTTGGGCATAATTGCAAATTGTTCTCCAGAATAGTCAGACTATTCACAGCTTCAACAATAGTACATCAATGTACCTGTTTTTCCTTATTTCCTTTAGTATTTATCATTTTTCTTTTCTGGCATATTTTCAATCTGTTGGATATGAGTTGGTACCCTAAGCGTTGTTTTAATTTTCATTTCTCTAATTATTACTGACTTAGAACATTTTTTTCCTTCTGTTTACTGATAGCTTTGATCTCTTCTTCTGAAAGCTGCCTGTTCATATTCTTTGATCATTTGTCAGTTGGAGAATGGCTCTTATTTTTAACTAATTTGACTTGGTTACCTATGCATTTGAGAAATAAAACCTTTATCAGAGAAACTTGCTATCAATTTCCTCTTCTTCTTCTAGTTTCCTCATTTCTCTCTAATTTTGACTTAATTAATTTTGTTTTTTCAAAGCCCTACTAATTTAATTTATTCAAAATTATACATTTTATCTATTATGATCTTCTCTATCTCTTGTTTGGTCATGAACTCTTACCCTATCCATAGATTTGTCATGTAATTTTTTCTGTATTCCCCAAAATTACCTTTGCTATCACTCTTTACATATAAATAATGTATCCATTTAGAGCTTTTTTTGTCATTCAGTATGAGATATTAGTTAATGCATATTTTCTGCCAAGCCATTTTTCATTTTCCCAATTAGCAAGTTTTTCCCCTAATAGCTGGGATCTTTGGGTTTGTCAAACATTAGATTACTATGCTCATTTGCTTCTGTATAATATGTACCTACAGTAGAATTAATTGCTACTGTATAATGTATCAAATAATATTTTTTTGATAATTGCCACTTTGTAGTAACTTTGAGATCTGATACTGCTAGGTGGCCTTCTTTCCTCTTGATTTTCGTCATTTTCTTGACTTTTTCTTCCTGCAGATTAATTTTGTTATTAATTTTTCTAGGTCTATAAAGTAATTCTGTGATAGTTTGATTGAAATGGCAATGAATAATTAAATTAAAGTAGTATTTATTTTATGTTGGCTCAGCTTATTCATGAATAATTAATAATTCTTCAGATATTTTTATCTACCTTTATTTGTGTGAAGTGTTTTGTAATTGTGTTCATGTGATTCCTGTATGTGTGTTGCCAGATTGACTTCCAAATGATTTTTACTATCTGAAGTTACTTTCAGCAGAATTTCTGTTTCAATCTCTTTTTGCTGAGTAGTCTTGTCAAAATATAAAAATGATAATTATTTATGTGGTTTTATTTTATATTCTACATTTTTGCTAAAACTGTTCATTGTTTCAACTAGTTTTTTGTTGATTCTCTAAGGTTTTTTAACTATTGCATTATATTTGCAAAGAGAGAGATATTTTTGTTTTCTCATTGCCTATTTTTCCTTCATTTTTTTCCTTATCTTCTAGCTATAGCTAGCATTTCCAACAAAATAGTTGTGATAATGGATAACCTTGCTTCACCTCTGGTCTTATTGGAGAAATTTCTGGCTTAATTACAGATAGTTCTTGCTCTTGCTTTTCGATGGATACTGCTTACCTTTTTAAGAATGGCTCCATTTATTCTGTGCTTACTAGTATTTTTAAGAGAAATGTGATTGTAGTTAATCAAAAGCTTTTTTTCTGCATCTATGATCACTTTTGTTTTTGTTATTGATATGCTTATAGTCTTCAGAATATGGAACCAGTCCTGCATTTTTGGTATATTTGAACATATGGTGGAGGTTAGAACTTTGCCTGAGTTCTTTCTAGCTTCCCACAGAATCAATACTAGATCAGGCCTCTGAATGGATTTTGCAGTGACAGAATTCACAAATATTTGGAGAGTAACACATTTCTAGCAGAAGATATCTTGGAAGGACTTCAGAAAAGTTCTGTTCCAATTAGACAGTGGGTGATGTGGTCCCACTGCAAGTGCAGTACAGAGAGGCCCTAAGAGAGAGAGAAAGAGAGAGAGAGAGAGAGAGAGAGAGAGAGAGAGAGAGAGAGAGAGAGAGAGAAATCCCAGGCAGGGAATTTAGTGAGAGGCTCTTAGCTAAAATACAGCAGTGTTGGCTACCTTGTCCTGGGACAGAAGCCAGTGGATCAGCAGACCAGTTGTGATACCTCCAACACAACTAAAGAAGGCAAATAATGAACTCCTGAACTCCAGCATAAAAAGCAGGACTTGGCCATACCTACCCAACATGGGAAGAAACTTGGCAACACCAGCTACAGGGCAGCATAAAAACCTTTGTCACTCTGTAAAGGAAGCTCAGAACAATTTCCCCTTTGCCCTAGCAGCAGATCTCAACCTTTAAAAATGAGCCAAAAAAAAAAAAAAGCTGTGATCAGAGATAGCTATTATGAAGACAGAGAAGAAGAGACCTCAAACCCCAAGAACACTAAAAGCAAAATGCCTCCAGATGAAGCCTCAAAGGGTGATATGAGTTGGTCTTCAACTCAAAAGGCCTTCTTAGAAGAATTCAAAAATGATCTTAAAAGAGAATTAGAAGAAAAAAAGGGAAAAGGAATGAAAGATTTGCAGGAGCATTTGGAAAAGAAAACATAGAAATTGTCTGAAGAAAAAACTCTTTAAAAATAGATTTGGTGAGATGGAAAAAGAAAACAATTCCTTGAAAAACAGAATCAGTGAAATGGAAAAAGACAATAAATATCTAAAAAAATAGAATTGGCAAAATGGAAAAAAAATCCAATGAACAAAACAACTCATTTAAAAGTTAATTGGCCAGATGCAAAAGAAGGTTTTAAAAAGATAACTGAAGAAAACAGTTCACTAAAATGTGATTCAGATCATGTTTTTAACTTTCTTTTAGTCCAAGTAGGACCATGTGTTATGAGGAATGTTTGCAGTAATTGTGTATGTTTCGCTAAGGGGAAGGAAAGCATGTAAGAAGATCATGATCTCTATCTATATTCAAATATTTGAAAGGATAGTGTGGTCTGTAGAAGAGCAATGAGATTGTTCTACTTGGACCCAGAAGACTTAGAACTATGACAAATTGATTTTAGTTGCAAGAGGATAGGTTTTCACTCAATATGTTGCAGAAATTCTCTGAATTAGTTGTCTGAAAATGGAATGAGTCCCCAAAGAGGAAATGAATTTTTGTAACTACAGGTCTTCCCACAGAACCTAGATGAAAATTTGTCAGAAAATGTTAGTCAAAGAAGAGGGATATATTAACATTTACAGAGTTTTTATTTCTTAAACTCTACACCCATATTGTATGCCATTTCCTATCAAGTCTACTGCAAATCTACCCCAAATATGTTGGTGGTCAGTACCTTAAGGATAATCACTAAAGTTCCTGAAATCTGACTCCACCAATTAAAGCTATCAGTTGCTCCAGAGACAGAGAAAAAGAGCTGATGCCATTTATCAGGCAGATAGAAAATAAGAGAAATTCTTGCTTCAACAATGAGTGTGCAGATCCAGTAGCAATTGAGACTTATCCATCACATGGACTATCAGGGGAAATCCCCTGCTCAGAACAAACATAGAAATCTATCAAAAATGACTCCTGTATAATGAAAACAGAATTCTTAACATCAGTCCTAAGATATAAGGCACACAATTGATTATTCTTGAAAAGCGAATGAAGGTGCATCACCAATTGATATTGGTACTGTGCCTAGCAGGATATGGTATGAGAATAATTAAAAATACAAGTGTAATGTCAGTTGGCCCACTTGGAAAAGAAAAAAGAAGAGAGCATGAAGATGAAGACAGAGGAAAGAGTAGGAAGAATGCACATGGGAGAAAGGGAAGAACAGGAGAAAGACAAACACAGAGAGCAAAACAAAGACAGAAGACAGAGAGAAGGATGGAAAGAGGAAATGAGAGAGAGAGAGAGAGAGGAAGAAAGAGAGAGGAGGGAATGAGGAAGAAAAGGAGGAGAATAACAAGGAGGAGGATGAGAAGGAAGAGAATAATGAAGAGGAGGAAGAGGAATAGAAGAAAATGAAGGAGGAGAAAAAGAGGGGGACGGGGAGGAAGAAGAGGAGAGGGAGGAAGAGGAGGAAGGGGAGGAAGAAAAGAATAAGAAGGGAGGAGTATGAAGATGAAAAAGAGAAGCAGGATGAAGAAGAGGAGCAGGAGGAAGAGGAGGAGGAAGGAGGAAAGAAGGAAGGAAAAGAGAAAAAGAGAGAGCAAAACAGAGCAGGAAAGAAAGAGACACCCTCAATACAGAAACCCCCTAAGGAATTATATATAATGTCACATTGCTTTCCTGCTCATCTAGAAGATGGAAAAGAGGACAAAGTCAAAAATACAAGAAGCATGTATCAAAGGCTTGCCTATTGCTCTTTCAGTCCTTTGCTCAAGTCATTTTCAGTCATTGCTCAAGTCATTTCACATGCTGCTATTGATATTTCTGCTTTCTGGGATCCAGGCTGCATTCTCAGCTCCTTTCTTGAATATGAGACTGTATCTTCTTTTTTACATTCTAAGCTCTACCATTCCTGGAAATCAGTAAAAACGACATTTTTTTTCCAAGGAAGGAGTCCATTTCAAATCAAGTGAATTCTTCCCCATTAATAAACAGAAAAAGATCTCTTCAATCTAGTCAACATAACTGATTTAAATGAAAGGGTTCCTGCCTCCAAATTACCTCCAAATGGTCAGTCCATGACCTTTTGAAGACCATAAATTCTTCAGAGCTGCTACCTAACTGAAACTCAGTGAAAGGAGAAGGGGGGGTCGGGTGGCATATTATCCCATTCTTCTTTCATTCCAAACAGCTAGAAAGCAATTTGCTGTCAGTTGTTAACTACAATATTGCCAAGGATGACTGAGCAAGCAGACTCATAACAAGATATTGTAGAGGGAATTCATCTATCAGGTAGGGGGTTGGACTAAATGACTCTAAGGCTCCATCCAATTCAATTCAACAAAAATTAATTAAATATATACTGTTCAACAAACAATACTGTTTGTTGAACACTAGGCAGATACAAATATAAATTATATATATATATATGCACAAATATATATATATATATATAATATCTATAAAGTGAATTGCAAATCACAAAGCATTCTATAATGCTAGCTATAACAGTATTGTAATTATTATTATAATTTCTGTCAATCTAAGGTTCTTTGATACAATAATTTTTGTTATATCATAGAGTTGTTTTGAATCATGTAAGAGAATAGACTAGGAAGGAGTTTGAAATATTTAAGTGGGACCAAATAAAGAACCAAGTAGTTACTTATGTTAGTTTCCTCGTTTTTTTTTCTGAGTAAAAGTGGACGCTAAATGTCTTCCTCTCTCCAACCTCATTTCCCCATATTTTTACCCTCCTCCTCAGGTTAATATACATTTTTGTGTCCTCATTTCCTTTGCCCCTTCTTTCCATTTTGTCAAAATAGATGGGGAAAGGATTAAAATTTCATCAATCATTGCCATGCACTGGTCAGGAACAGAAGTAAGCATACTGAATGAGCAAATGATTCTAACTTCCCTGGACAGAGCATGGTACTCCAGGGAAATGAGACAGGTGGAGGAAACAACTCAGAGAGTATTGTGACACCCAGAATAATGAACCTAGTTTTCCCTTTGTGGATAAATCAAAGGCAAATTGACTCAACTCACATGTTTCTTAAGTAATCCCATGCTTACTTTTCCCAGGGCCTTTGGATGGAATCATTTCGAGATAGTTTCTTTTCTGATTGGCTTTTAAATTCCATATTTAGAATCCTAAAAGACAAGCATAAAAGTATTTCACTCCAGAAACTTTGGATATGCAATACTAAGGATAAAACACTAAGAGATTAATCAAGAAAATCACAGTCAAATGAGCCCTAGTAGGGGGTATAGTCCAACAGAGTAGCCAGAAACTCTAGAGAGGCAGACAAGGTACTAAATCAAAACCACAATGGATAAACTTGAACAAAATGATAGTGAAATGAAGAGAACTAAGAGAAAGTTATATGCAATAATAGCAATATTGTTTTTAAAAAAAACTTTGAGTAACTCAGTTATTTGATTATTATAAATATCCAAATTAACTACAAAGGACCTAAAAAGGAAGACACTATCTGCATCCAGAAAAATAATTAGTAAGTATAAGTATATATAGAATGATTTTCCCTCTCTCTCTCTCTCTCTCTCTCTCTCTCTCTCTCTCTCTCTCTCTCTCTCTCTCTCTCTCTCTCTCTCTCTCTTCTTTCTCTGTCCCTCTGTCTCTCTCTGTCTTTGTCTCTGTCTCTATGTGTGTGTTTGTGTCTCTGTATCTCTGTCTCTATCTCTGAATTTGTGTGTAGCCATCTCTAGGGCTAGAAGGGGAAGAAGAATAAAAATATCAAAACAAGAAAGTTACATAATAACTTTATTATATATTTCAAAGGAATAGCAAGTTATACACAATAGAGTATAGTTTCGTGTGTAATCATCTTTTTAAAAATTCTACTATGTTATGGAAATGTTTGTTTTTTTAAGGTAAAAATAAAATATATAATTAAAAAAAAACCCACAATGGTACCCTTTCATTGGAATATGGATAAGATACATATTTTATCCCCACTTACAGGAGGAGCAAGGAACCCAAGTAGGTCAATGAATTCTAAAGTGGATATATAAATTATATTTTCTGTAAGAATTTTGAGATAGATTTCTCTCCATTTTTTAAGCTTTAGAATATAATAAAAAGAGTCTCATAGAAATGCAAATTAAGAAAACTCTGAGATACCACTACACACCTGTCAGATTGGCTAAGATGACAGGAAAAAATAATGATGAATGTTGGAGGGGATGCGGGAAAACTGGGACACTGATGCATTGTTGGTAGAGTTGTGAACAAATTCAACCATTCTGGAGAGCAATCTGGAATTATGCCCAAAAGTTATCAAACTGTGCATACCCTTTGAACCAGCAGTGTTACTTCTGGGCTTATATCCCAAGGAAATACTAAAGAAGGGAAAGGGACCTGTATGTACCAAAATATTTGTGGCAGCCCTGTTTGTAGTGGCTAGAAACTGGAAATTGAATGGATGCCCATCAATTGGTGAATGGCTTGGTAAATTGTGGTATATGAATGTTATGGAATATTATTGTTCTGTAAGAAATGACGAGCAGGATGAATACAGAGAGGCTTGGAGAGACTTACATGAACTGATGCTAAGTGAAATGAGCAGAACCAGGAGATCATTATACACTTCAACAACAATACTGTATGAGGATGTATTCTGATGGAAGTGGATTTCTTTGACAAAGAGACTTCTCTCAGTTTCAATTGATAAATGATGGACAGAAGCAGCTACATCCAAAGAAAGAATACTGGGAAATCAATGTGAACTATTTGCATTTTTGTTTTTCTTCCCGGGTTATTTTTACCTTCTGAATCCAATTCTCCCTGTGCAACAAGAGAACTGTTTGGTTCTGCAAACATATATTGTATCTAGGATATACTGCAACATATCTAACATATATAGGACTGCTTGCCATCTAGGGGAGGGGGTGGAGGGAGGGAGGGGAAAAATCGGAACAGAAGTGAGTGCAAGGGATAATATTGTAAAAAAATTATCCTGGCATGGATTCTGTCAATATAAAGCTATAATAAAATAAAATAAAATATAAAAAAAAGAGTCTCATAATGACCCACCATCCATGTAAACTTATATTCTATCTCTGAAACACCAAGAAACATTAATGGGTGAGAGTGGGTTGGTGGTGGTGTCATAGATTGTCCTCTAAGATGTCAACCTCAAAAAACTGATATGCTCCAAACATCCTCATTTCCCTAAATAGCCCAGAAGACAGAAAAACTTCAATAATGTGTATATCTAAATGTTTTTGAAATAATTTTTATTCATTGTTTTTTCATTTAAAAAATCTAACCTTAACAAACATCAACTAAATGAACCAAATACACAATAGAACAGAGAGGATTATATACAAAACTATCACTATGTAGAACTTGTTTTTCCTTTTAAATATATAATCAGTTCAACATATGACTTTCAAAGCTATCTTGATTATCTGTGATTCCTTCTAGCTTTCCTTTTGTTTTTTAAAATGTTTCTTCTTTAAGACAGTTCAGAAAAAGACTTTTTCTTTCTTTTATGGGAACCCTAAATTCTAGTATTCCTCCACTCTCCTGAGAAAAAACAAAACCTTTAATAAAAAATATGCAGTGAAGCATAAATTCCCCAGCAATGAAAATGCATATATCATTCTGCCAAATGTATCCATCACTGTTCTGTCAAGATGTGAGTAACATGCTTCATCAGGGGTCCTCTGAAATCATGTCTGATCCTTTC
The DNA here is from genome assembly GCF_016432865.1 of Antechinus flavipes. Taxonomy (NCBI): domain Eukaryota; kingdom Metazoa; phylum Chordata; class Mammalia; order Dasyuromorphia; family Dasyuridae; genus Antechinus; species Antechinus flavipes. The sequence goes on along the minus strand of NC_067399.1, from coordinate 133,959,170 downwards.
ATTGATCCAAGATCTTAAGTTTTTCAAAATTGTTTATGTTTATAATTTTTTTAAATTTTTCCCTTCCTGATTCTACTCACTTTTCTGTGTCAATTCATATGCATGTTTCCCAAGTCACTTTAAAACTATCCCTTTCATCATTTCTTCTGACTTAACTTGTCAACATTTTTACTTTTTTCCTGTATCACTTCTTAAATTGAAATTTATTGTTTCAGCCAGAGAGGAACTTGTAGCTCTAGAGTTACTTTGGAGCTACTAAACTTCACTATCTGTTGGTGACACCAGTTGCATTCATATCAAAAGTTAATGCGGCATAAAGAAACCTTTCCTCTAAGTTGATTCATGAGGTTAATGTGGTTATTTCCTCTACTAGGGGAGATTGCAAATCATACTCTCTTTCACCTTACACAGTTGTTATGTATGGCAATTAATTTGTGTAGTGGATAGAGTGCGTGGCCTGGAGTCTGGAAGTTGTTGTTCAGTTGTTAAAGCCGTGTCTTATTCTTCATGACCCTATTTGGGCTTTTCTTGGCAGAGATACAAAAGTAGTTTACCATTTCTTTCTCTAGATAATTTTAGAGATGAGAAAGTGAAGCAAATAGGGTTAAGTGACTTGCTGAGGCTCACACAAATAGTAAATGTCTGAGACTAGATTTGAACTCAGGAAGTTAAATCCTCCTAATTCCAGACCTGGTACTCTATTCTCTGTAGAGTCAAGAAGACCTGAATTCAAATCCAGCCTCAGATACTTACGAGCTGTTTGACTCAAGGCAAATCATTTAACCACTGTTTACTTTAGTTGCCTCATTTGTAAAATGGAGATAATAGCACCTACCTTGTAGTGTTGTTCTAAGGATAAACTGAGATAATAATTGTAAAATGCATAGGATAATGCCTTGCACATAATAAGCACTAGTTAAATGTTAGCCATTATTACTATTATCTCAAGAATACTTCTTTAAGTTTTTAAATCTTTTTTATTGTAATAAGTTATTTTTAATACACATTGCTTTATGATTCATGTTGGAAGAGAAAAATCAGAGCAAAAGGGAAAAACCATGGGAGAGATTAAAAAAAAACAGAAAAAAAGAAGTAAATATAGCATGTGTTGATTTAAATTCAATATCCTTAGATCTTTATCTGGGTGTAAATAGCATTTTCTGTCCAAAGTCTATTGGGCTTGCTTTGGATCACTGAACTATTGAAAAGAACCAAGACTTTCATAGTTGATCATCACACATTCTTGCTGTTATTGTGTACAATGTATTGATGGTTCTGCTTGTTTCACTCAGTCTCAATTCATGTAGATCTTTCCAGACTTTTAATCAGCTTGTTCATCATTTTTATAAAACAATATTATTCCATTACTTTCATGTACCACAATTTGTTCAGTCATTTCCTAATTGATGGATATCTAGTCCTTTTCTAATTTTTTATTACCACAAAAAAGCTACTTCAAACATTTTTGCATATGTGATATCATAAATATTTCAAGGAAAAGACATCAATCATATTAAAGACTTTCTTCATTTCTGTTAATATTTGTGAGCACCATTGCAATACACAGGATATGCTTCTATTATTCCTTATTCTTTTATTTTTGTTACATTACTTTTTTTCTTTGGTCATTACTATCTGTCAATATATCTCAAAGGCATGACATCATTGGTAATATATGGCAGGCTACTGACAATAGCTAGGTGGTATAGTGTATGGAGTACTGAGCTTGGAATTAACAAGATTTATCTTCATGATTTCAAATCCACTCTTAGACACTTACAAATTTGTGTGACCCTGGGCAAGTCACTTAATGCTGTTTGCCTTCATTTTCACATCTGTAAAATGAATTGGAGAAGGAAATGATAAATCATTACAGAATTTTTGCCAAGAAAATCCAAAATGGGAGTAGCAAAGAGTCAGACACGACTGAAATATGACTAAACAGTAATGCACAGACAGCAATCATCTATCTTTCCATTGTCCTTTTGGCCACCAACAATGATGATTCTTTAGAGCTCATCATGTCCCAGGGCATGTACATCCATTTAACTTTTCAGTGCCCTGATCAGTTCAGTAAATTGAGGCACCTAAGGACATACAGGAGGTAGAAAGCTGACTCTGGAGATAGTGTGACCTAAGTTCAAATCCAGCCTCCAAAATTCACCAAATGTGTGATACAAGATAACACTTAATCTCTGTGTGCATCAGTTTCTTCTATTATAAAACATGGATAATATAGCACCTGCCTTCCACGTTTATTGTGAAGATCAAATGAATGTTTAATAAAGTGCCTTGCAGGTACTTAAAAAATGCTTACTTCTTTCTTCCTAAATTAAAAATAAGTCAAAGAAAAGGAACTACAATAGTAGGAGTTTCCTCATCAGAAAATTATGAATATGAATGAAATCGTAGATATAGGTCCTATCTAGTAGAAGAATGATAGGAAATTAGTATTAAAACACAATGACCAAGCATGCATAAGGTACTTACCACATGGACATATACTAGAACATATACTAACTAAGGACATATACAATGGAAATAAAATCATCCCAACGTTTTAGAAACATATTCTGTGAGAGGGGTGTATACAATATAGATATGATATTTAAATACAAAGATTTTTTTTTCTGCTGAGGCAATTGGGGTTAAGTGACTTGCCCATGGTTTCACAGCTAGGAAGTATTAAGTGTCTGACGTAGAATTAAAACTCAGGTCCTCCTTACTTCAGGGCTGATGCTCTATCCACTGCGCCACTTCGCTGCCCAATACAAAGAAATTTCAAAGGGGAGAGAATATCAATAACTTGGGGAATCATGATGGGTCTTGTGGCAGAGGAAGTAGTGTCATAGGTTACTCTGAAGAAAGTTGAGTTCTAAAATACAGAATTAAGGAGAAACTGCACTCTATATATGGGCAGCAATTTGTGAAAAAAGTGAAAAGGTGAGATAGGAATTGTGCCATACAGAGAGTAGCCTTTGGGCAGAGAGAATGCATAAAGGAGAAAAATATGAGGTCAGTTGAAAGAAAAGTGGAAGTTAAATTGCTAGACTGGGGATTTTGTACTTATCTTATCCTAGAAACAAAAGGAAACCAATGTAGACTTTTGTAGGAAAGTATAGGTAATGACATAGTAATCTATGTTATAATTGTATAAATGTATGGAGTAAGCATTTTATAGGGAAGAGCATTGACAAGGAAACCAATTAGGAGGCTAATCCAGACATGGTGAGAGATTCTTTTATTATTTGATTTTTGTTTTGGGTAGTGAGCACTTTTAAAATGCATTAATGTTTTTTATTTTACATGTATTACTCCCACTCTTTGAGAGATTTATTTTAATAAAATAACAAGTAAAACTAAAATGATAATGGCTTCAAACAAAGGTACATGCAGCATTTCCCATTTATATCCCTCTATCTTTTATTATTTTAAATTAACCAAATCTTCCTATTATCTTTTACTCCATTAGGAAAAAATTTCATGTCACAAATATACACATGGTCAAGCAAAACAAATTCTATCTTTGACTATATTTACAGAGATAGCTAGCCAGCTCAATGTTCCATTCTGTATCCTAATCTGTCACCACTTGGTCAGAAGGACTGACCTCTATCATCTCTATCATCAGTTCTTTGGTATCCGTGATAATTGTATTGATCCTGGTTCCTAGACCTTTCAAAGTTATTTATCTTTAGTGTTAATTACTGTGATACTGCCCCTTTCTGCTAGTACAGGGCAGCTGGATGGCAGTGGACTCAGAGTGAAGATCTAAGTTCAAATTCAGCCTTACACACTTACTAGCTGCATGATCCTGGACAAGTCATTTAACTTCTCTTTGTCTCAATTCCCCATTTGTAAATTGGGGATAAACTGGAAAAGGAAATGGCAAATCACTACAATTTCTTTGCCAATAAAATACCATGAACAAAATCCATGGAATCATATAGTCAGATATGACCAAATGTCTGCTCATTTCACTGTTTATCCCTTCTACAAATCTTTCCATTTCTTTTTGAAATCATTTTCCCCCTCACACAGCTAGGTGATGTGGTGGGTAGAGCACCAGCCCTGAAGTCCAGAGGACCTGAGTTCAAATCTGACCTCAGACACTTAACACTTTCTGATTGTGTGATACTGGGCAAGTTACTTAACCCCAATTACCTCAGCTAAAAAAAAAAGTATTGTATTTTCTCTCATTTCTTAAATAATAATAACAATATTCCATTACATTTATGTACCAAAACTAATTGTCATTCCTCAACTGATTGGTATACCTTTAATTTCCAGTTTTATTTTTTTCTTTATCACCACAAAAGATGCTATAAATATTTTTATAAATGGTTACACAGCTAGAAAACAGCATTTCCAGGATTCAGTACTAACTCTGCTTGTTCCAAATCCAAAACTGTTTCTCATTATGCCATGTTGCTGTAGGAGTAGCTAGAGGAAGAGAGTACAGAACTCTTAGGAAATATATCATATCAGTTATACTTAATTAAAGAAGCAAACTAAAATATAAGGGAATAGGACAACTTAAGAAAAAAATAACTTGAATTGCATTTATCAAAGCTAACAAAACCCTTTACACACTGAAAAATTAGAGATCCTAAATTAAAGTAGGGAGTGGAGAAAATGGAAGGATTATAGGAAGTTAAAATTATAGAAATTGTCAAATGATTGAATAAGGGAACTGAGTAAATGGGAAAAGCCAAAAATGACTCTAAGATTGAAGCCCTGAGTATCTGCAAGGATGCTTGTGCTAGCAACAGAAATGAGGAAATGTGGAAGAAAGATGATCTTTTTGTGGCAATGGGCAACTTGAGATGTTCATAACCTTTATGCTTTTCACTGATTCTGGTACAAATCTATCTCCTCCTCCTATTCAGTTCTGGACATCAAATTGTCTATTAGTAATACGTGTCCAAGATACATGTATTAATAATTTAAGGGATTACCCTTCCTTTTATTTGTCTTAATTATATGTCTTATATTAAATGGGAAGATAGTAATTGTTTTCTCTTATTCTTACAAAACACAATAGGTTCATTGTATGATGGGAGAAATAATCCTATGATATCTTCCAGTATTTATTAAGAATGTAAAGATTGCTCATCAAGCCAGGGCTGTAGAGGAGGAAGTCAGAAGGAATCAGAGTCATATCTCATAAATTATGTTCCTTTAGCCTCACTAGTTTATCCTGAGAGAAAGAAAGAAATTCCATGAGACCAGGAGACTGATCCAAAGGTCAGATATGACTCTGAGTCTACTCTTCTTCCTAGTTTCATGTGCTTATTTCTTTTCCTTTCTCCCTTTCCTCTTACCTTAGCAACAAAAACCCACCACAATGTTGAAACTGTAGTATAATGTAGTTTAACCAGGGTAGGGAAGATAGTGTAGAAAGTCAAATAAGCACCCAAACACAAACCAAATAGGCCAAACAATGGAGAACCTTAAAAGGGGCTAAAGTTCCAAAAATTTTCATCTGTGACACTAAACTAGGACAGGAGAGGTGGTGACATAGTGCCCAAGATAAGCATGAAGATCAAAATGAGTGACTGCAAGAATGATCTAAATAAAGAAAGAAAGAGTCTTCCTCTCTGGAGCAGATGGTTTGTATGATTATAAAAAGAGGTGAGGTAAAATAATAAGAATAATAAAGAGGTGAGGTAGAATAATAGAATTATAGGAATTTTAGGCATATTACCCAACCCCACTCTGAAGTACGGTCTCACCATTCTATAGCATCCAAATGCTGCTTGAATTGATTCTAGTATTAAAATGTTCACAACTTCCTAAGATAATTAAAGTTGTATTCTGGGACTTACTAGAAGTATGTATTCTAAATTAATTCATCCTTTACCTCCCACCATAGTTCTGTTGATATATTTCAAATGTTATTCTAAGCAACAGCTAGATAGTGACATTAGAGGTAAATGATGTATATATGTAGACATGTATAATAAACTTGATATATATATATACATATGCATATGTATATATATAAAAACATAATTATTATCTCATTTGATCCTTATGATAATCACCACTCCTGAAAAGTAGGTGCTTTTACTATCCCCATTTTATGGATGAGGAAACTGAGGCAAACAGACATTAACTCACTTGCCTGAGTCACACAGTTGAAAAGTGTCTCAAGTCCAATTTGAACTCAATTCTTCTTGACCCAGCACTTTATCCATTGCACTACCTAAGAAGCTAAGAAATTTGTTCAGTCCAATCATCTCATTTTGTAGATAGGGAAACCGAATAACAGAGAGAGGAAGAGACTTGCTAAGAGCTGTACAGCTAATAAGCAACAAATCCAGGATTCAGTACCAGCTCTGCTGGTTACAAATCCAACATTGTTTTTCATTATGCCAGGTTGCTGTAGGAGTAGCTAGAGGAAGTAACTGCAGAGATCTTTAAAAATGTACCATATTTGTCACATTTAATAAAAAATAAAACCTAAACCATAAGGGAGCAGGGCATTTGAAGAAAAAAAAAATAAGTTGAGTTGCATTTATCAAAGTTCACAAAGCCCTTCACAGACTGCAAATTAGCACTTTAGGCCAAAATGAGGATAAACCACAGGGGACCAACTGAATCCACATGTCTGGAAACTGAGAATGCCTAACAGAACTACCCCTCCCCTTTTCTCTCCTTCCCTCCCTCTGCTTGGCTAGCACTATGAGTTTCCAACAAGCAATTTCTTCACATCATCAAAGTCATAGAGTATTTTACACCTTTCAATAACACTCAGAATTTGGCAGACTAGAGCCCTTCTGTTTCCCTGCCAATGTGCAGTATCAACCTCCTTCCTGGTAATACAGCTTAGTTCCTGTTACTGTACCTCCCAACCCATCAGGAAAATGCAGACTGCTGCTAAGAGGGAGGGAAGATGTGTCAATCCCACTTTGTGTTTCTGCATGACCAAATTTCATTCTCATCCTAAAGAGGCAAAGAGGGGCAGTGACACCAGAATTAGAAATCCCTGGGTGGCTACAATAACTAATCACAATTGGGTTACCAATTCTGAGGATTTACAAATGGAAAGACTATTAAAGAGCATCTTATGTAATCTACTCCTTTAAAAGTTAAGGAAGGAGCAGCTAGATGGCTCAGTGGGTAGAGCACTAGCCCTGGAGGTAAGAGTTCAAATCTGCTTTCAGATACTTAACATTTTACTAGCTGTGTGATCCTGGGGAGGTCATTTAACCCCAATTGACTCTTCCTCCCCCTCCCCCAAAAAGTTGACGAGACTGAGGGCCAGAGAAAAAATTTGTCCAAGAGACTTTCCAGACAACCAGAAAAGAGCAGAACTAGATTTCCACCTCAGATCTTCTGGTCCCTAGATCTTTTATTATGTTATCCCACTTGTGAAGTTCAATACAATAAACACATATTGAATGACCATTATGTACAAGACAAGATTACTAGGTAATAGGAGAGATACAAAGCAGAGATATAAAAATGAAACATGGTTCCTGCCCCCAAGGAGTTTGTAATCCAATCAAAAAGTTAGTCACAAAACAAGAAAATCTTGGTGGAAAGTATTTGGGAATTTAATATTGTTTTTCTATAAGTTTTATCTTGTAAATGAAAATAGGTCTCTCCCTCCCCCTTCATGCCAGTGAATAAGACCATTTCACCCAGCTGATTTTGATTTTAAGACCATCTTGGGATTTGCTCAGAATGTATTCTCAGTATGATTATCGTGGGCCAATAGAATTCTTTAAATTAAAAAGAAAAAATCCATCCCTTCTGTTATTTTTTTCTGCCTCAAGTTGATTGCCTTTGCTGATAGAAAAACAAGCAACTTTTTTCTTTTGGAAAGACTGTACCTGGCAATACCTGCAAGTGATTTCAAGGAGAATAAATGATGATGCAGGCAGGCATAGTCCAAAGAGAAAGTGTTACATTAGGTTCAGTTTGTCTTTGCCTTTCTCCTCTTCTCCTGGTATCCTTAATCTTTCCCCTTCCTATCTCCACAGATTACATGATTTTTCTAATGTCGTTTTCATGCTGGTAAGATCTTTCCTTTCCCTCATTCTTACCCTATAAAAACCTATTTGTCTTATGTCCTCTAAGAGATTTTCTAGGTGAATGAAAGAAAAAAAAATTTAAGCACTTTTCATATATTAGGAGGCTAGACCATAATTTGCCAAATAATTATTAAGGGTTAAGCCTAATAACATTTTAAAGTCTTACTCCCTAGAATAATATATTTGCCTTTTCTCTATGATTTCTTCCAGCTACAATGCACTGAGTCAAAAATGAAGGAAGGGTAAGGAATCCTTTTTTGTAATTTTTCATTAGCAATAAAATGACTAAATATAGTAGTTCAACTTTCCTTCCTACAGATATATTCTTTTCTCAATTCATGTACATATAGGGGAAAGAAAGAATGTATTTTCAATATAAGCCTCAATTACATGTCACCCTACTTCCAAAAATACCCCTCATCTCAATCTTCTAATTTTCTCATATCTGTTGAGGACACTGATGTGTCCTCCCTCTTATCTGGCTTAAAAGCATTAGAATCATCTTTGATTTTTCCTTGTTCCTTAGTTGTCCTTACCTCCAGGTTATCTCTTGAGTCTCCCTTTTTCTTCATTCAAAAAATGTTATCACCATAGTTCAGTTCTTCCCTTCCTGTAACCTGAATTATTAATATATCTTTCTAACTGCTCTCCTCATCTCTACTCTTTTCCCTCCCCAATGTATTCTTCATACAAATACTAAAATATTTTTATGTAAACCTAATTTTCCTGATGATATAGGTATAAAACTTATCCCAATTCACTTCCCAGTTTAACAACCTTCAGGAATTTCCATATAAAATAAAATACACTTCTTGGCTTGTCATTTAGGTCTTCTACAATTGACCTTTAATCTGCCCTTCAAATCTTAGTTCATATTCTTTTAATTTATTCTATATTTTAGGAAAATTGGAATGGAAGCTGATCCTCAAACTACTCCATGACTCTATTCCATCATTAGGATCATGTAGTTCTTCCACCCTGCCTACATTAGAACCCCTTCTCATAAAAATTACTTTCAGAATACCTGCCTTCTTTATTGCTCAGTTTAAATACTTATCATGTCTTATGCAAAGTTTTCCCTGATTCTCCACAATTTTTTGTATGATCTCCTTCCTTGAAATCCTTTGCATTTATTTAGAAACTTTATGCATCTCTGATCTTTGCATCTAGTAGAATATAAATTTCTTGAAGATAGAGATTATTCAATTGTATATCCTCAGTTGCTGGTATAGTATCTTGCATATGGAGAAGGCATTTAGGGTTTCTTGTATTGCTTATTGCTTGCCATCCCTCTATATCTCCATCTATTGGCATTCCTCTCACACTTGAAGTTCTAATTCAAGTGCTACTCTCTCTTTCCTTGATTGCTAACACTGTACTCCCCAGCTCAAATCTCTCTCTCCTTCCTCAAAATTGCTCATAGAATTTTGATTGGTTCTTTCCTATATCCTTATTCCATTTGAACTTTAATCATATATATTGGTGCCTATGTCTTCCTTCTCCTTCATTCCACTTCCATATGTCCTTGAGGGTAATAGTGTCACTTTTCATCTTGTATTCCCAGTATCTAGGACAGTGCTCTGCTTATGCATGGGAGCTGATTAATAAATATTGGTTGTATTTAATTAAATCTGTTATACTACACAGAAGTGGTTTCCAGGATGTGCTGTCATTATCATTCCTCTTTCCCTGTTCCTATTCCCTTCTACTGAAGAAATCATTCTAGCCTTTCATACTTGATTCTAATCATTTTTAATATGTTTTATTTTTCCCCAACTTCATGTTAAAACAATGTTAAACATTTTGTAAAAGAATTCTGACTTGCATATCCTATTTTTCCATCCCTCCTCTTCCTCTTTAAATGGTAAGCAATCCAATATTGTCTATACATGTGCCATTATAGAAGAAAAGTCCCTTATTAGTCATTTTGTGCAAGGCTAGAACATAAAAATAAAGAATGAAAGAAAGAAAGTGAAAAATAGCATGCTTCAGTCTGGATTTAGACTATCAATTATTTCACTGAGGTAGGTAAGCATGCTTCTTTATGAGTCTTTTGGGGTTGTTTTGGATTACTGTATTGCTGAGAATAGTTAAATCATTCACACTTCTTCATTTATATAATATTATTATTACTGTATACAATGTTCTCCTAATACTGCTCACTTTACTTTGTATCAGTTTGTATAAGTCTTTCTCGATTTTTAAAAAATCATCCTGCTTGTTATTTCTTCCAGCACAATAATATTTCATCACAATCATAAGCCACAGTTTGTGTTTAGCCATTCCCAAACTGATGGTTATCTTCTCAATTTCCAATTCTTAACCACCACAAAAAGAGATGTAATAAATATTTTTGTGTAAATATTATCCTTATCTTTTAATGAGTGCAAAGTGACTATAGGAGAGAAGTCCATATTCTTAGACCAAAGGAGAGGAGGCTAATGAGATGAGTGTGCCTTTTGAAATATTAGTCCAGGTGATATATATATTTGCTGAGGCAATTGGAGTTAAGTGACTTGCCCAAGGTCACACAGCTAGGAAGTATTAAATGTCTGAGATCAGATTTAAACTGGGGTCCTCCTGACTTCAAAGCTGGTGCTCTATCCACTACACTAACTAGCTGTCCCTCAGGTGTGATTTTCAACTCTTTCCACTGACTGCCCAATAATTTTGTAATTCATCCTTCCAGAGCCCCAGAAGAATGGTGGATGACTAGTTAAACTCCTTTAAACTCTGTTTTGATCTAGTCTTAGCTAAGAAATGTTTTATACCTACAAACTCTTTTCCTAGTAACTTTCCTTCTGCCTTTGCTATTCTTTGTACAACCAGCCCTTGGCACAGTGACAGGCACATAGTAAGCAACTGATTAATGCTTGCTGATTGGCTATTAATGCTCTGGCTACTCACCATTTTCCCATCAGAAATAATCAGAAATCTAATATGTAATATGAAAGCTGATCATGGAGGTAGCATCATTCAGGGAAAATTACTTGACTTGGAATCCAGTTACCTGGATTCAAATCTTGATTAAATCACTTGTGTGACTTTGTGTGACCTGCAGTCTCAGTTTCTCTCCCTGGAAATGAGAGAATTGCACTAGATGACTTTAAGGTCTTTTCCATTTCTAAATCTATGATCCTACTTATCACTCACACAAATTTGTATTTTTTCTTTTCACTCTTAGGTAAGAGGCAAAAATAATTTAGATTATACAAACTAGTTGATTTCAGGAAAATTGATCTATATTTTCATCTTGCTCATTAATAATATCTTCTAGTCCTATCATCCTTTAAGGTGTACGGAGTATGAGCCAGGCAGAATAAACTTGTGACTCCCATATTACAATTGGAGGCTTAGAATTAAAATGATTTGTCCTTGATCACACAACTAATAGTTGCTGAGCTGGATCTCAAATCCAGGTCTTTTGTTTTCCAGTTCAGCATTTTCCCCCTTATCACTACCCCAGCTGCCTCTTACTATGCAGCTCTGCACAAAGCCTGTTGGGGATGGTCCCGGGAAGACCCAAATCTCTATACAGAGTTAAAGGGAAAGACTTGACCCAGACTATTAAACTTGCAGCTGGGACCCTGCTCCCATTCCCTTCCTGGCCCCCCAAAGCAGGAGGAAAACAGGCTGTGCTTATAACAATCATCTTCTCCGTGGTTGTAGCTGTTGCTACTTCCCACCTGCTTCCAGGCATAACTGCCAGATGTTATTTCCGACCAACAGTTGCCAAGATGGGGCCCATCCAAATTTGGGGAAAATGTTAGCGTGGGCAGCAGAGATAGCCGTTTAACGGGCTTTCTTCTGATCCCCTGTGGGTCACACCTGACCTGCCATTAGGACTCCCACATTTGGGCTTCCTCCACCTACTAGGTTTATGTCACTTTGTCTCTCCTCTGGGGACCAACACTTATGAAATGCGTGATCCAAGTTAGGGATTTAGGTCACGCTGGTGGAATAAGCTAACCATTCCACATAGGATCATCTTAGTCTCATTACTTTGCAGAAACCATGAGATTTAAACCCACAGGTGGAATAAAGGGCTCACTGCTTTACCAGATGGAGGACTCTGCCTTCCCAAGGGAAGGAGAATGCTTCAGCTAGAGACCAACAAGCCCTTTTCTGGATAATCAGAGCACAGGAGAGAGACTTCTTTATTTCTGATTATATTCAATGTCAAGACTGGGTATCAACACAGAAGATACCCAAAAAGGCATGGGGTCCCTAGCTGGTTAGGCTCTTACAGAAAAATAAGTTCTATACAATGATTTTTAAAAGTTACCTAGCTTGCATGTAACACTTTACAAATATTAATTCATTTACTCCTCACAATGCGGCTATGATGTGGGTTCTATTATCTCCATTTTAGAGATAAAGAAACTGAGACTGAGAAGATAAATGACTTGCCCAAACCTACAAAACTAGCATATATCTTAGGTGAGATTTAAATTCAGGCTTTTCTACCTTGAATTTCAGCATTCTCTCCACTTGTCAGGAATGCAGTGGGTGGTGTATTAGGCTAAGAATATAGCAAAGAAGAGACATTCAAAAAGGGGAGACAACATGCAAATGGACAGATATTACTATAAACAAAACACAGAGAAATCAAATATAAGATAGCTGTGGAGAAAATGTTATTAGCAACTGAGGGTAAGGAAAGACCTCATGCAAAAAATAGTGCTTCAACTGAGTCTCAGAAAACAAACAAACAAACAAACAAACAAACAAAAAAACCCAAGGATTCCAAGAAAAGAAAAGGAAGAAAATGCACATCCAAACATGGTAGACCGATAAATGCAATGGTACATAGGCTGGAGATGAAGTATTATATAAGAGGTCCAGCAAAAGAGACAGTGTGATTGGATAGCAGAGTGACTGAAGGAGATATAATGAAGGATATACAGGAAATGAAACATATAATATATTATATTTACACACATACTTATATGATATAATAAAATACAGGCCAGAGGGCCTGTAGAATAGGTAATAAAACTAGAAATGTAGATTGGAACAAAGTTATAAAAAGCTTTAAAGGACAAATTGAGGAGTTCATTCGTGATCCCAGAGGTAATCCCCCAGTGATCTCCCACTGGAAGGGGATGACATAGTAAGACCCAGACAACCTCATGCAAAGTCATACATTTCAGAGCAAGGATTCCAATCAAGTTCTTCTGACACCAAATCCAGTATAGTTGCCAACATGATAGCTATTTATTCCATCTTTTCTTTTTCTGCCATCATGAAATACTTCTCTGAGCAACCAAATTTTGACACAACTTTCCATAAACCCTTACTACTAACATAATCAAAGGCTTTGGTCAGATCTTTAAATGTATACCGTCCTCTGTTCTTCTTCTAGCATTTTTTCTAGAGTTATCAGATAGTGAACACCATATCAACTGTTTTTTAGTCCCATCTGAAGCAACATTGGCTCTCAGGTAGATGACCTTCTTCCAGGTGTATGATCAGTTTTTATTAAGGAAGACTCTGGCAAGAATCTAGCCAGCAATGACTAAGAAAGAAATCTTGGACAGCTAAGCTGCTAAAGTGCCTAAAATGCTGAGCCTAGAATCAGGAAGATTCACAATCCTGAGTTCAACTCTAATCTCAGACACTATCTATGTGACCCTGATCAAGCCACTTCATCCTTTTTGCCTCAGTATTTTTTATCTTAAAACGAATTGGAGAAGAAAATAGCAAACCACTCTAGTATCTTTGCCAAGAAAACCCCCAAAAGGGGTTATAAGAAATTGAACATGATTGAAAATGACTAAAAGACAGCAAGAACTATCTGGGATTTCACTGCCATTTTGGGTTCTGTCCTTTCTGACTTTTAAAAGTGTCTCCTTTCTCCCCTTTTCAAGGCAATGGTATTCAATTGGTTATATAACTGCCTTTGACTGGCTCTGCCTTAGTCACTATTCATGACCTCCATTTCTCCACCTCACACCTGGGAGACACAGGTACAGCTTCTTTCTGCAGGTAGAACTCAGCTTCTTGTTTGTCACTCCACAGAGAGAAGCAATTGAGGCCTGTGGGAAAAATTTGAGAGAAGTCCTCTTGCCAGGTCCTCAGTAACCAATTGGTGAGCAGCTGCTCTTTCAATATTAAATCTTATCAGAAGAGGACATACTGCCCCAGAGACATTTCATTTTGAAGGATTTGATCACTCCTGAGGAAAATGGCAATACTCATCAGTTTCGGATGAAGGCTTAATAAGGGGAGAAGTTCCCTAATAAGGGAAGGTCAGGCAGCCCCTGACCTAGCCACCACTTCATGAAAACCATTGCGGGGGACCCCAGCTTCTCACTTCCAGAACTCATTTTGGGGGGAAGAAAGGCCATGAATTCCCTTCAAATACTGCCTCCTGTTATGCTAAACAACATATTCCTAGAGCAATGAAAAAATGAGTTGGTTTTTATTCTGGAAAAAAGACCAAAAACTTAACTTTTCCACTGAGATTTAATTCAAGAAATAATATCTATCAAGTCTAAATCCCAGCTCAGGGAACCTCAATGATGCTGGCTGCCTGGTCTTTGTGCAAAATGTAAAAAAATCATACAGTTCAAAAAGCAATTGGGTAGATACAGGGCAGCCTACAGAGCAGAGAATGTACAATATATGGCATTTGTTTCTTCTGAGTTCAGGGACAGGGAACTGGATCTTGCTATTAGCATTTAAGTTAATTTCTCAACAAGAGAGCCTGAAGCAGATACAGGCACAAGCTGAGAGCATGGTCACTGCCAAAATGCTCATTGAGTGAATGAATTTTTATATTTTCTTCCCGATAATCTATCCTATTCAAAGTGACAGACTATTCTATTTTTTACACACAGTTCATAGAAGGATTAGATTTAGGATTAAAAGAAACTTTCAATATCATCTAATCCAATCCCCCAAATTTTACAGGTGAAGAATCTGAGACCCAGAGACATGATATAATCATGAGACTCATACTCTATTGGTTCCATAAGAAATTCAAGCCTTTTTTCTATCATTTGTGACCTTTCAAGGTTACCATCATCTGACTTTTTATGATTTATCTTACACTCTTACCTGAGCATGGTATAGTGCATAGTGCTAAGGTTGAAGTCAGGAAGGCCCAACTTTGAATCTTGCCTAAATCACTTACTAGCTCTGTATTCCTAAACAAATGACTTAACCTCTTACCGCCTCGGGTTCTTCATCTGTAAAATGGAGATAATATCTATTACTCAGGAATATTGTGAAGACTGAATGAGATAATGTATGTAAAACAATTCATAAACCTTAAAGCACTATTGAAATATTAGTTATGATTACCAAATGAGATTCTGTATGTGAAGTGTTTTGTAAGCCTCCAAGTGTTATACAAGTGTTAGCTATTAGCATTATTGTACATAATATTATGTTACAGCCAGCCCTGAATAATTAATTTCAACATTCCTTGTGAAACCCCTCTTCCATTCTCTTGGTTATGCCATTTCCAAAGTTCGTAAGGTCCTTCCTTCCCCCTGTCTTTTGAATTTCTACTTTGTCTTTAAATCCCTGATTAAATGTCAAGTTTTCTCTAATTTCTACATGGTCCCTGGCTCCCCACTTTGGCTAGACCTCTTCTCCCTTGGACCTTAAATAACACACCACACCTCTCTTTTATGTACTTAAATTATGTCAGTTTATATTATAGCTAACTGTACATGTGTCATATCTCCCAAGAAGACTATAAACTCTATAAAGATACAAAATGTATCTTTTTAAAATATGTATCTGCTTTTTATACTTTCTGTAGAATTAGTGTTTTATGGACACTTAAAAGATATTTTCTGAGTTTAAAATTGTCAAAGTAGAGTATAGGGGATCAGACATGATGCAGGACTGAAGGCTTCCAGAGCATGTTTGATCTCAACTATTTGCCCACTTAAGCAGGAAGGTTGGTTTAATCATTAGTTTCTTGATGCCATTCTTTTTTTTTAATTTTTTTTTAGTAACTTTTTATTGACAGAATCCATGCCTGTGTAATTTTTTACAGCATTATCCCTTGCACTCACTTCTGTTCCGATTTTTCCCCTCCCTCCCTCCACCCCCTCCCTCAGATGGCAAGCAGTCCTTTACATGTTGAATAGGTTACAGTATGTCCTAGATACAATATATGTGTGCAGAACCGAACAGTTTTCTTGTTGCACAGGGAGAATTGAATTCAGAAGGTATAAATAACCCGGGAAGAAAAACAAAAATGCAAGCAGTTTATATTCATTTTCTTTCTTTGGGTGTAGCTGCTTCTGTCCATCCTTGATCAATTAAAACTGAATTAGCTCTCTTTATTGAAGAGATCCACTTCCATCAGAATACATCCTCAAACAGTATCATTGTTGAGGTATATAATGATCTCCTGGTTCTGCTCATTTCACTCAGCATCAGTTCATGTAACTCTCACCAAGCCTCTCTATATCCATCCTGCTGGTCATTCCTTACAGAACAATAATATTCCATAATGTTCATATACCACAATTTACTCACCCATTCTCCAATTGATGGGCATCCATTCATTTTCCAGTTTCTAGCCACTACAAACAGGGCTGCTACAAACATTTTGGCACATACAAGTCCCTTTCCCTTCTTTAGTATCTCTTTGGGGTATAAGCCCAGTAGAAACACTGCTGGATGAAAGGGTATGCACAGTTTGATAACTTTTTGAGCATAGTTCCAAATTGCTCTCCAGAATGGATGCCATTCTTAATTTTAAAATCAAAAATAATAATATCTTTTAAGAGACAGGAACTAAAAATCTCAGAGGGGAGGAAGCAATTTTTAAAATAATTTTTAAGTTCCTTAAGCATTTATTAAGAGATAGTAGATAGAGGACTCACTTAGGAACCAGGAAAATAGGGTGCAACTCCCACTTCTGACAAATATTAACTGTGCAATCCAACAGAAGTCACTTAATCTTTCATTGATCTAGGCCAGTCTCTAAAATTATCATTTACAGAGAAGGTTCTTATTTACATCAATAGTTTTCTCACCCAGGAGATTTTCTATCCAGTCTTTCCACCCCAATCTCTGCCAGTATTTACTAAGTGCCTGCCAGCTGCATTGCACTACCCTGAGTGCCAAGGATATGAAGACAAAGAATAAATCTGCCCCTGTTCTAAGGGATATAAGATATACAAAGATAAGTAAATACAAGAAATTTTGAGGTGAGAATGAGCAATAACAATTGGATTAAAAAGGCTTAAGTAAGAGAAGATATTAAATCAGGTTCTTGAAAAAAAAAACTTAGGGATGCTGAGAGTTAAAACTGTGGAGGGAACATGTCTGGCATGTGATAAAGAAATGGTTATGAGAAATGTAATGTTAAGTTTGTGGAATAACTAGGTCAATTTAACTGGAACATAAAGTGAATAGATGGAAATAATACAAACCAAGTTTAGAAAGATGGAAGATTGTAGAGAACCTTAAAGGCCAAACTACAAAGTTTTTAATCTTATAGTAGAAGACATAGGGAACCATTGAAGATTTTTACATGGAAGACTAATATGATTCAAATTTATGACATAACAGATTGAATTGGAGAAAAACTAAAAACAGGGAGATGAGACTATTATAATAGCCCAAGTGAGAGGTGGTCAGAGTTGTGAACTAAGGTGGTAGTCATGCTTCATGAGAGAAGAAAGATATGAGTATTCTTATGGAGGTGAGATCAATAAAATTTGACAACTGACTTGATATAAATAATAAAGAAGATTCAAGTATAAGGGAGAAATAAGAATAAGACAGAGCTTGAAAACCTAGAAAACTAGGTGGTACCCATTATATGATCCCTCCAGTCTCTCTTAATTATAATTTCTATGATCATCTTATAGAGAATTGGTTAAGAGCATCCTTTGATTAACTAAAAGGGGTTACAGGAAGGGGAACTTTTATTCGGCACTTTTGAGAGCAATTCCATAGAAATGGTATGGATATATTCATTTGGCATTTCATGGATCACTCTCGCCCGATTCAGTCTTTATAATCTGGGCTGCACCCAATATGACCTGATTAGCTCCCACTTTTGAGGGAGGGGTTATGTGAAAAAAGCTACTCTTTTTCACTGGCCTTTAACAAGGATCTGGAAAATGCTTTTGTGATTCTTCCTTTTGCTTTTCTTTAGGAGACAGTCTGAAAGAGCAGAATTAAAAATGGACCTGGGACTAAGGTAATCCTAGGGCCATAGGAACATCTTAATGATGCCCACAAGGGAGAGATTCATGAAGATCCAATAAGCACTAAGGCACATATAGATCAAGAAGAGACTCTAAGTTGTTAGCCTCAACCTTGATGAAGTAGTAGAATAACCTTGGCCTGAAAGATGGCAGCTATAGAGAGAGGAGAGGTGGGATTAAATGCAGAAAGTTCTTGAGCCTCATCTTCCTTAATAAAGCAGGGAGGACTGCTTGGGATGCTTGATTCTGTAAGGCAGATTCCTAGTTAGAAGAACCAAACACCTTGTAATTGACTTTTTAAAAACTATATTTATTTATTTTCTGGTTACACATGCATATTAACTTTTAAAATATGTATTTTTTATGAACCATGTTGAGAGAGAAAAATCAGAACAAAATGGAAAAAACCACAGGAGAGAAAAAAAAGGCAGAAAAAAGGTGAACATAACATGTGTTGATTTACATTCAATTTCCATAGGACTTTTTGTGTTTGCAATTGGCATTTTCTATCCAAAGTTTATTGGAATTGCCTTGGATCATTGAATCACTGAGAAGAACCAAATCTTTCATAGTCAATCATCAACATTCTTGCTGAGACAATAGGCATATCCATATACAATCCAGAGACCTGGAAAGCCAATTGACAAAACTGATTTATAGTGGCGCTCTAAAGGAGCCCCAAAAAGAATTTAGAAAAGAGGATAAAGCAGTAGAGATAAAGTTGATCCTCTTCTTTTTTTTCTTTTTTTCTTTTTTTTTTGCAGAGTTAAAAGTGTCCTACTCTAGGAGAAAGTTTTCACCTTGAAATAACAAGCTAATAGCTTGCTTTTTTATAGTGTCATAAAGTTGTACTTTCCTTATACACATATTAGACACTTGAATTCTTCCCATAGATTATGCTTCTGCTCCTTTGCTCCTTAATTAATTATAAAATCCCACCATTTTCCTTACTTGACTAGGAACTGATCTCCTGTGGACCATTATAATAGTCTACTGGTGGATCTAGGGCAGGTAACTGGCACAGTGGATAGAGCACCAGGCCTGGAATTAGGAAGACCTGAATTCAAATCTGGCTTTAGACACTTGCCAACTATCTGACCCTGGGCAAGTCATTTAACTCTGTTTGCCTCAGTTTTCTTCCTATAATATGAACTAGAGAAAGAAATGGCAAACCATTCAAGTATCTTGTCAAAAAAAAACAAAAAAACAAAAAACAAACGAGATCATGGACTTAGATATAACTGAAAAGACTGAACAACAAGCTAGTGTGTCTGCCTGCTTCCAAGTCTTTCTGCACTCCAATTCATTTACCATTTATCCACTAAGTTGGATTTCCTAAAACTATCTAGGAGTAAATAAAAAAAGTTTTCTGTTTGACATTCAAATCCCTTGATAATATAACCCTCTCTTACTTCTCCAGCTTTCTTACCCCTTACTCCCTAACATGTACTCTTCCATAAGTTCTACAAACAAGAGACTCCATCTCTTGGCTTTGGGCATTCTCTTTAATCAATACTCTATAAAGCTTTTCCCCCTTCCCTTTAAGTACCTTCTCTGCCTCCCTCCCAATCCAGTAAATCTTGTTAATGGCTACTATATAATGCCAGGCACTGTGCTGAGTGTTGGGGATAATGCTGGTCTTCCCCAATGCTTTGACTTCTTTTTATATGTTGATTTTTCCCCATCTCCCAAATTGTAAGATTTTTAAAGGCAGAGATTGTCTTTTTTTTTTCCCCTTGGGAGCTGAAACCAAGCAGAGCTACAAATGAAGAGCAAAGTGAGCAAAATTCCAATTTCTCTCCTCCATAATTGATTGATTGCTTTTTTGTCCTTTGTTTTCGACAAGGATCAAAATGACATCATCATGTTAGAACCAAGTTAGAGTGACTGTGGCTGATCAGACCAATTCGATCTGGGAATGTTTTGTGACAGGTTGGTCACAAATAGTCCATATGAACATCTGGGGTAACTTTTCTAATTCTGTGCTTTTCACATGTCTTTTGGGCTAATCATATATATATATATATATATATTCTGATGAGAGCACACCATGTTGGGTGATCTATAGTAGAAAACTAGTTGTTTACTTGAAGTTGAGAGGGATTCTGCAAGAAAGAGAACTTAAAAGTTTGGTTTAAAAAGCTATAGCTCAAAAGACATTTGCTAAAGGTACCTACCAATGGCACCTCTCCCTCAGCTTTCACTCTCCTTTGTTTGAAGGATTGAAGGATTGAATTGCTTCCATTTGAATTGTTTTAGGAAGAGTCTGAAGATCACACCTAAATGGGATAAGATGCCAAATAATGAGGTGCTTTCTAGAACTAAACTGCTAAGTATTTCAACTCTATTGCAGAGAGTACAACTCAACTGGGCTGGCTACATTTTTCGAATGTTTATTATTTCTTTCTCCAGCCCATTTTACAGATAAGAAAATTTTAGTAAACAAGGTTAAATGATTTGCCCAGAATCATAGTTAGTAAATGTCTGAAGTCAGATTTGAACTCAGGAAGACTCATCTTTCACTGTGTAATCTTATAGCATGTTGCAATTATTAATAGACAATTATTAATAGAGCAGAACTTTTCTTAGTAGTTCCCTTAGTCCTTTAAGAGGTGAATATTACATTGTTGGTGAAGTTGTGAAATGATCCAAGCATTCTGGAAAGCAATTTGGAACTATGCCCAAAAGTCTATAAAACTTCATATCCTTTGATCCAACAGTGTCTCTACTGAGCCCGTATCCTAAAGAATTCATAAAAAGGGAAAAGGACCCACATGTACAAAAATGTTTGTGGCAGCCCTTTTTGTAGTGGCAAGGAACTAGAAACTGAGTGGATGTCCATCAACTGGGGAATGGCTGAATAAGTTATGGTATATGAATTTTGTGGGATATTATAGTTCTATAAAAAATGACTACCAGGAAGATTTCAGAGAGATCTGGAGAGACTAACATGACCTGATGTTGAGTAGAGTGAGGAGAATCAAGAGTATATTGCAAACAGCCACAACAAGATTATGTGATGATCAACTCTGATGGAAGTGGCTTTTTTCCACAATGAGGTGATTCAGACCAATTTCAATAGACTAGAGAGACATCTGTACCTAGAGCAAGACTATGGGGACTGAGTGTAGTTCACAACATAGTATTTCCATCTTTTTGCTGTTTGCTTGCTTTTTGTTTTCTTTCTCATTTTTTCATCCTTTTCATCCGATTTTTCTAAAGTAGCATGATAAATGTGGAAATATGTATAAAAGAATTGCACATATTTAACCTATATTGGATTTCTTGCTGTCTGGAGAAGAGGGTGAGGGAAGATAGGGAGAAAATTTTTGGAACACAAGACTTTGCAAGGGTGAATGTTGAAAACTATCTTTGCATATATTTAAAAAATAAAAAGCTATTTTTTTTTAAAGATGGATATTCTCAGCAGCTTTATTTCAAGTATTCTATCTACTCTAAAACAACAATGGTGATACTGGCCCTTTCAATCTCTCCTTTCTCTGCTATATTTCAATCCTATTTTTCTTTCTCCTTTTTCTGATTGCTTCTATACCACTGATTCATTCCCAGTCAGTTTTGGGAGTCCCCCTTCTTCAACACTATGTCTCTCATAGAGTGTGCATCTCTTTAAAATTTTCAAGGCATTATTCAATTCTACTTTCTGTCTCAAAACTAATTCTCAAGGCTGAGAGGCCTCAAGGCCTACTGAACTACAAATTCCAAGATAAAAGATAGTTTTTCAATCCCTATTACTTATGGAAAGAGAATAACTCTCTTGGGACTCCTAGAGCAATAATGTCATAGCAATAAAGAGGAAATAAAGAGAATTAGACTTGTTCTATTTGACTTCAAAGTTAAAAGTAGGAGTAAAGTTTGTAAATTAAAGAAAACAAAATTGTATCTCTCTTTACTAGGCTAATTTTCTAACAAATCCTCCTCACAAAGCATGCTGGGTTTCAAGAAGCAGTGAGGACATCATCATTGTAGGTCATCAAACAAGATATGGATGGCCCCTTGCCAGGGATGTTTTATACCCTACCTATTTAAGGTAGTGTTTATTGTCAGGAAAGATAAATGACTTCTAATGATCAATGCCATTCAAATTCTGTAGAATCTATAGAAAACTTCCATCTTTTATAGGAAGACTTTTTCATCCCCTCTTAGTTGTAGTGCCTTCCATTTGTTAATTATTTTCCATTTATCCTATATATAGCTTGTTTGTGTATATTGGTTTGTTTGTTGCCTTTTGATTGCAAACTTCTTGAGAATACGGACTATTTTTTGCCACTTTTTGTAACCCCAGCACTTTTCATAGTACTAGGGACATAATAGATTTCTTTCCCATTTTTCTTCTCCCTTCCTGTTTTTCTTCTCCCTTCCCTGCTCTTCTCTCTTCTCCCTAGATCTCCTTTCTTCTCCTTTTTTCTCTTTCCCTCTCTTCCTTTTTTCTTCTCTTTTATGTCTTGTTAGTGTATTCTTATGGTGAGAATTCTATGTTTACTATAGCAGGGTTTATAATGAATCATAAAAATATAATTTGCCCCAGTTTTCTTTCCAAATCAACTATAGTGCTCCAGTCCCCAATGCTCAATTTGGAAAGATTCAATGAACCTGTGCTTTGAAAATGAATACTTCCACAATCAGATACTGAGAACTTCTTAAGCTGTTTAGACTCAATATATATGTTTTTAATATTAGTTGATGTAGATTTAATATCAACCAAGTATCCTAGTTAATTAAACATGTTATTGAGGATATTTACAATGCTTAATTCAACCATACTTAATGGCCTCAGGCAGCATTTTCCTATCACTGGGGTATTATCCTTTCATGTTGGGTAAGTAATAAATGCTAGAAAATAGACAGTGAATAGTGCAGTTTTCCTCCTCCAGTACTAGATACTTGGGATAAATTTGTGTTTGTGATTTATCTTTAAAAAACACTGCATGTTCAGGGAATTGTTCTCTTTGCAAAATATGTGTTTTCCTGTTTTCCTTTTTTTTTTTTCTTTAAACCCTTTGGAAAAGCTAACATTAATATAAGATAGCTCCCTGAATGTTTTTTTTTTCCCCTACAAAGCAGGTCATAGTAATTGATATCAATGTGAAAGTAATTTTCTGAAAGGAAAAAAAAAGTACAGTCAATTTCTTATAGACCAGAAAAAGACTTCTCTTCTGCTTGTAGGCTTGTATGCACACACAAACTTTTGATAACTAAAACCTAGAGAGATTAGGTAATGCTTTCTCTAAAGGTGACAGTAGAGCTGTGCTTTTACTAGAGCTAGGGACTTTAAAGGTGAAAGAAGAACAATCCAGGGATGGGGCACAACATGGGAAAAATGCCAAAGGAAGGAGATCAAATATCACTTATGTAGGGGGAATACCAAATAGTCTGGTTTATCTTGAATGTAGAGTCTAAGAAGGGAAGAAATGTGACATGCATCTGGAAATATAGCTTGGAGTCAGATTGTAAAAGGTTTTGAGTACCAGTCAAATTTGTATTTTATCCTAAGAAACCCTTAAAATAGAAACCAACAAAGCCAAATAATCTTCTTAAACAGAAAAGTCTTTTCCCTAAAAAAGAAATCGAGCCTGCCCAGCTAGTAAATTTAAGCCCCTTTCCCCTACCCCTCACCTCTTTTCAGAGCCAAGTTCAGTTCAGCATACTTGTGAGGGACAAGAATCTGAGATCCAGAAGTGGGGGGAGGCATCGGAACTGATGGCATCAGTCTCTGCATCTAAATAAGGTATACAAGGTAGAAGACATGAACAGCTTGACTCAGAGGTCTCCTGAGATGGCTGTGTTATATTGCAAGTTATCTAAGGATATATGTCTTTTATCAACATAAACAGCCACCCATCAGAGATGCTCCAGAAGACATCGAAATATATCCTCCCTGAGCATGGCCATTGGATCTGTGAGTCCCTGCTCGATCCCAGGATAAATTCTGTTCTGGTTCATGGAGTAAAAAGACTTCTTAGGCTCAAGAAGTGAAGAAGAGAAAGAATTGGTAATGGGGTGCAGTAACCATGGGAATGCCAATAATAGACACAAAAATAATTGGGACTACTAAGGGCACAGGGAAATTCACAGAGAAAAAGCTTCAAGGTCCCAGTCACTCTTTCTTCCAACTGTCCTGGCCCAGCTATCCCTCTTTGTTCTGATTGCTCTAAGAACTGATATTATCCATTACAGAGATCCACAATGGATGATCTGTTCAACTTTACCTCACCTCTGTCCATTTAATCATTCTCTGTCCTCTAGGAATCAATTTTTTTTTCAATTATAGCCCAGTTCCCATTCACTCTGTAAAAATACTCAAAGTCAGACCTGTCTTTGTCTACAATAGAAATGAATAACCTGGAAAAAAATATGGACCCCATGTTCCCTTTCCTCAGATATAGCAACTGAAATTATCATCAGGAAGCATGCTTTCAGGGTAGATCCTCCACACTCCCGCTCTTTCTATACTCTGTGTATATGGGAGAAGGTTTCCTTGCTATTGATTAATTGTCAACAGCTTATTTCCTAATTGTCCTCAAAGTAGGGGCCTCCCACCTAAATGGAGGATGA
This sequence comes from Antechinus flavipes, assembly GCF_016432865.1. NCBI lineage: Eukaryota > Metazoa > Chordata > Mammalia > Dasyuromorphia > Dasyuridae > Antechinus > Antechinus flavipes. The sequence continues at coordinate 133,934,368 of NC_067399.1, read as the reverse complement.
GATAATTGGTTGCACTTCTGTTTCTCTTGGAAATATCTTGGATAATCACACTACATCTTCATCTAGTATTATCCAACACTGCCCATTTATCACTTGTGGATTCCTGTGGCTGTGCTAGCTCTCAATTTTACCCCCTCTGTATCAACACAATGCCCAAGTGGGGCATCTTCAACAGCAACTGCAGAGATATTGCTGGGAACATTCCTGAACCCCTAGGATACTCACAGTCCTTGTGGATAGCATTTGCAAAAAGACTACCATGAAAATAACTGAAGCCTATGTGCCAATATTTGTGGCAGAAAATGAGAAATGAGTAAATTCTACAGTCAGCTTAGTAAAATTCAAATTAAATTAGTGAAGTACCTGGAGACATAATCCAACTTTCACATGGACCTTTCCTTTCATGCTATACTTCTGTTTCAAGATACTCTATGGACCTATATCCATTCATAAAACATAGCTTATGAATCCCCACTGACATATTTGTTTCAACTAGTCAGAGGACAAAATCAATTCAAAACAAAAATATACAAAGAAATTACATAATAAGACAATTAGAAATGTAATATTTTCAAACATAAGATATGTTTTTGCATGGTCATACACACCTTTCATATATCATTGGGAAGAGTGAAAATGTCAAAGGCACATATATTGTGATCACAGCACTATTCAGAGAGATAACTCACCTAGGACAATTTGAGCTGCTTCTACTGATCCTGCTCACTGAAGGCCTTGAATGACATTTAGTCTCTGCAAGATTATGGAAATGGTGTATAGTCATTAACTGAAATGTTCCTCAGAGAATCTCATGTAGCTTCTGTTTGATGCTTTTTTTATTTTAAATCCCAGAAACTTAAGTTTAAGCTCTTTTAGAAAGGGAAAGCCTTCATTTAGGGTATCATAGAACCAGAAAAAAAATCCTTAGTTGCTTCTTTTCTACCCAAAGGAGATGAATTAGTTCTTAGAACCTTGATTGCAATAGACTTTTCCTCTCTGAAAAGTGATTCCTTTTTTTCCTAGGCTAAGCTCTTTTTCAACATCATGCATTTACCCAGAAAAATATCACATTAAGTCTATTTTTAATCACAACTTCCTGTTCATCCAGGATAGTCTCTCTCCTATATGTTCCTATCTACTTAAGTTTAGAAATTCCTTATAATCCCCATTTAAAGACTTATTGCCAGGTGGCACCAATTCAAAATCATTTTAGCAGTTCTCTTTCCATTAAATTTCTAAAGGCTGTTCTGGTCTCAGGACCACCAATTTTCTTAACCTCATCATTCTTTTTGGGATCCCATGCAAATAAATGGGAAGGGAAAAGGCAGAGAGAAAAAAGGTGGAGTAATTTCTGATACCATTTGCCATCTTAATTCTTAGTTTCAAATATGTGCCTTTATTTTGTACTTTTTACCTACACCAAAGCATAGCATTTGGACAAAAGACATATCCTATATCAATATATTCTTTAATACTCAGTAATAAACCCAAAGGTATACATACATATATATGTGTGTGTGTGTACGTGTGTGTGTGTGTGTGTGTATGTGTGTGTGTGTAAGAACTTAGAAAAATGGGAAATATATTTCAGAAATAGGAAGTGAGAATTGCCAAAGAGTTAGACTATCAAGAAACTTAACACTTAGGCATATTGAATATTTAAGAAGATAGTTGATATGGATTAAATATAATTGTTATCAAGTAACATGATAAAAATAAATTTATTGCATTTTAAGATAGAGAAAAGTGCTTATTTCCATAATTAACTATCTATATAACAGATTATATCTATATAATCATTAAAAGTCAAAATCAATGCCAAATTAGAAAAGTAAAAATTAGAAGTGGCACAGAAATGCTGTAAATCAAATCAAATTATGTATTGACACTCTGGAAAATTGGCAAGTGAACAGACATTGATAGAAATTATTAAAATTTCCTTTAAAATGTTAAATTAATCTTCATAGTAAAGAGGCTAAAAAGTGTTAGAAACTGATTTATTCTATAAATAATTCATCTTCTTTCCAAGATGGGAAATATGACAACCAAAGACAAAAAAAAAATTTTTTTAATAAAATCCAGTTGTAAAGTCTTACTGAGGGCAATGACAGAAACCTGTCAGTGATATTATCAAATGTATGTATTTACATATGTATGTGTGTATATATACATACACACACACACATATATGTTAAAACCAATGGAGGGAAAACAAGCAAGAAGGCAGTGTATCTAATATAAAGTGCTAAATTTGGATTCAGAAGACCAAAGTTCAGATCCTGGATTTCCTGCTTGTGATCCATGTAACCTTAGATAAAGCTCAAGCTCTCTGGACAACAATTTCTCCACATATAATAAGGGAGAGTTAGACTAGATGTCCACCAGAGCCTTTACAACACTAAAATCCTAAATTTACCAAAATCTTGGTGAAATACCCAACTATGCTAAGACATACTAAGAGTAATTAAGAATGGAACTGAAAAGAGGACAACAGACAAAAATGACAAAATCCTGTCAAGACATCTATAATAATTTCCTTTCTTCATCATTGGCATTAGGGCTAATACATTTGGACTATAATATAACAGTCTCAGATGAGGAAGATTGCATGAATTAATAAAAATGGCATTGAATATAGTACATACAAGGCACATGGTAGGCATTTAAATGTTTCTTGACTGAATAAATACAACAAAGATACAAAAAGTTTAACTGGTAAAAGCTAACACAGAAGTGGTTACAGAGGTGAAGTGATACGGTTTTGAGAGTACTGAGGGATCAGTTCTCAAGTATCTGAAAGAGGAGAGAGCAGAAATAGCTTGGAAAAAATTCAGAGGTTTATTATTTTTAGAAGGCAATGTGAAACTCCTGAAACTTTCCTAAATTTCCTAAAATATTTCTTTTAAAAATTAAATAAATCTTCATAATGAAGAGGTAAGAGCTAGAAATGAATTCATTCTGTAAATGAAATCTTGCCTAACTGAAAAGGCAATATGAAAATGTATACTATTTATTTTATCATCTCTACAAAATATCTATGAAAATCATAAATGATATTCAAGAATTGACTACATTTTTTAAATCTAGCATTTAAATCTAGTATGCATTTTCCCCAATTGCATGTTAAACAATTTTTAATATTCATTTTAAACTTTGAGTTTCAAATTCTTTTTCCTCCTCTCTCCCCAGGCTCCTCATTGAAGGCAAGCAATTTAATATAGATTACACATGTGTAGTCATGCAAAACATATTTCCATATTAATCATATTATGAAAGAAAACATTGAACCACCCTCCCCCTCAAAAAAAGCTCAAGAAAAAATAAAGTTAAACAAATATGATTCAATCTGTATTCAAACACCATCAGGTAGTCTTTCTTTGGGGAAGGATAGCATTTTTCATTATAAGTCCTTCAGAGTTGTCCTGGACCATTGTATTGCTAAAAATAGCTACAGTATTCACAGCTGATCACCTTAAAATATTGCTGTTACTCTGTACCCACAATGTCACTTTGCATCAGCTCACATGAGTCAGTTTTTCTGAGAACATCCTGCTTATCATTTCTTATAGTGTGATGGCATTCCATTATAATCACTTATTACAATATATTCAGACATTCCCCAATTGATGAGCATTCCCTCAATTTCTAATTATTGCCACTAGAAAAGAACTTCGGGGCAGCTAGGTGGTGCAATGGATAGAGCATCAGCCCTGAAGTCAGAAGGACCTGAGTTCAAATCTGGCCTCAGACATTTAACACTTCCTAGCTATGTGAACCTGGGCAAGTCACTTAACCCCAACTGCCTCTGCAAGAAAAGAAAAGAGCTGCTGCAAATATTTTCATACATATAGATCCTTTTCTTTAAAAAAAAATTGGGGATATAGACCTAGTTTATATAGACCACTAGTACTTGGATTATTAGCCCAGTAGTTCTGGTAGGCCATGGTTTTATAGCCCTTTAGGCATAGTTTCAAATTGCTCTATGGAATGGTTGAATAACTTCATATCTCCACCAATGGTGTATTAATATCTTATTTTTCCCACATCCCATCCAACATTTGTCATATTCCTTTTCTATTCTATCAGCCAATCTAATAGAGATGAGATAGCACCTCAGAATTTTTTTAATTTATATTTCGCCAAACAATAGGGAGATAGAGATTTTTTTTCTTTTTTTTTTTTGTTATATCTTTTTATTGACAATACATATGCATCAGTAATTTTTCAACATTGACCCTTACAAACACTTCTGTTCCAACTTTTTTCTTCCTTCCTTCCATCCCTTCCCCTACATGACAGGCAGTCTCATACATGTTAAATGTGTTAAAGTATAAAATATATTATGTATCTAATTTATACTTTAATATATTTAACATCTACTGGTCATCCTGCCATCTAGGGGAGGGGGTGAGGGGAAGGAAGGGAAAAATTGGAACAAAAGGTTTGGCAATTGTCAATGTTGTAAAATTATCCATACATATGACTTGTAAATAAAAAGCTATAAAATAAAAAATAAATAAATAAAATCAAGTATAAGAGAATTTTTCACATGGTTATAGATACCTTTGATTATTTCATCAGGGAGGGTGGAGCCAAGATGGTGTAGTAAAGTCAGGAACTTGCTTGAGCTCTTCCAGTTACTCTTCTAACCCAGATGAAACCAATCCTCTGAAAAGAGTAATGAAATGAAACCTCTCTTCAGCTCAATATAGACTTAAAAAAACTTCAATATAGGTCAATCTTATTGGGATGAAAATGGTGTTATCCCGGGTCAGATAGACTCTGAGAAAGCCAGTGAGAGGTCTTAATCACAGCAAATCATCAACTAACCCCTCAGTCCTGATTCAGTAAAAAAGCACAAGAGGGAGGCAGTTTCCAGTCTCAGCTCAGAAGGAAAACTCTGGGAAACCAGACTGCTGAAAAGAGCAGGCAAAGCTATTCCTATAAACATGAGGTCCTTTGCTCAAAGCCAAGGCTCAAAGCTGCACAAGAAGCACCAGGAACAAAGCTCCACCTTAAAAAAGTGGAAATATCAAAAGTAAAAGGAAATACCAAAAACAATTCTAATATCAAGGAGCAACACTCAGGAGTACCCAGGATTTATCTACGATAAAGGTTAAGAAGGCCAGGAATACCATATTATGGAAGCCAAAGGACCTGAGATTACAACCAGAATTAACTACCCAACCAGATTCAGCATCATCCTTCAGAGGAAAAGATGGAGCTTAAATGAATTAAGAGACTGTCAATCATTTCTATTGAAAAAGCCAGAACTAAATAGAAAATTTAATCAACAACAACAGGACTCAAGATAACCATAGAAAATTAAGTGGGAAAAAATATATATTTAAAGGTTAAACTGTCTAGATCTCTAGATGGGGATATCTGTAACTCTTGAGAACTGTATCTGACACTGGGGCAGAGAGAGGAGGGTATCACATAGACTGAGGGTGTGGCTGCGAATGGACTCTGATGTGATGACATGAAAGAAAAAGACATTAAGGTACAGAAAACTGACTGTACTGAAAAAAAGGAAAGAGAAAGTATAATGGGACAATTAGTTCACACCAAGAAGCTCAAAGACCTATTACAATCCAGGGAAATAAAAGATCCCTAGATGACTATTGTCTGAAGCTTAATCTCATCAGGTTTGGCTCTAAGAGAGAATAATTTAATCATTCAATTGACCACAGAAATTTATTTAATTCTCTAAAGAAGTAGGAAGAGAAAAAGGAAACGAAAAGAGAGAGATAGGATAGAAGCAAGGGCAGAAACACTAGGGAATTGAGTAAGAGAAGGGGGAAAGGGTTGATAGAAGATAAAGTAGTAGGTGGAGTGGATTAAAGCATTTCTAAGAGAAGGGGGAGGAGGGATAGAAGATAAAGTAGTGGGTGAGATGGGTAAAAAAACACACATGATTAAGGACAGGGGGTAAGTATATACAGGGGAGAAAATAGGATGGAGGGAAATACAGAACTGGTAATAACTGTTAATATGAATAGGATAAACTCTCCCATAAAACAGAAATAAATAGCAGAATGGATTAAAAAACAGAATCCCATAATATGTTGTTTACAAGAAACACATTTGACATAGAAAGACAAATACAGAGTAAAGGTGAAAGGGTGGAACAGAATTTATTATGCTTCAGCTGAAGTAAAAAAAAATAACAGAAGCAGCGATTCTGATCTCAGATAAAGCAAAAATAAAAATAGATTTTATTAAAAGAAATAAGAAGGGAAAGTAGATCTTGATAAAGGTACCATAAATAATCAAGTAGTAAAGATACTAAATGTGGATGCACTATGTGGTAGAGCATCCTAGAGATGATTTTAAGCCAGTTACAGGAAGAAATAGACAGCAAAACTATTCTATAGGGAACCTCCACCTTCCCTCTCAGAATCAGACAAATCTAACCATAAAATAAACAAGAAACTAGGGAGGTTAATAGGATCCTAGCAAACCTAGATAAACCTCTGGAGAAAGTTGAATAGGAACAGAAAGGAATACTTCTTTTTTCTTAGCAGTACATGGCACTTATACAAAAATTGAACATGTATTAGGACATAAAAACCTCACAATCCAATGCAAAAAGGCAGAAATAGCAAATGATTTCTTTTCAGAGCACAATGTAATAAAAATATATATTCAGTAAAGGGCCAGGGAAAGATAGACTAAAAACCAATTGGAAATTAAATAATCTAATTCTAAAAATGAGTGGGTCAAACAACAAATCACAGAAACAATCCATAATTTCATCCAAGAAAATGACAAATAATGATACAATGTGCCAATATGTGTGGGATGCAACCAAAGCAGTCTTTAGAGGAAATTGTATGTCTCTAAATTAGAAATTTTTAAACTCAAAGGAGGGATTAATAAAATAGAGACTAAGAAAACTATTGAACTAATATACAAAACTAAGTGTTGGTTTTATGGGAAAAAGCAATAAAATAGATATTTCATCTGAAAACTGCTCATATATTTTGATAATTTATTATTAGGAAATGAGATATTTTTAAAAATTTGACTTAGTTCTTTTCATGCTTTTTTTTTTCACATTTACTATTGCTAACTATATTTTTCTCTATCCTGTGCTTCTTTTATTCTTTTTTCTCTCTTACACTCTTTCCCTCTTCAAAAATATTTTGTTTTTTACTCTCATCTCCTCCAATCTGCCCTTCTTTTTATCATCCTACTCCTTTATCTTATCCCTTTCTCATCCTACACTCCTGTAAGATAAGATAGATTTCTATACCCAAATTGAGTATTTATATTATTCTTTCTTTGAGCCAATTTTGATGACAGTAAAGTTCCTTCACTCACTCACCTTACTTCTACCATCTTCCCCACCACTGTAAAAACTTTTCCTTGCCTCTCTTACATCAGATAATTTACTCAATTTTATCTCTTCATTTCCTTTTCTCCTAATGTATTTCTCTCTTACTCCATAATTTAGATGTCATCCTTTCAAATTGAATTTACACCTGTGCCTCAAATTGAATTAATGAATGTTAATCATTCTTTTAACTATTCTGGTAATGAGGTAGTTCTTATGAATTACAAGTACCATTTTTCTGGTACAACACATCTTTCTGTGTTGGAATATTATGTCTGTGATTTCCTTTGCCTGTTTGCCTTTTTAGTTTTCTTGAGTCTAATATTTGAAAGTCAGATTTTCTGCTCAGGACTGGTCTTTTTTATCAAGAATCCTTAAAAGACTTCTCTTTCCTTTAATATTCAATTTTTACCCTTGAAGGATTATACTCAGTTCTGCTGGGTAAATCATTTTTGGTTGTAAATCTATCTGTAGAATATCATATTCCATGGCCTCCAATCCTTTAATCTTGTGTTATCCTGACTAAGCCTTCACAATACTTGAGTTCTTTCTTTCTGGATGCTTTCAATATTTTCTCCTTGACCTGGGATCTCTGAAATTTGCCTAGAATATTCCTGAAAACCTTCATTTGGGGATTTTTTTCAAGTGGTGATTGGTAGAATTTTTCAATTTCTGTTTTTCCCTTTGTTTATAGAATACATGGGTGATTTTCTTTAATTTATTGAAATAGGATGTCTAGGTTCTTTTTTTGATTGTGGCTTTCAAATAACTTTAATTTCAAAGTAACTTTCAATAACTTTACAATTCTATTTCTTGGGAATTATTTTCTATGTCAATTCTTTTTCCAGTGACATTTTCATTCTTTTGGTTTTGTGTAATTGCTTTTTGATTTGTTATGAAATCATTGGTTTTTATTTGCTCAATTCTATATTTTAAGGAATTATTTTCTTCAGTGAGCTTTTGTACCTCTTTTTTGATTTGACCAGTTCTACATTAGAATTTTTAAAGTGAATTTTTGTGCCTCTTTTTCCATTTGGCCGATTCTGATTTTCAAGGCATTCTTTTCCTTGTTGACTTTTTGTAACTCTTTTATCATTTGACATAGTCTGTTTTTAACATGTCATTTTCTTCAGGATTGTTTTTTATGTCTCCTTTACCAAGCTATTGATTCTTTTTTCACTATTTTCTTGCATCACTCATTTATCTTTCCAATTTTTTTTTCTCTATCTCTCTTACTTGATTTTCAAAATCTCTTTTTAATCTCTTTCATGGCTTGAGATTAATTCATATTTTTCAAATTGAAAGCTTTGCATGTACAAATTTTGATTTTTGATCTCATTCTCAATGAGCATTTTCTTCTTCCTCATCAACATAGTAACTTCATGTTCATTTTTTTTTTCTGGTGTTTGTTTATTTTCCAATCTACTTCTTGACTTTTAACTTTTTGCTAAAGTGGGGATCTGCTTTCAGATTGGAGGGTGACTGTCCCAAGCTTTAGAGGTTTTGTGAAACTGTATTCAGGACTTCTTCTAGGGACCTGAAAGTTTTCAGTTCTTCCAATGCAGATTGATCTAAGGAGATGTACATTTACTACTCTCCTTCTTTATGCTCTGGTCAGTGAACAACTACAAGTATTCTTTTCTGCCCTTGTTCCATGATGGTTCTGTTTTCCTGCGGCTACAAGTTCTTTGGGGCAGGGGTCCCTCTTGCCCTGAGATTGCCATTAGCAAAAAGACCCCTGTAGTCTCCTTCTGACCACTTTTCTTTTTCTTTTTTTATTATTAAAGATTTTTATTTACAAAGCATATGCATGGGTAATTTTTCCAACATTGACCCTTGAATAACCTTTTGTTCCAAATTTTCCCCTCCTTCCCTTCATCCCTTCCCCTAGCTGTCAAGTAATCCAATACTTGTTAAATATGTTGAAATATATGTTAGATCCAATATATGGATACATATTTATACAGTTATCTTGCTGCACAAGAAAAATCAGATCAAGAAGGAAGAAAATGAAAAACTGAGAAAGAAAGCAAAATATAAGCAAATAATAACACAAAGAGTGAAAATGCTATGTTGTGATCCCCACTCAGTCCCCACAGTCCTCTTTCTCTGGGTATAGATGGCTCTCTTCCTCCCAAGATCATTGGAACTGGCCTGGAGCATCTCAATGTTAAAGAGACTTCTGGCCACTTTTCAATGTCATCATTGTCACAGGAATTGGAACATAGTAGTTGCTTAATACATGTTTGATTAAAGTAATGAGAGCAAAGAGTAACAGGACAGGAAGCTCAGATTCTAAATTGGTATCTGCATAATGTCAGGATATCTAGAGAAAGGTGCCCAACATGTTGGATCTATGGAGAATTTAGACAGGAGTCACAGAGGTTGAAAAAATACTTGACTTGTGATTTGTGCTGTTGGAGGGGATAGTCATATGAGTGAGATCACAGATCTATCAAAGTTTTAAACTAGCCATTTCTACCCTTAGCTCTAAGACTGTAAGCTCCTTGAGAGCAGGGACCACATCTTATGCTTCTAATACTATGCCCCTAGCACCAAGATGTGTATATATAGCAGTATATTTATTGAACAAACATTTCTTGAATATCTGCTATGTGTAGAGCGCTGCACTAGGTACTAGGATCATTCCAAAGATAATAAGGACATACCTCCTGCCTTCATGGAACTTGAAATCTAATAATAAAAATTTTCAATCATTAACACTTAGCAAAATGTCTTTAATTTTATCTCAGTGACACTTTATTTTTAACCACTTTAAATGAATACAAGCTATTAGGCAAGGAAAGTCTCCAAGTATCTTAAAAACCTGACATTAGGGCATCTGTCCCACAGTGTAGTGGGCATAGAACTATAAGAAATAATGTGGGGAAGGAATTCAGTTGGCTTTGAGTTTTGTTTCTTTATCCAAGCAACATCACTGAGGTTTCCATTAAACTGTAGGCTGCATAATCATACACAGCTTCTGAGGATGAGACATTATTCTTACCACCACCCCAAACCACAAGACAGACCAAAATAGGATAATGGAGACATCAGCATGGCGTGACCGGCAGCTAACACTTGAGCAATCCTTCAAGAGTTCACATAGTAATCACAGGAGGTGCCAAGTTTTTCCTGTGGCATTCATTAGAGTACATTTTTGATGTGAATGTGATAACAAGGATGAGGGGAAACAGCCATAATGAGCTCTGTCGAATGCCAATCATTCTCTGACAGTTTTGTTTCTGTCCTGCTTTGAATTGGAGAAATGGGAGGTAGGCAGATGCTTCTGGGCCTGAGTGAACTGGAGAGAAAGTGAGCTTCAGAGTAGCCAGAGGAGAGTGTTAGAGGGAGACTCTAATCAAATCTCCTCCATGACCTCCAGTGTCTTAGACCTATGATTAGGTTTGCTCCAGTCTCATGAATTTCTAACTAAAGAAAATAGATAGGTATTCAAAAAAATTCAAAAAAAATGAAAGACAAAGTTTGGAGAGCATGTACTGTCTGGCCAGCCCTCAGGCAGAAAGGTCCCATAAATCTTGTGTATGAGGTGATGTGAGAGATAACAAAAAGTATCAGACATGGTCTTTAATGAACTCCATGTCTGGTCAATTATCATTAATACTTAAGTAAAGCAAGAGCAAATTATAAAAGAGTATCAAATCAAAGGCCAGTTTGGATGATTCATATACAGAAATGTCTCCTTGGAAACATTCTCTCTTAGGCCCTTACTTGCCTTAGGAAGGGATGGAAAAGATGGATTTGAGGACAAGGGTTCCAGCCACATCTTGGACTTTATTTGCCTCCTTGTGGCATTCAGCAATGGACCTGGAGCCAGAAAGAATTAGACACAGATTAAATCTCATTTATCCATTAGTTAGGTGATCCTGGGCAAGTCACTTAAGTGCTATCTGCCTCAGTTTCCTTATCTGTAAAGTAAGGGCAATAATGGTACCTGCCTTCAGAGGTTTGCTGAGTATAAAATGAAATTATATTTGCTAAATTTTTTGCAAATCTTGAGAACTATGTAAAAACTCTATATAAATGCTAGCTATAGTTAATAACATGAACTGGAGAAGGAAATGACAAGACCCTCTAGTATCTCTGCTAAGAAAATCCCAAAATAGGGTCAGCAAGAATAATATACAACTGAAATGATTGAATAACTATTTAAAAGTTATTATTATTGTTGTTATTTATCACTTAATTTCTAGGCTGTATCTGAAACAGCCAGCAGATGGGAGCCCATTTCTTCTGTCTTTCCTGAAGGATTCAAGTATAGTAACTTTCTGCTGCCAAAGTTTCCTAGGAAGTTAGCCCTATCCTCCTGGCCATGGAAACACACAAGTCACACAATTTTTCAAGACTTCTACTATCCCTGACAAGATAATTTAGAGGCAGCCAGGAGATAAAGTCAATTGCATTGGTCTAGGATTCAAGAAGATCTGAGTTGGAATTTTTGTCCCCAACACTTACTGGCTATAATCTTAATCTATTTGCCTCAGTTTCCTCTACTAATAAAATGGAAGCAATATGACCTACTCCCAAGGTTGTTGCAGATTTAATGAAATGAAATGGAGAAGTATTTTGCAAGCCTTAAAATGCTTCATATATACTAGTTATAAAATAAATGACAAGAAGTCAAACTGGAGAGAGCTGAAGAGAGTTGCAGAACTGGAAAGAGTCTTTTTAGGTCTTGTGACCAAAAAAGATTTGTGAATGTTGTGGACAAAGCACACTGAATTCTTCATAATTATAATAATTGAACTCATACTCAAAGATGACTTAAGAAAATCACTAGAGAAGAAGGGGACTAAAGAGATGAAACATTGCATGTACAGCCTTATATTTTGGTTAGTTTTGCAAACCTGACTTTTCTTTTTTCTTTCTTCTTTGTTTTTTTGTTTCAAGGGATAATTTGATGGACAGGGGAAAGAGTAGGGATAATTTGAAAATGACAGTAATGGAAAAACTACCCAAAAGATATTAAGAGAAAGAGGAGAAATTATTTAAAACATCAACCTCTTGTTATTCTATCAGAAAGAATTCTTTCATAAGGAACTTGACTCTCTCCTCTCCCCTACAATCCAATCATTAACAATTGGGATAGACTGAATAGGAGACAGAGAGAGAATTTTGAAGTAAATAAGTAATGAATTTAAGTCCTGGAGAGAGAGGGAGGAGTGAGGACTAGAGGGAGAGGGAACAGATAGAGAGATTGGGAGGGAGGGAGACCGCGAGAGACAGAGACATAAAGAAAGACAGAGATGCAGACAAACAGTTGTGTGGCCTTAGGTAAGTCACTTATCTTTATTCTCCCTTTATTCTTTCATGTCTCCTGTGGCTTGTTGTACATCTGAACTCATGAACTCCCACCCCTGCTCTCAATCTCCCTTCTCTTCTGAAAAGCCCTATTACTCTTGAGAGCATCAACATCCTCTCAGTCCCCCACGGTCACAAATTGGGTGACATCCTTTATTCCTCACTTTCACTCATCACTCCCATCCAATTTGTTGCCAAATCCTATTGTTTCTATCTTTGCAGAAACTCTTTGATATGTCCCAATTTTCTCATTACACTGCATTACTCTGGTGGCCCTCATCACCTCATGGCTACTTGTTGATCTCTCTGTCTCACTCTTCCCCCAACTCCAGTCCATCCTCCACTTAACTGACAAAAGAAGTTTCCCAATTTTCTCACTTCTGACTATCTCATTCCCCAGCCCTATTCTATGAACTCCAGTAAGACCTTGTTAATTCTGGAGCCCTTATTTAACTTTTAAAGCCTTTCTCAACCTGGAACTTTCAACTCCTCCAGCACAATACATTGCACAAAGTCAGCAACTGATAAATGTTTGGCACTTGATTGTTTGGTATCTTGATAAGAAAGAAATGAACACACAGAACCAACATGGTTTTATCATGAACAGGTCAAGTCAAAGTCAATTCATTTCCTCTTAAGACAGGATTACTGGCCTAATAGATCAGGAGAATACTATTGATCAACTATACATTTTAGCCCATCACTTGGAAAAATGTCTTTTGCTCTACAAACAGAGCTGTTTGCATGTTGTCTCTCCTATTAAAACATAAGCTTGTTGAAAGCAGAGTTTTGTTTTATCTTTGTATCCTCAGAGTTTTGTACAGCAGTTGGCACAAAATAAGCTTTTCCCAAATGCTTGTTGATTAACTGACTGTTGTCCTTCATATTCAAAGAGGGCCGCTGACATCATGATGTTGGAGTCAGCATATAGTGTGTTCAATTGTGGTTGGTCAGTCTAATATGAGTGTCAGAAGGCTCTCCCGTAGCTTGGGAACAAATAATCCATTTGAATATTCAGACAGGGTTGTCTCTAGATTTGTGCATCTTACATATCCTTTATGCTGCTGGGATTTTGCTTTGCTCATAGAACAAAGCACCTTTTTTTTTGATGCAGGCACACCATGCTGGGTAGTCCTGTGCCAGCATCACCCATGTGTCACAATCAATACTAGAGTTTTTCAGGAAAACTTTGAGAGTGTCCTTTTACTGTCTCTTCTGACCTCTGTGTGAGTGCTTGCCTTATGTAAGTTCTCCATGAAATAGTCTTTTAGGTAAACATGCATTTGGTATTTAGACTACTGGCCAGTCCATCAGAGTTGTACTTTTTGCAGTAGAGTTTGAATTCCTGGCAGTTCAATTCAAGAAAGGATCTCAGAGTCTGGTACCTCCTCTTTTTAAAATAGCTTTTTATTTTTCCAAATACATGCAAAAATAGTTTTCAACATTCACCTTTGCAAAACCCTCCCCCCAACCCCTTCCCCTAAATAGTACAGCAACATATTTCTATATTTGTCATGATACACAAGAAAATCAACCCAAAAGAGAATAAAAGACCTGAGAAAGAAAAAAAAAATCAAGCCAACAAACAATAACAACAAAAAAGTGAAAATACTATGCTTAGATCTACTTTCAGTCCCCATAGTTCTCTCTCTGGATACAGATGGCTCTTTCTATCACAAGTCAATTGGAATTGCTTAAATCCCCTCATTGTTGAAAAAAACCAAGTCCAACACATTGATTTTGTTGCAACTCTCTTCACTTAGCATGAGTTCACATAAGCCTTTTCAGGCTTTTCTGAGATCAGCCTGTTCATCATTTCTTATAGAACAATAACATTCCATTATATTCATATACTATAACTTATTCAGCCATTCCCCAATTGATAGTCATCCCTCATTTTCCAGTTCCTTGCCACTACAAAAAATGCTGCTACAAACATGTTTGTCCATGTGGGTCCTTTTTCCTTTTTTATGAACTTTTTGGGAAGCAGATCCTGTAGAGACACTGTTGAATCAAATGGTTTTCAGTTTTTTGGTCCTTATCTTGCCAATGATCTTAAGAATCTTTATAAAACAGTTCAAACAGAAGTGATTCAGTTTCCTGGCATGGGATTGGTATATTGTCCAGGTTTTACAGACATATAACAATAAATCAGCATAACATCTTTGTAGACCTTCACTTTGCTAAGCTATCTAATGCATCTTTTCTTCCACACTTTTTTTTTTGTAGCCTCCCCAATACTGAGCTAACTCTGACAGAGCATGCATCAACCTCATCCTCTATGTGGATCTCCCTGGATATTGTCAAGGAATGTAAATAGTATCACATTTGCTCTAATGGACCGGACACTTGCAAACATCAGGATTGGTTTGACAAAAATTGTAGGGAAATTCAGAAACTGCTAAAGAAAAATGAGAACTCCAGAGGGTTTACCAGAGGACAATTTGCCCGTGTCTAAAAAGGTTGCACTTGATTCCATCAAAAGTTATGTGCAAGTGAAGCTTAAAAAGATGCAAGTTCCTTGATATAAAAAGGCATATGATAATCAGTTTTATGTCAATATCAATAACATAAAATGATTCTACAAAGCCCAGAAGACTATTTCTGGACCAAAACCCCCTGGTGCATCTCACTTATTTGATGTTGATGGAACTACATTGATCAGTGATAAATACATGATCCTAGAAAGATGGACTGAACACTTCCATAGTGTTCTAAACAGACCATCACCAACCAATGCTGAAACCATTAACCATATATGGCAGGCTGAAGTCCTTCTCTAGCCAAACTTCCAAATGAAGAAGAAATATTGAATGTCATTAGGCTCTTCTTGTACATCAAAGTGCCTAGTGCTTGATTCCATACCAACAGACATCTACAAGGCAGGTAACCCATTACTCATGGAATCTTCTGGGTTGTATGACAAGACAAGTTTATGGCCTGGCAGATCAAGGATACCTCCATTGTACTTCTCTATAAAGGGAAGGAATCAGGTTATCCTGTGACAACCACTATAGGGTGCTTCTTATGGTCATTGCTGGCAAGAGTCTTGCCAAGCCTTCCCAAGACTTCTGAAACTTTCTATCCTCTGAAGTGAATAGTGGCCCAACATGTCCAAAGGAGACCTTGACGAAATGAATAACAAAATGCATGAAGAAGCTTTCCTTTTGAAACTAAGCCTAAAATTTAGTTTAAAAAAAATGTGTTTTCCTGCATTTCTAAGCTTCCCATACCCAGATTTGCTGCCACCATCTTTTCTTCCCAGGTGGGTTTGGGTATATTTATCCTGACAAAAACTAAATTTCTATCAAAGACTAAAAATATTTCAAAGGGGATTAGGGATACAAAGTAAACATTTTTGGGTAGTGGTTAGAAGAGAGAAAGGAGAGTTTACTCTCTGCAGCAACTAGAAACACAGTACACTGGGATTATTCCAATGCACTGAGAAGCCTGGTCCTATCCGCAAGTTTAACCTGATAAAAAGCCAAAATAACGTGTCTTTGTGTGACATTTTAAAGTGTCTTCCTCTTAAAAATGCTATAACATAAGTAATAATAATTCACATTTCTAGAATAATTGGGTCTTCTAGCTTTACAAAGCCCTTTCCTCTCAATAAATCTGGGAGTTCTTTATTATGAATGTTGTGACTTGGACTCAAGAAATTTGAACCAATTTGTCCAAAGTTAACAAAACTATAAAGTGTGAGAGTCAGTATTCAAACTCAGCTCTACTAACTCATTGTATCCAAAATCTAGAACTAGAAAGGGCCTCAGAGGTCACCAGCTCAATCCTTTTTCCCACACCACAGTTTACAGATGGGGAAACTGAGGTGCAAAAGGTTAAATGATTTGCCAAAAGTCACACATATAAGAAAAAATGAGATTTGAATTCACATCCCCTGACTCCAAAGTCAGGATTCTTTATACTGCACTTAATTTACTTTTTAAATTGATAGTTGTGTCTGACTCTTTGTGACTCCATTTCAGATTTTCTTATCAAAACTACTAAAAGTATTTATCATTTCCTTCTCCAGATCCTTTTTACAGATGAGGAACTGAGGCAAACAGAGGTAAATGTCTTGCCCAGGGTCACACAGCTAGTAAGTGTCTGAGACCAGAAAGACTAGGCTTCTTCACTCCAGGCCCAGCCCTCTATCCAGTGTAATACCTAGTTATTCTATATATGCATCTATATACACACATATATAAACATAGAACACACAGCATGCATACTATATGTATTTATACACATGTGTATGTATGAAATTTCTTGAGGTAAGGGACTATTTATTCCTTTGCTTTAAAACTCCAGGGTTTAGCATAGTATATGGCATAATACACATTTAATAAATATTTATTAATTAATTGAATTGAATTATTGAACATCTCTGTCCATTGATATGCTACTAGAATATTTAAAGTTGTATAAATTAGTCATTTAAAGAGAGGGGAAAACAAATGGAGCTATGATCTTCAGTGATAGCAATAGGGATATTAGAGAAGTTCTCTTTGAGGAAAAGCAGCTTGGCAACATTCCTTTGATTTAATAAGGTCATGAAGTTTTAAGTACTCTTTTGCATCAGGACTCAGTTCTTTATTGATCTCCTTTAGGAAAAGGCTGATTATATTTTGATCCTTCTGAATGAATTCTTAGGCCTCCTACTTTCCTGATAATAATAATAATATAATAATATAAATCATCATATCGATATTATTGTCATGTGTCCATTCTTTGTCCAATATTGATGTTAGCTACAGTTTCCATGAGCTTTTCTGAAATGCAAATTAGGAAAAACAAAGCAGTATGGCAGAAGTGAGATTGGGTTTAGAAGCAAAAGCCTTGGGTGTTACTATCTGAATAAGACTGGTCAAACCACTTGTTCCCTCTTGATTTTAGTTTCCTTCCCTTTAGGATGATAAGATTAAATTAGTTATTCTCTGAGAACTCTTCTAGCCCTAAGTCTCATGATTGAATGATAGGTAACTATGAAATGGAAAAGTAGGGGTCTATATAGCCTTGGATAAAACTAAGAAGTAGGAAGAATCTAACTTGCTCCTTCTCACTCAGAAAATTTGCCTGCTGAGAATTATTCCTCAAGGGTACAATACCATTTATGCTTTGCTCTCTATTTTTTTTCATCTGTTAAAATAGGAGAAAATGCCTGCACTTGTTATTTCTCAGCATTGTTGTGAGAATCATCAGCACTATTGCATATAAAGGGCTTTGCAAACCTTAAGGCTTCTATAAATGTCAATGGTTATTAATGATTATACAACTCCTTTTGTATTTTGTATAGTATTTTATTATTTTTTTCATTAAGCCATGAACAATTAAATGTGAATTAGCTAATCAGGTAGCTTTCTTCCCTCATTATGACTGGTCCCCAGTTACTCAGGGCCATGCCATAGAGAGGGTAACAATAGAGCAGAAAGAAGAAGTAGAAAATTTTAAAAATCTTTGCCTCCTTCACAGCTACTTAGGGCAGGGCCAAAGCAGTTACAATATCACTACAATATCCCAGAGTTATCTAGGTGTACTGAGTCTGGAATCAAGAAAAATCCAATTCAAATGCTTACTCAGATGCTTACTGTGTGGCTCTGGGCAAATGATTTAACCTTTATCAGCCTCAGTTTCTCCAGCTGTAAAAGGGGGAATAGCCTACCACATATGACTGTTAGAAAAATCAAATGAGATAATATTTTAAATGCTTTAAAATGCTGAAAAAGTATATAAATGTTCTTAGGATTTTTATATGCCAAATAAAAGAACAAGAATGAGTACAGACTTCAATTAGATATTCTTTAAGGTGCTTCTTAGTTATAATGCGCTATGGTTTATGGAGCTACATAAATTGAAAAGGCTTAGAAGCCCTCATTCCAGTGCAAGAGCCCTTGAGAGGAGCTGGGTTTACAGACTCACCCCTGAATGTATTTTCCTTGCATCAGCCATAGACTGTAGAGAAGAAAAGTTACCTTCTTCTGAGGCAGCTATGGTATAATAAGGGCAGGTAGATAATTCAATTAATAGACTACTGGATCTAGAGTCAGGGAATCTCATCTTCTTGAGTTCAAATCTGGCCTCCGGTACTTGGTTATGTGACCCTATGCAAGTCATTTAACCCTGTTTGCCTCAGTTCCCCATCTGCAAAAATAAGTTGTAAAACAAAATCACAAACTACTCCAGAATTTCTGCCAAGAAAATCCCAAATGGGTCATAAAGAGTTGGACATGACTGAAATAACAAAAACTACAAGATTTGAGGTTGTGGAGCCAAGGGCTGGAACTCACCCAAGCCCTCCACTAAACCCCTCCAAATTCCCTTATATGGTAACACTAAACAAATTTTAGAGTGTCACAATGGGGTGTTACAATTTCCCAGTCAAAGACAACTTGGAAGGCCAGTGGAAGAGTTTGTTGCACCAGGGTGCAACCAAGTATAGATCTGGCCACAGCTCAGGCACCAGCCACAGGAATCAGCCACAGTACTGGTGATTTCCAGACCTCTCAGCCCAGAGACACCAATGAAGATTTAGAAGATCAGCAGGAAAGGTTTGTCAGGCCTTGAAAAACTAGTAACCAGGAGCAGGCATTGGTGTTGGGGGTAGTTTCCAGGGGCCTCAGCCCACAGGAGATTTCTTTATCTGCATGGAAGAAAGACACTGTTGTTTTAGCACACTAGAACTTATAGGCACAGTGGAGCAGGGGACTCTCCTCAGAACAAAAGAAGTTTCAGAACAAAAGGAAGTGCTTGTGGTCATGTCCCTAGAAGGATCTCTGAAACCAGATGCACAAAACCACTGAAGCTTGGGACAGTGTACCCTCCACACTGGAAACAGGCTCTACTTTAAAAGGGTTAAAAGATAAGTAATAGACTTGGAAAATGAGAAACAGCAAAAAATATTCCGACCATAGAAAATTACTATGATAACAAAGAAGATCAAAACACATACTTAGAAGAAGGTAGCAAAGTCAACGTTCTTATGTCTAAAACCTCCAAGAAAAATAAGAATTGGTCTCAAGCAATGAAATAGCTTAAAAGAGTTTTTGAAAATCAAATAAGAGTATTAGAGGGAAAATTGGGAAGATAAATGAGAGTGATGAAAAGGAAATACAAAGAGCTAATGAGGAAAAGAATGTCTTAATAAGCAAAATTGGCCAAATGGAAAAGGAAGTACAAAAGCTCACTGAAAAACAAACAAACAAACAAACAAACAAAAACAAATACCTTAAAAATCAGAACTGAGCAAATGGAAACTAATTACTTTATGAGAAATCAAGATAAAATAAAACAAAACCAAAAGAATAAAAAAAAATAGGGAGGAAAATGTGAAGTATCTCATTGGAAAAACAATTGACCTGGAAAATAGATCCAGGAGAGATAAAATTACTGGTCTACTTGAAAGCTTTGATCAAAAAAAAAAAAAAAGATTCTGGACATCAATTTCAAAAAAACTATCAAGGAAAACTGACCTGTTATTGTAGAACCAGAGGGTAGAATAGAAAATGAAAGAATACATCACCTCCTAAAAGAGATTTCAAGATTAAAACTCTCAGGAATGTTATAGCCAAATTCCAGAACTTCCAGGTCAAAAGGAAAATATTGCAAGCATTCAGAAAGAAACAATTCAAGTATCATGGCACCACAGTCAGAACAACACAAGATTTAGCAGCTTCTCCATAAAAGATGAGGGCTTGGAATATGATATTTTGGAGAGCAACAGAGCTAAGATTATAATCAAGACTCAATATAATTCAGCAAAACTCAGTATAATTCTTCAGAGGAAAAAAAAAGGTGATAATTCAACAAAAGAGAGGTTTTTCAACCATTTGTGATAAAAAAAAAAACAGAGCTGAATAGAAAATTTGATTTTCAAACACAAGACTCAGGAAAAGCATAAGGAGGTAATCAAGAAAAGGAACTCATTAAGGACTTAACAAAGTTTATCTATTTACATTCCTGCATGGGAAGATGATACTTGTAACTCAATAGCTTTCTCATTATTATGGCAGTTAGAAAGAGTACATATAGACAGATGGCAGACATACAAGTTGAGTATGAAGGGATAATATCTAAAATACAAAATAAAATCAAGGAGTGAGAGAGGAATGTATTGGGAGAAAGAGTAAAGGAGAGATGGAATGGGATAAATTATCACACATTAAAAGAAGCAAGAAAAAGATTTATAATGGAGGGGAAAAGGTGAAGAAAAGGGAAGTGAATAAATTTTACTCTCATCAGAATAGACTCAAAGAGGAAATAATACGCACATGCAATATAGGTATAAACACCTATCTTATCCTGCAGGAAAGTACGTGGAAAAAGTTATCTAAGAAGGGCTGGGGGAGGGGGATAGAAAAGGTGAGCATATTTGGGAGAGGGAGTAGTCAAAAGCAAAATATTTTTAAGGGGGAATAGTGTGAAAGGAGGAAGACAATAGAATAAACAGGGGAGGGGAAATACAGTAGCAATAGTTTTTGTAGAAAGAATTTTAAAGCAACTTTCTGATGAAGGCCTCTTTTCTCAAATGTATAGGGGACTGAGTCAAATTTATAAAAAATAATAAGGACTATTCCCCAATTGATAAATGATCAAAAGATATGAACGATGCCTAAAGAAAGGGCTATAAAGTCATTTATAATCTTTGATGTATCAATACAATGAATAGGCATGAATTATCAATATAAATTTTTATAAAGCTTTTTATTTTTGAAACATATGCATAGATAATTTGACAACATTGACTTTTGCATAGTCTTGTGTTTTAGATTTTCTCCTCCTTCCCCTCATCCTCTCCTCTAAATGGCAAGCAATTCAATATATATTAAACATGTTAAAATACATGTTAAATCTAATATGTATAAACATAT
Source organism: Antechinus flavipes (assembly GCF_016432865.1). NCBI lineage: Eukaryota > Metazoa > Chordata > Mammalia > Dasyuromorphia > Dasyuridae > Antechinus > Antechinus flavipes. The sequence continues at coordinate 133,912,840 of NC_067399.1, read as the reverse complement.
TTATACAATTGTCTTTCTGCACAAAAGAAATCAGATAAAAAAAACCAAAGTAAATGAATAAGAAAACAAAATGCAAGCGAACAATAAAAAGAATGTTGTGATTCACATTTAGTTCCTACAATCCTCTCCCTGGGTATAGCTTATTCTCATCATCATAAGATCATTGGAACTGACATCAATCATCTCATTGTTGGAAAGAATCATGTTCATCACAATTGATCATCATATAATCTTGTTGTTGCCATGTACAATGATCTTCTGTTCCTGCTCAATTCACTCAGCATCAGTTCATGTAAGTCTCTCCAAGTCTCTCTGAAATCATCCTCCTGATCATTTCTTATAGAACAATAATATTCCATAACATTCATATACAACTTATTCAGCCATTTTCCAGTTGATGGGCATCCATTCATTTTCCAGTTTCTTGCCACTACAAAAAGGGCTGCCACAAATGTTTTTCTACATGTGGTTCCCTTTCCCTCTTTTAAGATCTCTTTGGGATATAAGCCCAATAGAAACACTGCTGGGTCAAAGGGTATGCCCAGTTTTATAACCTTTTGAGCATAGTTCCAAATTGCTCTCCAGAATGGCTGGATCTGTTCACAACTCCACCAACAATGTATTAGTGTATTAGCATTCTTTTCTCACATTCCCTCCAACATTTATCCTTGTCTTTTCCTGTCGAAAGAAATTTTTAAAAAAGGAATGTACAAAAATATTTATAGCAGCTCTTTTCTCCAGGCAAAAAGTGGAAATTGAGGAAATGCCCATTATTTGGAGAATGGCTGAATACATTGTGGCATATAATTATAATGGAATACTATTGTTCGTTGAGAAATTACGATCAGGGACTCTCAGAAAAACTGCAATAGAATTCCATGAGCTCATGCAAAGTGAAATGTACTGTGTACAAATCATTTCAATATTATGGGAGTGATCAGATGTAAATGACTGTTATTCTCATCAATGCAATGGTCCAAGACTCCTCTGTCTATAATGAAAAATGCTGTCCACCCAGGGAAGAATTTTTTGTGTCTGAATACAGACTGAAACATTTAAGGATCATGCCTAAGTGAAAGGGCAGATCAAGTCTTCAAGAGCCTCCATAACTGTGAATCATAACATTTGAAGGCAAAGCAGCTTTTACTGATAGAGGGGTTGCTTGTGGATTGGAATGAAATAAATTGGAGGTAAGAGGGAAGAGGAGAAAGGTCAGAGAATGCAATTGTCCCTCAGTCTCCTTGTATTATCCTCCTTCTCCTCCTCCTTCTCCTCTTTCTTTTCTTTTTCCTCCTCCTCCTCTTTTCAGCTAAAGAGATCCATTCTACAGGTCTCCAGCAGCCACTGGCAGGTGGCTCCTGTCTCACAACAGAAGTATACTTTTAAAAAAACCTTTATTTTTCTTAAGATTATATTTTTTGTCTTTTTTTTTTGAGGGAGAGATCTATCTTTTCTTTTGCAACATGACTTTTATAGAAATGTTTTACATAACTTCATATAGGCCTTCCAAGTGGGGGTGGGAGGAATTGGGAAAGGAGGTAGGGAGATGATCTAGAACTCAAAGTTTTAAAAACAAAAAGTTTTAAAAAATGTACACGTAACTGGAAAGATATATATGCAAAAGAAGAAATGTTTGAAGGCTGATTGGAACTCAGATCTTCCTAATTCTAAGTCCAATTGCTTCATTTGTATAATTAAAGAAACTGACACAGGAAAATTAAGTGGCTTGCTAAGGTTCTGCATTTTCTTAATTAATGATTTATCAGAGCAGGAAGGAACTTCAGAATAATAATAGCTAATATTTTTATGTTTTAAGATTAGTAAGATACTGCACTCTCAGTATGTCATTTGAACTTCACTGCTATTTGGTAATTTTTCCTGCCATTTTACAGATAATAAAACTGAGACTCAAATAGATTATATTACTTGGCTAACTCCACACAGCAAGATAGTGCACAGGCAGATTTGAATGCAAGTCTCAACTCCAAATCTATGTTATTTGTTATACTACATGACCTCCCTAAGAAATATCTAATCCAAGGGCACTTAAGTCTTCTATAGGTTGTGTGCCCCTTTAGCAGCCTGGCAAAGATTCTTTATCAAAATAATGTTTTTAAATGCATATAAAATAATGCCTAGGATTTAAAGGAAATCATCATATTGAAATGTGGTCATATATTATTACATAATACATGATGCATATGTATGTTATAAATATTTTTTTCAAGTTCATGAGCATCAAATCAAGAACCTTGATATTGTCCAATGCCTTCATTTTTAAGGTGATCCAGATTAGGAAAACTACTTGTCCAAAGTCATGAAAATAGTTGAGTAAATTATATGTTCACATCTACTCAAAAGGGAAAAAAGGGGAACAAAAACCTTTCACAAATAGGTGAATCTATAGACCAGTTTTCCAACAATAGACTACAACTTGTAGAGTGACATCAGTTTGAAGAACCCACAAATTATTTAGATTGTTTACAAGCTATGAAATAATCAGAGCAGGACCATAAGCAAGACAAAATGTTGCCAGACACTAAATTAAAATCTGATTTTATTGTCATACATAGGGATGGAGCAGGAAAGAAAAACAACTCTCTTCTTTGCCTCATCTTCCCTTTCTTCCCATTTTTTCTAGTTATGGAAGAAACCTCCATTTTCAATTATTTGGGAGGGGCAACCTTAGTGAAAAGCTTCTCTACCCTTCCTGAACCACCTTTTAAATGCCTCTCCTAAAACCCCAGAATGTATTGTCTCCCTTGGATATGATTTGGAACAAATTAAGAAGTGGTGTTTTTGCCATATTTCTACATTTATCTGAACTCAGTCAAAAGGCTTTCAGTGTGGTTGTCAATATTTATCCAGCAACTTTTTGATGAGCAGATGGAAAGGAAGTGGTGGAATTTGGGAATGGGGAATAGGGAAGGACAAAGAGTAGATACGGTAGAGGGATGGAAGATATATTTATAGAAATTTATTAAGAAATCTCATGTCTAGCTTGGTACAATTGATCCTGAGATCCTTGATATACTTTGTTATAAATTTGCAGAATGATGGTCCAGATGATTAAAATAAAATTGTAACTAGAGTGAACTGATTTCAACAGCTGGGAAATGTTCTACATTATGTCCATGAAACAACAGCCCTGACTTCTTCCCAAATCCTCTGTCCCCTTTCACTCCTTTTTGCTAGTGTGGAAAATGAACTCAATTCAATTTAAGAAGCTTTTTGAATTATAAGAAATATATAAAGAACTGTGGATCAAGAATATGAAGGTAGGAAATGTCACAGCACCTCCTACTTGTTCCATGCTTCTTGATTCCCAGTTTTTGTAAGTAAATATGTTTCTCTCTCTTTGGCTTTCTTTCTGACTGAACCTTTGTCCATCCAAAGGACAATTTTACTCAGGCATCTCTAATATAAACTCTATCCCTAATATATGTCGCCTCGAAAAGCACAATGTTTATCAAGAAGCCTTATTTAGCCTATCATTGGCTGACAATTCTTGGCCATCTGGGGGTTTTACTATTTTGGTTTTAACTGAATTTATTTGGTTTGTTTTTGTTTTTTTAATTTAGTTCAGTTTGAGGATTTTTTTTCCTGAAATGTTGATATTTCATTCCTTTGTACTTCAGAAAACTAAAAGTATTAAATGAATTTCAGCAGCTGCCACAGGAGTTGAGGGTTTAAGGAATGTGTGGGTTAATGAATATGCATGCTATTTTTCCAATAAAGACTCCAAGGCATCAGGAAAACAAGGTTTCTTTCCTTTAAGGAATCAGATAGACTCTGCCACCTTAGCTTTGTAGTCAGAGGCATGATTAGAGATTTCCTTTCTTTCTTCTTTCATTCCTTCCTCCTTCCCTCTCTTCCTCCTTCCCTCCCTCCCTCCTTCCCTCCCTCTCTCCTTTCCTCCTTCCCTTCCTCTCTCCCTCTTTTCCTCCCTCCCTCCCTCCCTTTCTTCCTCTCTTCTTTCCTTCCTTCCATCACAAATTACCTGGGGACAAATATGCTCAATCAAGAAAAAGGAGAGGACAGAAACCTCAAAATGACGTTGGTGGGGCAGAGGGTAAGGTGGGGGACTCTCACCCCAGCTTTCCATCTGGTTCTTTTTTATTCTAGTGAATTAATCTCACTAACTAGGTGCTTCTTTGGTTTCTATCACAGGAAAAGATAATGCCAAGAATTCTTAAAATTCAGCACATTTAAAATTTGGTACCCTGAGGGAAAACTTATAGTTGCCTCACCTTAATCACAGCTCTATTTCCCATCTTAAATTGTACACTTCCATTTCATTCATTTTTCTTGTCAAATGGAATAGCCCACTCACAGCCATCAAGACACTTCCTACCTATGCTTCCATTGTTTTCTGAAGCCTAAATATTCTTTTTGTTTGTTGAATTTTGATGGTCTTTTTAAGGTCTATTCACATTCTACCACCTTTATTAAGTTGAATGATGTAGAGAGGAGAACATTATAACTGAGTCAGGAATCAGAAAACTGGAGTAAATATTCTATCAATGATTCCCAGGATTCCTGTGACCTTATATTCCTCTACTGGACTGAAGAGAAGGCCTATGTTTGAGTTAAGCATTGTGTCTGCCCTTGTCTCATATAATTCTCTGCCCAGAGCATGCATTTAATACGAGGTCATGCTGAGAATGTGGGATGCTCTTCTTCTTTACATCTAAATTTTAGCTTCCCTGACTTCCTTCAAGAATCATACGAAATAAGGAGGGGAAAAATTGGAACAAAAAGTTTGGCAATTGTCAATACTGTAAATAAAAAGCTCTCTCTCTCTCTCTCTCTCTTTCTCTCTCTCCATATATATATATATATATATATATATGTATATATATATATGTACATATATATATGTACATATATATATATATATATATGAATCATATGAAATACCAACTTCTGCATAGGGACTTTTCTGAATATTATCTCCCCTTCTCTCTGTTCCACCCTGATGTATATACCAAGTGCCTTGCCTCTAAGATTACCTTCTATCTGTTCTGTATATTATCATGCATGTATATATTTCTTTAACTCTTTTATTTTACAATAGAATGTGAGTTTCTTGAAGGCAGGAACAATCAATCAATAAACATTTATTAAATACCAAGTATATGATAGGCACAGTGCTAAGCACTAGAGATACAAAAATAGGCAAAAGACAGTACCTACAAGGAAGGACTTGCAATTAAACAATGTTTTGGTTGTTGTTTTTCTTTGTATAACAATTACATTTCTGGAACATAAGTAGTTAATAAAGGCTTGTTGACTGATGGAATTTGTTTACCAATTCCCTGAGGCTTTCCCTGCAGAGGACAGAGGATGTTGCTTATATGATTTTGCTTGAAGCAAAGTTACGCTCAGTGCAAAGAATCTGGTTAGAGGTTATTAAGAACCAAAGTAAGACAAGATACCAGAAAACTTTTTTGCGCACACAAGACACACTGTTTATGCAGCTGGGGTTAGGTGACATTTGCCTAGAGCCCATTAACACTAAGGATCCTGACCCCCTGCTCTGGCTTCCAAATGGGCTAATCCCACTGAGAGGAAAGCTGGTACCTTTTGTCAGGCTCTCATCAGGTCTGGTGCATCCTTTACAGATAAGTGATCTGAAACTAACACCATCTGGGCTGCTAATAGTGCAGCTGCCCCTGCTGAGCAACGAACTGGGGGTAAGGGAAATGTGTGCACTTAACTAATGTTTCCTGTCACCAGGAGAAAGCCAGTCAGTTTGTTTGGAGATGTTCCCCAAGGTTTAAGTACACATTGATGGAACTCAAGAAAACATTTCTGAGAAATCTCATTTACCAAAAAATGAAGCCTGCTTGCCTTCACTTGTACCTTTTCAGAACTGGAAAAGACTTTAGGCACTTTTAGGAAAAGCTATTCATTTAACAGATGAAGAAACTGAGACCTAAACATAAATTTTGTCCCCAAATCATACAATCAAAACCAGGTTTAGAACTCAACTTCTTTTTTAATAATAGCCTTTTATGTTTTTAAAACACATGCAAAGATAATGTTCAACATTCACCCTTACAAAATCTAAATTTTTCTCCCTCTCTATCCCTTGTCAGCAAGTAATCCAATATAGGTTAAACATGTGCAGTTCTTCTAAACATATTTGCACAATTATCATACTGCACAAGAAAAATCAGATCAAAAGGGGAAAATGAGAAAGAAAAAAAAAACCAAGCAAGCAAACAATAACAACAATAAAGTTGAAAAAAAACTATGTTGTGATCTATGTTCAGTTCCCATACTCCTCTCTCTGGATGCAGATGACTTTCTCCATTATAAGTCCATTGGAGTTGTCCTGATTCCATCTCACTGTTGAAAAGAGCCAAGTCCATCACAGTTGATCTTCACAAAATCTTGTTGTACAATATTCTCTTGATTCTATTCAATTTACATAGCACCAGTTCATATGAGTCTCTGCAGGCCTTTCTGAAATCATCCCACTGTACATTTCTTATAAAACAATAATATTCCATTATATTTAGATACCTTAATTTATTCAGCTATTCCCTTCACTGATGGGCATCCACTCAGTTTCCAGTTCCTTGCCACTACAAAAAGGGCTGTTACAAACATTTTTGCACATATGAGTTCTTTTCCCTTTTTAATGATCTCTTTGGAATACAGACCCAGTTCCAAATTGCTCTCCAGAATGCTTGGATCAGTTCACAGTTCCACAAACAATGTATTAATGTCCTAGTTTTCCCACATTCCCTCCAACATTTATCATTATCTTTTCCTGTCATCTTAGCCAATCAAAGAGGTATCAAGTAGTTCCTCAGAGTTGTCTTAATTTTCATTTCTTTAATCAATAGTGATTTAGAGCATTTTTCATGTGACAAGAAATGACTTTAATTTCTTCATCTGAAATTATCTAGAATTCAGTACTTCTGATGCCCAGGCCAGTATTTTTCCACTGTAGTATATAAAACTGGAGAAGGGGAAGTTTGTGGAATCTTCAAAATGACTACAATCTCTAGTGTGAGGGCTTACTGAGCCCTTTTCAGTGCTATTCGTCCACTATTAGTATACATCTGGTACTCAACTCTTATCTGTATTTCCAAGAAGCTGTAGAATTGTACCTGTACCATCTTGATAAACAGATTAATGGTAACCAATAGGTCACTGATCTATTGCTGCAGGATGACTACCCCAAATATGTGAAGATTTTCCAATTTGTTCAAAAGGCCATTAAGGTGGTTGAAGCAGAGTGCTGATGAGAATTAGAGCTTGGTGAGACATCAGATACCAAAGTCATTGACTATCCTGAACCATCACTAATCATCTAGTTGTCATACTACTTGTTACTAGACTTCAATGACACAAGAAGAGAGGGTAAGGCTGACACCTTTGTGTAAATATATCTCACTTAAATCGAATATGCACATCAAGACATCGCTAGTGATGTCCTTAGACCTCTTCAAAAATGACACAATAATAACAAAAACAAAAATCGGAGATCTTTTCATCTCTTTTTTCAGTTTGTAAGAACAAAAGAATCTTTCAGGAATAAAAATTTTATTGTTAGTTTTGCTGAACATCACAGAAGTCCTTTTTTTTTTAAATAGTTAAATCAGAGATTTAGAGCTAGGGCGAATGGCCTTTAAATTTCATGAAGAACAATTGCCTAATTAATGGTCTAGTTCTCTAGTACATATGAAGAAACCAAAGCCTGGAAATGTTGCGTTATTTGCTGTAAGAAGTCACACAGTTAAGTAATGTTAAGTAAAGTGAGAAGAACCAAGAGATCATTGTACAACAGCCACAAGTTTATACAATGATCGATATTGATGAATGTGGCTTTTTTCAACAGTGAGATGATTCAGGCCAGTTCCAATTGTGATAGAGAGAGGCATCTGCATCCAGAGAGAAGATTGTGGGGACTGAATATGGATCACAACCTAATTGTTGTGTTGTTTGCCTGTATTTTGTCTTCTTTCTCATTTTTTTTCCCTTTTTGATCTGATTTTTCTCATACAGCATGATAATTGTAGAAATATGTAAAGAAGAACTGCACATATTTAATATATATATATTGGATTACTTGCCTTCTAGGAAAAGAGGTAAGGGGAAGGGAGGGAGAAAAAAATCTAAAGGTTTTGAAAGGATGAATGTTTAAAACTATGCATATATTTTGAAAACAAAAACCTTTTTTTTTTAAGTCACACAGATGATCAAGAGTATGTTAGCAGCAGAGCCAGCATTCCAATCTATGTCCAAATTCCCTGTTTCTTTCCATTCTACCATATTGTGCTAACTATATTTAACTTCTCTTGTGAGTTAGAGTAGCTGGTACCCTGTAAAGTTCTTTGCAGCTCTAGATCATAATCTTCCCTTTTCTGAGCTCTTAGAACACATAAAGTTAGCACCACATATTTTAACACCTGTTTGTACTGCCTTGTATTCTGTTTATCATTATGTTGAAATCTTGTCTTCCAACTTGAAGGCATATCATGTCTTATGCTTTTCTTTTATCCTCCATTATACCTTCACTATTTTGTGTTGTGATTATTGTTCAGCCATTTCTACTATGTCTGATGCATCCTGATCCCTTTTGAGGTCTTCTTGGCAAAGCTCCTGGAGCAGTTTGTCATTTTCTTCTCTAGCTCATTTTATAGATGAGGAAACTAAGGCAAGCTAAATTAAGTGAGCTGCCCAGGGTCACACAAGTAAGTCTGATGCCAGATTTGAACTCATGAAGATAAGTCTTCCTGACTCCAGACCCAACATTCTATCCAGTGCACCATCTGCCTTTAAACATTAGGTACTCAGTAATTAACTGCTCATTGATTTATTTTTAAGCAATGAACTGGGTGACATTTTCTGGTAGCAGATAGATGGATGTTGGTCTTTAGGGACTTTTCATAGCTTTCCTCAACAGCTGGTGGCTCTTCTCCATGATATTAGCTTGGAACTTATGTTCTTGTGGAAGTCATAGAAAAATCCCAGCTTTCTATACTATGAGTCTCTCAAAGCTAAATAAGATCTTGAAATACAGAAGATTGTAGTTAAAGATGTATGTGATCTTAAAACACTAAAATTTAAGTTGGAATATTGGAATGTAGAATGTGGAATATTAAAGCTAGGAAGAACCTGAGGGATTATCTAGACAAGTGGCTTATTCCAATTTTTGCTTTGGGAGACTCTCAGTACTCATTGATAGAAAAAATAAAATATTCACTGATTAAAATTTGCTTAAATGATAAATAATGATTAAATTTACAAAGCACAGGCAAGAACTCCAAGATCTTCTAAGCATTAGAAATCACTTAGTGCAATCTCTTCATTTTATAGATGATAAAACAGACTATCAGAGATGGCATGATTTGTCTAAGGTTATACAACTACATCAGAATAAATTTAAACGTTTAAGCCCCAGACTTCTGGACAATAAGGTGAAGACTCATCCTTTCATCCATTTATTTAGTCAGTAAACATTTATTAATCACTTACTCTATGGAGAGCACTGCCCTGTATTACTCCTGCTTCCCAAAATGTGTTAGGAAGGCATTTCCTCTGCTATCTTCACAGATTTTTTACTTTTGAAAAGGGCTATCCATCTGTCAGCTACTTGCTGAAGATGTTGCTATCCTGTTCACAAATGTAGCAGGGGATGCATTTGCCACATGGGATAGCAAAAAGAAAGAGCACATTACTGTTGAGCCTGCAAGCCATACCACACACAATCCTGATAGGCTAGAGTACATGCCAGGGATTTATATGCACAATAAGTTGCAGAAACACCTCCCTCCTCCTAAACCACCACAATGAACTCACAAAGAATGTTATGAAAGCAATTTACTTCTGCTCCAAATGCCGGGGCCCAGTCTATAGAATGTAAAATAACAAAACCTCCAGTCCTGAAGGGAGAAAACAGAGAGGAGCAGTTGACAAAGGAACAATAAAAAAGGAAAGGAGACAATGGAAAAATAGAGAGTTGTGAATAAAGCAGAGCTCAACAATAGGAGTTCAGGTCCTGGAAGCCAAATAAAGAAAGAATAGCAAGGCCACGAAAAAATGGAAGAGGAAATAAAAGGAAGTGGCAAAATGGTAACCCCTTAGGCATGGCAGCCAGACTTTGATAGATAGCCAGCTCTTCAGGAAAGCAATAAGAGGGCACTTCACCACCATGATGGGGCCTGTAGCAGATTTAATTAGAGTGCAGGTGATAGACCCACTGAGACGGGAGCAGAGCATGTATTATTAGAACTAGGAAAATTAAAGACACAGTCATTCTTGAAGTTGTTGTTCCAAAACTGGTAGGAGGATGCATGGTAGATGTGAGTTTTGTGACTCATTTGGGGATGCAAAGATGGTAATGATGTTGGTGATCAACCTTAATTTCCATCTGGAACCTGTTCTTGGGAAAAGACTATGGATCATCCTAGAAACTAAGACACTAAAGAAGCAGCTTGGTGGCAAAGTAGGTGGAATTCTGGACTTTATTATGCCTCACTTTATACATTCAGCAAGTATGTTATTTCAATCTCAAGAGTTACAGAGGAACTCACCAGAACTACATCCCACCAAACTGATTTTATATCTCTAGTATTCTATCAATTTAGAATATTAGGGTTTCTGCCCATTGTACTCCCCAAGATTACTGGTGAATGGATGTGTCCAAATTTATTGTTCTTTTCTCCCTGATTCATTCCTGTTTGGGGACAAGTGGTATAATTTGAAGACAGAAGAGTACAACACGGGCACAGTTACATTTACCAAATCATCAAGATTTCATGAGGAGAGCCACATTACACTAAGCACCAGGTCACATGCCCTAACCCTAGTGCCCATCTCATCCTCAGTTCACTGGACCACAGCTCCTCAATAAGAACCAAGGGAGAATTGTTCAGGGGCCCTAAACTAAGGGAAAAGAGAAGATGGAGATCATAAAAGTAAAACAATGCTTTTCATATCATTATAGAATTCGGAGATTGGAGTAACCTGGAGATCATCAAATCTAAACTTCTCATTTTTTAGAAAACCAAAGAGGAGAATAATTAAGTAATTGGTCCAAGATCATATAAGAAAGTAAATGGCAGAGCCAGATTTTTAACCCACATCTTTGGACTCCAAATCCTGTGTCTTTTCTATTATATTACTTTTTGTCTATTTTAATATTATTATCGACCTATTTCACAAAATCTCATAAAACTATGGGATCACAAGACATTTCAAAAGACTCAAGATGGTAAATACTATTTATATCCAGAGGAAGAACTGATAGAGTTTGAATGCAGATTATGGGATACTATTTTCAGTTTCTTTGGGTTTTTTATTTGTCTGTTTTTCATAGTTTTTTCCCTACTTGTTCTGTTTCTTTTTTCACAGCATGTCTATTATGGAAATACGTTTAACATGATTGCATATGTATAACTTATGTCAGATTACTTGGCATTGTGAGGAGGAGGGAGAAAACAGAGGGAGAGAAAAATTTTGGAAGTTAAAATCTTATAAAAAATGAACATTGAAAATGTAATTAGAAAACATAAAATGTTATGTACATTAAAAGAAAAAAAGCTATGGGATCATGGAACTCAGACTTTGGATAATATTTAATAAATCCCCATCTTAAAGCAGAAATCTCTTCCCCAACATCTTAAACAAGTGTCCATCTACCCTTTACCTTAAAAAAATGTTACATGCAATGACAAAGACTATCTTTCAATATAGTCTCCATGAATCATAGTCCATAGTTATTGTAATAACAAGATAGGGGTAGGGAACAGGGATTAGACCTATGATTTCCTTGCTATAGGGAAGTCTCAGATAAGAAAACTACTTCTACCAATTGTAATAAGTATCATCTCTTCTTACAGTCTTGGAGAGTTTCCTAGACCATTGAGATGTTCTGTGACTTGTTCAGGATCACACAGCCAATGATGTGTGCTAGAAGTGGGACTTGAACAGGCTTTCAAACTTCAAAGCAACAATGGCAGCAACATGAACAGAAGCAATAGTATTACTAGCAGTATAATAATACCAGATCATTTTTATAAAATGCTAGCTAGTATTTATAAAGTACCTTATAGTTATTGTTGTTATTCAGTGACGTCCAATTCTGTCGCCTCATTTGAAGTTTTCTTGGTTAAAAAAAAATACTTTTTTTTCCTTATCTTCTGGTAATGAGTCATATAGTGAAAAAGGTAAGATATAGTGAAAAAATAAGGAAATATCATTTCCTTATCTAGCTCATTTTATAGATGAGAAAACCGAGGGAAACAAGTTTAAATGACTTTCCCAAAGTCACATATCTAATAAGTGTCTATGGCTAGATTTGAATTCATGTCTTCTTGACTACAGTCCTACCTGCTCCTATCTATCCACTATGTTCTATCTGCTGTACTACCTAGTTGGTCTATATATAGCAACTTAGGTTATTCAAAACACTTTACAAATATTATGTCATTTAAGTCTCACAAAAATCCTATGAGATAGGTACAATTATTATTCCCATTTTATATTTGAAGAAATTGAGACATAAGTTAAATGACTTGCCCAAAGTCATTTAGCTAAGTTTTTGAGGTTGGATTCAAATTCATAAATTCTTGACTACAAGTTCAGTAATCTATCCACTATACCATGTAGTTGCCTTCACAGTACAAGTTTTACATAATACTTTCATCACAAAATCACAGTGAGATATTTAGTACGAGAGGAAGGGTCTAGCAGTGATATTGGGGAACAAAGAGAATGCTGGCTCCTGACCCTTTGTTTCAGAAAAGGAGCAGCCATCTATGGATAAAATGCCTTAGAAAAGTGAACAAGTATTATTGAGTCCTCTTTCAAATGAAGAAACAGAGGCACAAAGATATGAAGTGATTTTCCCTGAGTTACATCTCCCTGGTAAGTATCAGAGCCAGAATGTGAACTTTCTTTTTCACTATATGCCTCATTGCCAGAAGATAAGGAAAACAACCATTCAGTTTGTAGCAGGATTAGGATCCTCTCAACAAGAGATTTCTGATCTGCACATTTCAGGAAAACTCCAGAAAACTCACATTTATGGAGGAAAACTAACTTCAATGCTTTTAGACAACTAGAACAGACTTTCTGGTTAGCACAGTAACTGTAACAATTATTACAGCCAGTTATCCCTTTCTTCTTTAGTTCATTCCACGTAAATTTGACAGATTATTCTTAAGCAGCACTTTTATCAAGTTCCTCTCCTGCAAAAACAAAACAAAACAAAAGAAACAAATCAAAAACCTTCTGTGGCTCCCAATTTCCTGTCATATCCAGTCAAAATTCTTTGACTGACTGAAGGTTCTCCAGAATTGAGCCAACAATATAGATTAATTCCACAACAATTCAATTCAATAAACATTAGATTCAATGCATTTGTATACTAACATTGTGATCAGCACATGTAATGTTTAAATGGCATAAATTCCTGAAACATTTACAAATGACTAAAGTGCATAATTGTATGGACTAAGTTCATCGAGAAGTATAAAACAAAAGCTCTCCAAGGAAGAAAAAGTTACCTTTGAATAAAGCCTTTATAGAAAAGGTGACATTTTGTTTGGTCTCTAGAGGATGAGTAGGAATTTAAAAGGTAAAGAGGAATAAAGATTGTATTCCAGATAAAGGAAATATTATGAACAAAGATTCTCAGTTTGTGAAAGAATGAAGATTGTGTCTTTTATTGCCCTTTAATTAGTTTATAAGTAACTTAAGGTCAGGGACTGTGCTTTTGTTAGCCCTCATAATATCCAGCAAAATGCTGAGCAAACTATTTGATACATCTGGATGTTATAGATAGGTCAAAATACATAAGAGAAATATCACCTTCTAATAGAAAGAACAGCAGATTTTTGTGAAACAGAATAGTTTCTCTTTTTATGATATAAAAAGTATGGCAAAAATATTTCTATGAGGAATTTTCCTCCTCAGGATATGCATATGTATATGAATGTGTGTGTTTGTGAGAGAGAGAGAGAGAGACAGAGAGAGAAAGAGAGAGACAGAGAGAGAGAGAGAGAGAGAGAGAGAGAGAGAGAGAGAGAGAGAAGAGAAAAGAAGAGAAGAGAAGAGAAGAGAAGAGAAGAGAAGAGAGACAAGACAAGACAAGAGAAGAGAAGAGAAGAGAAGAGAAGAGAAGACAAGACAAGAGAAGAGAAGAGAGAGAAGAGAAGAGAAGAGAAGAGAGAAGAGAAGAGAAGAGAGAGAAGAGAAGAGAGACAAGACAAGACAAGAGAAGAGAAGAGAAGAGAAGAGAAGAGAAGAGAAGACAAGACAAGAGAAGAGAAGAGAAGAGAAGAGAAGAGAAGAGAAGAGAAGAGAAGAGAAGAGAAGAGAAGAGAAGGGCACAGAAACACAGAGAAAAAGAGAGACAGAGAATATGAAAAATAAGTAATCTTCCCTATCTCCAGCTCAAACTTTCTAATATATTCAGATTCTCCAATAATCTCTCTCAGGGACCCTGAATTTGTGATAGAAAGCCAGAACCCAAAAAAGCATGCCTAAAATAAAACAAGCTGAAACTTGTTCACAGGATGGGTCACAGGATGAAGAACATTTTGTAGTTTTTTCATTATATTTTTTCTAAAGGAAACCAAGAACAGAAAAAGAAAATCCATCCATCCATCCATCCATCCAAATACCAATCCATGCATTCATTCATTCATTCATTCTCAAGAAATATTTGTTGAGTTCCTACAATGTATATAATTGGATGCTATGATGTATAGAAAATATGTCATATAATTTCCTGCCCTCTTTGAGTAGATAGGGAGGAAACAAGAGCCTATGTACATGCCTATCACTTTGTTAGGGATTTACATTGTTTTCTCTTGCTCTAGGAACTCATGGTTTAGTAGATAACATAGCTCACTGTTATAAGATTTAAAAGAGAGCAATAAAGAGTTCAAACATAAATATGGGCTAATGTGATCAGGGAAGACTCCATGGAAAAACTGTTATTGAGTCAAACCTTCCAAGTCATAAAACTCAGAAATGAGTTTCTCATATACAAGATCCATGAGTCATCTGTTTAGTTACTCCCTCCACTGATTCAGATTCTCCTTTTTTTTTTCACAAGACTTCCAAGAGGTCCTGTAATTACCCACCCCCAAACCAATCATCACTTGATTCCCAGTTTTCATATGACAAATCCTCTACATATTACCAGGCTAATCCATTCATTTACTTCAGTATCTATATTACAACAATTCTGTGTCTTTTTCAGCATCCAGAACTGAGTTCTGAAGACAGTAGTTTCTTCATAAATTTTTATGCATTCATTAACTATTGACTGTGAGCATACCACCAGGACCAAATGGTGAATAAAGATTTTCCTCAATCCCCACTAATTTCCAACCAAAAAAATCCAAAAGAAGAATGTCAAATTCAGAGCTGAATACACAGGACAAAATAGATTCTCTATGCAAGGTGGATAATCATTCATGTGTCCCCTTATTATGTTTCCCTAATTTTTCTTGCTCCTAGAAGGGTTGTACAACTATTCATACGATTAGTCTTAGATGATTCCTAGAGTCCAAATTCCTAGAGTCCTTTGCAAAGTCTTTGCTGTCACATCTTATTCCCTATATGCCTTCTACCCCGCTTCCCCCCACATATACACACAGATTTTCCTGGAATGCACTGGACACTGGAGGAAGCAGAAAAAGGTTTCATGTAGTAAGTGGCCCTTAAGCTGAGGTTTAAAGAGAACTAGAGGCAAATGGAGGAGGGAATAAAGTCCAGGCATGAAAGAAAGTCAGTTTGCTGTGAAATAGAAGTCAGAGTTCTGTATAAGAGGAATAACAGGAAAGCAAGTTTGAATATTCCAAAGAGTAAAAAAGGAGGGAAATGTCTGATAAGACTGGGAGGACTGGAAAGGGTTTCAAGTGGTTTCACTCACAAGTGTTCTGCTTCTGTAATCAGAACACAATCTCCCATCATTCCTTACCTCCCCATGTCTCACTCTTCAGAATCTATTCTGTTTTCCTCCCACAATATTGATTGTTCCCTTGATGTTCATTGTGAATTTTTGACTCTCAAATTATGAATTTTTCTCAAGGTTCTGACCTAAACTGAATTCTCTTTTGTCTCTGTACTTTCTTTTTTGGGAACCTCATCAGCTCACTTGATCTTGATTATCATTTCAATTTCATATAATTTTCAGGTAATAGATAGCCAATCCTAGAATCTTTCCTGAGCCCCAGTCCCATATTATTACCTACCTATTGGAAATTTCAAACTTTATATTCTAAAGTAATGTCACACTTAGCATGTCCAAAATGGAACTTATTATATTTTCCCCAAAACTGAGCCCCCTCCAAATTTTCTATTATTGGCTATAATCATCTTTCTAATCCCCAAAATTTCTAATTCTAGTCTAATCCTTTACTCCTCTTTTATTTACCCCATATATCTAGCTAGTTTCTAAAATTGTTTCTATTTTTATCTGGTTTATTGTAAGTACTTAAATGCTAATTGGTTCATTGATCCTAATGATAATATAGACAAGTTTCTTGGGCAAAGGAGTGACACGGTCAGGCAATATTCTTAGAAAACCTCTTTGGTAGCTATGTGGAGAATGGATTAGAGAGCACCAATTTGAGACAGACAGACCAATTACAAAGTTAATACAATTATAAATAGTTATTATTAATCCTTCATTTTCAAAGAGAACCAAATTAAATTCATTAGAAAGATTGCAAAAAATCACTAGGTGAGCTCTAATGGGGAACAGAGAAAGATTTCCTGAAAGAGATAATATATTTGAACTTTAAAGATTGGATGGGAATCCAAAAGGTGAAAGGGGAAAGAGATACCAGACACAGGGAGAAACAATTGAAGACACTAAAGTATAAGAGTAAAGTTTGGTTTGGAGGTTTGGAGGCAGTTAGGTGACACAGCAGACTGAGGGCTGGATCTGGACTCGGGAAAACTCAACTTCAAATCTGGTCTTGAATACATAATAGCTTTGTGACCCTGGGCATGTCATTTAAGCCCTCTCAGTTTTAGTTAATTCATCTGTAAGATAAGAATAATAATAGCCTATATCATCCAGGATTGTTATAAAGATAAAATGAGATAATATTTGTAAAGTGCTTTGCAAACCTTAAAGCACTGTATATGTGCTAGTTATTATTGTTGATGGTGGTGTTATCTAAGAATAATCCAATTTATCTTGAACATTGACTGAATAGAGAAGTCTGAAAGCCTTTGCTACTTGGTAGAGTGTGCTGATAGAACATGTGGCCCACTGACATATGCTTCATTCCTTTTTAAGGATCTGTGATCACATCATCATAAGTACTCCTCCTACCAATGGCACCAATCCCATCCACGTATTTTCATCCTGTGTAATTCTTGGCTATCCCATAAATCCTTTCTATAGAATCTGTCTGCTCAATGTCCTTCCTCTAGGTCTTTTAACATTTGATGGATATCAACGTGGCTCTTAGCCAACATATCCATTTGTTATCTTTCATGTTTCCTCAGTGACTGACTTACCACCTTTTCTGATTTTGTATTCTCTGAATTAAATCTTTTATGTCCTGTCTCCTAAACTAATATATAATTAACAACTTTCTTTTTATTCAACTTATGGTTATATGGAATATACTTTGTGTATGTCTGTTTATGTATATGTATATACATCTATATATGTGTATACATATTTATATATATATATATGTACACACTCATTGTGTCCCCTATTGAGCACAATCACAAGTTCTTTGTGATTAGGGGTTTGTTTGATTGTTTGTACTTATATCCCTAATATTTAGCACAAAGCCTAGTACATAATACTTAACAAATGTTTGTTGATTAATAATAATAACAATAGCTAGAGCATTTATACAGTATTTTAAATTACACAAAAAAACTTTACAATTATTGTCATTTTATCTTCACAGCAAACTTAGGAGATAGATACTTTTATAATCTCCATTTTACAGATAAGAAAACTGAGGCAAGAAGAGATTTAAGTAACTCATCCAGGGTCATTAAATTAGGAAATAGCTGAAGTGAGATTGATTGACTGATGCCATTTCTAATATGTAAACCATCATACTGCAGTTTACTACTCCCCTACCATGTGCCTTTCCACTGTGTGTAGAATTATTCATAAATTTAATTCTTATACAATACATGATGATCAGGAGAATATTAGTATTGTTTAAAACTTGTGTGTGTGTCAGGGAGCAAACAATTTGGGATCATTGAAAGCAAAATATAGCTTCTCAAATACATTCTGTCCTTATTTGTTCTCTTATTCATTTTGAGCTCTACCTGTTTGTCTATCTGTAATATTTATATAAAAAAGATGTATCTCAATGCACTGCCTGGATAAATGTATGTCATAATTTGGGCAGTATGCATTCAATTCAATTCAATTTGACAACCAGTTATTAAGTACCTAATGTGTATGAGCCATTCTTCATACACTTATTTTTCTCCCGATGTAGATTGATGGGCCAATCTCTTTTGAGTAACCATGAATCTCATTGAATTTCCCTGTAGCATTCTAGGAGTTGTTGTGATAAGCCAAATGCTATCTAAAAAGAGAGGCAGCTGGAGTACCTTACCATCTCTAAGCAATCCTTCTTCTATTCAGATTCTGCTAAGGATATAATGCATGATGCTGCCAATGATGTTTGGTGAGCATAGGTCTACCATTATTATGCCTCACTTGAGAGTGATAGAGGCTCATTGAACAAAATCATCCAAGTGATTGAATTCATTAAGAAGTTTTCTATGATCTTAACATATGCATAAGAGATACCTTGTAGAGGAGAGCCTTTAAGGCAGCTTTTTGAATTATTGAGTCAAATATCTTTTTTATGGTAATCAAAAATAATAAACACAGCTGGATTTTTCATTCTCCATACCTTTCAGTCAATCATGTAACTGTGAAGATGTGATTTGTAGAAAACCATCTTGTCTATTTCATTCTCCTGTTCTCTTTGAGGATTCCCTGGATACTTGTATAGACTGTTCTCATAAAGATTTTATAAAGATGAGAAAGTAGGCATCTGAGTCAGTAGTGCTGAAGTCTTATTAGGCCCCCTATGGAGGTAGTAATATCACACATTTTTTTCCTACTTTTTAAACATTGTCCTTTCTTTAAGATATCTCAAAAAATTCATTTCTCTGTGCTTTTTAAAGTATCTTGTTCCTTCTGTATATAGTCAAATTATTTCCCCATACTTCACTTGCCACGTCTGCTTTATAGAGAAACCATCAATACATCCCCCCTTGACACTTACACTGCCACTACTCTCCAAACTTTCCTCACCTAGAATAGCATCTTTTATATTATATTTCCACAGAAAGCTCCAATTCTCCCTGGGGGAGCTAATTCCTCTCACTCTGGAAGTAAGCTGTACTGGATGGTTAACAAATGAAAAATCACAAACTCACCAAAACCACAATATCTAGCTAGCCTCAAACTATGCTTCATATATCATTTAGTTATTTACGCCAGAAATCTGGCCATCTGCTGCAGTACCTGTAACTCCTCCTACCCTCCTTCTCCACTTCTTCCAAATTCCTATTTGAGAATAGTAATCAGTCCATCATTTTTTGGTCAGAATAGTGAATAACAGCCGATTGTTTTATATTTCCACTCACAATTTCTGTAATTTTGAAAATTTGGTTCCAAAAGTCCAAAGTTCTTACTCTCTAAATGTGTTCTCTCTCACTTTAGAACATAAGCTACTTGAAGGAAAGTGCTGTTTATTTTTGCCTTTATATTCCAAAATGTAACAAAGTGTTTGGCACATAATAGTAAGCACGGGGTGCTTAATAAATGTTTTTTTATTCATTCCATTGAGCAAGCATTGGGACCATTCTATGTGCCAAGTTCTAGGGAAATACTAAAACAAAAATAAAGTTGTCTTTTCTCTCATGGAACTAATAATCATCTAGAAGAAAATAATGTACATGTAAGGGTAAAACCAAGGTAATATAAATTAATTTGAAAGGTTAGGAAAGCAGGAAATACTTTTAAAAGACATTTCACTAGAGCAGAATTTGGAAAGGTGTTAGGGATTTATACAAGTATAATTGAACAGGGAGAATATTCAAAGTACAACAAATGCACAAATACAAAGGCAGGAGATTGAATGCTATATATGGGAAACCACAAGGAGACTGGCCAATTTGGCTGGAACATAGAAAGTATAAGGGAGAGTGATGTGTAATCAACCTGTTTAGATCAACTCATTAATCAAGGAGTTTAGAATTAGATTTTTAAGGCATATAAATGTCAAACAAAGAAGCTTGTTATGTTATCCTAGAGGAAATTGTTGTCACTGAAATTTCTTGAGCATCAGTGACCAAATCAGATTTTAGTGATATCAATGTGTCATCTGTGTGGAGGATGGTTGGGAGACAGAAAAGATTGGGAAAAAAAAGAAAAACAAGTAGAAGCTTATTTCAGTAAGTGAATCTGAGAATTCAGTCCAAGGGAGAAGTAAATAAAGTTTGAACTAGCATGGTAGCCATGAATGTAGAGAGGAGACATATGGGATGAGAGGAGGGAAAAGATGAAGATGACTGTAAAATTCTTGATGTGGGAGACTAGATATTTGTACTCTGGACAGAAAGAAGGAATTTATATTATGAAGTGGATTTAAGGGAAAAGATCATGAGTATTCAAATTGTGACAATTTTAATTTGAACTCTCCATAGGACAGACAAGTGGAAGTATGTAATAGGCAATTGATGATGTAGGACTAGAGTGTTTTCACTGTCATCGATAATGTTTTGGGTTTCATTATTATAAACAATGGAAAAATCTATTGTATTTTGCATTTTTATGGTCTTTCTTCTCATTTTTTTTCTGCAAATTCTCTGGAGAGGATGTGGGCTTAGTTGAGTTTTAAGCAAAGCATTTACTAGATCCCCATTATTTTAATTATTTAACAGATCTCTATTGTACCCCTCCTCCTCTGTAATGATTTAACAATGACTTTACATCAATTCTGCACTTAGTTATCATGTCTCATTGCTTGACAAGGAGAGAAAGTGTTTTTACTTTGAGGAAGTTTCTGAATTCTTTTGACTTTCTTGTTGTGGCAGTTCTTTAATACTGATTAAACTAAGAAATGATGTTAATCAGAGTTAGTGACTTTGATTTTTTCCAGATAACATCATCTCTCATTTTTTCAATACCAACAACTTATTTAAATAGTCCAGATGATGGTTTTTATAACTAGACAGTGACTTCTTATTTTTTTTATTTTCTTTCAAGTTACATGTAAAAACAATTTTAACAATAATTTTTAAAACTTTTGAGTTTCAGATTCTTTCCCTTTCTCTATCCCCAAGCCTCCTAATTGAGAATACAATCAATCAATATAGATTACACATGGATAGTGATGCAAAACATTTCCATAAAGTCATGTTGTAAAAGAAAACACAATACCCTCAAAAAAAAAAAAAAAAACTCTCAAGAAAAATAAAGGGTTTTTTTTTGTCATTTTTACTTTTTTATCCTATTAGCCAATTTACTAGCTATATGGTAGTACTTTAGAATTGTTTCAATTTGCATTTCTCAAATTAAGGTAAATTAGAGCACTTTTTAATATGGTTATTAATAGCTATGACTACTTCACATGAAAACTATTCTTATCTTTTGATCATTTATCAGTTGGAGAATGGCTATTATTTTTATAAATTTGACTCAGTTCTCTATATGTTTGAGAAATGGGACTTTTATCAAGGAAAGTTGTTTCAATATTTTTTACAATTTATCTTCCTAAATATATTCCCCTATTTAGACTATTCTGATGGTCTTTTAACCTGTTCTATCTCAAAAGTATTTTGTTTCTGACTACTCCCTACCTCAATTTGCCCTCCCTTCCATCAGGATGACTCCCTATTTGCTTCCCCTCCTACTATATTGTAGAACAGGGATTGTATAAAGCCCATGAAATCATTTGCAAAGACAACCACAGGTGATAAAGAGCTAAAGTTAGATGCAACAACCTCCCACTGCTCGAGTTCTCTAAGTTGAATAATTTTGTATAGCCCATAAATATTATAAATATTCAAATGGCCTTTGACAGAAAAAAATAGCTCCCCATTCCAGCCATAGGATAAAAATAGGCTTCTATATCCAATTGAATATGTATGCTGCTCTCTTTTTGAGCCAATTCTGATGAGAGTAAGGTGTACACACTCCCTTTTATTTCCATTCAACCTCTCCCTTTCCTTTTCTTCAGATGCATTCCTCTCTTATCCTTTAATTTTATTTTTTTAGATGTCATCCCTTCATATTCAACTTGGACCTGTGCTCTCTTTCATTTATACTCTTTCTAACTGTCCTAATAATAAGAAAGTTCTTATGAATTACAAATATCTTCCTATATAGGAATGCAAACAGTTTAATCTTAAGTTCCGTATGGTTTCCCTTTCCTGCTTACTTTTTTATGCTTTGCTAGAATTTAGTTTTTGAAAGTCAGATTTTCTATTCAGCTTGGTATTTTTCATGAAGAATGCTTTTAAATTTTTTTTATTTCATTGAATGTCCATTTTTTCCCTTAAAGTATCATATTGTTTTCCTGAAAAGATGATTCTTGGTTGTAACTGTGTCATTTTTGCTCTCCTGAATATCATATTCTAAGCCCTCTGATCCTTTAATGTAGAAGCTACTAAAATCTTGCGTGATCTTTGAATTGTTTATTTCTGGGTGCTTGTAATATTTTCTCCTTGACCTGGAAGTTCTGGGATTTGGCTAGAATATTCTTAGGAATTTTCATTTTGGGATTGCTTTCAGGAGGTGATACATTGATTTTTTTCAGTTTCTATTTTACCATCTGGTCCTAGGCTATCAAAACAGTTTTCCTTAACAATTTCTTGAAAGATGAGGATAGACTTTTCATTATCATGGTTTTCAAGTAGTCCAGTGATTTTTAAAACTATTTATCTTTGATCTATTTTACAACCCATTTTTTTTTTAAATAAGATGTTTCTCTTCTTCTTTTTCCCCAGTTTTTTTTTTTTTTTGGTTTTGTTTTGTTGTTTCCTGATTTCTCACAAAGTCATTAGCTTCAAAACATTTTTACAGCCAAAGTTTCTGATAAAGGCCTCTTTTCCAAAATATATAGAAAATTGACTCTAATTTATAAGAAATCAAGCCATTCTCCAATTGATAAATGGTCAAAGGATATGAACAGAAATTTTCAGACAAAGAAATTGAAAGTATTTCTAGCCATATGAAAAAAGATGCTCCAAGTCATTATTAATCAGAGAAATGCAAATAAAGACAACTCTGAGGTACCACTATATACCTGTCAGATTGGCTAGGATGACAGGAAAAGATAATGCTGAATGTTGGAGGGGATATGAGAAAACTGGGACACTGGTGCATTATTGGTGGACAAGCCATTCTGGAGAGCGATTTGGAACTATGCTCAAAAAGTTATCAAACTGTGCATACCTTTTGATTCAGCAGTGTTACTACTGGGCTTATATCCCAAAGAGATCTTAAAGAAGGGAAAGGGACCTGTATGTACAAAAATGTTTGTGGCAGCTCTTTTTGTAGTGGCAGAAACTGGAAACTGAGTGGATGCCCATCAATTGGAGAATGGCGGAATAAATTGTGATATATGAATGTTATGGAATATGATTATTCTGTAAGAAATGACCAACAGGATGATTTCAGAAAGGCCTGGAGAGACTTGCATTAACTGATGCTGAGCGAAATGAGCAGGACCAGGAGATTATTATATACTTCAACAACAATGCTATATGATGATCAATTCTGATGGGCATGGCTCTCTTTAACAATGAGATGAACCAAATCAGTTCCATTTGTTCAATAACAGTGAAAGAACTCTGGGAAATGAGTGTGCACCACTACATTCCAAATCCCTTTATTTTTGTCCACCTGCATTTTTTATTTCTTTCACAGATTAATTGTACATTATTTCAAAGTTTGATTCTTCTTGTGCAGCAAAATAACTATATGGATATGTATACATATGTTGTATTTAACATATAGTTTAACATATTTAACATATATTGGTCTAACTGCCATCTGAAGGAGGGAGGAGGAGAAGGGGGGGGGGAATTGAAACAAAAGGTTTTGCAATTGTCAGTGTTGAAAAATTACCCATACATATATCTTGCAAATAAAAAGCTATAATTTTTTTTTAATAAAGCCATTAGCTTCCCTTTACTCAGTTCAAATTTGTAAGGAATTATTTTCTTCAATAAGTTTTTTATCTCCTTTTCCATTTATCCAATTCTACTTTTAAAAGAGTTGCTTCCTTCAAAGGAATTTTTTAAACCATTTGGTCAATTCAGCTTTTTAAGGCATTATTCTACTCATTGGTTTTTTGTACTTCCTTTATCATTTGGCCCAGTCTGGATTTTTAAAGTATTATTTTCTTTAAGTAAAATTAAAGAAGAGAGGTAGAGGAAAAAATGGGAAAAGAAATTACAGTGAAGCCAGAAAATTATGAAAAACAAGTCCACAGCTTGGTAAAGAAGACACACAAAATATTTCGGGATATATCAAATACTAGACTACTAAAGACCTTGATTATCATGTGTATCTAATCTATTCCGCTGATTCACCACTCTATTTCTTAGCCAGTACCAAATGGTTTTGATGATTGCTGCTTTATAATATACATTTAGGTTTGGTACTGCTGAGCCACTATCCTTCGTATTTTTTATTAATTCCCTTGATATTCTTGACCTTTTGTTTTCCTAAATAAATTTTGTTATTATTTTTCTAGTTATATAAAATAATAATGGCAGTTTGGTTGATATGTCACTGAACAAGTAGACCAATTTAGGCATTGTCATTTTTATTACATTAGCTCAGCCTAGTCATGAACAATTGATATTTTTCCAATTGTTTACATATTACTTTATTTGTATGAGATGTGTTTTATAATTGTATTCATGTCATTTTTGGTTGTCTTGGCAGATAGACACCCAAGCATTTTATTTTGTCTATGGTAATTTTAAATGGAATTTCTCTTTCTATCTCTTGCTGATGGGATTTGTCAACAATATATAGAAATGCTGATAATTTGTGTGGTTTATTTTATATCCTGCAACTTTACTAAAGCTGTAGATTGTATCCAATGGGTTTTTGGATGCTTTTCTAGAATGTTCTAAGTATATCTGCAAAAGAGTGATAGTTTTATTTCCTTGTTGCCTATTCTAATTCCTTTAATTCTTTTTTCTTTTATTGCTAAAGAAACATTTATAATAGAATGTGGAATAATAGTAGTGAAAATGGGCATCCTTGTTTCACCCCTGATCTTATTGGGAATGTGTCCAGCTTCTCTTCATTATAAATAATGCTTGCTGTAGGCTTTAAATATAGATACTTCTTATTATTCTAAGGAAAACTCCCTTTATCCCTGTTCTGTCTAGTGTTTTTAATAGGAATGGATGCTGTATATTGTCAAAAGCTTTTTCTGCATCTATTGAGATTATCATATGATTTCTGTTGATTTTGCTATTGATATGATCGATTATAGTAATAGTTTCTTGATACTGAACCAGCCTTGCATTCCTGATATATATCCCACTTGACCATAGTGTATTATCTGACTGATAAATTGCTGTACTCTTTTAGTTAATATTTTAATTAAAATTTTGGAATCAATATTCATTAGGGAGATTGGTCTGTAATTTTCTTTCTCTATTTTGGCTCTTCCTGGTTTAGGTATTTTTACTACATTTATGTCATAGAAGGAATTTGGCAGTATTCCTTTATCTATTTTTCCAAATAGTTTACACAGTATTGCAAGATTGTTGTTTAAATATTTGATAGAATTCACTTGTGAATGCATCTGTCCCTGGAGATTTTTTCTTAGGGAGTTCATTAATAAATTCTTCCATGATTTCCAACTTCATATTTTTTTCTGGGAAGTTTTGGATGTAGGAACTTTAACTTTGTTATCTTTTGAATGTGTGTTTTGCTCTTCTTTGTCACCATAGTAACTTTTTATGGTCAGAATCTTTTTCTGTTGTTTGCTCATTTTCCCAACCTATTGCTCTATTCTTCCAGGATGGAAGGCCCATTATCTCAAGCTTCACAGGTACATGTTGAGTTCTTTGAAAGTGCATGATCTAAGGTGAAGTGTGTTTATTATTCTCTTGCCCTGTGCTCTAATCTGTGAACAACTACAAGAACTCTTTTCTGCCCTGGAACTATAAGGTGGTATGTGTTCCACTGAGTCTATAAGCTCTGGTTTACTAATGCTTCTCCTCACTTTGAGACTTCTCCCCAGGGCTGCAACCCAGATCCCAAAATGGGTAAAGCAAAAGTCCTGCCTCAATAGTAGCAAAGAGACCCCTGTAATTTCCTTGCAACTAGTTGTTTGACCCCCTTACCATCTGTGGGATGAGAGCTCTGGAAATAGTCACTGCTGCTGATTCAGTGCCTTCAAGACTTGTTCCTGATTTGTTGGGGATGTGTTGGTGTGGCCTGTGCAGCATTGTGTTCCACCCTCACCCAGGTGTATCACACCTTTTCTACTAACCTTCAAAATTGTTCTGGGCTGAAAAATTGTTTTATTCTGTCTTTTGGTGTGTTTCGACATTCTAATATTTCTTTAGGATCATTATTTAAGAGTGTTTGGAAAGGTTTGAGGGAGATCTTGAAAAAGTCCCTGCTTTTTCTCCTCCATCTTGGCTCCGCCAAAGACTTCTCATCCTGCTTTCTAATTTGGGGCACATTCAGCCTTTTCTTTAGTTAGTCAATAGTTTCACTATACACAGATAACTAATTCAATAATAACTCCTAATACATAATTTTGTCCATAAAAATATGATCAATTTCATTTTTATGAAATGTGCCACATTTATGACCTTTTGATAACTGAAAGATAGAAATGAGGCTTTTGAAAAATATATTGACTTTTTTTTTTTGCTGAGGTAATTGGGGTTAAGTGACTTGCCCAGGGTTACACAGCTAGGAAGTGTTAAGTGTCTGAGGCCAAATTTGGACTCAAGTCCTCCTGATTTCAGGGCTGGTGCTCTAACCACTGCTCCACCTAGCTGCCCTGAAATATATTGACTTTTGCCCTGTTTGATGTCTTGCTCTTTAATTGTATTTTACAAGTGTCAAAGGATCCTGGATTCATTTTAGGATTATTTAATTTCTTCAGTTTCTATAACAGATGAAGGAACTTAAGGCACTATTATCACCATGGGTTTGATTTGCTTAGGCTCAATATGAGCACTGCAAGACAAGATGATCAAGTACCTTCAGGAAAAGTACTTCATGTTGTATTTATGCATAGTGAAATGAATTCGAAAAATATTTTCATCCAACAATGTGGGAAGACCTTGTAATCCAATTAAGCTTATTGTTCTATAGTTTACAGACTTCTTTTGTTACTCATTTTTGAATATCAAGTTAACACTTATCCTTTTCTCTTCCTATAATACCTCTTTTACTTCTAACAATCTGTAAAAGATCCAAGACAATAGTTTAGCAGTCATTTTTTATTCTTTATTTTCTAGTTCAATGATTATTTTTCTTAGTAGAGAAAAAAAAAAAGGAAATAAAAGTTGAGCAAATTTTTTCCCTGTCCTTTGCTATCATCATTTCCTCTAGATCCATGTTGGATTGTAAGCTTCTTGAAGGGAATCAGTGTGTTGTTTTTCATTTTTATATTTTCAGTAGTGAACACAGTACCTTGTATGTAGATAATAGATATTTTATAAATGTTTATTTAGTTGAATATAAGTTTCATATTATTTCATTCCTGAAAAAGTCTGTTTGTGATTTCAAGCTAATTTTGTATGTTTTTTTTTTAAATTTCCATCACTCACATTATTGAACCATAGGTTAATTCTATCACTTATAAAATGGGCATAATTCAGTCAGAGGTTATGATCATAATTTGTTAAAAATAGGAAAGAACCCTTGACAAGAGACATTCTTAAATGAAATGCTCAGGGTCATTCTCTCTAATCACTTCAGGTCTGCTAATGATTCTTCTTTATGAGACTGAGAATAGAATATTTGAATTTGAATGTGGGCTGTGCCCAAATGTAGGTTTTATCTCTGAAATAAGATACATTTCCATTCAATATTTATTAAGTATCTGTGTACTGAAGAATGGGAATACCAAGATAAAAGTAAAACAATATCTTCCTTAGTTTGACTATGAGAACGTGTACAACACAGATAAACAAACACAAGGCACACAGAAAATAATATGAATTAATCTCATAAGGGAGGGAGGATTAATAGGGGATATGGAAAGGTTTCATGTAAGTAATACTAGGTGGATAAAAGTGGAATAAGTACATTCCAGGAAATAGTTTTTTAAATAGAAAAAAAAAAGATGCAGATATTCAGTGAAAATAATTGTAAGTCATTACTGTGCCAAATAAATTATTAAATAGTATTTGACCTGTCTTTCAATTCAATTAAAGGTATTTTATTCATTTATATCACCATGGATTTTCTTCATTTTGTTTTTATTATCCACTTAAGAAATGTGTGAGTATAATCTTCTCTCAGATTTTGTGCAAGCTTGATTTGGGGTAGGAAGAAGGAGCACATGGTAGGTATTATTTGGTTGTATACATTCATTTGCAAATATGTCAGTTTGGGAGTTCAGAAATATTCTGATATGTCACCATTGCCTAGAAATGCACTTCATTTTATTGGGACATAAGCCTCTTGGAAATGCATTGATAAAAGATTAACCTCACAAGGTACTGATGTGTTTTGGAATCTGGGGGGGAGGGGGAGGGAGATGGCTGCCCCTCAAAAGTTGTAGAGTATAGAAGGAGATTTTGAAGTTGGACTATCATGAGTCCCTAAGGAAAATATTTGCTTCCAGAAAGAAAGATGATTTGTGAGTGTGTATTTTATTTTTTAAATGAACTTGGCAAATATAACAAATGTAACCATTTCCACATAAAAGATAAGCCCCATCATTTAGGTAGATAGATATAGACATAGACATAGTTAACCTAGTGGTACCCATATTATCTGTTTCTTTGGATCACCTTCTGAATTTCTTTCTGCTCTCTTCTACATATTTTAAGAAATTTCATTGATACTTTAAAACATTTTTCATCTTTTTTTAACATCATTATCACTAATCCTCTCCCCACATAACTCATCCCTCCCTCCCAAACTCTGCTTCCTACTCCCATCACCCCTTCCACTAAACTACCTTACTCCTAGATAACTAAATCCAGAAACCCATTATTTGTAATGTATCTTTCTCACAGACACATTCATTCATTTATTATTCAACATGGATTTCCTGAGCAACTATCATGTTTAGAGAAGATAATTATGCTACACTGGTATGACTTTGAATAATTAAACCAAAATACAGTTCCAGAAAATAATCAACAGAAAACATGGTGATGAGGTAGGGGCAAGGAGAGGGGTAACACATTGGTATTTTCCACATGTTTGTCCAACCTTTTTTTTTTTTCCCCATGGAAAATGTGGAAGCAACTGAACTCCCTTAAGAATAGTCATATTCATTTCACTGGGTCAAATTAAGTTTCCATTCACAGCATTAATTTCTAACAATTATGATGATAACACGTTTCCTTTTTTGGGGGATAGAATTATCATTTTTATAACTTTTTTGTCCTTCATGGGTAGACTCCCAAGTATTTTGTATTATCGACAATTATTTTATTTTATTTTTAAAGATTTATTTTGTATGTTATTTTCCTGTTACATGTAAAAACAATTTTAACATTCATTTTTAAACTTTAAGTTTCTGATTCTTT
The DNA here is from genome assembly GCF_016432865.1 of Antechinus flavipes. Classification (NCBI taxonomy): domain Eukaryota; kingdom Metazoa; phylum Chordata; class Mammalia; order Dasyuromorphia; family Dasyuridae; genus Antechinus; species Antechinus flavipes. Next base: position 133,883,089 of record NC_067399.1, on the reverse strand, counting down.
CCATTTCTCCCCCCTGCACCCCTTGCTATTGAGAATGCAAGGAATTCAATATAGACTATGCATGTGTAGCCATGTAAAATATTTCCACAAGTCTTGTTGTAAAATAAGACATAGACCAAAAAACAAAAGCAAAAACAACAACAACAACAACAACAACAACAAAAACACTCAAGGAAAATAAAGATTTTTTTAAATGCTTTAATCTGTATTCAGACACCATCAGTTCTTTCTTTGAGTATGGATAGCACTTTTCATTATATATTTTTCAGGGTTGTCTTGGATCATTGTATTGCTGAGAATAGTTATGTCATTCAGAATTGGCTATTTTATAATATTGTTATTATTTTATACGAGGTACATTTCATCTTGCATCAGCTCATGAAAGTCTTTCCAGGTTTTTCTGAGAGCATCCTGCTCATCATTTTTCATAGCACAAAAGTATTCCATCAAAATCCCATATAACAGTTTGTTTGGTAATTCCCCAATTGATGGGCATCTCCTCAATTTCCAATTCTTTGCCGTGAGAAAAAAAGTTGTTGGAAATATTTTCATACATGTAGGTCTTTTTCATTCCTTTAAAATCTTTTTTTTTTTTTTTTTTTGGTATAAAGACCTAATAGGGTTCTTGCTAGGTCAAAGGGTATGCATGATTTTATAGCCCTCTGGGCATAGTTCCAAATTGCTCCACTGAGTGGATGAATCAGTTCAAAATCCACCAACAATGCATTAATGCCTCATTTTTCTCACATTCCCTCTATTTGTCATTTTTCTTTTCTGTTCTATTAGCCAAAGTTCTATTAGCCATAGGCATATGGTAGAACTTCAGAATTGTTTTAATTTGCATTACTACAATCAATAAGTTAGAACATTTTTTCACATGGCTATAACTATCATTTCTTCATCTGAAAACTTTTTATTTTTATAAATAATGTATTACTGATAATTTGAGAATAAAGTCATTTTGTTCCTTCTTTGTCTTTGAATAATAATAATAACTGGTGTATATTTGGCATCTTATACCTGTATTAACGTTTAAGCTTTATAACAATTCTGTGAGCTAGGTACTAACGGTGTCATTATCCACATTTTACAAGTAAGAAAATTGGACTTCAATGGATGACTTTATTGGGTCAAAGAGACTATGTGTCTTAGGCAGAATTTGAACTTGGGTCTCCTAATTCCAAATATTCATCCCATCCATGATACTATAGTGCTTATTGATATTTTTGACAATAGAAAAACTTTAATTTTATCCCTGTGGATCTGTGTTTCTTACCCTATCCCCAGCAAAGCATTGTCCAATATTACCTCATTCATTTCATCAGTTTGAATGGGTTTAATTATGGTCTCTAGGCTGATAATTCCCAGATCTACTTATCCATCTTTAGTCTTTCCACCAATTTTCAGTCTTATATTACCAATTGTTTTTTGGACATACCCAATTAAGGCATAGATATCTGACATGTCTTAAAAAGAACTCATCTCTTCTCCTAAAAAACTGCTCTTCTCTGAACTCCTATTATTATCAAGGATATCACAATCCTTCCAGTTACCTAAGATTAAAACCTCAGGATTATCCTTGATACTAATTTTCCCTCATTCACATATCCAATTTTTTGTTAAATTTTGTTTCTTTCTTCACCTTATTCATGTCTCCTCCCTACTTATACAATAGACATCCTAATTCAGAACCTTGTCACCTTTCACCTGGACTGTTACCATAGTCGCATAATTGGTCTCCCTGCTTTAAGCCCCCCCCCCCAATTCATTTTTTTGCCATTCAGTTCTGCAGGTGGTTTTCTTAAAACCTAATCATGTCATCCTATTACTCAGTAAATTCCAGTGGTTCTCAATTACCTTTAGGATCAAATATAAAGTTATTTGTTTATTCTCTAAAGCTTCTCCCAATCTGGCCTCTTCTTACCTTTGAGATTTCTTGTGGTTTAGATTTTTCCACATACTCTTTCACTGACCTACTTTCCATTTCTTATACAATATCTGATCTCTGTACCCTTTCACAGGTTGTTTTCAAATTAGAATATTGTTCTCATCATCTATTACTACAACAGCAGAAGAATTCTCTTCTTCTTTTCCCTGGCTTCCTTATAGATCAGGCTCAAATCTTACTTTGTACAAGGAAACATTTCCTGATCCTCTCAGAGATTACTACCTTCCCTTTTGAGATTACTTTGTATGTAGCTGTTTACTTTGTATGTAGCTAATATGAACCCATTTATTTACATATTATCTCCCTCTTTAGAATGTGAGTTCCTTGGGAACAGGAATTATTTTGACTTTCCACTGATTTCCTACTGCTTAGTATAGTGCCCAGCATGCAGTAAGCACTTAATTAATTTCTTGTTAACTGACTTCTCTCTCCACATTTAAGATCAAAACCCTCCTGGGCACTAATAAATTATCTTCCTCTATTGCTCTGTCCAAAAATAGTAATTATTTTGAGGTCAGTTTTCTGTCTCGTAAACTAAGTTGACCTTAGCCAGACTATTTCCTGAATAAAAAAACAATTCTTTGCCAATTCTTTACCTGATCCCATTTCACTTTCCTGAGGCCTATCGGAGCCTGTCTCCCAAAAGACTCATCTTCAAGATCTCAGGGATATGTCCATTCCATGACGAGACACTAGAAGAATATATTAAACCTTTTGAAACCTACGAAAAATTCTTTGGCCATTCAAATATGCCCCATTTTTTTTTTTTTTTAGAACTGAAGCGAACCCACATCTCCTTCAGTCTTTCCCAGTGCCTTTCATTACCCTTATTTATTACCTTCTTAATTGTCCATAGTGATTATTATCTCCAGTATATTGTAAAATCTGATAATATTTATGTACTTTTAAGGACAGACTGTATCTCTACCTTATCATGTGACCCAATTTTCAGTGAGTCACCAATCTTTTGAAACCTCAGTTTCCTTCTCTGGATGGAATTTTCTAAGTTTCCTTCTGGCTTTTAAATTCATTAAAATTAATTCCAGCATTATGATCTATTTTATAATATTGTACTTTTTCTCTTTGAAGTTCCCACTCAAGACCTAATATTTAGCTCACAACAGCTCCTTGATTAAAGGGATTAGGAAGCCGCAAGTACAGAAGGGGATTGGTTCTATTGACAGAAACGGGTCCTAACTTTGACAGTAATTGATTAATAATCACTGTGGAGGTCTGACTCATTAATCACTGGTGGCCAAATTATCTTTTTTCATCTAGATATGCTGGGAAAAGACAGACTCTTGGGAAAGGCTGAGAGGATTATGTTGAAGAAAGATATTGATAGAGCCACTATCTTCCTGCCTTTGCATCTGTGTCTAGTCTGATGGACAGATACATGATTGCAGTGTTTGGGAAACTAAATTCTCATTCTTGACTCAAAAGGGAGTGAAGCCAAGATGATAAAGAAAAGGCAGGGACTTCCTGACTTCTCCTATAAATTCTGGACCTACAGAACCCTAAAAAGAATAAGACAAAACAATTTTCCAGCCTAAGATAACTTACAAGGTCATTGCCATGAGAATGGAGCTCAGTCCAGTACAAACTGTGCCAGCATAAGCCATATCACAGGAAATTTGTGGCAGGCTTGGGGGTGACTGAATTAGCAGCATCAGCAGCTGATGTTTCAGCCCAGAGTCAGACAATTAGTCAGATGATTACAGGGCTCCCTTTGCTGGCAGTGGGTTCAGGACTCTATTGCATTACCCATATTCAGATTTGGGTAACAATCCTGGGTTGCAGTCCCAGAAGGAAGAGGAGCTGGAGCACAGTAGAACTTGTAGAGAAGGGGAGCATTCTGATCACAATTCCAGAATAGAAAAGAGTGCCTGTGATCATTTATAGACCAAAGCATAGGTCAGGAGAATAGTAAAAAAAAAAAAAAAAAGAAAAAAAAAGAAATGATCTTAGATCATAACATTTTGGAAGAACTAAAAGCTTATAGAGTCACCCCCTCTCCCCAGAACTAGTTCTGAAAATAGCTACATAAAAAAAACCTCAAATCTACAACAGTATTCCCTCAACCTCAGGAGCAGAAAACAACTTTAATATAAAGATTAAAGTCAAGAAAATAGCTGGAAAATGAACAAACATAACAAAGATCCTGACCACAGAAAGTAATGGAAAGATCAAAACACAAACTCAGAAGACAAAAAAGGCAAAAATTCTATACACAAAACCTCAAATAAAAAGCCCAAAAACAATTTCTAGAACTCAACAAGAATTTTAAAAATTAAATAAAGGAAATAGAAGAAAAATTGGGAAAAGAAATGAGACCGATGCAAGAAAATCATGAAAAAAAAAAGTCAACAGCTTGCTAAAGGAAGCACAAAAAATAATGAAGAAAATAACTCCTTAAAAAATAGAAAAGCAAAGCCAAGATGGAATAGTTAAGGTGAAGACTTACCCAAGCTCTCTCCCAACCCCCTACAAAAACCTTTAAATAATGACTAAATAAAATTTAGATAATCAAAACCCACAAAAAGACTGAGTGAAACAATTTTTCCAACTGAAGACACTAAAAGGAACTGTCTGTTGCACCAGGATGAGAGGGGAACACAGTATTGGTGCAGGCTCACCAAACCAGGAAAAGTCCTCAGGTACTTCTGAATCAGGAGCAGCTGCGGCAGTTTCCAGACCTCTCACATATAGCCGTCAAAGAGGATGTGGAAGAAATCAGAAGGAAAACATTGTTCCACTATGGTGAGAGTACTGGGAAACTGACAAATGAGATGCAGGCCTGGAGAGCTACTGAATCAATAGCAGTGTCTTCCAGAGGTCTCAGTCCATAGACAGCAAGGGGATTGAACAGCTGGTGGAGAGGAGGGCTCTTTGCTAGCACTGAGGCATAACTGTTGCTTTGCCCTTACTCAGATGAAGGATGCAGTCCTGGCTCACTCTCAGAGTAAGGAGGAGCACTCTATACACTAGAATTTACAGTCACAGCAGAGAGCAAGTTCCTCACAGTTTCTGGGCAGAAAATAATGTCTATGGTTACTCACAGACCCAGAGCACAGATCAGGAGAATAGTAAACTTAGATCATAAAACCTTGGAAGACCTGAAAACTTACATTTATCTAGAAGTACTTCTTTAAATAACTGCACAAAATTCCTGAAGCTTGGGACACTGAACCCTCCACCATGGAAACAGAATCCTACTTTAACAAAGAGTTACAAAAAACAAATAATTGGCTGGAAAATGAGCAAAGAAGAGGACCTATTCTGCAGGAAAGTAGGAAGAGAGGGTGATAGAAGAGAAGGTATGTTAGGGGAGGATATAATCAGAAGCAAAATACTTTTGAGGAGGGACAGAGTGAAAGGAGAGAGAGAATAAAATAATTGGAGAAGGGAATACAGTTAGCAATAGTAATTGTGAAAATAATTTTCAAGCTAGTTTCTCTAAGAAAGGTTTCATTTCTCAAACATATAATGAACTGAGTCAAAGTTATAAAAAATAAGAGCTATAGCCCAACTAATAAATAATCAAAAGACATGAACAGTTTTCAGATGAAGTAATCAAGCAATTTATAGCAACGTAAAGAAAAATACTCTTAACTCATTATTGATTAGAGAACTGCAAATTAAAACAACTGAGGTACTCTCATAGTTATTAGATTGGTTAATAGGACAAAGAAAAATGCTAAATATTGGAGGACATGTGAGGAAAATGAGACATTAATGCATTATTGATGGAATTGTGAATTGTTTCACAACTAAGTTTTTTTTTTTTTTTTGATCATGGCTTTCAGGAAGTCCAATAATCCTAAGATTGTCTCTCCTAGGTCTATTTTCCTGGTCAGTTGTTTTCCAGTTTCTTCTTTTTTTTTTCATTTTGGGGGTTTGGTTTAACTTATTCTTGAAGTCTTATTAAGTCATTCACTTCCATTTGTTCAGTTCTAATTTTTAGTGTATTATTTTCTTTACTTTTTTTTAGCTCCTTTTGTATTTGGCCCATTTAATTATTTTGTTCATTGCATTTTTTTCCATTTCACAAATTCTGTTTTTTCAACAAATTGCTATCTTTTTCATATCTATTTTGTAAGGAGTTTTTCTATTTCATCAAATCTATTTTGTAGGGAATTATATGCTTTTCCCATTTCATCAAATCTATTTTAAAGGGGTGTACTTCAAATAATTTCCATTTTTCCTTTTCCATACCCACTTGCAAAGATCTCATTTCCTTTCCCCTTTTTCTTCTCTCTTTTAAGATCCTTTTTGAAGTCTTTCAAGAAAGCCTTATGAAATAGAGAACAGTTCATGTCTCCCTTTAGGGTTTCATCTGGAGTTGATTTGCCTCAAGATTTGAAATAATCTTCTCTCTCTCCATAAAAGCTATCTATGGTGAGAATTCTTTTCTCTCTCTCTCTTTTTTTTTTAAAGCATTGAAGTTTGCCCTTAATGCAAAGGAGCAACAACTGTTTTAGTTTGTCATGAGGCAGTTCTGCTGATTGACTATTGGTGCTGGTTCTTCAGGGTCTCAACAATTCACAATTTTCCTTTTGTAGCAAATCGGCCAAACCACCTGCTTGCAATCAGAACAGAGTAGCCGAAGAGGCTCACAGAAGATTCCCCAGTGTGAGATGCATAACACTCTAGCTTCCCATCCTAGCTCCTTGCCCCAGTGGTCTCCCCCTGGTGTGATCTGGGCTAGGCAGATGGTTCTTCTGCCTGTTTGAAACAAACCTGTTCTGAAATTCTTCCAAGGTATCTTCTTCTGAGAATGTGTTATACTCCAAATATTTGTGGGTTCTTTTACTTCAAAACCAGTTTAGAGACTTATTCTATTGTTGGTTTGAGAGACAGTCAGAGGAGGTCACAGAAAGTTGTGTCTGCACTCTACCATCTTGGTTCTGTGCCCCCCCCACACACACACACAAACATTTGGTACAACAATTTGAGACAATGCTCAAAGGATTAAAAAACCATGAATACCCTTTGACTAGCAAGAAACTTACTAGGTATTTATCCCAAAAGAATAAAAAAAAAGAAAAAGAAAAAGGACCTATATGTATAAAAATATTTTAGCAGTTCTTTGGTAGAGACAAAGAATTGAAAATTAAGGGAATGTTCATAAACTGAGGAATGGTTGAATAAATTGTAGTATTAATTATGATGGCATACTATTGTGTCAAAAGGAATATTGAGTAGGATGCTCTCAGAAAAACCTGGAAAGAATTCTATGAACTTATGCAAAGTGAAATGTACTATGTACAAAGTAACAGTACAAGATGATTATCTGTGAATGATTTTCTTATTTTCAACTATACAATGATCCACTTTGAAAGACTTATGATGAAAAATTCTATCTATACACAGAGAAATTACTAATGATTTCTGAAGGCAGAATGAAACATTCTTTTTTTAACTTTATTTTTCTTGAGATTTTTTTTTGGCAGGGGGAGGGAGAGTGGTTTTTGTTTTTTTTAACAACATGATATTAATGGAAATGTTTTGCATATCTTCATTTGTGCATTCTCAGTGAGGGGGTAGAAATAGAGAGGAAGAAAGGGAGGGAATTTGGAATTCAAAATTATGAAAACAAATGTCAATTGTTTTACATGGAACTAAGGAGAAAATAAAATATTAAATTTAAAAATCACAATTTTAAAAAAGAAGAAAGAAATAGGAAGAGAATTTCCTGACAGCTGAAGGACTAAAAATAGTGCCATGAAGGTATCTGGATTTTGCAAATCATCCCCCTGCTTTTGTTGTGAATTTTTCAAACAGTACGATCCAAAATGAATGGGGAATATATTTTTAGTAGTCCCTTAAAGTGTCTTTATCCTTCATGGGATCCTAATATTTATTTGAGTACTTTCTGCTTTTGTATTTGTGGATGGGCTCTTGGGTGCTCTTTATATTTTATGAACTTTCCACAGTGAGTAAAATAAAGTCTGTCTCATACCAAAAGAAAAACAAAACAAAAAATCAGAATAGGCCAAATAGTAAAAGAGGCACAAAAATTCACTGTAGAGAAAAACTCTTTTAAAAAAATTGACCAAGTGGAAAAAAATATTCAAAAATTCCCTGAAAGAAAGGAATTTTTAAAAAACAGATTGACCAGATTAAAGGGATATCAGGGAAAACAAATGGCTCTTCACACCAAAGGAGTGCATATTTTCAGCAAAAAGCTTCAGTTGGATAAAGGCCTGAGGCTCTGACAAGGACTATACTCTGATTTTCTGTTGTTGCCATTCAATTGTTTCAGTTATGACTGAACACAACTCTTTGTGGTCCCATTTTTGGCAAAGATATAGTTTCCCATTTCCTTTTCCAATTCATTTTACAGATGAGAAAGCTGAGGCAAAAAGAATTAAATGACTTGCACAGAATCACACAGCAAGCATCTCAGGCCAGATTTGAACTCTGAAGTCTTCTTGACTCCAGGATTGACTCTCTAGCCATTATACCAGTTGTCCTCAAAGTGTAGTCCAAAGAATTGTTGGGATCTCTGAAACCCTTTCAGAGGGTCTAAAAATTCAAAATTATTTTTTATTTCTAATATAGTAAATAGCTATAAATATAGCCCATGTGAATAAAAACTCTTTGAACAGATCCTCGATAGTTTTTTTTTTTTTTAACAACATGAAAATACTGAGAACAAAAGTTTGAGGACCACTTCATTATACCATCATGCATTAAACAGGGAAACCTATTCTGGAATTTTTTTTCTTAACTCTGTAAATTTGATTAAATTTTTTTCAATTTCTAGGTTGAACCCATACTTAAGCCTAGTCATAGACACCAGAACTCTCTGTCAACAAGGTTACATTATCTAGTTCAATTCCTCGATCACTTACATCCTTTTATTAGACTATCGGGTAAAGACCCAATATGTCTGACTCCCTGTATAACATCCCTCAAAGACTGTAAGCTTTTTTCTTCATGTGCCACTCACTATTACCCCTTTGACTTCCTCTCTTTCTCTTCCTATACCTATAATAATAAAGTATTTAGGAGACTACTTTCCCTAGTTCTCTACTTATTTTCTTTCTTCTTTAATCTAACCTTATCTATACCTTGTGTTATGCCTTCTGGAATTCCTTTTTCATATTAAACAAACTTCCTTTTATCCTAAACTTCTTCCATACTCTTTTCATCTATCATATCTTACTGAAACCTAGATCCCACTACATTCTTTTTTCTATCAGATTGGCTAAGATAACAGAAAAAGATAATAATAAACGTTGAGAGTGATGTTGGAAGACTGGGACATTAATGCATTATTGGTGGAGTTGTGAATTGATTCAGTCATTCTGGAGAGCAGTTTAGAACAATGACCAAAGGGCTATTAAACTGTGCATACCTTTTGATCCAGCGGTATCAATACTGAGTCTATATCCCAAAGATCATAAAAGATGGAAAAGATGGAAAAAAAAACATATGCAAAAATGTTTGTAACAGCCCTTTTTAAAATGACAAGAAACTGGAAAATGAGTGGATGCCCATCGGTTAAGGAATGGCTGAATAAGTTATTGTCTATGGATGTAATGGAATATTGTTATTCTGTAACAAATGATGAGCAGGTTGACTTCAGAAAAGCCTGGAAAGACTTATTTTTGCTGAGTGAACTGAGCCAAAACCAAAAGAACTTTGTATACAGTAACAGGAAGATTATGTGAAGATCAACTGTGATGAACTTGGCTCTTCTCAGCAATGCAGTGATTCAAGATAATTCTAATAGATATAGGATGGAAAAATGCTATTTGTATCCAGAGAAAGAACAATGGAAACTGAATGTCGACTGAAGAATAATATTTTCACCTTTGTTTGCTTGCTTTTTACTTCTCAAGGATTCTTTTTCCTTTTGTTCTAATTTTTCTTGTACAGCTTGCCAAATATGGAAATATGTTTAAAAGGACCAGATTGCTGAGGGAGAAAGAAAAATTTGCAATACAAAGTCATACCAAAAAAAAAAAAAAGAATGGTGAAAACTACCTTTACATGTATTGGGAGAGGGGACTAAAATACTATTGATTTTTTTAAAATGAGAAGAAGTCTGACATAGTAAATAACAAAAGACCTAAGAGTCAGGAATAGCCAGGGTTCAAGTTCCACCTTCCGCTTTTGGCTATGTGTTGCTAGATTAGTTATTTAACTTGGTGGAGCCACAGGCGACTTTATAAGACTTTATTAATTATAAAGAAATTACTAGTCTGTCTTAGAAGAGCAGCCCATGATGTTCTTAGTCCTCTTCAAAAATGAAGAATGAACAACAACATTTGTTCTCTGGAAATTCCTTAAGCCAGTAAAATCACAGGTCTGAGGCAAATACAAATAATTGTACTATGAAGTAAAGGATTATAAGTAAAACACTTGCAAAACTACAAGTGCTGCAAAATGACAATCTGTCATAATTATCATCTTCGTTCTCTCTAATAAAATCACACTCTAAAGCCTCATTGTGGCATAGATGTATCCTATGGATTTTTTGAAAATAATACCAACAGGACTAAAGTCTGATATATGCTACCAAGCTAGAAAGACTTTGAGGGCTAGCTCAAGGATGGATTGTCTTATTTGTGGTTCAAGAACCATTAGAGCTAACTTGGGAGAGCTCATAAACAATATAGCTACAAGGCCATGACTTTTTCAGCCAAGGCAATTCTTAAAAATGGTCTACTAAATTAAAGAGGGATGGTGACCTAAACTGATGGCAGAATCCTCCCTGGACAGATCTTGGAAACAATGAAGTATTTTTATTGAGGAGACACAGTGTAGTTGAGAAGGTACAGGATTGAGAGTCAGAGAATCTAAGTTCAAAGTCTAGGTCTACTGTTTGTTATCTTTCATAACGTTGGGAAAACAATCTTATTATCTGACCTCAGTTTTCTTATCTCTAAAATGAAGAAGGTGATATTTAAGATTCTCTATACCTCTAAAATTTTATGATAAATCGATCAATAAGCGATTATTAACTATAGTATAATCACAAAGAGTCAGAAACAACTGCACCAATCAAACAACAAAAATATATCAGATACTGGGAAGTAAATACAACACTGAGACAATCCTCTGCTGTCAAGATTTCAGTCTACTGGGGAGATACAACATGTTTCTTAGATACATAAGAACAAGATAGATCTATTAGGCAAAAGTCACTATTTCACAAAATATAGGTAGTAATTTGATTTATTACAAAATAAGGCTTTTGAATGTGGGAATTCCTTATAGCAAGGGGCTACCTTAGAAGCCTGCCCTACAGACAATGTCTTGGATATTTATGGGTTACCATAACAAGGAGAGGTCACATGGGAGGATTCAAACATAACCCCTTTCCAAATGGGAGGAAAATTGAGAGAGGGCAGTATGACTTGGGAATGTAGAACTTTGGAAGGAGGATGTTCTTATCTAAAAGAGGGGCAATAAATATACAAAAATAGGAGATAGAATGTCATTTAGGAGGTACAGTTAGTTAGGCTACTTTGACTATGATGTAAACCACGGCTTTTTAAACTTTTTCCACTTGTGATCCTTTTTTGCCTGAGAGTTTTACATGACCCCAGGTATAAAGGTATACAAAATGGAATACAAATAAAACATAATAATATCATCATTTTGTGACCTCCACATTCAATTACATGACCCCATATGGGCTCAAAACCCACAGATGAAGAACCTTTGATATAAACTATGTCTATATGGAGAATCACGAATAATCTGCCTAAAAAGATTGCTGGAAAGCAGGTAGCAAATGAACAAAGGAGTTTAAATACAAAATAAAAGAGCTTTTATTTAATTTTTTCTAGATACAATAAAGAGACAATGAAGCTTTTTGAACAGAAGAGTAATATGGTCATACATGTACTTAGGACTTCCCCTGATTTGGCTAATATTTGGAAGATGGTTTGGAGAAGGAAAAAAATTAGATGCAGGAAGACTATCAAGAAGCTACTTTACTAGTCTAGGTAAATGGGTATGGGAGCCTGAATTAGAATTTTTTTTATCTGAATAGCAGAAATAAATGTAAGAAATGCTGAAAACTTTGGAAACATGAGGGATGGTATGAGTTATAAACTTGGGAAAATAGAAAATGCTACTGTCTTCAACAGAGCTAGCAAAATTAAGAGGATGGAGAGATTTAGGGGAAAATATGTATTAGATATTGAGATGCCTCTGGGAGTTCCATGTAGAGATATTCAGAAATAAGTCTAGTTTTTAGGTTGGTCCAGCAGGTTCAAGAATATTTTGCTTTTCTTTTGTTAAAAATGCAAAAGTTCTTGTCAGCCTTAAAAACCTAATTAAAATTACTTTAAAGTAGAAAATTTAACAACACATGATCTGAGAATCAAGAAGGATATAAAACACAACTTTCTTCCAGTAGTCAGGATCTAGTAGAAACAGTTCTGGAAAGCATTTTTGATCCCCTAATTCACCCCAGGCCAATTTTTTTATAATTCAAATAATTGTGCTTTCCAAGCACTGGGTAGGGTTAAGCCAAATAGAGATGGAAAAGATGGACTGCGGCCAATGCAGCTGCAATAGCCCAAAGAGCCAATCCAAACTCTCACTATAAATGTATAGTAGATTATTATGGATATGAGATTGGAGCTCAGGAGAAAGATGAGTGCATCCAAAAGAAGAAAATCAATATATCAAAAAGGTTTGTATATAGTATGTACAAACCATTGCAAGGAATAGGGTTGAGAAAAACTATTTTATTAGGACCATTTTGTTTGGAGAAGAAAAGACTTAGGGCAAGTTGTGATAGCCGTCTCCAAATATTTGATTGGGTTATGTGAAAGAAAGATATGACTTCTTTTTCTTAGACTCAAAAAGAAAATAGGAAAAGTCAAGTATTTATTAAAGTAGGAACATAGAGAAAAGCAAAAACAATTCTAAAAGACTTCACATTTACATTCTTCATCTACAAGATAAATTCAAAATAATTGTTTCAGGATAAATTAAGACCCCAGCAAAAAAAAAAAAAAAAAATTATGGCCCTGCTAAGCAGCCCAGTATCCAAGTGGGCCATAGGGAGGGGCATTGATAGGAGAATGCTTTTGTTGAATTTAAATAGATCTCTGTTGCAGTGGACTTTACCTACTTAAATTCCCACAGCTATTCCCTGACACAAACATGGAGGAGCACTGACAACATTATCTTGTAACTCCTAGTCAAATTCCTTGCATTGATGGAATGATCATGACCCCCACAGTTACTGTATCCAATTGGAAGGCCAAGTTATGATGTGAACCCCTGAAGTCATTTCTTCTATAAAAGAACCTACTTGTACCTCATTTCTCTACAGATTCACTAGGAACTGCTCACTTGATGGCAACAAGCTCTCTAAGACCTTTGTCTGCCTTATGGTATCTTTCCCCTTATTACAGCTAGTTCATTAGAAACTTTCCATACTTTATGTTGTCATCTCCCTTAATGACTTCTTCCCCTTTTTATGGTGTCTTTCCCATTGCTAATGACTAAAAACTTTATATAGAAATTAGCCTATTATCAGTAACATAATAAAATCTTTGCTTCTTGATTAAAAGATTAAAAATCTAAGCCTGCAAATTCTTTTGAGACATCTTATAATACCCAACTGAAACTCCAACATACTTTTGGAGTCCAACTCCCCATCTGACAGTTGGATGGCACTGAGGAAGCCAATAGCAATTGAGAGGACCAGAAGAGACCCATCTGGAGGAGACTGAAGTTAAAGTAAGTCTTTTATGGAAGCCAGGGAAACTAAGAGGCAGAAGTGAGAAAGAAGAACATTTCTGGCATGGTGGACAAGTATAAGGGTAAAGAAAACAATGTTAGAGTTTTCTGTGTGAGGAACCACAGCAAATAGGAAGAATACATACAGAGAAGACAAACTACAATTATGAAGTATTAGATTTGAAATATCAGAAGGAATATTGTCATGGAGGGTTTTAAATGCTAGACAGAGGGTTTTATATTTATTCCTAAAGATAACAGAAGGTCATTGGAGTCTATTTTGTAGGAAGGTACAACGGTCAGACCTAAGTATTATTTTGGTAATAAGAGTAATAGGTTGTATTAGATTTGAGAAAGACTTGGGGCAAGGAGGTGAGTTAGAAGGTTACCATAATAGTCCAAGTAAGAAGTACTCCCTAAAATAGAGTGAATAGATAGAAGAATAAATGGACAGACAGATAGATATTTAATATATAGATATGTGATTGATAGAAGATATAAGATAAATAAATGATAGAGATAATTGCAGATAAATATAACTATATATATGTTCAATTTTTTTCTTTCTTTTTTAACTTTTAAGTTAAAAATTAATTTGTGGAATAAAACAATCATTTCTATAACATAGTACAATAAAATGCATAAATCTACTATGCACAATTTGCTGTTCCTTTCAAATATACAACAGAATTATCATGTACATTTTTTCTTCCCTCTCTTCACCCTAGAGCTGGTTACTATAAGACTCAATTAATTGTCAATTAAGACAATTAAGTGTGTGTGTGTATAAAAATATTCCATACATACTTCTGTTTATCAGTTTTTTCTTTGAACACCAACAGCATCTTTTCTTACATGTTGTTAATAATTAATGAATTAGGTATTTAAAATATTCCAACAAACATATTCACTCAAAGTTGTTCTTAAAACAATATTGCTATTACCATATAAAATGTTCTCTCATTTTGCTCCCCAACATGTTATTCAAGTCCAACTATGTCCCTGCAAAATCACTGAGTTCATCATCTCTCATGGCATATTCCATCACAACTATAGACCCCAACTTGCTCAGCTATTTTTTTTTATTTTTCAAATTGAAAGACTATTCAAGCTCCTGACTGCTGAAGAGGTTTTCTTGGCAGAGATTATGGAATAGTTGACTATTTCCTTCTCCAGTTCATTTTTACATATGATGAACTGAAGCAAACAGAGTTAAGTGACTTGCTCAGAGTGACTTGCATACAGCTAGTTAAGTGTCTGAGGCTGGGTTTGAACTCTGGATAAGGAGTTTTATTTATATATGTATGTATCTTGTGTGTGTGTATATGTGAACATATACATGTGTGTATATAATATATATATATATCATACATATGTATGTATAATATCAAAGTAGTAAAAACAAGATTGGGCAACAGATTGTATATAGAGAGGGTGACTGAGTATAAGAATTAGAGGACACTGAGAATATGAAACTAGATGACTTGGAAGGTAATAGTGCCATTGAGGTAATAGAGAAGTTTCAAAGAAGAAATTGTCATGGAAAGATGAATTTTGTCTTGGTCATGTTGAGTTTGAAGTGTCTGTGAGATAAACAGTTCATGTAAATCTCTTGTGGTGTGAGATTGTAGGTTAAGAAACTAGATACAATAAAAAATGACTGAGAAAAAATGGACAGTCAAGTAAGAAGAGAGGAGTGTCAAGAAAAACTAAAGGAAGGGATAAGCAAAGATTTGAAAAGAAGTGGGGAAACTAGGAAATCATACCTATGCATCTGAACTATCCCCAAATAGAATGAACTGACTTGGGATGTAGTAAATTCTTCTTTACTGGATGACAAAGTATAAATTAGATACCCTCTAATTTATTTAGTATGGAGACAATTCTTTCTCAAATTTGGCTTATATTTGATGACTTCTTAAATTCCACACAAAGCTGAGATTATACTCCTTTGGTCACCCAGGCTCCCCTGAAAAGTTCTAATGTCCAGCAACTTAATAAAGTGCTGAACCTTACTCAGTAATGAAAATATTTTTTAAAAAATAGCCTGCCCAGGGCAAAGCTAAATGGGGCAGTGGATGAAGCACTGAGTCTGAAGGCTTCTTCATGAGTTCAAGTCTGTCCTCAGATATTAACTGGCTGTGTGATCCTGGCCAAGTTATTTAATCCTGTTTGCTTGAGTTTCCTCATTTATGAGGTGAGTTAGAGAAAAAAATGGCAACCCACTCCAGTGTCTATGTCAAGAAAACCCCAAATGGGGTGGTGAAGAATCGGACTTAACTAAAACAACTGAATAATAATAACAGTAGAAAAATAAGTCATGATTAGAACAAACATTTGTAAATGATATGCATTTAGAATGAACCATGTACTTGTCATTTACCCTGTTGCTTATATTTTCATGTCTTCCTTAAGTGACCAGCTCATCTAATAGGCTTTAGAGCAGTGCTCATGTATTTTCATTCATTGTAACTTCTTGTGAGATAGTAGAGTAGAAAGAGAGCTGTTCCCTAGAGAAGAGTTGAACAGGAACCAGTTTGTACCACCTGAAGAAAGTCGATTGTTAACTTTTCAGTATGAACATTTATATGAGCTCAATGTTATAAATTAGGGATTGGTTCCTTATTTTATTGATTTGTAGAGTTAAAAAAGTGATGGAGGAAATATTCATAATGCAAACTAAACTTTACATACCTTTCCATTCATAAACTTTTACTAGCGACATCCCACTCTCTGGAATCAAATTACCTGGATACAAAATGCACACTTAGCACATTGGACCAGGCTCTTGGGATTTTGTTTTCTCTTTTACTAAAATGAGACAGTTGGGCTAAAATAGCCCTTATGGTCAATTTTCAATTCTAAATCCATGATCTATGAAACTCAAGCATCAATGATATTTGTTAGTTATAAATAAGACCAGTTAATTTTGAACAATCTTGATGCAGACAAAAAAGGAAAATTCCAAATGTTGAAGGCCACTGGGCAGAGCATACCAGGGAAAATGATTCCAAAGTTTGGCAGCACTTCTCCCCAATATAATTTAGGTAAAGCCTATCATTGGATAACACAGTCTATCATTGAGTTCATACTCAAAGCTTTTCTATCTTGGTAGAAGCCTGTATTCTCCTGGCATTGCTTTCAAGAAGCCAGATGCATCTTCATACCTCAATGTGTAATTATAAAAGGATGGTAATGATGAATACCTAACTAAATCCAATAAATATAAAAATCAAATTATCTCTCTGTTTAGGGCCTTGGTTCCATGTGATCATAACATATTGGTGGTAGTTTTCATCTGCAGCCAGAAACTCAATCATTTCTCAGCTGAGTTGCTTGTACTCCCCAGGATAACTTTGCTGGAATTAGGTAGCTCTCGTGGGTAGAACATGGGCACCAGACTGTCTTAAATCCAATAAAAAAGAAATGTCTTCTCTGAAGCCATACTCTGGCTAGAAAAATGCTATTAAATTCTGCCTTTGTGTGTGAATTTGGTAACAGTGCTGTGTCTACCTCAAAAATGCTTATTTCTGCACTATTTTTAATTGGAAGGCTTTAGGGCAAATGCAATTAAATTGTGGTGCATGAACTGTAATGCAATACAAAAAAGTAATTTCACTACACAGTTGACCAATTACTTGATTTTAAATTTGATTTCTATTGTCATTCTAAATTCCTACACTGAAAACTTAAGCATGTACAATGAAGGAAAAAAATTAGGTCTATTGGCATGTTTCTTCATATGTGAAATGATGGGGGTTAGACTAAATGGTCTTTGAGAACTCTTTATATCTTTATATTTGTTTTTCTGTCAGAATACAATGTCCTCAGACTGGCTGGTCCTTCCACTAGTACTTCAAGGAGTATGATTTTATCCAGCTTATTTTACTTATTTATTGTATTTTTAAAATATTTATTTTACCACAGGGCTATGTAAAGCGGTGTTGAACTTACCAGCACACTCGGAGGGAACATTCCCACTGGTCTTTCATCTCAGAGTGTGCTGAATCTCCTGACTGACAGTATATATAGACCTTTGGTAAATAGTCTCCTTACCATAAAGCATGCAGATGCTTGATAAAGACTTAGGAAATGGTCTTATTGCTGACTGAGGAACCTCTCCCATCAGTACAGAAGCTAGATTGTTCCTTGGCTCTAAGACATGGCCTATCAGCAAGCTAATAAACACAGCCTTTCCAATTTAGGATGATCTGTTGGCTGCTCTGATCCTACTTCACTGCCATAACCCTTGACTACCCATCAAAAGAGATCTTTAGTATGTTCAATTGTTTTTAGCCAGCTGACTCCATTTGTGATTTTCTTTGCAAAGATATTGAAGTAGTTTTCCACTTTTCTTCTCCAGCTCATTCTACCTACAAATGAGGAAACTAAGGCAAACAGGGTAAAGTGACTTGCCTAGGGTCACATAGCTAGTCAGTATGTGAGGCTGGATTTGAACTCAGGTTCTCCAGGCTCCAGGCTTGGCATTTTTTCCACTGTGCCACCTAGCTGCTTCAATGGTGGGACTCAAGTCTTCTTTTTTTTTTTTTTTTTTTTTTTTTTTTTTTTTTTTTTTTATAATAAATTTTATTTTATTTAATAATAACTTCGCATTGACAGAATCCATGCCAGGATAATTTCTACACGACATTATCCCTTGCAATCACTTATGTTTCGTTTTTCCCCCTCCCTCCCTCCTCCCCCCCCCCCAGGATGGCAAGCAGTCCTATATATGCTAAACATGTTGCAGTATATCCTAGATACAATACATATTTGCAGAACCAAACAGTTCTCTTGTTGCACAGGGAGAATTGGATTCAGAAGGTAAAAATAACTCGGGAAGAAAATCAAAATTGCAAATAGTTCACATTCATTTCCCAGTATTCCTTCTTTGGGTGTAGCTGTTTCTGTCCATCATTTCTCCAATGAAACTCAGTTAAGTCTCTTTGTCAGAGAAATCCACTTCCATCAGAATACATCCTCATACAATATCGTTGTCGAAGTGTATAATGATCTCCTGGTTCTGCTCATCTCACTTAGCATCAGTCCATGTAGGTCTCTCCAAGCCTCTCTGTATTCATCCTGCTGGTCATTCCTTACAGAGCAATAATATTCCATAACGTTCATATACCACAATTTACCCAGCCATTCTCCAATTGATGGGCATCCATTCATTTTCCAGTTTCTAGCCACTACAAACAGGGCTGCTACAAACATTTTGGCACATACAGGTCCCCTTCCCTTTTTTAGTATCTCTTTGGGGTATAAGCCCAATAGAAACACTGTTGGATCAAAGGGTATGCACAGTTTGATAACTTTTTGGGCATAATTCCAGATCGCTCTCCAGAATGGCTGGATTCGTTCACAACTCCACCAACAATGCATCAATGTCCCCGTTTTCCCGCATCCCCTCCAACATTCATCATTGTTTTTTCCTGTCATCTTAGCCAATCTGACAGGAGTGTAGTGATATCTCAGAGTTGTCTTAATTTGCATTTCTCTGATCAATAGTGATTTGGAACACTCTTTCATGTGAGTGGTAATAGTTTCAATTTCTTCATCTGAAAATTGTCTGTTCATATCCTTTGACCATTTATCAATTGGAGAATGGCTTGATTTTTTATAAATTTGAGTCAGTTCTCTATATATTTTGGAAATGAGGCCTTTATCAGAACCTTTAATTGTAAAGATGTTTTCCCAGTTAGTTACTTCCCTACTAATCTTGTTTGCATTCGTTCTGTTTGTACAAAGGCTTTTTAATTTGATATAATCAAAATTTTCTATTTTGTGATTGGTAATGGTCTCTAGTTCATCTTTGGTCACAAATTTCTTTCTCCTCCACAAGTCTGAGAGATAAACTATCCTATGTTCTTCTAATTTATTTATAATCTCGTTCTTTATGCCTAGGTCATGGACCCATTTTGATCTTATCTTGGTATGTGGTGTTAAGTGTGGGTCCTTGCCTAATTTCTGCCATACTAATTTCCAGTTATCCCAGCAGTTTTTATCAAATAATGAAATCTTATCCCAAAATTTAGAATCTTTGGGTTTGTCAAACACTAGATTGCTATAGTTGACTATTCTGTCTTGTGAACCTAACCTTTTCCACTGATCAACTAATCTATTTCTAAGCCAATACCAGATGGTTTTGGTGACTGCTGCTTTATAATATAATTTTAGATCAGGTACAGCTAGACCACCTTCATTTGATTTTTTTTTCATTAATTCCCTTGAGATTCTCGACTTTTTATTGTTCCATATGAATTTTGTTGTTATTTTTTCTAAATCATTAAAATATTTTCTTGGAAGTCTGATTGGTATAGCACTAAATAAATAGATTAGTTTAGGGAGTATTGTCATCTTTATTATATTTGCTCGGCCTATCCAAGAGCACTTAATATTTTTCCAATTATTTAAGTCTGACTTTATTTGTGTGAAAACTTTTTTGTAATTTTGCTCATATAATTCCTGACTTTCCTTTGGTAGGTAGATTCCCAAATATTTTATGCTATCAACAGTTATTTTGAATGGAATTTCTCTTTGTATCTCTTGCTCTTGGATTTTGTTGGTGGTGTATAAGAATGCTGAGGATTTATGGGGATTTATTTTGTATCCTGCTACTTTGCTAAAATTATGAATTATTTCTAATAGCTTTTTAGTAGAATCTCTGGGGTTTTCTAGGTATACCATCATATCATCTGCAAAGAGTGATAGTTTGGTTTCCTCATTGCCTACTCTAATTCCTTTAATCTCTTTCTCGACTCTTATTGCAGAGGCCAGTGTTTCTAATACAATATTGAATAATAATGGTGATAGTGGGCAACCTTGCTTCACTCCAGATCTTACCGGGAAAGGTTCCAGTTTTTCCCCATTGCATATGATGCTTACTGAAGGTTTAAAATATATGCTCCTAACTATTTTAAGGAAAAGTCCTTTTATTCCTATGCTCTCAAGTGTTTTTATTAGGAATGGCTGTTGGATTTTATCAAATGCTTTTTCTGCATCTATTGAAATGATCATATGGTTTTTGTTTGGTTGGTTGTTGATATAGTCAATTATGTTAATAGTTTTCCTAATATTGAACCAGCCCTGCATTCCTGGTATAAATCCTACTTGGTCATAGTGTATTATCCTGGGGATGATTTTCTGTAATCTTTTTGCTAATATTTTATTTAAGATTTTAGCATCAATATTCATTAGGGAGATTGGTCTATAATTTTCTTTCTCTGTTTTCAGCCTACCTGGTTTAGGTATCAGTACCATATCTGTGTCATAAAAGGAGTTTGGTAGGACTCCTTCAATCCCTACTTCTTCAAATAGTTTATTTAGCATTGGAGTTAATTGATCTTTAAATGTTTGATAGAATTCAGATGTAAATCCATCTGGTCCTGGGGTTTTTTTCTTAGGGAGTTGATTGATAGTTTGTTCTATTTCTTTTTCTGAGATAGGAGTGTTTAGGATATTTACTTCTTCCTCTGTTAGTTTAGGTAAGCTATATTTTTGGAGGTATTCTTCTATTTCATTTAAGTTGTCGAATTTATTGGCGTAAAGTTGGGCAAAGTAACTCCTAATTATTGCTCTAATTTCCTCTTCGTTAGTGGTGAGTTCTCCCTTTTCATTTTTAAGACTAACAATTTGATTTTCCTCTTTCCTTTTTTTAATCAGATTTACTAAGGGTTTGTCTATTTTGTTGGTTTTTTCATAGAACCAACTCTTAGTTTTATTAATCAATTCAATAGTTTTTTTACTTTCAATTTTATTGATCTCTCCTTTTATTTTTTGAATTTCAAGTTTAGTGTTTGATTGGGGGTTTTTAATTTGTTCCTTTTCTAGCATTTTTAGTTGCAAGCCCAATTCATTGACCTTCTCTTTCTCTATTTTATACAAATAGGCCTCTAGAGATATGAGATTTCCCCTTATTACCGCTTTGGCTGCATCCCATACATTTTGGTATGATGTCTCATTATTATCATTTTCTTGGATGAAGTTATTAATTATGTCTATAATTTGCTGTTTCACCCAATCATTCTTTAGTATGAGATTATTTAGTTTCCAATTATTTTTTGGTCTACTTTCCTGTGGCTTTTTATTGAATGTAATTTTCAATGCATCATGGTCTGAAAAGGATGCATTCACTATTTCTGCCTTACTGCATTTGAGTTTGAGGTTTTTATGTCCTAATATATGATCAATTTTTGTATAAGTTCCATGAACTGCTGAAAAGAAGGTGTACTCCTTTCTGTCCCCATTACATTTTCTCCAGAGATCTATCATATCTAATTTTTCTAGTATTCTATTTATCTCTTTGACTTCTTTCTTATTTATTTTGTGGTTTGATTTATCTAATTCTGAGAGTGCAAGGTTGAGATCTCCCACTATTATAGTTTTACTGTCTATTTCTTCTTGCAGCTCTCTTAATTTCTCTTTTAGGAATTTAGATGCTACACTACTTGGTGCATATATATTTAATATAGATACTTCTTCATTATTCATTCTACCCTTTAGCAAGATATAGTGCCCTTCCTTATCTCTTTTGATTAGATCAATTTTTGCTTTAGCTTGATCTGAGATCAGGATGGCTACCCCTGCTTTTTTGGCTTCACCTGAAGCATAGTAGATTTTGCTCCAACCTTTTACCTTTAACCTGCATGTATCACCCCGCTTCAGGTGTGTTTCCTGTATACAACATATTGTAGGATTCTGGCTTTTAATCCATTCTGCTAACCGCTTCCTCTTTATAGAGGAGTTTACCCCGTTCACATTTATGGTTAAAATGACCAATTCTGTATTACTTGCCATCTTGTTGACCCCGGTTTATGCTTTTCTCCCTTCTTACTCCCTTACCCCCTCCCTTACCCCCCTTCCCAGTATTAAGCTTGTGAGCTCCCCTTGCTTCTCACAGCCCTCCCTTTTTCAGTATCCCTCCCCTCCCCTTAGAGTTCCCCCCCCCCAACTTACCCCTTTCCCTCCCAGTTCCCGTATTCCTTCCACTTAGCTTATTCCTTCCTTTTTCACTTTTCCCTTCTCACTTTTCAATGAGGTGGGAGAAGTTTCACCATAGATTGAATATGTCTAAAATTCTTCTCTTACTGCCAATTCTGAAAGCAGTAAAATACTCACTATTTTCATTCCTCTCCATTCTTTCTCTCAGATATACTAGGTTTTCTTTGCCTCTTCATGAAATGTAGTACCCCCACTTTCCCTTTTTTCTAGTACAATGTCCTTTCCTCACCTAGTTTCTAGAACAAGGTATACATGTATTTTTTATACATCTTTACAGCCGAAATATAGTTCCCAAGATTAATCTTTACCTTTTTAGATTTCTCTTGAGTTCTGTGCTTGTAGATCAAATTTTTTGTTAAGTTCTGGCTTTTTCATCAGAAATAGATGAAATTCGCTTATTTCGTTGAATGACCATCTTCTTCCCTGGAAAAAGATGCTCAATCTCGCTGGGTAAGTTATTTTTGGTTGCATACCAAGTTCCTTAGCCTTTCGGAATATCATATTCCAGGCCCTTCGATCCTTTAATGTGGATGCTGCCAGATCCTGGGTGATCCTTATTGTGGCTCCTTGATACTTGAATTGGGTTTTTCTAGCCGCTTGCAGTATTTTTTCCTTTGCCTGAGGGTTCTGGCATTTGGCCACTATATTCCTTGGTGTTTTGATTTTAGGATCCCTTTCAGTAGGGGATCGATGAATTCTTTCAATGTCTATTTTACCTTCTGTTTCTATGACTTCTGGGCAGTTCTCTTTGATAATTTCCTGGAAGATAGTGTTCAGGCTTTTTTTTTCATCATACTTTTCTGGAAGTCCGATGATTCTCAGGTTGTCTCTCCTGGATCTGTTTTCCAGGTCTGTTGTCTTCCCCAGAAGGTATTTCACATCCTTTTCCATTGTTTGATTTTTTTGGATTTGCTTGACTGATTCTTCTTGTCTCCTCGAGTCATTCAATTCCAATTGTTCGACCCTGATTTTCAGTGAGGTATTTTCTTCACTCACTTTTTTAAGATCTTTTTCTAATTGTCCAATTGAGTTCTTTTGTTCTGTGGAATTTTTTTCCATTTCGCCAATTTTGTTTTTTAGAGAGCTGTTTTCTGTTTCCAGTTCACTAATCCTATTTTTCAAGGATTTGGTTTCTTTATCCACTCTCTCTTTAACTGACTTCTCCAGGCTCTTTTGCCAAGCCTCCCTCTCCTTTTGCAGAGCCTCCCTCTCCTTTTCCCATTTTTCTTCTAGCTCCCTTGTGAGAGCCTTTTTAATTTCCTCCATGAGATTCATCTGTGCTGAGGGATATAAGGTCTCCTCCTTCGGGGATTCACCTGGGGACTGTTTGTTTTTAGTCTCCTCAGGGTTTGGAGTCTGCTCTTTATCTGTATAAAAGCTGTCCAGGGTTAAATTCTTTTTCAGTTTCTTGCTCATTCTGTCTATTTATCAAAGACAAACTATCAAAGAAACAGAAGGAAAAAAAACCCCTTGAATGGAGGCTGCTTTCTTTGGGGGAGGGGCAGGGTATTCGTGAGGCACAGGTCCTACTGTGCTATGGCGCCTGCGCACTGAGATCCGAGCGCTCTGAGATCCGAGTGGGCTAAGACACTGTGGGGGAGGGGTGGCCAGGTCCCTAGAAACTCCAGCTGTTTGGGATTGTATTCTTCACCCCCGGTGTTTTTAGCTTCTCTGCTGGGCTGCTGACTTGCTCCTATAGCAAAGCTCTCACCGCAGAGACGGCTGCGGTCCTACCCCCTCTCCGCTCCACCCGGTTCTGAGCTGCTATCTGTGCTCTGGTTGCAGCTGCTGCTACCCGCAGACTGCTTCCAAATACCGTCCCCGCCCTCGCGCAAAAACAGACCTTTCTTGACGAGTCTCAAGGATGGTTTCTCTTGGTAAGTAATTGTATGGTTTTTTTTTTCAGTCGAGCATTAATTCAGAGGCATGAAATGAAATGAATAGTGAGAGAAAAACACGGAGATTACACAGAAGTGTATTTCCTCTCCGCCATCTTGGCCGGAAGTCCGACTCAAGTCTTCTTAAGGTTATTAGGGAACTGATCCCTCTCCTAGAAAACACAGAATCCAGTTCCAACCTTTCTGCCTGTCTTCCCTTCTCATTTTCCCATCCTAACTGAATGCTAACCCCATCCCCATCCCCACACTTGTGGGAGAGAATCCAGAACCTCTCCTCCACTGTGCTCCTAAAGCCCACTTCCCTCTTCACAGTGGTGGTAAGTGTCAGGCGTACCCTCAGTAACTCCAGGTCTTCTTCTGTCATATAATTGACCCCTCTTACATTATCTTCCCAATTAAATTTTAAAGCTCTATAGATCAAGGACTCTTTTTGTGACCCTAGTAATTATTTTGTAAGTGCTAATAAATGCTTTTTAATTCATTTGTTCATTCATTCA
This sequence comes from Antechinus flavipes, assembly GCF_016432865.1. Taxonomy (NCBI): domain Eukaryota; kingdom Metazoa; phylum Chordata; class Mammalia; order Dasyuromorphia; family Dasyuridae; genus Antechinus; species Antechinus flavipes. The sequence goes on along the minus strand of NC_067399.1, from coordinate 133,858,025 downwards.
TATCCTAAACCTTGGGAATCTCATGTCATAGCCCTAGAGTTCTTCAGAAATTTACAAAACCCAAACATAAACATAAGCACTCTGAAATGACATTCAAGAAGCCAGACCCTTCATAATCACATAGCCAGAAGCAGTTCTCACTTGGCTCTCCTTTTCTCTCACACTATGAAATATAGCTATAGTGCTGTAATCAGAAAGCAAGATTCAAATCCCATCTACTACTTATTAACTATGTGACCCGGGACACTTTTTTTCTTCTCTAGATTTCAATACAGCCCTACCCCCTTTTGAAATAGAGATCCCATTGCTGGCTTAATATTTCCAAGAAGTTAATTATAAGGAAAGCTCCAGATTTGTTAGAAGATTTATAGATGTCCCTCAAGTTATTAGAATATTACTTTAATGTAAGAAATAGTGAATAAGGTGAGGAGAAAGAAACATGAGAAGATTTTTAGGAATTGATGTAAAATGAAGAAGGGCAGCTAGATGGCATATTGGATAGAATGTTAGGCCCTAGAGTCAGGAATATCTCTTTTCATGAGTTCAAATCCAGCCACAGAAACTTACTAGTTGGGTGAACCTAGACAAATCACTTAACCCTATCTGCCTCAGTTTCCTTGTAAAATGAGCTGGAGTAGGAAATGACAAACCACTCTAGTTATAAACAGTCAGACATGACTGAAATGACCAAACAAGTGAAAAAATGAGAACCAGAAAAACAATAAACATAATGATTGTAGCAATATAAGCAGGAAGAACAAGGAAAATAAAACAAAGGGGTTGGGAAAGGCTTCCTGAAGATAAGATTTTAATTGAGACTTAAGGGAAGCCAAGGAAGCTAGTAGGAAAATACGAGGAGATACATTCCAGGAATGGGGGACATGCTGAGAAAATAATATAATAAGGTTATCATATCCTTTGGTTTTGGACTCTATGCCTCTCTTAATGGATCCCAAGATTACAACAGCTTTTTCAGGGAGTTGAGGGACTATAGTCAGGTCACATTGTTGACTCGAGTTGAATTAATACTTCATTAGAATCCTTAGATATTTTTCACATAAACTAGCTTTTCCAATTCTATCATGAACTGAGAAAGTCCATTGATTTAAACCTAAGTATAGAATTTTATCTATTAAATTTCACCTACAATTTGGTATAATACCCTTTACGGTATCTTATAAGGCTATTACAAAGCTCAAAGGAGATAATATATATAAAGTCCTTTGTAAATTTTAAGAGCCACATAAAAAATAAGCTATTATTTTTATAATTTTCTTCTGGACAATATATTTTAGAAAGACTTTAATAAATTAGAGTGTCAAGAAGAGGCTGCAGAGGTTGGTAAGTGGTTTACAGGTCATTTCTAAACCTATAAGCAGTGAGCTTCTGAAAAGTGTTTTCTTGGGAGAGAGCTGCTGCTTTAGTATTTAGGTAATTCCCATAAGGAGAGGGTAAAGTATGGAGTCCCACATATCTCAAATGCCCTAGAACAAAGCAGGAATATCCTCCTTCCCACATAAAGAGATTTCTCTGAACTTCAAAGCTCTTCAACAGGGAATTCACTACGATTCTTTTAACCAGTGTCTAGATTGATAGGAGTTAGCGGTATTTCATAAATACTGGTTCATCCAGTGAACACTCCATGGCCTGAGGCTAATGCTGCCTGAGTCTCCTTTTATCACTATTAACTCATTTCTAAGCCCTTTCAGGAAGGTTTGTTTTCAAAATAAGGTCACGAATTTCTATTAGGATTTTTAAAAATCTTATAAAATCTTCTCTCTGGATCAAAGTTCTTTCCTTCCTATTAATTGTATCAATCAAATGTTTAATTACTGATTAATAAGAATGTTTCTGTGTGGGGTTCACTAACTGATGGTGATTGTCTCTGCTCCAGTCCATTTTTTTCATTTGTCCAGCTTCGGAAGTTCTAAATTAAAAATCCAAGTAGAAAGATAAGAAATTGGTGTGTTGAAAGGGTGATCTTCCAAGTAAAAATAGAAATTATCCAACAGAATTTCCATTTGGACCATGACATATCAGAGGCAAAATTGCACACTAGATAGAAAGTGGGCCTTAGAAACAGGAAGCTTGAGAAATCCTACCATTATGAGCACACTTCCTAACTCTGATCTTGGGCAAATCACTTAACCTTTTAGCATTCTTAAACCTCTCAGATTCAGACAAGGCCTACCCCTTGTAAAGGGAATTCCTAACCTGAAAGATCTCTATATCAATGAAATTTCTGTCTATCCCCTGATACTTCAATTCAGCAAAGAGTTACAATTTCATGATATGAATACTCCTTCTGCTATTGTCATAATTGATCTATAACTTAGCAGTTAGATTGTTTTGGGGAGTAACTATGCTCAAAGTTCATTACCTTGCAAGTTAACCTCTTCAAATTTAGCTAGGATGTTCTGGGATAGTATATAGGAAGTCTATCACTGGGCCCATACTAATCCTTCCTAATTAGTTTAGAATTTGAGTTCCTTGGGCATATACTTCAAGTGCCCAAGATCACTTTCATCATAAGAGAATCATTGTAATCACCGTAGTTTATCTTAAATACAGACCATATGTTCCAAAGTTCTTATATATGTAAGCCTTGTATTAAGGATTTCCCTCTGACTATAGGATCTAGATATGCTTTGGATATCTCTCCTCTCTCTGACTCATTGTTCCCAACCAGGTGATTTTAGTATTTCAACAACTGGCACTCCCTAAGAATATTCATCAGTTATCTCTTATAAGTACACAAGATTCAAACCCTATAGAGTTTTATTTAAAAATTAATAAGAAAAAATGAGCACTTTCATCAGAACCCTTCCCCACCTAAAAAAAAAAAAAAATAACAAAACTCCATAGTGAATCTCTTCCCCAAAGACCCTGGTTAGGGGATCCCATTTGAAATAGACAAGTTTTACCCCACTCTGGACTTCCTAGGTGCCAGGTTTCATTGCCACAAATTGTTTGCCAGCAACTTCTGTCTCCTGCTTTCAGCAGCAACATTGCATCCACAAGTCTTCATCACCTTTAATTCTATTCTTAGTGAACCCAGCTTCTGCCCATTCAATTCTCTCTTTACTACTGCTCTCAGTAGTTTAGTTCTCCTCCAGCAGAGGGCATACATCACCCATGTGTTTTTAACTACTTGACGCTCTATAATTCAGCTTTCCTGTAGCAGATGACATTTGCTCTCTTTCCTTGGAGAGCAGTTCTCCAATTTGATGCATAGGAGATAAGACTCTGAGACGAGATGGTTTTTTATATCTCATTTGATTCTCACAATACTCCTGCATGGTAGATGCTATTACTATCCTAATGTTATATTTGAGGATATTACTATCCTAATGTATATTGAGTATACAAAGATAATCTTGTCCATGGTCATATAGCTAGTGTCTGAAGTTGGATTTGAACTCATCGCTTCTTGATTCCAGGTTCAACACTCTGATTTTTATTTTTTCATAATAAAATAAAATGTCCATTAGTCTTAATATCTGGGAAGGGTGGAGGAGTATATGTTCCTTTAGCCCCAAATATCACATAATGCCATTCTTGGGGATGGTCAAAGAAATTTTTTCCATTCTTATAGAACCAAAGGAACTATCTGTCTCCCATACCTCCCTCTTCTGTTCCTTTTTGCTATTGTGTTAGACAATTCAAGCAATAAGGGCATAATCTAATAAGTAGTGATTAAAAGAGCAAAGTCCCAGGGAGCAGTTCCAATTCCATCATATATAAGATGACATTCTAGCAAATAAGAAAGAAAGCTAAGAAAAAAAGGAGTTTCCTGATCCCTAAATTTATATAACTCTTTTCATTTATTTCTCCTCTTTCTGTATCACTCCCTTTTTATCTGTTGTCTACTCAGAGGCATCTTCCCACAGACCCCACTTTCCTCTTCATGTAGCACTTAGGAAGTATTTGGGGAGGATGAAGTGACCTGCCACTGTTGTTAATAGGATGGATCAATAGAATGAAATGTGCTACATCCTTCTTCATTTTCTCATCATGTGGGAATCGATAGCATTACCTTGCCCCAGAGCCTTCTTCAAAGGTGGAACCCTTTTTATTATGACTTTTTTCTCAGATTGGAACTGCACATCTTAGTGTCCTTGGAATGAAAAAGAAAGAGCTATGATGAATATAATGTGACAGAATAAGTCACTTTCCATACCATACATATAGTGAATGGGGAAAATGACAAGATTAGGGGAAAGATAATCAGAAGCCACCAAAGTGGGTCCCTACTGCTTTTAGAAGAATATATTCCTCAATCCAGCACCCAAAATTTTCCACTATCTGACTCCTGCCTCCTTGTCCCTAGCCTGATTAGATGCTACTTCTAAAGGAAACTGAAGGGATTATGGTTGATGGATTTTCCCACTTTGGTCAAAAAGGCTGGATGTCCTCAGAAGACCCATTAAGATGGGAAGAGAAGGGAATAAGCATGTATATAACACCTACTATTAGTACTATGCTAAGAGCTTTTTAATATCTCATTTGATTCTCACAATGACCCTACAAGATAGATAGATGCTATTATTATCCCAGTCTTACAATTGATGTAAACAAAGGTATGACTTGCCCATGATCATACAGCTGAAATTAGGTTTCAATTTGGGTCTTCCTAATTCCAGGTTCAGCACTATGTCCATTGTGCTAATAGCTGCCTTTGATTTGGTGTTATAGAACCAATTATCCCAGTTCAATTAGGTAGCTAAGTAATATACTGAATAAAATGTTGTACTTGGAGTCAAGAATTTTGCCCCATACATTTACTAGCTGTGTGAACTTGGGTCTTTATTTCTCTGCTTCTCAATCTTCTCATCTTTAAAATGAGTATGTTATAATACACTTATCTGCCAGGGTTATTTTGAGAATCAAATAAGATAAGCATTTCTTAAACTTCTACTATGGACCAGGCATTGTGCTAAGTGCTGTACAGATATCTCAGCTGATGCTCCTAATCACCCTTTGAGGCAAGTGCTATTAGGATCTCCATTTTATAATGAAGAAAACAAACTAAAAAAACCATAAAATATCATATTTAAAGAACTTTGTAAATCTTTAAGCCCTTTATAAGTAATAGCGGCTTCAATCGAATTCAACAAACATTTTTAAGTACCTACTGTGTTCTAGTACCCTTCATTCTTTGAAAGCCCTTTTTAGAATAAGGCTCAGACTACTCATTTTCCCAGTTCTGGTCTACCCTCCATAGTTCTGTTTGCCCCAGTTCTTAGCTAAGCTTTCTAGTATCATGACTCCCATTCCAGTATCCCAAGGTCATTTCTGGAATTCAGATTTTAGCTATGTTCCTCCACTTGTTCATAGTCCCTAGTGATACGCATGCAAAACAATGTACACATTGATTACAGAAATGTAAATGAAAAGGATAATCCAATCAAGGCAAATTTTGTATAATTATCATAGCCAGCCTTGTTTCTCTATAAATGAGAACCTGTAGCTGCCTCCTTTCATTTAAGAGGTAAGGGACTATGGGCATGGAATGTTGAGTGTGGCTGTCAGTCAAAATCTCTCTGGATGTTGGCTGTATGGTCGCACTGAAGTGCTGGTAGTAGGGGAGGGAAAGATAATATCTTGAAGCAATTATAATTGCATTAACAAAACTTAAAAATAAAATAACTGAGGCTTATAAAATAAAATTAAAAGTAGGGAAACTCTGTTTTGAATCATCATTGCCAAGACAATGAAGTAGTTCCCCAGAAAAGGCAGCACTATCTCAGAGAGTGAAGGGGAAGTATTCTGGAGAGATAACATTATTTATAGTTCCTGAGCAACAAAGTTGGGCTCATCCCATCAGATAAAGGAGGTCCAGATCAATGAGATTTTCAAAGGACAAAGTATTACTGAGTCTGAACTCTGACCCTGCCACTTGCTCTCTGTGAGGCTTTATTTAGGTAACTTTCCCTCTCTGGATCTCATTTTCCTCAACTATAAAATGATTTTAGGATTTTTTTTTTTTGCCCTTCTTCAAGACCCCATCTAGGTGACAGTCACTCAGCCAGTCACAACTGGACTACAGCCCCAGATTGCTTGGAACTTTTCTGCCCTCTTCCGGCCCTGCAAAACCTTTGGATTCAGATCATCCCAACCCAGGTGTTACCTTAGGAGTCCTGGGTTTCACTTCTGGAGCAGGTCAGCTTTCCCATGTGCATGAAGGCATAAAGAAGGATAGCCACACTTTCTCTCAGAGTCTTCAACTACAGAGTGAGGTTGAACTTCAACCTCAATGTTTCATAGTCCCCCCCCCCCCATTTTCTCAAGCCAGCCCTCAAAATTGGAAATTTTGCTATCATTTTATTCCTATAATGCTGCTCAGTTTGGATCTGTACTGATCTGAGTATTGGATAGATGTGATTCCAGAATGGTGGGCCCAACCTTATCATGAGTGAGATGGAAAGGAGGAATCCATCCTTTTAACATACAAACATCTCTTGGATTTGCCCCAGGACCTGAAATCCCTCTGGTGCTCACTCCTTTGGCGTAAGGCATAGAAAACATTGCTTGTACATGTTTAATCTATATCTAATTGCTTATTGTCTTGGGGAGGGAGAGAGGATGGAAAGAGGAAGAAAAAATTGGAACATAAGGTTTTGCAAAGGCAAATGTTGAAAACTATCTTTCCATATATTTGGGAAAAATAAAATACTATTTAATTAAAAAAAAAAAAAGAAAATTTTTAGGGGGAGAGATCAATTCATTTGAAAGCCTAAGGGTTGCCTCAGCAAAGAATCAACAATGATTATTTGTATATTTAAGAAAAGAAAGAAACTATTGCTTGCAATTGATGGGATACAATTGAAAGAAGGAGGTACTTAGGGGAAATTTCAAGCTATTAGAATCCATTCACATATTCTCGTGTATGAATTTAACATATTTAGCTTGTTACTTAACAAGGTCCTGTTCAACTGGATGCAGAAGAAGTCCATTTTCTGGAACAGTCAGAAAAGTCAGGAATATGAGACAGATATAAATGAGTCAATACTTTTTAGGGCCACAGGAAGCCCAAAAATTCATGATAGACATAGGCAACAATAATATTTACAAAATTAATGATAATAATAACTAGCATTTATATGTCATTTATTATGTGCCAGGCACTGTGCTAATTGCTTTACAAATATCTCATTTGATCTTTACAACAATCCTGGGAAGTGGATGCTGTTATTATCCCCATTTTCCAACTAAGGCAGAAAAAGTTGAACTGAAGTATTATCAAAGGCAAAATTCATAGAAAGTCAGAGTTGAAAGAGCCCTTAGGTGCTTTTTGGTACATCCCCTTTATTTCACAGATGAGAAAACAGAGCTCAGTGAGGAGAAACAGATATGTAAGATCACATAGCTAATTAGGGACGCTGCTGATATTCATTCCCATGTCCTAATTTCTTACTCCCTTCACAATTTCGTCTCAAGTGGACCATAGCCGAATGTCCTTTACTTTATACATCCTTATGTAGATTTACTTTCTGTATCACAAGTCAGGATATATGCTCTGATAAAACATTCATTTTGTAAAATCTTATTAGAAAATAGTAGTTTTATTGCAAGGATGAATGTTAAAAACTATCTTTGCATAAATTTTGAAAATAAAAAGCTTTTATTTTTTAAAAAGAAAATAACAGTTTTTAAAACAAATGTTTTAAAAATTGTTTTAAATATAACTGGGAGAAAATATTAAATAAATACTTAAAAAAAGAAAAAAAGGAGAAAAAATATTTTCTTAACATCATGGCTGTTCTGAAAGATTCCGACCATAAATTCATTAAATAAACATTAGACCAAAGAGAGTGGTTACCCAGGTGTCCCCATATTAAGAGCCCTCCATCTTGAATTATAAATTACATAATGATTATGCTTTATTAGTCTAAACCCCATGTGATATTGTCAATGTGATTTTAATCAAGCCTGGGCTTTGTATATACCAGTTTAGTCCAATAAAGGTCTCATTTTTCCCCTAAGTCTGCTGATATAATACAATAAATGTACTCCATAATTGCATTCTTATTTTCATTTATTTTTATCATCACTGTTTATTATATTTAGTTTTGTGTGCCACATATTAGAAAGGACATTGATAAACTGGAGAATATATAAAGGAAAGTAATTCAGATCTGTCTTTGATCAATTGAAAATGAACCAAAAAAAAAAAAAAAAAAAAAAGGAAGAGGAGAAAGAGGAGAAATAGGAGAAAAGGGAAAAGGAAAAGGAAAACCAAAACCAAGAATTTTTATTCTAGAAAAGAAAAAGATTTAAGGGAGACATGATAGCTATTTTCAAGTATTTAGAGAGCTGTCCATAGTTCATAGTTCTGGAGCCAGAAGTGACCTCATAAATTACCTGATCCAAACTTTTCACCTGACAGATTAGGAAAGTGAAAACTTAAGAAAAATAAGTCATTTACCCAAGGTCACATAAGTAGGAAGTTTTAGAAGTGAGATTTGAAGCCAGGTCTTCTGATTCCAGATGGATTCGATATTTTATTCCTCATGGCACCAAATCAAAGCTTAAACTAAGGATAAGCTTCCAAACAATCAGTCATCCAGAAGTGAAATGGGCTGCATTGGTTGCTGGTAGATTCCCTCTTCCTGGAAGTCTTCAAGGAAAGGCTGCATGAATGCTTATCAGGCATGTGGTAAAGAAATTTCTGTTCTAGAAATGAACTAGATAATTTTTGAATGCCCTTCCAATTATAAGAGTTTGTGATTCTATAGTGCTCACTTCATTAAAAAGAAGATAAGAAAACAACATAAAATAGTTTCTCAATAAATATGTGATGGCAATTTGTGTCTAATTATTTTTAGTGTGTATACTTTTTTCATTCAAAATATCTAATTTTAGAAATATGAACTACATTCAGAAATATTCTGTATTTAGACTATTCTATGATTAAATAATGCTATAAATTGTTGGAATTCAATGCTCCATTCCATCTGATCAGACTCTTCACTAGACAAAATGCTCATCTTAAGCATCTTTGCCTAAATTGTAAAGCCTGATACTCCTCTACATAAGCCCAATGACTCTCAACTTTCTGTCTCTTGAAAAGGAAACCAAAAACAAATTCAGCTGTTATATTTCAAATATTCCATGTCAAACTGGAACTAATAGCTCTCAGTATGTCTACCTTCCTAAATGTGATTTATGGTGGATTAGAATGAATCATGGACCCAAATAATTGTGAAGATGGCACTACAGAGAGAGAGAGAAAGCGAGAGGGAGAGAGGGAGAGAAATTGCATTCTTTATACAAGGAGAAAAGGTCTGAAGTCAAAGACCAGTAATGCTACTGGACCAAATTTTCCAACTTTTCTCTTCCCTCCACACACTTCTCAAATCAGCAATTATTTTCCTCTATCAAATGATTCATACACCAGCTTCCTTCATAATGCTGTCATGCTTAGGTGCCCTGGCATAAATGGCGGTTCAACTGTATATTGCCCCATTAGAGAGTGCTGGAAAAGTTTATCCTCAGTGCTGTGGATGACAGTCCCCACTCTCTCTTGTACTTCTAGCTGTATAGCAAACTGATCTCCTGATAATGCCAGAGGAGAGGATAGATGATTTGCACTATTCCTCAGGCCTCCTGTGACTGCCAAGCCCTGGAAGGCATCTTGTTTTCATGCTTCACTAGCTTCAGCAAAAGACAAAAGGCAACTCCCTTGGCTTGTAGTGACTTACAGACATTTAGATGAAGGATTCCCATTTAACATGGTGTGAATGAAGTAAAGTTGCATAATCTCAAAATGAAAAAGGAAGTAAGGAAGGGAGGGAGAGAGGATTTGAGAGAGGAAGGGAAGAAGGGAGGAAAGTAGGAGAGGGAGGGAAGGAGGAAGAGAGAGATAGGAGAGTAGAGGGAAGGAAGGAAGGAAGGAAGGAGGGAAGGAAGGAAGGAAGGAAGGAAGGAAGGAAGGAAGGAAGGAAGAAAGAAAGAAAGAAAGAAAGAAAGAAAGAAAGAAAGAAAGAAAGAAAGAAAGAAAGAAAGAAAGAAAGAAAGAAAAAGAAAGAAAGAAAGAAAGAAAGAAAGAAAGAAAGAAAGAAAGAAAGAAAGAAAGGAAAAAGAAGAAAACACAGGAGAGGAAAAGAAAAAGAAAGGAAAGGAAAAAATTTGGTGAAGGGGTTAGAATTGGAAAACCTGATTTTCAAAGAGAATTGTCTATATAGAGTGCCTGGGTCTATATAGAATAGTATAAAATAGACATTTTTAAGAAATGAACAATGAATCATGTAATCAGAAATATATGTTTGTGGGCTGTATGAATTTTTTTTAAAATAAGGATGATGAAATATCTGCATTAACTGTTTAGAAATATGGATTTTCTCTGTGATGAAATAAAAATAGTCTTAGAAACTAATAAAATTTATTAGTACAAAATTTATTAATATTAGTACAAAAATACATAAAGGACTAGTTTAAATAACTAGTGATTTTGACCAAATTAATTGAAAATCTGCAATTGAACAGCCTGAAGAATTCTGTGTTATATTGTCAGGATATATATGATCCTAAGTTTATTCTGTAAGTGGTTCTTAGTTTCCATGACAGCATTTTCATGAAAGATATAGCCAGAAATTTTAATAATCAGACTTTACTTGCCTCTTAATTCCTATGTGTTAATAAGTTAGATATTTTTATTGCTAAAAATTTTAAGAAAGGTAAATGGTAGGTTCAAGCAAGCCAGGTTTGAGATATTTGAGTACATATTGTACTCAATAATATGTAATTTCAAAAATAAAAGTCATTTTCATTTTCCCCCACTTAATATCATTTTATCTTTTCCATTTATATATAATGGTAGTTTTCAACATTCATTTTTATAAGATTTTGCATTCCAACTTTTTCCACCCTCCATCCTTTTCCTCTCTCTTCACCAAGACAGCAAGCAATCTGATTTAGGTTTTGCATATACAATAATGTTAAACATAAACATTAGTCATGTTGTGAAAGAATTAGAGCAAAAGGGAAAAACCACAAGAAAAAAGCAAACAACAAAATGAGAATAGTATGTTTCAATCTACATTCAGACTCCATAGTTCTTTCTCAAGTTGCAGATAGTATTTTCCATTACAATTCTTTGGTAATTGTCTTGGGTTGTTGTATTACTGAAAAGAGTTAAGTCAATCATAGTTGAGTATTGCACAATATTGCTTTTACTATATACAGTGTTGTGTTGGTTCAGCTTATTTCACTTAGCATCAGTACAAATAAGTCTTTCCAAATCTGCTCACCATTTCTTAGAGAGCACAGTAACATTCCATTACAGATATATATCACATCTTGTTCAGCCTTTCCCCAAACAATGGGCATGCCCTCAATTTCTAATATTTTTTCACCAAAAAGAGTTGCTAAAAATTTTTTTTTTGTGGTTTTGATATGCCAACTTATAGGAAGCATTCTTAATTGGTTCTTGCCTCAGGGTCAGTACCCTTTTACTTTTTAAATTTTATTTAAATGGTATTTTCCCCAAGTCCATGGCAAGACAATTTTTAGCACTTATTTTTATAAGATTTTGAATTCCAATATTTTTTCTCTCCCTGGCTTTCCTTTTGAGAGGCTCTCTGGCTTTTGAAAATGGTAGGCAATTTGATATAGGTTATATATGTACTATCAAAACATATTTCCTTATTAATCACAGTTGTAAAAGAAGAAATGGCTCAAAAAGGGGAAAATACAAAAAAAACCAATAAAATAAAAAATGTGCTTTAGTCTTCATTCAGAATTTATCAGTTCTTTATTATGTAATATTTTCCCAATTACATGTGAAACAATTTTAACATTTTTGGTCAAATTTTGAGTTCCTAATTCTTTCCTTCCCCTTCCTTTCTTCCCTACTGAGGAAGCAAGCAACTTGACATAGATTATATATATTTAATCATGCAAAACACATTTCCATGTAAGTTGTTTTGTGAAACAAACTCAGACCAAAAAATCCAAAAAAAAAAAAAAAAAAAGAAAAGAAAGAAAAATTACTTTGATCTGCATTCAAGCTTTATTAGTTTGTGTGTGTGTATGTGTGTGTGTGTGTGTGTGTGTGTGTATGTGTGTGGGTGTGGAGATGGACAACATCTTTCATCATAAATTGTCTTGGATAATTGTATTGGTTAAAATAGCTATAATTTATAGTAGAACATCATACAATATTGCTTTTACCATGTACACTATGTTCATAGTTCTGCTCATTTCACTTTGCATCAGTACATGTATTTTCATGTTCTTCTGAGAATATCCTGCTCATTATTTCTTAAAGCTCAGTAATGTTCTGTCACAATCAGACATACCACTTGTTCAGCCATTACCCAATAGATGAACATCCCCTCAATTTCTGATTACTTGGCACTACTAAAAAAAAAAAAGCCACTGTAAATATTTTGTATGCATATGTCCTTTTCTTTTTTGTGTTTTTATTTCTTTGAGATATAGAGCTAATAGGGGTATTGCCTAGTCAAGGGATATGCATTTTTAACTCTTTGGGCTTAGTTCTAAATTGCTTTCCAGAGTGACTTAATCAATATATAATTTCCTCAATAGTACTCAATTTAGTATTTTAATTTACCCATATCTCCTCAATAATATTCCATAACATCTATAAACCATAACTTATTCAGCCATTCTTCAGCCGGTGGGCATCCACTCAGTCTCTACTTCTTGCCACCACAAAAATGGCTGCCACAAACATTCTCGCACATACAGGTCCCTTTTTCTCCTTTAATATCTCTTTGGGATATAAGCCTAGTAAAGACACTGCTGGATCAAAGGGTATGCACAGTTTGACAATTCTTTGAGCATACCGTGTTTCCCCGATAATAAGACACTGTCTTATTAATTTTTTTTGGACAGAAAAACACCAGAGGGCTTATTTTCAGGGGAGGGCTTATTTTAATGAACATTGACAGCGATTTTAATAAACAGGTAAATGTGAACAAAAAAAAAGTACCTTTATTCAATAATGATTATGTCATCTTCTTCAACAACATCGTCATAAGTGTCCATACCCTGAATTCTGTCCTGGATGTCTTGTGCCTCTATTTCCTTCAGAAGAAGTGGACCCAATCTGTCATGTCCAGCAATATAGCTCTCTTTAAATGAACATGTCTTGTCCAGGTAGCCTGCTCGTAGTGCCTTGACGACACAGCTGTCAGTAATTTTATCCCATGACTTCTTCACCCAAGTCACGACTTCTTACAGACAGGGCTTCACAAAGTTTCCACGCTGATTTCTTTCCATTCTATTTTCAGTGTAGTCATTGACTTCCATGTGCAAATGGTCCTTGAATGGCTTATTTATTGCAATATCAAGGATCTGGAGATAAGCAGTCATTCCTGCAGGAATCATTACTTGATCTATTCTTCTCTCTGCAAGAAAGTTCTTCATTTCTTTAGCGCGCTGGCTGAGTTCTTCTTTTCTTTTATCCTCCATCATGCCCCTTTTATCCTCCATCATGCCCCCTCACTCCTGCTTACATACCAGGTTTTTATGTTGTCCTGCCTCAGCTCTCCCCCTGGGGCGCTGCTCTCAATGGCGCCAGCAAGCAAATCATTGGGGAAGAACAGGATGACGCGCTCACTGCTGCAGCTCGGATTGGATGCAGCTCAGAACACAGCGTGCGTTTCACCTGGCGGGGTGGGGTTAGGATTAGGGGGTTTTAGAGGAATCTTATACAGTAAGGGGCAGGCTTATTTTCGGGATAGGTCTTATTATTGGGGAAACACGGTAGTTCCAAATTGCTCTTCAGAATAGTTGGATCAAGTCAGAATTCCACCAACAATATATTAGTGTCCCAGTTTTTTCAAATCCCGTCCAACATTCATTATTATCTTTTCCTGTCAACTTAGCCAGTCTGAGTTATTTAATGTGCATGAGAAATGAAGTGTTTATCGGAGAAAATTAGTGTAATTTTTTTTTCACAATAATGATTACCAACTATTTATTTTCTCCATCCCATTTTTTACCTGTCCATCCCATTCTCTCTCTCCTTTTATCCTGTCCATTCCTGACTTTTATCTCCTTCAAACTGCCTTCTCTTCTACCACCTCCCTCTCACAACTTCTCTTTTCCTCTTTCCTACTTTCCTATATGAAGCGATAGATTTCTACATTCAAGTGAGTGTGTATATTATTTTCTGTTTGAGCCATTTCTAATGAAAATAAGGTTCATGTACTTTCCTTCCCACTTTTCCTATTTTCCCCTTCACTGCAATATCTCTTTCAGGCCTCTTTTATGTTAGATAATTGATTCCATTCTGCCTTTCCCTTTCCCCATTCTCTTGGTGTATTCTTCTTTCTCATTGTTTGGTTTTATTTTTTTAAATAACCATACCAACACATTTAACTCATACCTCTGCTTTCTGTTTATATATAATGAGAAAAATTTGGGGTGTTATATTATTTTTCCCATGTAGGAATATAAGCAGTTTGATTTATCTTTCTTGTTTACTTTTTTATGGTTCTTTTACATTTTATATTTGAAAGTAAATTTTCTATTCCACTCTGGTCTTTTTATCAGTAATCCATGAAACTTCTCTTTATCTATTTTTCTCAGAAGGATTATATTTGGTTTTGCTGTGTAGGTGATTCTCAGTTGCAATCTTAGCACTTTTGCCCTCCAGAATATCATATTCTAAGCCCTTAGATCCTTTAATGTAGAAGCTGCTAAGTCTTGTGTTATCCTGACTGTAGTTCCATAATATTTGAATTGTTTCTTTTTGACTGTTAGAGTATTTTCTCTTTGATCTGGGATGTTCGGAATTTGGCTACAATATTCCTGGAAGTTTTCATTTTGGTATCTCTTTTAGGAAGTAAAAGGTAACTTCTCTCAATTTCTATTTTACCTTCTGGTTCTAGAATATCAAGGCAGTTTTCCTTGATATTTTTCCTAAAAAAGAAAATGAAAGATGATGTTTAGACTTTTTTTTTATCATGAACTCCAAATAGTCCAATCATTGTTATCTGTCCTGAATCTGTTTTCCAAGTCAATTGCTTTTTCAATGAGATATTTCATATTTTTTTCTATTTTCCTTCTTTTGATTTTGATTGTTTCTTGATTTTTCACAAAGTCATTAGCTTCCATTTGCCCAATTCTAACTTTATGTAATTATTTTCTTCAGTGAGCTTTTGTACTTTTTTTTCTCCTTTGGCCAATTCTACTTTTTAAGGAATTCTTATCTTCTGTGAATTTTTACCTATCTTTTTTCCATTTAACCAATTCTGTTTTTCAAGGCCTTCTCTCTTAATGGAATTTTGTGCCTCTTTTACTATTTGTCTATTATGTTTTTTCAGGTGTTGTTTCCTCCAGTATTTTTTTGAAAACTGTTGACTCTTTTTTCATTTTTTGTATCACTCTTATTTGTCTTCCCAATTTTTTCTCTATCTCTCTTATGTAATTTTGAAAATCTTGTTTGAGCTCTTCCATAGTTTGAAAACAATTCCTATCTTTCTTGAAGTATTTGGATCCAGTATGCATTTTGTTGTCTTTTTCTGGGTATGTGTTTTGATCTTCCTTATCACCATAGTTAACTTTCTATGGTTAGAAGTTTTTTTCAGTTTGTTCATTTATCAGTATATAACTTGACTTTTAACACTATGTTAAAATAAGACTCTGCTTTCCAAATGGAGAGGCTACTGTCTTAAGCTTCAAATTTTTATGTAATGTTTTTTAGAGGTAATTATGAAAACTGGAAAGTTTTGGACTCCTTCCAAATTGGTATGAAGTGATGTAGTATATACTGTACACTGGTTTCTGAGTTACCACAAGTTGTCTTTTTGACCCTGGAATTATGACAAGGGTCCCTGCTCCCCTGCAGCCACAATTTCTGTTGTGGCAATATTCCTTCTCACACTGGAATTAAGACCCAGGACTGACCCAGATCCAAATATAGACAATGCAATAGAGTCTTTCTCTTGCTGCCAAAAAAGGGACCTGTGTAAATCTTCTGACTCATTGTCCTCTTAACATCTGAAATGTCTAAAAATTGCCATATCTGCATTTAGTCATAGCAAGACCTGCTTTTGGTTTACTGGAACCCAATTTATACTGGAACAGCCTGTGCCACACTGTGCTTCTCTTACCTCTCTCACTTTTCAAGCTGTCCTTCTAAGATGCATTGTGCTGAAAAATTGCTTCACTCCATCTCTTTGTGGATTCTGACACTTTAGAATTTGTCTATAATCATTATTTAAGGTATTTAAAGAGGTTTGGGAGGAGAGCTCAGGTGAGTCCTTATCTTTATTCTACCATCTTGGCTCTGCTTCCCATCAGTTCTTTATCTGAACGTGGGTAGTATTTTCCATTTGTGAATTCTTTGTACTTAAAATGGACCATTGTGTTGCTGAAAAGGACTGAGTCTTTCACAGTTAATCATAATATAATATTGTTGATTTTATGTGCTATGTTTTCCTGGTTCTATTCATTTCATTTTGCTTCAGTTTGTATCAGTTTTCTAGCTTTTCTGAAGCCTGTCTATTCATTATTTCTTATTGAACAATAATATTCAATTATATTCATAAGCCAGTTTTTCAGCCATTCTTCAATTGCTGAGAATCCCTTCAATTTCCACTCCCAAAAGGCTAGTATAAATATTTTTGCACATATAAGTCCTCTTTCCTTTTTTATGATCTCCTTAGGATATAGGCTTAGTAATTAGTAATTGCTGGATCAAAGTGTATGCAACATTTTTATAGTCCTTTTGGCAATGTTCCAAATCGTTCTCCAAGGTGGTTAATCAGTTAACTATTCCACCAACAGTGGTTTAGTGTCCCAATTTTCCTGCCTCCTCCCCAACATTTATCACTTTCCTTTTTTGTCATGTTAATCATTATAATATGTGTGAGGTGGTATCTTGGAGTTTTAATTTGCAGTCCTCTAATCAAAAGTTAATTAATGTACTTCTTTATATGTCCCAAGGTAGCTTAGATTTCTTCATCTAAAACTTGTCTATTCATGTCCTTTAACCATTTATCAAATGTGAAATAGCTTATATTTTTGTAAATATGACTCAGTTTTTTTATATATTTGAGAAATGAGGCCTTTATTGGAGATACTAAATGTAGAGATTGTTTCTCAGCTTTCTATTTCCTTCTAGTTTTGGTTTCATTGTTCTTGTGTGTGGTAAATGCTTTTCAATTTAATATAATCAAAATTTTCTATTTTACTTTCCTAAATGTTCTATCTATGGTTTGGTCATGAATTCTTCCCTTCCCCATATATCTGACAGGCAGATTATTCTTGAGCTTCTAATTTGTTTATGGTATCATCCTTTATTTCTAAATCATAGACTCATTTTGGTGTACAGTATGAGATGTTGGTCTAAACCTAGTTTGTATCCTATTATTTTCTAGTATTTCTGGATGATTGCAGTTTTTGTGAAATAATGAGTTTTTCTCCTAAATGCTAAGGTCGGTGGGTTTATCAAACACTAGGTTACTATAGTCATTGACCACTATGTCTTACCTACCTAATCTTTCCATTGATGCACCATTCTATTTCCTTGCCAATATCAGATAGTTTTGATGATTATTGCTTTATAATATAGTTTGAGATCTGATCTTGCAAGGCCACCTTCCTTTGTTTTTTTTTTTTTTTTTAATTAATTTCCTTGATATTTTTGAGCTTTTGTTCTTTCAGATGAATTTTGTTATTATTTTTTCTAGCTCTATCAAATAATTATGGCACTGAGTAAATAAATTAATAGGTAAAATTGTTATTTTTTATTAAATTGGTTTGACCTATCAATGAGCAATTAATATTTTTATAAATGTTTAGAGATGATTTTATTTGTGTGAAAAACATTTTGTGATTGTGTTCATATAATTACCAAGTTTCTCTTGGATGGTTGATGTCCAAGCATTTTATTTTATTTAGTTATTTTAAATGGAATTTATCTCTTACTGCTGGGCTTTGTTGGTCATATAAAGAAATGCTGATAATTCTTTAGGATTCTCTTTTCTTCATATCATCTGCAAGAAGTTCTAGTTTTGTTTCCTCATCGCCTATTCCAATTCCTTCAATTTCTTTTTTTTTTCTCTTATTGCTATAGCTAATATTTCTAGTTGTATATTAAATAATATTAGTAGTGATAATGGGAATCCTTGTTTCATCCCTAATCTTATTGGAAAGGCTCCCAGTTTATATCCATTACAGATAATGCTTGCAGATCATTTTAGCTAGATACTGCTTATGATTTGAAGGTTACTGCTTTTATTCCTCTGCTCTCTCTCTCTCTTTTTTTTTTTAATAGGAAGGGGGTGCTATATTTTGTCAAAAGCTTTTTCTGCATCCATTGAAATAATCTTATGATTTCTGTTCATTTTGTTATTGATATGACATTTCCTAATGGAGAATCAATCCTTTATTCCTGACATAAATCCCATAAAGCCATAGTGTTTCATCCTTGTGGTTTATTATTGTAATCACCTTCCTAGTATGTTGTTCAAATTTTGGGAATAAATATTCATTAGGGAAATTGACCTACAATTGTCTTTCTCTATTTTAACTCTTCCTGCTTTAGGTAGCAACATCATATTTGTGTCATAAAAGGAGTTTTGTAGGACTCATCCCTCATCTATGTTCCCAAATAAGTTTTATAGTATTGAACTTAAATTTTTCTTTGAATGTACAATATAAATTCAATTGTGAACTCATCTGGCCATCGGGACTTTTTCTTAATGGATTTTAATAATGGTGTGTTCAATTTCTTTTTCTAAGATGGGGTTATATAGTAATTCTATTTCCTGATCTCTTAATCTGGGTAATTTATATTTTCATATGTATTTATCAACCCTCCCCCCCCACTCGATTACCGATTTATGGACATATAATTGGGCAAAATATTTCCTAATGATTGTTTTAGTTATTTCCTTCATTGATGGTGGCTATACCCTTTTAATTTTTGATACTGGATATTTGGTTTTCTTCTTTCTTTTTTTTTTTTTAAATACAATTAACCAAAAATCTAATCTGTCTCATTTATTATCTTTTTTCATAAAACTAGGTTCTGGATTAATTTATTAGCTGAATAGTTTTTGTTTTGCTTTCATTCTCACCTTTGATTTTCAGGATTTCCAAATTAGTATTAAATTAGGGATTTTTTAATTTGTCTTTTTTAAAGTTTTTTTTTAATACATGTCCAATTCATTGACCTTTTTTTTTCTTTTGTTGACATAAAAATTTAGATAAATAATTTATCCCCTAAGTACAATTTTGGCTGAATTCCATAAATTTTGGTATATTGTCTCATTGTTTTCATTCTCTTTACTGAAATTGCTGATTGTATGATTTATTCTTTGAACAAATTATTCTTTAAAATAAGATTATTTACTTTCCAATTAATTTTAATCTTTCTTTTGCCTTTTGTTGGATGTAATTTTGTTGCATTATGATGTAAAAGGAATAAATTTAATATTTGTGCCTTTCTATGTTTGATTTTGAGACTTTATGCCCTAATATGTGGTCAATTTTTGTTTAGAAGCTACTGAGGAAAAAAATGGTATATTTCTTTCTGTTATGTTCCTTGTTCTGTTCCTATCAATGTTTTCTAATACTCTATTTACTTTCCTAGTTTTGTTGATTATTTTTTGGTTGGATTTATCAAATTCTGGAAAGGGACAGTTAAGATCCCCCATTAATATAATTTTACTATTTATTTCTGTAACTCACTAACTTCTCCTCTAAGAATTTGGTGCATATATGTTAAACATAGATATTATTTCATTGTTTAATATATTTTAGCAAGATATAGTTTCCTTTCTACTCTCTTTTAATTGTTCTTTTATTTATTTATTTGAGATCAGAATTTCTACCCTTGCTTTTTTAAAATTTCAGCTGAAGAATAGTAGATTCTGCTCTAACCCCTTACCTTTATTATGTATATCTCTCTCTGTTTTAAATGTTTCTCATAAGCAACATATTGTAGGATTCCAGTTTTTAATCCCCTCTGCTATTCTCTTCTGTTTTATGGAAGAGTTCACCTCATTCACATTGACAGCTATTATTGCTAATATGTATTTTCCTGTATCCTATTTTCCTCCTGTTTGTCCTATCTCTCTTTTCACTATGTTATCCCTCACCAATATTTTGCTTCTTCTCTAGCTCCTCCCTTATATCTTATTTTCTGTTAGACTTTACCTTTATTTAATCTCCTCCCTGACTACTTTTCTCTTAGGTATGATAGATTTCTATATTCAACTGATTGTGACTCTGAGTCAGTATTGATGAGACGAATGTTCAAATGATGCCCATAGAATTCCCTCATATATTTCCTCTCCACTGTAAATCATTTACCCCATTCTATCTCTCCCTTCCTTCTGCACTGTCTGTACTTCTCTTTTTGATCCTTTGATTATTTTTATGTCAATCCCTCAAATTTATCTTTTACTCATACTGTATGAGTACTCCTTCTAGCTGTACTATTAATGATACTATGTTTAAGAATTACAAATATTATTTTCCCATGTAGGGATGCAAACAGTTTACTCTATTGAATCCTTTATGGTTTCTTTCCTCTTTTTATCTGTGTATACTTCTCTTGGGTCTTGATATTAAAGATCAAATTTTTGGTTTAATTCTGTTTTTCTCCTTATGAAAATTTAAAATACTTCTAATTCATTAAATAACCATTTTCCCTTGATGTATTTGCTTAATTTTACCAGGTAAGTGATTGTTGATTATAGTCTTAGTTCCTTTGTCTTCCAGAATACCATGTTTTATAACCTCCGATCTGTTAATGTTACAGCTGCATTGTGGCACCCTAATATTAAAATAGTTTCTTGCTGGACACTTGCAATATTTTTCCTTTGACTTGATAATTCTGTAACTTCTCTATAGTGTTCCTTGGTGTTTTCATTTTGAGATCTTTTTCAAGTGATTGATAGATTCTTTCAACACCTGTTTTGCCCTCTGATTCCAGGATAGGCACTCTTCCTTAACTGTTGGAATCTTTACAAAGTGTTAAGTCATTAGAGTTGATAGAGACAATAATTATGTAATTTAGCATGGTTCAGTATCATTGATCTGCTCTTACAAGGAGATGTTTTGGGCCAGAACCTGAAACAAGGTACTAAGTAGAACTAATTGATACAATGCTTGTGTTCACACCTTTAGAGAGCTCATATAAGCAAGAAGTATTTAAGTACTCATTGGAGTTCACAAGTATGGGAGATTCACAAAGTTAATCCTTGAAGCTCGTAGGGCCAGAGAGCACTCTGGGAGAAAATCCATAATCCCACTCTCTCGCATCCCACAATCCCTTTCGTGAAGAAGGAGCATAAATAGAGCTTCAGTGAGCCCAGTCAGGGAGTTCAGCTGAATTAGATTGGAGAGGAGCACTCTGGGACAGACACAGAGCACTCTGGGAGATTGAGAGCCAGAAGCCCTCTCTCGAAGGCAAGACAAATTCAACTTGGTGTTGGCTGGAGGCTGAAGAAAGCAGAGGCAGAAGCAAAGGACAAAGCTGCAAGAGCTCTTGGAACCAAGCAGAGAGATAGACCTCTAAACTAACCGGGCTATATTGGAAGGAGAAAATAAACATTTGCATTTTTACCAGCTGGCTGCATTTTGAGCGATTATTACTTTCAACTGAAACTAAGGCTGCCTCCACAAAACCTCCCCGAGAAACCTGCTTCCTCCCCCAGAGAAAACCATTATTTATATTTTAAAGAAGAACAAGAACTCCAACACTTAACAATTTCTTCAAAGATGCTGCCCAGCTCCTCCTTTTGATTATGTCCTTCATGTAGCCCAAAGATACTGACATTCTCTCCTGGATCTATTTTCCAGGTCATTTGTTATTCCCATGCAGTATTTCACATTTGTTTTCTATTATTTTTATTCTTTTCATTTCTTTAATTGATTCTTGATAGAATTAGATTCCTCTAACCCAATTTTAATTAGTTTTATATATTTTTAAAATCAAATGCAAAATTAGAAGAAAAATGCATTGCCATGTGCAAAGCATACAATAAGAGAGAACCCAATATAAAACAATAAATTTCCATTTCAAGAATATATATACAATATATATATAATAAATACTATATACTATATATAACAAATACTATATAATAAATATTGCATATTATTTTCAAACTTGTCCAACTTTTCTTTGCTTCCTTTTTATTCTTCTCTGCTCTGTACTTTTTACTTTATTTCTCCTTCCTTCCACTACTATCCTAAAGAAGGCTACTATTAAACATGGATATACCCATATGCATTCAATAAATATATACATATATATGCTATATTCTCATATGTGTGTATGTATACATGGTATGTGTTCGTGTGTGTGTGTGTGTGTGTGTGTGTGTGTGTGTGTAGCATGTAAAAATCAAGGGGGCATCTAGGTGGCACAGTGGATAGACTACCAGCCCTGAAGTCAGGATGACCTGAATTCCAATCTGGGCCTCAGACACTTAACACTTCCTAGCTGTGTGACCTTGGGCAAATCACTTAATCTTCCCCTCTATCCTTTATCTCTTTAAATGTGGATAGCATTTTCCTTCATGAGTCCAAATCTTTCCATGTTTTTCTAAATTAATCAGCTTATCATTTCCTACACAACAATCCTATTGAAAGATTGTCTATGAAAGTTCCCCCTCCCAATATTCTGTATTCCTTCTGTTCTTAGATACACAAATTTTATTTATATAAGAAAATTTTTATTTAAAGTAATCAAAATTATCCTTTTTACACTCCACCAATGCTCTACCTTATTGTCTGATACTGATGAATTCACTTTCTTTATATCATATTCCTCCCAGTTTTTTTGAAGTTACTGATCATTTCTTCTTCCAAATGAACTTTATTGTTCTTTTTTTTTTTTTTTACTAATTCAGCAATCAAAAATGGTAATTAAATTGGGCTGACTTTAAATAAATAGATTAATTAGATAAAATTGTCATTTAAAAATTATATTGACTTACCTCCTGATGAACAACAAATATTTTTCAATTATTTAAACCTGATTTTCTTGTATAAAAAGTGTTCACATAGTTTCTGTGTCTTGTTTTGGCATGTATACACTCAGTTATTTTATACTGTCTAGGAATTTTAAGTCATCTAAAACCAAATTGAATAATACTTTTTTATTTTTATTTAATAATTACTTTATATTTATATTTTATTTAATAATTACTTTATATATAATATTACTTTATATATTTATATATATATTTATTTTTTAATTAAATATTTATATATTTATATATATATATACAGAATCCATGCCAGGGTAATTTTTTTACAACATTATCCCTTGCACTCGTTTCTGTTCCGATTTTTCCCCTCCTTCCCTCCACCCCCTCCCCTAGATGGCAAGCAGTCCTATATATGTTAGATATGTTGCAGTATATCCTAGATACAATATATGTTCGCAGAACCGAACAGTTCTCTTGTTGCACAGGGAGAATTGGATTCAGAAGGTATAAATAACCCGGGAAGAAAAACAAAAATGCAGATAGTTCACATTCGTTTCCCAGTGTTCTTTCTTTGTGTGTAGCTGCTTCTATCTGTCATTTATCAATTGAAACTCAGTTAGGTCTCTTTGTCAAAGAAATCCACTTCCATCAGAATATGTCCTCATCTATTTGTCGAAGTGCATAATGATCTCCTGGTTCTGCTCATTTCACTTAGCATCAGTTCATGTAAGTCTCGCCAGTCCTCTCTGTATTCATCCTGCTGGTCATTTCTTACAGAACAATAATATTCCATAACATTCATATACCACAATTTACCCAGCCATTCTCCAATTGATGGGCATCCATTCATTTTCCAGTTTCTAGCCACTACAAACAGGGCTGCTACAAACATTTTGGCACATACAGGTCCCTTTCCCTTCTTTAGTATTTCTTTGGGATATAAGCCCAATAGAAACACTGCTGGATCAAAGGGTATGAAGTTTGATAACTTTTTGGGCATAATTCCAGATTGTTCTCCAGAATGGTTGGATTTTTTCACAACTCCACCAACAATGCATTAGTGTCCCAGTTTTCCCGCATCCCCTCCAACATTCATCATTATTTTTTCCTGTCATCTTAGCCAATCTGACAGGTGTGTAGTGGTATCTCAGAGTTGTCTTAATTTGCATTTCTCTGATCAATAATGATTTGGAACACTCTTTCATATGAGTGGTAATAGTTTCAATTTCATCCTCTGAAAATTGTCTGTTCATATCCTTTGACCATTTATCAATTGGAGAATGGCTTGGTTTCTTATAACTTTGAGTCAGTTCTCTATATATTTTGGAAATGAGGCCTTTATCAGAACTTTTAACTGTGAAGATGTTTTCCCAGTTTGTTGCTTCCCTTCTAATCTTGTTTGCATTAGTTTTATTTGTACAAAGGCTTTTTAATTTGATGTAATCAAAATTTTCTATTTTGTGATCAGTAATGGTCTCTAGTTCATCTTTGGTCACAAATTTCTTTCTCCTCCACAAGTCTGAGAGATAAACTATCCTATGTTCCTCTAATTTATTTATAATCTCGTTCTTTATGCCTGGGTCATGGACCCATTTTGATCTTATCTTGGTATATGGTGTTAAGTGTGGGTCCATGCCTAATTTCTGCCATACTAATTTCCAATTATCCCAGCAGTTTTTATCAAATAATGAATTCTTTTCCCAGAAGTTAGGGGCTTTGGGTTTGTCAAACACTAGATTGCTATAGTTGACTATTCTGTCTTGTGAACCTAACCTTTTCCACTGATCCACTAATCTATTTCTTAGCCAATACCAAATGGTTTTGGTGACTGCTGCTTTATAATATAATTTTAGATCAGGTACAGCTAGGCCACCTTCCAAATTGAATAATACTTCAAACAGATAGTATACTTTCTATATTTTTCACTTTTGATTGAATCTATTTTATCTTTGACTTTGTCTGAGGTCATGATTACTATCCCTGCTTTTTTATATAATACATTCTACTTCTGACCTTTATGTCATCTTAGTATGTATCTTACATTTTTATAATGTTTCCTGAAACCAAATATTGTTAAGTTGAAACAGTGTTCTTTTTTCTGGAGGAAATTTGTAAAACTAAAAGTTTTGTAATCTGCTCTATGATCTTGCTACAATCTTCTTCCTAATTCTAAATTTTAAGTAGTCATTTTCCTTAATTAGCTTTTGTGTTTTTGTTTTTTTTATTTGGGCAATTGAACATTGTAAGGAATTGTTTTCTTCAGTGAATTTTTGTATTTCCTTTTCTATTTGGCCAATTCTACTTTTTGAGCAGTTGTTTTATTTTTCCAAACTGTTGACTCTTTTTTCATAATTCTCTTTCATCATTCTCATTTATTTTCCCATTTTTTTCTACTGCTCTTATATGATATTTGAACTTCTTTTTTTTTTTTAGTTCTTTCATTGTGATGACCACATATTTTAAAATCAGCCAGAGTCAGGAAGTCAGAATAAGGGAAAATCCTTGATTTTATTCTTTGTGGAGATGAAGGAGAATGGCGATACTAAATGAGAGCAATCCCGACATGAATCTAACCAGCCGTGCCTCTGACTCTCACACTCTACCCACCAAACCCTCTACACATTCTCCTGTACAACACATCAAACTTGCACAGAGAGTGGTTGGGGCCTTTCTTTCTCCAAGCATATATTAATAGAGTATTGTCCAATTACTAATTAGCCTCAAGTGCTCAGGACCTCAGTGCAACAACTAAAGAGCTTCGGCCCATTACATTTCATGAGTTCTTTCTGGGTTTGAGACCATTTCCCATTATTTGTAGTTTTGCCTATAAATGTTTTGACATCATCGTTCTCTTCTAAGTTTGTGTCTCAATCTTCTCTGTCACCAAAATAACTTTTTATGGACTGATTCTTCTTGACTTTTTTTTTTTTTACTCATTCTTTTTGGCCTTTTTTCTTTCTTTTAAATTTGAACTCTGCTCCTAGAGCAGAAAGGGCACCATCTTAGGCTTTTTGTGTCAGGGGCTTCTGGCCATAATGCCATGGAGAAACCTCATGTCTGGTGCTGTGGTGAGGGGTTAGGATGAGGGGGTGGCTAGTACTGCTAGAAGATATAGGGGTCTGGATGCTTACCTGCTGACGAGTCAGGGAGGGGATGTTTCAGTGTTTTCTGAATATTATATTGAAACACATGGAGAAATATACTGAAACCTAGCTGCTGGCTACAACATATTGGTCCAGAGATATGCTGAGGTGAGTGGCAGACGTTCCCCCCACCCATGCTTGTTTGCTTAGGATTGGCATCTGTCTGTACACTGAAACAAGTGGGGGTCTGGCCACGGACACTGCCTGCTTGCCTGGAGCTCCACTGCAGCATGTGGCAGTTCTCAGAACTGGAATCTACCCATTGCCTATGCTGAGACTGGGGGGGGGGGGTGGTCTTGTATTGGTGTTTGTCTGCTCTACCACACTGCTGCTGAGGATCTCCTATTAGTTTGCTGAGGTGAGGCTTGAAGCTAGCTTACTGGGATGTTTCCTATCCTGGACTGGCCTCCCCCTTTACCCAAGTGAGACAAATCTTTATTGAAAAAATTCCAAGTTTCTTGGGCTCAAAGATTGCTTTACCCCATATTTTTGCTGGTTCTGCCATTCCAGAATTTGTTTTTGAGTGCTATTTTATGGTCACTTGGAAGTGAATCTGGGAAAGTTACAGGGATTTATTTCTGCCCTCTTGGCTCCAGGAAGTTCAGCCTGCTATAAATATTTTTGTACATGTACATTTTGTACATATTTTTGTACAGTGATCTCTAAAATACAGCCCTAGTAATAGTATGGCTGGATCAAAGGGTATGGTTCCAAGTTGTTCTCCAGAATGGTTGGGGCAGTTTACAAATCAACCAACCATTCATTAGTATTCCAATTTTCTGACATCTTCTCCAATATTTATTTTCCTTATTGGTCATATTAGTCAATATGATAGGTATGAGGTGGTACCCCAGAATGGTTATAATTTACAGTGCTCTAATCAAGAGTTATTTAGAGAATATTTTTCATATGACTATATACCTGAAAACTGACTTTAATATCTTTTGACCATTTATCAATTGGGGAATGATTTGTATTCTTATAAGTCAGTTGACTCAGTTTTTTACACATTTAAGAAATAAGGCTTCTTTAAAAACACAGACTATAAAAATTATTTCCCAGCTTTCTACTTTCCTTCTCATCTTTGTTGCACCAGCTTTGTTTGTTTAAAAACTTTTTGATTAAATGGAATCAAAATTATCTGGTTTGCAATTCATAATGTTCTCTATTTTTTACTTAGTCACAAATTCATATCTTTTCCATATATCTGACAGGTAAATTATTCCTTGGTTTCCTAATTTGCTTATGGCATCACCTTTTATGTCCAAATCATGTTACCATTTTAGTTTTATTTTGATTATATAATGTAAGATATTGGTTTATGTCTTATATCTGTCATACTATTTTCAAATTTCCCAATAGTTTTTGTTAGAAAAGTGCATTTTAACCCAGAAAGTACAGTCTTTGGACTCATCAAACAGTAGATTGCTATATCATTTACCACTGTGTCTTATGTACCACTGATCCACATTCTATTTCTTAGGCAGTACCAAATAGTTTTCATGATTAACATTTTATAATATAATTTTGATCTGGTATGGCTTGACTGTGTTCCTTTGAATTTTTTTCCTTCTACTTAGTTTATTTATTTTTAATACACATTGTTTTATGAATCATGTTGGGAGAGAAAAAATCAGAGCAAAAGGGAAAAATCATGGGAGAAAAAAAAACAGAAAAAAAGAAGTAAACATAGCATATGTTAACTTACATTCAATCGCCATAGTTCTTTTTCTGAATTCAGATGGCATTTTCTGTCCAAAGTTTGTTGGGATTGCTTTGGATTACTGAACCAAATTTTTCATACTCATCATGGCACATTCTTACTGTTTTTGTGTACAATGTAGTTCTAATTCTGCTTGTTTTGCTCAGCATCAGTTTATGTAAATTTTTCCAGGACTTTCTAAAATCAGCTTATTCATTTTTTATAGGACAATTATATTCCATTATCTTCATAAACCACAACTTATTCAGCCAATTCTCAATTGATGGGCATCTATTCATTTTCCAATTCTTTGCTACTGCAAAAAGAACTGCTTCAAATACTTTTGTACATGTAGATCCTTTCCCCTTGTTTATGATTTCCTTGGGATACAGACCCAGTGATGGCACTGCTGGATCAAAAGGTGTACAGTTTGATAGCCCTTTGGGCATAGTTCTAGATTGCTCTCCAGAATGGCTGTATTCACAACTTCACCAACCATGTATTAGTGTTCCAGTTTTTCCACATCCCTTCCAATGTTTATCACTATCTTTTCCTGTCATCTTAGCCAATCTGAGAGGTGTGAGGTGGTACCTCAGAATTATTTTTACTTGCATTTCTCTAATCTAAATCTAATCTAAATAGTGATTTAGAGCATTTTTTCATATGACTATAGATGATTTTAATTTCATCATTTGAAAATTGTCTTTTCATATCCTTTAGCCATTTACCAATTGGGGAATGACATACTTATAAATTTGACATAGTTCTTTATATATTTTAGAAATAAGATTTTTATCAGAACCACTGACTATAAAAATTTTTCCCAGCCTTGTGCATCTATTTTAATCTTGTTTTTGTTGGTTTTGTTTGTGCAAAAACTTTAATATAATGTAATCAAAGTTATCCATTTTGCATTTCATAATGTTCTCTAGTTCTTCTTTTGTCATAAATTCCTCTTTTCTCCAAATATCTAGTAAGTAAATTATCCTTTGTTCTCCTAATTTGTTTATAGTATCATCCTTTATGGCCAAATCATACATCCATTTTGATTTTATTTTGGTATGGGGTGTGAGATATAGGTCTATGCTGAATTTCTGACAGATTATTTTCCAGTTTTCCCAGCAATTTTTATCAAATAATGAGTTCTTATTACAGAAATTATAATTTGGAAGTTTATCAAATACTAAATTACTAGAGGCCTTGATTATTATGTTGTATGTATCTAATCTATTCCACTGATTCATCACTTTATTTCTTAGCTAGTACCAAATGGTTTTGATGATTGCTACTTTATATTGAAGTTTTAGGTTTGGTACTACTATACCACCATCCTTTGCATTTTTTATTAATTCCCTTTATATTCTTGATTTTTTTGTTCTTCCAGGTAACGTCTGTTATAACTTTTTCTCATTCTATAAAGTAACTTTTAGCAGTTTGGTATGATTCAAAATAAGGAAATTAATTTAGGTAGAAGTAAGTGTCTTTTTCATTATATTAGATACCCATGACCAACTGATATTTTTCCAATTTTTAGTTCTGACTATATTTGTGTGAAAGATATTTCATAATTCTGTTCATGTAGTTATTGGGTTTGTCTTGGCAGGTAGACTCTGAAATATTTTTTATGGCTTGCATTTATTTTATAAATGGAAATACTTTCTATCTCTTTTTCCTGAGCTTGGTTGGTAATATATAGAAATGGTAATGATTTCTGTGAAGTTTTTTTTTATATAGCAACTTTGCTAAAGTAGTTAATTTTTTCAAGTAATTTTTTGGTTTTATCTCTACAATTCTCTAAGTATACCATCATATCATTTGCAAAAAGTGATGGTTTTGCTTACTCGTTGTGTATTCTAATTCCTTTAGTTTAGTTTAGTTTAGTAATCCTCTCTAATTACAAAAGCTAACATTGCTAATGCAATATTGAATAGTAAAACAATAGTGTATAACCTTGAGTAATAATTATGACAACAGGTTTGCCCAGACACAGTCTGAGCCAGGCTCCACTTCCCTTTTACCCACAAAAATAAACACTTCCTGAAGTCCTTCTAAGTTATATGAATCTGGAAACTTGTTTCACTCTACATTTTTTACAGATTTTATCCCTCTAGAGTCTGTTTAAAAGTGTGATTTAACATTGTTTCTAAAAGAAACTAGGGAGAACTCAAAACAGCTTCCTGGCTTTTCTCACCTTCTTGATTCTGCCCCCCAAACAGGTCATTTTCTTCTTTCTTTCTTTCTTTCTTTCTTTCTTTCTTTCTTTCTTTCTTTCTTTCTTTCTTTCTTTCTTTCTTTTTGTGTATTTTATTTTATTTTTTAAAATAACTTTTTATGTACAAGTTATATGTATGGGTAATTTTACGACATTGACAATTGCCGAACCTTTTGTTCCAATTTTTCCCCTCCTTCCCCCCACCCCCTCCCCTAGATGGCAGGATGACCAATATATGTTAAATATATTAAAGTATAAATTAGAAACACAATAAGTATACATGACCAAACCGTTATTTTGCTGTACAAAAAGAATCGGACTCTGAAATATTGTACAATTAGCCTGTGAAGGAAATCCAAAATGCAGGCAGGCAAAAATATAGGGATTGGGAATTCAATATAATGGTTCTTAGTCATCTCCCAGAGTTCTTTTGCTGGATGTAGCTGGTTCAGTTCATTACTGCTCCATTGGAGCTGATTTGGTTCATCTCATTGCTGAGGATGGTCAGGTCCCTCAGAATTGGTCATTATATAGTATTGTTGTTGAAGTATATAATGATCTCCTGGCCCTGCTCGTTTCACTCAGCATCAGTTTGTGTAAGTCTCTCCAGGCCTTTCTGAAATCATCCTAAAACAGGTAATTTTCAAGGAGTGACTTCTATGTACTTTCAGTAACAATGAGTCCACCACTTGTAGATACTATAAAATTTTAACATTAGTTTGTTGCTAGATTTTATGTAGTTGTTACTAGAGTAAAGAAGGAGATGGTTTGGATGGCAGATGATAATTAGCCAACCTAATAATATGCATTTTTCTAGAAAATCTCTTCCCACACATGTGAACTCTCTGAGAATATAAAGAGCACTGTACGGCAAGTATTGCATTTGCTACAATTTCCACAGCAACAAGGAGTTTAAGTTTTACTATGTGGAAGAGATGATGATTTTTACTTTCTTCTGAAGAAAGATATATGTTGATTTAGTGAGTGAAGAGATGATAATTACGTTCAATCCCAATAATGTATGTGAGTGTGTGTGTATGTGTATGTACTTTGTATTTCCTTATTTCTGTACATATTTTATCTCTCAGTAGATTGGGGGCCCCTTGGCAAGGACTACCTTGTTTTTATCTCCCCAGCTTCAAGAATATCCCTCTGTGTGTAATAGATGCTCAATAAATGTTGATATCAATTGAATCAGTCTCACTTTTTTCATTTTTAAAATGAAGATGATATTTACCCATAATCCAATTCATAGTATAGATAAGGATCAGGTCAAACAATGCATATAATACCATTTTATTAATAGTTACATATAATTTTACTAATATTATTTTTAATTTTTCCAGAAATTCAGTTGTGTTTAAGACATCCATGACATTTTCAGATCCTAAATGTGACAACAGGTTTGAAGAAATTAAAAAGCTACAAGTAAAAAAGAAGAGTTTCTTCTAAAAGGGAAAACAATCGATGAAGATAATTGACACTGTTCCTTCATTCCCTCTCTCTGGGAGAGACAAGCAAGGGACAGGGGATGCACCTGTTTCCCTAATAAAGCAAGGTCTGTCTTTCACTTATAGAAGGCTAAAAGCCTGCGAGGTGGCCAGACTCCTTTGTCATTCATCAGGGGCCTCTGGGAGCAGGCAGGGACATGCAACAATAAATGTCCCATGGATGGGCAAATACAGCACCAGCTACATTCATTAAAATAGCCAGACAGACAGCGTGGAGCTCTCCTAGCATACTGGTAATCTCTATGGGCCTGTTACTTTCTCCATGTCTGCCACCATTCAGATTTAACTGTTTCCCATGTGGGAAAGGCTGCTGGCAGGCAGGAGCTCTCCACAGGTGAGGCTTGTACTGAATATAATTAATACTGCAGAGAAAGTCCAAAAGGACAGAAATGCTCCTGGATTATAATTGCTTATGGACTCTTTGCTTTTGAAACATTTGCTTGACTTCAGATCACATTTGTCAGTTGGCTGCTCTTATATAGAGACCAGTGAATTGCCAGCCAGTTCTTCTGTACCCAAGTGAGCCACTGATCTCTGTCCTTAATTTGTTTGAACTCATAGGTTAGCCGGAGAAGCATCATTATAGAACTCTGGATTTGGAGTTAGAAAGATCTGAGTTCAAACTTTGCCTTAGGTTGCTGTCAAACCTTGGGTTTAATCTCTCTGAGCCTTCTGTTTCTTTTGTTTTCCTTTTGTTAATAGGATTGTTGCAAAACATTCTGCAAAGCTTAAAGTACTTCATAAATGTCAGCTATTATTCTTATTATTCTTAGTCAAACTGTTTCCTCCCAACCTCTTGTTTCAATCTCAGTGCCAACTTAAATACTACCATTGTGCCTTATGCCATCCCAACCAGATCATCCTGTCAACATAACAATCCAGGGCACAGAGGGCTCCCAGATATAGCCGCTGTCCAGGGCTCTAACTTCAGTACCAGGCAAGGTCTGGGGAGACTCTTGAGTACCATGGGTCCTATAACAGCATAGTCAGAAGGGACCCCCAGATCTGTAGGGAGC
Source organism: Antechinus flavipes (assembly GCF_016432865.1). NCBI lineage: Eukaryota > Metazoa > Chordata > Mammalia > Dasyuromorphia > Dasyuridae > Antechinus > Antechinus flavipes. Next base: position 133,825,513 of record NC_067399.1, on the reverse strand, counting down.
TGATGGGTAAATTAACAACTGCTGGGAAAGCCTTTGAAAATAGACATTGATCTGAACTATGAGGTGAAATGCATGAAATTGTTTATAAATTGTCTGGATAATTATAAGCACTGAAGCAGGAAGCCAGGGCTCCTGTCCCTTCTCACTTCTTGTATAGCTTTAATTGACTTTCAAGCAGAATTTGTTCCACAGTCATAGGGATTTCTCCTTTCTTCTTCCTCCCTTCTCCCTTCTGGAGGAGGAAAGGAGCATTCACTAAATATCTGGTAGGTGCTGTAAAATGAGCTAGAGAAGGAAATGGCAAACTGCTGCAGTATTTTTGCCAAGAAAACTCCAAAGAGTCAGACATGACTGAAATGACATAACAACATGTATCAAGAACTATAATTTCTATCATTAAATCCTTATAATACTCCTAGGAAGAAGATGCTATTATTTAATTCTTACAATAACCCTGAGAGGTGCTATTATTATTCCTGAAATAACTTGCTCAGTCACCTGGCTAGTAAATGTCTTAAGTCCTGATTTGAACTTAGGTTTTCCTGACTCCAGGGCCAGAGCTCTACTAACTAGACCACTTAGCTGACTCAGGAGTCTGGAAGGGCTTTTCAGGTAAATGTTAGTGGTGCAGATCTTAGAAAAGGATACTTTAGAAAGTATACTGGACTGTGAACTAGAACATCAGTGTCCTAGGGAAACTAGGACAGTGCTGCACCTGGAGATAGACAAGTTCCTAACCTGAACAGGAGAGCATCCCCAGGGCTTAGCACATTGCCTGACTCATAGTAGGTGCTTATCATATTAACTGAGTGACTGTACATTGGTACAATTGATAGAAATGGCATGTCATTTCATGGGCACTTATGCCAGGATATTTAGAAGAGTCAAATTATGGAAAGGAATCTAGAATATCATATTAAACAATACTGTGCAGAGTAGAGAGAGAATATGCGGAGAAAATGAATACAGGGGAAAAACAAGATGAGGTTGGTAAATGGTACCCAGGCAGTACCTGTAATATTTGGACCTTGGCCCTTTTCTCTTGTGCAATCATGTTGGTAATTGGCATCATTCTGTCAGTCCAAAGTTATGATTTGTGCTCTTCCAGAACCCCTGCACACAATAATCAGAACAAGCAATAACAAAAGTCGGAGCCAGTGTAGAATGGCCAATCTGTTACTCCCTAGCTGATTTAACTCCCCATTGCCTGTTGCCTGTAGATGGGGTACTCAATGTTAGGAGTTAATATGAGGGGAAAAAATCTTGGCTCTATTCCCAGTTCTACCACTTATTGAATGTGAGTGTTTTAGAATGAATTAATGAAGAGTTCTTAACCTAGGGCCCTTGAACTTTAAGAGAAAGAGGGAGAGAGAGAGGTAAAGAGAAAGAGAGAGAGAGAAAGAGAGAGAGAGAGAGAGAGAGAGAGAGAGAGAGAGAGAGAGAGAGAGAAACTGACAATGATAGACAGTGACAGAGACAGAGACAGAGATATGGAGAGAAAGAAACCCAGGGAGAGAGAGACATGGAGAGAGAGAAACCTGGGGAGAGAAAGGGAGAGACAGACAGAGGACACACACACACACACAGAAAGACAGACAGACAAAGACAGAGAGAGAGAACAGAATGGATCAATGATACAGATAGCTGATAGACAGATAATAGATAGCCATAAATAAAAAGATAAATGATAGACTATATTACAATATAATTTGTTCCAATTGTAATTATATGTATTTTATTTTGTTCACTTTCCAGTGGTCTCATACACACACACACACACACACACACACATTGAAAACATCATTTCTAGAGTTCTCCTTTAAGTCCTAGCTTCCTCCAAGTCCCTTTATTTGTGACTCAAAATTTCCATAGTATATAATGCAGCACCTACCTTTGAATTTACAGTAAGTTTAATATGAGTCAACAGTGGGTCATGACAGCAAAGAAAGTCAAGATCATTCTAAATTGTGTTAATAGAAACTGTCTAGAAAAGAGGTGTCACATAGCTTAGACTGCACTCTGGGATGCAATACTCTCAGTACACCGAAACAGATTAAAATGTAATTGAGAAATATTTAACAAAATAAATAAGCATACAGTAGAACAGAGAACAGATGTGGTATGCTTAGGAATGGAGGGATTATTTGTCTTAGATCAGTGGTATCAAACTCATATAGAAATGGAGACCATTAAACGTACAAAAAGACCTCTGCCCTCTGTATATTCACTTGAAAAACACACACATAATCTGTTTTACCATACTAGAAACAGAAGAGGATTATGGTGAAGTGATTGAAATCCAGTCACATTAAAGCCACTTGAGAGGTCCAGAAATATTTCATCTGAAGAAATGAAGAAAAAGATTTAGAGGACATATGGTCACTGGTTTAAATATATAAAAGTTGTTGTTGTTGTTTGTCCTTTGTTCTCGAAGAGGACCATGACATTAGGGAGGGGTGCTGTGACATAAAAGTGAATTGGATTTCACTGAGGAAGGGCTATGCAAGATCATCTGCCTCACTTTCCCCTCCAGAGCCACTGGGTCCAGTGGTCAGATATAGGTCAGGATGACTGGAGATGGTCCTGGATGTCATGGGAGACCACAGCCTCTTTAAACTAAAGTCTTCAAGAGGTCTCAGTTTGACTGACGCCACGTCCATTCAAAAATTAAGGCTGGGAAGCAATTGAAACAAATAATCTCCTCTTTTACCTATTCCAAAAACAAGAAAGAAAGAAAGAAAGAGAGAGAGAGGGAAAGGAGAGGAGAGGAGAGGAGGAGGGGAGAGGGGAGGGGGAGGGGGAGGGAAGGGGAGGGGGGAGGGGAGGGGAGGAGGAGGGGGGGGGGAGGAGGGGGAGGGGGGAGGGGAGGGGAGAGGAGGGGGGGGGAGGGGAGAGGGGGGAGGGGGGAGGGGAGGGGGGAGGGGGGGGAGGGGAGGGGGAGGGGAGGGGAGGGGGGAGGGGGAGGGGAGGGGGGAGAGGAGGGGGGGAGGAGGAAGGGGAGGGGAGGGGAAGGGGAGAGGGGGAGGGGAGGGGAGGGGAGGGGGGGGAGGGGAGGGGGAGGAGAGGGGGAGAGGGGGGAGGGGAGAGGGGAGGGGGGAGGAAAGGAATCTAAATAAATAAAACTGGGAGGGGCAACTCCTCAGGGTTTCTGGCCAAAGCTGGAATGATTGCTATTTACATTCCAATGTGAGTCGATTGGGACCCAAATAATGACCAATGAGATGGTCCTTAAGAAAGTCAGTAAACCATATAAAAGAGAGGCTTTGGAAAGAGGAATTAATGGTGTTATTCCCCGAAATGAGAACTACCCAAAATTAAATTAACACTAGGAAATGCAGATATGTCCATTGCTACCAAAAATACTATTTTTATGTTAAAATAATCATCTTTACCATATATTTTCTTTGCCTTATTGAATAATTTTTTAAAATGCACTAGCTTGGTCCTTCAAGATATTATCAAATTCTCGTCCTTTTAGGTGATCTACTTAAGCAAGTACTATGAATGCCCCATTTCTGGATATCTTCAAAAAATGCATCTCCCCCACTATCATCTAGTATGGAGATGGCATAGTGGATAAAGTGTTGAGCCTGGAGGCAGAAAGACTCTTCAAACACAAAACTTACTAATTGTGTGAACCTGTCCAAGTCACTTAACCCTGTTTACCTTAGTTTCTACATCTATAAAATGAGCTGCAGAAGAAAATGGCAAACCACTCCAGTGTCTTTGCCAAAAAAATGGGGTCACAAAGAGTTGGACACAATTGAAAAATGACTGAACAACCACCAACCCTAGCACCCTTATTATGATGAATGGTAGCTGTTCCAAGAAAGGGTCATTTCCAGCATAGCTTTTTGAAAAATCTGCTGAGTGATCATTATAAAATGTCTTAGGAATAAGTTGATTCATAATACAAAACTTTCACACCATTAGAATAGGTTATAATTAATTGCCTATTCTAGCAACTTGTAAGGGTGGAGCCAGTATCATTCCAGCTCCACAAAAAAAGTTATTAACTCTTCCATATCACTAATCTTATAAATCCAAGGAGATTGGAAGTCCTAGTGATTTCTATTTTGAAATATGATTTTCAGCTTTCATTAGATTGCTCTTGCTCAGTCCCTTATGTCTCCTATTATAGGATTCTTGCTAAAACTGCTAAACAAAAGGCTACATCTAAGCCCAGGTCTTTCTTCATCCATTCAAAACAACAGTATTAATATAATTATTTGTATGACCCAGAGAATATAATGTATTTAACTTCTGTTGTCTTTAGTTTTCTCATCTGGAAAATGAGAAGAATGGAGCAAATGTTCCAAACTCCCTTCAAGGTCTAAATCTGTGATTCTTTTATTAGAGTGGAATGTTCTTCCTCTTCCTCTTCATATATTAAAGCTCTTTCTGTCCTTTAAAATTCAATTCAAATGCCACATTTTCCATGAAGCTTTCATTTTCTCAGTTAATAAAAAGCTTCCTCCTTGATCTCACAAAATATTTTTTTCTGAGTCTTTCAAAAGCCTTTTTTTAAAAAATGTGTTGATATTTTATTTGTATATTAGAACATGGGCTCCATAAAAACAGGAGGAGCACATTTTATCTAAATGTATGTGAAACAGAAAGAAAAGGAAAGGAAAAGGAAGGAAGGAAGGAAGAAAAGAAGGAAGGAAGGAAGGAAGGAAGGAAGGAAGGAAGGAAGGAAGGAAGGAAGGAAGGAAGGAAGGAAGGAAGGAAGGAAGGAAGGAAGGAAGGAAGGAAGGAAGGAAAGAAGCTGCTAATTGCAAATGTTGAACCCATTACTAAATGAGTTCTCCATTGCCTGAAATCTTCAGGAAACACATTTTTCCTCCCTAAAAATATCTATGATAATGAATGGTGGTCCTTCTGAAAAGAGGTAATTTCCAACACAGCATCTTGAAAAATATGCTGGTGATCATTGTAAAATCTGTTTTAGGAATAAGCTGGTTCCTAACACAATACTTTTATATCATTAGAATAGGGTATAATTAGAAAGCTTTCCCTGATTCTCCTAGTTAGTAACAAACTTCCCTTTCAGATCTCACATAGCATTTTGTTCTACTCCTCTCAGATGTACCTTTCATGAATTAATGTATACTATAGTCATCTGTGTTAACATTTTATCTATTCCTACACCTAGGACAAAACACAAATAGCAGTTTTATCTAACCTAGGGTTAGCCCAGTGTCACTGGCTACCTCAGACATTAGTCAGCCTTTGATTCTTAGTTTCCAAGCTAGATATTGTTTTAGGACATTGTTCCCTCTGGTGGAGTAAATTGGAAATTCATCGTTTGTATGTCTTATTGAGACCCACACTGTCATTAAAAAAAAAAAAAAAAAGTCTTCATAACAATAAAAATGCAAAGAACAAAGTTGCTGTTCTGAACCTCATCATACTGGGAGACAGAGACATTATTCAAATGTGCTCAGGGCAATGGCTGTAAATGTACTTGCTGGCTGACAGAAACTAATCATATACCATAAAAATATGCTCTAAACTAATTCAGTATGTATGCGTACCTATTCTCTTAGACCCTTCCCCTTAGACATCTGCCTTGTTCTATAGTAGAAGCAAATAGATAACTTTTTAGGAATCCATTCAGCATAGGACCTACCATTTGCAATGAGTAGGTCCTTCTTTCTTTCCTTCCTTTTTTCTTCCTTCCTTCCTTCCTTCCTTCCTTCCTTCCTTCCTTCCTTCCTTCCTTCCTTCCTTCCTTTCTTCCTTCTTTCCTTCCTTACCTCTATGTAAAAAACACTGTGCTAAGTACTGTTGTACACTCAAAGATGAATATAAAATGGTCCCTTGTCAAAAAGTTTATATTAAAGTGAAGGGAGGGACAGGGGATACAGAATAAGAATTATCTGAGTGACAGTTTCCTTTTATGTAAAATGAAAAGGTTGTACTAGATGATCTCTAAGATTTTTTCCAGCTCCAAAAATCTATGTTCTTATTTCAGACAGGGGTACAAAAAATATAATACAAATCTGACTCTGGTCAACACCATAAGAGAAGCACACATATACCTAAAAGTAATGAGAGAAAGATAGTGAAAGGGAAAGGGGAGGGAGAATGGCACCAGAGGATGTGAGTTCATGTCCTGGTTCTACCTAGGTTCATAGCTAGTAGGTCAGTGAGATAGTGAATAGAGCATTAAATCTAGAATCACTATGAGCTGAGTTCAAATCCTGCCCCAGAAATTTACTAGCCCCGTGACCCTAGGCAACTCAACTTCTGTCTACCTCAGTTTCCCCTTCTATGAATTGAGATGATAATAATAATAATACACATCTACCAAGATTGTTGTGAGTATCAAATGGAGTAATATTTGTAAAGCACTCCTTAAAGCACCAAATGAAGGATAATTATTATTATTATTATTATTATTACTACCTCTGTTTTCATCAAAAAATATAATTATTCATGTCATTTCTACCTAATAAGATTGCCAAGAGGATCTCAAGTGTGAAATTCTGTGCTATTCTCCACAAATAATAGTATTGGTCTTGACTCCAAAGTACAATGTTCATAGTTCTCATTTTTAGTTGAGAAGTCCCTCTTAACACTCAGGTCTTTGAGCACAGGGTATGTGAACAGTATTTATGCCTATATGGGAGTTGGATGATTCAATTCAGACCTTCTTTCAGAAGCCCCAGAATTGCAGCAGTAAAAAAAAAAATCTCCAAAGAGAAAAAGCTGAGCTAAAAAATAAATTTCTATCTATAGTCACATCCACATCCCTGTATCAGTCTGCATCCCCATTTAGACACATACAAAGAGTCATAGAATCATATGGAGAAGGATACAGAGAGACGGATGTGGGTAGAAAAATAAAGATGAATTTAAATAGGAATTCATTGTAGACTTTAATATAAGCATAAGGAATAATAACCACTGTTTATCTAGCATTTATTTTAACTTCTCAAAGCACTTGCATATCCAACATGCTGGTAAATACAGACCTATCCCTAACACAGATTATATTTTGATACTTAATCTGTGATAATATCAGCATAGAGTACAACCTGTGCATGTCATCTAATTTTTTTTTGTCTAGGTTCATCAATAAATCTCCACCCAACACAGTAAAGGCAAACTTTATATCTTTTCACATTTCATGCTTAATAGAGAACCATTCATCTGTTATTCCTCACTTTCACTACAAAATTTGACATATATTTTGGTATAATTAAAGCCATTGAAGAAATGAATAATCAGAAAAGAAAAGGTACTCTACAGCCCCTTCCAACTCTACATATATGATCCTTGTCTAATTTCTCCATTGCTTTGGTTTCTATGTACCATCAGCAACCTAGATGAACTCCAAAGTGTTAATGTCCCTTTCCAAAATGTGATTCTAAGAACTAAACATAAATTTTCAGACATGATCTAACTAGGCAAAGTATAATGGAACTATTATCTCTCTTGCCATTATACTACAATTCCATTGAAGTGAACTAAGATCACATTGCCTCTTTTGACTTCCATATTAACTCATATTGAGCTTCTATTCCATTAAATCCCCCATTTTTCCTGTGTGCTCTCACCCATTCTTTTTCTTTGTACTTACACATTCATCTCCCTGGGTCAAGCTCTCATCACCTCTCTCCTGAACCATTGTAATAGCATTGTTTGTGCTAGCAGCAAACCTTTTACAAGGTACTAGGTGATATGCTTCCCAGGTGCTTACTTTAGTATCTTTCTAACTATGACTAAATCACTAGAGTTTATTCCATGGGGGGAGAGGGACATGACATGACCAATCTATAAATTAGGAAAATCACTTTGGCAGATATGTAGAATATTGATTCAAGAAGAGAAAGATTTAAGACAAGGAAAACAATTGGAATGCTATCATAATGATCCAGGAGAGAAGTGAAGAGAGTTTAACCTGGGCAGGGAGGGTGAATGTATAAGTACAAAGAACAAGAATGGATGTGGGCTATCTTGTGGAGACAGAAACAAGATTTATCCTCTGATTGAATATGCAAAATGAGGGGGGATGAGGAGTCAAGGACTGGTCTAAAATCACAAACCTGAATGATTGGATGGTTAGAAGGAAAGAAATAGAAAAGTTTGGAAGGGGTGAGTTGGTGGAGAATTAAGTTAATTTTGCTGAATTTGAGATGACTATGGGCCATATAGTTCAAAATGTCTAAAGTGATATTAGTAATGCAAATCTAGCACTTAGGAGAAAGACATGTTTGGATAGATATATAGATCTGAGGGGAAACTGTAGAAGGATAATAATTAAACTCATGATAGTTAATGTAGTTAGTAAGAGAGGGAATATATAGAAAGGAAAGAGTGCTCAAGACATAGCACTGAAGTACAAACACAGGAGGTAGAACATGGACAAGAATCCAGAAAAGGAAACAGTAAAGAAGCAGTTAAATAGAGAAAAAGAGAACCAAAAGATAATGGTGTCACAAAACCCTGAGAGAAGAGAATATTAGAAAGGAGAGAGGAGAGAGGAATCAAAAAGTTCAAGAAAAAAGGATAAGAAAATGCCCATTTAATTTGGAGAAAGTACTTTCAGTTGAGTTTGGAAGTCACCATCCAAAGGGATGAGAAGTAAGTGATAGAAGATAAAGTGGAAAAATGAGATCATGAAGAACTTGAGAATTTGCTGAATTTCAGGTAAACTATATTTTAAATATTTCATCTTGCCACAAAAGGAAAAATTGTTAGCTTGGCATGATTTGTTGGTAATGAGCACATGTAACTTCAAAGTGTTCATTTCATCTCTACTTATATGTTTATATTTTCTTTAATAAACTTCTCTAGAATGGACTGTTTTATAACTCCCATAGAGAATTAGGGGATTTTGCCAGAGGGTGCTGGCATCCTACAGGGCATCCTACTTTCTACCAATGGTATACCATTTCCGTCTGCAAGGGTGTACTTCCTCTCCTTAATACCTATTATTCTCATGATTTTAACATAACATGTTTTACAGTGATGAAGCTAGACTCCAGGTCACTATCACGGTTCTGTTATCATTAATTCCTGTCCCAAGGCCTGCTTTCTCCATCCTTTAGTTGAGAAGGAATAAGGACTTTCAGACAGATATGAGTGCAGTTGAACCTCTGGTTGGATTGTCTTGTATATTTCCACACTTATCCTTTTTTACATATACCCATGTAAAACTATTCAAATGAACTTATTCCATGCACAAGAATCCATAATTATAGTCCTGAAGATTTTTCTAGAAATCGATAACAATTTTATTAGTCTATAGTTTAAGTTCTCACCAGATTCTTTCTGGAATATGTTATACATGCTCATGAATGATTGTACACATCAGAAAACATTCTATCACAGGGAACCATCTAAGGAAAGAAGGATTTGTTTTCATCTGCCTTTATATATCTACTAGTACATCAGATTTACTAATGTCATGTCACTGCATAAATACCACGTTTAGGAAAGTTGGACCAAAAATGGCAGGAATCACTTCTTGCCTTTCTATTCCCTGTGTAATGAAGATGTTGAGTCTGATATAGTGGATTGTACAACTACATACTCGCACACACACACACAAATATGACATACATATGTACATATATATGTGTGTATGTGTGTGTATACATACATAACTATGCATAGTACATATAATGCCAAACATAAAGTTTTCACTTTTCCACACTGCTTTGTTCTTCTTCACTTTCTATTAATTTGATCCTTGGATCTTCCTTACAGGAATCTTTAGGAACAGCCCTCCCTATCCTTATCTTTATTGTGGGAAGGAAATAGATTGATGTAAACTTTTGTTAATTTTATTTTGCTTTCATTTTAAAGCAATTCTGACAAAAGTCATCCTCAAATGTCTCAGAATGGTAAGAAGACCCATAAATCTTCAAATCCTAGTAGGATAGCACAAGCTGGATGAACTTATATAGCCCTTTGACAGTCTGGGTTGCCTTTAAGGACAGCCCAACTAATTTTGTAAAGACACATGACCTGAGTTTTGATCACAGGGGCTAATTTTATTTCAGTATAAGAAATATCTAAAGAACCCATTGTTAAATATTGGAAGGGATATAATCTATGTCATGGGACAGAATCAAGTACTGAACAAGTATTGAAGAATGAAGTATTGAATTTTTTTTTTAAAGTAGCTCACTTTGCTATAATACTTTAAGGTTCAAAAATAGTTTCTCACAAAAATTCTGAGGTTGGTCATCTAAGTATTACTATGCAAATGTATGAAGCACCTGTGGTTTCATCTGGAAAGTGAATTTCCAATATAAGAATCATCATTGCAGGCCTCCAACTTGCCTTGAATACTGAGAATTTAAGTGACTTGTCTCATAATTACATTGTTTGTATGTCTCAGGATAGACACTTGAATATATCTTCTAAATTCCAAGCTTAAGATTGAATCCATTCTCTCATCCTGCTTTTTTTTTTTTTAATTTTTTATTTAATAATTACATTATATTGACACTCATTTCTGTTCCGATTTTTTTCCCCTCCCTCCCTCCACCCCCTCCCCTAGATGGCAAGCAGTCCTTTATATGTTGGATATGTTGCAGTATATCCTAGATACAATATATGTTTGCAGAACCGAACAGTTCTCTTGTTGCGTAGGGAGAATTGGATTCAGAAGGTATAAATAATCCGGGAAGAAAAACAAAAATGCAGATAGTTCACATTCGTTTCCCAGTGTTCTTTCTTTGGGTGTAGCTGCTTTTGTCCGTCATTTATCAATTGAAACTCAGGTCTCTTTGTCAAAGAAATCCACTTCCATCAAAATATGTCCTCATACAATATCGTTGTCGAAGTGTATAATGATCTCCTGGTTCTGCTCATTTCACTTAGCATCAGTTCATGTAGGTCTCTCCAAGCCTCTCTGTATTCATCCTGCTGGTCATTTCTTACAGAACAATAATATTCCATAACATTCATATACCACAATTTACCCAGCCATTCTCCAATTGATGGGCATCCATTCATTTTCCAGTTTCTAGCCACTACAAACAGGGCTGCTACAAACATTTTGGCACATACAGGTCCCTTTCCCTTCTTTAGTATTTCTTTGGGATATAAGCCCAATAGAAACACTGCTGGATCAAAGGATATGCACATTTTGATAATTTTTTGGGCATAATTCCAGATTGCTCTCCAGAATGGTTGGATTCGTTCACAACTCCACCAACAATGCATTAGTGTCCCAGTTTTCCCGCATCCCCTCCAACATTCATCATTATTTTTTCCTGTCATCTTAGCCAATCTGACAGGTGTGTAGTGGTATCTCAGAGTTGTCTTAATTTGCATTTCTCTGATCAATAATGATTTGGAACACTCTTTCATATGAGTGGTAATAGTTTCAATCTCATCCTCTGAAAATTGTCTGTTCATATCCTTTGACCATTTATCAATTGGAGAATGGCTTGATTTCTTATAAATTTGAGTCAGTTCTCTATATATTTTGGAAATGAGGCCTTTATCAGAACCTTTAATTGTAAAGATGTTTTCCCAGTTTGTTGCTTCCCTTCTAATCTTGTTTGCATTAGTTTTATTTGTACAAAGGCTTTTTAATTTGATGTAATCGAAATTTTCTATTCTGTGATCAGTAATGGTCTCTAGTTCATCTTTGGTCACAAATTTCTTTCTCCTCCACAAGTCTGAGAGATAAACTATTCTATGTTCCTCTAATTTATTTATAAACTCGTTCTTTATGCCTAGGTCATAGACCCATTTTGATCTTATCTTGGTATATGGTGTTAAGTGTGGGTCCATGCCTAATTTCTGCCATACTAATTTCCAATTATCCCAGCAGTTTTTATCAAATAATGAATTCTTTTCCCAGAAGTTAGGGGCTTTGGGTTTGTCAAACACTAGATTGCTATAATTGACTATTCTGTCTTGTGAGCCTAGCCTTTTCCACTGATCCACTAATCTATTTCTTAGCCAATACCAAATGGTTTTGGTGACTGCTGCTTTATAATACAATTTTAGATCAGGTACAGCTAGGCCACCTTCATTTGATTTTTTTTTCATTAATTCCCTTGAGATTCTCGACTTTTTATTGTTCCATATGAATTTTGTTGTTATTTTTTCTAGATCAATAAAATATTTTCTTGGAAGTCTGATTGGTATAGCACTAAATAAATAGATTAGTTTAGGGAGTATTGTCATCTTTATTATGTTCGCTCGGCCGATCCAAGAGCACTTAATATTTTTCCAATTATTTAAGTCTGACTTTATTTGTGTGGAGACTTTTTTATAATTTTGCTCATATAATTCCTGACTTTCCTTTGGTAGATAGATTCCCAAATATTTTATGGTATCAACAGTTATTCTGAATGGAATTTCTCTTTGTATCTCTTGCTGTTGGGTTTTGTTGGTGATGTATAAAAATGCTGAGGATTTATGGGGATTTATTTTGTAGCCAGCTACTTTGCTAAAATTATGAATTATTTCCAATAGCTTTTTGGTAGAATCTCTGGGGTTCTCTAGGTATACCATCATATCATCTGCAAAGAGTGATAGTTTGGTTTCCTCATTGCCTACTCTAATTCCTTTTATATCTTTCTCGACTCTTATTGCCGAGGCTAGTGTTTCTAATACGATATTAAATAATAATGGTGATAGTGGGCAACCTTGCTTCACTCCAGATCTTACTGGGAAAGGTTCCAGTTTTTCCCCATTGCATATGATGCTTACTGATGGTTTTAAATATATGCTCCTGACTATTTTAAGGAAAAGTCCATTTATTCCTATGCTCTCAAGTGTTTTTATTAGGAATGGGTGTTGGATTTTATCAAATGCTTTTTCTGCATCTATTGAGATGATCATGTGGTTTTTGTTTGTTTGGTTATTGATATAGTCAATTATGCTAATAGTTTTCCTAATATTGAACCAGCCCTGCATTCCTGGTATAAATCCTACTTGGTCATAGTGTATTATCCTGGTGACAATTTTCTGTAATCTTTTTGCTAATATTTTATTTAAGATTTTAGCATCAATATTCATTAGGGAGATTGGTCTATAATTTTCTTTCTCTGTTTTCAGCCTACCTGGTTTAGGTATCAGTACCATATCTGTGTCATAAAAGGAGTTTGGTAGGACTCCTTCAATCCCTATTTTTTCAAATAGTTTATATAACATTGGAGTTAATTGTTCTTTAAATGTTTGGTAGAATTCACATGTAAATCCATCTGGTCCTGGGGATTTTTTCTTAGGGAGTTGATTGATAGTTTGTTCTATTTCTTTTTCTGAGATGGGACTGTTTAGGATATTTACTTCTTCCTCTGTTAGTTTGGGCAAGCTATATTTTTGGAGGTATTTTTCTATTTCATTTAAGTTGTCGAATTTATTGGCATAAAGTTGGGCAAAGTAACTCCTAATTATTGCTCTAATTTCTTCTTCGTTAGTGGTGAGTTCTCCCTTTTCATTTTTAAGACTAACAATTTGATTTTCCTCTTTCCTTTTTTTAATCAGATTTACTAAGGGTTTGTCTATTTTGTTGGTTTTTTCATAGAACCAACTCTTAGTTTTATTAATCAATTCAATAGTTTTTTTACTTTCAATTTTATTGATCTCACCTTTTACTTTTAGAATTTCAAGTTTAGTGTTTGACTGGGGGTTTTTAATTTGTTCCTTTTCTAGCATTTTTAATTGCAAACCCAATTCATTGACCTTCTCTTTCTCTATTTTATACAAATAGGCCTCTAGAGATATGAAATTTCCCCTTATTACCGCTTTGGCTGCATCCCATACATTTTGGTATGATGTCTCTTTATTATCGTTTTCTTGGGTGAAGTTATTAATTATGTCTATGATTTGCTGTTTCACCCAATCATTCTTTAGTATGAGATTATTTAGTTTCCAATTATTTTTTGGTCTACTTCCCCCTGCTTTTTTGTTGAATGTAATTTTCATTGCATCGTGGTCTGAAAAGGATGCATTTACTATTTCTGCCTTACTACATTTGAGTTTGAGGTTTTTATGTCCTAATATATGGTCAATTTTTGTATAGGTTCCATGAACTGCTGAAAAGAAAGTGTATTCCTTTCTGTCTCCATTACATTTTCTCCAGAGATCTATCATATCTAGCTTTTCTAGTATTCTGTTTACCTCTTTGACTTCTTTCTTATTTATTTTCTGGTTTGATTTATCTAATTCTGAGAGTGCAAGGTTAAGATCTCCCACTATTATAGTTTTACTGTCTATTTCTTCTTGCAGCTCTCTTAGTTTCTCTTTTAAGAATTTAGATGCTACCCCACTTGGTGCATATATGTTTAATATAGATAGTGCTTCATTATCCATGCTACCCTTTAGCAAGATATAGTGTCCTTCCTTATCTCTTTTAATTAGGTCAATTTTTGCTTTAGCTTGATCTGAGATCAGGATGGCTACCCCTGCTTTTTTGACTTCACCTGAAGCATAGTAGATTTTGCTCCAACCTTTTACCTTTAACCTGCATGTATCTCCCCGCTTCAGGTGTGTTTCCTGTAAACAACATATTGTAGGATTCTGGCTTTTAATCCATTCTGCTAACCGCTTCCTCTTTATGGGGGAGTTTACCCCGTTCACGTTTATGGTTAGAATGACCAATTCTGTATTACTTGCCATCTTGTTAACCCCGGTTTATGCTTTCCTCCCTTCTTTCCCCTTTCCCCCCCTTCCAAGTATTAAGCTTGTGAGCACCCCTTGCTTCTCACAGCCCTCCCTTTTTAGTGTCCCTCCCCCCGCCTTAGAGTTCCTCTCCCTATCTTACCCCTTTCCCTCCCAGTTCCCGTATTCCCTTCCGCTTAGCTTATTCCTTCCCTTTCCACTTTTCCCTTCTCACTTTTCAATGAGATGGGAGAAGTTTCACCATAGATTGAATATGTCTTAAGATTTTTCACTTAAAGCCAATTCTGAAGGCAGTAAGATACCCACTATATTCATCCCCCTCCATTCTTTCTCTCAGATATAATAGGTTTCCTATGCCTCTTCATGAGATGTACTACCCCCACTTTACCCTTTTTCTGGTACAATGTCCTTTCCACATCAATTTCTAGAACAAGGTATACATGTATTCTTTATACATCTATATAGTCAAAATATAGTTCCCAAGATTAATCTTTACCTTTTTAGATTTCTCTTGAGTTCTATATTTGTAGATCAAACTTTTTGTTAAGTTCTGGTTTTTTCATCAGAAATAGATGAAATTCGCTTACTTCGTTGAATGTCCATCTTCTTCCCTGGAAAAAGATGCTCATTCTCGCTGGGTAAGTTATTTTTGGTTGCATACCAAGTTCCTTAGCCTTTCGGAATATCATATTCCAGGCCCTTCGATCTTTTAATGTGGATGCTGCCAGATCCTGGGTGATCCTTATTGTGGCTCCTTGATACTTGAATTGGGTTTTTCTAGCCGCTTGCAATATTTTTTCTTTCATCTGAGGGTTCTGGCATTTGGCCACTATATTCCTTGGTGTTTTGATTTTAGGATCCCTTTCAGTGGGTGATCGATGAATCCTTTCAATGTTTATTTTTTCCTCTGTTCCTATGACTTCTGGGCAGTTCTCTTTGACAATTTCCTGGAAGACAGTGTCCAGGCTCTTTTTTTCATCATGTTTTTCTGGGAGTCCAATGATTCTCAGATTGTCTCTCCTGGATCTGTTTTCCAGGTCTGTTGTCTTCCCCAGAAGGTATTTCACATTTTTCTCCATTGTTTGATTTTTTTGGATTTGCTTGACTGATTCTTCTTGTCTCCTGGAGTCATTCAATTCCACTTGTTCAATTCTGATTTTCAGTGAAGTATTCTCTTCACTCACTTTTTTAAAATCTTTCTCTAATTGTCCAATTGAGTTCTTTTGTTCTGTGGAATTTTTTTCCATTTCGCCAATTTTGTTTTTTAGAGAGCTGTTTTCTGTTTCCAGTTCACTAATCCTATTTTTCAAGGATTTTACTTCTTTATCCACTCTCTCTTTAACTGACTTCTCCAGGCTCTTTTCCCATTTTTCTTCTAGCTCCCTTGTGAGAGCCTTTTTAATCACTTCTATGAGGTTCATCTGTGCTGAGGAACAGATGATTTCCTCCTTTGGGGATTCACCTGGGGACTGCCTGTTTTTAGTCTCCTCAGGATTTAGAGTCTGCTCTCTATCTGTGTAGAAGCTGTCAAGGGTTAAAGTTCTCTTCAGCTTCTTGCTCATTCTGTCTATTAATCAGAGACAAACTACCAAAGAAAAACAGAAAAAACTGGAGTCTTTCTTTGGGGGGGGGGCTGGGTGTGTTATCGAGCTTCCTCTACAGACTGCAGGGGGCAGCAGTGAGGCACTAGCAGGACTGTGCTGCGCCTGCGCTCTGAGATCCCAAAGCGTGCTGAGTCACTGAGGGGGGGGAAGGGGGGGGCGGCCAGGTCCTGAGAGACTCCAGCTGTTTGCGGTTGTATTCTTCAGCCCCGGTGTTTTTAGCTTCTCTGCTGGGCTGTTGACTTGCTGCAGGTTCCAAACCTGTAGCGAAGCTCTCCCCGCAGAGACGGCTACGATCACTCCCCACCCCCTCTCAGCTCTGCTCCCGTGCTCTCACTGCCGCTGCCCTCAGCCTGCGCCCGATCTAAAACCGCCCCAGCCCTCCAGTAAAGACAGACCTTTCTTGGCGGATCTCAAGGATGGCTTCTCTTGGTAACTATTTGTGGGTTTTTTTCAGTCAAGCATTGATTCAGAGGCTTGTAATGAAGTGGATAGTGAGAGAAAGCGCGGAGCTTATGCAACTGTGAGCCTCCTCTCCGCCATCTTAACCGGAAGTCCTCATCCTGCTTTTGAGAGCATTATTATTCCCATAATTATACAAATGGAGAGGTTATATGGTGGATAAAGATATGATCTCAAAGTCAGGAAGATCTGGGTTAAAATTTCACTTTGCATATTTATGGATAGAGTGATCCCAGGCAAGTCATGTCACCTTTCAGTACTCCAGACAACTTTTTTTTTTTGAGAGTTTTAATATTTTATTAATGGGAGAGTAAGATTGACTGGACAGGACTCTCGTCTCAGATTATCCAGTCAGACAGAGATAAGTATACTTGGACCAAGGAATCCATATTGGTCCCAGGGCTGGAGGACCCAAAGAATCCAGCGTCCAGCATACAGCTGCCAGATCCAGACAACTTTTTAAGGTTATGTTGCAGAACCAGTGCCAGGGAGTTTCCTCATTTGCAATTCACTATGAAAACAAAATTACAGAGCTGGCCTAAAAATTATGAAGTTAAGAAAAGAGATACTCAGAGAGATTAGGTGACTCATTTGTGGTAGTCCAGCTTGAGGGTATAAGATCTAGGACTCAAATCTAGGTCTCCTACTAGGAACACAAACAATATTTCTACTTGACAACAATGGTTGATCCCATCATAGCACTTGGTTCAGAAAAAGCAGGCACAGTGAGGTTATTGGAAAGAAAGACTTATGTAATTAATCTTTAACAACATGCATAGCCCAAATAAGTTGAATCTATCCTAGAAAAGAGAATTAAATTTAGTTTAAGTATGCAGTCTCTCCCACCCCCCTCCAAGTTTCTCAGTTGAATCTTCAAAGTCAATATTTCAGTCAATGAAGAGAAATGCAGCAGAATTGATTATATGATTGGTTTGACTGTTTCTCCCCTGGGTTTTTCTTCTAAGATTGAATCTCACTATTTCTAGGGGAGAGAAAAAAATGATACTGATTTTTGTGTACATGAAATCACTGCTGAAAAAGAAACAACAGCTTTGTTCTGCTATTGAAAATACCTGAAGGAAAAGACATGTCAGCAGTCTATGCCTCTCCATCTTGATTTGTTCTGCCATTTCTCTATTATCTCTTACAATAAGTCTGGTGACAAGCCAAGGTTTCTGCCTTTTGTAACTAGACACTCTCCTTCTCACCTAGGAACAAAGAGAAGACATAAAGCTTGAGGAATGAGTAGAAGGAGATTGTAAAAAAAAAGGCATTGTAAATAAATGTATGTAATTTTACTTTATAGCTACATACACATAAATGTGTATATATATTACATGTATATATGCATATATGTATACACACATACATACACACACTATTTATGTATATATATACACTATACACACACATGCCTATGCATGAACATATGTATAGAATTAGTACTGAGTTACTTAGGGACTGGGTTTCTGATTGATTTCATTTTTATAAGAAATTACCAGAAAAGCCAGTTCCTTTTGCCAATATAGGTCAGTACCTTCTCTGAAAACTCACTGTCTTAGAGATTTGCCTGGAAAACTGGATTCCAGTCCCAGAAACAGTCAATACAAATCAAAAGTAGGAAATCAACCAGAGTCTCTGAGGTTGGCTCTCTATAGACTATGAACTGTTGATATCTAAATAGATACACGCACATATAAAAACCTTTTATTGTATGTATTATGTGTACCTAAATATATATGGATGTTGTGTGTGTATCTGAAGTAAAAATAAATTGTAGAACCAAAAAACAATTTTAAAATCATACCAGTACTTGAGAAGGTAGTGGTAGTTACATGGCAATTTAAATAGAGATTTTAATGAATTATAAACTCAATACAAGTAAAAAAAAATTAACATAAAGGCCAGAAACACTATTACAACAATATGCTACATCAATAAAAATTCACAGAGAGTCAAACAAGTTCCTATCCAATCAAACTCAAAAGTGAGTAGCATAGAAAGTCAAATGAGACAACAATGGAGGTTCTTATAGTAACTTTAGCTAGCAGTAGAAATTTGTTTCTAGCTGGTGCAGGTTTCCACTACCCTTTCCTATGCCAGATGGGAGTTAGACCATCTGAATTAAGAAAGATTTTATCAACTTATAGAAGGATCCAGTTATTGTGAATTTCCTCACAAGAAGAGGATTTGTTAAGAGAGTACTGTGGAATTGGAATGGTCACCATTTCTGATACAAATATCTATTATTGAGATTTAATTATCTTTCCTTTTAGTCCCATTAACCAGATGCTAAAGACTCTTGCTCAAAGATTATTTAAATAACTGTGAGGTTTGATTGACAGAGAATTCTGGGAGGAAAAAGAAGGGGTATGACCAAGAAGTTGAGGTTAAGGACAAGAGATTGACAAGTTAAATGATTCATACTCCTAAAGAAGATTATATCAACTAAAAATGGGTGGCCATCTTCTGTCCATGGTCCTGATTACTTATAATCTATATAAGTTGAAATTGTTGCTTGTTGGTCAGTCATTCCAATAGTGTCTAATTCGTCATTACCCCATTTTAGGTTTTTGTGGCAAAAGGTACTGAAGTGCTTTGCCATTTCCTTCACCAGCCCATTTTACACATGAGGAAACTGAGGAAAATAGGAGTAAGTGATTTGTCCATGATCACCTAACTAATGTCTGAAGCCAGATTTGAACTCAGGAACATGTCTTCCTGATTACAGAAGGTACACTCTCTCCACTTCATCACCTAGTTGTCATCACAGCTATCCTACCACATATTCAGTTACAGAAGTACAATGTCAAGAATGAAGGAGATGACAACCCACTGTCTTCTATCCTGATCAGTCTAGGCTCTTACTTTTGTGTTTAGTCCAGGGCAACATATTTAGAAAGGACATTGACAAGCTGGAACACATTCAGAGATAGTAAAAAAGAACAGAAATCGTACCATATAAGTATCGATTAAAGAAACTGGTTATACTTAATCTGGGACAGAAAGTTAGGATCTACACAGCAATTTAGTTAAAGTACTTGAACAACCTTCATATGAAGAGCGGTCCAGTTTATTTTGCCTTTGTGCAAAGAACAAAATTAGAAGCAAAGAGTAGAACTTATACAAAGGTAAGTTTTGGTTTGACAGGAGGAAAACTCTCTGGTAATTAGACCAAATCACAAGTAGGAAAATCTATCTTGCAGTGAACTCCCCTTCAGAAAGTCTTCAAGGAGTACTTGAATTATCATTTATTAAGAATGTTGTAAAAGAGTAGAAATTGGACTAAAGCAAAGGTATGATATAATCTTCAGTCAGAGGATTTGGGATCAAACAAATGGTTTGACCTTGAGCAAGCACTTTCATCACTCTATGCTTATTTTTTTATCCATGAATTGTTGAAGCCCATAGTATTAAAGGTCCTTCCTAATTTTACATTATATGATCCTTTCTTTCTTTCTTTTTTTTTTAACTCTGAGGTTCTATCAGGCAAGAGTGAAATAAACATATAATCTTATAATCATATAATTGTTGTTCTATACTTGCTATAATATTATAATTATCTTATATTAACATATAATATTATAACTCTTTTAATAGTTTATAATCTTACAAAGTATTTTATAATACTTTAAAGTTTGGAATTTATTTTCTTCACAACAATCCTGTGAGACTGAGAGTTTAGAAAATGTATTTGATAGCTACATCTACAATCAAAATGTGAGATAGTATAGAAAAAGAGCAGGTTTGGAAGCCAGAAAGATTGTATTTAAATTCTGGCTCCACTATTCAAAATCTGTGGGATCTTTTCCTTATCTCCAAAATTCATAATGGATTGTGGACTCTTCCAAGTCTAAATCTCTTCGTCAATGAACTGGATAAACTGTTCAGCTCTCAACTTCTCAGGGGATATGTTGAGATAGTCTAAGTGCTATAACCCAAATATAATTTTTGTCTTCTCAAAAAAGTTCTGTGCAATGCTATTATTGAAAAATTTTGATAACATTGCATTCCTTATATCAAAATATTTTATTTAGCCCTACTTATTTGCATTAATTGCATTTACCAGCATGGTTGCCTGAGTACTTAGAAAGTGGAATAAATTGACAAATGACCCATTGTCCTAATTTAATTAAATGTAGAGCTGTGGTTTTAGTACATCATGACTTCCTAATTTGAAACATTTATATTGGAGGTCTTTGAGCTGAACTTTGGTTTGTACTTGGTTTTACAAAGGCAGCTCTTAAAGCAAACTTGGCAACATGTTGAACCCTACATTGAAATCATGTCACTGGGGCCACTTCTTCGAGAACCACAAGGGAATGTTTTGACACTTGTGCATTTGCCAGGTGACTTCTATGAAGACCAAGAAGTAGAAATTAATTTCTCACATTGACACAGAATTATTCTAACTGGTTATTCTAGCTGGTCTGCCAGGCAATTGTGGTTTTGGAAACAATGGTGACAGAAGTGAGGATGACAAGGATGATGATATAAAAGGTTTTATGGGGAAAAAAATCTAATGTGGAGTTAGTGGACTAAAATCTTAATAGAAGTCAACAGTGTGACATGGTAGCCAAAAAAAAAAATCTAATGAAATCTTAAACCTAGAGAGTCCAGGATGAAAAATAGAGATGATGAAGGATTTTAAATCCATGCTTTAAGATCTTCTGAAAGAATCAGGAATATTAAAAGTAGACAAGTTTGTGGTAATCATGATAGCTATCTTCAAGTACTTGAAGTGTCACATGGGAAGAAAAAAAATACCTATGTGGTTTAGTTAATAAGTTTGAATTAGGAGCAATGAGTTGCAAAGAGGCAAACTTTGACTTTCATCAGGACAATATAAAATAGAATCAGTTGCCTTAAGAGGTAGTTGGTTTCTCTTTATTATAAGCCTTTATAGAAAAGATGGATGACAATTTGTCCTGAGTACTGTAGAGGGGAATATAGATAAAATATGTATTATTCTAAGTAGCCACTGAGATCCTTTCCAGTTCTGAGATTCTGCGAATTTGTGAACCTATAAGGACACCCCTGGCTATCCTTGCCAGTTCATATGTGAAAACTCACTTCATACTTCTATTCTACCCAAGTAATTCCAAAACAAAGTCACCTTTTAGGTTCATTCTAGTTCCTTGATGTTTAAAAAAATATTGATTTTGCTTTTACATCACTTTTATTTCATAGTCTTCTTTTGCTCCCACCATTGCAGCTATCATTTTTAACTAAGAATTTAAATGGGGAAGAGGGGGTCAACCAAATCTGATGTTAAATGCAATGGTCTCTATAGCCTATTTGACAAAAAAAAGGAAGGGTAGTATATTTTATCACCACTCCTCACCACTTTGATTCTTATCTATAACCTATAATATTCTAAGAAGTTTTAGGAATTTCATGCTAAGAAAATCCCAGGAAAGTTTTCATCTGAAGCCCAATTTCTCAAAGACTCTACCAAGGAACAAAAGTTAAAACAAGGAATCTCCAAGTGGTTAAAGCTTCAAGTACGAGACATATTTCTATTGTCCAAGGACCAGTCCAGATTAGTTCACAAAGTCTCATTATCAATAGCTTGACAAAAGTTGACTATTTTTATGATCAATTAAAACATGAAAATGGTAAGGAGATTTTAAAGAAATTTCAGTTTAATTCAACACACTTATATTTATATTATGAAAGACACTCTATTATGTGTGTTTAATTACTTTTCTTTTTTCCAACTATTAAGAATTTATTTTATCTTCTGCCTATCACTCCTGAAGAAAAGGCAGAAATCCTTGTAATAAATATGTCATGAAGCAGAATCAATTGCTAAATTGGCCATGTCCAAAAATATGTGTGACATTTTACATATTAGGCCATCATCTTTCTATTGTGCTATTTATTGAAGATACAAAGAGAAAAAAAGCCATAGTTCTTTCCATCACGATGCTTACCCAACAAGAGACATATGACAAGTACGTCAATTATTGTGGCACAAGAGGAAAGTGATATGGATAAAAGAAAGAGTCCAAAGTAAAATAAGAAAATAATTTAAGAAGAAATGATCACTTTCAAATGAGAAGGCATCATAGAAGATTTGTGGACTAGATAGCATCTGAGAGGAATCTTGAAAAATGGAAAAGTTTAACCAAGTGGAAAAATAAAGTGAGTGTGGTTCATGCATGTAAGATAGCCTCCACAAATGCCTAAAAGAAGGCAACATAAAATTAGGAAATGCAAAAGGAGATTTAAAAAAAGCTAAATGAAGAAAATGATTCACTAAAAATTAAAATTGAAAAAATGGAAGCAAATGACTCAATAAGACATCAAGAATCAATCAAACTCCAAAACTGAAAAAAAAAAAAAACAATAGAAAAAAATGTAAAATATTTTATCAGCAAAACAACTGACCTGAAAAATAGACCCAGGAGAAACAATCTAAAAATTATTGGACTGGCTAGAAAGCACAATGAAAAAAGAGCCTAGACAATGTTTTTCTAAAAAATCATCAAGGAAAACTGCCCTGATGTCCTAGAACCAGAGGGTAAAATAGTTAGAAAGAATCCAGTGATCACCTCTTGAAATAAAATAAAAACTCCAAGGAATATTGTAGCTAAATTGCAGCATTATCAAATCAAGAAGAAAATATTGCAAGTAGCCATAAAGAAACAATTCAAATATCAAGAAGGATTGTCCAGGGCCTAGCAGATTCCACTTTAAAGGATCAAAGGACCCTGAATATAATATTCCGTAGGGCAAAGGAGCTTGGACTGCAGCCAAGAATCAACAACCAGAAAAACTTAGCATTATCTTTCCAGGATAAAAAAAGATGGGCACTCAAGGAAATAGTGGATTTTCATTTATTTTTGATGAAAAGACAGAGCAGAACAAGAAAATTTGATTTTCAAATATAGAACTCATGAGAAGCATAAAAAGGTAAAAAGGGAATAAAAAATATTTTCAAAGGTTAAAAGATTTACATCCCTACATGGGAAGATGATATGTTTAACTCTTGAGAACTCTATCTTTGTTAGGGGTATATTTAGAGTATGTGGGTATAATTTAAATTTATTTTGATAAAAAGAAGGGTAGAAAAAGGATTGTAGTGGAAGAAGAGGTAGTAGAAAGTAAAATGAGATAAATTATATCACTTGAAAAGGCAAAGAGACCTATTACAGTTGGGAGAAAGAAAGGAGAGGGATGAGTATTATGTGAATCTTAATCTCATTAGATTTGGCTTAAAAGGAGAATATCAGATGACTTTAGTTTTTTGTTGAAACTTGTCTCAACCTAAAGGGAAGTAGAAGGAGAAAGAGGAAAAGGAAGGGCAAGATAATAGAAGGGAGAACAGAAGTAGTTGGGTAAAGGGATGAGAAAGGGGATAGGGGCTGCAAAAGGGGAGGGCAGATTGAGAGAGATGGTGATCAGAAACAAAACACTGGTGAAGAGAAAAAGAGGAAAAGAAAAGGGAAGATCATAACTTTGGAAAAATAAGATGGCTGGAAATATGGAATTAGTAATTTTAACTGTGAATATGAATGGGATGAGCTCTTCCATAAAACAGAAGTGAATAACACACTGGATTAAAAGTTAGACTATTATAATATGTTGTTCACAAGAAATACATTTAATGCAGAATGATACATAGAGTAAAGATAAAAGGTCGGAACAGAATCTAATATGCTTCAAGTGAAGTGAGGGGAAAAAATGCAGAGGCAAAGATCCTGATCTTGGGTAAAGCAAAAACAAAAATAGATGTAATTAAAAGAAACAAGGGAGAAAACTATATCTTGCTAAAAGGTAGCATAGATAATGAAGCAATATGAGTACTTAACATATCTGCACCAAGTGGTGTAGCATCCAAGTTTCTAGAGGAAAAGTTGAGAGCTGCAAGAAGAAATAAACAACAAAACTATACTTGTGGGGGGATCTAAACCTTACTCTATCAGAACCAAATAAATCAAACCACAAAACAAGCAAGAAAGAAGTTAAGGAGATAAATAGAATTTGTAAAAAGTTAGTTATGATAGACCTTTGGAGAAAATTGAAGGGCGACAGAAAGAAATGCACTTTTTTTTCATAATTATAACTTTTTATTGACAGAACCCATGCCTGGGTAATTTTTTACATTATCCCTTGCACTCACTTCTGTTCCGACTTTTCTCCTCCCTCCCTCCACCTCCTCCCCCAGATGGCAAGCAGTCCTATACATGTTAAATATGTCACAGTTGTATCCTAGATACAATATATGTGTACAGAACCGAACAGTTTTCTTGTTGCACAGGGAGAATTGGATTCAGAAGGTAAAAATAACCCGGGAAGAAAACAAAAATGCAAATAGTTCACATTCATTTCCTTGTGTTCTTTCTTTGGGTGTAGCTGCTTTTGTCCATCATTGATGAATTGAAACTCAGTGCATTTGGATTTCTTTGACAAAGAGACCTAACTCAGTTTCAATTGATCAATGATGTACAGAAGCAGTTACACCCAAAGAAGGAACACTGGGAAATGAATGTGAACTATTTGCATTTTTGTTTTTCTTCCCGGGTTATTTTTACCTTCTGAATCCAATTCTCCCTGTGCAACAAGAGAACTGTTCGGTTCTGCAAACATATATTGTATCTAGGATATACTGCGACATATCTAACAAATATAGGACTGCTTGCCATCTAGGGAAGGGGGCAGAGGGAGGAAGGGGAAAAATCAGAACAGAAGAGAGTGCAAGGGATAATGTTGTTAAAAAAAATTACCCTGGCATGGATTCTGTCAATATAAAGTTATTATTAAATAAAATTAATAAATGATCCACAAAAAAAAAAAAGATCTTTTCTTTGTCAAAGAAATACATTTCCATCAAAATACATCCTCATATAGTATAGTTGTTGAAATATATAATGATCTGGTTCTGCTCATTTCACTTAGCATCAGTCCATGTAAGTCTTTCCAGGCCTCTCTGTATTCATCCTGCTGGTCATTTCTTACAGAACAATAATATTCCATAACATTCATATACCACAGTTTACCCAATCATTATCAATTGATGGGCATCTACTCATTTTCCAGTTTCTAGCCACTACAAACAGGGCTGCCACAAATATTTTGGCACATATAGGTCCCTTTCCCTTCTTTAGTATAAGCCCAGTAACAGCACTACTGGATCAAAGGGTATGCACAGTTTGATAACTTTTTGAGCATAGTTCCAGATTGCTCTCCAGAATGGTTGGATGTATTCACAATTCCACCAACAATGTATTAGTTTCCCTGTTTTCCTACATCCCTTCCAACATTCTGCATTATCTTTCCCTATCATTCTAGCCAATCTGGAAGGTGTATAGTGGTATCTCAGAGTTGTCTTAATTTGCATTTCTCTGATTAATAATGACGTGGAGCATCTTTTCATATGGCTAGAAATAGTTTCAATTTCTTCGTCTGAGAATTGTCTGTTCGTATCTTTTGACCATTTATCAATTGGAGTATGGCTTGATTTCTTATAAATTAGAGTCAATTCTCTATATATTTTAGAAATGAGGCCTTTATCAGAACCTTTAACTGTAAAAATGTTTTCCCAGTTTATTAGGAATGCACTTTTTTCTTAGCAGTACA
Organism: Antechinus flavipes; assembly: GCF_016432865.1. NCBI lineage: Eukaryota > Metazoa > Chordata > Mammalia > Dasyuromorphia > Dasyuridae > Antechinus > Antechinus flavipes. The sequence goes on along the minus strand of NC_067399.1, from coordinate 133,799,261 downwards.
TGGAACCTACACAAAAATTGACTGTGTAGTAAGGCATAAAACTTCAAAATCAAATGCAGAAAGGCAGAGATAGTAAACATATCTTTTTTAGATCATGATGCAATAAAAATTACATGTTAATAAAGGGCTAGTGAAAAATGGGCCAAAAATTAATTGAAAATTAAATAATCTAATCTTAAAGAACAAGTAGGTGAAACTACAAGTGAAAGAAACAATCAATAATATCATTTGAGAGAATGACAATAATGAGACAATATACCAAAATATATGAGTAACCATAAATGAAACCAAAGCAGTTCTTAGGGGAAATTTTACATTTCCACATACTTACTTGAATAAAATAAAGAGAAGATCAATAAATTGGACATACAATTTAAAAAGCTAGAAAAGAACAAATTAAAATTTGTCAATTAAATATTAAATTTGAAATTCTGAAAATAAAAGGGGGATTAATAAAATTATTAGAAAATAAAAAGTTATTATTAATTTTTAAAAGTGAAAGAACTGATAATTCACTTTGAATGAAATGTAGTATGTGAAGGAAAATAGAGTGAAAAAAGTCTAGAAAGAAATGTTGTTGTTGAATTGTGGATGCTATCATTTTTGAGTCTAGGGAGTTTAGTTTTGCTTCTAAGCAATAGCGAGCCCCTGAAAGTTTTTTTTTTTTAATTTTCAGGAAAATTTTATGTTCCAATAAATATAGATCACCTGAAATTTGGCATATGTGAAAAAGTTATATATTATTATAAATTATAATAAATATAATATATATTATATGATATATACATACATATATATATATATATTCCAGACATAATAAACAGGCAGGAAACAAGAAGATCAATTAGAGCTATGCCAAATTTCCAGGTGGCTTAACCTTTAATAGTGCAATAAATTAAAAATGACCTAAAATTAGAGTGTGGTACTTTCAGTGCCTCAGCAAATAAAAACAAGAAGGTCTAGCATACAATTAGCTAAAACAATTTGATATAATAGGGTGCTAGGAGGTAATGTACCAAGATGAGATCCAATATCACCCTTCACTCTTTTCCCCTCTTCAGCCCCATAACCTTTCAAGTAATGCAATGGCTTTTATCTCTAATCATTATAACAGGTCAGTATTCTTGTTCCATCTTAATTGAAGAGTCACTTCACAGCACTTGGCATAATCATGGTTTTTTATATTTGTATCAGACACAAAAAATTTTAATGACATTTCTAAAGCCATCTATGAAGTTATTAAAATTTTCAGGTGAACTTCCAGAGAAAGAACTGATTAAGTTTAAATTCAAATGCTTTCTTAAACTTTTTTTCTTTGTTTTTGTCCGTATTTTCTTTTACAACATTACTAATATGGAAATATTGCATGACTGTGCATATATAACTTGTTTCAAATTGCTTACCTTCTCAATGAGAGGAGAAGGGAAAGAACAAGGAATTCAATTTTTTTTTTTAATGAAGATAAATGGAGCAACTAGATGGCATAGTGAATAGTGCACCAGCCCTGAAGTTAGGACCTAAGTTCAAATCTGTCCTCAGACACAATACTTCTTACCTATGTGACTCTAGGCAAGTTACTTAACTCCAATTAACTCAGCAAAATACACACACACACACACACACACACACACACACGCACGCACACATATATATATAATAAAAGAATAAAAATAATAAAATGAAGGTAAAATTTTATATATAATTAGAAAAAAGTAAAACATTTTATATGTAATTAGAAAAAAGAAAACATTAAAAACAAATTTAAAATAAATATAAAAACTCTCAGGTGAGAGGTGGCAAGTATTTGAATTGTGAAACTAGAAGATAGATTTAAAATATATTTTTTGGCAGTACAATTGGTAAGCCTTAGCAATTAACTAAATATGAGAGATGAATCAGAGGAAAGAGTTAAAGATGATCTTGAGGATTCAACTCTCAAAATAGAATGGTAATTGAAAGAAAAGAAATAGGAAAATCAGAAAGAGAGTAAAGTTTGTTGCAAGAAGAGGAATTCAATATTGGATAAGTTAAATTTCAGTTTCTAAAGGGAATATAAATGAAAATGCCCAATATTCATTTAGAAATGTTTTACTAGAGCTCAGTAGAGAGATGAAATACTATGATCAAACTGGATGTCATATATCATAAGAATATTGATAAGATGGAAAAGATCCAAAGGAGAGCAGCTAGGATGGTGAAAGGACTCAAGGTTAAGTCATATGAGTATTGCCTGAAAGATATGGGGATATTTAGCTTAGAGAAGACAAGGCTAATGGGCATCATAATATGGAAGATGGATTAGTTTTGTTCTGTAGAGGACAGAACTAGAAAAAATGTTGTAAAGAGGCAAATTTATGTTTGATGCAAGAGGGAAAATGTAATAAAAATTAGATTTACCCAAAATGGAACAGGAGGCCTATAGAATCATAGAGTTCAACCTCATTAGCGTCAACTAGCATTTATTAAGTACGTGCTATATGCCAGTCACAGTGGTAAGTGCTAGGAATACAAAGAAAAAAACAAAACAAAACCCAGACGAATCACAAAACATGGCCTCCATTCTTAAGAATTTTAAAGATTTTTCTGAGAAAACAAAAAGTCAAGAATTTGAAGGGAATTAATGATGAAAAAAGCCTATGTGGCCTAGCTGTGCCAGACCTAAAACTACATTATAAAGCAGTAGTCATCAAAACTATTTGACACTAGCTAAGAAATAGAGTAGTTAATCGATGGAAGAGGTTAGGTTCATAGGACAAAATAGTCAATGACTATAGTAATCTAGTGTTTGACAAACCCAAAGACCCCAGCTTTGGGGATAAAAACTCACTATTTAACAAAAACTGCTTGGAAATTTAGAAACTAGTCATTGACCCACACCTAACACCCTATACCAAGCAAAATGAGTTCATGATTTAGACATAAAGACATAAGCAAACAAAGGATAGTTTACCTCTCAGATCTATGGAGAAGAAAAAATTTATGCCTGAAGAAGAACTGGAGTTCATTATTGAATACAAAATATATAATTTTGATTATATTAAATTAAAAAGATTTTATACAAACAAATGAATGCAGACAAGATTAGAAAGAAAGCAATAAACTGGGAAAATATTTTTACATTAAGGGTTCTGATAAAGATCTTATTTTTAAAATATAGAGAAAATTGACTCAAATTTATAAGAATTCATACCGTTCTCTATTTGATAAATGGTCAAAAAATAAGAACAGACAATTTTCAGATGAAGAATTTAAAACCATTTCTAGTCATATAAAAAGGTGCTCTAAATCACTATTGATCAGAAAATGCAAATTAAGACAATTCTGAGGTATAATTACACACCTCTCAGATTAGCTAAAATGACAGGAAAAGATAATGAGAAATGCTAGAGGGGTTGTGGGGAAAAGTGGGTCACTAATATATTGTTGGTGGAGTTGTGAAGTGACCCAGTCATTCTAACTTGGAATTATGCCCAAGGGCAATCAAAATGTGTATACCCTTTGATCCAAGAGTTTTTCTATATATCCCAAAGAGATCTTAAAGGAGGGAAAGAGACCCACATGCAGAAAAATGTTTGTGGCAGACCTTTTTGTAGTGGCAAGAAACTGGAAACTGAGTGGATGCCCATCATTTGGAGAATGGTTAAATGTTATGGTATATGAATGTTATGGAATATTATTGTTCTATAAGAAACAATCAGCAGATTGATTTCAGAAAGGCCTGGATAGACTTACATGAACTGACGCTAAGTGAAATGAGCAGAACCAGGAGATCATTGTATATGGCAAGTACAAGATTATATGATAATGAATTTTGATGGATGTGGCTCTTCTCAACAATGAGATGATTCAGGCCAGTTCCAATGATCTTGTGATGAAGAAAACCATTTACACCCAGAGAAAGGACTGTGGGAACTGAGTGTGGATCACAACATAGCATTTTCACTTTTTGTTGTTGTTTGCTTGCATTTTATTTTCTTTCTCATTTTTAATTTGATTTTTGTGCAGCAGATAATTGTATAAACATGTATTGAATTTAACATATATTTTTACCATGTTTAACATATGTTAGATTACTTGCCATCTAGGGGAGGAATGGTGGAAGGGGGGGAATTAAAACACAAGGTTTTGCAAGCGTTAATGTTGAACAATTATCCATGCATGTGTTTTGAAAATAAAAAGCTTTAATAAAAAATATTGTAAAGATTTGTTCCATTTAGTATTTTATTTTCCCACTTTATTTTTCCAATTACACATAATGAGTTTTCAACAGTCACTTATTTTGAGTTCCAATTTTTTTTCTCCCTCGCTCTCCTCTCCCTCCCTAAGACAGTAAGCAATCTGATAATAGGTTATACATGTACAGTCATACTAAACATATTTTTACATTATTCATATTGTGAAATTAGAATCAGAACAAAAAAAGAAAAACTACAAAAAAGAAAAAAACAACAAAAATGTGAAATTAGTATGCTTCAATCTGCATTCAGACGCCATAGTTCTTCCTCATTTCCTCATCATTTTCCATAACATATCTTTTGGAATCATCTTAGATCATAGTATTGCTAAAAAAAAAAAAAAAGCCAAATTCCTCAAACTGATCATCACAAAATATTGGCTATTACTGTGTATAATGTTTTCCTGGTTCTGCTTACTTCACTCAGGATCAGTTCATGTAAGTCCAGATTTTTCTGAAATCTGCCTGCTCATCATTTCTTATAGTACAAATAGTATGTTATTACATTCTTATGTCACAATTTGTTTAGCCATTCCCTGACTGATGGCCATTCTCTCAATATCCAATTTTTTGCCATCACAAAAAGAACTGCTATGAATATTTTTATATGTGGGTCATTTTTAATGCTCTCTTTGGAATATAGACCTAGTGGTATTGCTGTATCAAAGGTTGTGTACAGTTTTATAGTTTTTTGGGCATAGTTCCAAATTGTTCTCTAGAATGATTGGATCAGTTCACAACTCTATCAACAATGCATTAGTGTTCCAAGTTTACCACATCTCCAATATTTATCATTTTCCTTATCTGTTATATTAACCAATTAACCAATAATTGTAAGGTGATAACTCAGAGTTGTTTCAATTTTCATTTTTCCAATCAATAATGAATTAGACCATTTTTCATGCTCCTATAAATAGCTTTGATTTATTCTTCTGAAAACTGTTCTTATCCTTTGACCATCTATCAATTGGGAAATGATTTTAATTGTTATAAATTTGACTCAGTTCTCTATATATTTGAAAAATGAAGCTTTTATCAGAAATTTCCCCCCAGATTTTTGTTTTCCTTCTAATCAAAGTTACATTGATTTTATGCAAAAACTTTTTAATTTTATGCAATCAAAATTATCCATTTTACATTTCATCATATTCTCTACCTTTTGTTTGTTTATAAATTTTTCTCTTCAAGGAACTTTAAGTTTAATGGGAGAGAAAATGCTAACAATTATATACAAATAATTATATACAATTATGAATAAACAAATTATATGCAAACAAATTATATACAAAAGGTATAAATATAAATCAAAGATAGTTTTAGATGAAAGACACAAGATTATAAAGAGAACTGGGAAAGGCTTCATGCAGAGATTATACTTTAGTTGAGACTTAACAGAAGCCAGGAAATCTAAGAGGCAGAGATGAAGGAGAACAGCATCCCAGGCATGGGGGAAAAACAGTAAAAACACTCAAGAGTTAGTAAATGACATATTTGAAAAACAGCAAGGAGTCAGTCATAAAATCCCAAAGTACAGGGAGGGCAGTAAAGTTTGAGAAGATGGAACAGTAGAAAGTGCAAAAGTTTTGAAAGGTTTTAAAAATAAAACCAGATTTTATATTTGATCCTGAGATCTATTGGAGTGTTGAACAAGAGAATGAGACATATATGAGATACTTCAAAGATAAAAATGTCAAGATTTAAAAACTGGTTGGATTTGGGCAGGAAAAGAGACTGAGGTGTCAAGGATGACACCTGGATTGTGAGCATGGATGACTAGAAGACTAGTAATTCTTTTGACAATAATAAGAAAGGAAGAAAAGAGAGTTTGTAGGAAAAGATAATGGATTCAAAAATTTGAATTTGAAATATCTACAAGACTTTTAGGTTTAGATGCCTAATAAGTCATTAGCTGGAAATTAGGAGAGAGGTTAGGAACTCAATAAATAGATCTGAGAGTCATCTGCATAAAGATGACAATTGAAACCATGGAAGCTGATGAGATGACAAAATGAAATAGTACAGAAGAACGAAGAAGAAGTCCTAGAAAGAAAGAAAAAAGCTTTGAGGGATTCCACTATGGTTAAGCAGATATTATGAAAAGCTAGCAAAGGAAATGGAGAAGGTTTAGTCAGAGAGATAGGAGAAGAACCAAAAAAAGAACAATGTCATGAAAACCTATAAAGAAGTTAGTATCAAGAAGAAAAGACTGGTGGACAGTTTTAAAGCTGCAGATAATTTAGAAGGATAATTATTGAGAAAAAACATTAAATTTGTCAATTAAAAGATTATTAGTAAGTGACGAAGACAGGGTCAGTCTTGATTGAGAGCAATCTCCCATTAGTCAATTAATATATATTTAATAAGTGCCTACTATGTTCCAGGCACCATACTGAAATCCTTTCTGACTCTCAAATTCTATTATCCTTTACTTAGAGTGTTAAAATATGAACATTATCTGAATAGAAGGAATAATGAAATTAGAAGGAATAATGAAATTATCAGAGTAGATGAGATTTCCAAAAGAATTGGTGTCTGCTGAAAAAAAAAAATCAAGGGACAGCTACACTTAGAAGATGGGAAAATGAGCCAAGAACATTGGGAGAAGGCATTAGATTGAGGACAATTAAAAGTATTATCAGGAAATTGAATAAGTCTATCAAGGTAGACAATGTGGTTAAATATGTTAAAAGCTATAGAAAGGACAAGGTGGATGAGAACTGAAAAAAATTCATAGTATGTGAACATAAATAGGTCACCTGGACCTGGGAGGGACCAGATTCAATACAATGGCAGGAATAAAAATGTAATTGCTTATATTTATGTTTGTCTATGTTATAAATTCCTTAAGGGCAGAAACCCTTTTTGTTTATGTGTCACTGGCATCTAGTATATATGCTTGTACACAATAAGTGCTTAATACATGTTCCTTGAGATAGCATCCAAAGTTTTAAGTGGCTGACTCACAATGAGTCTCAAATATAAAATAACTCCAGAAAGTTTGAGGCCCATTATGGGTCAGCCACTCAAAACTTCAGCTCATGTTCCTCTACTAATGCATTTCTTTTATTAAAAGCCTAGCAAAATAAGTGACAAGAAACATTAGCTTCCTGCCAATACCTAGAAACATACCAAAAAAAAAAAAAAAAAAAAAGGAAAAAAGCTATGGCTGCTCTGTCACAAGCAAGTGGTGAGGATTATGCAAGAAATATATGTGTATGTACAGGACACAAATTTCAAGGGGTAATTATGCAGTGATCATGTATGTCCAGGGAATACTTGTGGCAAGAGGAAAGAGCAAGCTCTTTTTTGATACATTTTTTGATACAAGTATCAGAGCAATATCTATACTAGAATCTGTCTCTGTCTCTGCTGTTGCTATCTACTCCAAGCAGATGTCTCTCCTAACATCATTGGGCTTTGAATTAGTCTTTTCTAAACTAGGATCCTCTAATGAACTCTTCTCTCCTCTGAAATGAGGATCTCTACTGAGTTCCTGATTTTGCCATCTGCTGGGACTTACTATTATTGTTTCTTGTCCTATAATGATAAAAAGGCGGGGGCAGAGTCAAGATGGCAGAGAGCAGACACAACTTCCTATGATCTCCCCTGACCTTCTCTCAAACCAATATCAGATCAAGCTGCTGAACTGGTTTTGAAGTGACAGAACCCACAGATATTTGGGGTACAACACATTTCCAGAAGAAGATACTTTGGAAGTACTTCAGAGCAGGTCTGTTTCAATTGAGCAGGAGGACAGTCTGCTGAGCCCAGATAACAATGCAGGTATCCTGGGACAAGGAGCTGGGGCAGGGAACCAGATTAGGTATGTCCCCACCAGGGAATCTTCTGTGAGGCTCTTAGGCTACTCGAACCTTGCAAAGTTGGTGGTTTAGCAAAATTGCTGTAAAAAATCCAAAAGTAAATACAAAAGGCAAATTGTAAGCCACTGAGCCCCAGAAAAATGTGGGTCCTGGCCATGATTAACTAGTACCAGAAGTCAGTCTGCAGAATTGTTCCAAGGCAAACTAAAGCAGTTGTCTCTCCTTTGTACCTCAACCCTTTAAAATGAGCAAAAAAGCAAAAAGAATCTCACCATAGACAGCTTTTATGGAGTGAGAGAAGAACAGACTTCAAATCCTGAAATTCCTAAAGGCAAATCAACTCCAAAAGAAGCCCCAAAGGGAGATGATATGAGCTGGTTTCCATTTCACAAAGCTTTCTTGGAAGATTTCAAAAAGGATCTTAAAAGAGAGAAGAAAAACAGGGAAAGGAAATGAGATCTTTGTAAGAGGGTATGGAAAAGGAAAAACAGAAATTATCTGAAGAAAACTCCTTTAAAAACAGATTTGATGAAATGGGAAAGGCATGTAACTCCTTACAAAAAAAGATATGAAAAAGATATCAATTTGTTGAAAAACAGAATTTGTGAAATGGAAAAAAAAAAAAACCACAATGAACAGAACAATTAAATTGGCCAAAAGGAGCTAAAAAAGATAACTGAAGAAAGTGATAAAAATCAAGACAGTGTTTTCTGATCATAGACTACGTGGCTATCTCATTTGTGATGTAGACTCTAGCTTCTATAACCAACCACTTTGCTTGTGATACACTTTGGCACTAACTTTTTAAAAATCATCTTTCTTCCTACTTTAGCTACTTGTACTCAATCCAAATCTAATCTGAATTATGATTTTTTTAACTCTTACTTTGTCTTTGGTTTCAAAGCTTGGGTATCCTAAAATCATTCTAAGGATTCCACTTATGGAAATTCCAAATGATCTTAGTAGAATTATGACAAAGGACTCTTTCCAGGTCATCATGCCTTGAATCTATGCAAATCAACTTGAGGAAAAGAAGAAAAGAACCAAAAAGAGTTGCTCGACCTGACAAACTTTACCAGATTTCTTTCCAGTAGCCAGTTGATGATATTCTTTACTTGGAACTGAATGGAATTGAATTGTATTGCAAGGATTTAAAGTGTAAACATGTAATAAATAAGTAAAAATAGTAAGAATAAAAGTATTTTTGAAGAAGTTTGTCAGAAAAAGAAGATATATAATGATAAATTGAGATTCTGAGGAATGGTTATTCTTTCAAAGGATGGGGGTCATTTTTAAAGGACAGGATAGATCTGAACATGAAAGTAAGAAGTGTCATTTGACAAAAAAATAAAAAGGATGGTGGCCTAGCAGTATCAGATCAGAACTATATTATAAAACAGCAGCCATCAAAACTATTTGGTACTGGCTTAAAAATAGATTAGATTAGTGGAATAGGTTAGATACACATGACATAATCATCAATGATTATGGTAATCTAGTTAGTATTTGATAAATCCCCAAACTCCAGCTTTTGGGAAAAGAACTCACTATTTCACAAAAATTGCTGGGAAAAATGGAAAATAAAATGTCAGAAACTGGGCATTGACCTACATCTCACACCCCATAGCAAAATAAGTTCAAAATTGGTGCATAATTTGGTCATAAAGGGTGATATTTTAGACCAATTAGGAAAGCAAGGAATAGTTTACCTATCATATTTTTGAAGGAGGGAAGAATTTATGACCAAAGAAGAACTAGAAAACATTATGAAATACAAAATGGACAGCTTTGATTACATTAAATTAAAAAGTTTTTGTGCACAAAACCAACAGAAACAAGATTAAAATAATGGTAACATAGGTGGGGAAAAATTTATAGCCAGCGTTTCTGATAAATGTCTCATTTCTAAAATTTATAAGAATACAAGTCATTCCATAACTGGAAAATGGTCGAAGGATATGAGCAGATAATTTTCAAATGATGAAATTAAAGCCATCTATAGTCATATGAAAAAATGCTCAAAATCACTACTGATTAGAGAAATACCACCTGAAGTACCATCTCATACCTCTCAGATTGACTAAGATGACAGGAAAAGAGTATCATAAATGTTGGAGGGGTATAAGAAAACCAGGACACTAATGCATTGTTGGTAGAGTTGTAAAATAATTCAACCATTCTGGAGAGCAATATAGAACTATGCCCAAAGAGCTATAAAACTGGGCATCCTTTTGACCTAGCATTGCCACTACTGGATCTATGTATCCCAAGGAAATATAAAGAAGAGAAATGGACCCATATGTGCAAAAATGTTTGCAGCAGCTCTTTTTGTTGTAGCAAAGAACTGGAAAATGAGCAGATGGCCATCAGTTGGGGAATGGCTGAATAAGTTGTAGCATATGAAGGTAATGGAATATTGCTTTACAAAAAAATGATGAACAAGCTGGAAAGATTTATATAACCTGATCCTGAATGAAATGACTAGAAGAACCAGGAATACAGTGTACATAATAACAGAAAAAAATGTGCAATTATCAACTATGAAAAATTTGATTCTTCTCAGTGCTTCAGTGATCCCAAGCAATCCCAATGTACTTTGGCTAGAAAATTCCATCTGCATCCTGAGAAAGAATTATGGAGATTGAATGTAAATCAACACATGCTATGTTCATTTCTTTTTTCTGGGTTTTTTTTTCCCCTCTGTTGTAGTTTTCCCTTTTGGTCTGATTTTTTTCTCATAACATGATTCATAAAGCAATGTATATTTTAAAAGTTAATATACATGTATAACCAGGAAAAAACATTTTTTAAAAAGTAAGAAATAATTAGGCTTACTGGGGAACCTTTTTCTGCCAAGGGCCATTTGGATATTTATAACAGCATTCACAGGTGATACAAAATTATCAACTTATAGAATGCATGCAGTGGGAGGTTGCTGAACCTAGCTTTCAGTTCATCATCACCTGTGGTTGCCTTAGCAAATGATTTCCTGAGCCTTATGTGGCCTGTGAACCAGATGTTTCTCACCCCTGAATTAGAGAGAGATTCAAAGTATAAGAAAAGAACAGGAATGAAAGATGCAGTAAAGTACAGGGGGATGTAAAAAAGGGCTCAAGGGAAGCAGTTATCCATGACAAGAAGGATTAACTCATACTTTGTGACTAGAGGTAGAGAGCAATCTTGAGATGTGGAGGAGGAGAGAGAAGTTAGCTCAGGATGTGATGAAATCATGTATCATTTAGAGTAGAAGATGATGGGAACATTTCCATGACCATGGAGAGTAGAAGATTTCCATGACCATGGAGAGTGTTTTTTTTAACCCTAGGAAACCAAAGGATCCTGAGGACTAAACTTTTGGGGAATAAGATGGAAAGTAATCACTGTTTTGAATAGGGATAAGCCGGCAGGAACCTGGTTTTGTATTCTCAAATACCTTCCACCTTAGTCTGCCTATGTCTTACTTGTTCAGTTTTGTAATTGCTTATCGATCTTGCTGTATTGAATGGTAGGAAACTGTTTCCAGTTATCCTCTGGAAACTTTTTCCTTTATGTCTCAACCAAATGCTGATCAGAGATTGTTTCAAATCCTTTTTCCTTCTTGCTGAAATATTTGTTTCCCATGGATTGCAAAGAATGAAAGGAAAAAAAAAACAAAAGAAACAGCAAGTCAAAGGTTAGAATGAAAGGAGAGAGAAACAAAAACAGAGACAGAGAGAGACAGAAATACAGAGATAGACAGTGAGAGAAAGAGACAGAGACAGAAAGAGAAACAGATAGAAACAGAAATATAGGGAGAGAGAGAGAAGAGAAGAGAAGAGAAGAGAAGAGAAGAGAAGAGAAGAGAAGAGAAGAGAAGAGAAGAGAAGAGAAGAGAAGAGAAGAGAAGAGAAGAGAAGAGAAGAGAAGAGAAGAGAAGAAGAGAGGAGACAGAAAGGGTACGGAAGAGAGCAAGAGAGAGACAGAGGCAAAGACAGAGAAAGGGAGAAAGACACAGAGAGAGACAGAGAGAGATAGAAACTGGAAGAAAGAGAGAGAAGAAGAGGAAGGGAGAGGGAGAAACAACAAAAGGTGGGAGGGAGAGGGAGAGAGGAAAAGCTGTAAAATGTATCCTTTAAAAAAATCTTAAGGGCAGCTAGGTGGCAGGGCATTGGCCTTGGAGTTAAGGGACCTGAGTTCAAATCTTAGATATTTACTAGCTGTGTGACTCTGGAAAAGTCACTTAATCCTAAATGCCCCCCCCCCAAAAAAAAAAAATATATATATATATAAAAGAGGAAAAATCATGTTCGTGACATAAAATCCTGTTCATTATCCACACTCCAGAAAAAAATAACTATAGTGCTTCCATTTAACAACAACAACAAAAAAAAAAAAAAACACAAAAAAAATCACTTTGACAGAACAGATAAAGTGTGTTTTTTCAATTTATAAAATAATTCCTAGGATAGTATTAAAATGGGCTGTAATCCAATTTAGGGATAAAGAGCAGAAAGTCCAAGGTCCAGAGATTTGAAATGACTTGTTTCAGATCACAAAGGTACTTATGAGGGAATGCAATGGAATTCTTAAGAGGGAGCTTTGAAAGCCAGGCAGAGGGATTTGGATTTCACAGAGTACACATTAAAGAACTTAAAAATCCAATGCCGCAGGGAGGTGAAAGAGAAAAGACTGAGAAAGGTACATTTTGTTTGATGCTGAGTGGTCACTGGAGACCTTCAGGTGATATTTCAGGGTCTGGATAGTGAATGGATGTGAGTTAATGAGAAACCAGATGATATGGGATCAGTCTTGTTACTTGTAAAGTTCTTTCTATTCAATCATCAACAAATCTACTTAACTTTGTTCTTCCTATTTAAGGCATATTCTTTAGTTGAAGTGAGAAGACTATACAAGGAGCTCAGGAGAATTTGATTTGGGTTAAAGAGCACTAGAAGCCTTTTGCAGAGATAAAAGAGATTGTGCCTAAGAGTTAAGGAGAACCTATTAGACTGTAATGGAGAAGAAAAATACGGTGTCATTTTTTGGATTACTTTTTACCTTAAGTGTAACTTACTCTAATTCTCTTTTTCTTTCTTCTGTTCTGGACTTTCCTCTCATATATCAACACTCAAAACTTTCTTTAATTCTTGCATCTCATTCATAGTCCTGACCCAGTGTTTCACAAATATATGTGATAAATATATATGTGATAAAATATGTATGGTATGAGAGGATCTTTACTATTTTCAAGGGTTGTTCATTTTACTTCCTCATAAATCCCACTGCCATCACACTACTTCAGCTTGTTACCTTCTTCCAAGTCTGTTTTAATAACCTACTAAATGTTTTTCCTGTCTCAAATCTCTTCAATCCTGTAACCGTCCTTTCCATCAATGCCTCTGAAATTTCTCTTATTTATATGAGAACTATGATCACACTACTCTATTCAGAATGTTTCTTTACCTCCTTGTAATGGCATTCAAGATTCTCTCCATTATCCTTGGTCTAATATACCATCCATGTTTCATAGTACTTCCCTTTTTTCATTCTATTCTCCAACCTGACAATAGCTGTTTCCAATTCATCTGCATAATATATTTCTGTGTATGTGCATACACATTTGCATCATTATCTCTATGTAAATGCTACATTTATTAAGTACCTACTGTGAAAAATATTATGCTAAGTGAAAAGTAAAAGCATGAGTTCTTCTCTAAAGTATCTTACAGTCTAGTAAAGAGAGAGATTTTTTATGTGTAAGTAATAATACTAATAGCTAGAATTTATCAAACACTTTGAAGAATGCAAAGCACCTCACAAATGTTCTCTCATTGCTTCCTCACAATAGCATTGGGAGGTAAGTGCTATTATTAGACTCATTTTACAGATGAGGAAACTAAAAATAGAAGTTAAGTGGATTGCCCAAGGCTTCACAACTAGTTAGTATCTGGAGGCAAATTTGAATTCAGATCTTATTGATTGCAGCTCCAGTGATGGATACACTTTGGCATTCATTTGCTTTGATAAGAACAAAAAAAGAGAAAGGCCATTAAATCATAGAACCACAAAATTTTAGGAGGCCTAAGGAACTATCCCAATCTAGAAAATTGTATCTAATCAACACTCTAAAATGAGTACAATATGTCCAAAATATATTTATTCAACCTTGACTTAAAGACCTACAATGAAGCTTAAAACATCACCTCCCAAGAAAAGATCTTTTACATTTACATAGTTCTAATTGTTAGGATGTTTCCATGCATCAAAACCAAATTTGCCTCTTTACATCTTCTATTTCCTGACCCAAGTTCTATGTTGAAGGGTAAAAACAAATAAGCAAAAAGACCAATCAGCTTTTTAATTTGGCTTAAATAAATGTAAATACACACACACGTAGAGGAGGGGAGGGAGGGAGAGAAGGAGAGAGAGAAAGAGGGAGGCAGAGAATTTATATATATATAATGTCCATCACAATTGATCATTACATAATCTTGTTACTGTGTATAGTTTTCTCCTGGTTCTGCTCACTTCACTCAGCATCAGTTTGTGTCTTTCCAGGTTTTTCTGAAATAAGCCTTCTCATCATTTCTAATAGAACAATAATAATCCATTACCTTTATATACTATAACGTAATCAGCCATTTCAGTTCCTTGCCACTACAAAAATAGCTGCTACAAACATTTTTGCACATATGAGTCCTTTTCCCTTTTTTATAATTTCTTTGGGATACAGATCTAATAGTAAGACTATTGGATCAAAAGTATGCACAGTTTTATAGTCCTTTGGGCATAGTTCCAAATTGCTCTCCAGAATGATTGAATCTGTTCACAACTCATGAGTCATTGAACATTTAATAAATGAGGGTTACTTTGTTTTAATAAATGAGGGTTACTTTGTTCTAATACAGGAGTATGAAACAAGGTATAGTGGCAATTATCTTCTTTGAATACAGCCCTCCTCATCTCCATGTGGAAATATGTCTAGTCAATATGTCAGTCATCAAGGTTTGGCAACTTCTGTGATCTTTGGTACTCAACAAGTCAGACATTCCACATGATTGGCTGTGACCAATTTTGTATTCGTAGAGGACCTAGAAACCATTACAGGGAAGATGAAACTTATTATGTCCTGGAAACAACTTTGTCTTATCACATCCCTATTGCCATACATCTTCTAACATTCAGCCCTGTATTTTAGCTTATCAAGATTTTTTTTAATATTAATGCTATTGTCCAGTTACATTATGTCATTGGAAAATTGAAATTTTGCTTTCTATCACATTAAACATAGTAAAGTTTCAAGCCCAGCCCCCTAAGCTACTGTTCAGAAGATCTTCCATTTTTAATATGACAACCATTAATATATACATATTGGACTTTGACTATTCAAACAGTCCTGCTTCTACCTAGTTGCTCCCTGTTATGTATTTTTAAAATATTTCATTAATACCCTTTTTCTTATTTTTATCATGTTCACCACATACTCACACTCCCCCAAAATGTTTCTTTCTGGCAAAACTCCATTTGGCCAAACCAAAAAAGGATGTGGGGAATCACATATTGATGTATCTGAAAATATATCTTACATTCTGTACTTCTAATCTGTCATCTCTCTCCATTTTTCCCTAAAGGAATAGCATGAGTGACTAGATCAAATTTTGGATAAGATCTTTGTATATTATGTTAACAGTATTTCCCTGATGTAACAGCCTAGGAACTTTGTTAGAGAAGGAAATTAGTTTGGCAAGATCTTCCCTTCATACAATCATGCTGATGCTTTGTGCTCTCTCATTCCTTTTCTATGCCTTCTTTAATAATACAGATTAGAAATATAGCACAAATGGAAATCAAGCTCACTATTCAATAGTTTGCAAATTTCATTTTCTTGTCATTTTATTTACAAAACTGAAACTATATTTACTCTTCTTTGATACAATGATTTTCTCCTTGTTCTATCCTATCTGCTGGTTCTTTCACAGCCCAAAGATATCAATTTCCTGAGCCAACTGGCTTGAACTCATTAAGAATAGCTCAGTGCTCATCAGTATGTTTTTTACTCATTTGGAGTACCAACTCTCAGCCACATTTGTTGTATTCTTTCCAGTCCAAAGGTCCTTAATGCTCCTTGTCAAGAAAAATAGAAACTAAGTAAAAAGTGAGCCTCTGTACCTTCTCCTTATTGTTGATAATCTCATCTACCTTGAGCAACAATCTCACCCTTTCATCCTTCTCTTTCCCCCAGTTTTGTTTTTTTTTGTAAAAATTATTTCCTTTGACAAGCTTTTCTTATCAATTTCAACTCAATCTGAAATGTTGTATTTTTAACACGATTTTCATGGTTTCACACAATGGTTTTATATACATCCTATATTATGCATCATTATTTCTGACTTCTGCGTGTGTCTTTTAAAAAACTAAGTTTCTTGCTGAGTTTTCTATATGTCTATATCAATCTTTTCAGATAACTATTTTTCTCCTCATCATCAGGCTATTTTTCCTTGGTGCCGCCAGAAAACTTGAAAGTTTTCTGTTCCCCAAAACTGACTTTCTCTCTGGAACTTTAGTCTATAGTAACCTACCTATCCTCCTAAAAGATTTAGATAATAACAGTCAGTGAGTAAACATTTTCTAGGTATGTACTACATATTAGGCCCAGGTCCTGCCCTCTAGAAGTTCACAGTTTAAGAGGATGGGGGAAAACATTCAAACAACTATGTATAAATAAGCTATAAGGATAAATGAAAAATAATCAACAGAGGGAAGAAAATAGAATTAAATGTTTTTCAAAGAATGTAGGATTTTAGTTAGAACTTGAAGGAAGCCAGGGAAGGAAGGAAGGAATTGGAGACAAATGAGGAGAGGACATGAATACCCAACTAGAAATTCTATATTTTATCTTGGAACTAATGGAGAGGCACTGGAATTTATTGACTTTAAAAGCAGCATGATCAGACCTGTGTTTTCAGAAAAATCGCTTTAGTGAATTAGTGTAGGAAAGACTGCTCTGGGATGAAACTTGTAATAATGTCAAGAAAAGTTTGAATGGAGTAAAGAAATTTCTTTCTTTGGGGGAAGGAGATTCAGAGAAGGCAATTTGGAGAACATCACAAGTTGGTTTTAGCCCTTAGTGGAAGGAGTTACATCCCCAGACAGAGATGGTGTTTAGGAAGGAATTAATTTCAAGAACTGGAGCTGGTATTTTAAAAAAGACAAAAGTAGTACAAAGTATGGAGAATAGTCCTATTTGGCCAAAATGTAAAGTAAGTGAAGTGAAATGCTGAAGTTAACAAAATAAAGTTCAAAACATAAGCTGGATCCAGATTGTTAGGGGTCTTTAATGCAAGCACTGGGGATTTGAATTCCATTGATTAGGTTGTCAGGCTATTACTGTCTCGGCTATTATAGCCTAGATATGAAAAGATAAGTAAATGAACTAGGGTGGTGGTTGAAGTAGGAAATGAAATGATGGCATAGAAACGAAAAATATATTTGAGACAAAATCAAAAGAATATGTCAGCTGGTTGAATTGTAAGATAAAATAGAGGGAAAAGTCAAAAAGAATATCTTCAAAACCATGAATGTAAATGATGAAGAACATCTTAATATAGTTAACAGACATAGAAAAGTTAGGGGGAAAGTCAGGTAATTTATTATTATATTTTAGAATTATGGTTTATTTTGAATATAATAAACACCAAATAAAATGAGCTTTTGTCTATAATAGAACAGAAAAAGAAGATTGTACATGAAATTGAAACTGCATTATTTACATCTTGCTGTGCTTTATAGATATATAAATTCAACATGTAACTCAAAATTGTTTTGTTTGTGATTGTTTCTTGTCTTTCCTCTGTTCTCTTCTATGCATTAAAATGTTTTAAAGCCCCTATTTTTTCTCTTTTTTTGGCCAACTCTGTTGCTGGCTTTCTTTTCTCTCTCTTCCAACACACATACTCCCAAAATAGAAATTAAAATCAGAAAAACATGATCCCTGAAACAAATGAACATGGTCAAGGAAAAAATAATATATACATTTTGCTTTGTCCTAAAGTCTCTTTTGTTATGTATCTTGAATCCATCAACCCTTTTTCATAATGTGGGTAGCACATTTCATCCTTAGTTCTAGGGAGCAGGACTTTTTAGTTTTTTTTTCCATTCACAATCCCTTTTCATCTGAGAAATTTTTACACAAACCTGGTTATATAAGTATATAAAATAGATATACAATCAAGCATTTACTGATAATATCATGATTTTGTGACCCTCATATTCAGTTACATGAGCCCATACCAGATTGTAATACCACAGTTTAAGAAACTTTGCTCTAAAGTCATGGCTGGACATCATATTGATCATCTTTCAAAGATAATTTCTTTATGCTATTATGGTCACTGAATAAATTGTTCTCTTAGTTTTCCCTTCATTCCATATTGGTTTAAACAAGTTCTTCCCAGGTTTTCCTCTAATGTGACCATTTCGTTAATATTGCAATACATTCATATGCCATAATTTGTCCAGCCATTATTGACCAATTGATAGACACTCTGTCCTTGTTTCCAGTTTATTGCTATAACAAAAAGTACCACCATCAATATTATTTTGTATATGGTTCTTTCCTTTCTTTCCTTGATCTCTTTAGGTAAAGATCTACCAGTCATATCACTGAGTCAAAGGATGTGCATAGTTTAGTGACTTTGGAGGCAGAACTGCAAATTATAAAGTTAAGGTTTTATAAGAAATTTCAAAAACATTTGACATGTTGGTGGACTATCCAGATGGAGAGATACAAAGATAGAGGATCCATGGGGTAATAATTGGAATGAATTATGACATGAACTGAGAGTCAACGACAGTCTCTTGGAATAGTATAAGAATTTTCCCAAAAAGACAGAAATATAGTAGTTATAAAGAACAATCACTGTTAGGTGACACAGAAGACAAGAGAAGAAAGGGCACCCAGAAAGTAGTAGTGGTCTATAACATTAAAGATTAGATTATAGCATTATAACATTAAAAGTAGTTCAAAGAAAATGTACAAATATGTTTAGAAGAATTGCACATTGAATTACTTGCTGTCTAGAAGACAGGAATGGAGGGAAAGAAGAGAAAAAAATCTGGACACAAAGTTTTTCAAGGCTGGAAAACTCTTTCCATGAATTTTGAAAATAAAACCTATTATTAAAACAATTTTAAAGTAGATTATAGAGTCTAGGGACTGAAAAAAAAAAACTTGTTGAAATCATCCCTTTTATTTCAAGATCCAGATCATTTTCCTCATCTATAAAAGGAAAATAATAATAGTACCTATTTCCCTGGGTTGATGTCAAGGATCAGTTGAATTACTATTTGTAAATTGTTTAGTATGGTACCGGGCACATAGTAGATACTATATTAATGCTGGATGTTTTTATTCTTGTTACTTGCCATCTCCTTCATGAAACCTTTTTTGGTTTTGTCTGCTGAATGTGATGTATTTTTCCAAGAATTTTTCATGCTGCTTTAACATATCTTGTGTATTTAGTAATAACCTAACATAAACTTGTGCTTATTTTTTTTTGCAATATACCTTCCTCCCTCCAGTAATAGTAAGCTCCATAAGGACGAGGACTATATTATTTTTCATCTTTATGTCTACAATTCTCAGCACAGAGTTCTAGACATAGTAGGAGCCAATAAAGAATCCTACATCTTAATGAATGTTTGTCTGGTTGGATTGACTTTATTGGAATGTGAATGAAGTGTTTGCTACACTTTCATCCAGGTGCTCTTCTGTTCTCTGTGTGGGAATGCATCTGTAAACAGATAATTTTACCCACTGCAGAGACCTTTACACAATTACTTTAAAGATTCTCAAAGTTTATTAGGAGGTCAGCCTTTAGGCAATGGGAGCCAGAAACTTCAGCAGGGAATTCCAAGTGTCAGAGGAGCAAAATGCTATGAAGTCATTTAGGAAAGAAAGAGCAGATGTGAGCCTCAAGCTATAAGGAGACATAACTGCCAGGAATGACTAAGATTTATTTAAGGATGCCAAGAAATGGTCTCAGGGCTGATGTTGGTCATTTTGTAGAGATCTAAAGATGATTGAGTTGTGATAAAAGGAGTAGCATTAATAAAAAAAAAAAAGATTTGTATTATATACTTGAGAGATGTGAATCAATATAGTTTGAGAGAATTAACATGATGAGAGAGAATAGTATTATGAATGTAAATAAGTCAGTTTGGATTGAGAGCATTCAGTGAGTTGAAAGAGAGAGGGGAGGAAGGGGAGAGGGAAAGGAGGAAGATAAAGAGAGAGACACAGAGACAGAGACAAACACACACACACACACACACACACACACACACACACACACAGAGTCATAGAGAGAGAGACAGAGAAGGAGGGAGAGAAGGAGGAAATTGGAGGGAGGGAAAGGAAGGAGAAAATATGTACAAAACGAATGCAAAGTAATTGAGGGAGGCGCCAGAATCATGGAAGACTTCATTCAGGAGGCAGGGATTGAATTGAGCTTTAAAGGAAATTAAATATTCTAAGAGGAGTAATTGAGGAGGAAGTGTATTCTAATCAATCAACAAGCTTTCATTAAGCACTTACTCAGTGTCAGGGACTGTATTCTGTATTCAAAACACAAATACAAGTAAAAGAAACAATTCCAGGAATAGAGGACAGCTTGTCGAAAAATATAGAGATGGACTTAAAGTGTCCTTTGTAAGGAATGATAAAAAGGCATGTTGGCTGTACTATATGGTGTGAGAATGGAGGTATTATATAATAAAGCTAGAAAGATAAGTTTGTACCAGATTGTGGAGGGCTTCGAATATCAAACAGAGGAGTTCGTATTTGATTTTTGAGGCTAAAGGGAGCTAAAGGAACAATAAAGGGACTATATTGTCCAGTTATTTCAGTCATGTCCAACTCTTCATAACCTCACTTGGGGCTTTGTTGGAATACTTTGCCATTTCTCTCTCCAGTTCTTTTTACACATAAGGAAACTGAGACAAACAGGCATAACTGATTTGTCTGAGGTCACACAATAAGTGTCTGAGGTCATATTTCCGAGTTTATTGACAAAGAAAGAAAGTATTTAAGGGAAAAAAAAATTAGTTGTATGAAATTTGAATTGCAGAGAGGAGAAACTTCAGATTATCAGACTAATGAGGAAACAACTAAAATAATCCAGATAAGAGGTGCCAGAGTGTGAATTAGGCAATTGTTTTTTGAGTAGAGAGAAGAAGATGGATTGGAGAGATCCTGTGGAAGTAGAATTAAATAAGACATGACAAGTGGATATGTGGGGTGAAAGAGAATAAAGAATCAAGGATGATAACTGAGGTTTTGAAACTTGGATACTAGAAAAATTACAGACTTCAATTAAACTAGAAAAGTATAGAAGGGAATAGATTTAGAGAAAAAGTTAACAAATTTTCTTTGGTGCATATTAAGATTGAGATGCCTATAAGATATTGAATTGAAAATATCCAATTATCAGTCAGTGATGTGGGTCTGAAGATCAGAAGCTATAGAAATATATAATATAGATCAATGAGTCATCTGTATAGAGATGATCAAAAAACTCATAAGAGTTGAGGTTGCTGAGAGAGTGTAGAGAGAGAAAAGAAGAAGGCTTAGGACAGAGCCTCAAGGTACACACAAAATTAGGATCTATGACATAATCCAAAAAAGAAAATGGGAAAGGTCAAACATGTAAAAAGAGAGTCAAGGAACTGAAGTGTTACTAAAACTCACAAAAAAGAGACTATCCAAGAATATCAAATATTAAAAAAACCATCAAGAAAGATTAGAAGTGAGAAAAGGTCATCATATGTGTCAATTAAGAGCTAATTTATAACTTGGGGGAACAGTTTTAGCCATTATGAAGTTGGAAGCCAGATTTCAAAGCATTGAAAAGCTAGTGAGAGTATTGAGAGGAAAAGAAGAAGAAATATAAAAATATAGTTTGAGATGATGTTAGGAAATAATGAGAATTTTTTTTGCTTGTTAACTGTTGCTTTTAAAAGTGAGGAAAAATTGTGCATGTTTGTAGAGAGCTGTTAAGAGGGCAGGGGATAGAGTGAAGATTAGAGAGAAGGGAAAATTGCAGGGACAAACAAGAATGTGATCTGTAAGCTTCTCCATAGGGAAATGATAAGATATTTTGAAGAATAATTTTATTGATAGACTAATATAGTAACAAATCAATTCTTGCTTTTATCTATACACACACACACACACATACACACACACACACACGCGCGCGCACACTCAAAAGTGCTGGGCAGAATTTTCTTTTGCATTGGAAAGCTTCAGAGTGAAGGGAGAAAACCACCAAGAATGAAATGACATTTTATAAACCCTGGGGATGTTGAATAATCCTAAGGGAGAAATTATATATCCTGATAAACTACAGCAATCAAAAGGGTACTACTCTACATTGTTGGAAGGAGTCCCCCTCCAGGAGGCTACTACATTAATCAAATCATGCATAGTACAAGTATCCTTATATCCACAGTGGAGAGTCAGAAGTACTCAATGAAGGCTTTCATTTTGGAAGTGATTATACCATGGCAAATAAGGGGAAGGAATTGTCTCAAGTCACAATGCAAGTTAATGTCAAAGTTAAAACTAACATCTTGGCCCCTGACTCAATCAAACAATTAACAGGCTTCCAGTGTAGTATCTCTTAATTACATTTTATGGCTTTTTAGATCTCAACTTCTTACCCATCTCCGGATATGTTTCTTCTTTATTCCTAAATCAGGGTCTCAGTTTCATCCTCTGAAAAGTGAGATATTTGGATTAGAGCATCCATAAAATCCTTTCCAACTCTAATAAACCATAAATATATGCTTATATGCTATAAATCTGAAAGAGTCATACACAAAGAGCATCTGTAAACCAAAGTCCTTCAACCTCTAGTTTCCCAATAGTTCAACAGGTCCCTGGAATTAAAGAAATAGAAGTTGGGAGGAAGAGTTCATTCTTTCTGATTAAGTAGAAATTAGCTACCAGAAAATTTGTTGCTTTTGGTAGATGTCGCTACCTTCCAGCAGTATTCTCTTCTATTATCAATTTATTGATCAGTTAAATTAAGGATCAATATTTCATCACTTCAGTGACTTTCCCATCAATCTCAGAAAATTCTATGAAAATCTCAACTGACAAAGATAGTAGAGAATTCCCTTGGTCTCTAGAACTAAGAATCAGGAAGAACCTATCTTCCTGTATTATGCAACATAAAGAAAGTTTGGAAGATGGCAGACAATTCCAAGCTCTCCAGCTTTCTCCCAGAAATAAAACAAAATGTTGCCTCAGGAGAAACATAGTCCTGTGAAAAACAAATAAGACTTGAGCTTGAGGCAGAATCTTGGTTCTTCTGGAACAAAAGGAGAAGATCTGTAAGAAAGACTCTAGGACTAGATTTAACCTGTGTGAAATGTTAACATTTCCAGGCTAGCTCCCAGAAATAGCAAGCAGGGAACCCTTGGGCTAGCTGAGGTCAGCCTGAACCACAGGAGCTCTCACTCTCTGGAAAGCATGGCTCAAGGGTTTGACTCTGGGAAGACTGAGGGAGTATCAGCTGATAAGGAATCAGGTGGAGAATCAGCATATTAGGTAAGTGCAGAAACTGTGGGGCAGGGAAGTTGCTGACTACTGGCACTTGCAGGAGGGGAGAGTTCTTGGTTTGGGGGTTCCAGGCCAGAGGGATGAACTAAAGTGAAGCAAGAGGCACCATTCCCTTCAGCCTGGGACTAAAAATGATTACACTAATAAGTTCTCATTAACAAAAACAACTAAATAAATAAGCAGACAACAGAGAGTAACAATAAAACCATAAAAAGTTACTATGGGAATAGAGAATACCAGGATTCATCTAAAGAGGAAGACACTGAAGTAAAAAAAAAAAAAAAAAAGGCTCTCCTACCCCCAAAAGTAACATTAAATGGCCACCTGTCCAAAAAGAAGTCAAAAATACTTTAAAAATCAAATGAGAGAAACTGAGGAAAAACTTTTGAAAATCCAAGAAAAATAAGAAGTAAAAAGAAATGAAAAGAAAGTCAACCAACTAGAAAAGGAGATCCAGAGTCTTAAAAAAGATAATTATTCCTCAAAAATTAGAATTTCTCAAGGGGAAGCCAGTGAAGCTATAAGAGACCAAGAAATAACAAATACAAAATATAAAAAGGAAAAAAATTAGAAAAACAAGAAATTTTTAAAAACAGATCAAGAAGAGAAAACAAAAGGATAATTGGACTACCAGAAGACTGACAAAAAAAAAAGAATCTTGGCATAAGGATACAAGAAATAATCTAATAAAATTGTCCTAAAGTGATAGAACAAGAGAGAAAAGTAAAAATCGCTACCTCAGTGAGATGCTACAAGGAAAACACATAGGAATGTTATTGTTAAATTTTGAAAAACGCCAACTCAAAGAGAAAATTTACAAGAAACAAACAAACAAAAAATTAAATTACTGTGGAGCTACCATTAGAATGCTTACAGGATTTATCAGCAGCAACAATAAAAAAAAAATACAGGTCCTAGAATATTATATATAGTTATATATATTATTATTATTATTATTAGGAATAATAAGATTCATAGGTGGGGGAGGTTAAATGTTAGTGAGACAAGTTGTGGTGACCGTGTATTTAAAATCAGCCGGAATCAGGAATTCAGGTTAGGGGAAAATCTTCGATCTTTATTCTTTGTGGAGGTGAAGAAGGATAGAAGATAAAGTGGGATCAGAGGTGAAGGGGGATTGTGATAGCAATGTGAGTAGCTGCGACAAGAAGCCAGCCAATAGTCTCTCCCTGACTCTTCCTGCCCCTCTGCCTCCATCCACCAAAATCGTCATTTCCTATACAACACATCAGGACTTGAACAAAGACTGGGCAGGGGCCATTCTTTCTCCAAGCATATATATTAATAGAGAATGGTCCAATTACTATTTAGCCTCACATGCTTGGGACCTCAGCACATCAATTCAAGCTTCAGCCCATTACAACAAGTATGCAGTACAACAAAAGTAGAAGAGGTAGAAAAAAATAGAAGAATTAGCAGGAATATGAAATAAGAGATATACACCAACACAATAACAAGGATCAGAAGTAGAATTTATTTAGAAAAAAAAAGTAGGGATATTAATCATTGATTTCAGTCAAAGTCACACTTAAAAATCCAATCAAGAGAGAAAAATATGTGCACAGCACATTCAAGTTTAATCTGCATTACTAACATTTTCTCTACCATTTTATTAAATGTATACAAATAACAAAATAATAAATCAAGCCCTGATTTATAGCATTTGCTGATTTCCAAGTATAAATGTTCACACTGAAAATTTAATAATTGGCTTTCAAGATCTGGTCCAAGTCAGCTCCAACATAAAGCTACTACCAGATCTTTCTTACTTCTAAATCTAGAAAGATCCTTTTATCTTTCCAATTCTTTGTTTAAGGTCCTTTCTGGTGAAGACATTTAAAAGTCACTCTAATGTGTTATTAAAAAACTTTTTAACAAAAATGTAAGGATTATTTTCTGTGGCCCATATTATAGCTACCAGCAATTTTCCCTAGAGAATTTTGTCACTGCTTTGGAGAACTTTGGTACATTATACCAAGAGAATGGAAAACAATTAAACTGCTAAGAAAAGGTCATGACCAGGAGGATCTAATAAGCATCAGAATTATGGGCAAGCAAAGTATGTGCTTGAAAAGGATGAGGTAAAAGTAAAGCAGTAGGTGAAACTCATTGGTCAGCAATCATTGAGCCTATGTGGTGAACAGCATTGGAAAACTGAACCTAGGACAGTTGCTATTTATTTTTAGCTCAGTTTTACATAAATTTTGGAGATCAGGTCCCCCATAATGAATTCATTGTTGTTTTTACTCATTTTTTGGTTCCATATTGATCAAGCTCTCTTGTCCCCCATTCATCAGTAAATGCTCTCTACATGAGTTTTGTTGTGGTAAGCCAACCACCATCACAGAGGAAAAAGACAACTCATTTGCTTAGATATCTTATTGAGATTTACCAAGAGCTTTTCATTACAGTCAAAAAAAACTACCCTGATTCCAGAGAAAGAAAGTGTTTCAGCGTCATTCTGGTGTCCTCTCTCCACTAGGTATCTAGGAAGCATCTGTCTTACCAAATCAAGTTTATGAGCATGACAACACTAAAAGTGGTTTCCCTTTTTCCCCTTTATTACATGATAGATATCAACTCTGACATGTATCAGTGGTGCTTCATAAATGTTCCTCAATTTCTACAGAGCCTAGAGAAAAGATTGTTGGGGAGGCAGTGTCTCCACTTCAAGACTTACACTTTGATGTCTTTGAATATTTGCTTGACTAGGGGATGAAAGAAGGTGAAAAGAATTGAATTTACCTCATAGATGACTTTAAAATTTACTGTCCCTCTTTTCTTAGTTGAATACTGAAAAAAAAATTGATTTGCTCATTTCCCATAATCCAAGAGTTTGTTCATTCTTCTACTCAGACAACTCTAGTTCTTTGGAAATTTGTTCAGGGAATATAAGTTTAGCAAATAAAGAAATATGCCATAAAGTATGTTCATGGTCTTAATTTCTGACATGAATAAATTCTGCAAAGCCATTTCTGGGCTTGAAATATATTATCTATAAAAGTGTGATGATATTTTATTTATTTGGTTGTCAGACATTTATGAGGTTGATTAACAGTTACCAGAAGCTAGAAGAGGTTTAAAACATGGGGCCAAGTGGGTATAATTTATATTCCTTCTATATGTAAGTCTATATATCAGTATCAATTGAACTCAAATCCTGGTACAGGCCACACACATTACATGAGGGATAAGGTAGATTGATAGGAACTGAGAACTAACAGGAAACTCATAAAATATTTTCTAAAGAGAAAGAGAACAAGCATTTAATAAATACTTATTATGTGACAAACATGTGCTAAATAAGCAATTTATAAGTGTTATCTCCTTTGATCTCATAAGACAATATCATTTTTGTATTCTAAGGATAGTCAGGTGATATGACAACATAAATGAATAACTTAGGAAAGAAAATTAATGAAGGACTCAGAGATTTGCAAAGGATAATTTCTGGAATTTATGATTTTTCCCCTGAACTTAGATTCAGAAAATTAGCACTCAAGTTAAAGCCTTCCACTTACCATGTGGGCAAATCAAGTCATCTTTTTGAGTTACAATTTCCTTACTGGAAAATGGGGGATGATATTATTGCACTATCTGCCACACGGTTATTGTGAGGATCAAATGAAATAAGACATGTAGAGTGCTTTGTCAGCCATAAAGTTCTACATAAGTGTGAATTGTTGGAGTCCTTATCTTTCTTCTCCAGTTTATTCTCCCACATAGTATCAACCATCTATCACAGTAAAATATATAGAGTAATGGTTAAACCCTCTAAGAAGCTTAATTTGCTATTGTGTGTGGGCATTCCAAACTTCAAGTTATATACAGAACAGTGTTATGTTTCCTTAAACAAAGTCTTAAGAGAGTTCATTATTGCTTGATGCAGGACAACAGAAATGGAAATATATATCTATTAACAAATTGTTAATTCCCAGTACAGTCTAGGCTCTTTGATGGCAGGAACAGTTTTCCATTTTATCTATGTATCCTTAACACCTAATACAGTGTCTTGCATACAATCAGGACTAATAAATTCTTTTTGAATTAGATTAGAACAGCCTAGTGTGTACAAAATCTAGTACTAGGAATAGTATAAGTAAAATAGATATGCCAGTAATGTCACTTAAATAACAAAATAAGATTAAAGTTACAGTGCAGGAACATAGACTAATTTATCATTTGGTCAGTGTAGGAAACTCGGGGACAGCCAGATGATTCAGTGGATAGAGTGCTGGACCTGGAGTCAAAAAGACTCTTCTTCCTGAAGTGTGAAACCCTGAACAAGTCACTTAACTTAATTTGTTTGCCTCAGTTTCCTCATCTGTAAAATGAGCTGGAGAAGTTAATGGCAAGACACTCCAGTATTTTTGTCAAGAAAACCCCAAAAATGGTTACAAAGAATCAGATATGAATGAAAAAACTACTAAAATAATGAACTCTAAGTATGTGACCAACCACATAAGTCTTAGAAAGTTGTTTGAAGAATAGAGGAGTTAAATGACTAACCTAAGTCATATAGTTAAAACTTCAGGACAGGTTTCAATTTCTCCTTTTCTAAATTCCAAATCTAGAAATCTATCCACTAATTCAGGTAGCATCCCATTTGAATTAATAATCATGTTAGCAATATAATATTCCCAGATCAGTAACAAGTAAATCATGAAGATGGTAAATATTGTAGAATATAAAAGAAGGGAAAGATCAGATCTTTGTAGATTGTAGCATTCAAGGAAGAATTATGGAATAAATGTGACTTCGGCTAGGCTTTGAAGGATGGACGGGAGTTAGGAAAACAAAGATCACAGTGAAGAGCTTTGTGACCAGAGGGAATGACATGAACAATTACCCAGACCAACACAAATGCCTCCTCCTTCTCTGATCTCCACTATAACAGCAACTCTCACAAAGCACTTTAGTTGGACCTCTATTGCACTTTTCATGTCATATTAAATATTATAATTCTCTGTATATATGTTATGTATTTATATATACATAAGAGTAAGGACAGGACACCATCTAAATTCTCTCCTTTGTAATGTCTAGTATATTAGGTACTTGATAAATGTTTACTGAATTCAGGGGAAGTCCTCTGCATGCAGAGGAAGGAATTAATATGAAAATTAGTGAGGTTTGCTCAAATTTAGGGTAGCATGTGGCTCAAAAGAGATAAAGGATATAAAGGACTTCACAAACCTTAACATTCTGTATAATTGCAAATTATCGTTGTTAGTAACATATAATATTAATCTATCATTATTTTTATTAATCTATAACTAATGATGAATTCATCTTCTGAGCCTTCTACTGTACCTCTACTGAGCCTCTAATATTTTTATGGCGCAGTAAAAGGGTATGCTAGTAAATATTTAACAAACAGACCTTCCAAGGGGGGGGGGGGGAGGGAAACATATACACCTTTAGGTTTAATCTGTATTAGTAATATTTTTAAAAATCTAAACAATTAACAAAACAAAAAATCTAGCCCTGATTTGTAGTAATCAATGATTGTGAAAATTTAATAATGGGTTCTCTCAAGCCATTTAGAGTTGGCTCTAGTACACCCCTCACTCAAATAAAACTGAATGGCCCAATGTGACTGACTGAAGTGACAGGTCCTTTTAAGAATAGCATTTGTTGAACTTACTCAAAATATGACTGAAAAGGAGTTGTATCCAAGGAGATGCCTAGATGTTTTCACAATTTTAATATTGATACATTCTTGTTAATTGAACTAATTCCATGAAAAATAAACTGCCTTCATTCCAAATAGTATTAACTTTACTTGGAAATGCATGGATACCTGGTGGATTGAAAAATTTCAGCCAGATTTGGATCTTTGGGGGCACCCTGTTTATTTAAAAAAAAAAAAAACCTCTTCTAGTAAAAAGTACACAAAGAGAACAAAAGAATAACCTACAAGGAAGCAGATAAAAGATGGACAAATCATGAGTATGATCTCTTCTATTATTATATATGCTTTTTTGAAATGGAAATTTATTTGTACATATTTTGAATCCTCCCTGATGTTCTTCTAGGCATGTGACAATGTTTTGTTTTGTTTGTTTGTTTTTCTTTTCTGTTTTTATTTTTATATTTTGTTTTTTCTTATTTTAAATAAATATTAAAAAAAAATCTTCCACACAGAGAAGCATAATAATTTCACCTTCTTATCATATCTAGAACCAAAAGACAAAAATTTGTTCTTCAGTTCATTGTCAATTTGGATTTACCTAGTGAATTACTATGAAAAAAATGATTGATGATCAAGGATATCATTACTAATTTTTAATTTTACAAAATTTAGTGGAAGACTACATAAGTCATGGAGGGGATACAATCGACGTCATTGGAGGGATGACCTGCATTGAAGAAATTATCGGTGCTTGAAGTAAGAAGTAAGTAGAAAAGACATCTTCATTTCCATCAGAAAATCTAGGGGCTAAAATTTAGATTGAAAGAATAAATGGACAATTTGTTTTCTTAATTCCTGACTCTTCATGGGCTGAGAAGTTTGAGTGGTTTCTTTATTAGTTTCCTGTAATTCCAATACTAAAGTTAATAGGTTGTGGAAGGTTTAGACTCACAAACTCTAGGGCATTGACATGATGTAATCCCATGCACTTCAAAAAGTCTGTTCTGAATAGAAAATTCTCTACTTAGAATTAAAGTAAAATGTGTGCCTTCTAAAATTTGAGAGACTGTATTGTGTTTCATGTCATTTCTGCCTTTGTCCAAATCAGAACTGGGTTAACCTTCACATTATGACCTGAGACCAGATGGGAGTATCAAAGGAAGAGATCTAATCTTGCCTTGGTATTATCCTGCTCACTCCTGTCACTCTCTCTGATCTCCTAGATTTGCGAGCTTGCCTGCCTAAAGCTACAGTACATTCCTGACCTTTCCTCTTCTGGATGACTTCTCTGGGCTTGTCCTTTTGCCTGCTGACCAGCCTGTGGAATCTTCTGAAATCCTTCTAGCATGGTTTGGTGCAATGGTTCCAAATGCATTGGCTGCAAACCTTTTAGGAGACGAGACACAGAGTTATAGCAAGGGGTCCATGAATTCATACATGCACCTAACATTGGTCTTTATTTAGCTACAACAAAATAGGTTCACTAATATAAACTAGCAAATGTATATTGTATAGACTGAATTTTAAATGTATTGCAAACATATGTGTTGCTATTTTTCAAATATATGTATATGTTATTATGATAAATAAAAACAAAGTCATTTAAAATCATTAATACATTCATAGCAGGTTTTTGTAATGTGCTTTTTCAATGATATGGTAATGGCACAATTTCTATCATCTGAGATATGTTCTCTGAATTATTTTTTTATATTACAAGGGGTCTCATCTTCCAATAGTTTAGAAACCAAAGGTGTAGTGAGAAGAACACTGTTATCTGGAATCAGAAATTCTAGGTTTGAATTCAGGTTTGGGACCTGTGTTACTATCTTGTAGTCAATTTCTTCATCTGTAAAATGAGTAGTTTGAGCCAGGTTTCGACCTCTCTAAAGTCTCTTATAATTAGAAAGCCTATGAGATCCTGTTTCAAACCTTTTTTTCCCCCTGAATCTTTCATGATCACTTCCTTCCTTCTCCTCAGCTGAAGATTTTGCTTTGTGCTTTATACTAAAAAAATGAGGTTAGAATTTGAAACAAAATTTTCAAATTTTAAATAGTTTTCAATTGCTGAGAATTCATTATCCTCTCCTTTTCTTTATCTCTAATCCCTCTGGCACTGCCCCCATTATTTCCCGCTTCACTTCAGTCTCAAATGGTCCAGCGTCCAGATGATCGCCACTTTATGCACTACTAAATCCTATTCATTTTTTGTCTTCTCTAGTAGATTGTACTCCACCTCTCTCCCTTCCCTTTCTCTCTCTCTCTCTCTCTCTTTCTCTCTCTCTCTCTCTCTCTCTCTCTCTCTCTCTCTCTCTCTCTCTCTCTCTCTGTCTTTCTCTTTTGTCTCTCTGTCTCTCTATGTGTTTATCTCTTTCTCTTCTTCCTCCAATGTCTCCTTTGATCTACTGATAATTTCTCAGTTGTCTATAAGCAGCCTCAGAACTCTCCCCTTAAAGAAAACTCTCAAAACATCACTACTCTTCCCCTTTTCTCTTCCCCTTTTCAGTTAAACTTCTTGAAATAAAAAGAAATCTATCCTCAATGCTTCCTTCAATTATTTTTCTTCTAAACTCTCTGCAATCTGGCTTTTGGATCATCACTCACCTAAGTCTCCTATTCCTAAATTTACCAGTACCCTTTTAATTGTTAAATCTAATGTCCTTATCTCAATACTCATTTATTTTACCCTTCTGAAATATTTGAAATTGTTGGTCACCTTCTACTTCTCAGAATATTTCCAATTTTCTGACACAGCTGTCTCTTAGTTCTCGTGGCTGTCTCTTTCATTGGAGCTTCATTAATATTATGCCCACTAATGCTGGATCTCCCTCAAGCTGATGATTCTCAGATCTATATGTCTAACTGCCGTCTGTCTCTTAAACTCTTGTCCCATATCACCAAGTTGACTAGTGGACATTTCAAATTGGATGTCCTACAGGTATCTCTAACTCAACATGTCTACCATGCATTAGGATTCCCCTGCCAAACCCACCCCTCTTCTTAATTCTCCTATTACTTCTTCCAATCAAGCAGATTTATAACTTCAGTGTCATCCTCTGTTCTTTATTCTCACTAACCTCAAATCTTCGGTCAGATGCCAAATTATGTCCTTTCTACCTCCACATCTCTTGAATGCATTCTCTTCTCTTTACTCATATAGCCCTGGCTCTAATTCAGATCCTCTCTTCTTGTAAACTATCTCAATGACCTCCTAATTGGTCCCCCTGCTTCAAGTTTCCCCTTCCCTCCTATCCATCCTCCAAATATCTGCCAAAGTGATTTCACTCCCTAAAACACAATTCTGATCTAATGTCCCCATTCAAAAACTCCAGCAATTCTCTATTTCTTTTATTGTCAAATGTAAACTGTCATTTGAAGGTCATTACCCTTGGACCTTTCCTTCCTTTTCATTCTTCTTATAGGATGTTTCCCTATATCCATCCTGTAGTGAAGGTAAACTGACCTTCTTGCTGTCCCTCCCACATCTCCTGTGCCTTTGCTCTGGCTGTTTGCTTTGCTGGGGATGATCTCCCCTCTTGCCTCTGTTCTTAGACTTTTACTCAAATGCTGCAGGAAACCAGTCCGGGTTCTATCCCTCTTCTAGCTTTTAGGTTTTTTCCTTCTAAGGGTTCCTGTGGTCCGACTATTCTGTATGTAACTTGTGTGCACTTATTTATATGTGTTTTTCCAATTAGAATATAAGCTCCATGTGGGCAGGAACTTCTGTTTGCATTTTCTTTGTATCCCCAGTGCTTAGCATAGTTCTTGGTATATAATAAGTGCTCAATAAATGTTTGTTGATGGCTTGATTGATTTTGAGTCGGCTGACCTCATTATACCTTTATATCTTAACTGAAAATACTGCTTCTGCCATATGGCTTATCCTAGTCCCTCTAAACTAGACCTGGTCTGTCACCAATCAGAGTCTCCCATACACAATAAGCCACTTTCCTTCTAAAACTAGCTCATGGGGCCTCTTACAGATTTTTTTTTCTCAAATAGACTTTCAGAGATGGTTGGCTGCTTAAAACCATTAGTGAAAATAACACACAGGAGAACTTTGAGATAACAGTGGCTGAACGTGCCATTTTGGGCCCCTCAACATCCTGTTGTTTTAGTAGGATTGTTTTCCTTAAATTTCCTTTGAGTCTTAATTGTTTTAACTGAAGGATTTTGAGGTCAGAAATTCCCTAATGAAACAAGCTACCAGTTTCACAAATTTGAGATGGTGAGATACTCAATAAGTACTAGGACTAATGATCTTGTGTTATGTGCTACAGCAACATCTTCCTGAGCATACTGAAAATGTGGGGAAAATACAATTTGTATCATAGAAAGAGCACTGAAAGTTCTCAGCCCATCGTGACCATTGGTTATGACATTGGACAAGTCATTTTCTCTGAGCCTCAGTTTCTTAGCTTTTAAATATTAAGGTTAAATTAGATTATATCCAAAAGGCATTATGTTGTAATGTACTGCCCCCATGTACTCTTTTATTGAAGTGACAGTTAATCACTTTTCTTAAGTCATTCACATATGCTGTCATTCAGTATCACATAGTATTACAAGGATGTTATCACTGTTATATATGGAATATGCTTTGAGTGTTTTATTCTTCCTGTTCCTTCAGCCTGTCTCTCCCTATACAATTGATTACCAAGACCTATCAATTCTACCTCCATTATATTTTTTGACATTTTTTCCTTCCCTCCATTCTCAACAACCATAATCCTGGTTCAATTCCTTGCCACCATTACAATAGCTTCCTAATCACTACTTTTCCTGCCTCTAATCCCTTAGATAGTTTCTAAATTATAGTCTTCCTACTGTATGGGTCTGACTATGATAGTCCCCTATTCAAAAATTGTCAATTGCTCTCTATTATCTCTAGAACTCTCATCATGCTGGCTAACCAACTTTTATTTACAGCCTTATTTCAGATTAATTCCTTTATATGTATTCTATTCTATTCTTCCCATTCACTCACTTGCACTTGTTTATCTTCCTCATTTCATACTATATTGACTTTGTTGAGTACACCCCCCACACATCTAAAAAGTATTTTTCTACATCTATGTCTATCAAAATCCTTTTATTTTAAGGTTCAATATAGATGTCATCTAATTAATGCAATTTTTACTTATTCCATTAATGTTAAAATTCATCTTTACTTTCTCAAATTTTCCTAAAATATTTTTGACTGAATCATTCCTTTTTTTATCATAATTCTTTTTAAATATTATTTGTTACATCAGAAATGCCAAATGCACAGCATGCAATCCAATATACTACCTTGATCAAACCAAATTAAAATGTAACTGGTAAATACTGAATAAAGTAAGTAAAGATATATAGAACACAAGTAGTGCTAATATATAGTTTTCTAGTTAATATGTTGCTGCAGAGGTCCTTATGTGTAATTTAATAGATCCTTTTTCTGTTTGAATTTGACACCTTTGGTGTACATTATATCTGCCCCATTAGGTAATAAGTCTAGTGGTATTCTATTATTTCTGTCTTATGCATAAAAAATACTTAATATATTTTTAAATTGAATTGAATTGTTTTCAAGTTCTATCACTTTCATGGTGTCCTCCCCTAAGGTTTACCCATGCCCAAAATTCCAAATGTGGTTGACAAGAGCAGAGGACAAGGGGGCCTTAGCCTATCTTATTCTGGACATAATAATTTAGTTAATTCAGACTGCAATTACCTTAGCATTTAGGGGATGTTATATCATGCTACTAATTTGTATAAAATCCTTGAATATTTTTTAATATGGGTAAATAATATATCTCCCTCATTCTATACTAGTGCAACTGATTTTATGAACTCAAATACTGAATTTGATTATTTGTCCTTTTTAATTTTTAACTATAATAGCTTCAAGTCATGTTTTCATTCCTATGGGAATCTCACAAAAAAAGGAATTCTGGGCCTATCATCCAGCAGGCTAACTATCCCTTCCATTGGAACATTTCCCATCCCATGCACCTCTGCTACACCAACCCCTAAATCTCCCCACAGCTCTTTCCTAATTTTCCTTGTACATTTCCCCTTGCCAAATATCCAAACTGGCGAGGTAAATACGAATATTTATATCAAAAATGTTCACATCCTTTGAGTATTGATGTGCCATACTAGTTATTGTCATTATTTTGCATTTGCACACTGACACCACACTGACTAATTCAATTATGAATGCACCTGCTGCCTACCAAGATGTGCCTCCCTCAGACAGATGAGAAGAAGAGTCAAGGGAGTCTGGTTCACAGCACAAAAATAATGATGTGAATTCTCAGTCTTTTTGCAGAATTATAACTCTAAAATTGGAGGTCATTCAATCTAACCCCTTATACTGCAGATGAGTCAAATGAGACCCAGATAAGTGAAGTTACTTGTCCAAGGTCACACAGGGATTGTCACATTTCTATTGCAGATTAATGTTTAAAAAGCTTTTATAAACCTCCTAACAAGGTCTCTATTTAGTACCAATGTATTTATTATATACATAAGGAAACTGAAGCTCAGAATTGTTTAGTGAATATGTCAAAGGTAAGATTCTCTTTTGACAAAAATGAGATAGATCTCCTAAATATGATGCTTTTTCTGTTGAATTTTAACATCATCTCAACTCTAAATGGCAAGAAGATGCCTAATAGAACAAAGCACACTGACCTATCTTCCCCCTATTGTTTATACATCAGAAGACAAATATGTTTGGGATTACTCAATACCCTTTCCTATAGGAATAATTCAGGAGGTGGCAAGGTCCTAGTATATAGAGATTTGTTCTCCGATTGAAGGAGCAGTGCTTGTAATCCTTTTCTTTGCCTAAAAGGTGGGGAATTAATCTCCTTTCATCCAAGAATGTTGAATCCCAGAACTCTCAAACTATGGATTATTTATAAGTCTATTGCATGACTAATATTGCCCAAGAAATCCCCCTTTTCTGGATAGAAAGCTAAATTCTGGAATCATAAGAATAAAATCCCTACCTCTACTAAAACATAGGGGTTTGAAGTCAGGAACACTTACCATGAGTTTTTTTCTTTCTAGTATCTTACTTATGAAAGGAAACCCTTGTCTGCTCCTGCCATGTTTCTGCAGACATGTATACATGCTTCAGCAAGAGCTCTTCCAGTACTCTAACTTCTGACAATTCTTTGCCTGGGAAAGTTGATACTCAGGACTTCTCCTTTTAGACAGTATAGGCAATCATTCATCTATCTTTTCCATGTACTTCAGCTGAAAGTCACCATCAATTGTTTTTAGGTGGGATAGAGGAAGAACTCTCTCCAAAATCCTCCCCACTATTCCTACCTTAGGAATCTATGGGAAAGATTTAAGGGACACATAAAGATTCCTCATTGAAAAGGGATCACCACTGGAAAAGTTTAAGAAGCTCTGCTTTAGATGCTATCAGAAAGGGTAGCCTTCCCCACCCTTTCCTAACAAGACTCCATCCTCTTGAATGCCAGTCAGCCAGTCATCTTGAAGATAATCCCAGTAACTGAAAAACATAAAGCCAGGATTTTAACAAGATGACACAGGACATGCTCACATTCAGTAGGAGAAGAGTTGTCACCCATATCCATATTCTATAGGAGGAAGAATATGCTGATTCATTTGATCAGAAAGAAACTCCTAATCAATTCATCCTCACATGTAGATTAAAAGTGTTTGGCTCAGAAAAGACACATGACTTGCCCAGAATCACAAAGGTATTAAGTTGCATTTTTAAGGCACATTAAGGTGCTCTTCTAAAGGATTTTCTGAAGTACTATAGCTCTTATTTTATAGATGAGGGCACCGAGGCTCATTATGGTTGAGTGACTTGCCCAGTATCACATAGCTAGAAATTATCAAATAGCTAAAGATTCAAAACAACTGATGTGAATTTGAATTTTTTAAATCCAAATGTGAGGTTCTTTCAAATGTATACATGCTGCCTCTTTTGAAAGAAGGGATAATAATTTTCCATTATCTATCTCCCAGCATTGTTGAGGGGCTATAAAGATATAAATTTATTTTTGTTGTTATTATTATTTATTATTATTTTAATGCTACCAAAGAATACAGATGCTTTCCCCACTATATCCGTACCTCTTTCTTTTCTTTCTCTCTTTTCCCATTTTCCTTTTTATCCTCCATCTTTCCTTCCCTTTCTTTTTTGGCTTCTCCCTGCATCCCTCCCTCTGCCATCCCAGGGCTCTTCCTCATAGCTCTGAGGGTGAAGAATGTTGCTGAATTCTGAAGAGCTCTCTGAAGAGAATCACCTGGCTAAGGGGATAGAGTCAAGCTCTAAACAGTTTGCCTCCACCGGGAGGCTGCCCAGCCATTTACTTAGAGACAGGTACCTACCACCAAAGCACATAGTGGCTATTGAGGAGAAATTGAAGCAACTGTTAAGTAGAGCAGAACAGCACATAATAGTCTTGTTGAACAGAGGAAGGCAAATGATGGTGATACCCAGGAAGCTCTGTCTAATGAGGTCGTTGCCCATGTTGTTTGTGATCCCCAAACAGCTGGTTTGACAGATGCTCCTGAGCAGTGGTGTCTCTCCCCCTTGCTGTGCCTGCCAGGGCACTTTCAGGTGAACAGGCTGCCCAATTGAGGGAGAAACAACTTGACCTCAGTTTCCAGTTTCTTGCCACTACAAAAAATGCTATAAATATTTTTGCGCACGTGGGTTCTTTTTTCCTTTCTTATGATCTCTTTCAGGTATAGGCCCAGTAGAAATATTGTTGGATAAAAGGATTTGCAGAGTTTGATAGCCTTTTGGGCATAGTTCCATATTGCTCTCCAGAATGATTGGATTAGTTCACAACTCCACCAATATATTAATGTCCCACTTTTTCCACATCCTTTCCAACATTTATCATTATCTTTTCCTGTCATCTTAGCCAATATCAGACCACTAAAAGTGTTACTGTAAATATTTGATGTATATGGAGCTATCTGGTTTCTTTACTTTCCTTGAAGTATAATCCTAGCAGTAGGATAGATCTCTGAGTCAAAGAATATGAATATTTTGGTTACTTTGTTGTTGTTGTAATGATAATTCCAAATTGCTTTTTGTAATGATTGGATGAATTATATCAAATATTTTTATAAACTTTTATTGAAGCCTTTTTTTATAAAATCATCACAATTTTCCCTAATAACCCTCTATTTTCTTCTCCCAGAGAGCTATCCCATATCACAAGTGATATCTTTTTAAAGACAAAAAAGATAAAGAGAAGGTAAAAAAGCATAATACATCAAAAAATGTAAAACTACGTCAATGTACAAAAGTCATGGACCTCTCACTTCTGCCAAGAGCTGATAATGGATATCTCTAAAATCTCTCTTTTTTTTAAATTTTATTTTATTTAATAATAACTTTGTATTGACAGAATCCATGCCAGGGTAATTTTTTACAACATTATCCCTTGCACTCGCTTATGTTTCCTTTTTTCCCCTCTCTCCCTCCACCACCCCCCCAAGATGGCAAGCAGTCCTATATATGTTAAATATAATGCAGTATATCCTAGATATAATACATATTTGCAGAACCAAACAGTTCTCCTGTTGCACAGGGAGAATTGGATTCAGAAGGTAAAAATAACTCAGGAAGAAAATCAAAAATGCAAATAGTTCACATTCGTTTCCCAGTGTTCCTTCTTTGGGTGTAGCTGTTTCTGTCCATCATTTATCCATTGAAACTCAGTTAGGTCTCTTTGTCATAGAAATCCAC
The DNA here is from genome assembly GCF_016432865.1 of Antechinus flavipes. Classification (NCBI taxonomy): domain Eukaryota; kingdom Metazoa; phylum Chordata; class Mammalia; order Dasyuromorphia; family Dasyuridae; genus Antechinus; species Antechinus flavipes. The sequence goes on along the minus strand of NC_067399.1, from coordinate 133,760,210 downwards.
TTCCATCAGAATACATCCTCATACAATATTGTTGTCGAAGTATATAATGATCTCCTGGTTCTGCTCATCTCACTTAGCATCAGTCCATGTAGGTCTCTCCAAGCCTCTCTGTATTCATCCTGTTGGTCATTTCTTACAGAACAATAATATTCCATAACATTCATATACCACAATTTATCCAGCCATTCTCCCATTGATGGGCATCCATTCATTTTCCAGTTTCTAGCCACTACAAACAGGGCTGCTACAAACATTTTGGCACATACAGGTCCCTTTCCTTTTTTTAGTATCTCTTTGGGGTATAAGCCCAATAGAAACACTGCTGGATCAAAGGATATGCACAGTTTGATAACTTTTTGGGCATAATTCCAGATTGCTCTCCAGAATGGTTGGATTCGTTCACAACTCCACCAACAATGCATCAGTGTCCCCCTTTTCCCACATCCCCTCCAACATTCATCATTATTTTTTCCTGTCATCTTAGCCAATCTGACAGGTGTGTAGTGATATCTCAGAGTTGTCTTAATTTGCATTTCTCTGATCAATAGTGATTTGGAACACTCTTTCATGTGAGTGGTAATAGTTTCAATTTCATCATCTGAAAATTGTCTGTTCATATCCTTTGACCATTTATCAATTGGAGAATGGCTTGATTTTTTATAAATTTGAGTCAGTTCTCTGTATATTTTGGAAATGAGGCCTTTATCAGAACCTTTAATTGTAAAGATGTTTTCCCAGTTTGTTGCTTCCCTACTTTGTTTGCATTCGTTCTGTTTGTACAAAGGCTTTTTAATTTGATATAATCAAAATTTTCTATTTTGTGATCAGTAATGGTCTCTAGTTCATCTTTGGTCACAAATTTGTTTCTCCTCCACAAGTCTGAGAGATAAACTATCCTATGTTCCTCTAATTTATTTATAATCTCGTTCTTTATGCCTAGATCATGGACCCATTTTGATCTTATCTTGGTATATGGTGGTAAGTGTGGGTCCTTGTCTAATTTCTGCCATACTAATTTCCAGTTATCCCAGCAGTTTTTATCAAATAATGAAATCTTATCCCAAAAGTTAGAATCTTTGGGTTTGTCAAACACTAGATTGCTATAGTTGACTATTCTGTCTTGTGAACCTAACCTTTTCCACTGATCAACTAATCTATTTCTTAGCCAATACCAAATGGTTTTGGTGACTGCTGCTTTATAATATAATTTTAGATCAGGTACAGCTAGGCCACCTTCATTTGATTTTTTTTTTCATTAATTCCCTTGAGATTCTCGACTTTTTATTGTTCCATATGAATTTTGTTGTTATTTTTTCTAAATCATTAAAATATTTTCTTGGAAGTCTAATTGGTATAGCACTAAATAAATAGATTAGTTTAGGGAGTATTGTCATCTTTATTATATTTGCTCGGCCTATCCAAGAGCACTTAATATTTTTCCAATTATTTAAGTCTGACTTTATTTGTGTGGAAACTTTTTTGTAATTTTGCTCAAATAATTCCTGACTTTCCTTTGGTAGATAGATTCCCAAATATTTTATGCTATCAATAGTTATTTTGAATGGAATTTCTCTTTGTATCTCTTGCTGTTGGGTTTTGTTGGTGGTGTATAAAAATGCTGAGGATTTATGGGGATTTATTTTGTAGCCAGCTACTTTGCTAAAATTATGAATTATTTCTAATAGCTTTTTAGCAGAATCTCTGGGGTTCTCTAGGTATACCATCATATCATCTGCAAAGAGTGATAGTTTGGTTTCCTCATTGCCTACTCTAATTCCTTTAATATCTTTCTCAACTCTTATTGCCGAGGCTAGTGTTTCTAATACAATATTGAATAATAATGGTGATAGTGGTCAACCTTGCTTCACTCCAGATCTTACTGGGAAAGGTTCCAGTTTTTCCCCATTGCATATGATGCTTACTGAAGGTTTTAAATATATGCTCCTGACTATTTTAAGGAAAAGTCCTTTTATTCCTATGCTCTCAAGTGTTTTTATTGGGAATGGCTGTTGGATTTTATCAAATGCTTTTTCTGCATCTATTGAGATGATCATATGGTTTTTGTTTGGTTGGTTATTGATATAGTCAATTATGTTAATAGTTTTCCTAATATTGAACCAGCCCTGCATTCCTAAAATCTCTTTTTAAAAAAAAAAAAGTCATGCTTATTCTTTATAATTTTGAATCGAATATTTTGATAAAAATCTAACATACAGAATTTATACATAATTTTATATATAAAATTTTTAGTAAAATATGCTCTAATAGATTAAAAGATGTGAGTTAGCAGTTCCTAAAGAAGTCTCCCCACTCACACACACAGATTCAGAACCTTTAATAATCAAAGAAAAATAAAACAATTTTTGATTCCATCTGAAAATCATCAAATTAGTAAATATAATAAAAAAAGATAACAAAATTCAACAGTGATGCAGCTGAGATAAAGGAGATATACATTTCTTTTAGATGGCGTGGATAGAGTTTAGGACTTAGAGTCAGGAAGACCTGAGTTCAAATCTATCTGAACTATGTGATCCTGGACAAGTCACGTACCTTCTCTCTCTCCCAGTTGTTTTTTCCTGTAAAGTGGGAACAATAATAGTAACTACTTCTCGATGCTCTTGTGAAAATGAAATGAGATAATAGTTGTAAAGCATTTTTCAAACCTTAAAGTTTTCTACCAAGTCAAGCTATTATTTACCATATTGTTCCTAGGGGACACTGACATTGATCTAAGTTTTTTTGACAGCTGTATAGAATCCAATAAAGAATTAGAAAAAAGTGAAAATTCTTTGACTCATTTTCTATTTTTATTTCAATATCCTGAAGATATTAGGGATAGGAGAAAAAAAAAGTCCTGTAGTAGCACAATTTGTAATAGAAAAAGAAGCAAACTGATTGATGTAATAATTAAGGAATAGCTGAACAAATTGTGACACACTGATATGCTGGAATTAAAGAATATTTTTTTCATAAGAAATGATATATGAGAAAAACAAATGGCACATGAAGTAATATAGAAGGAAATATAAAATAGAACCAAAAGACAATATATATATATATATGTACACTAGACACACTAGATGTAGACTAGACTAGGCACACTAGACATAGGTTAAAGACAATGATATAATCTTGTCCAGAACACATTAAAGAAAGTGAGAAAAGGAAAGAAGAAAAACAACAATATGAATACCACTGTTTTAATGTCAATATTTAGTTGAAGTTAGCACTAACTTGTTAGATGCTGAAGTGGACAGAGTGCTGGGTCAGGAATCAGGAACATCTGAATTCAAATCCCTTCTTAAATAAATAAAAACTATCTGTGTGACCCTGGGCAAGCCACTTAATCCTGTTTGCCTCCATTGCTTTATCTATAAAATAAGCTGGAAAAAGAAAGGGTAAACCACTTCAGTATATTTGCCAAGAGTTACACATGACTGAAAAGTAAGAAATAAGAAATAACAATAAGTAGATAAAATTAGAAGTCCTTAAATAATCAATTTGGGTATCATTTTGTTGGTTCTTCTTTGCTTTTCAGACTTTTTCCAGTGCTATAGTGCCTAAAAGGCTACGCTTGAAGTCAGGAAAACCTAGGTCCTGTTTCTGCCACATACTAATTTTATATTCATGGGGAAGGCACTTCCTATTTCAAGGAAGCTCTCTAAGATCATACTTTACAGGAAAAAATTCTTTCAGTAGAGTTTCCATACCAGTAATTCCTAGGGGGGGAATTAATCTAGCATCTGTGAACTTTAAAAAGTAATGATTTTAATGCATTTGGTTTCCTCCATAATCATGTATTTTACTTTATGCATTTAAAAAAAACATTAGTCAAGTACATAAAGATTTTTTAAGCTCATACCATGTGATGGACTCCATGCAAAACCTGGGAATACAAATATAAACAGAGAGACTGTCATTTTGAGAAAGGTTCATAGGTTTCATTAGACTTTCTCTCTCTCTCTCTCTCTCTCTCTCTCTCTCTCTCTCTCTCTCTCTCTCTCTCTCTTTCTGTCCCCCCTTTGTCCTTTCCTCCCTCCCTCCCTCCCTCTCTTTCTGTCTCTTTGTCTCTCTGTCTCTCTGTCTCTCTCTCTCTCACACACACACACACACACACACACACACACACACACTTCCTGTTCTAACCAATTAAATCAGAGGAATTTGTTTCCCATGCCCACAAATATTTATGTATATATTTGAATGTGTACATTGATGAATAAAAATTAAAATTATATATATATATATATATGTATGTATGTATGTATAAAGAAAATAAGACAGGGGAAAAGCTGATGAAGAAACTGATTTCATAATTTTCTTTTCATCTTTAAAGTACTGCAGATCAATACAAAAACTCAAGCGGCATCCTGGGAGACAACATTCTGGATCTAGCTTCACTACTAACTGGCTATGGGATCTTTGGCAAACTTCTTCCTTATTGTAACCTCCAGGCTTCTCCTCGATAAAATGAAAGGGTTGGATTAAATGCCCTCTGAGGTCCTTTTCCAATTCTTATAGTCTTTGAATCTAATGAACCCTACGAACTCTAAATCTCCCTTGTCTGTTCTTCATTGAATTCTGTCTCAGCTTGTCACAGTCAGTGAATATCTTGATAAGGATCCTATTGTAAATTTAATTTACTCTTTCCAAACAGTTAAAATAAAGATGACAGAACATGGAATGCATATTGTACTCAATGTAAGACTAATAGTGTGGTCTCTAATCACCTGCAGAAGCAATGTAGTCATAATTAAATTTATAGGGAGGGTATAGCCTTCTATGACTGATAAAATACAATAAATTATCACTTGCACCTAGCTTTTATATGAATTTAAAGACCTCTTTATGCCATTGGCAACAAAAGTGATTATTAGATTATGAATGAGGCCCATTAACACAACAGAAGTGGTGTCACATAATGTGGAAGTTAACCTTGAAAATACTGAGGATGGATCCAAAAAAGAAATAAGCTGTTTTTGTCTTTGAGTCTTTGCTTCTTCCCTTTTCACTTCTATCTTTGATAATGATATAATAACAATATTTAATAAGAATGATAGTGTTATTTATATACCAATTAAAACTTTACAAAATGATCTTACATCTATTATGTCACTTGAGCCTCACCACAACCATGTGAGTTATTATTACCCCCATTTTTAAATAAGAAAAGAGAGGCTCTGACAAAGGTAAATGATTTGTCCATGGTCACAGAAGCTATTAGATACCACAGGCAAGGTTTGGACCCAGGGCTTCCAAACCCTAAACCTAACCTTTTATCTATGATTCAACTGAATTTAAAAAGTATTTAATAAATGTCTGTTATGTGCTAGATGTTATGTGCAGCTTTAGGATACAGACAAAATGATAGCCTTTTTTGATTTTTTCATTGACCTAGAAAGGTAGCATTTTTTTTCACAGAAAGAGTTTTTGTACTATTCCTGTAAATAAGCAATTCCCTAGTACATTTTTAAAGATGATTCAATTTACCAAAATTATAGATATAGATAATTCTATATAGATATGTATATTGAGATAAATTACACACACCTTACTTTTCAGAAACACATTGATTGTATTAATCAAGAACTTGTTAGCTATGTGATCTAATTAAAGTCACCTTGATTTTTCTGGACCTCAATTTCCAGAGTGTTGGTTAGATGTTCCTAAGGCCCCTTCTATAGGGCAGCTAGGTAGCTCAATGGATAGAATGCCAAGACTGTAATCAGGAAGATTCATCTTCCTGAGTTCAAATCAACTTCAGATACTTATTATATGACCCTGACCAAGTCATTTAAATTGTTTGCCTCAGTTTCCTAATCTGTAAAATGAACTAGAGAAGGAAATGGCAAACCACTTCAATACCTTTGCCAAGAAAATTCCAAATGGAGTCACAAAGAGTAAGACACAACTGAAAATGATTGAACAACTACAGCAACCTTACATGCTCACCTTGGTAAACAGCAACTACAAGCTCACCATAAGTAAACAACATGTCACAATAGTCAAGAAATATCAGGACAGAGAGAACTGTAGTCCAGAACAAGGAAAGTGATGTAACTTTTGTACTCAGTCCAGGTCCTGTCACATCTGGATTATTGTGGTCTATGCCAGACATGAGATTTTTAAAAGGGATGCTAACAAGATGAATTTAATCATAAAAAGAAGTGAGCAAGACAATGTGGAGGTTGAAAAACCATGCCATTTGAGGATTAACTGAGGTACCTGGGATAGTCAGTCTCAAAAAGCACATGGTCACTAATTTTTAAATGTCTGAAAGATTTTAATGTAAAAAAAGCTTATATTTGTTCTACTTTGTCCAGTAAAAGAGATTTTGAGTTAACATATGGATACTCTTCCTACCATTAAAACTATCCCATGGGATATGGGAAGTCTTGTGATGTTGGGAGTTTGCCAACACTTAGAAGTGAGCACTAGGATTAGATAACTCTTGATGTACTTTCTCAGCTCTAAGATTCCTAGCTATTGATTAGAGATATAAAAGCCTGAAAAGAATGAAGAGGAAAATCCATTAATTACTGTTATTATTAAAAAACAATGATAAAAACATATCTAACTGTTCTTTGTTGAATCTTGGCAGAGATACTGGAATGGTTTGGCATTTCCTTCTCTAGTTCATTTTATAGATGAGGAAACTGAGACAAACTGGGTTAAGTAACTTGCCCAGAGCACCTACTTACCCCGTTGGGAAGTATCTGAGGCAGAATTTGAACTCAGGAAGAGGAGTCTCCCTAATTCCAAACCCTGTGCTTTACCCACTATACCACCCAGATTCCCATTACTATTTTGACTCTAGAGCAATACAACAAAAGATCTATGATCTCATTCTTGATTGCTCTCACCTAGAGCTTGGAATAGAAAAGAAGCTTTAAAATGTATACTGAAATAAAAAGAACACTGAATTTAGAATCAAAAGACCTGATTTCATCAGGACTTCCAATTAAAACATGTAGGATCCCTTTGATACTCTTTTCTCATCTATAAGATGTGAGAAGCTACATAAGATGATCTCTAAAGTCCTTTTCTATTCTAAGATACAATATGGTATCTTTTTGCTCTCTTTAGCCTGGAAGGGGGTGACAAGGATTAACCGCCTAGGAATTCTCTAGAGTTATTATTGTGCCCAATGATGTGCCCAAATGATGTGGTATAAACCACAGTCAGGGATCACTGCCAGATAAGTAAGCAGGCAGAGAAACAATATCTAAAAGGAAGAACTGGAACTTCTGAATCCTTCTTAACTGTGGATCATGACCCAATATGGGGTCTTGTAATTAAATGTGGAGGTGGCAAAATTATTACTTATTATGGGGTCATATTAAGAAATTCTCTGGAGAAAAGGGGTAATGAGTTTAAGAAGCCCTGATATAGAGCAATATGTGCATTGGTATCCTAGGGGATGTAGTAGAAGTCTGGACAAAAATTACAGACAAGATTCACAATTCAAGAAAACAAACTGAGTCAGAAATAGGTGGGGCAAGAATTCAGAGTGAATTATTGTTGTTTTATTCAATCATGTTAGTTGTGTCCAACTCTTTGTTACCACATTTAGTATTTTCTTGGCAGAGCTATTGGAGTGGTTTGCCATTTCCAACTCATTTTACAGATGAGAAAACAGGCAAATAGGGTTAAGTGACTTGCTCAGGGTCACACAGCTAGTAAGTGTCTGAGGCCAGATTTGAACTTAAGAAGATGAACTCACTTCAGGTTCAATGCTTTCTCTATTGTGCCACCTAGCTGCTCTAGAGTGAATGTTAGCCAATGGCAATCTGAATTTCTCAGTGGCAAGGATGCATCAAGACAAGGCAAGGCAAGAAACATCTAGTAAGTACTTTGAGGATACAAATTCAAGCAAAAAGAAAGATAACTCCTGCATTCAACAAGCTTACATTCTAGCTAGGAGAAGAAAATACCTAAAAGGAAGCTGGATTGCTGAGGGGAAGTAGGGATGTGATAATATCATGGGTTTCCTGATGAAACTTCTCTGACTTCTGTGACAGCTTCTGCCCCACACTCACCCTGATTATCCCCAGTCCCTTGATTCAATTTCCTGGTCTGGGAACATAAAAAGTCCCAGCTTGAGTAATAAGAGTCTTGGTGGATGACTGAGATTACAAATCATTCTACCCTGATGATTTGACTTGTTAACCAGACTAGACATGGTTTAGAGACAGAAACCATGGTGGATAGGGATAGAGATTAAGGGCAACACTGTATTCATTATATCTGCCATATTCTTATAATATATTCTTTTTGTGATGGATCAAAGTAAGCTTTTTCTTTTTTTTTTCCAGTAATTTGCAAGTGCCTCATTTTGTCCTAATATGGAACCTGAACTGTGGCTTTAGAGTGATGGCTTACAACATGGGTTGAATGTATCCAAACTAATGCATGGTTTTGGAATATAGAAAATCAGACACAGACCTGAGAGGGAGATAGAGGCTGGCCAGTCTGGGCATCTTTGAAAATGAAGGACCCCAAAACAACTCACAAATGGAAGATGGGGCTTGTCTAGTGGGAGGATATTCCAGGATGAAAAGGCTACAGGGATACTTGGATGTTCCCTGCTGAAGAGGTTCCAGATGCTAAGGAAAATGCCAGGATGAGGCAATACCTAAGATGTGCTTTGGAAGTCCAAAACATCAGGAGCAGAGTTGGAAAGGAATAAAAAGAAACTGATAGCCAGTGATATTCAAACTGCCAGGGGGATTTGGTCCATTACCACTAGTTTTACTCCAAGTTTATTGGTTTCTCATTGGTTTTTAATTTTCCCAGGGCTTCTTTGTTAGTGGGATAGAGAGGCTACTGGGGTTTACATTCTTTCTTACCAACAAGATTATGCAGTTATGAAGAGCTTTTACTTAATTTTTTTATTTTTTATAAATGATGATTCAATGCCCACATATGGGTTAAGAGGAAGGAATATCAAAAAATTATTATGATGTAAAAATAAAAGACAATTTATAACTTGAAAATAAAAATAAATAAAAGTATCTTCTCCACTAGACAGTCTAAGTGTCTTAAATCTCATCATTCCAGAGCCATTTGAGTTAATCACAGATCCATTTTAATCACTTACAGTCATATAACATTTTAAGGTTGACAAAGTACTTTATATGCACCATGTTACTTAGTCATCACAACAATGTTGGGGGTGGTAAATACTGCCACATAGAAATTGTGGTCACTATTATGAATACCACTTTATAGATAAGGGAAATGAATATATATAAAATATATGTGATTTGTCTAAGGTCACAGATTATGTGGCAGATAAGTCACAAGATGGAGTCAATGTGGTTCACACAATTTCTATTACTATTTGCCTAATAAGAGGCAGAACCAAGAGCTGAATTTCCCAAGTATTTTGATTTTAAGAACAGTTTTCTTTCCACTTTGTCAAATCCTCACTCTCCATCTACCTTTGGGAAGGGTGGCACATTATCATGGATCTGAAGACCTCATGCAGGCAACATGCCAAAAAGCAGAATTTCAAATTCAATCCTGAGTTTTTTGGGGTAGATGTAATCTCAAAGTCCTTTCTTTTTAAAATTCTGATAGAGAATCCTGCACCAATTTTTCTTCTATCAAACTTACTTCCCACTCCTGGTCACCCAGAATCATCATACTAGATAATAGCTGAGTACCTGTATTACTTTCCCAAGGCTCATTTCAATCCAATTTACCCAAATCCAACATGTCCCTGAGCCCTTTGGAATCAGCAACACATTCCTCTGTAGCTGTGATTATTTCAGCCAACATGCATTCATTAATTTAATAAATATTTATTTGGTGCCTAAACTATACTAGACATTATGCAATGTCCTGGAATTAAAAAAAAAATGATAACTCCTCTACATTCAAGATGTTCCCAATTGATTGGGATTTATACAATTATAATGCAATTTATACAACTATAATACAAGGCAAGAATTATGGGAAGAAGAAAGGAGAGTGATAGGGATAAGCATACCTACTATCTGCACTAAACACTTTATAAATATCTCATTTTGATCTTCACAACAGCTCTGTGAGGTAAGTGCTATTATTATTCTCATTTTACAGTTAAGGAAACTGAGATAAACAGCGCTAGTAAGAGAACACAACAATTGGAAGCAGGAAGCCCAGTTGTAAAGCCAATACAGTTTTAGGTGAGCAAAGATCTGAAGACCTAAAGATCTGAATTAAGGTCATAGCATTGTGAATGGTGAGAAGGAGATATATGAGAAAGATGTCAATGAGGCAGAATTAACAAGGCTTGAGAGCAATAAGAAATAAGTTAAAGGAAAAAGTGAAAAGTGACTCCAAGGTTTTAAACCTAAGTGATCAGGAGGAAGTACAAGTGGCACTTGAGTTGAAGATTTCAAAGAGCCTCTATGGGAAATGTGATGAAGAATCTGTTGATTTTTTTTTTTAAAGAAGAAAAGAAAAGAAAACTTTAAAAGGACAGCTATGCAAATGGAGTCACACTGAACATTCATCGGAGAATCATAGAATAAGAGTTGGAAGACAGATTAGATGTCTAATCTTAAACTCTTCATTTTATATATAAGGAAATTAAGATTGAGAAGTCAAATGTCACATGGGGAAGAAGAGAGTGGGATTGGACCACACTCTCAGGTCCTCTCATTCCAAAGTGCTCATCCTTTCAACAGTAAAACCTTGCTTTGATCATATTAGATAATACTAATTTGTAATGGACTCAAGAAGTAGCTTCATGATTCCCTCCAGAAGTGATGATTGTAGTAAAAGTGAAGAAAACAGATGACAAAAGTTACCCAGGGTTAAGGCTTACACAGTATGGGGTGGAAAATCATTGAGCCAATGATTTAAAGAGAGAAAACAATGATTTCTTACACAGGCTAACTCTAGAGTTAAGATTGTAAACAGCAAAGAGAGGTCCAAACAGGGTATATATGATGAGTTGGAAAAAAAAAAAAAGGAACAGAGAATATAATAAGAATGAAGAACAGATTTAGGAAGAATGCCACATTGGAAGCAATGGAAAGCCAAGTGATAAGAGTCTCTATTCTTTGGCAAAATCTGTTTCTTCCCTGTAGACAACCTATCCATGCTAATCCTTTCTATTATTAGCCACTCTTCCCACTACCTTCAAGTAACAGGGATAGGAGAGAAAAGAGAGACATGTTACATCCATTGTCATTTTTAATCCCTTCTTTTACATCATCCCTCAAAGACCTTTCTTCTTCTGATGTATATACAATTTAATTATGTCACTCTCTTCTCATTCTTATTGCTGTCATACACTGACCTCCAATTCCTTCTCCCAACTTCTTCAATTACTTCATTCTCCAGGTCATCATCTTCCATTCTATCTTAGCTTGAATGATACTGTATCATTCACTAGATAAATTTACATCGATAGAACCAAATAGCCTGACACTTAAACACAATAAGAGTGCCTTTTATAAAGTAGACATATAAATAATGTTGGTTGAGACTTTGAATTTAAAATTCCTCATATTTCCCAGTAATATCCTACTCCATACTCCTTCAACTACATAGAAGTATGATCACATGTCCAACCTAATAAATTCTTATAATTATACCACAGAAATATTATTCTCTGACCATAATCTCCCATCTTTGCCCCCTCCTGCTAGCAATAATTATACTCTTAATCCTCAATGTGACTTCCAATTCTTTGATCTATGTTAATTTCCTCAAACTATCTTTCACATTCCAGCTTCATTCACCTTTATAACTAGCCTTAAATGTATGAACTACCACTTTGATTTCACTAAATATATCATTTCAAATTGCAACTACTCTTCCATATCCATCCAGTCTTTAGCCATTCTTGAACAAATGTTCCTCTCTCTAAGTAATTTCCATAATCACATTTCCCAGATTTTATCACAGACTTTCAAACTTCCCTAGAGAAACTGATGTAAGAAGCTTTCACTCAATTCGTTGAGTCTTTGTACTATTCAACAATCCTTTTATTCTATTTAGTAGATCTATATTTCATTCCCCAAAGTAATCAATCCAAACCATGTCTTCTAACATCAAACCCTGGGTTGTTTCTCCAATCCCCAACATTAAGTAGGTAACATTCCTTCTCCAGCAAGAAGCTGGAGACCATCTAACTGTCTCCTCTCATATCATTTCCTTAAAAACTTCTCTGTATCTTTAATTTTCTTCTAAGTCAATGACCTCATACTGCCAAATCAATGGCATTTTTAGTTCTCTACTTTGACATTTCTGCTACGTTTGAACCATTTTTATATTATCTCCTATTAAATACTCTCTTTCAATGGCTGTACAGACTTCACATCTCCTGATTCTCTGTGCCTTTTTACTTCTCTCTCTGTCAGTGGTTCCTTGCCCTATTATCAACTCCAAAAAAAGTGATTCTGGAGATTCTGTCCCTATCTTTCTTCTCTTTCCTCTAAAATCTCTGCCTCAGAAATCTTGTAGAATACCATGCTTCAATTTCCATTCCTATGCAAATGTTTCACATATCTAGGTCTAGCCTGACTTGTGATTGAATTGGAATTCCTTTCTTTGTCTTGAGTCTGTTTTCAGTAGAATAATTTTATACAAGATACATTAGCATTTAAATTGCTACATAAAATCCATTAATCTCAAAGATGAACATTAAAATGATTTAGTAGGCATAGTAGAAAAACCTGGTGAATTCCCTATCATTCCTGTAAAGTCCAACTAGGATACCCCTTTTTACTGGTAGTCTTTCCTTTTCCCTAATTGGTTACATCTTCTACTTCAGACTTCCTTTAGTTCTTTTTCTTTACCTCTTCACTGCATTCATCATATCGATATTTTTGTGTCAGTTATCAATTAATGTCAATTAATACATTCTGTAAGTTCCCAAAATGTAGAAGCTATCTCTTAACCAAACTGCATATCTTCTCCAATACCCACCTAGCACAGAATTTTTGAAAACAGTAAATTTTCCAACTGAATTAGTCTTCCAGTATAATCAGTTGAATTCATTCACATCCTTTCAAATTAACAATCAGATGAGATTTGATTATAAAACAAGTAACCTGAATGGGAAGATGGACTTGGTAAAGGATTAAATGTGGTTCACTGAGAACCCAGGGGCACTTTCTGGGCTATATTATATTATTTTCCAACAAACATTTCTTAAAGTGCCTGGTATATGCCAAGCACTATGTTAAGTGCGGAGGATATAATTAATAATAATAATTTTAAAAAAGAAACATAGTCTTTACTATGTTTACAACAAAGTGAGAAGAGGGACAACCGGGGGTATTTGTTTCTTGAAGTTCAAATCAGGCAGAGCAGCAAATTCAGAATGGAATGAGCCAAAAAAAAAAAAAAATGCTGTTTCTGCCTTCTTTAAGAAAAACATTAGGAGGAGCTTAGAACTTCATTCTCTAGACCTCCACTCAGAAGGGAGAGGAAGCTAAAAAATTTTTTATCAATTAAGGTTTGTGTTAGCTGCATGATGATGAGATTAGAGGTGATGAGCTTAACCTGGGGTGACATCCTATTCCTCAGAGTTGAAACTAAGCAAAGTAATAAAGTGGAGTAATTGTCCATTTTACCACACTGTGAATGTTGCTTCTGACCTTGTAGAGAGATGGCAGTGGGTAACAAGAAAGAAAGCCAGAGTGGAATGTAAGAACTGGGATCTTGGAAACTGGAAGTTTGTTTTGTAACCCTGATCAAGGTTCTTTGGCAGATCACTTCACTTCATCTGTTCAATGGACACAATCATGTTCACCCTGCCTACCTTCTAGAGTTATTGTGAGCATCATATTTTTAACACATTAAAGAACTATAAAAATCATAAGCCTTTGACGTTGAGGTTGTCGTATGGAATTCAGGTCAAAGAAGACAGGAGGGCTTTACAAAGATTCTCTGACTCTAGTCCAGAGAGACTGCTGCATTCAAATAAACTATTTCCTCATCCGTTAGCCTGGAGGCATTGCTTGGGCTGCAATGCAGATTCCTAACTGAGATGGTGACTACCCCAACTTCAAAGCTGTTTTTTTCCTATTTAATGAATTCTATTCTATGGTTTCTACTATTAAACTCTAATTGACAGCACTTTTATTAGGATTTATAAAGTCCTTAACCTCTATCTTTCTCCTGTCCAACTCTGTCTTTATTTTTTTTTTTTTATGTGTCTGGCCTCTGCCCTTTTTCTGTGCCCCATCTTTCCTTCTCCACTAGCAGACTATAAAAAAAGAGAGTCCTACTGAAATGATCAAGGCAAATAGGGGTGAGAGAAGGAAGACCTAAGAGAAGAGAAAGATAATGAAAGAGAAGGTACCTGGGAAAAAGCCAAAAGTGTCTTTACAGTAGAGAAAATGACATTTCTTTTACAAAACCACCTTCTTTACACAGAAAACTGGACTGTGATCTCCACCTTAATTAAAATACTAGGCTTAAAGTTCAGAGATCATGTACTCTAGTCCTATCATCTTATAGATAAGTAAACTGGCAGAAAAGTGGAAAGACTGCTGGATTTGTAGTTCAAAAAAAAAGGGTTTAAATTCTGATTTTGCCTCTTACTGCCTCTCTGACTTTGAACAAATTATTTCACCTCCTCTGGCTTCCATTTTATTCTTTATGAAATGAGAAGACTGGACTAGGTGATATCAAGAGTTGCTTCTGCTTCCAGATCCAGATCTTGAATTACATCTTATGATTTGATGAGATGAAGTGATTTTAAATGTTCTATTTATGTGACATCTCATTTCTTACCTCTACTTCTTTATGTGACTGCATACCACATTCACCCACATATCTTGAATGTATTCTTTACTCACCTTCCTCTCAAATCAATATATCAATATTTATTAACCATCTCATATATAGTATTAACCATCTCATATATAGTACTGTGCTATGTATGCAGGATGGAAAGACAAGAAGTTTATTTTCTGAGTGCAGGTATGGAGGTGGGGGAAGATAATGCATAATGTGCATAATGAATAGAGATAGGATATAATATATGATTTTGTTGATATAGGGAATTCCCAGATAATGATTTTTCTCTCTCAGTAGAGATTAGAAGCCTCTCAACAACATATATTCTTAAATAGTTGACTAGGAATATACAAAACACATATCAAGTAGATACAAAGATGGTAAAAGCAACATCATACTTTTCCTCCACTTCCTCTTCCAAGTTAGCCTAATTTATAATATATATATATATATATTTTAGTTTTGTGTTTGTTTTACCTTAAAGCATATTAAAATTTTTTCTTGAGATTCGATTGGCTCAAAAGTTTAAAGAATCAGATTGTTAGTATCACTTTTCGATCACCTGAATATAACACAGCCAAGAGTTTCAAATGCTCTCTGATGTGTGGCTGGCAAATGGTCATGGGCAACTTGGAGGCAAAGAAGTTTTTTCAGCTGAATCACCTCACAGTATCCTTAATTCATATCCTTATAAACTCTTTTTCCTGCTATGGGTAAGTAAATATCCTTTAGTTAAATTGCTGATTAACCTCTGGGTATCTCATTTCATTACAATATTGGACATAAAATATGAAAAGACTAATCTGATTCTGAGCACAAGGTAATCTTGGCAGGGTGGCAAAGTGGGATGGGAGCCTTGGAAAGAATGCATGCAGAATGTAGCACTTTAGCTGAGGCTTCAAGGAAATCCAGGTTCCCAAGAGAAAGAGTTGAAGAGGGAGAGTATTTCAGAGACAAATAACACATAGTATGAATTTATGCCTTCATAAAGATGAGACGTGAGTGCAATGTGTGAGAAAGAACTACAACTCTATTGTGGCTGAATTATAGAGTGTGTGGAAAACAAGTAATGTTTGTTAGGAGAAGGGGGAGAAGGAAGAGAAGGAAGAAAAGCAGAAGGAGGAGGAGGAGGAGGAAGAAGAAGAAAAGAAGGAGGAGGAGGAAGAGGAGGAGGAAAAGAAGGAAGAGGAGAAGGAGGAGAAGAAGAAGGAGAAGGAGGAAGTATCTAGGAAGAGAGAAAGATTAATAAGATTGGATAATCCAGAAAGGTCATAAAGGTTGAGCCCTTAGGAGAAAAATCAAAAATAAAGAAAAAAAAAAAAACTATGGGAATTGGTAATTAAGAGATCACTGGTTATTTTGGAGAGAGCAGTTTTAGTTACATGAGTGATTTTGAAAGCCAGTCCTTAGAGAATATGAAAGAGTGAAAAGAGGGGAAGAGAGTAGAGATGGATTTTTTTTAATTGATTGGCTAAGAATAAAAAATATATGAGTATAGTTAGAGATGATAGTGATTAAGAGTTCAGAGAACTGGAGAAGTCTTTGGGTATATTTATAGTCAGCAGAGAATTAACCACTTAATAGAGGATAGATTAAAGATTAGAGAGAGGATAGAGCTGATAGGGTTGGCAATATGATGGAAAAGATCTGAGAGGAAGGAATTAAGGTTACATGCACAAGAGTTAGCCCTAATAAGGAAAAGGGTCACCTCTTCTTCAGAAACTGGAGCAGAGGAAATAGTGGTGATTAAGGCAAAGAGTTATGAGAAGAGGAGAAGGAGTTCATGGCAAATGACCTAGATTTTCCTCTATAAAGTATGAGTCTAAGTTCTCAGCTGACAGTAGGATTGAAAAGTATTTTCCTCTATAAAGTATGAGTCTAAGTTCTCAGCTGACAGTAGGATTGAAAAGTATAAAAGAATCCAAGAGAAGAGATAAAGTTTGAGGTGAGGAAAAAAGTTAAGAGTTGGAGCAGATTCTGATGAACTGGTTATGAAATCAGTCAAGAATGAGTTCATGAAGTGGTTTTCATTGAGGAAGCAAATGTTGAAGCTCAACACTGATTACAATCTTGGGAAGCCAATGGATTAGAAAGATTGCAAATCACAAGGAGAACAAAAATAAATTTAGTAAAAGTGAGGTATAGGAAAAAATGGGTTGATAGATCATGATGTCAGGTGATTTCAGACTTTTTGATCGTGAATTTCAACCCTTGTTGGTACAGATGTAATCAAATGCTTGTGTAACAAATGTGACTGGAGGAACAGATTGTAGGAGGTGAGGGAATTAAAGACCTGGAAGGCTACACCATCATGCACTTTGAAGTCCCTGAATATATGGAAAGGAGCCTATGTATTTTTCTGTGTGTATCCCCCTATATGTATATCTGTATGTTAATATGTGTAAGAACATGCACATTATCCATAAAATCGAAAACTATATCCCACTAGCATAACTTTGGGAGGAAAAATCCAGATATAAAGAAAATGAGAAGAGCAAGACAAGCTAAATAAACGTTGACCAGAAGAGTTCTGAGGAAAAGCCCAGTCAATTTTAAGCCCTGGAGGTTGCATCTTCTCAGCTGGTTAAAAAGTTAATTCATACGTGCCTACTTTTCATTTTGTCACTCAAGCAGCACAAATTAAAAGGCTTAGCAGATTCAATAGAGATTAATTACATTAAGCACAAAGCACATTTCCAGTCCGTGCCATGGTTTCTACTTCATTTCATTCATTATCCCATGTGACATCCAGTGGCATACTGAAGGTAATGGTTAATTTCAATCACATATGCTATTTTGGACAACTTTTCCTATTAGATTCCTCAAGAACACTGTTTTGGGTGCCCTAAGGTTATTGTGATCTTCAGTTTCTAGTAGCCAATGGTACTTAGCTATCCTAATAGTCATTATGTTAAAAAGTTGTTTGTTTGTTTTTTTTTTTTTCCTTCTGGAAGTTAAACAATTTACCAGCAATATGTATTTACTTAGAAAAAAAGCTTCCACATACCTTCCTGTGTATAGATTATGCATTTATGTCTTTGCATGTTTGTATTTTGTGCATATGCATAAACATCCACATAGGTACTGAATCCCCAGCACCTGGTACTTTGTTTCATATTAGGCACTAAATTAATTGACCAAGAGTCTGGAGATATGGCTTCTAATTTTGCTTCTACCACTCATACTACATAACCTTGAGTTCCTTCTATGTAAAATGATTGGTTTAAACTATACAGTCTCTAAGATCCCTTCCAGCCCTGAATGCTTTGATACTATGTTTCAAGTTCTTTACAATTTCCATGGTCCCTTTCTCCATTAATATTCTATGTTGTCACATGCTATGTTCTAAGATCCCTTCCAGCTCTGAACTTCAACATTTTGTATCCTAACATCTCTTACCCCTGACTTTCTAAGTCCAATTGTCATGTCTAGCTCTGATTTTATATATAGTGTCTCCAACTTTTGACATTCTGCCTTTGAAGTGCCCTTCCAGCCTAAGATCATTCCCATATATAATATTCTATTTTCTAATGAGCCTTTTCCAGGTCTGATTTTCTATGCATTTTTGTAAAGCCAAGATTTCTTTGTTCTGTCATTTTATATTTTAAGATCACTTCTGCCTCTAACCTTCCATGTTGTTCTATGATCCACATCTATGATCCACAAATAAAAGACTCTTTAACTTAAAGCCTTAAACATGTTGGCTATATAGAGGGGCACTAAAGACAGGGACAGGTCTATAAGATAACCCTCATCAGTAAAGGACAAGTGCCTATTCATGTACATTTATTTAATTCAGCAACAGTAGAGGAAGAACTTCCAATTATGGCTTTGAAAGTACTGTTCCAGCTGCTGTGAGTCACACGTGGATGGGGAAATGTGACTCATGACCACTGATGAGAGTTAGAAATTGAAGCTACTTAAGCTGTTCATACACTCTGTGGATCTATTTGCTTTGGCAGATTTCTTGGCAGTTCTCACATATAAAAAATAAAAATATGTGTTCTGTATCTTTATACACATCATTACCATTATCATCATTACCACTACCACCACCACCACCACTGCCATCATCATCATTATTATAGCATTTACATAAGATTTGAACTGCTTTATAAATGTTATCTCATTTGATCCTCACAATAATCCTAAGAGTCAAGTGCAACTATTAGTTCTATTTTACAGGTGAAAAAACTGAGGCAAACAAAAATTCAATGACTTTCCCAGGGTCACCCTAGTAAGCATGGTGAGACTGGATTTGAATTCTGGACAACTAGGCACTTAAAGTCTTACAGATAGCTAACATTTAAGTGATCTTTTTCTAGAATTGAAAGAAATATGCATAGATATATAACTCTCAGAACTAACACAAAACAGTAATAACTCATTTTAGTAATATTTTGCAGAGGACTTTTCCTTATAATATTCCTATGAGGTAGATTATGCAAATATCTGTACCCCCATTTTACATATGATGAAAGTGAACCTTAGAGAGATTTAAAGTGACTTCCCTAAAGACCCACAGCTAATTTCAGCTTGAACTCAAATACAATTCTTCTGATATGATGACCTTGAAGATCCTCTCCAGCTTTAACATTCAATGATTCCTAAGATTCTACTCCATTAGTGTTTTCATAACTTCTGTTGAAATTCTAAAACCTAAGGCACACTTACATCAAAACCCCAAAGTTCTTTTGAAATTACTATAGATAAGGTTATAATTCTAGACACATATACTGTTCTTATTGAATAGAAACATCAAAATTATTGTTATCAGTCAACAGACTAGTTTAAAACTGGAAAAAAATTTCTTATTGATTTAACCTTGAGAGGACTGACAAGGCAGGAAAGATAACAGAGGGCCTAGGCCAAAACCCTAGAAAAGAAAAAAGGAGAAAGAGGTTAGAAGAAACAGGTATTTCTTTTTCCTTTAATCTACTCTCTGGCACTCCTTCCTGAACTGAACCCTTCCAATGCAGTACAAAGAAGGTTTGACTTGCCTGAATTTCCCTTGCTGAATTGCTTGCTCATTTATTTTTGGCAAATGAATTTCCAAATGACAATGTAAAGTGATGTTTCTTGGGAAATAACAATGAATTTTCTCTAGACTCTACCTCAATTAATGGGTCTCTGTGTTCTCCCTGGCTAATTCACCTATAAACCACCTGCCTTTAAATTCTATATCTCTCCCTACATCCTCTACCCCCAACAGGGTTTTTAAATAAAAATAGAAAGTGCTACAGTATACACATCTCTGCCTGGTAAATTGATCTGATGCCTTCTCTATTGATAGTAACAATTCTCATTTCTGGAGTGGCTTAAGAATAGCAAAGTATTTCTTCCAAATAACCCTGTAAGATAAGAACTATGTAACAGCAAAATGGCGTGATGATCAACTGTGTTTGACTTAGCTCTTCTCAGCACTACAAAGTTCCAAAACAATACCAAAGGACTCATGATGGAAAATGATGACCACTTCCAAAGAAAAAAACTGATGGGCTGAATGCAGATTGAAGCATTTTATTTTCATTTGCTTTTTTCCCCACAGCTTTTTCCCCTTTTATCTGTTTTTTCTTTCACAACATGACTAATATGGAAATATGTTTTGCATGATTATATAACCATATATATAATCTGTATCAAATTGCTTACAATCTTTGGGGAAGGGAAAGGAGGGAGGAAGAAAATTTGGAACTCAAAATTTCATTAAAAAGTGAATGGTAAAAATTGTCTTTACATGTAATTGGAAAAAATAAAATACTATTTAAAGGAGAAAAACATAGATATTGTGATGCTCTAAGAGATTAGGTTGCATGGTCACACAGAAGAAAAATTTCTGAGACCTCATTAGAATCCAGGTATATCTGATTTCAGGTTCAGGGCTCTGTCTGCTATACCATGCTGACTCTCATCTTCTTCTACTTAAAAAGCTTCAAGGGATTTTATTGCCTGATAGATATATTCTATTTCCCAGATTCCAAGATCCCAGGATTCAATCTGATTCCAACAGTTCTTTTCATTATCTTGCATTGAACCTCCATTCTATCAATCAGCCAATTAACAAGCTTTTTTTTTTTTAAATGCTGAAGCACTTGCTAAGGATTTGTTGTTGCTTAGTGGTTCACATATCTGATTTTTCATGACCTTATGGATCATATTGTCCATAGAATTTTCTTGAAAAAGATGTGGAATGGTTTGCCATTTCTTTCTCAGTGGATTAAGGCAAACAGTAGTTAAATGACTTGTGTAGGATTTTGCAGATAATAAGTATCCAAGAATGATTTTGAAAACTGGTATTCCTGACTTCAGACCTAGCATTCTCTCCACTGAGCCATTTATCTATCTCCTTGGTGCATAGTGATTAAGTGACTTACCTGATGTCACACAGCTAATGATTGTCTGAGGCCAGATTTGAACTCAAATGTACCTTATCTGAGCCCAGTGCTCTCTCCACTGAGCCATCTAGCTGCCTTTTGGGTATTGGAGATAGATATGAAAAATAAGTTTCTTTTCTGAAGGAATTTATATCCCATTGGAGGACCCAACACATACATGTGTATGATTCCTATTCTAGTTTTTCTTCTATGTATTTGCTCACATTGTTCTCTATTCTTTCTCCACCCACCCTCTCCCCAGTCATTTCTATCCATTTCATTTCCTCTTTCGTTCAAAGACCAATGTAGCCTTCCCTTATCCAATAGTAACTCCCTACTAAGGGTAAATGTAAAATTTGCCTCCCCAAATTTCTCCTAGTATTTTACATAGATCTTTCATTTGCCCTTATGCCATATCCCATACCCCAACTAGCAAAGTCAGATAAATGTAAGGGTAGTGTCTTCATCAGCTCAAGAGTTCCCTCAAATGATGTAGTGCACAATCCATCCATGTCTTCCTAATTTGTGGACTCTAATTCATGTTTTCCTATAAGTTCACAATAGGGGGAATTCACCTGATGTAAGAAAGTGGGCAGAAGGGCTTCTTTCCTTTTTTCCAATGTGACAAGGATGGCTGTGGGATACATGCATTATCCATGAACTAGCCAAATCTTTGCTCCAGGAATGGAGCCTGCCCATCTTCTTTTTCACTCATATTTTTGGTGACATCTTTTATTTTGACTCTCCCTGATTTTTGAATTCTTAGTCCACATTTTTTTAAATATTAGATGATAAGCTTATACTATAAGTCATCTTTGCCCTCCTACTCAGGAGCTAAGAGCTTGTTACAAACAAAAGTTTTAATAAACATTCTTTTTGTGCTGAACTGAACTGAATTGAATTGAATTGATGAAGGCCTTCAGTATTCTTTTTATTATCTCTTGGGAAGCATGAGAACTAGAAGGGAAAGATAATCAAAAACAATCTAATGACAATCAAACAACCATTAATCCCCTACTCTTTCCACACACAATAAACATTAGCTGCAGCTCAATTAAACTCTACAGTTCACAGATGTTCACAATAACAGCAGCCCCGCAATAGCACTCTCCTCATTAAGGGGCTTAGAAGCTGTGCATATGCCATCACCATCCAACCAGGGATGGGAGGCGAGAAGAAAGCAGGTCTTCTGGTCCTGGGGCATGTCTGGAATGGAGATGAGAAGGCAGCTGCTGCAGCATTCCTCTCAGGAAAGGTGTACAAGTGGAAATTGTCATCACATGGCTAAGCCCTATTTTCATGCACTAAGACTGGAACTGAAGAAGGACTTCTGAGACAAGGAAACTGACACTTGTTCCAGTAGTCTTCTGTAATCTGGTGGATCCACAATCCTTCCACAGTTATAATCATGGTCAGCCATTATTAGCAATTTTGATGCTGAGGGAAAAAAACATAGAAGATACCCTTGTGTTAGCCCCCAGGACATGGTCTGTTAGGGATGGGACCCAGAGGTGGTGGTTAGAGCCAGTTCTATTAATTCAGAAGAGATGCATGAGTGTTTTACAATGTGTGTATTTTACAATGCAGATTATCTGCAAACATGATCGCATGCTGCATAGAGTGCTGAGCATGGAATTAGGAAGACCTGAATTCAAATCTGATTTCAGAGATTTAATAGCTATTTTGGGGGAGTCCCTTATTTTCAGATTACCTCAATTTTCTCAACAGAAAAATGATGACAGTAATATTAGCAATTACTTTGCAGGGTTGTTGTAAGGATCTGATAATTTTTGTAAAAAGCACGGTGCCTGCCACATAGTAGAACCTATTTAAATGTTCTCTGGGAAAGCTA
Organism: Antechinus flavipes; assembly: GCF_016432865.1. Taxonomy (NCBI): domain Eukaryota; kingdom Metazoa; phylum Chordata; class Mammalia; order Dasyuromorphia; family Dasyuridae; genus Antechinus; species Antechinus flavipes. Next base: position 133,737,233 of record NC_067399.1, on the reverse strand, counting down.
GTTGTTAAATATTTACCAGAACATACCTGAATAGGAGTGGTGATAGAGACTATGCAAAACTGTGTGTCACTTCTACAAAGGAGGTCACAGAATGGAAGAAGTGGGGAGGGAGAGGAGAAGAGAACTCTAGAGTTTCTGAGGGGTAAAGCCTCTGAGGAACAGAAACAGTCATATGCTTGGATCCTATTTTAAATAATTATCCTTGTTAACTAAGATCTTAAGATCAATTCTTTCTATATTGCTGAAGTGCAAGTTTCCTCAACATCCAAGAAATTTCCGTGCCAACCATCCTGCCCACCCCCCACCCCCCGAAAAATAATCATTGCTGATTGGACCTGCCTTATGTCTCTGCCCAAGGGGAAGACTGAATTTCAAAAAGCCATTGTTGTTGACTTTTTCTCCGGTGAGATAGGCATTCATTCCATGTTTCTTGGCTTATCAGAATTATTGAAGCATAGATTCTCCTCTTCTGTATAGGTTAGACAGGATAACCTTCAAAATTCTTTCCAAAACAATTTTTCTTTTATTTTGGGTTAATAACATGCCCTGACGTTAGCTACTACTAGACACTTAAAGGTGCTGCTCAAATTCTTTGACTGTGCTCCATGGACTTTCAAGGAGTATAAGGATGGGTTTCAGTGAATTTGTGAACTTGGATTAAAATATAAAGATGTATTTTTTTCATCAATCTCTAACTGAAATTTATCATTTCATTCAATTATGAATGTAGCTAACAAATATTACTCAAAGAATGATGTGAAGGATTTTTAGGTTTTTAGCAGACTAACAAAATTGTCCAGGATACAAAAAAAAGAAAAAAAAAAAAAAGAAGGGGAATTTTTAATACATAACTAATCCTGGAGAAGCATGGTCTGGACCTACATAGATTTCTGGAATTTTGAATATTTCCACTCATCTCCTGAGCCAAGGTTGAGGATTAAAGGGAAACAAAAAGGACAGGCTGGAGAAATGAAGGGAAGAGAACAGGAGAGAGTTCACTTTTCCAACAGCCCAAGGCCTCTGTGGAGCTGGAACTGCCAAGGTTATGAAGAGAAGAGAATAAAGTGACACTGGTGGCTTGGCCAGAACAAAATCCACCTTGTTTTTTAAATAGTTCCTTATGATATAAAACATCAGTGAAAAGTGCATACCTCCTGAGGAAGCAAAGAAGGTAATAAAAATAAACTCAGCCAGGAAGTCACTTAAAGCTTAGAAATGTTGTTCTTATTCCAAGAAACCACTCCAGAACACATAGGGCCAACATAGATTGTCCCTCATTTTCCTGCGGCAAAGTTCCCCCACCCTATCCATCAATACAGGGACAGGGAAGCAGACTGGACATCTCCTAGGGCTTCACTTCTCTCCATTTATATGTGTTGTAGTTAAACACTGTAAGGTCTCCAAACTGGCATTTTCATTAACATGATTCCCGTGGTTTTCACACCACACTCTAACTGATTTCCCTGTCTCAGAAGCTGTCAGCATGGATGATGGTTGACCTCATTATGCAAATAATTCTTCCCTCTTTTAAAATAGAAACGGTAAGAAAAAAAAAAAAAAAGACAATCCCCTTTATTGCCTCTGCCAAGCAATATTTAATCTAAGGGTTTAAGTGCTTCCTTCAGAGGTTCGACCCTGGGTAGAGGCTATTTGTTGCTTGGAATGAAAAACTGCGTGAACAAAGAAACAGTATTCTCTTATTAATAACAGTAGCATAGAGCTATATAACACATTATAGTTATGGAGTGCTTTATTACATATATTACAGCACCATAGGGATTTTTGGAGGCAGGAGGAAGAAGAGTTTAGAGATCATCCAGATGGCAAACCTATCATTGTATGGAGGAGGGAGGAATTGAGCCTTGGACAAATAAAGTCAAGGTCACATAACCCCTAAACAGCAGAGATGGAGATTTGACATCACTTCAGCTAAATTCAAATTCTGACAATGTCCAGAGGATCTCTGGGTTACTTTGTTTTGGCTTTTGATTTGGGGGTGGGGGGGTTCTGAGGTAGTTGGGATCAAATGACTAGCCCAGAGTCACACAGCTAAGTGCCATGTCTAAGGCCAAATTTAAACTCAAGTTCTCTGATTCCAGAGCCAGTGTTTTATCCACCACACTTCCAGCTGCTCCTCTAGTTTACCTTTCAGATTTGAATTCTATGGTGATTTTATTATTCTGTTTTTAAAAATCAGGAAACTGAAATTCATAAGAGGAAAATAACTCCCCAAAACTTTGTAGGGGGGGTTCTATATGGTATTGTCATATACAAACCACTCTACTTTCTTTTGTCCATTTAATTGATAGAATTTACCCTTCCACCTCACAAAACTAAGAAATTCTCTCTGTAGTAATCTGACTTTTTTATGATTATAAAGAATGAGATTTGGGGTAGAGATGAAAAAAAACTCTATTAAGTTATAGGAAACATTTCAAATTAGGGCTGCATTTACCAGTCCATTTCGTAAAAGAAAAAAAAAATGGGAAACAGGTTAAAAAAGCATTACAAAGAGAGCAACCTTAATCACTTGGCTTGGATTTTTAAAAAATATTTTATCTAAAGCCCAACTCCAGGGGGGGAATGGATATTTAATGAAATAGAGAACTTTCAAGCATTCCTGATGAAAAGATCAAAACTAAATAGAAAATTGATATTCAAGCATAAGACTCAAGAGAATCATAAAAACATAAAAATGAAAGAGAAATTATAAGACACTTAATAATAAGTGGCTGTTTATATTCTTATATGGAAACATGATACATACAGCCCCATATAAGATGTTTCATCTAAATGTAGGGGTCACAAAATTTATGACCCTTATATGGTACTGTCATATAGAAACCACTATATTGTCAGTAAATCTTTATTTGCATACCTCTTATATAGCTATAGACCTATATATATCTATATAGCTATAGATATATATACATACACACACACACACACACATATATATACATACATATATATGTCTCATATATCTATATATGGCATATTTCTATCTAATACATAAACATTTCTCAGGCAAAAGAGGGGTCACAAATGGAAAAAGTTTAAGAAACCCTGATCTAGAGCACAGTTGCTTTGCAAAGAAATAGTAAGTGAGCAAAAGAGAGAGAGAAGTATATTGATAATTCTTCCATCCATGTCTAACATTCTCCACCTTCATGACTTAAGTCTCCAACAGAAAGTAAAAAGAACATTGAATTTAGAGTTAAAATGACTAGATTTGAATCAGAGAATCAGACATGTAATAGCTAGATGATGCTGGTAAATTCATTTAATGCTTCTGAACCTCAGTTTCTTCATCTATAAAATGAACATAATAATAACACATACTCCACAGGGTTGTTTGGAGGATTAAATGGTCTAGCTTGTATAATGTGCTTTGGAAAGTTCAAAACATTATACAGGGTATCTGCAAAAATCTTTGTGGAAATCTAACCTATTAAAAATGATGATGATGATGATGATGATGATGATGATGATCTGATGGAATGCATGTTCTATCAGTACCCTAGAAAAAAAATTAAATGTTATTAAGTTTTAATAGCTTAAAACAGCACTAAAGCTTTTCAGACACCATAGTAGTTGTCATGATAGTGTGGAAGAATTAACACTATCATATCTCATGTGCTATTTTAAGGAAAATTCTACAGAAATGTGGACTGCTTTATTTTTTCTCTTTATTTTAAAATTTATTTACTTTTAACATTCTTTTCTTTTTTTAATTTTGAATTCCAAATTCTCCCCTCCTCTCCATCACTTCACCCACCTATTATGAAAATAAGTAATATGATTTCAATTTTATTTGTGAAGTCATGAAAAGCATACTTCCATATTATCAAAATTATAAAAAAGCAAAAAAAAAGTAAGAAAATTATACTTCAGTTTCCACTCAAAATCCATCAGTTCTCTCTGTAGAAATGAATATCATTTTCCATCATGAGTTCTTTGGAATTGTCTTGGATTATCATATTGGTCAGAGTAGTCAGTTGATCATCATGACAGCTTTGTTATTTGCACAATGATCTCCTGTTTCTTCTCACTTTGCTTTGCATCAGTATGGGTCTTCCCAGGATTTCTAAAACAATCCACATCTTCATTTTGTATAGCACAGTAGTACTCCATCACAATCATACACACATCCTAAATCATTCCACAAATGAGATTCCCCCCAATTTCCAATTCTTTGTCACCACAAAAAAGTAGTTTGAACTCTCCTCCATTTCCACTTTCACTGTAAAAGCTTTTTCTTTCAAGCCTCTAAATTTTCTCTGTTCTATCTCTCCTTTCCCCCATTTTGTCAATTCATCCCTCTTTCTCACTCCTCTTTATTTTTTTTTTTACATCATCCAACATAATTTACTCATACCCAGATTTCTGTCTATGTAAATTTCTTCTAACTGCCTTAATAAATGTTAATGTTATTAGGGATTAATATGTATCATCTTTCCTTATAGGAATATAAATAAGTCTCTTCTTATTAAGTGCCTTATAATTTCTCTTTCATGCTTATGTTTTTATGGTTCTCTTGAGCCTTATGTCTGAATATAAATTTTCTATGTAGTTCTGGTCTTTTCATCAGGAATGATTGAAAGTCCTCAATTTCATTAAATATCCATTTTTCCCCTAAAGAATTATACTTAGTTTTGCTGGATAGGTGATTCTTGGTTGTAACCCTAGCTCTTTTGCCTTTAGAAATATTTTAAATCCTGTATTTTTTTTAATGCAGAAGCTGCTAAACCATGTGTGATCTGGACTGTAGCTCCACAATATTTGAATTGTGATTTTTTTTTCCTAGTTGCTTGCCATATTTTCTTCTTGACATAGGAAATCTGGAATTTGAGTATAATATTTATAGGAGGTTTAATTTTGAGATCTCTTTCAAAAAATTGATTGGTAGTTTTTTTAATTTAAATTTTATCCTCTAGACCTAAAATATTGGGGTGGTTTTCCTTAATAATTACTTGAAATAATGATGTGCAGACTACAAATTTCAGCTTCTCACTAATTCACCAAAATTGCTAGGAATACTAGAAAATAATATGTCAGAAACTCAGCATACACCTGCATTTCATTCCCCATATCAAAATTAGATCAAAATGAGTACATGATTTGGGCATAAAGGGTGATACTATAAGCAAATTAGGAGAGTAAGATTTTGCATATCAGATTTTTGGAGAAGGGAGATATTTATAACCAAAGAAGAACTAGAGAACATTATAGAATGTAAAATGGACAACTTTGATTACATTAAATTAAACAATTTCTGCACACACAAAACCAACACAAACAAAATTAAAATGGATGTACAAAGCTGAGGAAAATATTTTACAGCCAGTGTTTCTGATAAAGGTCTCATTTCTTTTTTTTAAGAGATTATGTATTTTTGGTCAGCTATTATTTTTTTCTTCAAAGCTTTTTATTTTCAAAATATATGCATTGGTAGTTTTCAGCATTCACCCTTACAAAACCTTGTGTTCCAAATGTTTTTCTCCCTCCCTTCTCTTCACCCCCTCCTTTAGATAGGAAGTAATCCAATATATGTTAAAACATGTAATTCTTCTGTATATATTTCCACAATTATGCTGCACAAGAAAAATCAGATCAAAAGGGGAAAAAAAGAGGAAGAAAACAAAAAGCAAGCAAACAAAAGCAAAAATGTGGAGATACTATATTGTAATCTACACTCAGTCCCTACAATCCTCTTTCTGGGTGCAGATGGCTCTCTCTATCACAAGTTCATTGGAACTGGCCTGAATCACCTCGTTGTTTAAAAGAGCCACATCCATCAGATCTGATTATAATATAATCTTCTTGTTGCTGTATACAATGTTCTCTTGGTTCTACTCATTTCACTTAGTAACAGTTCATATTTGTCTCTCCAGGCTTTTCTGAAATCATCCTGCTGATCGTTTCTTTTAGAACAATAATATTCTATAACATTCACATATCAACTTATTCAGTTATTCTCCAACTGATGAGCATTAATTCAGTTTCTAGTTCCTTTCTACTACAAAAAGGACTACTACTAATATTTGTACACATATGGGTCTAAAAGTCTATTTGTCAAAAATATATAAAGAACTGTGTCAAATTTATAAGAATATAAGAATATTATATTCCTATCATAATTGATAAATGGGCAAAACTATGAAAAGGCAATTTTCAGATAATGAAATTAAAGCATATGAAGAATGCTTTAAATCACTATTTATTAGAAAAATGCAAATTAAAACAACTCTGAGGCACCACCTCATACCTCTCAGATTGGCTAAAGTGACAAGAAAAGATAATGAAAAATGTTGGAGGGGATGTGGGAAAACTGGGACACTAATGCATTGTTGGTGGAGTTCTGAAATGAGTCAATGATTCTGGGGAGCATTCTGGAACTATTCCCCAAAGGCTATAAAACTGCATATCCTTTGAGCCAGTAGTGCCATAACTTGTATCTCAAGTTATCTTGTAACTCAAGGAAGTCATAAAAGAAGAGAAAGGACCCAAGTGTGCAAAAATGTTTGTAGCAGCTTTTTGTGGTAGCAAAGAATTGGAAAATGAATATAGATGCCCATCAATTGCTAAGTAAGTTATGGTATATGAAACTAATGGAATGTTATTATTCTACCAAAAAAAATGATGAACAAGCTGATTTTGGAAAGACCTACAAAGATTTACATGAACTGATGCTGAGCAAAACAAGCAGAACCAGGCATAAATGTACAGCAACAGTAAGATTGTGCGATGATCAACTATGAAAGACTTGGTTCTTCTCAGTAGTTCAGTGATCCAAGGCAATCCCAATAGGCTTGGGAAAGAAAACTCTATCTGCATCCAAAAAAAAAAAAAAAAAAACTATGGAAATTGAGCTATGTTCACTTTTTTTCTGTTTATTTTGTCTTTCTTGTGGTTTTTACCTTTTATTCTGATTTTTCTCTTCAAACATGATTCATGAAGAAATGTGTATTTTAAAAGCTAATATATATGTATAACCAGAAAAAATAAAACAATTAATAAAAATTTTTCAAGGAAAAAAAGAAATATGATGTTTATGCTCTTTTCTTGATCATAGCTTCCAAAAAGTCCACCAATTTTTTAATTTACCTTTATTTGATCTGTTTTCTGGGTCAGTTGCTTTTTCCAATGATTTCACATTTTCTTTCATTTTTTTCATTCTTTTAACTTTATTTTACTATTTCTTAATGTCTTAGCTTTTATTCCTCCCAATTCTAATTTTTAAAGAATTATTTTCTTCAAAGAATTTTTGTGTCCTTTCCTTTTGATCTATTTTCCTTCTTAAGGAGTTGTTTTCTTCAGTGAATTTTTATGCCTCTTTTTACCATTAGTTCAATTCTGTCTTAAAGGTCTTTTTTCTTCAGTATTTTTGTGCCTCTTGCACAAAACTTAATTTTGTTTTCATAATTTTTGCATCACTCATTTCTTTTCCCAATTGTTCTTATATTAGTCATTTCTTTCTTTAATTCTTTAAGAAATTCTCTTGGATATAGGGTCAATTAGTATTTTTCTTTGAGGCTTTTTTCATGGTAATTTTTGCATTATTGTCTTCTGAGTTTGTGTCTTGATCATCCCTGCCACTCTAGCAGATTTTTATAGTCAAGTTCTTTTTTTTTTTTGCTATTTTTCTAGACCATTTCTTGATTTTGAATTCTGTATGAAAGTTGGATTCTGTTCACCTCAGGGAGGGGAAGCATCAGGCTTTTTCATACTGCTGTTTTCAGAGTTAGTTTGGGGGGATTGCAAATTTTTTATATTTCCAAGGTGCTGTGACTTGAGGAAAGGTATAGTCACTTTTCTCCTGATGTATATCCAGAAATGATTCCTAGTCCCCTGTAGCTACCAAGAGTTGTACTTCTCTTGGGCCTGAAATTGTGATCAGGTCCTTTTTTACCTGTAGCTGGCTTACTAGTGCTCCTCTCTACCTTGAAACTAGGACCAGCCCTTGCTGCTAATGACTGACTAGAAATGTTCCTCTCTGCTTATGAGCAATGGAGTTTCCAATCAGTGAAAGTTGTACACAGTGTCAGCAACAGGTCCTGTGAATTATCTTTTTCAATTGCCAGACCATCTTCCCATCTCTGAGCTGAGCTGTTGCTAGTGCTATGTCTACAATAGTCACTTGTGCTCCAGAGACCTCTATCTCAGTGTCATAGACCTTTCCTGCCAACCTTCTAAGTATTTTTAGGCCACAAAATTGTCTCATCCTGACCTTTTGTTTTCTCTGCTGCTCCAAAATTTGATTTGAGGCATTATCTTAATGAAAAATTTGGGGAGAGTTCAAATGGGTTTGCTCTAATCTTCCATTTTGGCTCCCCAAGAGCTACTTTATTAAAGTTGAAGTGCTTAAAAGAGTGATTTTTATTTGTTTTCACAATGCTCCATTTTTTTAACTCTCTCCTCCATTGTGTCATTTATCTCCCTTCTAAAATGTAGGTTTCAGGGCCTTCTTGCCCCATCTAACTATTCAGAATTCCCTGTGTTCATGAAGATTTCTTGAAGGTTGGTTAAGTATATTTAAAGAGGATTCTTTGTTATATGCATGCTTTGGATTAGATGGTGACTGAGGTCCTTTTAAACTCAAAGATTCTCTGATTCCAATTCTAAAAAAAATTCTATTCTTTGCCACTTACTGTCTTCATAACTTTGAACAATTCTTCTTATCTTTGGTTTTCTGCATCTAAAAATAAAGCAAGAAAATTGAATTAAATCAATCAATAATCATTTATTTACTTTAAGTGTTTCCTATGTACGAGGCACTATGCTATATATTGAAGATACCAAGGAAAACAGAATTAATCTCTGACCTCAAAGACTTAACTTCCAAAGCAGTAAACAACACATATAAAATAGATACATATAGAAGGTAGAATTTAAGATGAGTCTTGAAGGATGACAGAGACTCTAAGGGCTGAAAGTGAGGGAGGAAGATATTTTGGGCAATCAGATCACAGCCAGTAGGCCAACATAGCCAGATGGTAGGATGCATAGACGGGAGTAAAGTGTGAGGAAACTGGAAAGATGGAATGCGGTCAGGTTATAAAGAGAGATTTATACCCAATCCTTGAAGCCTCCTTTCAACTCAAAGCCTATGACCCTATGAATTTTCTTTAAATAGTTACCTATTAACCTTGCTTTTCTTGGGCAGTTTGCTTGATCTGTGTTTTTGGTTTTTCTTGATACTAGTTGACAAAGCAGTCTCCTTCTCATGAGACAGTACCATTGTCTAGAAATAAATTTTCCACCATCCTCAGTCCCCCAGAGTTCAAAGCTAGAAATAAGTATCCAAACTTGGCATTTTCTAGGGATTGCTCTAGTGATTAAACTGGAGATACTTATTCCAGGATAGGTAGTACCTGATGGCCTCTGAGGGCTCTTCCTGTTCTGATCATCTAAGAGTCTGGGTTTTTTTGTTCTATTTTTAAAAACTCACTATTCTATGATAGGATGTTTAGCCTTACCAGGAAATCTGATGCATTGAAAAGTGTTAGTGGACAGGCATTTAGTTCCTGGTATTTCTCCTTGCTACAGGAAGGAAGAAGGGAGGAAAGAGGGAAGGAAGGAAGGAAGGAAGGAAGGAAGGAAGGAAGGAAGGAAGGAAGGAAGGAAGGAAGGAAGGGAGGGGAGGGGAGGGGAGGGGAGGGGAGGGAAGGAGGAAGGGAGGTAGAAAGAGAGAGAGAAAGAGAGTGAAGAAGGAAAGATGAGAGGAGAGTGGAAAATGGGAGAGAGAGAAAAATAAAGAAAAAGAAAGAAAGAAAGAGAGAAACAAAGACAGAAAGAAAGAAAACAAGGAAGGGAAGGGAAGGAAAAAGGGAAGGGAAGGAAGGGAAAAGGGAAGGGAAGGGAAGGGAAGAGGGAGGGAAGGGAGAGGGAAGGGAAGGGAAGGGAAGAGGGAAGGAAGGGAAGAGGAAGGGAAGGGAAGGGAAGGGAAGAGGGAGGGAAGGGAAGAGGAAGGGAAGAGGAAGGGAAGGGAAGGGAAGGGAAGGGAAGGGAAGGGAAGGGAAGGGAAGGGAAGAGGGAAGGAAGGGAAGGAAGGGGAAGGGAAGAGGAAGGGAAGGGAGGGAAGAGAAAAGGGAAGGGAAGGGAAGGGAAGAGGGAAAGGAAGAGGAAGGGAAGAGGGAAGGAAGAGGGAAGGAAGAGAAAGGAAGGGAAGAGAAGGGAAGGGAAGGGAAGGGAAGGGAAGGGAAGGGAAGGGAAGAGGAAGGGAAGGAAGGGAAGAGAAGGGAAGGGAAGGGAAGGGAAGGGAAGAGAAGGGAAGGGAAGGGGAAGGGAAGGGAGGGAAGGGAAGGGAAGAGAAGGGAAGAGGAAGGGAAGAGGGAGGGAAGGGAAGGGAAGAGAAAGGAAGGAAGGAAGAGGAAGGGAAGGGAGGAGGGAAGGGAAGGGAAGGGAAGGAAAAGGGAAGGGAAGGAAGGGAAGGGGGAAGGGAAGGGAAGGGAGGGAAGGGAAGGGGGAAGGGAAGGGGAAGGGAAGGGAAGGGAAGGGAAGGAGAAGGGAAGGGAAGGGAAGGGAGAAGGAAGGGAAGGGAAGGGAAGGGAAGGGGAAGGGAAGGGGAAGGGAGGGAAGGGAAGGGAGGGAAGGGAAGGGGGAAGGGGAAGGGAAGAGGAAGGGAAGGAAGGGGAAGGGAGGGAAGGGGGAAGGGGGGAAGGAAGGGAAGGGAAGGGGAAGGAGGGAAGGGAAGGGAAGGGAAGAGAAGGGAAGGGAAGGGAAGGGAAGGGAAGGGAAAGGGGGGAAGGGAAGGAAGGGGAAGGGAAGGGAAGGGAAGGGAAGGGAAGGGGGAGAAGGGAAGGGAAGGGAAGGGGGGGGGGGGGGGGAAGGGGGAAGGGAGGGGAGGGAGGGAAGGGAAGGGAAGGGAGGGGGGAGGGAAGGGAAGGGAGAAGGGAAGGGAAGGGATCCTTCCCTTGAAGGGAGAGGAGAAGGGAAGGGAGGGGGGAGGGAAGGGAGAAGGGAAGGGGAAGGAAGGGGAAGGGAAGGAGGGAAGGGAAGGGGGAAGGGGAAGGGAAGGGAGAAGGGAGGGAGAAGGGAAAGGAAGGGAAGGGGAGGGAAGGGAAGGGAAGGGGAAGGGAAGGGAAGGGGGGGGGGAAGGGGGAAGGGGGGGGGGGGGGGGAAGGGGGGGAAGGGAAGGGGGAAGGGAAGGGAAGGGGGGGGAAGGGGAAGGGAGGGGGGAGGGAAGGGGGGGAAGGGAAGGGGGAAGGGAAGGGGGAAGGGGAAGGGAAGGGGAACATTCCCCACCCTACCCCACACACATAAGGTAAAGGATAAAGTTTCAGATAAAGGCTCCTAAATTGACAAAGGGAAGAACGTTTAGGAAATTCCACATCTAAGAAAAAAGGCTGCCCAAATAAATCGTGAGTATGTTCTATCAGGCCATTAAAGTCTCTGATTCAGATTTCAGCTGGTATGCAGATGCATAAAGAAAGAAGCAGCAGGTACAGTTGGATGGTGCAGTGGATAGAGCACTAGCCCTAAAGTCAGGAGGACTTGAGTTCAAATTTGGCCTCAGACACTTAACACTTCCTAGCTGTGTGACCCTGGCCAAGTCATTTAACCCCAATTGCCTCAGGAAAAGAAAAAGTAGCAGCACCAAAATGGAAGCTCTGAATATTCTTTATATACAAGAGAAACATCATCTCCTATCATAGGCTATATTTTTCTAATAGTTCGCTTTGGACCCTACAGCATTTTAATTGTGGGGAGACTAGGTGTTATCTATTGCCTGTATTTCTAAATCTACAACTCTTTGGTCCTGAGGCAGTGGTTGGCTAAAATGCTGACCTCAGTTTTAGAATGATTGACTGTTACCTTACTCAAGACCTTGGACTGTGGGCAAAAAGACATTTTTACCTGCACATTTTTAAAGTTAAGGGACAACCTCTTGGCACAAAAGGCTGTTATCTATACAATTACTTTTTCTTGGGAGTTGGACAAAGGATTTTAGAACTTCATGCAAGGGTGGCAAACAGCAAAGGAAAAGTTTCATTATTATTTCATCAGTTTAGATAAGTCAGTGCCTTGAGTCGGTTTCCTAACATTAAAACATGTTATATAAATACAATAAATAAGTTAATATTAAGTTAGGTTTTTTTTCCAATACTTCATAAATGAAGAAACTTTTCATTTAAAAAATAGATTGATAGAAATTACAGGAAGGTAAAAAAGGGGGGAGGGCAGTATCATTTCATCTGCCTATTCCACCTACTTGTGTTGTGCCACAGTTCTCGTTTATTGTCATGACTCAGTTTCCCTAATTGTCCTGACTCAGTTTCCCTAAATTGGTTCTGCCTCAGTTTCCCTAATTGTTCTGCCTCAATCCCCTTAGTTGCAAAATCTCCCTCTGGTTCATTAAGACTGGTAAAACTCAGAGGTTATAAATTGTCAATGTGTAAACTCAAAAAGGGGGAGTCCAGACTTTCTGTCTCTAGCCAGACACTTTCTTACTTCCCAGTTAGTAAGAATTTATGGTCCTACCTTCCAATCTGTTAGAACCGAATTGATGGTTCCTGCCTGGAGATTTCTGCTCACCAGAGTTTGGATTCCACCTCCCTATCTTTGTTTAGCTACTGTGTATAAATATGTCATTGAGAACTCACATTGGTTGCTGGATGCTGGATTCTTGGAGATGATAGTCTCATTCTGCCCTGGGATCAAACCATGGCTCCATTTGGTCCCAGTAAATCTCTCCCTTTCAAATAAAATATTAAAAATTCTCTTATCTCTATCTTGCCTCAGTTTCTCAGGCATTACATTTGTAAAGTTAGTCCTGTTCTCCTCATGTAATAGATCCTACTACATGGAAGAAAAATCCTTTACAGAAATAGTAAAAGTTGCTTCTTAGCTGAATAGAAAAACTGTTCGTCCTCTGATTGTTGTTTTCTTCATTGATTTGCATTGTAGCCCTCTCTTTAAATGAAAAAAAAAACTTATTTCAGTATCTAATTGACAAGGACATTTTCTGGGACCTATGGACAAATAGAATAATATAGTGAAAAGAGTGCAAGATTTATCATTAAAGACTGGGTTCAAATCCTAGTTTTGCTATTTATTGCTTCCTATATAAGTCAGTCAGTCAGTCAATAAACATTATTAAACATCTACTGTACATTATGATAAGTCCTGGAAATACAAAGAAAAACAAAAAACAGTCCCTGCTGTCAAAAAAGTTCACACTCTAATTAGAGATGCCTCTAGAACTCAGTTTCTTCATGAAGAAATACAAAAATCAAGTGGTTGGACTAGATGATGTCTAAAGCACCTTTTGGTTCCATAACTAACCCTATCATCCTTCTTTTGGGAAGAATATTAAGAACAATGGGACAGATGAATCAAATATGAGGAATCCTTGCTATAAGAAAATATCCTTCCCAGATGAATTATGTGCTCTCTAAAAAAAAAAACCTAGAGTGTATAAAATGTCCTTGGGGCTTCTGAGAATCTTTAAAACTCAAATGACTTGAAAAGAGCTGAATTTTCACTTTGAGTTGGACTTGATTCAACACAAAATCCTTTAGACCTAGCTTTACCCTAGGTAAGAAATCCCTGTTGCCAAACTGAGCAGATGAGCTTGATGACCCCACTGGCTTAGCTGACATTGTGCCTGCAAGACACTACACATTTTTTGAAGAAATAAATCCTTGTGAGGGTCTGGCTCTGAACTCTGGGAAGGGGATGGAGCTGGGAAGCTCTTGAGACAATTTTATAAAGGTCTCTCCATTGTTCTGTGGTTCCCTTTTCTACATCTTCTGACCTCTGGCCAAGTTCAAAGATTTCCTGGGTACTCATTGGTTCTTCTCAAAAAAAGAAAAAAAAGCTTAATCTTTTCTTTAACAAATAAGACAATGGTTCTAAATATTTACATTTGAAATGGGAAGCATTTGGCAACAATTAGAGTTACCAAATGATTTATGAAACCTGTAAAATCAAATAGAGAAAAACAGAGAATGGGCCAAAAAATCCTTGCTAAGAAGGAAGATTTTCCTGACTTTGATATAGTACATGTTGCCAGTTTTCTGGCACATAATTACAGCCTAATACTTCTTAGGGAAGTTTGGTTTAAAAAAAAATACTAAATGGTTGCTGAATATAATTGTTACATGATCATCAGCCTTTTGCTATCAATACCTTTCAATGTGAATACAATCTATTTATGAAAAATAGGTACCTTTTTTTTTACTCTATTGGGAGGGGGAGAGGGAGAGTTATAAAAGATTGAGTCAAATCTTTGAGGTTGTAAATATAGCAGCCTCTGGATCTACTACTTCAACTGGACATTAATTCTCCTAGGCTGGAGTCTCCAAAAGACAACTTACTACTATTATTTTCAGGTTTCTAAGAGTAACCTGAAAGACTCAGGTTTCTAATACTCTTAATTCTGAGCTCTTATGAATGTGTTCTCCACTAACAATAAACCAGTTAGGACTTGCTGAGAAGGTGCAGCATGAACATTCAGTAACAGTAATACCATCACTCTCATGGTGGTAGGAAATTACTGAAGGTACACTATCATTGTATGAACAAAGTTACTGAAGAATGGAGTCCACTTAAAGTACAAAGATAATGATGGATATGTGCATAGAACATTTCAGAGTAGGTTACCCTATGGCTCCTATAATGGGGAGACCATTTCTCAGTCATTGAATCCTTACACAACTTCCCTTTAGATATGCCTCCCTGTTGGGGAAGAAATCTGGCTGGGCTTCAAAAGCCCATGCTTCTGATGAGTCCTTAGCAAGTTTTTTTTTTTTTTTTCTGGTAAAAGGTCCCTGAAATTGTCTTTCCTTTCTGTCCCTGTTAGTAGTAAGTAATAGTAATAAGTTGTCCTTTGGAGACTCCAGCCTATGAGAGTCCATGTCCAATTGAGGTAGAAGATTCAGAGGGGCTGCTGTATTTACAAGCTCAAAGATGTGACTCAATTTTTTTATATAACTCCCCCTCCTTCTCCTTCCCAACAGAGTAAAAAAAAGAAATCTATCTTTCATAAATAGATTATAGCCACATTGAAAGGTAATGATGAGGGGCAATTAGGTGGCTCAGTGGATAGAGTACCAACCCTGAAGTCAGGAGGACCTGAGTTCAAATTTGATTCTCAGACACTTAACACTTCTTAGCTGTGTGACGCTGGGTAAGTTACTTAACCCCAATTGCCTCAGTGAAGAAAAGAAAGAAAGAAATAAGAAAGACTAATGATCCTATAACCATTATATTCAGCAATCATTTAGTATGTTTTTTTAAAACAAATTTTCATTGCTGCAAACTAATACTACTCCTATGACTATTGCTTCTGCTGTCATTCAGTCCCTTTGAGATTTCTGATGAGACCCCAGACTGTTCAACCTTACAAGGTCACCTTGATACCTCTGTCTTAGAATATTCAATCTCTTAGCATCAGGAAAGATGTAGCATAGAAAGACAAAGAAATCTGTGGACTAACAGCTATCATGGTCAAGTGAGAGAGACCAAATACTCAAGCCTCCCCCACCTGATTCTCAGAGGCAATTAGAAACAAGTTTTCCTATACTTTCCACATGGTTTCTTGAAATTACCAGAAAAGGAAATTGGGTTCATGAGTTAATTCATTCGTGCTACCTAAGTAAGAAGAAATAACCTCTCAGATTATGAAGAAGAGGAAGAGAAAGGAAGAAAAAGAAGAGAAACAAGAGAAACAAACAGGTAACTTCAGGCCAGCATTTTCCCTAAAACACATGTGAGAGAAATCTGTGTCATCCACTGGGCTAATCAAAAGGAGAGAGAAATTTGGAGAATAGTATAGTTTAGAACTAGAAAAGACTCAGTCATTCTTTAATTCAAACCCCTCATTTTACAGAAGAAATTAAGATTCACAATAGAAAAGACATATGTCCAAAGCTACACAGACAGTAAATTTCAGAGCTAAAATTGGATCAAATACATTCCAGAAATTATTCATTTGTTTACACACATATCTAAGTATGTGTGCACATATCCAGGTGCTCTGACCTTAATCTAGCAGTGTTTCTACTCTAACAGAGATTCTTCATATTCCTAGAATACTTCATCTAATTTTTCTTGGTCCTTACAATATTCTACCTTGTGTAGCATCTATATGTGTATATAATTTAGTAGAAAGATGCTGGATACAAAGATAGGAAACTTAGATTTGCATTTGTCCAAACTTTTCCCTCATGTCATTATAAACAAGTTGCTAAACTTCTCAAAACTTCTCAGCAAAGAGTCAGGGCACTTGTCCATTACCATGGCAAGTAATCTATCTCTATTTCCCAACTGTAAAGTGGGAATAATAATTTTTTCTTTTCAAAATGAAACTAATAATTTTTGCACTGGGTTATTGGAGGGAAAATACTTTGCCAGCCTTAAATAATATGTAAATTATTGTTGTTATTTTTTTCCATTAACTATAAACTCTGTGGAGTCAGAAAATGTCCTGTTTTTCACTTT
Organism: Antechinus flavipes; assembly: GCF_016432865.1. NCBI lineage: Eukaryota > Metazoa > Chordata > Mammalia > Dasyuromorphia > Dasyuridae > Antechinus > Antechinus flavipes. The sequence goes on along the minus strand of NC_067399.1, from coordinate 133,720,787 downwards.
GCTATTCCCATTACTCAGCATGTCACATAGTAGGCAGTTAATGATTTTTAAAATTGAGTTGAGAATACTATTGTAAACTTTGGTCATAAATATTTTTGGCCCAAGGGTTGCAGTATTCATTGATGTCAGGAGGTAACAAAGATTTTGAGACAAAGTCCAGACTGCTAGTCTACTATTCTCCACCCCTAAATAATATCCACTACATTCCTTTTTTTTTTTTTTAAATTTTTTATTTAATAATTACATTATATTGACACTCATTTCTGTTCCGATTTTTTTTTCCCCTCCCTCCCTCCACCCCCTCCCCTAGATGGCAAGCAGTCCTTTATATGTTGGATATGTTGCAGTATATCCTAGATACAATATATGTTTGCAGAACCGAACAGTTCTCTTGTTGCATAGGGAGAATTGGATTCAGAAGGTATAAATAATCCGGAAGAAAAACAAAAATGCAGATAGTTCACATTCGTTTCCCAGTGTTCTTTCTTTGGGTGTAGCTGCTTTTGTCCGTCATTTATCAATTGAAACTCAGGTCTCTTTGTCAAAGAAATCCACTTCCATCAAAATATGTCCTCATACAGTATCGTTGTCGAAGTGTATAATGATCTCCTGGTTCTGCTCATTTCACTTAGCATCAGTTCATGTAGGTCTCTCCAAGCCTCTCTGTATTCATCCTGCTGGTCATTTCTTACAGAACAATAATATTCCATAACATTCATATACCACAATTTACCCAGCCATTCTCCAATTGATGGGCATCCATTCATTTTCCAGTTTCTAGCCACTACAAACAGGGCTGCTACAAACATTTTGGCACATACAGGTCCCTTTCCCTTCTTTAGTATTTCTTTGGGATATAAGCCCAATAGAAACACTGCTGGATCAAAGGATATGCACATTTTGATAATTTTTTGGGCATAATTCCAGATTGCTCTCCAGAATGGTTGGATTCGTTCACAACTCCACCAACAATGCATTAGTGTCCCAGTTTTCCCGCATCCCCTCCAACATTCATCATTATTTTTTCCTGTCATCTTAGCCAATCTGACAGGTGTGTAGTGGTATCTCAGAGTTGTCTTAATTTGCATTTCTCTGATCAATAATGATTTGGAACACTCTTTCATATGAGTGGTAATAGTTTCAATCTCATCCTCTGAAAATTGTCTGTTCATATCCTTTGACCATTTATCTTTTTTTTTTTTATTTAATAATTACATTATATTGACACTCATTTCTGTTCCGATTTTTTTTTCCCCTCCCTCCCTCCACCCCCTCCCCTAGATGGCAAGCAGTCCTTTATATGTTGGATATGTTGCAGTATATCCTAGATACAATATATGTTTGCAGAACCGAACAGTTCTCTTGTTGCGTAGGGAGAATTGGATTCAGAAGGTATAAATAATCCGGGAAGAAAAACAAAAATGCAGATAGTTCACATTCGTTTCCCAGTGTTCTTTCTTTGGGTGTAGCTGCTTTTGTCCGTCATTTATCAATTGAAACTCAGGTCTCTTTGTCAAAGAAATCCACTTCCATCAAAATATGTCCTCATACAATATCGTTGTCGAAGTGTATAATGATCTCCTGGTTCTGCTCATTTCACTTAGCATCAGTTCATGTAGGTCTCTCCAAGCCTCTCTGTATTCATCCTGCTGGTCATTTCTTACAGAACAATAATATTCCATAACATTCATATACCACAATTTACCCAGCCATTCTCCAATTGATGGGCATCCATTCATTTTCCAGTTTCTAGCCACTACAAACAGGGCTGCTACAAACATTTTGGCACATACAGGTCCCTTTCCCTTCTTTAGTATTTCTTTGGGATATAAGCCCAATAGAAACACTGCTGGATCAAAGGATATGCACATTTTGATAATTTTTTGGGCATAATTCCAGATTGCTCTCCAGAATGGTTGGATTCGTTCACAACTCCACCAACAATGCATTAGTGTCCCAGTTTTCCCGCATCCCCTCCAACATTCATCATTATTTTTTCCTGTCATCTTAGCCAATCTGACAGGTGTGTAGTGGTATCTCAGAGTTGTCTTAATTTGCATTTCTCTGATCAATAATGATTTGGAACACTCTTTCATATGAGTGGTAATAGTTTCAATCTCATCCTCTGAAAATTGTCTGTTCATATCCTTTGACCATTTATCAATTGGAGAATGGCTTGATTTCTTATAAATTTGAGTCAGTTCTCTATATATTTTGGAAATGAGGCCTTTATCAGAACCTTTAACTGTGAAAATGTTTTCCCAGTTTGTTGCTTCCCTTCTAATCTTGTTTGCATTAGTTTTATTTGTACAAAGGCTTTTTAATTTGATGTAATCGAAATTTTCTATTCTGTGATCAGTAATGGTCTCTAGTTCATCTTTGGTCACAAATTTCTTTCTCCTCCACAAGTCTGAGAGATAAACTATTCTATGTTCCTCTAATTTATTTATAATCTCGTTCTTTATGCCTAGGTCATAGACCCATTTTGATCTTATCTTGGTATATGGTGTTAAGTGTGGGTCCATGCCTAATTTCTGCCATACTAATTTCCAATTATCCCAGCAGTTTTTATCAAATAATGAATTCTTTTCCCAGAAGTTAGGGGCTTTGGGTTTGTCAAACACTAGATTGCTATAATTGACTATTCTGTCTTGTGAGCCTAGCCTTTTCCACTGATCCACTAATCTATTTCTTAGCCAATACCAAATGGTTTTGGTGACTGCTGCTTTATAATATAATTTTAGATCAGGTACAGCTAGGCCACCTTCATTTGATTTTTTTTTTCATTAATTCCCTTGAGATTCTCGACTTTTTATTGTTCCATATGAATTTTGTTGTTATTTTTTCTAGATCAATAAAATATTTTCTTGGAAGTCTGATTGGTATAGCACTAAATAAATAGATTAGTTTAGGGAGTATTGTCATCTTTATTATGTTCGCTCGGCCGATCCAAGAGCACTTAATATTTTTCCAATTATTTAAGTCTGACTTTATTTGTGTGGAGACTTTTTTATAATTTTGCTCATATAATTCCTGACTTTCCTTTGGTAGATAGATTCCCAAATATTTTATGGTATCAACAGTTATTCTGAATGGAATTTCTCTTTGTATCTCTTGCTGTTGGGTTTTGTTGGTGATGTATAAAAATGCTGAGGATTTATGGGGATTTATTTTGTAGCCAGCTACTTTGCTAAAATTATGAATTATTTCCAATAGCTTTTTGGTAGAATCTCTGGGGTTCTCTAGGTATACCATCATATCATCTGCAAAAAGTGATAGTTTGGTTTCCTCATTGCCTACTCTAATTCCTTTTATATCTTTCTCGACTCTTATTGCCGAGGCTAGTGTTTCTAATACGATATTAAATAATAATGGTGATAGTGGGCAACCTTGCTTCACTCCAGATCTTACTGGGAAAGGTTCCAGTTTTTCCCCATTGCATATGATGCTTACTGATGGTTTTAAATATATGCTCCTGACTATTTTAAGGAAAAGTCCATTTATTCCTATGCTCTCAAGTGTTTTTATTAGGAATGGATGTTGGATTTTATCAAATGCTTTTTCTGCATCTATTGAGATGATCATGTGGTTTTTGTTTGTTTGGTTATTGATATAGTCAATTATGCTAATAGTTTTCCTAATATTGAACCAGCCCTGCATTCCTGGTATAAATCCTACTTGGTCATAGTGTATTATCCTGGTGACAATTTTCTGTAATCTTTTTGCTAATATTTTATTTAAGATTTTAGCATCAATATTCATTAGGGAGATTGGTCTATAATTTTCTTTCTCTGTTTTCAGCCTACCTGGTTTAGGTATCAGTACCATATCTGTGTCATAAAAGGAGTTTGGTAGGACTCCTTCAATCCCTATTTTTTCAAATAGTTTATATAACATTGGAGTTAATTGTTCTTTAAATGTTTGGTAGAATTCACATGTAAATCCATCTGGTCCTGGGGATTTTTTCTTAGGGAGTTGATTGATAGTTTGTTCTATTTCTTTTTCTGAGATGGGACTGTTTAGGATATTTACTTCTTCCTCTGTTAGTTTGGGCAAGCTGTATTTTTGGAGGTATTTTTCTATTTCATTTAAGTTGTCGAATTTATTGGCATAAAGTTGGGCAAAGTAACTCCTAATTATTGCTCTAATTTCCTCTTCGTTAGTGGTGAGTTCTCCCTTTTCATTTTTAAGACTAACAATTTGATTTTCCTCTTTCCTTTTTTTAATCAGATTTACTAAGGGTTTGTCTATTTTGTTGGTTTTTTCATAGAACCAACTCTTAGTTTTATTAATCAATTCAATAGTTTTTTTACTTTCAATTTTATTGATCTCACCTTTTACTTTTAGAATTTCAAGTTTAGTGTTTGACTGGGGGTTTTTAATTTGTTCCTTTTCTAGCATTTTTAATTGCAAACCCAATTCATTGACCTTCTCTTTCTCTATTTTATACAAATAGGCCTCTAGAGATATGAAATTTCCCCTTATTACCGCTTTGGCTGCATCCCATACATTTTGGTATGATGTCTCATTATTATCGTTTTCTTGGGTGAAGTTATTAATTATGTCTATGATTTGCTGTTTTACCCAATCATTCTTTAGTATGAGATTATTTAGTTTCCAATTATTTTTTGGTCTACTTCCCCCTGCTTTTTTGTTGAATGTAATTTTCATTGCATCGTGGTCTGAAAAGGATGCATTTACTATTTCTGCCTTACTACATTTGAGTTTGAGGTTTTTATGTCCTAATATATGGTCAATTTTTGTATAGGTTCCATGAACTGCTGAAAAGAAAGTGTATTCCTTTCTGTCTCCATTACATTTTCTCCAGAGATCTATCATATCTAGCTTTTCTAGTATTCTGTTTACCTCTTTGACTTCTTTCTTATTTATTTTCTGGTTTGATTTATCTAATTCTGAGAGTGCAAGGTTAAGATCTCCCACTATTATAGTTTTACTGTCTATTTCTTCTTGCAGCTCTCTTAGTTTCTCTTTTAAGAATTTAGATGCTACCCCACTTGGTGCATATATGTTTAATATAGATAGTGCTTCATTATCCATGCTACCCTTTAGCAAGATATAGTGTCCTTCCTTATCTCTTTTAATTAGGTCAATTTTTGCTTTAGCTTGATCTGAGATCAGGATGGCTACCCCTGCTTTTTTGACTTCACCTGAAGCATAGTAGATTTTGCTCCAACCTTTTACCTTTAACCTGCATGTATCTCCCCGCTTCAGGTGTGTTTCCTGTAAACAACATATTGTAGGATTCTGGCTTTTAATCCATTCTGCTAACCGCTTCCTCTTTATGGGGGAGTTTACCCCGTTCACATTTATGGTTAGAATGACCAATTCTGTATTACTTGCCATCTTGTTAACCCCGGTTTATGCTTTCCTCCCTTCTTTCCCCTTTCCCCCCCTTCCAAGTATTAAGCTTGTGAGCACCCCTTGCTTCTCACAGCCCTCCCTTTTTAGTGTCCCTCCCCCCGCCTTAGAGTTCCTCCCCCTATCTTACCCCTTTCCCTCCCAGTTCCCGTATTCCCTTCCGCTTAGCTTATTCCTTCCCTTTCCACTTTTCCCTTCTCACTTTTCAATGAGATGGGAGAAGTTTCACCTTAGATTGAATATGTCTTAAGATTTTTCACTTAAAGCCAATTCTGAAGGCAGTAAGATACCCACTATATTCATCCCCCTCCATTCTTTCTCTCAGATATAATAGGTTTCCTATGCCTCTTCATGAGATGTACTACCCCCACTTTACCCTTTTTCTGGTACAATGTCCTTTCCACATCAATTTCTAGAACAAGGTATACATGTATTCTTTATACATCTATATAGTCAAAATATAGTTCCCAAGATTAATCTTTACCTTTTTAGATTTCTCTTGAGTTCTATATTTGTAGATCAAACTTTTTGTTAAGTTCTGGTTTTTTCATCAGAAATAGATGAAATTCGCTTACTTCGTTGAATGTCCATCTTCTTCCCTGGAAAAAGATGCTCATTCTCGCTGGGTAAGTTATTTTTGGTTGCATACCAAGTTCCTTAGCCTTTCTATCCACTACATTCCTTATTTTCTCAATGCACGTATTCTCTCTTTTTATCCAAATCTTTCCCATCCTCTCAGGTCTAGCTCAATCAGAACCTCATAGGAGAATGGGATTTCTAGTTGGAAGAAACATCAGAACAATTCATAAGCATCTTTTCAATGCCTACTGTGGGACATGCATTGTACTAGAAATTATGAGAAGAAGAAATATCAGCTATGGTTCCTTAGTTTCAAGGAGCTCCTAGTCTTGATGTTGTATTTACATTAGCTAATCAACCTCTAGGTATTTTTGAAGTGCCTACTACGTGGCAGATGTTATTCTGAATGCAGGGGCAAATTTCCATGTCCTTCTGATTCCATGGCTGGTGTTCTCTGCACTGCTCCATCCAACTGCCCCCAAAGTAACAACTTTTTATTGATTTTTCAGTGATTGAGAAGACAAATTGAAGATTTTAGATTATTGGATTGAATATGGGGCTAATAGATTCAATGAAAAAAAGCTGTGGAAATAATTCCAGTATCTCTTTGGAGTCACTTCTGCACTTCTCTCTCTTGGAGTTCTAGTGTGGGGAGGGGATTACTCTCTTCCTCCTCCCCATTGGCAATGGAGAATTACCATGCAAGCCCACAAGGGCAAGGAACTTGTGTTTTCCCAGGCAAGTCTAAAACAAAACTTTTTACTGCCTTCATGGTTCAACATCTGGTGATCATAAGAAATAGATTTTTCAATTTAGTTGTTAGAGGGTTCTTAAGTGAAAAATTTGCCCATCAATCTTCCAGAGGGAGATTTCTGTAACTTCCCATTTCTCCAAAGAAATGATTAGTTGCTGAGTTATAGTTGAAAAGTGAAACAGAAAGGTGGAAGATGGAGGCCATTTTAGGAATCACTAGGTAAATACATGTTGCTATTTCCATGTGCTTCTTCTGCAAGTCACCTTTCATATTAAAGGAAGAGGGAGAAAAATCCACTCTCCACCTTGATAGAAATCCAAGGGAGAAAACATGCCAAAAATTCCTAAAAGTTAAAGATTTAGATAAAATGGTGGCAAGGACATCCCTTCAGAAGTCTTCATTTAGTCAATAAAAATGACTCTGAAGGTGAGAATGAGGCTGTCAACTTTGTGCAACTCCATCTCACTTCAATTCACAGCAAGTACTCATTGGTCTTCCAGAACCAAGGATGAACAACAAACAACAACAATATTAAGCATCTTCCACAGGCCAGATTTTGATCTAAATGCCTGGTGAGAGGAAGGAGGAACAGGAGTAGTTCCTCCACAGTAGAACTCCCCTACCTGACAATTACCAATCATATTTAACACAATCCCCCCTAGTCACTGGGAACTAATCAGAAGTTTCATTCTCATGCCAGTAAAGAGGCTATTTCTATATATATACATACCTACATATATATATATACATATATACACATACCTACATATATATATATGTACAGATTCATATGTACAGATATATATATATATAACAGGTTCAATGGAAAAAAGCTGTAGAAATTGTTCCAATATCTTTTTGGAGTCACTTCTGAACTTCTCTTTCTTAGAGTTCTAGTATGGGGAAGGGTATGTAGGTATGTATGTGTGTGTGTGTATATATATATATACACATATATATTATATATATATATATATATACATATGTAGGTATGTGTATATATGTATATGTGAATGTGTGTGTGTGTGTGTGTGTATATATATATATATATTCATACCAGACAAGCTTCTCTCTCCTCCCCATCACCCATGCTATAACTAGCACAAGGTTTCACACAGAATAGAAACTCAAAAAATGTTTTTTAATTGAATTTGCTAGACCCAACAGCATATACTAGTAGAAGAAGCATTAGATATCACCATGTTCTGGGTTTCAATACTGATTGTACTATTTACTACCTGTGTGACCTTGGGAAAGACATTTTTAATCTCTCTCAGCCTCAGTTTTTCAACCCATAAAATGAAGGCGTTTGACTAAATTATTTTCAAAGTGCCTTCCAACTAGAAATCCCATTCTTTTATGAGGTGCTAGTTGAATTATACCTAGGAGGATGGGAAAGATGTGGATAAAAAGAAAGAATATAAGCAAATGGGGAGGGCACTGGATGTATTTGGCAGGGAGATGGGGAGGGGAGGGAAAGGGTAGACAAGGGAGGTTGGAGTGAAGGGTTCACAATAGGGCTGGAAAGTAAAATGAGGTCAAGACTGCAAGTGGTCTTGCATGTCAGATAAAGGAGTTTGAGACTTATTCTGTTTACTATGGGAACAATGAAAAGGTTTGGAGCAGGGGAGCTTGGGGAAAAAATAGGCATTAATTTATTTAGCCTGGCCATCAAACTCTAAACTCTGGGTAAGCATCCTTCTATTCCAGTAGTTTCTATAAAAATCTGAGTCTTGTGCCCTTCACTGTCTGCCAGTGAGAAAAGAAAGATATGGTTGTGAACATTTAGTAGCCGCTGCGGTCACCTTGCAACAATTACACTAACATACACTTTAATGGCAGTTTAATTAGATTTACCATGGGGGAGATGTCACGCCGCAGATACTGCATGTCTGTTTTTAGAAAACTGGATGATGACATGAATAAATCAAAATGCCCCAAAATAAAACACTGCAAACACTCTGTGGAAGCCCCAGTGGCTATTTGTTTTCCTCCCCTCCTTGCCGTTTAAATACATATAACATTGTTCTCCTGCGGTGTAAGCATCTAAGTGCATGGGTCCTTATGGGACTCGATTGTGCATATGGAGAGGAGGATTATATGTGCCATATTTTATGTTTTATGAGTAGGCAGCGAATCTCTAAGAATCATTTTTAATTGCCTCTAGTGTGTCAAATGGGAAAGAAAGGGAGCTTTGTCTCTGTTGGAGGGGAAAAGGAATTTAGAAAGTTCCCCAGAAATACAGAGAAAGGGAAAGATTCATGCTAAGACAGATGAGAGTACAATGTTCTTCAAGCTGCCACATTTTGGGCTTCCCTGCTGGGAACAGGGTCAAGATAGAACAATTGCCAAAGATGAAATTTGTATAATAGCTCTTTAAGATTTGCAAAGCCCTTATCCAGTTTGAGCTTCACATCATTCCTCAGAGATAGGTACTGTTACTAGTCCCATTTTATAGTTGAAGAAACTGAAATACAGAAAAATTAAGTCACCTACTCGAGGGCATATAATTAATGTCTGAGAAGGGATTTGAATTCTTCAGGTCATCCCAGCTCAGAGATACAGTGGATAGAGCACCTGGCTTGTAATCAGGAAGATTCATCTTCCTGAATTCAAATCTGGCCTCAGACACTTATTAGCTGTATGACCCTGGGCAAGTCACTTAACCCTGTTTACCTCGGTTTCCTCATCTGGAAAGGGAAATGGCAAAGCACGTTAGTTTTTTGTCAAAAAAAAAAAATCAGATGGAGTCACCAAAAGTCAGATATGATTAAATGACTAAAAATGACTAAAAAACAACATAGCCTTGACTCCAAGTCTACTACTCTGATCCCATACCATGCTCCTCTGAAACTAAGAAAACTATACAGATGTGTCTATTTTTGGGTTTGGGGGGAAAAGAAAAGATAAGAAATTCCTTCAAAATAAGGGAAAGGAATTCAGGGGAAAATGAAATAAAAGTTACATTTGAAAACAAGGGCAGGGGAATAAGGTACAGAGCAAGGAAGGTGATAAACCCATGGATTAGATCCTACCCTGAGGATTTCCCCCCCATTCTGTGAATCGCATCAGTGAGACCCAGAGGAAGAACACTGCGCTTAGAGTAAGGAAACCTGAGTTCAATTTGGCATCAGATGGTTACTAGCTGTGAGACTTTGGACAAATCACTTGATCTCTGTCTGTCTCAGTTACCTCATCTGCAAAACTGAGATAATATCACCTACCTCCCAGAGTTTTGTGAGAATCAAATGAGATATTTGGTAGGTACATTGTAAACCCTAAAGCACTACATAAGTATTAGTTATTATTATTCTTTTTTATTATTACTAGGTGGCATAGAGGATAGAGGGCTGGCCCTGGAGGAGAGAAGAGCTGAGTTCAAATCCACCTTCAGATACTTCCTAACTATGTGACCCTGACCATGTCACTTAATCTCCATTTGTCTCAGTTTCCTCATCTGTAAAATGGGAAGAATAATAGGACCTATCTCCCAAGATTATTGTAAAGATGAAATTAAATCATCTTTGTAAAGCATTTAGCAAAGTGCCTTTTACATAGTAAGAGCTATATAAATATTTAACTATCATCATCATCATCATTATTATACTGCTTAATGAAGAGATTTATAAATATACCATATGGTGGCAATTTGAAGTAACTGGGGAATTAATCTGATGATAAGAAGACATGAGGGGAATGAAATCTTTATTTTATTTTATTTTATTTATTTTCAAATATATTGTCATTTGGAGCTAGGCTTATGCTTGTGCTTGGCTCTTCAGGAGACAACTAAGACTAGTGGGTAGACATTACGAGGTAGCAGATTTTAATCCGATAGAAGAATATTCGTAATAATTAGAGTTTTCTGGATAAGGGATGTCTCAGGAAGAAGGGAGGAAGTTCCTTGTCATTGGGGATCTCAAATAAGAGGCTGACAAACCACTGGTCAGGAATAATAAAGAAAGATTCTTTTGGAATTTATTTCAATTCAATTTATTTCAGAATGGATTTATTATTCAGGTATGTTCTATTCTTCAGAGATACTGAAGTGGTTTGCCATTTCCTTCTCCAGCTCATTTTACAGATGAGAAAACTGAGGCAAACAAGAATAAATGGCTTGCTTAAGATCACACAGCAAGTAATTGTCTGAGGCCAAACTTGAACTCATGTGCTCCTGATTCCAGACTTGGTGATCTTTTCACTGTGCCACCTTGCTGCCCCAGGAGTTGAATTAGACAAATTCTAAAGGCCTTAGAAGTTCAAAGATATCATGAAAGAAATGTCTTCTGGAGCTCTTTTAGTAGTAACCTAGACCCAAATGATTTCCTGTTACTCTGTGGAAACTTGTATAGAACCATGCAGAGCAGAGTGTGAAGAAAATGTCCAGAATGAAATAGAGCCAAACTTCACTTGGTGTTAAATTGTAATATTAGCAGAGAAAAAGGAAAATCACATAAAATTATCTTTGAAAATCCCTTATAACATCTTCCCTTCCTCTTTTCTCCCTCTCCTCCCTCCTTCTCTGTCTTTGTCTCTCTCTCTCTGTCTCTCTCTCTCTCTCTCCCTCTCTCTCTTTCCCTCTCTCTTTCTCTCTCTGTCTCTCTCTCTCTGTGTCTTTGTGCGTGTGTCTGTCTCTCTGTGTGTTTCTTTCTCTCTCTCTCTCTCTGTCTCTCTGTCTGTCTCTCTGTCTGTCTCTCTCTCTCTGTCTCTCCCTCTCCCTCCCTTCCTACTCCCTCTCTTTCTCTCCCCCAACCCCCTCCTCTCTCTCTCTCTCTCTCTCTCTCTCTCTCTCTCTCTCTCTCCCTCTCTCCCTCTCTCTCTCTCTCTTCTTCTCTCTTTTTCTCTCTCTGTCTCTCCCTCTCTCTCTGTCTCTCTCTGTGTGTCTCTCTGTCTCTCTGTCTCTCTGTCTCTCTCTCTCTGTGTTTCTCTGTCTCTGTCTCTCTCTCCCTCTCTCTCTCTGTCTCTCCCTCCCTTCCTACTCCATCTCTTTCCCTCCCCCAACTCCCTCCTCTCTCTCTCTCTCTCTCTCTCTCTCTCTCTCTCTCTCTCTCTCTCTCTCAATATTTCTGTCTCTCTCCCTTCCTTTGTTCTTCTTTCACTCTCTTCCTTCTCCCTCAAAAGAAAAAAAAAAGAAGAAAAATAAACAAAAAACATCCTCATGACAAATATGTATAGTCAAGCAAAACAGATTCCTACACTGTCCATGTCTGAAAATTTGTGTCTTGTTCTGCATAATGAGTCCATTTCTTTCGAATATTAGAGAGCATATGAAAACAATTGGATGTAAATTTTATTTTTCACATCACTCAGCTATTGATCAGGGGACCGGGAATCAGAACTTTTATTTAATAAATAGATTCTTAATAAATACTAGTTAGCATAATATGCCTATGATGCTACTCTTTTATAATCTATGCCCCACATAATCATGCATACGTGGAACTGCCCTCAATACTCCAAATCCCAAAAGCTAACAAAAATCTGCCACCAGAACTCAAAGCAGAGTTGCTGATTCCTTCTAACAATTTCTAAGGAATACAAATGATCTGGATATAATTTTTTCCCTCAAATAGAGTTCTTGTGGGAATTTGTTATTGTCTACACATAAAATAGACTCCTTGGAGTTTTGACGGAGCTCAATGATATAGACAGACTATGCTAGGATAAAGTAATAACTTGAAAAGTTTGAACTTAATCGTGGAGATCACAGTTAACTTTTGGATATGGTACAGTGTTTTCTCTTAGTAAGATTGTTCTCCCAAATGATTGCATTTTCATAGAAATGGATAAAAGTGAACATGTTTTAAATTGAATGGGTTCTCCCAAGAGGAGTCATACCTTACCATATGACTCTTTCGTTAACATGGCTACCACTCCACTAAAGACATTAGTTTTGCCTAGACTATTGAAATAGATTTCTAACTGGACTCCAAATTTCTATTCTCTTTTCTCTATCCTTCACTCAGCTGACAAAATAATCTTCCTAAAATACAGTTCAGAGTTCAAGAACCCTTTATTGTTTCCCTTTTGTTTCATGCATAGCCTTACACATTTCTCACTTTGTCACTAAAATTGTTCACAAGCCTGCTCCAGCCTATCTTTCCAGGGTAAATTCAAATTAGTCTCCATCATGTGCTCTAATTCCATAAACCAGACTCAGCATTTTATAACCCACGTCCCTTCCTTCACAGGATCTGTGATTTTTTTCTTTACAATCCCTACCATTAGTCAATGTTCTCTTAATTTGCCATTGCCTATAGAAAATTTTTTCAGATCCCTGTAATAGTAATTTCTTGGTCCTTAGATAATTTGTTGTTGTTGCTTTTCATTCATTTTCAATTATGTCCTTCTTTTGTGACCCCATTTGGGGTTTTCTTGGCAAAGGCAGTGTAATGCTCTGATGTTTCCTTCTCCAGTTCATTTTATAGATGAGAAAACTGAGACAAACAGGTTTAAGTGACTTGCCCAGGGTCACACAACTAGTAAGAGTCTGAGACCAGTTTTTTTAACTCAGGGTGAGTTAAAAGATGAGTCTTTCTGACTTCAGACTTGTCACCTTACACACTGTGCTAGCTAGTCACTCTCCTTGAATAATATTATATTTATTTAATTATGTAAATGTTATATCCTCAGCAGAACATAAAGGGAAGGGAAGTCAAATGCAAATGCATAGACAAATAAAAAGGAGCCCACCATGAGGAGAGCTTGAGTCATGAACCACAATTTGCTAAAGGCTTGCCCCTGGTGTAATGACTCAAAGATAGTCCCCCTGGAAATTTACAAGAAAAGAGGAATTTGTTTTTTACTTCACTATGAAAACACTTGAAACAATGAAATCTTTTTTTCTTTGGCATATATACAGGAGTTTGCTGGAGCCAGCTCTAATCAGTTTGTGAGCCAATTGTTAAATTTTCAGTGTCAAGCCTTGATTTATTGTTTGGTTGATTGTTTAGACCTCAGAAAGTATTAATAATGCAGATTAAACCTAGAAGTGTGCATATGATTTTTCCTCTGGACACCACCCATTAAACATCCAACTCAAAATATTGCTTAAGCTCAGCAGAAGTGAATAGAAGACTCCGGAAATGAAATCATCACAGATACAGGTAAAGTGCTCATAGGTTAATAATAACAAAAATAATAATAAATATTTAATATTTAGTATTTTAAGGTTTGCAAAATGCAAAAAATGATATCCATTATTACATTTGGGGCTAACAACACTGCTATAATACGAGTCAATAGTTCAGGGTCATCTCCCCACCCATTTTGGCAGTTGTATAAGACTTGAATAATATAATGTCCTTGAAGTAACCTTAGGAGATCAACTAGTTTAATCTCCTCCTTTATAGATGAAGAAACTAAAGCCAGGAAAATGGAAGTCACTGGGTAATTGTAAGGAGCACAGTGAATAGGACATTAGACTGGAATCAGGAAGCTCTGACTTCAAATATAGCCTTAGACATTTACTAGCTATTATCCCTGAGCAAATTACTTAATTTCTTTCTTTCCTCATCTACAAAATGGGATAAAAATAGCACCTAACCTCCAGGGTTGTTGTGAGGATCAAAATGAGAAAATATTTGTAAAGCACTTTGCAAAACTTAAAATGCTAAATAATGTGAGTCATCATCATCATCATCATCATCACTGTCACCATTACCCTAAGTCACTCAGGTAGTAGCAGAGAAAGGAGGTGATCTGAAGGATTTGGGACTCTCAATTCACTTTTCTTTTCCACCACCCCTTACTATATCCTGAACATTGTTAAGTGAAGTTAGTAATCATGTCTAAAGTGTTTATTATGTGCCATTCAATGGGCCAATTTCAAGGAATACAAGTCACAAGCTAAAAAGAAAGCCAGTCCCTAGATGGACTTATATTATTTTTGGTGTTGTTTTTGTTGCTTTTCAAGCAACTAAAAATTGCCTTCTTTCCCTCCTTTCCATCCCATTCCATTAAGAAAGAAAGAAAATTAAATCCTCTGGTACAAACATATGCAGTCCAAAAAAAAACCCATATTCTTGAGTTGGCAAACACGTTCAAACAAATGCTTCAATCTGCACCGAATCCATCACCTTTCTCTCTGGAGGTGGTACCATATTTCATCATGACTCTCTAGAATTGTAGTTGATTAGAGTGTTGATCAGGGCACACAGGCGGCACGGTGCATGGAGCCTGGAGTTAGGAACTCATCTTTCTGAGTTCGAATCTGCTCTCATAGACACTGGCCTTATACATTTGATAGCTGTGTGACCTTCGGCAAGTCATTCATTCCAGTTTGCCTCCATTTATCATCCGTAAGAATGAAAGACGTAAATGTCAAACCCCGCCAGTATCTTTGAGAAGAAAACCCTTATGGGTCACTACAAATCCCTTATCTGGGTTTTGTTCTGAGCAGCATAATGTTGATTTGCACCTGCTAGGAGACCAGTAGACCATTGCTGGAGAGTTAATATCAGTTACCTGCAGTTTCAGTGCAATAGAAACATAGGTTCCCTTTCATCTGATATTCCTGGTCTGGCTATTATATACAGGCTTTAGACTGGGCTAGAAGTTGAAACTGGGTTTTATTCTAATCCTGGGGTCAAAGTCACAAAGCTGTTGCTTTTCTTTGGGCTTGTTCATTGATTAGTACATAACCCAGGACCTGTGATCACCCCTCAGCTTAGAATATGTCTCTTGTATATAGGCTCTTCACTCAACCCTGACTCTGTGATCCAGAAAAACAGAGGAGACAGTGAGCAACAGAGCTATCAGATGGCACTATTCTTGTATCTTGTGCAAATTTAGTTCCCTTTGTGCCCAAATTGGAACCTCTTCTTGCTCTAGTGCAGTTTCTCCCACTACCATATGGGTTCATTCTCTGTTCTACTCCCTCACTCCCTAGCCCCCAGCTTCCTTATTATGTGTTGAAGAAATATGTATGAAGAAATCTAACCAAAAAAAAAAAAAAAACATAGCTACTTTTCCAGCCTAAGTTGACAAAGGGAGACAGATAAAGGGGTCTGAAGGCACAGTGGCTATGATTTTTTTTCTTAGATTTCTTCATCAGCACTCAGTTTGGTACTTTACATAGTTTGGAGGTGTTGTGGGGCGAAACTTGATTATCTCTCCCTACTACTCCAGCATCTTGGCTCTGTTTCAAGGAGGTTACATTCTAAGGAAATACGATATATAACAAGGAATCTGGGGGCTAGGGAATGAGCGAGTAGAGCAGGGAATGAACCCATATGGTAGAGTACATTTCCTTAAAAAAAATGCTAGGAGGAATTAACAATCAAAGGAGCCTCAGGGGCAGAGGGATCTTCTTTGGTGAGAAGACAATATGGAGAAAGAAGTACAAAGACAGGAATGAAGGATACTAGCTTAGACTCGGAAAACTGGAAAGGACCTTAAAGAGCATCTAATACAATACCCACATTTTATAGATAAGGAAACAGGTTGAGAAGCCAAGAAAGAGATACAAGTCCACATAGATATTTAGTGCTATTGCCAAGAACTGAAACCAAGTTTTCTAACTCGAAAATCTATTGCTTTTCTATGGCATGATTCTATCTTGGTTCACTTTGGAACATTCCTATAAAACGCATGACACTTTTCTCCATGGATTTTTTTAAAAGACCCCTAGAGGAAAGTGTTATAAAATCTGATCAAGTCAGCAGTTCCCAGCTGTGTAATTGATATCCATTATTTTCTATTGACCGCTGTGCAGAACTTTGGTTTCTCTAGCATCAAC
The DNA here is from genome assembly GCF_016432865.1 of Antechinus flavipes. Lineage (NCBI taxonomy): Eukaryota > Metazoa > Chordata > Mammalia > Dasyuromorphia > Dasyuridae > Antechinus > Antechinus flavipes. The sequence continues at coordinate 133,704,336 of NC_067399.1, read as the reverse complement.
AGAATTCCCATTCCCTCCTCAAGGAGACTGCTGAAGGGAATAGCAGAAAATAAAGATCATCAGCAAAATCATTTTATAAATTTCAGGGGACCTTCAAGGAAAGGTCCTTGGAGAATCATTTCTCACAAATGCACTTTCTTTCTGTAAAATCATAGATATAGAATTGAAGGAGACTTTAAAGATCATTTATACCACTCCCACTCCCCATTTTTAAGAATTTGGGAAACAGTCAAAGTCAGAAAAGTCAGTGTTTAAGTTCAAAATTCTTTTCTCTTCCCAATGCTTTTTGGACATTATCCTGACCTCCAGATTTTGATATAGTATATATGGTCTGACTGAGAATTGTTTGGCCAGTGGAAAGTGGTTAATCTCAGTAATAGACAATAGTTTGCAATAGTCAATGGATCATTGAGAGTCAATTTATATGAAATACCTTGGTCTTCTTTTGGAAGAAAAATCTGCAAGGGAAAAGGCAGCAAGGAATAATATAGATAGATAGATAGTATCAGTGTATGGAAGACTAGGTTCAACTCCTATTTCTGAAGTGAGTCAGTTGTGTGACTCTGGGGAAGTCACTTAATCTTTCAATTTCCCAAGCAATTCTCTAAAGATATGCAGTGCAGTGGAAAGAACATTGGCTTTGGAATCTGAGGACCTGGGTTTAAATCTCATTTCTATCATTACCTGTGTAAGTTTGGACAGATTTCTTAACCTTTCTGGGTTTTGGTGTCCTCATCTTAAAGATGGATGGTTGGACAAATTATCTCTAAGGTGATAAATGGCTTTTAAGGTCCCTTCAAGTTCTAATTCTATAATCTTTTTCATCTGTCCCTATAAGAGAGAAGTTGCCAATCTATATCAGTAGAGGAATCTTCCACACTGGAAGATCTTCATACAGATAAAAATATAATTTGAAAAAAAGTAGTGGAGGTGGCAAATGAACTACAGAATCTCTAAAGTTTCCTCAAGCTCTAAATCTAAGATCGCTAAGATCCTAGGATCATTAATCCCTTACTTCCTGGAAAAAAAAAAAAAAAACCACAACATATTGCAGCTAGCCTCTGCCAAAAAAAAAAAAAAATGAACTAGTCTGTGTTTTTGCCCCCATACCCATAAGTGCATTTTCTAAATTTGATTTTGGAAAGAAGAATGTATAACTGTCACCTGGACTTGCTTTTTATAATCCATGGCCAGGCTTCTTTGCACCAGGGAAGAACATTTTGGTGAGATCTAGCAATGTGTCACGACAATCCATTTCAAATGGAAGTGTCAGGGATAAAAATGAACATAAGTTTCAAATTCAATAGGAAGAATAAATGATCTTTAAAATCCTCTGCGTCACTCAGGAGGGTGCTCACTGACTTACAGTGTGCAGTATTTTAAAGACAAGTATCTATACTTTGTATTTCAACTGCCACAGACAGGGGGCATTTCCAGAATTACAAGCTGTGGGTAACATGTGAGCCAAAAAGTAAACAATGACTCAATATCTACCTTGATAAGAGCCCCTCCTGTTCTTTCCCCAATTGTCTCTAAGTCCTCCATGGCTTGGACCCTAGCTAGACTTCTCTGGTGACAAAATTCCCCTTGTTAACCTGCCCCCAATTCCATCCTTGCACCCCTTGGATAAATCTCCATGGCAACCACTTAGCTCTCATCTTGAAACTGACAGTACATCCTGTGAACCCTAGCTATGGCTCCTGCCTAAGGTGGCTGGCACAAAGCATCTTGTATGTCTTCCTCACTATAATACCAACAACTCTGGTTGTTTTAAAAGCCAAACAGAAAGCAAGCACATTTTATGCACCCAATGTGTGCCAGAGACTGTGCTGTTAGCCAAGACTTAAGACACCGTCCCCCAATATGATGCTGGAGATAGAACGAGCACCCCTACAAGTGGGCACTGCTCTCCAGATCCAGCTGGAATGCCTCCAAATTCACAACTCTAGCCCCCAAGGCCAGGTGATCCACAATAAAAGATGAAAGGAACTGACTTAGATAGTGGCTAGGATGTGCTTTCTAGCCCCCAGCCAGTTTGAGAAGCCTGCCAAAGAAATTTTTCAGCTGAGTAGACAAGTTGCCAGATCTGGGGAAAAAGGGAGAGAAGTAATCAGATGCAATCATTTCTCAAACTCCAGCCCCATGACTTTACTAGGTAAAGGTTGGGTCTGTGACTTCGCAATTCAATTTCATCTTAGAACTCAGAAATAATTTGGGAGATCTGATCCAGGCAAAAACTGTGACTGAAATAGCAAATCATCAACATTATTGCTGCCACATTGAAATGGAAGGCTAGCCTTCTTTTAAAAATTATTTTTCTTTTTTTAAATTAATAAGTACTTATTTCTTCTCCTTCCTCCCTAGTGGAAAAGAAAAAGACAAACAATACCCTTGTAACAAACATGCATAGTCATGCAAAACAAATTCCCACAATGTCCATGTCCAAAAAAAAAAAATCTTACTCTGCATTTCTAATTAGAAAGTTTTGTACCCTACATTTAGGCTTTCATACTATTTGGCAATGATCTGAAAATTTCTATGCTAAGATGAGGCACATTTGGTTACTTATGTCTACCACATCCCTTCAGAACAAAGACTGGGTGCTTATAATCTCAGTTCTAGGTAAACCTTTGTGAATGAAGTATTCTCAGCATCCTACCTTCTTTGATAGTATTATAGCTATTGTTGCCTTATGATCATCGCCCTAGCTCCTCTTATTTTTGGAGATGTGGCAAGCATGATCATGGTTTCCATCCACCCATCCTAATGTACTAGGTCAAAAACAAGATGTTCCCATTTCAGATCCTCTATAATCTCATAATTAATATCCGATACATTCTGATTGTTTGGAGTTAATAAATGAAATCTCCTGCCTGTTGAATAGGGATGAAGATAGTAGGCCCTGACTCTGCCTTTCATTATTCTAGATAGTATAAGAATATTCTCCATTGCATCAGGGATAGACATGATAGTTTCTTATTGGAGACATGGAAGGTCTCCTCAGGTCACCTCGGGTATCATCTCTGCTATTACATTGTTGATTTTACAAATAAGCTTCTAGATTTGATACTTTGGACCAGAGTGGGAAGGGAGTTCTCTTTTTTAAATGACATCTCCTGACAAAACTTTCCATATGAAGAGATATTGTATGCATCCCCTGTAAGAAGGAAGAACTGAGAAAGGAGCTATAATCTAGTTTGATAAGAAGTCCAGTCATTTTCCTATCTGTCAACCTTTGGGAAAAGAGTGGGTGAATGGGCAGGGAGGTACAGGATCCTGACAATTACATTTCAACTTTTTTTTTTCTTTTTTCCTTCTCATGGCCCAGAAATACTCAATCTCCCTTCTAGCCTGGTTTTCTGTTTTGCTAGCTTAGTCTGCTCTAATTGGAGGGTCATCAAATGTTTAGCCATTTCTGTCATGTCTGACTCTTCATGACCCTATTTAAGGTTTACTTGGCAAAGACACTGGAGTCATTTGCCATTTCCTTCTCTGGATCATTTGACAGATGAGGAAATTGAGGCAAATAGGATTGAGACATGGTCAGGGTCACACAGCTAGTATGTGACTGAGGCCAGATTTAAACTCAGATCTTCCTGATTCCAGACCTGGCATTCTAACCACTGTGCCACTTAGATGCTCCAAAAACCAATTAATAAAGGTTAGTCAAGCGGGAGAGGCCAGTTATGCTCCTTTTCCTTTCCTTGCCTCCCTGTCTCTCCTCCTTTTCCTTCCTGTGTTGGGAGACCTCTGTCATTAGCGACACTGTAATCTTCTTTATAGAAGTAATTGAATGTTTTCTATTGCTAGAATTACCACACCTGTTTTCTTAGATAGAACTGCATGTCTGATGGACATGACTCTTTCCAATAATGAAATGATTCAGATCAGTTCCTATAATTTTGTGAAGAAAGCCATCAACACCCAGAAAGAGGACTGTGAGAACTGAGTGTGGACCACAACATAGCATTCTCACTCTCTCTGTTGTTTGCTTGTATTTTGTTTTCCTTCTCATTTTTTTTTCCTTCTTGATCTGATTTTTCTTGTACAAGATTACTGTATAAATATGTACATATATATTGTATCTAACATATATTTTAACATATTTTGCATGTATTAGATTACCTGCCATCAGGGGAAAGGGGGGAAAGGAGGGGAAAGCTTGGAACACAAGGTTTTGCAAGGGTCAATATTAAAAAATTATCTATGCATATGTTTTATAAATAAAAAGCTTTAATAAAAAATAAAAAAATTAAAAAGCTAGAACTACATGAAAAGATATTCATGTTGTAGTATTAAGAATTCCCTTAATGATTTATGGATCATGAGATTGGTAGTTCAATTGATACTAGATGACCATGTTCATTACTGAGTTAAAAGATTCTTCTAATGGTTTATATTCTGATGATTTCTTTAATTATTTCTTTAAAAAAAAAAAAAGGAAAACTATAGTGATTTGGGGGGGGGGGCGGTTAACAGTGCTAGTATAAGACCAAGACTAAAAAATAATAGCTTGCATTTACATAGCACTTTAAAGTTTACAGAGTGGCTTGTATGTGTTATTTCATTTGATCCCCCAATCCTGTGAGGTAGGGTTTATTATTAACTCTCATTTTACAGATGTGGAAATTGAGGCCCAGATGTTTTAAATAACTCAATAGGGTTCTATAATTAGTAAGTATCTGAAGTGTTGCTAATAGATATCTGAAGCAGGATTCTAACTTAGCTCTTGTCTCTAAGTCTGTGATTCTTCATTGCCCTACTTCTCATCCTAGCACTTCAGTAGATATAACAGACTAATCCACTATTGGCAATTGGGAAATGGTTTCTCAAGTCTAGCAGTCTTCTAGTTTCTACTAATGGATGGAAACTAGAAGACAAAAAGACCTTTTTTAGAGGCAGTGAAGTGGTATAATAAATGAAATGTGGGGCTTAGAGTCGGCTGTGTGACTCTGAACAAGTCACTTAACCTCTGTCTGCCTCAGTTTCCTCAATTTTGAAATGGATTAATAACAGCACTTCACAAAGTTATCAAATGAGTCAAAAGTGGTCAAATGAATGCCTGATATATAGTTGACATTTAATAAGTGCTTATTCTTTTCTTCTTTCATTTCCAATAACATAAATTGTGAGACCTATAAACTTCTAGTTAAAGTTCCCAATTCCATGTAGGGCCAGGTAATTTTCTATTGGTCAGTTGTTTTAAAATAACAGTATGGACCCAAATTCCATCATTTAGTCTAATTTTTGCTTCCAACTGTGAGAGATGATCAGGAGGAAGGTATGTTCGGTGAAATATTTCATTCATTGCCTTATATTTATGGCTATCAGTATCTACTCTCTAGTATTCAGTGCCTAATGGATTAGGAAAAATGGTGGGCTACATAAGCACATGTAGATAGATATCCACCAAGAATGATCTTGCCATCCATATGTGATAATCCCCAAAGTCCTAACACTCAGGACCAAGAGGCTGGTCAAGGTAGGATTGGACAAGCCCTAAAATTACCAGATCAATGAGACTTTTCCAGAAGTCCAAGAGACATAGTCAAAGTATACATATAAAAACAGTTCTCAAAAATAGTAACAAAGCAAGTAAACAATTTCCACAGGCCAAGTTTCTCCTGCCTCCTGTTTCCATTTGCTGATTCCTCCCTGTCTGGCTTGAAACTCCTTCTGGTTTATTTGCTTGGGTTGTTTGTTTTTTTAACCCACTCAGGACCAGCATGTTGTAGATTTATGCTTTTCTCAAATTCCACAGGATCATTTATCTTAACAAATGGTGTATCATTTTCCTTCATTTTGCAGTATTCATTCATAGGTCCCTAAACTCACTTATTTGATCCAGAGGCTATAATTATTTATCTATTTATATTCAAAGTCTTTGAAATTTCTTTTGAGAAATCTTTTACTTAGTCTTTTTCTCTCCCCTCCCTTATTTTCCATAATGCATATTTCTTCTCTCTGATTGTGGGTTCCTTAGGTTCTAGATCTCAAAGCACCTCAACTTGTTCCCACAATAAGCAATTCACAGTTTGTCAGGTAGGTCTCTGCTCCAGATGACTTTTTGGTGGTCAGAACTGGTCCCTTCTCTCAGGCTTGATGGAGTGCTACACAAGTCCCCACATACAGTGTTCCATCATGGTGACCTGTACAACTTCTCTCTTCCACCACCCACAATAGAAATTCAAAGACTACTTTCCCTAGGACCAGTTCTGATGTTTATAGCTCTGATGCTTCCAAGTTGCAGACTCCAGAAGACTTTATTGGCCATCCTACTTTGGTTCTTGCATCTTTTTAAAAAAAAGATCTCTATAGTAACAATTCAATTTTAAAACTGACCCAGGTCCAGTATGCCTTATCAAATTTACCTCTGGTTTCCAACTTCAGGGTCACTGTCACCCCACCCTGAGTGTTAATTTTTTTCCAAAACCAAAATCCATTAATTAGAACAAATTTGTATTTTCTGAATCTGATTCTATTAATTTTAGTGTGAAGCTTTATTAAATTTTTAGCTAAGGTACACTAAGCATAATTACCTGAAATTATTCACAGATTTAATAATAAGTTACATTTATCATCTCAGTCTTACTTGTATTATCTCATTTTATTCTTATAAAAACAACTTGTGAGGTCGATGGTATGTTTGAAGTCTTCAGTTTTAGACAAGGAAACTGAGACTCAGACTTCGCCAAGTTAATTTAGTTCCCCGACGTTATATAACTTTATTAGAGTACTAAGATTCAAACTCAAATCTTCTGTCCCAAGTATAATGGTCTTTCTACTACATAAAGAATCAATCTTCTCTTTTATTTCCTTATATGTTTGTAAAAACCTTTCTGATAGGTAACTACTGACTTGTCACTTCCTAAAAGTGTTTCTCCTAGAGTAGAAATAAATCCTGCATTTCAGGTCTGGTGTGTACTTGTCCTTAGTCCAGCCACTTGATTCTGATCTCCTCTAATCAACTAGGGCTTAAAACATTAAAGATTCAGGCCTTCGCATCAAGTATTGCTCTTCAATGTGATTCTCATTTCAAAGACAAAAATCCCAGAAGGGTAAGAAATTGAGCGTATGTTTTAGTGTTTTATTTTCTCTTGTTTCCTCCCTTTCTCTCCATTTCCCTCTTTTCTCCTTCTTTTTCTCTCTTCTTGTTCTCTCTCTCTCTCTTTTTCTCTCTCTCTCTCTGTCTCTCTGTCTCTGTCTCTCTTTGTCTCTCTCTCTCTCTCTTTTCTCTCTCTCTCTCTCTGTCTCTCTGTCTCTGTCTCTCTTTCTCTCTCTCTCTCTCTCTCTCTCTCTTTCTCTCTCTTTCTCTGTCTCTCTCTCTCTCTGTCTCTCTCTGTCTCTCTCTCTCTCTCTGTCTCTCTGTCTCTCTCTCTCTGTTTCTGTCTCTCTCTCTCTGTCTCCCTTTCTCTCTCTCTGTATCTCTCTTTTTTCTCTCTCCCTCTCTCTCTTATACAGGCACACATTTATCCTGACTGTATGTTATGAATAAATAACAACAAACAAGCAAGGGAAAAAAAAAACCAAGTACAATGAGACAATAGATTCAAATAAACATTCAGGTATCAATCTACTTCTAGATATTTTTGTTTCCCAACCCCCATGTACAATTCAATTAAGTCATTAAGAATCTAATAATTGAAAAAAGGAAGAGGAGGTAAAGAGACAGACAAAGAAAGAGATAAACACAGAGACAAAGAGGATAAATCAATATCTGAGTCTGGGGAATTTCCCGTAGAAGTTGTATAGCAAGAATTAGAGCACTGTGCTCAATCTACTTCAGATTCAAGAATAGTCTAAGTTCCTATTTCTTTGGTGATTTAGTTTGACATTATTGATTCCAGACTTCATGCTAACTACAACTAATGACTGAGCAGGAAGTTCCTTCTTTGGTCACTCTTTCCCTATTTTAATAAGTAAATAACTGAATATCTGAAGGAATTATTAAAATTTGTTAAGTTTTCACTATGTTCAGAGCGCCATGGTAAAAGCTGAGAATGCAAATAGCAAAGTAAGACAAAAAATGTTAAAATGAGTGATTACAGAGGGAAAGGGCATAGCACAGTGAGAGAATATGATGAATAACTAGAGTATTTACTTTGGTACAGATCTGTTCTTTCATTCATTCAACAAACATCTAATAAGTATGTACAAGACCCTGGGAGAGATTCAGAAATAACTAAGATTTAACCACTTATCTCAACAGCTTAGTAGGGATGATAGAATATGTGCACAGATAAATGTGATACAAATACTAAATATAGAAGGATGTGATTCAAATACTAAATGTAGTAGAGGAATACAAAGTATTACTTAAGGGACAGATCACTTCTATCATGTGTGGATAATGGTGATAGAATCCATGAAAGAAGTGCCATAGAAATGTGGCTCCCTATCACTTACAGGATCAAATATAAAATTCTCTGATATTAAAAGTCCTCCCGACCCTGACCTCACCCCTATATTTCCAGTCTTTCTATACCTTACACTTTTCCTCCCTCCCTACTACCATATGTGCTGTGATTCAGGGACACTGACTTCATTGATGTTCCTGGAAAAATACACTCCACCTCCTGACTTGAGGGAATTTTTGCTCTCTGTCCCATATGCTCCTGATTTTACTGCCTAGTGTTGATTCTATTCCAGCTGAGACTTACCAGATGGGGGACACTGCTTATATAAATGCTGATTGAAATCTTTTGGATTATATGGCAAGAAGAAGTTGCCTCTTCCCCTTCCAGGAGTTCAAGGATGCCTCCATTGTCTATCTCTATGAAAGAAAAGGAATTAGTTTGCTTTGTGGTGATCCCGGGGGCTGGGTGGGGAGGAGAGGTCTCTCTCCTAGTCATTGCCAGAAGTATTCCTACCAGAGTTCTCCTTGATAGACTGAGTCTTCCCTGGGAGATGGCCATCTATCTGAGAGCCCGTGTAGCTTCAGAAAGAAATGGTCAACATGGTACTTAGTGTCTGACAACTACAGAAGAAATGACAGGAGCAGAAGAGAAGTCTGTACCCACTATTCATTGATCTGACCGATAACTTTGATGTAATGAAGGCCTGTAAAAGACCACGACAAAATTGGTTGCCCAAAGAAATTCATCAGTATTATGTGCCAGTTCTACAACTTGTAAAGCACCTGTACAGATTCTGGATAATGGATGATGCTCTCGTGATTTCCCCATCACCAATGGAGGGAAGCAAGGCTGTGTGCTGATTCTCGTGGTTTCTATCATGATGCTTTCAAAAATGAAGGTGAAATGGCATCAAGGTCTGCTGCCATACTGATGGTAAATTATTTAATTCGAAAAAGTTACAAGCTAAGTTAAAATGGAGGGAGAATTGGTGTGTGACTTCTTGTTCAAAGACAATTGCACCCACAAATAAGCTTCTGAGGCTGATGTACAAGAAGATGGATGATTCTCTCCCACTTATGCTACTTTTAGCCTAACAATTAGCACCAAGAAAATACAGATGCTTCACCAACCAGTACCGCGCCATCCATATGTGGAACCATTAGTTACTGTAAATGGAGTGATTTTGGATGCCATGGATAAGTTCACAGTATACTTTCCCTGATGTCTACACAGATCACAAAGTTAGCACATGCATTGCCAAAGCTGCCTCAAGGTTTTGGAGGCTCCAAAGAAAAATAAGAGAAAGAAGGCTGAAGTCTCCAGAGTCATCGGATTGTTCTCAAATGCCTGTGAAATCTGGATAATACATCAGCTCTACGACAGGATGCTAAATCACTTCCATGTGGATTGAGTTAGGAAGATTCTGAAGATTACCAGGCAAGATGAGGCATTGGACACTGGGGTCCTTTCACAAGCTGAACTGCTAAGCGTTCAAACTAGTGCAGAGAACACAACTCTAACAGGCTGGTCAAACTCTTAAATGTCAAGTGTCTGTCTGTCTAAAAGACTATTTTACTGAGAACTCAAAAATGGCAAGCTCTCGCATGGAGGCCAGTGGAAGCTATACAGGACGCTCAGGGTCACTCTGAACTTTGGAATCAGTTGTGAGACATGCGGGATACAGACACAGGACTGCTCCGTACGCTGTACCTGACTTAAAGAAGGCACTGTGCTGTCGGAGCAAAGGAGAATTGAAGTAGCTCAAAAGAAACATGGGAAGTGCACATTTAGAGCCATCTCCATTCCAAATGTTCATGTGAACCCACCTGTGGTAGAGCCTTCCAAGCTCATATTCATCCATTCAGCCACATTGGACACAACATACCTAGACCCCAACATAGTTGATATAATTTTGCTATTCTTTGAGCAAAAAGAACAATAACCAACTAATCCAGTGCTTAGCCCATAGAAGATACTAAATATATATTTATTGATTAACTGACTGATGGAGTTTGAAGAACTTTATTTGTATGGTGCTCTTAATATATAAAATGTTTTAGTAACATTTTCTCATTTGGTCCCCACACCGACCCTAAAAGAGAAATACCATGGCTACTTAATCCATTTTACAGATGAGAAAACTGAGAGTAAGGGATGTTAAACAACTTGCCAGCAGGTTGCATAGTGTTAGAGGCTGTATCTGATTCCACTTTTTCCTGATTCCAAGCCCAAGATAATAAAGAGATAATCTGAAATGGGAATCAAAAGATTCCAAAGATGTGAATTGACCATGTGAATTTGAGCAAGACTCTCTGGGCCTCAGTTTCCTCCTGTGTAGAAGAATAGAGTTCAGCTATATCACTCTTACAGACCCTGCCAGTTCCCAAATCCTGTGATTCTGTCCCCAAAAGCTGAAAATACAATTGATTTGGAATCAGAAGACTTGAGCTTAAATCTGATACCATCTATTTATCCGTAGTCCAATCATTTAATTTCTATCAATTTCCATTAACTTATCTTTAAAATGCCAATTATGACATGTTAATTCCTTTCAGGATTACTTTCTTTTTAAAAAAAAATAATTAAAAAAAAAGAAAAACCGAAAAAGAAAATGAAATGAAACAACAAAATGGAACGTTGTCTTGTGGTCAGCAGAATATCAGGGGGTATTCAAAATATATAACAATAAATCAGCAGTTCAAGAAAGGAGATATATTATCCTTTGTATTAAATAATAGTAGAAGAAATTATATTCATGAGTGTTCACTTATTCTTTGCTTCCTTGCAGGCTGTTCTTTTGTTCCCTGTTGCACACTTCTGACTTTATTCTTCCTCCCCTTTCACTTGCCCTCCCCAAAACAAGTTATAGTTAATCATAAATATATTTATATATGCATACAAATATACATATGCATAGGTATACACACACACACACACAGAAAAACCTTTGCCACCCCCCACACACACACCCCTTCTCTCCTATCCCTACTAACTCTTCTACTTTAATTCCACTCCTTAACTTGCCTTGCTATTTTTTTGATCTTCCCCTACCCAAAGATCCCTCCTTTGTCTTCTTCCTCTGTCCTTTGCTTCCCTCTCCACTGATCCCTCCATCCTTATTTCTGTATAGATTTTGGAGGGTGCTATACCCTTCCTGGTATATATGAAATTCTTCCAATTTAACACATTCCCCAAAAGAGTAAATTTTCAGAATTATGAGCTTTCTTCCCTCTCTAATGTCTGTCTATTCTTCCTCTATGCATCATTTGTATAACATAATTACTATTTTTACCTTTTCCTAGGTGGTTTTGCTTTTTAGAGTCAGAAATCAGATCATAGTCACCTCTGCCTCAGTCTTTCTTTTCAGATACCCAATTGCTGATGTCAATCTTAAACATAAGATGTATGTTTCCATGTTAAAAAAACAAAAACAAAAACAACTTGTCCATGTTAAGTTCCTCTAAACTGATCTTTGCTATTGGCTCTTAAATGTTAAATTTCCTATTGAGTTCAGGTTTGGCTGAAGGAAAATCCTGAAACTCTGCAAGTTCACTGAATATCCTTTTTTTCATTGAATATTATTGATAATTTTGCTGGCTATGATATTTTTAGCCATATGTCTAGTTCTTTTGATTACTGGTATATATGATTCTAGGATCTACAATCTTTTATTGTAGCTACTATTAAGTTCAATTCTAATTGTAGTTCCATCATATTTGAATTGAAAAACAATTCATATTTCTTGTTTCTTGCAAAACTTTCTGGAGGTTTCAGAATTGTCAATAATATTCCTATGTGTTTTCCCAAAGGATCTCTTTGAAGAGATGATTCATGTACTTTTTTGTATTTATATTTTCCTCTCATATTCTATTACTCCAGGAGAATTTTATTGGATTATTTCTTGCATCATTGTGTTGAAGTTCTTTTTGAGGTCACAGCTTTCAGGCACTCGTTTTTATATTTTCTCTTCATGATTTGTTCTCCAGATCTGTTGTTTTTCTTAAGTCTCACATTCTATTCTATCTTTCCATTCTTTATATTTTGTTTTGTTATTTCTTGATTTCTTATAACTTCATTGGCTTCCTCTTGCCCAATTTAAATTTTCAAAGAGTTATTTTCATCTTTAAGACTGTCTTTCCCTTTCTAGTTGGTTAACTTACAATCATTTTGTTTTTCTTGGATGATTTTTATTATTTTAGTTTAGTTTTTCCTCATTGTCTCTCATTGGATTTTGAAATTCTTTTAGAGTTCTATAAATTCTTTCTAGGCAGGGAGCCATTTAATGTCACTCTATGGGGCAGAAGTGACTTTTTTTATTTCAGTGTTCTCCTCTGAAGATGAACACTTCCCTGTTCCCATAGTAAGTTTCTATATTTGGGTTCTTTCTTCTTTGCCAATTTATTTTTTTTAATGAGAGGTATTAGTGTAAACATCTCTAATCATGCAGTGAGGGGATGGTGCTTCTGGCTTCCCTTCAGTTCTTCCCTCTGACCAGGAACCCCAAACCCAAAACCCCCCTCTCCAGCAAGGCCCCTCAGCCAGCAGCATTCCTGCCCCACTGCTTCTGCACTCAGGGGTGCTGGTTCCTTCTCGCCCAGGACTGAGTGCCCGCAGCACAGCTGGGATGGCCATTCCTTATCAGCTGAAGTTCTCTTGGTTTTCCCAGACTCAGAACCCTGACTCCGCACCCAGTCCTGGAGGGAATGTTTCTGTGGTTCCTGCTGAGGCTGCAGCCAAACCCAGATCACCCAGGACTCCCCACTTGGTGTTCATGCCAGGCCTGAGGGCTTTCTTCAGATCTTCTTGGGTTGTACAGGAGGATCCCTGTTCTGCCCCAAGTCTTCTTGATTTTTCACCAGTCTATGTCATCCCGAGGCACAAATTTGTTCTGTTTGTGGGGAGAAATCTGGAGGGCTTGAAGTTTACTTATTCCAACATCTTCCCCGAACCCTCCTCCTCCCCTCAGGATCATTTTCAAGAAGTTTAGGAAACCTAAAAATGTTTTAGAAATATAAGTTCTTTCAAAAAGATACCATGCAAATGGCACAAATTCATTTCAGCTAATGCTATTGTTTTCCACCTCTCTAAAATGTCTCTGATGCCCAGGAGAAGTCTAGTTCTCCTATATTTCACCCCTGTATGAGTTTAAATGATTGACTGCTCTCATCCACCACTGACCTTCTGACTTTTGGATGCTCTCTTGGATACATCTACTCTTTTGATTTCCCTGACAGCTCTCATAAGCACATCATGAGTGAAAGGGATTACAACTGCCCACTCTGTTATGGATTTTTGCCTGGGGAAGAGGCCTTTTTTTTTACTTGTAGCCAGTCTGGGGAGATTATTTGCAGATGATTGTTCAGTACTGTGGCATTCTGCACTTCTCTAATAAGTACACAAAATGTTTTTATTAGCCATCCTTCCTAGCGTGGGGCTATTTAGGAGACATTTTATGGGAAAACTGTTCTTACAAGGAACTGGAACACAAGTTAAATTTATGTTTTTCTTTCAAGGTGGAGCAAAGGTGATTTCCTTTAAATGGATTATCCACTACTTATCTAAAATTAATCATAACTCAAGGTCACAAATGAAAAAAGGCTGTATTCTCCTTACTCTGATTCTTCCAGCAGCCAAAAGCAGTATGTTTGGTAATTTATTTTTAGTAGCACTCTAGACTCAGTATAGCAGTAACATTTGATTGCTCACCCCTAATATTGATCTTGACCCAGGGGAAACATAGACAGACGGTATGGCACCTTGAAAAAAACATATAGTAATTTAAGCCAGGAGACCCATGTTTTGGTCCTTGCTATGTCATTGGTAATAATATCAATAATAACAACAACAATAACTAGCATTTATGTAGAACCTTAACGTTTGCAAAATGTATTACAAAGTTATTTCTTTCTACCCTCCCAATATTCCCAGGAAGTAAGTGCTATTATTGTCCTCATTTTGCAAATGAAGAAATTAAAGCAGAAAAAGGAAAAATGTGCTTTTCTCAAGATCACACAGTTTGTTAATTTCTGAGACCAGATTTCTACTCAAATTTTCCTGCATCCAGGTCAAGTAGTCTATCCACTGTGCCACCTAGCTAGTCTTAGTTCTATTGATTTGTCATTCTTCTGCTTAAACACAGGACAACTTGGGCCAAAGGTTTTTAGAATTAAAAATGAACTTGGAGTTCATGTGGACCAATCTCCCATGTTTTTATTTATCTGATAAAGAAAATGAGGCTGGGAGAGGTGAAGCCATGTGTCCATGGGTGCTAGAACAAGCTATGAACCTAGGTATTAGAATTACAAATCCAGTGTTTTTTCCTCTATATTATCTTGCTTCTTAGTTGGCACCACATTTTTAGAATCACTGTAGATTCTCTGTGATATTTGGCAAAGTTATGTAATGGTTGTTACTAATATCTTTTTGAGAAAGTCATAATGGTTATGGGGTTTTGGAGGTTTGATTCCTTCCTTTCTTGTCTTAAGATTTAATGAATACTGGTTGCTCAGTTCTAGTTCTAGTTCAACAGGTAGAAGGGAATTTACACAATCAACTAATCCAACTATCCTGGACTATGGATAAGGGAAATTGAGATCTAAACAGGAGAAATGATTTGCCCAGAATATCATAGAGAATAAATGTCAGAGTAGGGATTTGAACTCATGTTAGGGATTTAAACTCAGGTCCCAACTCATCTAAGTTGCTACACTCCAAAAGCAACACTCCAAGCTTGGTACTTTTAGTATTAGCATTTAATTTCTTGGAACCCTTTCCCCCGACCTCCTGTGTTAGGGAAATTATTGAGCTTAGAGTCAGAAGACTGGATTTTTTTTTGAAATTTTGTTAAAATCAGTTATGATCTCAGAAAAAATATTTCATCCCTTTTGATCTCAGATACTTCATCTTTTAATAAAATTCATTTAGAATAGATAATTCCTAAGTCCCCTTTTAGCTCTAAAAACAAATATTCTGTAGAACATTTCTTTAGGTCAAATGTGGAGTTCATATGAAATTCATTGCATGCTATATGCACTCATGTGACCTCCCATTTTATCTACTATTAAAAGTAAGAATTGGAAGGAAAATATTTTCCTATAGAATGCTTCTCCCCATATATTGTGTTTTCTACTTTGAAGCAGCAATTGCTATTGGACAAAGAGAGGTTTCGTTAAACCAAATGTGCTTTGTGCTGGCCAAGGTTAGACACTTTGGTGGGTCAAGGCCCTCTTCTACATCTTGTAGATGCTATCCTGGCTTTACCGCAGACACTTCATTAAGTGCTGTATTTGACCCTCTAATGCAAGGTGACTTGAAGTTGATTATCTCCTAAAAATTCTTTCTCATCTATTCCACAGATATTTATTAAATATTTACCTTCTGTGGCAAATTATTATGTATGCAGAGAAGACAAAGACATAGCTCCATCTCCAAGAGCTTAAAATCTAGTAAGGGAGATGTACACAAAAGATTATCACATAAAACTTATACACAAATAAAAATAAACCCTATGTTATGTTTGAGGTAGCTGTCACATTAGAATTGGAAAGGGGGAGATAGTATTATGCAGAGGCGAGAAAGTTTCCAACATTCACTTGTTCATTCAGATGGGCTCACATATAGCAGTTGGTATGCAATTTTTATTTTACAAAATTTTAACTCAGTAGAATTGAACTTGAGTGAACTACCTCTAGGGGGTTAGTTGGAAATATTAAGTGACTGGGTTTGATTTTTGCAAAACTAATATTTTAGAGACTATTTTTTTCCTTAGGCTTCATATTTATTATTCATGCAGTTGTAACAGGGTTAATGGTGATACCTTAGTTTGAGGTTGCATGGATGATCTTGTAAGGCTTTACCCAGGAATAGAAAGGAAGGAAGAAAACAGGCATTTATAAAGCATTTACTTTGTGACAGGTCTACTACTAAATTCTGGGAAAATCAATATAAATAAATAGAAAAATAGTTTCTGCCTTACCTTCTAATGAAGGAAGACAACATACAAAAGGGAGCTGAAAATAGGGGAAGGAAAAAAGGGGAGCTCAGGTCATGATTTTGAAGTCCAGTAAGGTCTAGCTGACTTAGAACATAGTTAAGCATATAATTCAGTCAAAAAAACTATTAAAGTGACAAGCATAAGTAAGTATTCAATCTTCACTTATAAAACCTTAAAAAGTGATACTTTTTTAGTGATATTTAAGGTAATGAAAATATACTGACCCAAATTAAGTGCTTTCCTGATGAAACTTTAACTGTTATCTATCACTGCTTAATCTAACTCCAGTTTTTCTCAGCTCACCATCCTAGAGATTATGATTTAGGAGATAGAACATTTGGGGGTATTAGGCATCTTTAAATAGTAGTTTTATGAAAGCAACTAATTTGGCCAACCAATGATGCTCAAAAGTTCTTCACATTCCAAGATAACTGAGGTTTACTGAAGCAATTCAAAGCAACCTTAGTTTTTATAGAAACTACTTAACTGAGATGACAGCAAGGCTTAATGTATCTATAAATAAATCCATAAAAAGCAACAATGCATGTTGAGCACTCAATTGTGAAAAGACTAAAAGCAGTAAGTATGGTGAATTGGATACTAAATAGTAGGTTACCAAAATTTCTTCAGGAATCAAGACCTTTTGATGTCGATTTCTTTGGTGTCTCTGGTGTCAGTGATAAACATTCTTTTCTTTATGCCAGTATTACTAAAGGTGATGATGTTCCAGCCTTTTTTCCCCTCTATTCAATTCTTTGTAAATTTTTAATGAAAAGTAACTCAATTATGTATGAGTGACAGACAGATCACTCACACCATTTATATCTTGGATCAGGCACAATAATTAATACTAAATATTTGTAGTAATTTCACACCTCATGCATCCTTTAATAATATAAAGGAACATCCCCACCCTGCTATCAACTTAACTGACTGAAGATGCATGCTGGGCATTTTGCTTCTCTAATAGCAATTTCTTGACTTCTGCTACTTGGAAACTCTCATATTTTTTGAATCATTGGAAAAAAACCTCTCCATTTGCCTACAATTGAAAATAAATTGAATAGATGGCTATGTCTTCAACAGGTTACATAACCTTGAGAAAGAAATTAATCCTTATTTTATTTCACAATAACCAATTTTTATAGTAAAATGAAATCAATGAAAAACCAAATAAATCCAATAAGCTCTTTGAGAGTAGGAAAATTTTTTTGTGTTCTTATCCTCAATGCCTAGGATATAACTTTGTACACTATAATTGCAATACTAAATATAGCTTGAATTGAGTTGAAACATAATCAGTCAACAGAATGCTGGTTTGGGAGTCAAATAGGATGGGTTCAAATCAAAACACAACCCCTTACTCCCTATGTAACCTTGGGGGTCACCTCTCTGGGCTTTCCATTCCTATGATCTTCAAATAAAAGGTTTGAACTAGATCACATTTAAATGTATTCCAGCTGCAAATTTGTCATTTCATGAACTTACCTGTTGATCACCTGAAGTTATATATGCTAGCAGAATCATAATATGATAGAGATCATCTAGATGAATTCCTTCATTGTACTGATGAGACTAATTAATCAACAAGCATTTTTAAAGCACCTATCCAGTGCCAGGAATTGTCCAAAGTGCTGAAAAACCAAGACAAAAGTGAAACTGTCAATTACCTCAAGGAAATGATTTCATGCATTCATACACTTAAGAAGTGGCTACCAAGTACTGGTTGCTGTGCTTGGTGTTGGGGAGCCAAAGATAAAATAAAATAAAACTTTCTCTAACTTCATGGAGCTTACATTCTGCTGGGGTATAGGAGAAATAACATTTATATAGTACATCAAAACATATAACTACTGTATGTGGAATAATTTTAGGAGGGCCGAAATTAGCCCAAAAAAAATCAGAAGGGGCTCCCTGTAAGATATGGCACATGATCCTGAGCTTCAAAGGAATCTGGGAATTCTCAGAGATATAGAAAGAAATCTGCTTCATATAGGAAGAAAAAATTGTGCCAACAAACAGAAAAAGGAAAGGGTATGTTATGTACCAAGGAATATAAAACTGACCAGTTTGCCTTGAATGTAGAATGCCCTCCAGGAAGGGTCCCATCAGATTATCTGGTCAGTTCTGTTCCAGGTTTCCTACCAATGTTACTTAGATAATGTGTGCTGGAATATTTCAGACGATATTTGATACTGGATCAAATTGTAGATTAATAGCACAGTGAATAGAGTGCTGGACCTAAAAGCAGGAAGATTCATCTTCCTAAGTCAAAAATTTGGTCTCATATACTTACTATTTGTGTGTCCCTGGATAAGTCATTTAACTCTATTTGCCTCAGTTTCCTCTTCTTTCAACTGAACTGGAGAAGGAAATGTCAATCTACTCCAGTATCTTTGTCAAGAAAATCCCAAATGGAGTTGTCAAGAATTGAACACAACTGAAAAAATGAGTCAACAAATTGTCAAGGGAAGGGGCTGCATGACAGATGGCAAGTCCCTAGTCCTGCCTTAAGTTCAAGGCAAGAATTGGTTATTATTGAGGAGCTAATGTTATTTTTGGATAGTGTTGGATTGGAGACAAGAAGAAATGAATTCAAATGTGACCTCAGTTACTTACTAGCGGGCAAATCATTGAAATTCTCAACCTCATTTTTCTCATCTACAAAATGGAAGTAATAATAATAATAATATCTACCTCATAGATTGTGGTGAAAATCAAGTAAAAAACAATAAATCTTGGAGTGTTATGGAAATGTGAGTGTTATTATTACTCAACCTCCAATCCCCTGTTAGGTCATCTCTGCTTCTGATCTTACTCCAGTAAGGAGTACATTTTCAAGTAGGACGAGGCTCTCTAGTTCAGGACCGGTTTCTATGTTCCCACATAACTCCTGTTATAAGCATCAAAGTCTCAACTTGAACCTAGATCTCCAACACTCTGTTACATTATAGTGACTTTCACTACCTTTCTTTCTGTGGTTTAAAAATTAGAAGCAATAGGAAAGGAGGAGAAAAACAGCATAACCAAAGTCCATTTGCAGCCATCGCTTTGTGTTTATTTTTATACATAGGATTTGGCAGTGGATGCTACTTTTGACTTTTTGCATCCTAGAATAGATTTTCTTAATTATGCCAGAGTCATCATCCTGTTGGAATTTTTATCTGATCAAGAGGCAGACCCATCAATAATCACAAGGGATTTATGAAGTTTGGATTAAAAAGCCTAAAAGCAATTTTATTAAGTAGTTAACTATTCTTCCTTGAATTGATTTAAGAACCAGTGTTGACATGAATAATCTAGGTATCACCTCACCCCACCCCATCTTTGTAACCTAATACCATCCCTGGAATAGCCCTGCATGAGGGTCTCTCCCAATCACTAGTCATTAGCATAGTGAGTGGGATAAGTCATTTTTCTTTTCCAAACCTTTCTTTCCTAAAATGAGAGGCTAAGACTTAATACTCTTTAAGGTTCCTTCAAGTTCTAATATCTTGTGCCATTTGTCATCTCACCATCATGAATGTTATTACTGCTTCCAGGAAGAATTCCAATACAAAGAAATCTACCTATAATATCCTCCTAATTCACTATTAAGAAACACTAATGGAGGAGGAATAAAGCTATTTAAGAGAATATAGAAGTGATTTTAAGCAAGGCATAGCTAGTCCCTAAAATGGACACTCTAATAAAACATTTTACTTCTCTCCCCCAGCTTCATTCTAAGAAGAGAGACTCATTAACAGAGAGTACAAAGCATATTTGTTTTCTGCTACATTCCAGAACTGCCCTTTGTGCATTATATGCAAAACCTGAGTAAAGTGTGGGATATAAACTTCAAACCTTCTGCGGGAATGCTCTTTCCCCACCATAATGAGCAAATATTTTAGGTACCTTTATATCAAAGACATTTTGTTTTGTTTTGTTTTGTTTTAGAGTAGTACAGGGACCTGCTGTGGCCCGATCTATTTTTCCTTCCTTCAATCTTATTTAAGTTTATTCATTTATTTATTTTATTTATCTTAAGGATAATAACTCAGGTCAATCAACAAGCAAGTATTTACACCTAAACCATTTCTTATCCATACTTATCTACTAAGTCTGGACCTTCTAGTCAGTGTAATCTTTTAGTTATCATAATTCCAGAAAAACACTCTAATTAACACCAACACTACAAATTAAAAGGTGAATTCTGAAGTAGACTAACTTGCCAGAGTTCTATTGTTTAAGTTCTTCATATAAAACATATTACCCCAACTGCCCTGTTCTCTTGTATAGGTATCCTAATCCCTATCATCCAGTCTCTCTACCTTAGGTATAAAAAGTTCATTAATTTTGAATGTGCATCCCTATTAAAATCAGCCTTACTTTTCCAAAATGGGCCCACACTTATCCAGTTTGTCCATCCTTCTCAATGTTCTAGAACATTCTTCTAGGCCCTCTGGAACTCATATTGTTTGATTCACAAAATCAACAAGGATATACAATGTCCTTGAATATTTTCTTCAGCAATAATTTTTCTACTTTCTTTGCTTTAATAAAAATCTGGCTCTTCCCTGAAGGCATCATATCTTTTTCAACCCTTTCTACTTGAAGCCACTTTTCCCACTCTCCCTAATTAGAGTATCAGGAATAGTAATAGCTTATTTACCAATGCTCTTTTTACCCTATTATCACTATAGAGGGCAGGGGGAAGCCAGTTTTCCAATACTGCCTCAAACCCTTACTAGTTATATGTACATGAGCAAGTCCATGCCTTGTTTCCTGATCTAAAGAATGAAGAGGTGAACTTAGGTAAACTCTAAGATCCATTTCATCTCTAAATCAATGGTCTTATGACTTTTCAACCTTCAGTACCATTCAATCTATGCATATTACTTTCGCCATTTTACTATTGCACTGAACATTTATTGAGCAACTACTACATGAAAAATATTATGTGTACAGAATAAGGGGAAAACATAATATTATAGAATTTTTCCTGACTCTGGAATCCAAGAATGTGGATATGAATCACTTCTCTAACACTCCCAGTGTAATCTTAAAGAATAATAACTTCCCTGGGCTTCAGTTTTCTCATCTGTAAAATAAGAGGATCAAGTGGTCTCCAAGATAATTTTAAGCTCAAGATTTATAATTCTATAGTCTATCCTTGTTGCTTTCAGAAATTTTTGAATCAGAAAAAAAAATCCTCTTAAATTGCCTTTAATTGAAAATAAATAAAGTCCATGGTCATTGATTCAGTAAGTTAGATAAGACAACTTTCCTTGAGAAAAAAGAATATATATTTCCCACTTTATTTTGCTACAATTAATCTTTTATTCAAGTGAAATCAGTGCAGAGTAAAAGAAACCCAGTAAAATATGTTCTTGAAGGGCAAGAAATTTTTTTGTCTTTGTATAACTATTACCTAGAACATTTTAATTGTTGAGTTTAATTGTTGCATATTATAGTAGACAGAGCATTGGAGCTATAGTCAAACAACTCTAGTTTTGACTCTGTCACTTACTCCTTATATGATCTTGACCTATAATTCAGTCTCTGCACTTCCTCAGTACTTTAGGTATTTTGTTCAACATTCTTACTCTTCCCTACTCGTGACATCACATTACCTTGGGAGGATATATTCATATTTACAATACATCCAATAACGTGACTTCTCAATGTTTACTCTCCTTAACTCCACATACTATATTGTCCACCCTGTTTCAGGTATACTCCAGCATGAATACACATTATATTTCACCAACCTATGAAATGGAATAACTCCATATATCTAGAGCTTTGAATTTTTCCTCTCTAGCCACCACTTTCTATTTTCCTCTCTCTCCCTCCTTCCTTTCCTCTTTCTCTCTCCCTCCATCCCTCTTTGTCTCTCTGTCTCTCTCCCTCCATCCCTCTTTGTCTCTCTGTCTCTCTCTCAGTGTCTCTCTCACCACACACACACACACACACACACACACACACACACACCTTTACATTTCACCCGTTGAGCCATTCTTAGTCGTTTTACTTGCCCCACACCCAACTTTTACCATATGGTTTGCCACTTGATAATCATATTAAACTACTACTGTGTGCTATGCATTGTCCAAGGGAAGTAAGACATCGTGTGGAGGATAGAGGGCTGCCCTTGGAATAAGACAAAGTTCAGTCCTCTCCCCAACATATATTAGTTGTGTCACTACAGACAAGTCATCTCATAAGTCTCCTTATCACAGGCAATCTTTAAATATGTTCGTTATGGACAAGTTGCTGATATGTACTGGTATATTTCTGTACCAAGAGTTCCTCACACAGATGAAATCAAAAGACTACAATGCTATGCTCCCTACCCCCAAAGTCCACTCTCCTACATCCATTAGCTCCAGTCCTTCTGTTTTCATTATCCCCAGCCTTCAAATTCTCATCCTTAGGAAACACTCACCATGCAATTTCTCTAGTCCTGCTCCAGGGCTGCTGAGCATTGATGGAGAAAATCATGAAACTGATCTGACTTCACCCATTATAAATTTATGTTACATAACCCTCATCTGTGCCCTTGAAAGAGGGGAGGGAGGGAGAGAGGGAGACAGAGACAGAGAGACAGAAAGAGACAGAGAGAAAGAAAAAGACAGAGACAGAGATAGAGACAGAAAGACCTGATCTTAAGCTGCATTCAGAGATGCACGAATAATATCTATAAAAAGGCAGAAGATAGAACAACTTTATCTGGAATTCATCAGAGGACAATCAAATGCTATATTCAGTTTAGGGTACTACATTTCAGGAAGGGCATGAACAATTGGCAGTGCTTTTGGCAAACAATAAAAGAACAAGCTAAAGCAATTGGAGTGCTTTGAGGAGGTAAAAATTAGGGGGAGAATGATAGCCATTTTTAAGTATTTGAGAACTCTCATATGACAGAGGAATGTGAGTTGTTTTACTTAGTACCAAGGAAGAGAACAGGGACAATATATGGAGGTTTTCCTAGAGGACAGATTTAGGTTCAATAGAATGGAAAGTTTTCTGTTGAGAAGTAGATGGTCAGAAGGTCAGTGACTTTATCTTCATTAGGAATGTGGATGGCATTCCTATTTAGGGATGTGTTGAAATAGGTGATTTCTGAGCTCTCTTTTAATACATAGATTGGTGTTTTTGTTTTTCTCATTGTCAATTATTCTATTTTATCTTTAATTACTATCTCATTATGGATCTCTTGAATAGTATCTCTTCTCTCCTTTCTCCCCACTATCCTATTCTTTCAACCCCACAATGATAATAGCCTGACTTCCTATTGAAAGCCTCTCCCTCCCAATTCTATACCATAATTTTAGCATCAATACCCACTTTTCTCTCCTCTCTAATCAAAAAGTATGCATTTTCCTGTGAAGGTTAATCTCCCTATCTATACCTTAGATCAGATTCCATTCCCCACCTCAAGGTTCTTGTTCCAGAAATCATTATCTCCTTTCTCATGCATCTTTCCCTATTTCCAGCCTCCTTTCCAAAAAAAAAAAAAAAATTAGGTTTCTATAACTCTAAAAAGTCTTTCCCTTGACCATTCTACTGCATCTAGCTACTGTCTTATCTTTCTCCTTCTCCTTCTAAACTTTTTGAATAAGATGCATTATTTGATGTTCCCCACTTTTCCAATGTATATTATCTCCCCAATTCTTGTCAATCTGATTTCTGTGATTAATAATAAAGTTAAAATCCAGTGGGAAAACAGGGACATTAATACATTGTTGGTGGAATTGTGAATACATCCAGCCACTCTGGAGAGCAATTTAAAACTATGCTCAAAAAGTAATCAAACTGTGCATACCCTTTGATCCAGCAGTGTTACTGCTGGGCTTACATCCCAAAGAGATCTTAAAGGAGGGAAAGGGACCTCTATGTGCAAGAATGTTTGTGGCAGTTCTGTTTGTAGTGGCCAGAAACTGGAAACTGAGTAGCTGCCCATCAATTGGAGAATGGCTGGATAAATTGTGTTGTATGAATATTATGGAATATTATTGTTTGGTAAGAAATGACCAACAGGATGATTTCAGAAAGGCCTGGAGAGACTTACACGAACTGATGCTGAGTGAAATGAGCAGGACCAGGAGATCATTATATACTTCAATAACAATACTATATGATGATCAATTCTGATGGACCTAGCCATCTTCAGCAATGAGATGAACCAAATCAGTTCCAATGGAGCAGTAATGAACTGAACCAGCTACTCCCAGAGAAATAACTCTGGAAGATGATTAAGAACCATTACATTGATTTCCCAGTTCCTATATTTTTGCCTGCCTGCATTTTGGATTTCCTTCACAGGCTAATTGTACAATATCTCAGAGTCCAATTCTTTTTGTACAGCAAAATAACGGTTTGGTCATGTATACTTATCGTGTATCTAATTTATACTTTAATATACTTAACATCTACTGGTCATCCTGCCATCTAGGTGAGAGGGTGGGGGGAAGGAGGGGAAAAATTGGAACAAAAGCTTTGGCAATTGTCAATGCTGTAAAATCACCCATGCATATAACTTGTAAATAAAAAGCTATTTAAAAATAAATAAATAAAGTTAAAATCCATGCCTCAATATAAATAGTGTCACTTGATCCTTACAGTGACAGAGGCTAAGTACAAGAGCTATTTTATTTTTATAATAGCTTTTTATTTTTTAAAATATATGCAAAGATGGTTTTCAGTATTCAACCTTGCAAAATCTTGTGTTCCACATTTTTCTCCCTACCTCACCCCTCCACTAGGCCACTAGAAATCCAATATAGGTGAAATGTGCAATTCTTCTAAACATATTTCCACATTTATCAGCTACACAAGAAAAATCAGATCAAAAAGGAAAAAAATGAGATGAAAACAAAAGCAAGCAAGCAAGCAAGAACAACAACAAAAAAGGTGGAAATACTATTTTGTGATCTATTTTCAGTTCCCACAGTCCTCTCTCTGAGTGCAAAAGACTCTCCCCATCACAAGTCTATTGGATTGGTCTGAATCACCTCATTGTTGAAAAGAACCACATCCATCTCAGTTGATCATAGCATAATCTTGATGTTGCCGTGTATAATGATCTCCTGGTTCTGCTCACTTCACTTAGCATCAGTTCATGTAAGCCTCTCCAGGCCTCTCTGAAATTATCCTGCTGATCATTTTTTACAGAACAATAATATTCCATAAATTCATATACCACAACTAATTCAGTCATTCTCCAACTTAATGGACATCCTCTTAGTTCCTTGCCACTACAAAAAGGGCTGCCATAAACATTTTTGCACATGTGGGTACTTTCCCCTCTTTTATGATCTCTTTGGGATACAGACCCAGTAGAGACATTGCTGGATCAAAGGATATACAGTTTTATAGCCCTTTGGGCATAGTTTCAAATTGAAGAGCTTTTTTTTTTTATTTTTCCCATTTTACATATGATAAAACTTAGGCTTAGGGATGCTTACAGGAGTTAGCTCAACACTATTGTATGTCAAAAAGGGAATTCAAATACAGTACTTTTCTAACTCCAAAGCCATTTTTTCCCATGCTTTCATTGCCACTGCTCTACTAAAATCTCTCTCAAAAAGTCAACAGTTGATGAAAATCATCCATTGCCAAATCCAATGGCTTCTTCAATCTTAATCTTTATCCTAATTGATCTACATTCTGCTTTTGTAATAGATTCATTCATTCATTCATTGACTTCAACCATACTTCCTGAAGTCTCTTCCTGTCTCTAATGGCCTTAGACAAACTGAAACCTGAGAAAGGCCTTAACTTAAAAAGGCCAAGGTCTTCCACTACATCTGGAACCATCTTCATTTATCCTTACCTATGTCTTGTCTCTAAAGTCCAATAAAGCTCGAGGAGGAAGAGAAGCTGATGCTTTTGTATAGGCCTGCCTCACTTAAATCCAATTCCTTTATTAGTGATGACATTCCCCTCCTGATGTCATTGGTCCTGATTTAAGAATGAAGGACAAACAACAGCAAATCTCTGTTTACAACTTTCACTCATTGAATTTTCATGACATCTTTTTTTTTTAAGTGGATATATTATTAATACCTTAAAAATAAATATTTTATTGATTTCTTTTACATTACATTTCCTTCCAAAGAATCCTCTCTTGAAACAATAAATACACAAACTACTATATGGCCTTGTCTAACACAATATGCCTAATTCTGGATTTATAATCTCCATGTATCAATGCTCCTCCACCCATCTTCTGATATGATTGGTCATTGCATGGTTCAAAATTATACTGTCTTTTAATGTTTAATTATTTTACTTTATTTTGCTTTTTTTATATATTGTTTTCTTGGTTAAGTTTACTATACTTTGCAGCAATTTATATGAAATGTTCCCCCTGAATTGTTCACATTTGTTCCTGATCTCAAAATGTAGATGTTTTCCAAAGACCTTCCTTTAGTCCTCTTCCCTTCTCTTTTTTCCACAGTCTTTTAGCAAAATGTAAGCTCCTTGAAAGTAGGAATTGGTTTGCTATTGTCTTTGTATTCACATAATTCAACATAATGTCTTGCATATAATACTCAAGTGATTCTTAAGTTTGATTAAATTTAGTTGAGCTCTCCATAGTTACTTAAACCACTGTTTCATATCTAATATGTCATAATCATCTGATTCTACCATCTTCCCAATGTCAGACTGTTGTCTAAAGCAAAACATGATTTATTTTTGCTTTGTCTCCTTTTGTTCTACTTATCAAGTTCTTTTAAATCTCCTTTCATTATTTCTTAAAAATGAAACTTCTGGTCCATTCCTACTGCTATCCCTCCCCCCCCCCCCCCAATCAAGACAGACACTCATCCTCTCACATCCAGATAATTGCTCAGTTTCCTGGCTACAATCTTTCTGTCCTCCCATTTGCCTTATTCTTCACTAGTCTCAGTAGCTAGATGCAGTAGAATGGTCAAGGGAAAGACTTTTTAGAGTTATAGAAACCTAATTTTTTTTTTTTTGGAAAGGAGGCTGGAAATAGGGAAAGATGCATGAGAAAGGAGATAATGATTTCTGGAACAAGAACCTTGAGGTGGGGAATGGAATCTGATCTAAGGTATAGATAGGGAGATTAACCTTCACAGGAAAATGCATACTTTTTGATTAGAGAGGAGAGAAAAGTGGATATTGATGCTAAAATTGTGGTATAGAATTGGGAGGGAGAGCATTAGTGCTGCATTTCCAACAGCATGTGCTCATATCGTGTTTCTCTGTCACATTTTAGTAATTCTAAAAAACTTCTGTTTGTATTGTATGTATTATGGTGATCTGTTATCAGTGATATTTGATGCTTACAATTCTAATTATTTTGGAGCCCATGAACAATTCCATAAAATGAGGGAATTGGAGTAGATGGCTTCTAACTAATTGCAAGTTCTCTAATACTTTTCATATTTTAATTACTAATAATTACTGATACCTATATAGGATATGGCATTTACAAAGTGTTTTTTGGGGAAAAAAAATTGGGACTTTACAACAACTCAGTGAAGCAGATATTACATGTGTTATTGTCCCAACATTAAAGATGATGAAAATGAGCCTCAGAGAAGTGACATGACTGGCTAGGTCACATATATAGACAGTAAATTTCAGAGACAGCTGGGTTACCTCCAATCCTGATCCAGATGCAGACCTTGTTTTATTGCAGTTTATTTTATAAATGTTGTATTTTTCTACAAGCTGAAGGTTTATGGCACCTCTGCATCGATTTCCAACAGCATGTGCTCATATCGTATTTCTCTGTCACATTTTAGTAATTCTAAAAAACTTCTGTTTGTATTGTATGTATTATGGTGATCTGTTATCAGTGATATTTGATGCTTACAATTCTAATTATTTTGGAGCCCATGAACAATGCCCATGTAAGACTGTGAACTTAATCACTAAATATTATGTATGTTCTGATTGTTCCACCAATGAGCCATTCCCCATATCTCTCTCCCCTCTGGCCTTTCTATTTTCTAATACAGCTAATTAATAACTCTACAATGGCTTCTAAATGTTCAAATAAAAAAAAAAGAGTCAATCAATGTGGCAAACTTCCTTGTTATCTTAGTTAAGAAATTGCTACATAGTGGATAGAACACCAGCCCTGAAATTAGGAGGACCTAAGTTCAAATCTGACCCCAGACACCTAATACTTCCTAGCTGTGTAACTCTGGGCAAGTCACTTAACCCCAATTGCCTCAGCAAAAAAAGAAAAAGAAAAGAAATTTCCACAGATACCCCAACCTTCACGAACAACCACTCTGATCAGTTAGTAGCCATCAACATCAAGGCAAGCAGAAAGATTATGACTTATTGAGGGGTCAGATTATGGTTAGCATTTTTTATCAATAAAAGTTGAGTTTTTTAATTAAGAATATTATTAGGGGGGAAATTAGCCATAATAATAGTGTGTACTTAGACTACAGTATAGTGTAAATATAACTTTTATATATACAGGGAAACCAAAAAATTCATGTGACTAGTTTTATTGCAATATTCACTTTATTTCAGTGATCTGGAGCCAAACCCACAGAATATCCAAGGCATACCTATACTCACTGGCTATAGGGCTCTGAGCAAGCAACTTTTCCTCTAAGCCTCAGTTCTCCTATCTGTAAAATAGGAATGACAATAGCACCTGCCTTATAGAGTTTTCATATTCCTTTAGTGCTTTTTGTAAGCCTTAAAATCCTATATAAAGGCTAGCTGGTTGTGTCTCAATTGGAGCAATTAGGTAATAGAGTAGATAGAGTGCCTGACCTAAAGTCAAAAAGATCCATCTTTCTAAATTCAAATCTCTCCTCAGACTCTGTTACTAGTTGTTAGACCCTGGGCAAGTCCTATAATCCTGTTTGCCTCAGTTCCTTATATGAAAAATAAGCTGCAGAAGGAAATGACAAATCTTCCCACTTTCTTTGTCAAGAAAACCTCTTATAGAGTCATGAAGAATTAGACACAACTGAACAATAACAACTGTCTTATTTTAGTAGATGAAGAAAATGAGAATCAGAGCCATGATATAAGGGAGAGGATTTAAATCCAGGTACTGTCTACCATGTTACCCACTGTGGACCTCTGTGGCCTTTCTAGATATTCTGTTATAGATGCTTTAGTTTAGAAAACCACTGGTGGGAATAGGGGAGAATGGACACAGAACACACTTTTAAGATTAATCTTCATCATTAACCTATTTCCCATCACTTTCTCAAGTCTACACAATCAACAAAATAATACATCAAGTCCTAGTTTGTACTGCTTGTTGATTTCTGAGGCATTAATATTCACTCTGAAACATTAACAATTTAGTCTCTCATGAGCTAATTCCAGTTGGCTTTAGCAGTTTAAGGAATTTGGATGTTCAAGCATGGAAAAGAGAAAGTTTGTCTGGGAAGTGAGGACTGTCTTCCTGTATCTAGAAAGCCATTTTATCCAAGAGACAGATCAGAAATAGCATGGAAGTTGTAGAGACAAAGAGTCTAGTTCCATAGAATGACAGATTTTGAGTTGGAAGGAATGTGAGGCCATAAAAAAATTTCCTAACCATTGGATCTGCAATAATAAGTGGTGAATTCCCTATCCCTGGAGATTCTTAATAAAGGACAATTTTTCAAGCACATTGTGATAGGGATGCCTCTGTTTGGATCAAACCCAGTGACCTCTGAGTCTCCCTGCCAACTCTGTGTAATCATTAAGTTCTTTTCTTCTTCCAAATGTCTGTTTCATTTTTGTCTTTCTATCTAACCCCAGAATTTAATACTGACAGATGATGAGCAATTTTTAAGCACTTATATGTTCCAGGCATTGTGTTAAGATGGAGATATAAAGATAAGCAAAAAGGAAGACAATCCCTACTCTGGAGGAACTTAGGTTCTAATAAGAGAAGGCAACGTATGTTGTCTAAAAGAACAAAATGGCATGACTATATTGGAGTCAAGTTATAGTGTGTCCCACTGTTGCTGATCAAAGTAATATGAGCTCAGGATCCTCTGCCACAGGTTGGGCCCAAATAGTCCATATGAATATTTGGGATAGAGATGTCTCTAAATTTGTGAATCTCCCATTTCTTTTGGGCCACTGCAACTCTGCTTTGTTCATAGACTACAACATCTTCTTTGATGCTGATATCTCATGCTGAAATGGTCCTGTGCCAGTGTCTCCAGTGTGCCAAGGATTCTTAAATTCTTCAGAGAAACATGGAGAGTGTCCTTGTAATGCTTCTTCCACCACCATGTGAGCACCTTCCTTCTATGCATTCCTCACCTGGTACAACAATGATTTCTTGGTTGATTGATACTATAAATAGGGATCTGAGATAGTTAAGTGCCAACTGCATAGTATTAACAAGTTTTTTACTTGTATTTTCTTCTGGTTGCTTCATGTAAATGTTCATTATTTAAGAGCAAAAAAAATCATCTTCTTTAGTTCTCCATCCCCTGTGCTGAATATAGTTTTGGACACATTTTGGAGACTTATAATATTTGTTGATTTGCTTTGAATGTGATACTGCAGAAAGAACATTATATTTGAAGTCCATAGGAACCTGCTTAAAATTCTGGCTTAATTACATAAAACCTGTATGATCTTAGACAATTTACTTAAGCTCCCTGGGTTTCTGAGGCTTCATCTATCAAATATTGGTTCGGAGGGAAATGAGCTCTGAAGGTCCTTTTTAATTTTAGATCTTACAATCTTTTAATAATTACATTATATTGACACTCATTTCTGTTCCGATTTTTTTTTCCCCTCCCTCCCTCCACCCCCTCCCCTAGATGGCAAGCAGTCCTTTATATGTTGGATATGTTGCAGTATATCCTAGATACAATATATGTTTGCAGAACCGAACAGTTCTCTTGTTGCGTAGGGAGAATTGGATTCAGAAGGTATAAATAATCCGGGAAGAAAAACAAAAATGCAGATAGTTCACATTCGTTTCCCAGTGTTCTTTCTTTGGGTGTAGCTGCTTTTGTCCGTCATTTATCAATTGAAACTCAGGTCTCTTTGTCAAAGAAATCCACTTCCATCAAAATATGTCCTCATACAATATCGTTGTCGAAGTGTATAATGTAGATCTTACAATCTTATGAATGCAGACCAGCAGACTCTAAGTAGTCAGGTTAAAGTCTGCATCTGGTGGAGGAAGTTCACTCATGAAAGGTCTAGAAGGTTTCTGATTGTTTTCAAGTAAGAAACCCTAACTCGGTTGCTAATGGGAAACTTTGTCCCTCATAAAACTATTTCAAGCATGCAGGGAAAAGTAGATTAAATTGTGTTTGACTGACAGTTTTAAATTGAGCCTACTTCTTTTTTAAAAAAAGCAACCTCCACCTCTGAGCTTTTAACAGGAGCCTTGGGATTAGGGCCATTAAATTACTTAGTTTATTGGGAAAATAAAATATCAGGAAAGGGAAATGATGAAAAGAGATAGAAACACAAATGGAAGGGTTTCTCAAAAATGATTAGGCTAAGGAAGCCAATGAAATAAGGCAGCACTAAAAACAGATGACATCAAAGAAATTCTTTGGGTATGGAAGTAGCAAGAAGTCAGAGAGGCCATTAAAACACAGGAGTGTGAAATCAAAGACAGATGAGTTTGATATTACTGAAAGCGTGAATGAGTGCCTGGCTGAAGGTCACATCTTGGTGTCTAGATACAGAACGAATTATTCCTTCCAGGGGAGGAAATCTGCCTGCTACAGTATGACCAATATGGAAAAACCACTTTGCAATTAGGATTCCTGCATTAAGAGATGACTCAGTTCTATTGCAGATGAGCTTAGGGAAGGCAGAGTCATCAGGGAAATAAAGGAGATGACATGGGCAGGCAGATTTGTGATGGTTTAGAGAGACAGGAGACCACAGGGCAACTTCTTTTCCAGGCACAGTGACAGGTTCCTGATTAAAAACTGGCAAAATTTTGAATAGATGTTTGGAGTGTGTTTTCCCCTTGCTCTGTATATAGAAGTTTGGGTAGAGAGGTGCATTTGTTTCCTCTGTGTTTTATTATTAACCTTCTGTGGATTGGGAACTGCAAGTACTTAGATTGGAAAGTTATCTACTGGGGTTTAGGTTGAACTTTCAATCAGCCTACTACCTGAAACTAAAGCACTGGGAGGCTTTCTTATTAAGCTGCTATTTTTGGCCCTGTGGCATCAACCCATAGCTATTGTCAACTTAGAAAAGTTGCATTCGTTGGGGCTATTTCTGAAGATAGCTCCCTTTTATTAGCCCTCCCCTTAAGCCATAATCTGTCGCTGTCTAAAAAGGGCCCTACTAATTCTACAAGAAAAAAATCACTTGGGGTAGGGAGAACAGGACAAAGGAAGGTGAATTTTTCTTTTTTATCCTCCTATCAAAGGACCCTCTGTCCAGTCTTGTTCTATGTCCTAAAAGAAATAGAACTGTCTCTAACATTCAGGATCGTAAATGACTCTTCCCTCTTCCTAATATCTTACACCTTCTCAACACCATTCCTACCTTGTTTTGGCTTTCTCCATCCCTCCTTCCCCCCAAAACTCTAAACTCTACGAGGACGAAGAACATACCTCATATTCCTTTGCTGTCAACTGGGGATAATAATAATACCAAAGCTACATACCTCATAGGGTTGTTTGAAAGAAAGTACTTTTGGAAGCTTGAAACATAATAGAAAGCTAAAGTGGTAACAGAGGTATGTAAATATTTAAAACTACTTCTCCAAGAAAATGTATGAAAAATATACTTTAAAGTTTAATATCTCCATTATTACATTTCCTCCATGACTTTCTTAAGTTTATCTGATCAACAAAGTAATAAATCAATCCCTGATATGTAACATTTGCCTATTTCTAAGGAATAAAGGCTCACCTTGAAAATTTTAAAGTATGATTGTGCATGTATAACCTATATTGATTGCTTGCTGACTTGGGGAAGGCAAATTTAAGGGAGGGAGGGAAAAAAATGTGGAACTCAAAATCTTACAAAAGTTAATGCTGAACACTATCATTACAAGTAATTGGAAAAATGAAATATTATTAAGAAAATTGTAAAATGGATTCTCTATGGCCTGACTCCAGTATACCTCTGAACAGTTGCCTTGTAGTAGAAGGAGGAGACCATTTAGTCCTGCCTGTCACACAAAGGAGCTGTGTGACCCTGGGTAAATAATTTAACCTCGTAGTAACTTGGGTAATGATCCAAGATTAGAAGTTGCAAAGCAGGTGCTACTCCCAATTAATTGTGGGAGATTTCCCCTAGAGACACCTCTATACTTGTGAACTCCCAGGTTTTTTTTTAAGTAATAACTAGCATTTGTATGGCATTTTAATGTTTGTAAAGCACTTTACATACATGATCTCCTTTGAGGAAAGTACTATTATTATTATTTTTATTTTGTGGATATGGAAACTGAGATTTAGAGATATTGATTAAGCGTCTGACTATTAAAGTCCACTATCCATTATGCCAGCAGGTGCTGGGGGTAGTATGCTGCTCCATTACAGCCACCTACTGCCTCCCAAGACTTGACTTGTTTTTCTAAGGGTTAGACATTGTGCTAAATCAAAGAGTATTTGTTAAATGCCTATTGTGTGCTTGGCACTGTGCTAAACTTAAGATACAAAGAAAGTAGGGGAGGGGAGTCCCTGCTCTCAAGGAACTCACATTCTGTGCAAAAATGTTTGTGGCAGCCGTTTTTGTAATGGCAAGAAACTGGAAACTGAATGGATGCCCAACAGTTGGAGAATGGCTGAATAAATTATGGTATATAAATATTATGGAATATTATTGTTCTGTAAGAAACGATCAGCGGGATGATTTTAGAGAGGTCTAAAGAGACTTACATGAACTGATGCTAAATGAGAGAGCCATCTGCACCCAGAGAGAGGACTGTTGTGGTCCAGCATCAAATTTTCATTCTTTTTGTTGTTCTCTTGCATTTTGTTTTCTAACTCATTTTCTTTCATTTTTGATCTGATTTTTCTTATGCAGCAAGATCACTGTATAAATATGTTTATATATATTGGATTTAACATATATTTTAAGATGAATAATATATATTGAATTGATAGCCATCTAAGAGATGAATGGGGGGGAAGGAGGGGAAAATTTGGAACACAAGGCTATGCAAGGGTTAATGTTGAAAAATTATCTATGCATATGTTTTGAAAATAAAAAGAACTCACATTCTAATGGGGGAGATGACATGCAAAGGAATATGGGAGAAGGAAATCTAGAAATACTTGCTGATTTATGGATTCATGATTGTGGAAAGATAGTAAGTACTCTTTGGGCTTATAAAATAGGGAATGTTATATGTTATAGAAAAGGGTGAATGTTTATAGCTATGACCTCAAATTTGCTTTCTTCTTAGGAGAGTATTAATGTCCCCCTGGGTATGATATTGAAAGAATAAAGATACCTGAAATAAAAATAAGAGGTGAGCAGAGGAGGAAAGGAAAGAAATTAGGAAAAGATAGGAAGAGAGACAAAGAACAACAGTTAGTTTGGCAAAAAGTTAAGTGATTTTCCCTGCATCACACAGCTATTAAATATCTGAGGCAGAACTTGAACTCAAGCCTTCCTTTTTCAAAGACCAGCATTTAGTCCACTATACCATCTAGCTGTCTCCATAACCCAGATAAAAGCAAGTAAAGCCATGTCTACTATCAAGAAGTTTACATTCTAATAGGGAAAGATAAAGATTATCTGTGAAAGGTTGAGGTTACCAGTGATAGAGAATGTGCTTTGGAGTTAATGACCAAGAGGTAAGGTGAAGGCTCAGTTCTGAGCAACAGGATGCTACTGATCAATTTTTTTTATTGTAGTAAGTTTATTTATTTTAATACACATTGCTTTATGAATTGTGTTGGGAAAGAAAAATCAGAGCAAAAGGGAAAAATCATGGGAGAGATAAAAAAAAAAGAAGTGAAGATAGCAAGCGTTGATTTACAATAAGTCTCCTTAGTTCTTTTTCTGGGTTGCAGATGGTATTTTCTGTTCAAAGTCTATTGGGATTACTTTGGATCACTGAGCCACTGAGAAGAATCAAGCTTTTCATAGTTGATCATTAAACATTCTTGCTATTATTGTGTACAATGTATTCTTGGTTCTGCTTGTTTCCAGGCCTTTCTATAATCAGCTTCTTCCTCATTTTTCATAGAAAAATAATATTCCATTACCTTCACATACCACGACCTGTTCAGCCATTCCCCAAATGATGGGGATCCACTTCTTTTCCAATTCTTTGCTATCACAAAAAAAGTGCAATAAGCATTTTTGCACATGTGGGTTTTTTTCCCTCCTTTATGATTTCCTTGGAATATAAACTCAGTAAAGGCACCGTTGGATAAAAGGAAATGCACAGTTTTATGGCCCTTGGGGCATATTTCCATAGTGCTCTCCAGAATGGTTGGATCATTTCACAACTCCTCCAACAATGCATTAGTGTCCCAGTTTTCCCACATCCCCTCCAACATTTATCATTATCTTTTCCTGTCATCTTAGCCAATATGAGAGATGTGAGGTAATACTCAAGAGTTGCTTTAATTTGTATTTCTCTAATCAACAGTGATTTAGAGCATTTTTTCATATAATTATAAATTGCTTTAATTTAGATCATCTGAAAATTGAGTGCTCATATCTTTTGACCATTTATTAATTGGAGAATGACTTATATTCCCATATATTTGACATGGTTCTTTATATATTTTAGAAATAAGACCTTTATGAGAAATACTGGCTATAATTTTTTTCCCCAGCTTTGTACTTCCATTTTTTGGTTTTATTTGTGCAAAAACTTTTTAACTTAATATAATCAAAGTTGTCCAATTTGCTTTTCATAATGTTCTCTAGTTCTTCTTTGGTTATTAATTTTTTCCCCTAATGTTTCTGCCCTTGCTTTTATTCTGTCTCTCCCTTTTCTTTTCCTCTCTCTCTTTCTACTTCTTTGTTGGATTAGATACATTTCTATTCCCAATTAAATGATTAAGTTATTCCCTCTTAGAGCCCAAACTGATGAGATCAACCTTCAGACGATGCTTATCCCCCTTCTCTTTCCCCCCACAATTGTAATAGGTCTTTTGAGCCCCTTGGTGTGAACTAATTTGTACCATTATACCTCCCCTTTTGTCTTTTTCCAGTATAAACCTTTCCCACCCCTTAATGTCACTTTCTTTGATGTTATCACATCAAGAATCATTCATAACCACACTTCAGTCCATGTCATACCCCTCTTTGTCTGCCCCAGTGACAGATACAGTTCTTTAGGGTTACAGATATTGTTTTCCCATCTAGAAATGTAAACAGTTTAACCTTTAAATACATATATTCCCCCTGTTTACCTTTCTATGGTTCTTTTGAGCCCTGTGTTTATAGATCAAATTTTCTGTTTAGTTCTGGTTTTTTCAATAGAGTGATTTAAAGTCTTTTACTTCATTGAAGCTCCATCTTCTCCCCTAAAAGATGCTGAATCCGGTTGGGTAGTTAATTCTTGTTTGTAATTCCAGTCCTTTGTCTTCTGTAATATGGTATTCTAGGCCCTCCAATCCTTTATGTAGAAGTTACTAGATCCTGAGTAATCCCGACTGTTGCTCCTTGATATTTGAATTGTTTTTATCTGGCAACTTGCAGTATTTTTTTTCCTTGAGATTATAGTTTTGTAGTTTCACAACAATGTTCCTTGAGGTTTTCCTTGTGGGATCTCTTTCCAGAGGTGATCAATGGATGTTTTCAATGAATATTTATCCGTTTCTAGAATATTGGGCAATTTTCCTCGATGACTACTTAAAGAACCTGATGCTATCCAGGTTCTTTTTTTGGTCATGGCCTTCAGGTAGGCCAATAATTTTTAAATTGTCTCCTTGGGATCTATTTTCAAGGTTGGCTGTTTTGCCAATGAAGTACTTTAGAATTTTCTCCCATTTTTTTCTTTCTTTATATTTTGTTTGACTATTTTTGCTCTCTCACAAAGCCATTAGCTTCCATTTGCCCTGTTCTAGTTTTTAATGTGTAATTTGATTCAGTTATCTTTTGTATCTCTTTTTTCCATTTGGTTTATCCTACTGTTTAAGGATTTGTTTTCTTCTGACAATTTTTTTCCTTCCTTTTCCAAACTTTGACTCTCTCATGCATACCTCTCATTTCTTTTCTCATTTTTTCTTCTATCTCCCTTATTTGCCTTTTGAAATCTCTTATGAACATTTCCAAGAAGTCTCTTTGGGCTTGAGACCACTTTATCTCCCTCTTTCTGTGGACATTCTGTCCTCTGAATTTGTGTTTTAGTCTGCCCTGTCACTATAGTAGTTTTCAATGGGAAAGGTTCTTTTCTGTTTCTTGTTCATTTTCTTTTCTTTTTATATTTCCTTTTTTACTTTTAATGTGGAGCTCTGCTCCTGGGGTAAAGGTGGGGCTATCCCAAGCTTCCTGTGTAGCTCTGAGCCTTGGCTTTGAGAATAGGGGTCCCTTGTATTCTCAGGGAGAACCTTGCCTGATCTTTACAGGTAACAGCTTGGTTTGCTGGTTTGCCTGCTGGGCTAGCACTGAAAACTACCCCCCTGATTAGCTCCTCCACTGAGTCAGGACAAAGTCTTATCTGACCTGGGCTGAACACCCTTTTCTCCCCAATGAATTGACCTCTCTTGGAGTTTTTTCAGTCTATCTTGAACTGGAGAGGGGTTTCATTCTGTCAGACTCTGTTCAGAAGCTTGGTGTCATGTGGATTATGAGGGAAATTAGGAGACCTGGAGCAGCTCCCTGACTTTACCATCTTCTGCTAGTGCTCATTTATCACAGCACTAAGTAATTTCAAGGATTGAGTCCAAGTGAAAAGTAGTTAGAAGATAGAGATGATGGCAGTATGGTTTGGTGGTAGAGATAGCATGATTTAGAACTGGTAAGTGAGAATTAGTCTAGTATGGGCCAATTCTCATTTCATCAACAATTCCTTCACTTAGTCTTGTAAAGAAAAACTAACTTTCTAGTGCCTTTTTACTACTCACATATAGACAGACAATTAGGTAACATTTTAGGTATTTCTACTCTCCTCAAAAACACAGTGGACTGCTCCCCAAACTCAGATCCCATTAAAGAAATTCTGAAACAGAAAATTATCATAGTAGTCATTGTAATGCAGTGATGGCACATAGTATATAAAATATAAATTATTATATATATATATAAATATATTTATATAAATATATAAAATATTAGCTAGTTTATGTAATATAAAATGTTAGCTATTTTAAAATTTTGGTGAATGACTATACAAAATGTAGTATATGATCATAACCGAAAAGACAATTGTGAAAAAATAGGAAAGGAGGATAGCACCCATACCTGAGGCCAGCCTGCTCATAGCTGAGTCACCAGAAGTGTAGATTCTAAGTCCATGATATTCAGAACTAAATCCATCTTGAATCCAAACTCCCTCTGAGTGGATTTACTTCATTCTCTAATTAGTCAGAGAACAAAATTCATTTAAAGTTAGTCATCTAGTGAACACAATAATAAGAATATTATCTCTGTAAATCTGAGACATAACCTACCACAAATGCATACACCATCAGTGTGAAGTATGAACAGACATAAGGATTATGCCTTAGAGACACATATTTAAGGAAAATGTTTGGTCAAGACATGTGCACAGAGAAAACTCATGTCTTTAACACTGGTCTTCTTGTGTTATCATCACACTGCTCTTCCTGAGCTTCCTCCTTGCTAGAAGTAGCATTTACCCTCGGTGGATTCCTCTTCTGGTAACTCAGGTACTTAAGTAGCCTCAGTTCAAATTTAGATGTATATTTCCTAGTTATGTGACTCTGGAAAAGTCACTTAAAAAAAATCATAGTGTGCCTCAGTTTCCTCATCTATAAAATAGGAATAATAATAGCATCTACCTTCCAAGGTTGTTGTAAGAACCAAATGAGAGAATAATTGTAAAGTACAAAACACAGTACCTGGCACATACTTTATATGTATGGTACTTTATAAATACTTAATGTTTTCCTTTCTCTCTATGGACTGATAGCAACTACCTGCATGTAATTTCCTCTGGACTCTCTTCTGTTGGTCTCAAATGATTTTGTGGTAGCTTCTTATATATAGTATCTACTGCAGAATTGCTCCTTACTACCAGCTTTTAGGCTCCATCTTTTCGTGATACCTTTCTGCCAAATCAGCTCCTGCATACTACAACCTTTCCCTGAGGATGATTAACTCACAGACTTTCTGTCATAGTTTTCAACCAAAGTATCAAAATCACATGGAGTGAGAAGGGTATGCAAGGAAGTGTCAAGAAAATTTTTCCCAAAGATAGTTCTTTTTCATAAATCCAGAGAGCATTATTTTTTAAGTAAGGCTGTCTCAGATTTGTGCCTTAGAATTGGATTTTCAGTTGATGTTTTTCTTCTATTCCTTATCCACTACAATTTCTCTTCCTCTAAAGGGGTCTACCAAACTCAAGATTTGCTTTGGGGCTTGTACCACTTACATATTGCCAAACAAAGAACAGAGTCCTTTAAAAATTAAGCCCTATCACAGCTCTATTCCAGAAAAATATCTCTCTTAGGACTAATCACCCCCAAGAACTTCTGTAACTTAGCATGCAAATAAATTTGAGTAAGAGCAAAAAGCTTAGAAGGCAAGGTAATCATTGTTCAACAATTACATAGTCCTGCCTTAATTGTGTATATTTGTCAACAGCCAAGTCCCAGATGTTATTTTGAAACTACATTTTGACGAGAAAAAAAAGTCTCTTTCTCCCTTCTTTCGCCCATCTGTCTCTGTCTCTGTCTCTGTCTCTGTCTCTCTCTCTCTCTGTCTATTTCTCTCTCTCTCGCTCTCTCTCTCTATATATTTTCTTCCTTTTGTCTCTGTTCTTCTTTGTGTCTTTCTGTGTCATCTGTCTCTCTTTTTCTCCCTTCATTTTATAAATCAGGAAACCAAGGTGCAGGGATGGTTCAGTGACTTTCCCAAGTAACACAACTACTAAGTATCATAAGCAGGATTTAAACCCCTGTTTTCTTGATTCATACCATTACTGCATTTTAAGTGAGAATGGATACTTCTAATTAAGCAGAATAAGAATAAGAATATGACTTCAGTAATAAAAACAAAACCAACACTTAAAAGACAAAGTCCTATTAATAATAATGATAATGGAAGAATTGTTAAGGAAACATCTTACTCTTTATGATAGGAGAAAAAAATAAAGCATTTATTATGTGCCTACCATTTGACAAGCAATATAGTAAGGATTTTACAATTATTTCATTTTCACTTTATGACAACCCTGTAAAGTAAGTAAAGTGGTATTATTATCCCCATTTTAGAATTGATGAAACTGAGGCAGATAGAGGTTAAGTGACCTTCCCAGGATCACACAGCTAATATTTGAAGTCAGGTTGGAACTCAGGTCCAACATGTTATCCATTCTGCCACCTAGCTGCCTTGACAGAGATGCTAAGAGTTGTAAACATAGAATGTTGCAAATGCCAGCTGATATACTAAGTTCATCTATTGACAACCATTTTACTTTGTTCAGGCAGAAGTTGGGGAGTGGGGAGGGAACCACAAGGAAATGATTAAAAAGACAAAAGAATTAATTTTTAAAAGAGCTTTCCTAATGTGATATTAATATAAAGATTTTTGTGTTTTTATCCTGATTGTTCTTCTTTGTAAATCATTTTTTAAAGGACTCTATTCTTTGTTCGGTAATATGTAAGTGGTACAAGCCCCAAAGCAAATCTTGAGTTTGGTAGACCCCTTTAGAGGCAGAGAAATTGTAGTGGATAAGGAATAGAAGAAAAACATCAACTGAAAATCCAATTCTAAGGCACAAATCTGAGACAGCCTTATTTAAAAAATAATGCTCGCTGGATTTATGAAAAAGAACTATCTTTGTGAAAAATTTTCTTGACACTTCCTTGCATACCCTTCTCAAATTAGCAGCAAAGCCATAAATACACTTAGTCAAAATTTTCTGGAAGCTTTAGAATGAGCCTTATAGAGGGAAAAAGAAGTCTGACCTTCATTATTTTTTAAGGGATAATCTAGCAGAAAAGCTCCTGCAATGGATAAATAAAATGGTCTTGAGTGCAGAGAACAAAAAAGATTAGGGTCAAGCTAGAGCAAAGAGAGCTTCACAGAATCAGAAGAACCCCAGAAATAGGGGCAGCAACAGCTCTTAAAGAGAATAATTTAGAGGATGAGGTTTTACTTATAAACTGGTGAAGTGGTTTATGCAAATCAAAGGAGCAAATTAACGGCGAAGAAAGGCACAGAAGTTACATTTGAAAGGAGGGCTGAACATACTTCAAAGAGCCCTGGTTGCATTAGCATATATACTTTCTCTGCAGAGGCAGACCTCGGTGGAAGGAGAAAAGCACTAGGATAAGGATTCAGAGAACCTGAATTCCTATATGACGTCCATTATTCACAGACTAACTTGGGCACCTTAGCTCTGACTTGCAGTTCCTCTATCTATAAAATAGGGAGAAAGCAGCAGCTTTGTGTACTGATTATAGAAATGGCCTTGGAACCAAGAAAACCTGGATTTAAGCCTGACCACTAATACTATGTCATTCTGGGTAAGTCATTTACCTGTGAGTGGTCTAGATCAGGGCTTCTTAAAACTTTTTCCAATTCTAACTCCTTTTTGCCCAACAAATTTTTAGGTGACCCTGGGCATATAGATATATAAAATAAATATACACATCAAACATTTACTGATAACAAATTAAAAGTTTGTAGCTCCCACATTCAAGTTACCATATCAGATAGAGGGGTCGCAAACTAGAGTTTAAGAAACTGAGGTCTAGATAATTCCAATTCTAAAGCTATGATGTCTCCATGATTTATTAGTGGTAATCATTTGTTGCTATGTTTCTCTCCAATAGAAAAAAAAAAGGTTACTTGATGACCAATTTTTAATTTTTTTAATTTTTTAAAGCTTTTCATTTTCAAAATATATGCATAAATAATTTTCAACAAAATCTTGTATTCCAATTTTTTTCTCCTTCCCTCCCACCCCGATCCCAGAAGGCAAGTAATCCAATATATATTAAATGTGCAACTTTTCTATATATATTTCTACAATAATCATGCTACACAAGAAAAATCAGATCAAAAAGGAAAAAATGAGAAAGAAAATAAAATACAAGCAAACAGTGACAAAAAAAGTGAAAATACTATATTGTGATCCACACTCAGTCTCCACAGACCTCTCTCCATATTCAGATGACTCTCTTCATCATTGAAATTGGTCAATCTCTTTATGTTAAACAAGAATAAACTGAGCTAGTTTTTGGACAATAACTCCCAATTGGGTTGCTAAATCTATACTCAAAAGCTCCCCATTCATTGGAATTTACCAGAGCTTCTTCTTCATTAATCAGCCCAACCTTAATAAAAAAAAAAGAATGTCTCTCTTTCATGATCCAGTATAAGGAGGGTTTTAGCTGAAAAGAATGATACACAGAATGATGCTAGTATGTGTTTAACAACCAGCTCTCTGGGAAGGGGAGGGGGAATGTATGTGTGACATATATTTTTAAGTTTAATTTTCATTATTAATATTTCTCCATCACTTTAAGTCTGGAATTCAACAAAGCAATAAATCAAGCCCTGGTTTACACTATTCATCATTTTTTTGAAGTAAAAAAGTTCATACTGAAAATTTGACAACTGGCTCTCACATGCTAGTTCAGGTTGGTTCTAGCATATCCCGGATGCACTACACCAAATTGGGAAAATCCATACATGGTATTGTGGAGAGACTGATAAATCTGGGATGGGAAGACCAGAATTTTAATCCTAGCAATGTGACACTGGGCAAATCACTTAATTTTCCTGTCTCATTTTCATCATCAGTAAAGTGGGAAGAATAATAGTACCCACTTCACAGCATTATAGGAAAGATCAACTGAGATAATATATGTAAAATACTTTGCAAGCCCTAAAGTGCTGTAGAAATCCTGGCTCTTGTTGTGATGGGATACCAAAAAAAAAAAAAGACATTAGTAAAAAAAAAAAAAAATGATACCCTATACCTAATGAGAATATTATGAAGATTGTTAGAAAAATCTATAATTCATTTTAAATAGTATTATAATTATAATTCCCTTTAAATTAGACCATCTTGCAATTTTAGAGGAAAGCCCAGAGTCTAATCAAACCAAGAAATATGCATTGGCATTTTTAAAGCATTTACTTCAAGAAGTGTATAGTA
Organism: Antechinus flavipes; assembly: GCF_016432865.1. Taxonomy (NCBI): domain Eukaryota; kingdom Metazoa; phylum Chordata; class Mammalia; order Dasyuromorphia; family Dasyuridae; genus Antechinus; species Antechinus flavipes. The sequence goes on along the minus strand of NC_067399.1, from coordinate 133,660,790 downwards.
GACAGTGTTCTCTCGTGGAAAGAGCACTAGCTATGAAGACAGAGGTCCTGTGGTCAAATGCTAGCTCTGATATTTACTGTGACCTTGGCCATATCACTTACCTTACTTGAATGAACCTCAGTTGTTATCTGTAAAATGATTTTTCTCTGTGGTCCTTTCTACTTCTATATCTATGATCCTATGATGTATGGTTCTAGAGAATCAGGAGAGTTCTTTCTCTAAGCCCTCCATCCTCACCCCATGCATTAGAAAAAATTATAAGCTTTCAGAATCTCAGCACGTTGTGAACTTGGAACTGTAATGTCCCTTGTAATGGCATCATGAAACACAAATGCCAGTGGCAAATGGAGAGAAAGCTAAACCTGGAGTGAGGATGAACTGAGGTCAAATATTATTGCTGATGTTTAATGACTGTGTGGACCTAGGCAAGATGCAACCCTCCTGGACTTACCTACCAAATCAGTCATAAGCACATGTCATCACCATTGATGGATGACAAAAATCATCAATTCATACGGTAGTCAATAGAGCTAGGAAAAATCTTAGAGATCATCTAGTTCCCTTTCAGTAGAGGTCAAGGCCACAGAATGCCATAATTTGAGCCCAAAGACTCTAATTCCAAATTCAATGCTCTTTCTATTGTGAAGTTCTCTGAGATGATATTTCCTTTCTCCTGTACATAATATATGCATAACAGAAAGTACTCAGACCATTAAGAAATAAGTCTTTCTGCAACTAGTGTCTTATCAGATTAATGTATGACATGATTGTAGTCATGATACAACAAACTTCATAAATGTGTCACATCCCTTTGTGGGGTCTTTTTGATAAAGTCCATAGAATTACAATCAACTGCTTCCTTCCACGGGTCTATACAACTGACTGTGAATAATAATGGTTATTTCATAAAATGATTCTGGGCCTTCTCATAATTGCTCTTTTCAGTCACCCTGAATCACTAGATTACAGGTTTCTTCCAAACCAATACTTATATACATTGCCCCCAAGCAGAGCCCAAATGCTACCATCTCTGCAGAATCATTGAAAGTGCCTTTATAATACTCCTCAGTCTCTTTAGAAGAAACAAATTAAAACTCTGAAGCCACACAGTCATAGGTGAAACAGCTCCCAATGAAATACCTTGTAATTTGCAACTGGTATTAAATGTGAGTAATGAAACATCGCTGAGAGATTGATCTGAGATGGGGTCTTGTGAAATTCAACCTTTTCACAATAACCTGCTTGGAGACTATGATGGATCCCATATCTTGTCAGTGGGAATTCATGATGATTAAGAATAGCAAGTAGCAGATAGAAAGCTTCTCTGGAGCTCTAAAACAAAATAGGCTGGTGTACTAATAGTATGTTTAGAAATGTGTAAAATTTTTCTTCTCTCAGCACCATTAATCATCATTGCATTCATTTGTCATCTCTCTGCAACACGGGCACATGAATTAAGCCATGAGTGATCTTCTACTCTCCTTCCATCTTTTGTTTTATGTTACTTGTTATAAAGGTCATCAATTCAATGAAAGCTATGAAACAGTCCTAAGTCCATCAAGTGGACTCACTTCAATCTGTATTCAGACACAATCAGTTTCTTCTCTGGGTACGAATAGGATTTTTCATCATAAGTCCCTTAGAGTAGTCTTGGATCATTGTATTGCTGAGAAAAGCAAAGTCATTCACATGTGATCATCTCACAACATTTTTATTACTTTGTATACAATACATTTCAACTTTGCTTGAGGTCTTGGAGGACTTTCCAAGTTTTTTCTGAGAGCATCTTGACCATCAGGAATTGAGAATTTTGAAGAGTTAGAAGTAAAGGAGGAAAGCAACAATGTGGTCCAGTGGAAAATGTGTTGCATTTGGAATTAGAAGATTGGATTCAAATCCCATTCTTCCTAGTTACTATATATGTGACTTTTGGCAAGTTCCCCTTTCAGTAAGTTCCCCTTTCAGTTTCTTAGACTACTATCTCTAAAATGATGATGTGAACTTGTTAAAATTCCTTTTATCTCTAAATCTATGATCCTCTGAATGCATTCCAGGAATGGAAGATAGTCAAGGGAAAAGTATGAAATTGGTAGATGGAATGTTGAATGTAAGAAACCATAACAAGATCCCTTGATTAAAAAGTATATGAAGACTCCCCTGAGCCCATAAACCACATTCTCTAATTGTGAATTTTGAAAATCCTTATTTTAGATAGGTGTACCTTTATGTGATCTTTGCTTAAATTAAACCACTTCTAATGAGATACACAAGAGTCTAAGCATGAAATGTCAAAATTCTACTTAAAATGGTGTATTTATATCTGATGGTATATAATTGCCTATATGTGGAATTAATTGTCAATCTGCCATTCACCTAAAGCATATCTGTGAAATTCTAATATTAGGGACTCATGAACTTGAGTTAATAGTCCATCTTTTGAAATGCATAGTCTTCTAGGAGGGAAAATTCAGTATTAATAGTCATACTTCCATATAGCTTAACTTAAGGAGGCATACTCGAGAGCTTCTGTCCAAAAGTATATTATTTATGGGGAAGGATTAGAGGAACAATTTTGGAACAAGGAGATAGGGTGCCAAAGAAGGATCAGAAAATGTAAAATGCCAAAGCTGAGTGAGCATTTGGAAAATAAGATGATGAGGCTAGAAATGACTTAGAATAAGGGAAATAGCTTGTTAGAGCTAGAAAGGAACATCAGATCTGGGAACAACAAATGGCAGTGCTTCGTGGGATTGATCATAGAATATAATCTATTAAAATTAAAACAGACTTTAGATATCATTTAATCTCATACCTTCATCATCATCATCTTCATCATTTTTTCAGACCTATGAATTTTTTAACATAGAACATTTCCAATGTAAGATTTCTCCACAAATATCTAGGCAAAATGAGTCTGAAAATTATCCTTAGGCAGTAAGCCTGAGGCTTGAAGAAGGTAAGTAATTTTCTATGGTCACAAAGGTAATATATGCCAGAGGCAGTTCTTGTACCTAAGATTTTCTGACTCTGAGTTTTGTTCTCTATCCATTACATGATCATGCCTCTCATTTTCCACAGGAACAAATTAAAACCCAATGAAGAGAAATGACTGTCCAAATTGATACAGCTGGGTAGATGTAGAATCCAAAAGAAAACCTTCAAAACCTCAGAACTTAACTCTACTTTTTCTAATATGCCACAACATTTTTTCTTTGTAGATAGAAAGAGGGTAGCATGGACAGAGATAGGAAGTATAAAGAAAGTTATGGGAGTTATGATACATGGCACAAAAAGAAATGGGAGACTATACAAACCAGCTTTCCCTATTTTGCAATTTTGTCCATGACCTTCCAGATTCACATATATGTGAATAAGTTCAGCTAAAGGATACTAAAGACAAAAATTGAAAAATGCTTTTAAATGGAAGAAGAATTTGGTCATTTTTTTGCTACATTTGAGAAAATATTTAATTAGTCACTATATGACATTATAATGATGCTTGTATTCTTTTTTTTTTATTATAGCTTTTTATTGAACAGAACATATGTATGGGTAATTTTTACAACATTGTCCCTTGCACTCACTTCCGTTCCAACTTTTCCCTTCCCTCTCTTCACCCCCTCCCTTAGATGGCAAGCAGTCTCATACATGTTAAACATGTTAAAGTTTATCTCAAATACAATATATGTGTGCAGATCTGTACAGTTCTCTTGTTTCACAAGAAAAATCGGATTCAGAAGGTAAAAATAATCTGAGAAGAAAAACAAAAATGCAAGTAGTAGTCCACATTCCTTTCCCACTGTTTTTTCTCTAGGTATAGATGATTCTGTCCATCATTGATCAATTAGAACTGAATTGGATTTTCTCATTGTCGAAGATATCCACTTCCATCAGAATACATCCTCATGTAGTATTGTTGTTGCCATGTATAATGATCTCTCTCATTTCACTTAGCATCAGTTCATGTAAGTCGCTCCAAGCCTCTCTGTATTCATCCTGCTGGTCATTTCTTACAGAACAATAATATTCTGTAACATTCATGTATCATAACTTATTTTAAGCCATTCTCCAGTTGATGGGCATCCATTCATTTTCCAGTTTCTAGCCACTACAAACAGGGCTGCCACAAACATTTTGGCCCATACAGGTCCCTTTCCTTTCTTTAATATCTCTTTGGGGCATAAGCCCAGAAGTAATACTGCTGGATCAAAGGGTATGCACAGTTTGATAACTTTTTGGGCATAGTTCCAAATTGCTCTCCAGAATGGCTGGATCAGTTCACAACTCCACCAACAATGCATCAGTGTCCCAGTTTTCCCTCATCCCCTCCAACATTCTTCATTATCTTTTCCTGTCACTCTAGCCAATCTGACAGGTGTGTAGTGGGATCTCAGAGTTTCTTTGAAATTTCTCTGATCAATAGTGATTTGTAGCACCTTTTCATATGAGTAAAAATAGTTTCTATTTCATCATCTGAAAATTGTCTATTCATATCCTTTGACCATTTATCAATTGGAGAATGGCTTGATTTCTTATAAATTAGAGTCAATTCTCTATATATTTTGGAAATGAAGCCTTTATCAATGCTGATTTTATTCAACAAAAATCATCCTCTGGAATTGAAGAGCTTTCCTAGGCAGGTAAGTAGCTTGCACCATCTAGCAGATATATAATGCTCTGAGAAGGGCTCAAAGGCCAAGCATTTAGCCCAACCCAGCCTGGCAGTAGCAATGAAACATTACAGCAACTAGCCTAGTCCAGTACAATTGCCCTTTGGCAGAGTGACCTGCTTGACTCAATCTTGGAGCAGGATCCCAGAAGATGAGAGCCTTCCTTGGCCAAATCCAGCAACAGTCTTGAAGTTAAGTGTCTTGCTCAGTCCGTTCCAATCATAGGAAAGCCTGATAAAGAGCAAACTCAGAAGCCAAGTGACCTGGTCTCTCCTGAGACAATTCTATGACCTGTGAAGAGCCAGCTCCATTTAGCAATAACATGATTTGTCTGCAACCAACTCCACACCATGTAGAATGCTTTGTGAAGACATAACAGAGAAGGAAAGGACACTGAAGACTTAACAGTTCTGGAGTTGTTAGCTGCCTTAACTAACCTGTGCTACTACATTCTATACTCATTCTTTCCCCAGTTAACTCTGTGTCTATTTATGGAAAAGTGCAATTCAGAATTGGGGGGGAGGATGATATATAACCGATGTTTTGGCTATGCCATTTAAGCAAACATCTTTACTAAAGAACTAACTGAGCCTATCTATGACTGGTAAAGGGAAACACATTGGTTGGGGCTCATGAGTTACAGTATTGGGAGGCTAGCCACCCATAGGATTAACTCCCAGACACCTTAGAGAAATAGTAGCCCCTCTGGGAACCAACCTGCCAGTGTCAGTAGGGGAATGAACATAAAAGGGGTATTAGAGATGCAATTCTGTGTCTGATTAATATTTAACTTTTCATTTATGCTTTATGACAACAATCCTCAAACTTTTCAAAAACTCAAAAATGTCCATAAAATTTCTCCAAACTCTCTCTGGGAAGCTTAAGTAGTCATAAACTCTCTTTGTGGATCATATGGTTAAGAATATAGGCATCTGTCCTATATCTCTGCCCCAGGGTAGCCCCTGGAATTTCCTTAGACAAAGGAAAAAACACTTTCATGCACAGGCTTTTCATCCCCATGCAAGTTTGCCTTTAACTTTGCTTCCTTCAAAAACAGAAAATGGTCTTCACATTGCAAATGAGTTTTTTATAGAAACAGAACAAGGGGATGGTTCTGACCTTCACAGCCAACAAAGTAACCAATTTATCTTGAAAAAAGGATACTAAGAAGACGTTATCATCTCTAATGAGCTATATTGGGAATGTCCCAACAGATAGCACCCTTTTCAAATTGTCAGCAGATATATCCACAGGCACATAGGAAGAAATAAGTCTCAAATAGAGGCTCACTACTCTGTACATCATCAAGTTGATCAGAGAACTCCCTAGATTAATTCCCTACAATGCTGTGGGTCTCTCTGGCATAGTGAAAAGCATGATATATGATTTCAAATTTTGTCTAGGTATTCGTACATATACATATACATACATGTACGTGTGTATGTATATGTATGTCTGTGTAGGCAGATCACTTAACATCTCTGTACCTCAGTTTCCTCATCTGTAAAATAAGAATAATAATACCTGTGTTACCCACCTTACATTTGTTGTGAAGAAATCCACTTGGTAAAACTTATAGCATTGCTGAAATATGAGGTTTTAGTAGGAATTCAGGTCATTTCTAATTTCTACCATCAAATTTTCCACCTCCCCCATAAACCTTTTCTATCTTATTTGGACTTTCAACATTAATTTTGCCTTTTCTCTTTTACTCAATTGCTTTTCACATCTAGTAGATTCAACTGAAGTCTTTCAAGAAAGTAAGTCTCCCAGATTCAAGGTTCAGGAAATGTTGGCTTTTTAAAAGCTAATGTCATTAAGTCCAGCAGAGACTAAATCATTTGAGCAATTATTATTGCTCTAGTCCCAGTTGCCTTTTGCTGCTGATTAACTGGAATTAGTGTTATATAAGGACGAGAATCTGCTTGAAATTGAGGAGATGTTGAAAGATTATGAACTAAGCTGAAAGGGCATAAAGAACATCTTACCCAGGAAAAACCAAAATCATGAAACAAAGGCCAGAGTAGTGATTTGAAACTGGGAAGGGGACAACCCAATGTAAATCAAGAAACTATTCCAAAGAAGTACTACAGGATGCTGGAGAATTAAGCTCCCAAAAAATCTCTGGCTGAATGTTTGGAACTCTGCTAGTCAGCCTTCTCCTTCCTGAGCATCCCTCACTTGTGCCCAGACACCTGTGGGTTTGGGATATAAAACCTAAGGGGAAATGGGCTTAACTTTGCAAATGAGCTTTTTATAGAACCAGCACAGGGGATGGTTCTGACCTTACAGTAGGCAAAATACCAACTTATTTTCAAAAGTTATTTGAAGCGCCTGGCTTGACTATGTGAACTTCAGTTGTTGGACCTCTTTTATTTGATCTTCGAACCTCATATCCTACCTGACCTTCTAGAATCCAGCTCTTCCCTCACACCATGTAGAATCCTATTCACCATTTCTGGAAACCAGAATTCCCTTTCCATGGGTAGATTGCTGCCCCAGATTGGCTGGGATTCTGCTGCCCTCTGCTGGTCCTTTTGGATTAATCCTGCAGACTATAAATACCCAATGACTGGTTTTAAAAACTTGGTTTCCCATTAGATCCCTACAGATTGGCTTGGGGTTGCTGTAAATTCACGCTTTACTTTGTCTTTGGACACGGAAATTCCCTGAACATCTGATCTTTTACAATAAAATCTTTCATTAACTTTTGTGGCTATGTATCAAACAGAAGTAGAAGAAAAAATGGGGGAAGAAAAGGAGAAGACCATAGTTTAAGGAGTATGAGAAAAATGGGGGAGGAAAAGGAGGAGAACATAGTTTAAGGAGTATGAGAAAAATGGGGGAGGAAAAGGAGGAGAACATAGTTTAAGGATTATGAGAAAAAATGGGAGAGGAAAAGGAGGAGACCATAGTTTAAGGAGTATGAGAAAAATGGGGGAGGAAAAGGAGAAGACCATAGTTTAAGGATTATGAGAAAAAATGGGAGAGGAAAAGGAGGAGAACATAGTTTAAGGATTATGAGAAAAAAATGGGAGAGGAAAAGGAGGAGACCATAGTTTAAGGAGTATGAGAAAAATGGGGGAGGAAAAGGAGAAGACCATAGTTTAAGGATTATGAGAAAAAAATGGGGGAGGAAAAGGAGGAGAACATAGTTTAAGGATTATGAGAAAAAATGGGAGAGGAAAAGGAGGAGACCATAGTTTAAGGAGTATGAGAAAAAATGGGGGAGGAAAAGGAAACCATAGTTTAAGTAGTATGAGAAAAATGGGGGAAGAAAAGAAGAGACCATAGTTTAAGTAGTTGCAAATACTTGAATCCCCTGGCCAATTCCCAAAGAAACTAGAAGTTTCTTCGTATTAACCAAAATGTAATTAAAAATTAAAGTTTCCTTTTCTTGGGATAGTAAGGTGCTATAGTGGATAATATATTGATCTTCTAGAATAAAAACTGGATTTGAGTCTTGCCCCACTCAGACATTTGCTGACTGTGTGATCTTCAGCAAGTAAAATGAGTAAAGTAAGCAAGTGTGATCTTCAGTAAGTAAAATAGCACCTATTTCACAAGGTTATAAGGATTAAAAGAGATAACATGAAAAACACTTTGCAAACCTTATTTCACTATATCAAAGGAAGAAAAGGGAAAGAGAATAAGCATTTACACAGTGCCTACTAAGTGTCAGACATTGTGTTAAATATAGATAGATAGTTTAAAGCATTAAATGCTTTCTAAATATTATGTCATTAGATCATTGCTAGCTAAAGGAAAAAATGATACCCAATTAGAGATCACACCCCCAAAATGTTAAATTTGCAAAGCACTGTGTATATTTTGTTATGTTTGAGCCTCACAATAAGTGTTACTGTTATAATACTTTACAGATTTGGAAACTGAGAATTGAGAGAGATTAAGTAATATCCAAAATCATATAGCTAGTGGGTATCTAAGGTAGAATTTGAACCCTACTCTTCCTGTTTCCAAGTCCAATATTCTATACACTATCATCTAGCTGCCTCATAACATTGTTAAATGTGTTAAATACATAGGATTACAAAGTAAATCAACTACATTGAAACACATTAAAAAAAAAACTGAGTTTATAGATTCCAGCTTATGAACCCCTGATTCAATCCTTCATTTTATAGATGATTAAGCTAAGGCCTACAGAGGTTAAATTAGTTGTCTAAAGTTACCCACAAATTGCCAGGGCTCAAAACCAAGGTCCCTGTCTCCAAATCCCACCCTTCTTGCCCAGTATAATTGTCAAACTGGGACTGAAGTCTAGCTGTTCTGACTTAATGCCATACATCCTCCCCCGCCTAGTGATAGTTTCCTAATCGGTAACAGTCAATAGCTATTCTCAAATTAAAGAAATTCAGATGCAGTATAATCAGAAGCCCTATCTCTTAGAATTGGAATTACTTTTCCATGAATGTTCCCAAGGATTCAAAGATGAATGAAACCCTTTTATTTGACACAGGATTATCACAGAAACAGCAAGCACAAAAATCTGATTTAATTTGAAAAATGACAAAATTACATTTCTTTGCCTGGTTTTTCCAGGTGGCACAAGTAGATGAGGAGCTTTTTTGTCCTCCACCAATTCTAAGTTAATTTGACAGCAGTGGCGTTTCCAACAAGATAATATTCGATAGGCACTGCGTCAAGGATAATGAAAATGTCAGCCACGTGCAAAAGCATAATTGGGGCAGCGTGTTTGCTCTTTTCTGAAGTCCTAGTGGATCTGACAAACCAGGATGCCCATGTCTGCAGTGAAAATATGCTTCTGTATCATTCTTGGAGAGGAACGCCCTCTGGCTTGCTGAATCTAATTAAAAGCAACAGGGATAGTTTTATAAACAAAACTTCTTAATAGCTTTTAAGAAGACAAATTTCCTTAGACAATAAGCTGATTAATTTTTCTATTTGCCTTTTTTAAAACTGGGAAGGGTAGGAGGATAAGTAGAGCTGTCACTTGGAGTTGTCTATTTCATCTACATTGATGTAAATTTAAGACTTTTCATATTAATCTTTGGCAAAATGAGATGGTTTAAATATTAGAACAATGAGAATAGATGATGAATTTAAAATTTTTGTCAAACGTTCATTTATGCCAGATACTGTGTTAGGTACTGGGGAGATAAACATAAAAAGTAAGGGAGATCCTTCTCTCCAGAAACTTACAACACATTTAGTTAGCACACAAACAACAATGTGATATGGATAGAGGAGAGCCAAGGAAAATGTTCTGAGAAACTGAAAGAGATAAACATCATTTTCACCTGCAGGTTCAGCAAAGGAGGAGATAGTATCTAAAGTGAGCCTCCATGGAGTAGTAAATTCAGATTTGGAAGAAAGAAAGAAGAAAATCAGAAGGAAAACAGGGGGTAGGGAATAAGAGTATTCCTATTTGGGTTGAGGATAGAAATTTCTGAAGGAGTGATATAAAATAATTCTTGACAGGCAGGTTGGCACCAGATGGTAGAAAGCCTTGATAATGATTATCAAGACTTCAAGCTTTAATAGGCAATGGGGAGCCAATGAAGAGGTGTGTGTGTGTTTCTGTGTGTAAAGACAGACAGACAGTGACAGAGCATCAGATCTTTTTAAGCTGCATAAAAACACATCCATCTCCCTAATTCTTAAAACAAATACACATACACAAATTCTTAATCTGGGATTCATGGCAGACAAACAGACAAATGGATAGATAGATAGATGGATGGATGGATGGATATAGATAGAAGAATTTATATATCTTTATCTCTACATACACCTTAGAGATATCTACAGAGATATAAACTCAAATTTATAAATCTACATGTTTATGGATATTCATTGGATATATAAGATAGACATAAATCTTTGAGTTTATAGATACATCTATAAGTATATAGACAAAGACATACAGATAGCTATATTTCAATATAAACGCTTTCTGTTGTACTCTCATGTGTATTATTTTATGTATTTAAAAACATTCTCAACACAAAAATGGTTAAAAGTTCCTGCATTATACTCAACCACCTCTAAAAATCATTCTATGACCTTTCTCCTTTTCACAGCCAAATTCCTTGAAAAAAGCTATCAGTACACATTGCCTTTATTTCCTCTCTTCTCAATTCCCTCCTAAATCCTCTATTATAAGACTTCTGGCCTCAGTACCTAACAAAGTTATTATTGTGTTCTTAATTCATAAATCTTCTGACCCTTTCTAAATCTTCACCTTTCTGGATAGCTCTATAGAATTAGACACTCTTAACTATCTTTTTCCTCTCTACTCTCTACTCTTTTTTTTTTTTAATTTAGGGTTTTTAATTAGCTTTTCTCCCTTTGGTTGTCCTATTTGTCTCACTGATCTTTCTTGGTCTTCTTTGCTGATTCATCATTCACAGCTTGCCCCAAAGTTGTTGGGTAAAGATCTACCACCGCACTGGCACCGTGGAGCACTTAGAGACATCAAAGACACCAAGGCCATCCACTGTATCAGGAGTCACTGCCAATTGCCCTGACTTTTGTCTTCCCACTAAACTTTGATGACTCTGAAAAAGAAAGGGAGGCTGATAACTCTGTGCAATTCTGACTGACTCGAACCTAATTCACAATCAGCTCAAGATATTCTCCCATGTTGTCACTGATCCTCTTCAAAAATGAAGAACAAACAACAGCAACACAACTGGAAATACCCCAAGTCTCTGCCTACTTCTCTCTCTACATCCTCTGCCTTAGTGGGATCAGGTTTTGGCTCTGCTTTTCTACTTATTTCCCTTGCTCTTAGCAGAGTGCTTTGTCTTTACTAAAAGCTTAACTGGTGCTTTTTCATTCATGCATAAATCAGAAGCCTCATAAGCTCTGAGAAGCTTAATTATCATCTGTATGTGGATGATTTCTAAATCTACTTTTAGTCTTAGTCACTTTCCTGATCTTCAGCCCTATATTATCAACTACTCACTAGACATTTTATGTGGTCTTATAGACAAATTCAAATTTAACATCTCTGAAAATAAACTTATCTTTCCCTAAAACTCATCCCTCATCTGAGCTTCCATATTTCTGTTGAGGATGCTACCATTCTACTGTTCTCCCAAATTTACAACCTTGGTACCATCCCACACTCTTTACTTTTAATCACTGCTCACATTTCACAAATTTACCTAAATTTGTCATTGCTCCATCCATAACAGCTCACCTAAATCCTCTCTTCTCACATACTCACCATCATCATTCAGACCCTCATCTCCTCCTCTGTGGACCATTACAATTACTTCCTAATTTCTTCCCTCCCTCAATCACCATATACCTTTTTGTACACATTTGGTATATTCTCATTGTATCCTTAATATCTGGTACCTAATACTCAATGAATTTCTGTTGATTTAGCATAGTGATACTTAGTGGTTCCTATCATTCCTGATCAATACTGTAATTCAAACTCAATCTTTTTTAATGACTGAATAGATGCCTTACTAATCACAATGTAGCAACAAATAATATATTAAAGTACATGAATCTTTAGGGTATGTGGACTCTTGATTCCATGTTTTTGTTTTTAAATAGCAAGGTAACCTTCATTTACTAGGGGTTTGTGTGTGTGCATCTCTGTCTTGATTAGCCTTTTCTGATATCAAAACCTATTAATGGTTTTGACAGTGGAAATGATATACAATTTCCCTTTCTTTCAAAAGATAACTCAGGAAAAGAGTGAAAAAGAAAAAAAACTTTACAATGAGGAACTCCACTTTCATCTTTTAAATGCAAGTTATTCCAACAGATGCTGATTGCCCAGTGCATGCTGGGATTCCTATGCTCCCATGACACATACTAGCTAACAATTCAGGATCACCTGGAGTGCTGAAAAGTGACATGGACAGTAGGGAGCCTATTCTTAAAATAGCATCATTGAGAACATCAAAGTACTGGCTGTCACTAGTTTGGAGATCATGCCAGTCTTTGGCTATGCTCCCTTTTTGGGGAGGCACAATTCTCTACAAAGTTCATTTTTTTTCTCTTTCTCTCACTGTCCCTCCTATACGCTGAATCCCATTCAAGAACCCTCATTTGAAAGCACTTCAATTCTGGGAAGTTTTAGCTAGAATGAAAATACTTCTATGAGAGAAATCCCAAAGGCTCCTGGGGAAGATTTACTGGCTTTGAGTAGATTTGACATCTCACTGTTTACAGCTCTGTCTGATGAGTATTTTCAGAAAATTGGCATTGTGAAACTTGATGAAATCCCATTCCTCTCTAATAACATTCTGCTATTCTCAGAAGGTAGTGGAGAAGATAGAGATGAAAAACATCCATCCCTCTCTCTGGGTTTGTCAAATTCTCCTACATAAATACCTGATTTGATGGGAATATATGATCCATTAACATCAAACCAATAATCTACCAAATTTCCTCTGCCAATACACTCCCATCATCATAAACTTTCACTCTTCCTTATTGCAACCCACAGGGCAAGTACTGTATATGAAGGTTACAGCATACCAAAATTCCAATTAGAAACTTAGAGTTCATTTATTATATAAGGTTTTGCTACTTTCCTTTCCATATGACTGGCAAATCCTAAATTCCTGCTTCCCTAACTCCCATTATCCAGAAGTACTATCTGTCTACCTGAAAATATTTCTTCTGTAATCTCTCTCCATATACTTATCCTTATCTTTCTCTTTTCTCTCTTTTTTCAGTGTCCCTTATAATCTCTATTCTATTGTTAAAAGACTTCTTGTAATTAAATTTTTTCTTAATTCTACCTCCTAATACAAACTAGAAACTACCCTTCCTCTGAGGATACCCATTCTTCTCTACTCACCACAATTTTGGAGGCTCCTTCTCTCAGGGATCCTGAATTTACAGAGCCAAAAGCAGAAAATAGTATGCTATTTATTCCTTATTTATATTTTCAGACTCTTGTTCTATCTCCATTATTCATTAACCTTTCCTAATTTAAAGTATATAAGATATAAAATAAGGATTATATACATTAGTCCATTGTAATAGAGAAATCTTGAGAAAGGAAATTCCTATGAAGTCAGAGCAGCTCCTTCTCTGCTTTTTCTTTTTCAATTTCTCCAATTTCTTTATTACAATCTTCCTGTCTATCTCAACCATTCTGTCACTCCATACAATTTCAATATGCATGTTAATATGTCTTCAAATATCCCAACCTCCCAGTTCATCAGCTTCTTATGACTTCTAACCTCATGCTATCCACAGGCATACATTAGAAATCAACACAACCCTAGACTTAATATATCTCAAGTTTCATAACTTTGAAATTTCTCTCTTAAATTACAGCTACCAAAAGAGACTCGAGTTTTGGAGTGGCAAATCAGTTGAGGTAATTAATCAGCTTTCCTTTATTCCCTACATTTTACATTTTGATCCAGTGTGTATTTCTTTTTCCCTTTATTATTAAATTTTATTTCATGTTTAATTTGTGGGACAAAATAAACATTTTGATAATATAATTTTTAAAGATTGCATATGAAACTGCAAATATATTTTGGATATTTTACTGCTCCTTTTAAATTTATAATAAAGTTATATACATTTCTTTTTTCTTCTCACTCTCAGGGTGTGTGTGTGTGTGTGTGTGTGTGTGTGTATCTGTCTATGTGTATGTGTAAAATCATCCTAAATATATTTCTTCCTCCTACCTTGGATGCAGATAACATTTTCCTTCATATGTCCTTTGTTGTTAATTTGGGTATTTATAATAGTCCAAATGATTTATTTGCTCAAAATTGTTCTTAAAACAATATAGCTATTACTGCATACAGCATTCTTTTGGTTCCAGTTTTTATTTCATGGACCATATCTCTAATTCTCCCATCATTCTTTCATTTGTGTCTCAATATCTTGGATTTTGGTGCTCTGAAGAAAATTTAGCAATGAGCCACAATGGTTTTTCTATTTTTTCCCTTTTCTGTTGCCCCCTGAATTTCTTCACTGTCTGTTTTATGGGGTTTTAGTTTCTTACACTCTATTGCTTCCTTCTTCCTACCTAGGAACCAATTGCAGCCTCCTCTTTCCTTAAAAAAAACAGAAAGTTTTATGACACAGATGTGATACTGATACCTAAACAAGGTAGGACCAAAATAGAAAAAGAAAATTATACTCCAATTTTCCTAAAGAACATGGATGCAAAAATCTTAAGTCAAATATTAGCAAAGAGATTACAGCAAGTTATTTTTAGGATAATATATCATGGCCAAGTAGGATTATACACCAAGAATACAGGGCTGGTTCAATATTAGGAAAACTATTGGCATAATTGTTATATCAATAACCAAACCACCAAAAACCATATAATTTCTCAACAGATGCAGAAAAAGCATTTGACAACATCCAACACCATTCCTATTAAAAACACTAGAAAGTATAGAAATAAATGGAGTCTTTCTTTAAATTATCAGTAGCATCTATCTAAAACCATCAGCAAGCATCATATGTAATGGGGATAAACTAAAATCACTCTCAGTAAAATTAGGGGTGAAACAAGTTTGCCCATTATCACCATTATTATTTAGTATTGTCTTAGAAATGTTAGCTTTAGTAATAAGAGAAGAAAAATAAATTAAAGGAATTAGAGTAGATAATGAGGAAATCAAATTATCATTCTTTGCAGATGATATGATGGTGTACTTAAAGAATCTTAGAGAATCAACTAAAAACTACTAGAAATAATTCACAACTTTAGCAAAGTTGTAGGATATTTAAAAAAAATCCACATCACTCACCAGCATTTTTATATATTATATAAAGTCCAGCAGCAAGAGATACAAAGAGAAAAATTCCAATTAAAATAACTATAGATAATATAAAATATTTTGTAGTCTACCTGCCAAGACAAAGTCAGGAATGACATGAACACAATTATAAAACACTTTCCACACAAATAAAGTCAGATCTAATCAACTGGGAAAATATAAGGTGCTCATGGGTAGGCTGAGCAAATATAATAAAAATGACAATAGTACGTAAATTAATCTTACTTATTCAGTGCCATACACATCAAACTGTCCAGAAATTATTTTACAGAGCTAGAAAAAAGAATAACCAAGTTCATCTGCAAGAACAAAAGGAGAAGAATTTCAAGGAAATTAATGGAAAAAAATGCAAATGAAGGCTGTCTAGCTGTACCAGAACTAAAACTATATTATAAAGCAGGGATCATCAAAAGCATTTGTTACTGTCTAAGAAATAGAGTAATTGATGAATAGAATAGATTAGTTTCACAAGAAACAATAGTCAATGACTATAGTAATCTAGTGTTTGACAAACCAAAGATTTCAGCTTTGGGGATAAGAACTCACTATTTGACAAAAATTGCTGGGAAAACTGGAAATCAGTATGGCAGAAACTAGACATTGACCTACATCTAACACCTTATATCAAGATAAGGTTGAAATGGGATCATGATTTAGACATTGTAATATTATAAACAAATTAGAAGAACAAAAAAAATTAATTGACCTCTCAGATCTGTGGAATTTGTGACCAAAGAAGAACTGGAGTACATTACTGAATGCAAAATGGATAATTTTGATTATATTAAGTTAAAAGAGGTTTTGTACAAACAAAACCAATGAAGACAAAGTTAAAATGGAAGTAATTAAACAGGGAGAAATTTTTATATTCAAGGGTTCTGATAAAGACCTTGTTTCTAAAACATGGAGAATTGACTCAAATTTATAAGAATTCAAGCCATTCTCCAACTGATAAATGGCCAAAGGACATAAACAGACAATTTTCAATTGCAGAAATTGAAACCATTTCTAGTTATATGAAAAGGTGCTCTAAATCACCATTGATTAGAGAAATGCAAATTAAGACAACTTTGAGGCACTATTACACTCCTCTCAGATTGGCTAAGATGACAGGAGAAGATAATGATGAATGTTGGAGGGGATGTGGGAAAACTGGAACACTAATACATTGCTGGTGGAGTTGTAAACTAATCCAAATATTCTGGAGAGTAATTTGAAACTATGCCCAAAGAGTTATCAAATTTTGCTTACCCTTTGAGCCAGGAGTGTCTCTACTGGGTCTGTATCCCAAAGAAATCATAAAAAAGGGAAAAGGACCCACATGTGCAAAAATGTTTGTAGCAGCCCTTTTTGTAGTGTCAAGGAACTAGAAACTGAGTGATGCCCATCAGTTTGGGAATGGCTGAATAAGGTATGGTATATGAATGCAATGGAAATTGTTTTATTTTTTTTATTTTTAATAGCTTTTTATTTACAAGTTATATGCATGGGTAATTTTACAGCATTGACAATTGCCAAACCTTTTGTTCCAATTTTTCCCCTCCTTCTCCCCACTCCCTCCCCTAGATGGCAGGATGACCAATACATGTTAAATATGTTAAAGTATAAATTAAATACAAAATAAGTATACAAGTCCAAACCGTTATTTTTGGAATTGTTTTATAAGAAATAATCAGCACAGTGATTTCATAAAGGCCTGGAAAGACTTACATGAACTGATGCTAAGTGAAGTGAATAGAATCAAAAGAGCATTGTACATAGCAACACAATTATGTGCTGATCAACTGTGACAAAGTTTACTCTTTTCAACAATGAGGTGATTCAGGCCAATTCTAATAGACTTGTGATAGAGAGAGTCATCTGCATCCTGAGAGAGGATGATGGGGACTGAATGTGGATAATAAAATATTTTCACCTTTTTATTGTTAGTATTGCTTACTTGCTTGTTTTTTCTCATTTTTCCCTTTTGATCTGATTTTTCTTAAGCAGCATGATAAATGTAAAAATATTTTAGAAGGAAAAAATTATGATTTTTGTCTATTCCCAATATACCAAGAAAACTATTCTTCAAAAGGTATTAATGACTTTTAAAACCCAAAATCTAATGGTTCTTATTAGTCCTCATCCTTCTTGATATTTCTATAAAATTTGACTAATTAATATCCTCTTTCTTTGAAACTATTTCCTATTTTGGCTTCCATGACACTGCTGTTTCCTAGCACTGTTCTGACCTGACTTAGTCAAGTATGAACCAGATGTCATATTCACATCTCAAACTTTCTATGAAAAGCTTTGCATAACTAAAGGAACTATGAAGTTTCCCAAAGATAACCTAGCATGCTTTTGTCCTATTCAACTCTATGCTTGATGCATTGTCTGTCTCTACTGTTTGTCCAGAAATATATAAAAGCTGTGCAGCATGATAAATGTGGATATATATGTAGAAAAATTGCATGTGTTTAACATATTAGATTACTTGCTGTCTATGGGCAAAGAGTGGGGGAAAGGAGGGAGAAGAATTTGGAACACAAGGTTTTATAAGGGTGAGTGTTCAAAATTCTCTTTGCATTTAGTTTGAAAATAAAAAGCTATTGTCTAAAAAAATAAATAAAACCAATGGAATAATAAAATAAAATATTAGGAAACTAACTGACACAACAAATTTTAAAATAATAGTTATGACTACATAATATCAATATCTAGATTGCTAAAATCATTCAATTATGCTAACAATTTGCAAAAACAATCACATCAATTCTGTATATTTACAGAAAGATATAAAGATTATTTATATCAAAAAATTCAGGCAAAACTGAATAAAACAATCATTTTACATGGTAAATTTGCTTAAAATAATTTCAATGGAATCATTTTGTCATTGTACTATATTATGGAAATTCTTGTTTTGTTCTATAAATTAAAAATAAAATTTTTAAAAAATTTTTAAAATAAGAAATACATAAGAGAGAGAGATAAGATCTACAGAGTTTCCATCTGAGTGCATTTTGATTTTGATCTGAGCAATAGAAATTCTTCATCCACTTGGTCTTTTCTCTGTGGATAGCAAAGCCACACTTTTGAGTGACTATAAATCTCTTCCAGAATACTGTAATATGTTTCAAGACTTGATTTGATCAGCACAGTGTTATTACACATGGGAGAATGGGGATCATTTTGTCATCTGCATGATGGCTTTGATGTGTAGACAGATGTGTAGACAGTGTAGACAGTATGCTTTGGTGGAAAAACAACTTTAAGATGTTAGCTTTCTCTGTTGAATTTTAATATTTTTCCATTGTGTACATCTTTCAGTTAACTCATAAATGGTAAAGAAGTGGTTTATTATTGAATACTGCCTATAACAGCTGCTCATTCTAATAGCTTTGTCACAAATACACTCAATTTCCCTACAGAAAACTCAATTTGTATAATTTGTATAAAGTTTTTATAAAGGTAGGAGACTAGATATATAGATAGGTAGCAATTGATTATTTTTTTATTAATTTGTTCTGGGATTTTTTCAATATCTTTGGAGTTTTTCTCTTTCATATTCAGTTTCTCAGTGCTTTCCCAATTATGTCTTATCTGGAATATATTTCCTCCATATAAATTTGTCCCATTTTATCTGCTTCTCTTACCTATTTTCTATAGTATTTTTTTATCTCCTCTTAAAGTATTTCCAGAGTAGTGATGTAAGTATCGACATATTATGCTTCTGCTGTCCTTAATGGTGAAAATAGTTATTACAGTAGTGATGTAAGTATCCACATATTATGCTTCTGCTGTCCTTAATGGTGAAAATAGTTAATACAGTAATTTTAATAAATCTTTTCACTTTTCTTCTACTTCTTATTTCTTAATTGTTTTTTGGATTATTTTATTTATATAGATTTTTAAAAACATGATTTCTTTAAATTAGTTTATCCTCCATTAATTCTTTCTGCTTTATGCAGCAAAACTCATAACCATCCATCACATTTCTTTGCATAATTTCACCAAAAAAAAGTTAATATTCTCAATTGATACTGCCTTTGACCACCAATTCTTTTTGGTTACCAAATAAGTTTGCTGACTGATTATGGTGCTTCCTGGGTTCTTTTAGATATCTTATTCTACAAAGAGAATTATAGCAATTAAATGCTTATGTAATTATTAACAATAACACTTCTAATATCAATTTCCTATTTCTCATTGCTGATTGCTTTTGCCCACATTGAACCTTTGGTGAAGCAATTAAATTGTATTCTGACCTTCTCTCTTGAATCCCTAGTGTTTTTATCATTTCAGTGATTGAACCTTGGCAAATCTTTGGCTAAGATCACCCTCACCAATAGTCAGAAGCTATTTTCAATCCAACACATATGCTGCTAAATAAAAGTGAAGAAAGTCATGTTAGCCCTGCTGCCTTCTCAAGTAATCCCATTCCATCATATCTCTACCAGCAGATTATCCCATCTGTCATCCATACTCTATTATTTATTTTCAATATATTTCTTTCTAGTGCTCATTACTTATTGCCTATAAATATTTCTGTCTCCCTCAATTCTGAAAATATATTGACTGTTTCAATAGGTCAAGATTAAATTGTTTCTATTTTATGCCACAGATTATTAGTCTTTTTTACATAACCACTAAATCTGATTTTTATCCTGATGTCAATAATTTGTCTGTACATAGACAACTGAATGAAAGATAACTCCTATATTTATAACTAGTCTTATGCTGCTTGTTAAAATGTAAATCTGTTTAATTTATGTAACATTACTTAGTTCTTACTATATCCAGTTTCCAACAATTTTTTTTTCCTCAAAGAAAATCTTCATGCTTTAAAGATACTGGGATTTTTGTAGTCTTTGACCTCTCTTCTTTCTTTGCCTTGAACCAGGTTTTTCCATATATTTCTCTCCTCACTCAGCTCTATCCAAGCATGGAAGTTATAAAATAACTGAATAAATTCGGATCTAATTTGGAAGGTCTTATCAAATTATTCATTGAGTTTATCTGTTTATTTTTTGTTAGTTCATAAACAATGATTATATCACCTTTACCTTTTTGCAAATGCTTACCATTGATAAGATACAACGTGGTAACTAGCTATACCATGAAATAATTCTCAACCAAGCAAACTACTAGGCAATTCTCTATTATTTATTTGCTAAAGCAGAAACACATTCTAATTTGTTCTTTACAGAACATAGCCTTCTGCAACTTTATTTATATATTCTGCTATACTCCCTCATTTTACTATGTAAAGTGGAGTATCAGATTATCTGTTTTGGCCATGAGGATTAGCTCTATCTCTTAGGCATAGAAGCCAATTAATTGATGTTTATTGAATTTCAGGGTTCCCTGATGTCTCATAAAAAAGAAAATAAGGAAACCCAGAATGTTCCCACTTAAGGAAACCTCGGAAATCATTGTTCATTTTATCAACACTAAGGACAACTGTGAGGAAACAGATCCCAAAGTAGTGACTTGCTTAAGATAACATGATTTGTGAGTGCTGCAGCCAATAGCATAGGTTTTCTGGTTCTCATTCCAGTTCCTTTTTCACCACCCCATGATAATGCTTCTTTGTTTGTATACTAATTCACTGCACATACAACCATGAGAATTATAACAACATAGATTTATATATAAGGCTATTGTGCTCTGCAATGTGTTTTCCAAATTACAGTGAGGAAATTAGTGTACTACTATTCTCATTTACAGAAGCATCTGAAATACAGAGAAGTAATAGGACTTAACCACAATCAAATCTCTAATGGGTATCAAATTCAAGAATAGAACTCTAATCTCCCATGGTTTCAAATCTAGTAATCTTTCTACTATGCCCTGAAGTTACAACTCTAGTTTTTCACTATAAAAGAGTTCTCAAAAGCCAAATGGTTTTTTTTAATTTAAATTTTATTTTATTTAATAATAACTTTGTATTGACAGAATCCATGCCAGGGTAATTTTTTTACAACATTATCCCTTGCACTCGCTTATGTTTCGTTTTTTTCCCCTCCCTCCCTCCACCTCCCCCCCAAGATGCAAGCAGTCCTATATATGTTAAATATGTTGCAGTATATCCTAGATACAATACATATTTGCAGAACCAAACAGTTCTCCTGTTGCACAGGGAGAATTGGATTCAGAAGGTAAAAATAACTTGGGAAGAAAATCAAAAATGCAAATAGTTCACATTCATTTCCCAGTGTTCCTTCTTTGGGTGTAGCTGTTTCTGTCCCTCATTTATCCATTGAAACTCAGTTAGGTCTCTTTGTCATAGAGATCCACTTCCATCAGAATACAACCTCATACAATATCGTTGTCGAAGTATATAATGATCTCCTGGTTCTGCTCATTTCACTTAGCATCAATTCATGTAAGTCTCTCCAGTCCTCTCTGTATTCATCCTGCTGGTCATTTCTTACAGAACAATAATATTCCATAACATTCATATACCACAATTTACCAAGCCATTCACCAATTGATGGGCATCCATTCAATTTCCAGTTTCTAGCCACTATAAACAGGGCTGCCACAAACATTTTGGCACATAAAGGTCCCTTTCCCTTCTTTAGTATTTCCTTGGGATATAAGCCCAGAAGTAACACTGCTGGTTCAAAGGGTATGCACAGTTTGATAACTTTTTAGGCATAATTCCAGATTGCTCTCCAGAATGGCTGGATTCGTTCACAACTCCACCAACAATGCATCAGTGTCCCCGTTTTCCCGCATCCCCTCCAACATTCATCATTATTTTTTCCTGTCATCTTAGCCAATCTGACAGGTGTGTAGTGATATCTCAGAGTTGTCTTAATTTGCATTTCTCTGATCAATAATGATTTGGAACACTCTTTCATGTGAGTGATAGTAGTTTCAATTTCTTCATCTGAAAATTGTCTGTTCATATCCTTTGATCATTTATCAATTGGAGAATGGCTTGATTTTTTATAAATTTGAGTCAGTTCTCTATATATTTTGGAAATGAGGCCTTTATCAGAACCTTTAATTGTAAAGATGTTTTCCCAGTTTGTTGCTTCCCTACTAATCTTGTTTGCATTCGTTCTGTTTGTACAAAGGCTTCAAAAGCCAAATGTTAACAAGGACAGTCTACTTTAGTTTGTTGTATCAATGTTGTAGGGCAAAGTAAATCATTTTTAAAATCTGCTCAAACAGAGTATTGGTTTATAGTGGCTAAGTTTTAAGACTATTTTGGTTTAGGACTAAGCTATTTATTTACGTGTATAGCAGCAATTGTTCATTTTGACTGTACTGTTCTGCAAGAGTAAGTCAGGAACAGGCCCTATCTAGGGGCTATGACAGTGTTGAGGACAGGGTGTTAATAGCAAGCTTTTTTTGCAGAGTCAAAAGCAAGAAAGAGTCACAAGAGGAAGAGGGCTAAATATCACCAGGAGAAAGGAAGGAAACATGTCCAAAATTCAGAAATACATGCTTCCAATCTGGTATAAGGAAATCAAAGAGGTAGAACACAAAGACACGATGGAGTGTCAGACTAATGTCGAGGAAACTGGATTCCTGAAATTGGAATTGAACTTATCCAAAAGTTATTTGGTTCATTAAACCTGTTGTCACTCTTTTAGCTACTATATTTGAATGGAAAACCCTCTCCTTTTTTTCAACTATAAACTTCAGCATTGGACAGCACCCTGTTATTAGATGATACTGGTGAAAAAGCATTTGATTAGGAGTTAGAGGACTTGAGTTCTAGCTCTAGTTTTGTTACTATTAGTATGCACTCCTCTAAAACTCAGTGAGCAATTCATTCCAACTCACTGGATTTCCATTTCCTTATCTATGATATAAAAACAAGATTAGATAATTTCATGGATCCCTCTTAGCTTTGAAGCCTATTACCTCCCTAATCACAAATCTGAGCTGGAAACAGAGTGACTAGAAGACACAGTGTTTCAATCCAGTCAATATAGTTCCTGAAAATAAAGTACATTGGTGTGCACATGGAGAAGGGAGAAAGGGCAATATTAAAGATAAGAACAACACCTTTGCATTGCTAGAAAAATCTACTGAAGAAAAGGAATCCATTTGTTTCTTCTCCTACAAAGACAGAGACATCAGGACTCAAGTTGAATCATAGTGCTGACTCTTTCCTTGAAACAGTTCTATACAGGTGAATTGTGGATAAAAGGAATATCATGAGCAGCCTTAAAGGAGAAAAGAAGGGGAGGAGATGCCACAAAAGGGCAAGAGGATGCAGGAGAGGAGGAAGGGGCATCGTTGCCAGGCAACCAACCCTAGTCCTGCCCATGTTGCCTTGGTGATGTGATCTAGGCTGACTGGAGGGGAGGAGTGATATATAAGTGAATGCCAGCTGGCAAATACCATTCCTTTTTCTCTTTCCTTATGCTTCTTTGAGTTACTATGGAGCTCCAGCCCTGCAGCAGTTGGGGGCTCATGACAATTGCCCCAATTTTCCCTCTCCTTAAGATGGTTCCATATCCATGAGGAACTTCAGGGTCCCTGAGTAGCTGCTCAGACAGAGTTATGGTTTTCCTGATTGTAGGTAACAAAGCACATACCAACCAGACCAGCAAGTCTAACCATTTGCCCACAGTTTTCTGGTCATTATCAGAAATAGCTTACAAAACAGGAAGTCTTTTCTTGTTTCGGTCGATTTCTCAGGGTTATTTGCCATGAAATGTCACCTTCTCAGAAGAGAGAGCAGAATTTATCACAATTAAAAAAAGCTTTGACATGCAGCCATAAGTGGTTAAAGCGAGTTTTTAACTTCCGATCTATGCATTGTTGATGGGACACATGTGTATGGGCAATTTATTATGGTCATAAAAGTTATCCGTTCTTCAAGAATGATTGCATAATTTTTTATTGCTTTCAGCAATGTACCCAGCAAGAAAACTTGCTTGTCTTTGGGAAACTAATGAAGCATGTTTATGATCTACAAATGTGTACAGAGCAGGGGAGGAAATGCCAGCTGCCTGGCTGGCCCGTTGGCTTCCCACCTTGTGCTGCATTATTGCACAGAGTGAGCAAAACAAATTAAGATAATTATTTAAGAGAGAGACACATGATGCTTCTGAATATTATTTCCTCCACTAACTGACAAGGTGTAAAGACATTAACATCTAATTAGACCAGAAGAGAAACGGACTACAATTCCATCCCAGTACAGCCTCTGGAATCTGCTTTTCACATGCTCTTTTCTGCTTGCCCCTTTACCTTGATAATAATTTGGTAGCTTTTTTTGCTTTCTTTTACAGACACCAGATATGAGAGTTGATTCTGTCATACCTCTGTCTTCTCTAGCAAAAGCACTTATCTGTAATTTTCATTACTGACTTCCTCTTGAATCCATCTTACATACAGCTGCCAAAATAATTTTCCTAAAATACAACTCTAGCTATGTCATTTCCTTACTCACATTCCATCTATAAACCATATATGTGTATGTATATGTGTCTGTATGTGTGTTTGTATTTGTGTCTGTGTATGACTGTGTCTATGTGTTTTTGTCTCTTGGTTATATGCAGCATGTATATGTATGTATGTGTTTGTGTGTGTGCACAGATCTACCCTTTAGGAACCTTTCCTTGCTTAAATTCAGGTGACACCTCTTATAGAAAGCTTTTCTTGAAATGACTGGTTGTCAATGATCCATCTTTTTTTTTTTTTCAGTCATTTTCAGTTTTGTTCATCTCTATATGACCCCCATTTGGATTTTGTCTTGGCTTGATTTTTGGCAAAGGTATTGGAACTGATATGATATTTCCTTACTCTGTCTCATCTTACAGAGAAGAACCTGAAGTAAACAGTGGCTTAAGTGACTTACCCAGAGGAACACAATTCTTAAGTGTCTATTACTGAATTTGAACTATGGTCTTCCAAACTCCAGGACCACTGCTCCATCCAGTACATTAACTGTCTCTAATATTTATAAGAGGTAGTTTGGCATGTTGCAGAGTGGTAATTTTTTGATTACATACTCCCATCAGAAAAAAAAAAAAAAAACTGAGCATGTACTCCAAATATATGTAAATATATTTAGAAATTTTGTACTTGTACTAAAATAGCAATATTTGTATATAACAATATGTATAAAAATCAAAATTAAAAGAGATAATAAAGATAAAATAAACATTTAAAATTGTTTTATTTCATTAATTAGTTCTACAAAAGATTTTTGCTATGCTACTAATTACATTCAGTACTCAATCACAGTGTTCTCATTAAACTATTATTACAATCAAATCAGTCCCCCTAAATACTATTAATAATATTATATAACACATTAAATATAATTGATAATATTAAATAAGATAAAATACCAATAATATTTTAGTGAGAGCAATATGATTGCATATGTTCCTTCTTTTTGTTTTTTCTACATCTTCGTTTAACATTTTATAATAGAGATTTGAATGCCTGATTCAAAGTTAGGTTTATATTAATATTTAGTTTAAATATCTGTCACAAATGAAAAATACATCTCATAGAAGCATTGACCTAAATGGAGGAAGAGCATCAATGACTGTACTTTACAAATTATAATACTCATTTTTCAGTCCCATCATCCAATTATGCAAAAAATTTCTGTAGAAATTTGGGTAATAAATTTCTCTTCCTCGATATTAATTAGTCTTCACAAATTAATCAAAACATATTAGGATGTTTTTTTTATATTTTTTAACAAATGGGTTCAAAACCAAATGAAGCTCTTTGATGAAAAAATTTAAAAGTTTAACAATATTTTGCAATTTTTTCAAATGTGCATAAATGAGAATTTTTATAATGACATACTATCTTGAGAGCAACAGAAAGCTTATTTTTAAGTCTTGCTAATTTTTATGGTTTTATAGAATAATAAGCTGACAGCCCAAAGGTAAGGGGCATCATCAATACAAAGGATAGAAATATATTTTTCTTATAATTTTCTTGAGAATTTCCCTTTGAAGATTTTCTTCTTGGAAAATTGCCAGAGACCACTCTTGAGGATATGCCAAGAGACCATGTCCTTGAACATTGCCATGTCCTTGGACGCAGGAGACAAAGAGCTAAGATTAGCATACACCCTAAATTCCTGAAGATTAGATAATGTGTGTCCCAAGAAATCGGTCATCTCCGCCCAAAATCTAGATAACAGTATACTCTAGGATTTCCGCCACACCTATGGTCCGACATTCTTCTCATTGTAACCCCCCACTCTGAAATCCTATTTAATTAAACTCTCTTCATTCATTAAACAGAGACATTCACCATCTTAAATCTTGAGTTGCCTCTCTGTCTCTCCGATTCCGTTCCCAAGCCGTAGGCTTTACAGACTGGTTGTCTTACAGAGCTTTTGCTCCTCCTCGGCCCTGGTTCCCTTCGATGACCCACTGTGGATGTCCTGCCGGACAGGACAGAAAATCAGATTAAATCTGGCTGATAAAGCTTTTATATAAGGAGTGGGAGTAGCTTCCGTTCTGCCATTACTGTTTTTGACTTGTAAGAAACTTTTAAATCACTTGCCATTTTGTGAGGATCACTTTAGTTAAAAGTAGATTTGTAAATCCCCCCCAAACATGGGCTACACTTATTCTAAAATACATTGCAAAAGGTAGCTTGGTGATAGAGTGAGTAGAGTGCCTGACATCAAATCAAGAAAACCAGAATTCAAATCCTGCCCTAGTCACTTGCTTGTTTTGTGATCCTGAGCAAGATAGGTATAAATATTTGTCACTTTATTTACGTTATTCCAAATGTCCAAAATGTTGATATAAATTCACAATTCCACCCAAAAATGCATGAATGTACCCATCTCCCCACAATCTCTGTAGAAGATTGTTTGTTTGTTTGTTTGTTTTAATTTCATTGTAATAAAAATTTGGACAGATATGAGTTCTGGGCCTGGAATCAGGAAAACTCATCTCACCAAGTTCAAATATGGCCTCAGATTTCTGACTAAGTACATCACTTAACCCTGTTTGCCTCAGTTTCCTCATCTATAAAACGAGCTAGAGAAGTAAATGACAAACCACTCCAGTAATCTTGTCAAGAAAGCCACAAATGAGATCATGAACAGTTGGACATAAATGAAAATGACAAGAAATAAAAAATTATTAATTTTATTTTCTTCAAATGTCTATCCATGGTTTGAACACAACAAAAAATGCTTCTTTTACTTTCACTTGTGAAAGTACATGATCTACTTCTCTTCTAATCTTTAATATTGTCATATGTTCATTTAAAATTTATTGTGGAATATGATGTAAGATGGTAGTCTAAGTCTAATTTCTACCAGACTGCTTTCTACTTTTCCCAAAAGTTTTTATCAAATAAAGAGTTATTTAATAGGTAATTTGTTTTCTGATTCATTGAACATTGGATTATTGAGTTTTGTTGTTTTTATTCTGCTTTGTCTCATCTATTCCATCTTTATTTTTAATCCAAAGCAGATAGCTTTGATGTCTACTGCCTTGCAATGTGGACTGACATCTGAAAGTTCTATTCCTTCTTTATCTCTACCTCTTTTCATTAAACCCCCTGACAAATTAGATCTTTTATATTTCCAAATGAATCTTGTAACTATTTTATTGAGTTCTATAAAATATCCCTCCAGTAATTTCTTTGGCAAAACATTTAAATTATAAATTAATTTTTATACTCTTGTCACTTTTATTATATTACAATGGTCCAGTCAAAAGCACTGAAAATTCCATCATCTATTTAAGTTGTTCTTTATGGGTCATTTTGCAATTGAATCTATATATTTTGTGTGCTTTGTTAGATTAATCACCAAATATTTTATGCATTTTACACTTATTTGGAATATAATTTTATATTATTCCCCCTTATATTTTGTTATTGTTATGTAAAGATGCTATTTAATTCCCAGGGTTTTGTTTTGTTTGGTTTGGTTTTAGTCTCCAATTTTACTGAAATTATTATCTCAAATAATATCTTTGCAAATTCCTTGGGTTTTCTAAATAAATGATCATATCAGAAAAAAAGTGATTTTTCTTATAGCTCCTTTACCTATTTTCAAGCCTATAATTTCTTTCTCTTGTATAATTGCAATTACTAGAACTTCCAGAGCTATATCAAGTGATGGTAGAAATAATTTTTAATTAAATATTTATTTTTATTGGTTTCCTATTGGACCATTCTTGCAATTTTTGTGTGTAAATCTGAAGTGGATTGATGAATATTTTTGATGAGTTACTATAGTCTGTTTAACAGGATTTTATTTTTAAAATTTGAAACTGCATTCATTAATGACATTGACATAGAATTCCATACTTTTTCTTCTTCTTGTCTAGGTGTTAGGACAATATTTGTCTAAAAAAAGAACTCTAGTTTAATGCCATCCTTTATAATTTTTGAGAATAATTTGTGTTGTATTGATAGCAATAGTTCTTTAAAAGTTTGATTAAATTACCAGTGAATCCATCAAGACATGAGGACACTTTCTCTTTTAGTAGTATTTTTAAATCTAATTTTATTTCCTTTTCTGGGAATGGATTATTTTAAATCCCTATTTATCTGCTGTTGGTTAAGATGGTTTTTTTTTTTATATTTTTATGCATTTTTTTCTTTCTTTTGTGTTCTAAGTTTGGTTAGGATATAAGTGTGCATAGTAGGTAATTATTTTTATTCCTTCTGATCATATTGTGATTTCAACTTGTTCATTTGCCATTTTATTATTTTGATTTTATGCCTTCTTTTTAATCATAAATTGTTGGTTTATCATGTTTATTAGCCTTTTTAAAGTACTGTAATGCCAGAGAAACCAAGGCAAGACAGAGATTAGATTTTTAATATTTTAATAGGGGAGAGTTTGGATTAATTGGCTGGATGGGACTCTTGCAGAGACTTTGATAGGAATCCAACTATCAGGGAAACAAAGGCAAAGGTGGGGGGAGAAACATTTACTATATTATAATTTCAGGAAGAACCGTAAATTCTGATAAGTTGGGAGTCAAGAAGTTTGTTGAGCAGGAGACAGGAAGTCTGAGCCAGAAAAGATAGTGGATGCCATCCAGGTATTTGAGATAAGCCATCTGGAGCAGGGGTCCTCAAACTACAGCCTGCAGGCCAGATGCGGCAGCTGAGGACATTTATCCCCCTCACCCAGGGCTATGGAGTTTCTTTATTTAAAGGCCCACAAAACAAAGTTTTTGTTTTTACTATAGTCTGGCCCTCCAACAGTCTGAGGGACAGTGAACTGGCCCCCTATTTAAAAAGTTTGAGGACCCCTGATCCAGATTCTGGAGTTTTATGACTCTTTAAAATTGTGAGAATGGACAGAGCTCTGAGGCCCTAATTCTCCTTCAGTCCTAATGACCAAAAAGGGGGGTTTGGACATAGCATACTAACTCAGGGCAACTGAGATATTATAATTCAGGGAAATTAATACAAAGAAATTGAAGTAGTATAATTCAGGGAAACTGAAGTATTACAGTACCAGTTTTTTACCATTATTTATCATTTCTATGGGATTATGTGTCTTCACATTATATATTTAATCTTCTAATTTTCATATCTCCTTTTTTGCAATTATCTATTGGAATTCTAATTTTAACTGTATAATCAGTTTTTTAATCCCTTCATTTTTCTATTTTATTAATGTATATTTATATAGATATGATTTTTCCTTCAAGGATTGTGATATTTTTTCCTTTATATCATTTTTTAAAAATTTAATTATTAATTTTTCCTAAGATTTGTTCTTTTACTCAATTGTTATTTAGTATTTTATTATTGAGTCTTCCTTTGGGTCTATATTTTTTTATTTGTACTCTGAATTGATTACTATTTTTATTGTGCTGTGGCTTGTAAAGGACATGTTTACTATTTATTGCTTTTTACATTTTCTTTCTTTTTCTTTTTTGCAACATCTCTGTGCCCTAATATTGAGTCCATTTTTGTAAGAGTTGTAGGTGGAACTGAGAAATATGTATATTCTTTGGCAGTCTTATTTAATGTTTGCCATAAGTCCTTTATCTCTACTTTTTACAACAATTTATCCTTTCTATATTTCCCCTGGTTATCTTTCTATAATAGTTATGCAAAAATTGAGAAACAAACAAATATTCTGCCACTGCTGTATTACTGTCTATGTCTTCCTGTGGTTTAATTCATTTTTCCCTTATGAATTTAGACATTAAAGTATTTGGAGGATATAAGTTAAATATTAATACTAGTTTGCTGACTATAGTTTGAGCAAATGGTATTTTTATTGTTCATTCAATCATGTCTTACTCTTGATGACCCCATGGATCATAGTATGCCAGACCCTTCCGACCTCCACTGTCTCTTGAAGTGCTCCCAAATCCATGATTATCGTTTTCATAACACTTTCTATCCATCTCATTCTCTGCTGTCAACTTCTCCTTTTGTTTTCAGTCTTTTCCAGGATCAAGATATTTTCCAATGAGCCCTGTCTTCTGATTATATGGCCAAAGTTATTTAAACTTCTGCTTCAGTATTTCAACAAATAATCTGAATTCTTCTTCACTTTCTGCCATCACAGTAGTATCATTGGCATATGTGGGATAATTGGTATTTCTCCTAGCAACCTTAATTCCAACAATGGCCATCCTGACATTTACCCATGATGTAAGTAAATAAGGTGACAATATATAGCCTTGTTGTATTCCTTTCCCAATCTTAAATCAATCAGTTGTTCCAGGTTCATTTCTGACTGTTGCTTCTTGACTTGTGTGCATTTTCCTCAGGAGATAAGTAAGATGATCTCATACTTCCATGTCTTTGAGGACTTGCCATATTTTGCTATGATTCACACACAGTCAAAGGTTTTAGTGCAATCAATGAAGCAGAAGTAGATGAGGTTTTTGTTATTGTTATTGTTGGTTGGCTTGGATTTTTTTTTCCTGGAAATCCCTTGCTTTTTCCATAATTCAGTGAATATTGGTAACTTGATCTCTGGTTTCTCTGTCTCTTTGAAAACCAAACTGCTCATTGGGTAATTCTGGGTTCACATATTCCTAAAGCCTAGTTTTCAGAATCTTAAACATAATCTTGCTGGATGTGAAATGAGAGCAATTGTTCAGTAATTTGAATGTTCTTTGGCATAGTCCTTCTTTAGGATTGGAGTATAAACTGACATTTTCCAATCCAGTGGTCACTGTGGAATTTTCCAAATTTGCTAGCATACTAAGTACATATTTTAACAAGAATATATTTTAGAATTTTAAAGTCTTAGTAAGAATTTCATCACCTTCACTAGTCCTACTGTTAACAATGCATCTTAAGACCCATTTGATTTCATTCTCCAGGATGTCTGATACTAAAAAACTAACCACACTATCATGGTTATCAGTGATTTAAGATCTTTCTTGTATAGTTCTTCTGTATTTTCTTGACACCTTTTGTTAATCTCTTCTGCTTCTGCTTCTGTCAAGTCTTGCCATTTTGTCTTTTATTGGGTCTATTTTTGCATTAAATGTTCCCTTGCTATCTCTAAATTTTATTTAAAATTTTTGAAACTATATTTATTAATGATACTGGCTTATAATTCTCTACTTTTTCCTTCTTTTGTTTAGTTATCAGGAAAATCCTGTCAAATAGACTATGTTATTCATCAAAAAAATTCATTATATTCATCAATCTAAGTTGGATTTATATTTTAAAAATGCAAGGATGGTTCAACATTAGAAAATCAATCAAAATAAATATTTTTCTAAAAATTTATGTAGTTCTGGGAATGGTAGCAATAGCAATTATACAAGACAAAGAAATTATAAGCTTAATGATAAGTAAAGAAGATATAAAAATATTGCTTTTTCCTGATGATATGATGGTTCACTTTAAAAATCTCAGGGAATTTTCAAAGATATTATTTCTGTTGTAAAGTTTGACTTCCCAAGGTCAAAAGTTGTAGACTTTAAAACAAAACAAAAGAATGGAAAAGACAAGAGATCTCTTACAAAAAATAGAGACATCAAGGAAACATGTCATGCAAAAAATAGCTTCAAACTTACTAGTAAAATAAAATTAAAAGACCCTCTATGCCTTTATAGAGTCATAGAATAATTTTTTCAAACTTGTAAAAAATGGTTCCAAGACAAGACAGATTGTTCTCAAAAAATTGTCTCTAAATTTCTTCAAACAATCTCCTGTCTTTCCCATTCTTTTATTTTCTTCTATTTCTTGTCTTGCTCATTTAATAATATTTTCTTCTTTCTCTGGATTCTGCATGAGTATATTCTACCAGTCCTTTACCTTTTACATTTACCATTTACATTACATTACATACTTTTTTTCTTAGCTGTTATAAAGCCCTATCCCATAGCTATTTTGCTTTCTTACTCTTCCCCCCACCCCCTTTGGAATGGTTTTTTGTTGCTGTCTTTTGTACAATATTGCAAATCTCTATCCATAGTTCTTTATAAACTCTTATGTACTAGATTGAATCCCTAAAACATATTTATCATTTCCACTTCATACTTATAAGAGATTTTATTTAGGTCATGAGTATATAATCTGATGGCTTTCCCAGCTTTCTTTAATTTCTCTGAATTTTGCCATAGGAAGTTCATGATCTGAGCTACATTCAGTCTAGAATTTGATTTAACTGTTTAGTGCTTCTTCACCTTTAACTGCAAAGTATATAATAAATGTGATTTTTATGTTGATCTTCTAGTGAAATCCATGTGTAGAGTCACCTTTTAGTTTGTTCAAAATGAGTATTTGCTATGATCAACGAGTTATCTTGACAAAACTCTATTATTTTCTGCCCTACTTCATTTTGTACTCCAAAGCCAAACTTCTTTACTGTTACAATTATCTTTTCATTTCAATCCTCTATGATGAATTCAACATCATTTTTTTGGTGTTTTTTTCTAGAAAACATTGTAGCTCTTTATAGAATTGATCAATTATAGTTTTCTTGTTTATCTATTTTCATGTTATAAATGTTTGTTTTTCTCTCATCTTTTAGCATGATCATAACTTCTAACTTTTTGAATTAATCTGATTCACAGTAAATTTTTTCCAGGCCCTGTTAGTGAATATATTGTCTTTGTTTGGGGTTTTTTAAAATATGTTTCTTATAAGCAATAAATATAGGGCTTTTATTTTCTTCTATCTGTCAGTTTATTTTGCTTTATTAGATTTTTTATCTATTCATATTTTAAGTTATGAGAGTTAGGTTTATATTTTCCAGCATTTGCATTTAATATTGGAGGTTTTTATTTCCAAATTGAGATTTATTGATCTCTTTCTCTATAAACACAGTGCTTTGACTTTTCAGTTATTTTATCTTAATCTACTTTAAGTCAGTTCTGTTTTTATTGGCACTCTTCCCTCTATTTTCAACCTCAAATCCCACCTGCAACATTGTTTTTCATTAGTTTCAGAATTTTTCTTTTCTTTTTTATTTAGATATTTTACTCATCTTCAGTTTTTTCCTTCTTAAAAAGGTATTGATGTAAAATTTCCTTTCCTTCTTTCCCCAATTAACTTATTTTGTTACGTGTGGAGTTTTTTAAATTTTATTTTCTATACTTTTTCTAAAAATAAATAAATAAAATAAAAAGATTTTTTAATCCCATTCTCTTATTCTTTTATCTTCCCTTTCTGCATTCTAGACATCTGTTTATTTACTCTACAGTCTTTATTTGCTCTGTATTGTGAATTTATTCTTTGATTGATGACAATTACAGTTATTTAGTACTTGTTTGGCCTCTATATTCTTCATGAAATTAAGGCTCTAAGGGACCTATTTTGTGTTGCTCTTATAAGGATTTCTATGTTATTGACTTGTAAGTCTTGCCCAAGTCCCTTTTTTCCATTATGCCTCACTCTTTGAAATATTATTTCTTGTAAGTTATAGAAAGGATATTGCTCTGTGGTAGGAATGTTCCTAAGTCCCTGATTGTTCAGGACTCATTAAATTTTGCCCTTCACATGGTGATTTCCTCTTATTTGCAGTTAAATCTCCTCTTGTTGTCCTTACTCTTGTTGTTCTGGATGCTATTTGCCCCTAGAATTTCCATTTTTGTGAAGCAGGGGGAGTGATCTCTCTAGGCATCAAATTCCTGTCTATTTAACCATGGTAAGGTCATCATTTCCCTTTATCGGATAATTCTCTCCTACTATAGGAACATTTATTAATAATACTTCTTCCTACTAAAGAAATAAGATTTTTCTCCTTTCTTTCCCTGCACTTCAATCCCTCCATATATCTCTTTATGCATTCTTCTGTAAGTTCTCTTCTAGATGAAAGAGTATAAGAGTTATTTTCCCTTCTTTATTAACTCTTGTCATGATTAAGATACATCACTTATTTCCCCTCTAACTTCTTTCTCTCAACTTCCTTTTTATATGTCTTCCCATTCTGTTATTTAATCCTACTAAAAATTGATTAATGTATATGGTGAGAATTAATGAATGATATATGAGGCCAGTTTCTCTACTATCTCTCCTATTACTTTCTGCTTTCATGCTTGTCCTTCTGTGTACTTTTAGAAAGAAATCCGGTACTGACTTGTCTATTATTATTTCATTCTTGTTATTTTTGGCTGCTGTAAATATTTATCTTTTGTGTAGTTATGTTGCCTCCAATGTTTGCAAAGGAAATAATTTGTTCCAGTCTTTTTTTATTTTTTAGGAACATTTCATTTTCCTCGTTTTCATTGAACATTCATCCTTTTCCATTAATTTTTATACTCAGGTTTTCAGAGTAGGTTATCTTGAGCTTCTTTGATCTTCAGAACACATTATTCTATTTTTTTTCCCGTGATTTCTGATGGGTGCATAATAGTCTTGTGTTTGGTTTTTTTTTTTTAATTATTATTTTCCTCTCCTTTATATTTGCTGGTCTTTTTAGTAACAGAATTTATTTGTCACAGAAATTGTTCATTTTAACCACTATGTGAATTAAAGTTTATAGCGCAATTGTTGAGTATTTTTCCCTTACAAGTAATCTGTGAATCCTTTTGATTAGTATTTTATCTTCTGTGCCTAGAAGTTCTAAGCAATTGTACTTTGTTAATTTTTACATTATGATATTCATATTTGCTTTTTCTTGTTCTTTTTAAAAAATTTTGTTCATCTGGGAAGCATATAAGTCTAAAGTTGTATCTATGCAGCCTATCTTTGCAATCAAATATGTTTTGCTTTTACGTGTGTGATGTTATTGTTGCCTTTTGTTTCTCTCCTTCCAGATTGCCTTTTCCTTCTGGGAACATACTGATTTGCATCCCCAATCAGTTATCTGCACCTTTGTTTTATTGATAAGACTGACTTCATGGTTGTTTTTCCCCCAGTTATGTCAATTATTTCTGCTATTCAGGCCATAAATCTGCTTTCACTATTCTTACTTCTCTTTTAAATCATTTAGAAATATCCTGCTGGGGTTCTCTGCTCTTTTGAAAATCCACAGATTCCTCTACCTCATCAAGTGTTGATTTATTTTTCTTGGATTTGCAATATTTATTCATGGAAGTTTGGTTTAGTTTACC
The DNA here is from genome assembly GCF_016432865.1 of Antechinus flavipes. NCBI lineage: Eukaryota > Metazoa > Chordata > Mammalia > Dasyuromorphia > Dasyuridae > Antechinus > Antechinus flavipes. The sequence continues at coordinate 133,624,895 of NC_067399.1, read as the reverse complement.
TGATCTGGTGGCCATGTAGTCAATTTTGTTGCTATTATTTAGTCATTTTCTAGTTATGTCTTATTCTTTGTAGTCCCTTTGAGGGTCTTCTTGGCAAAGATACTGAAGTGGTTTGCCAGATAATTTTCCAGATGAGGAAACTGAGGCAAACAGGGTTAAGTAACTTGCCCAGGATCCCATAACAGGTAAATATTAGTCTGGATTTGACTCAGGAAGGGGTAATTTTCTAACACTAAACCCAGTACTGTACCCACTGCCAACTAGTTGCTAACTGGGCATTGGAATATCTTTCTTCTTGGTTAATATGATCATGCTTATGGCCTTCAAATTAGTTTTCTTTCTCTTGGAATCTTGAGTGTCAGTCTTATATTCCCCTACCTCATTTTTTGACACTCCCTTTTGAGTAGTGTTCTTCTGAGGACTAAAATTCAAAATCATCTAAGCCCCTTCCTATGCTGGGCAATTGAAACTTCACCAGTTTCTGTCTCTGCCATGAGTGACTGCTGAGGAGAAAGAACGAGGCAGATGTAGGCTCTCCTTTCTTTATTAATTGCAGTTAAATCTCCTCCCTGATTCCATGGACTCTTGTTGTTCTGGATGCTATTTGCCCCTAGAATTTCCATTTTTGTGAAGCAGGGGGAATGATCTCTCTAGGCATCAAATTCCTGTCTATTTTACCATGGAGTGTTCCATGACCAAACACATGTCCTCCCTATTCCCTCTGCTCCCTGACTATATATTCCATTTTATTACAGACTGCTGCCACATCATTTCCCACTGTGCTAGATACCACGAAAAAGAGACAGGAGGATAGAATTGATCTGTGTTGCAAGTCTGTAAGTTGACTAGAGCACACTTGTTGGAGACTGGGGAATGGTGCTTTAGTGAACCTGTTAGAGGTCAGGAATTAGCCTTTTCTACAGTGCCCTAGACTGTGGAGATAGCTGGAATTATTCTATCTCTTTAACATAATTTCTATTTTGCAGAGTTTTCACAGGCTGTGAGAAAAGAAAATGTCTACTTCTATCTTGTTGATCATGTGCCTCAGAAGCCTTTGTTCTTCACAACAATCCTATGAAGTAGAAGCTATCATTAACCCCATTTTCAGGTGAGGGAACTGAGGCAGAGAGAGGCAAAGGGTCTTATTCAGTGTCACATATCTAGTTAGAATCTTCTGTAATATTTTAACTCTGATTTCTTTCTGCTCTAAGTCTATCTACCACATCACCTATCTCAGAAAAAGAAAGTCCACAGGGAATTACTTTAGTGAGAGGAACAACCAGTAAGAATATCAAGATTAGAGCACATAACCATTTTTCCTCTTTCCCTTCATGATGCTGATTTGGGGAGCACAGCCAATATTGATGCTTATCTTTAACAGTTTTGTTATAGCCAATGGTTTGTTGAGTGTTGTAATATCTTGGCAGGCTCTTTTGATGCCAGAAAAAAAAAAAAAAAAAAAAAAAACCTTGAAAAAATACTTTTTTCTGGTAAATTTCTTAGGAGGTCTGATAATGAGACCTTCATTACTAATCACTGAAAAGGAAGAGATCATACAAAATCAGGGTTTGAAAGGGAAATAGTTTGAATGCATCATTTTATGTTATAATGAGAGGAGACATTTACAATAAACTTTAAAGTTTGCAAAGCTCTTTACATAGATTATCTCATCTGATTCCCCCAATATCCCTGGGGGATAAGTATCATATGCATGATTATTCCCATTTTCTTTTTGGATCAGACTTCTGATTTCATCAGTAAAAGATGCTCCTGGGGAGGAAGATGCTCTATCAATGCTAATTAGCAATTTTCCTTAGAGAGAAATTCTAAAAGACTAAGTGACTTGTCCAGAATCATACAATCATTATGTGTCTGAAGTGAAACTTAAATCCATAGGCTCCTAATTCCAAAGCCAGCTCTCTATCTAATATTCTATGGTGTCTCTAACATATCTTTCACAGAGCAGCTAGATTCAGATCTATCTCAGATACTGAATAGTTATGTGATCCTAGCCAAGTGATTTAATCTCTCTCAGCCTCAGTCTCCTCATCTGCAAAATTAGGATAATAATTATAATAATAATAATAAAATCTACTTTGCAAGGTTATTATTAGGCTCAATGAGAAAACATATATAAAGTGTTTTACAAATGTTAATATGCCTCTTGCCATCATCTGTCAAGTAACTTGACACAAAATATACTGTACACTTACACACACACACAAGCACAAACATACATATGTAGTTTCTCCGAAGAGTCTCCAGGCTATACAGGATTGCTCAATATTGTCATCTGACTGAAATAAAGATAGGCTGCCTTCTTTGCAGTGTTAGCTCTAGCTATTTTGTTGGTTTCTGACATGGAAAAAGAACAAATCTTCTCTTTTATAACCACATCATTGTGAATCATTTCTTTGGATTCAACAAGTAGAGTCAACATGTATTTATTAAATATCTACTAATGTTCCACTGAGTGGAAAATGGAAATCTAGGTCTCAGTTTCTTTCCTTTAAATCAACTCAACAACAAACAGCCTTGGAGCTTTGCCAGAATATTTGATTTTAAGTCAGAAGACCTGGCTTCATGTTATAACTCTGTTCATGACTGTCGTTATGGGCTTAGTCAAAGGCTTTAACATCTTGGAGCTTCCACTTCCTCTTTCATAAAATGAAGAAATAAGACTAGAAGCCTTTCCAGATAAAAATTCCAGTAATAAATCCTGTGATCATGAGAGAGATAACTGTACTGTGACTAGGGTTAAAGTCAAAAGATTTAGATTCAAATATTAGTTATTCTACTTTTTAATCAGATTTCTTGATATGGGGATCAGAATAATGTTGGCATTCTCTATTTCACAGGATTGTGATAGGTCTCAAATTGGTTAGTAGAAGCAAAGCATTTTGTAGTCCATAAAATAAAGTATATTCATAAAAGTTATTGTTTTTATTATTGTATTTCCAACAATGGTCTCTTCAGTTATATATGTCATTTTACATATGAGGTGTGTGAAATTGTATAAGTGTAGAATTTATTAAAAATGAATCACATTTAAAATGAATTGGAAGAAATCCCTATCCAAAGGGGAGCTTCTTAATCTTTTTATGTCAGGACCTCCCTGGCAGTCAGTCTGATAAAATCTGTGAACCCTCTCAGAACAATGTTTTAAATGCATTAGATTTATAGGATTAAAAAGAAACCAATTGTTTTAAAATCCAGATATAATTAAAAACAAACAAAAACAAAAACAAACAAAAAACAAGTTGATGGACTCCAGATTAAGAGCCTCTGAACAAGAGATCCTTTCATCTGTTAATATATACATTTTGTAATATGGTATATAGAAAAGATAGTACAGCAGAATAATATGAAATTTAAGTGACTTTGTAGTCAGAAGATCAGGGCTAGAATATTGGCTCTCCTACTATGAGTTGAGTTTTGCTCTAAAGCATCAATGGTCTGACTATAAAGAAGCAACTGACTTGATGATTTCCAAGGTCCTCTTCCAATTATAAAAACCTATGATAAAAATCTATTATCTATATTTCTATCTATCTTATATGTGTGTATATATTCTCAAATCTGTTTAAAATAAACTATATTTTATGAAGTATTGTTTCCCATACAGTCTTTCTTAAGATTTCTTAGGTCAAGAGGAAATAAGGAAGGGAGGGAGAGAGGGTAGAAAAGAGAAGGAAAAAAGGAGGAAGGGAAGGAAGTAGAGAGAGGAAGGAATGAGGAAAAAGGAAGAGGGAAAGGGAAAGAGGAAAGGAAGGATGAAGGGGAAAGAAAGAGGGAAGGAAGAAGGGAAAAGAAAGAAGGACGGAAAGGAGATTTTGAAGAAGTAAGAAAAAGGCAGGGAGGGAGAGAGAAAGGAAAGAAGGAAAGAAAGGAAGGAGGGAGAATTCAATGGTATGGAAATATCAAAGAGCAAATGAATGGTGCAAAAGCAAAATCCATTAATATATTTTAAATAAATAAGTATAAAAATAAAAAGCAAATAAATGAAATGTCGTATTATTCTTTTTTTAATTCTCTAAATCCTTATATAGCCCTTGACTAATTGTCTTCTCCCTCTCAACCTCTTGAAAATCAAAAGAAGAAAAAAAAAGATTCTTTTCCCTCAGTCTATTCCTAAAACAGTAATTCTTGACATTTATATTATATTTATATTATTGTCTAAGACTACATAGGAAATAAGTAATAAATCTACAATTTGAATCCAGAGTCTAACACATGTTAATGAAATCAATATGTATAGAGGGTACTGGGAAAGTATGATCTAGCCAATAAACAAATTGGGAACTTTTGGAGCCAAGTAGAAAAAAATCAAGTTTACTTTAATTCTAAATGCTACCTATAGGTTTTTTACATACAATTCTATATTTAATACTTGAGAGCACAAAATTCTCACCAGCATGAAAATTTTTTTCCTCAGAAACCCTTCTTATAATGGGTAAAGCAGGAAATATCATTCTAGGGAATTGCAACCTTTCACTAGCTGACCTCCATATGTCCTGTCCGGCAGGACATCCACAGTGGGTCATCGAAGGGAACCAGGGCCGAGGAGGAGCAAAAGCTCTGTAAGACAGCGGTCTGTAAAGCCTACGGCTTGGGAACGGAATCGGAGAGACAGAGAGGCAACTCAAGATTTAAGATGGTGAATGTCTCTGTTTAATGAATGAAGAGAGTTTAATTAAATAGGATTTCTGAGTGGGGGGTTACAATGAGAAGAATGTCGGACCATAGGTGTGGCGGAAATCCTAGAGTATACTGTTATCTAGATCTTGGGCGGAGATGACCGATTTCTTGGGACACACATTATCTAATCTTCAGGAATTTAGGGTGATTAGCAAACACCTAATCTTCTTAGCTCTTTGTTTCCTGCGTCCAAGGACATGGTCTCTGGCATGGGAGTGTTCAAGGACATGGTCTCTGGCATCCATACTCTGTCATTTCTAGCCCAAATACAACAAATTCAGTTGAATAAGCATTTTTTGTTATAGAATTTCTCCTTTTACATTCTACCTATAGTTGTGAATAGATTAAAAATTAAGGGTTTTGCACAGTTCTAGCTCAGAGACCACTAGCTGAGGCACAAGGCCCTTCTTTCCTGAGCTCAGATTGAGGCTTTATATAAAACTGGTTAACTAAAAGCAATAGCACAAATTGTATTTGTCATTAAAACTGTATGAAATTAGAAGTTAATGCTATGGTTTTCCTTTGTCTAACCAGTATAAGTTTAGTCAAAAAATATAGACAAATAAGACCTGAAAGGAAATAAATTACCTCACTTAAGATTTATTTTTATGTTTCCATTTTACTGATCAAAGGAATCAAAGAAAAATATCATCATCCAATCCTCTCATTTTGTAAATTGAGAAAAAGACCTACAGAAGGGGATGGTTTGCCTCAAATCACACAAAAAGTGAACTGCAGAGCTGAAACTAGAATCTAGATATCCTGACCTTCATTCTACTGTAGAAACATAGTTTTCATATCTCTTCCCAAATTACCCCAGGGTGGGGTAATGAATGATTGAATTCAAGTTTTAAAGTATTAGTAAACAAAACAAAACAAAACACTACAGAAAAAGGCAGCTCTACTCAGAATCCTCTAAGTAAATAGAGGGTCAGGTTCTCCTTTTTCTTTCTCGAATGATACTGGTGATTCCTCCATTTACCACTAAATTCAGAAAAAGCCACAGAATCAGTCATTCATCAGTTACTCATTCCCTATATTTTTATTAAAACTTCTACAATTTGGGAACATTGCTGACATCAGACTGTAATGCCGGAGAAACTGAGGCAGGAGAGAGATTAGAGAGTTTTAATATTTTTATTAATGGGAGAGTAAGATTGACTGGACAGGACTCTCGTCTCAGATTATCCAGTCAGACAGAGATAAGTATACTGGGACCAAGGAATCCATATTGGTCCCAGGGCTGGAGGACCCAAAGAATCCAGCGTCCAGCATACAGCTGCCAGATGCCATTCTCCAGCCATGAATGGAAGAACAACAACTTCTTAAATACCTTTTTGGAGACAAAGAAGAGAAAGGGAGGGAAAGTTTTTTTTATCAGGGAGGGGAAGCCATAAAACCTAAAAATTCCAGAGACAAAGAAGTAAAGATATCATGGGTTGGTCTTGGAATATTCTAAAGGAATATTGTAAATCCATAAAAGAGTCAGGAGAGCTACTCTTTTATCTTGCTAATTTACAACCCGAGAGCAAATAATCCTTAGTTTTACTGGGTCAGAGACAGAACAGTTAAGGAAACTGAGACAGGGAAACTGAGTCAGGACAGTTAAAGAAAACTGTGGCATAACAAGACAATCCAGAATCATTCTAGAAACAGAAAATGTCAAACATGAGAAGAAACAAAAGGTTTAGAGCAGACATAGTTCCCACCCCTCGTGGAGTTTATAGTCTCCATGTCATGAACTCATAGAATTAGGAGGTGCCTTTGAGATCAGCTTGCTTAATCCTATAATTTTGCAGTTGAGAAAAAGGGGGCTTAGCAAGGTGACATTTGTTTAAAGTCACCTCCATAGGAAGTAGCAGAGAATTTGAACCATGAACTCCTGATTCCCCATTATAAAGCTCTTTCTGCTAACTCCCAGCTGGCTCTCATCTGCATATATTCACATATTATGTTATCTTATCTTATTTCATTCGATTGTTGGCAGGGGCTACCACATGGTAGTTTCACTAGGCTGTATTAGCAGCCAGCTGGAACATTTCACCCGGGGTAGTTTTGTATAAAACAGCAGGCTTTTCAACCATAGTAGAAAATCATGGAGGATAATCTATAACAATCATATATAACAACAGACCCTGACAGGTGGGGGAAGTTGGTGTGGGAAAACAAACAAACAAACTCTGTCAGAATGATAGACTTAAAATATATGCCTGTTTGTTTTCCATCAAACAGATTTGTTTGCTACTCATTTGGAAACGTTGCTTTCTTTACTGACTTAGACAAAAAAGATTCTGAAAGAGGAAAATAACAAATAAATAGATGAACCGCCCCACACCTGTTCTAGAGAAAAACCACCCCCAGTGAACATAGACTCTGAGGGACAGGCCAATGTCAAGGACAGCTGTGAGCTGGAGCACTATAACTCTATGCAGGGCTGAAATGAAAGGAGGAAAGGGAGCTACTTATCTTATTTTTTTCCCTCAGGTGTTTCCTGTAGAGCTGCCAGATCATTCCATGGTGATTTATCATCTGCACTTCGAGAGGAAATTTAATATTTGGTTTAGGAAAATGGCATGAAATTAAGGGATTCTGAGAAATGCCTGGCCTCTTGGGAGGATGACATATTTGAGAGGCAGCTCTGAGTCTCCTTGATTTCTTAAACGACATAGATTTACTAGAACTATAGGACAGGGTTGGGAAGCAACAAGTTTAACCCCTTATTGTTATGCCACAGTTTTCTTTAACTGTCCTGACTCAGTTTCCCTGTCTCAGTTTCCTTAACTGTTCTGTCTCTGACCCAGTAAAACTAAGGATTATTCGCTCTCGGGTTATAAATTAGCAAGATAAAAGAGTAGATCTCCTGACTCTTTTAGGGATTTGCAATATTCCTTTAGAATATTCCAAGATCAACCCATGATATCTTTACTTCTTTGTCTCTGGAATTTTTAGGTTTTATGGCTTCCCCTCCCTGATAAAAACTTTCCCTCCCTTTCTCTTCTTTGTCTCCAAAAAGGTATTTAAGAAGTTGGGTTTCCTCCATTCATGGCTGGAGAATGGCATCTGGCAGCTGTATGCTGGACGCTGGATTCTTTGGGTCCTCCAGCCCTGGGACCAATATGGATTTCTTGGTCCCAGTATACTTATCTCTGTCTGACTGGATAATCTGAGATGAGAGTCCTGTCCAGTCAATCTTACTCTCCCATTAATAAAATATTAAAAACTCTCTAATCTCTCTCCTGCCTCAGTTTCTCCGGCATTACATTATTTTTACAGGTTAGGAAACTGAAACCCAAGCAGGTTATATGGCATTCAAGGTCACATCAATCCTTAAGCATTAGTACAACTTTACACTGTTCCTTCAGGACTTCTATAAGACAATGTAGGTTGTCTGCAGGAGGACTGGGATTTCTCCTTCTAAATCCAAAGCTCAATCTCTCGACCCCTTTTTCCCTCCCCATCTCTCCCTTTAAGTAAAGATATATTCATATATACATACACATGCACATGGATACATATATACACACACATACATATATCTATTATATGATAATATAATAAAAATATATTAAATATTATAATTTATATTAATTATTATATATTAATTATAATATATATTATATATATATATATAATATACACATGAACATTCATAGACATTTTTGTAGGACCATATTGTGCTTGTTTGTCCTGATTCTCTGAAGTAACATTATCCTTCATAAATGCAAGGCTTTCCATATTTTTCTAAAACCATCACCTCATCACTTCCTATGCTTCAGCAATATTTCAACCTTATACTATCTAGTTCTCTTAAATAGTCTAAAACCATATTGATTGATGTGGCTGGTATGTAGTATAGTTTCCCTCTTTTTCTTTTTTGATTAAATCTATTTTAACTTTAACTTTGTCTGAAATCACTGATTAACAGTCCTATTTTTTCCTTCTAATTTCTACCCTTGATCATTGTTACTATATTTGTGCCTATCTCTTATTTCCTACTGATTCCTCTGCTTTACTTCTCTCTCCCTTGCCTTGTTATCATGTAATCAAACACACACCCTTAATAGATCCCTCTCTTATCTTCTTCCATCTTTTCACCCTTCCTTACCTTTTTATCCCATTCCAGTTAAAGTAAAACTTTATCCCATTCCTTTTAATCTACATACCCATCTATACCCCTCTTATTACCTCCCCCTCTTGTTCTTTTTTATAAATTTAGAATGTATTGTTCCCTCTTTAACCCAGTCCAGATGTGAGTAGGATTCCACAACTACCAGCCCTCTTCCCTCATCTGACTCCTCTGTGTCAGTTCTTGCTCTCATCTCTCATTCATATAACATAATTACTCTTTTACCTTTTCCTATATGGTTTTGCTCTTTGGGATTACATCATATTCAGCTCTACCCCAATCTTTCTTTTCCACTTCCCAATTATTAATGACAATCTTAGACATATGGTTTATATAAAGTTAGTCTTTGATATTTACCATATATTTGTCTTGGATCTTTTTATTATATTATCTCTTAAGTTCAGGTCTTTTTGTAACAAAATCATAAAAGTCTGGCAATTTATTGAATATACTTTTTTTTTTTTTAATTCAGGATTATGCTCAACTTCGCTAGGGAGGATATTATTGGCCACAACCCTAGTTCTTTTACTCTTCAATATATAGCATTCCAAGTCCTGTGACCTGTAGCCTCTAGTAGGTCTTATGTAATTCTAATTGTAGCTCATTGATTTTTTTTTTCTTGTTGCTTGTAAAATTTTCTCTTTGATCTGAGAGTTTTAGAATTTGGCAATGATGTCCTTGTAGGTTTTCCTCAGAGAAAAATTTTAAAGTAGTGATTAGTGGATTTTTTTCTACTTCAAATTTCCCCTCTTTTTTTTTTTTTTAACTCTTCAGAACTATTTTCTTAATTATTTTTGTTTTATTTTATCAATATTCTTTTTTATTGTATCTTTCAATTATTCAATTATTCTTAAGCTTTCTTTTCTTGATCTGTTCTCCATATCTGATGTTTTTCTTATGAGGTTATCTCACATCATCGTCTATTTTTTTTAATCCTTTACATTTTGTTTTATTATTTCTTAATCTCTTATAATGGGGCTACTTTCCCCTTGCAAAATTTTAGTTTTCAAAAAGTCATTTTCTTCCTTTGGACTCTGGATTTCCTTTTCTAGTTGGTTGATTTTATTTTCATAATCTTGTTTTTCTTGGATTGTTTTGTTTTTTTTTTCTAGTTTTTCCTCATTCTTTCTGATTAGATTTTTAAAGTCTATTAAAAGTTATTTTATGAACTTTTTGGTCAAGTGACCATTTGATATTGCTCTTTGGAGTATAAGAAGCATTTTTATATTCCATATCCTCCTCTGAATATGAACCTTGGCCTATTATTTGTAATTCTCTGTGGTTGGATTCTTTCTCCTTTGCCTGCTCATTTTTTTAAAAATAAGAATTTGTTAATATAATCACCCCTGGGGTGATAGGAATGGTAACTCTAACCTGAGGTTCTCTTTCAGTTCTTTCTTCTATTCCAAATCCTGAAACCAAGAATTCCACCCTCTGCTAAGTCCCCACAAATATAGCAGCATCCCTACTACTTCTGCAACCACCAGGCATGTTCTGATTCCTTCTTTCCCATTGCTACATCTCAACAACACATCTGGGCCTGGTTATTCTTTATCAGCAGAGTTTCTTTCAATCTTCCCAGACTCCCAACATCTCATGTCTGCGAAGTGAAAGTTCCTGTGGCTAAAGGCTATCTCCTACTCCAGCCAGCCTCAGGGCTCACTCATTTGCTGTTTCAGTGGAACTCACTTGAAATATTTATACTTCACAGAGACCAAAACTTCATCTTGGTGTCTTTCTTCAGATCTTTTCTGATTGTCCCTACCCCAACTCCCATTTATTTTTACTACTCTATCTTCTCCTTAAGGCGCAACTTTTATCTTGTGGGGGAAATCTGGAGGGCTTGGAATTTTCTGACCTCCTATACCATTTTCCCAGAATCCTCTTTCTAGGAAAAGAATTTATGAATAAAAAAAAGAGACAGCACTGTAAGATGTAAAATGGATAATTTTATTACATTAAATTATAATGTTTTGTACAAATAAACAATATAGCCTAGGTTAAAAGGAAAGCAGAAAGTTGAGAGCAAAATTTTATAAACAGTTTCTCAGATAAAGGTCTCATCTGAAACATATAGAGTACTTGATCAAATTTATAAGAGTGTGAGTTAATCACCAATTGATAAATGGTCAAAAAATATGACAAAAAAACAGGTGTTTTTTGATGAAATCAAAGCTATATAAAGTCATATGAAAAAGTACTAAATCATTATTGATTTAGATGCAAATTAAGTGCAAATTAAAACAACTTTGAGATATCTCACTTATCAGATAGACTAAAATGATAAGATAAATGAAAAAATGTTGGAGGGGATGTAGAAAAATTGGTACATTAATAGATTGTTGGTAGAATTGATCCAGCTATTTTGGGGAGTAATCTGGAATTATGCCCAAATAAATATAAAACTGCAGGTAACCTTTGCCCCAGAAATTCACTTTTAGGTCTGGTTCCCAAGCTGACCAGGAAAAAAGGAAAAGAACCTCTATATTCTCAATATTGATAGGAGCTCTTTTTGTGGTGGCAAAGAACTGGAAAGTGAGAGGATATAATTCAATTGGGGAATGGTTAAACAAATTGTGGTATATGATTGTGATGGAATACTGCTGTGCAGTAAGAAATGATGAGCAAGTTGATTTTGGAAGAAACATCGAGAGACTTGCATGAAATATTGACAAGTAAAATGAGCAGACTCAAGAAAGGATTGATAAATTGAAGGAGACCTTATATGATTATAGATATAGATATATGTACATATATTCACACATCGTATACACATATAATACCTATACATATTCAAATCATGGCCTTCTTTAGTATAGGGGAGGAAGAAGGGAAGGCAGTTCAAAACTAACAATCTAACCAAAACATTAATTTAATTTAAAAAAAAGCAAATTTAATTTATGTTCTAAGGAAATTTCACTGCTATGAGAAGATAAAATGGAAAGGACATAAGCAGTGCAGTCAAATTACTCAGTTCAAATCCTACCTCTAATCTGACTATCTATATCAGAACTTAAACTTTTCCCATTCCCTACTCCTTTTTACCCAAAAAATGTTTATGTGACCTCAAGTATACAAGTATATAAAATATGTATGCAAATCAAACATTTGCTGATAACAAATCACAATTTCTCATCCCCCACATTCAGTTACAAGATTCCACATGGGGTCATATACTAGTTTAAGCTGGGTAATATGTTTAACCTTCATGAGCTTCAATTCTTTTTTCATCATAAAGTGAGAGTGTTCAATCAGGGGTCCTCAAACTACAGCCCACGGGCCAGATGCGGCAACTGAGGACGATTATCCCCCTCACCCAGGGCTATGAAGTTTTTTTATTTAAAGGCCCACAAAACAAAGTTTTTGTTTTTACTATAGTCCTGCACTCCAACAGTCTGAGGGATAGTAAACTGGCCCCCTATTTAAAAAGTTTGAGGATCCCTGAATGGTCTCTTAAATTTAGATCTAGTCCTGTAATCTTAAAGGCTGAAACAAAAATTAAAAATAGGCTAAAAGTTGTGAATTGCTTTCACTCTATAGTCATTGGAGAACAAACTTACAAGATGGATGATGGGTCCAACATAGTATATACAAGTGATACCTCAGAGGAATGCTTCTATGGCTCTTTTTACTATTTTGGAGACTAAAAATTCTGCAAGAAAGGAATTATTGAGCTCTTTTGAGGGCACCTCTATGGGGACTAGAAAAGAACCCCATAATATTGGTTCTTACTAAATGTTGATGACTTTATACATAGTAAGTGTGGTTTATTCTGTCCTAGAGTATAGGTGATCAGAGAAGGCTCTGTCCCGACCCTACCAAATAGCTATATCACTATTCTTCAGACAGATCAGACCCTTTATAACTTCATTTATGGCTTTCTTGGTAAAAATCCTGGAATGGTTTGTCAATTACTTTTCCGACTCATTTTAGAGATGAGAAAACTAAGGCAAAATGGATTAAGTGACTTGCCCAGGATCATACAGCTAAAAAGTAAATGTCTGTAGCCAGATTTGAACTAGAAAGGGAAGTTTTCCTGAGTCTAGGCCTGGAAATATATCCATTGTGCTACTTAATGGCTATCAGGATGAAAATTGGAAATTTAGCACAACTGTTTGGGGAGATGGCATGAAGAGGGGCCCTTCTGCTCATTTCTCTGGCTCGCTCCCAAAACCTTCATTTTAAGTTTTTACTTCATCTACATAAACTAGATTAAGCACCTTACCTTATTTTTTTGTCCTTTGTTCTTGAGATGCCGTGACATGCAGGGGAATTGGATTTAAGGAAGGGAGGCTGGACAAGGTCACCTGCCTTACTTCCCCTCCAGAGCCACCTGAGTTCAGACCTAAATCAGGACGACTTGGAGATGGCCTGGATTCAGTGGGAGACCCCGGCCTTTTTCAGTGAAAGTCTTCAATAAATCTCAGTCTGACTGAGGGCACCCATTCAGTGATTAAGACTAGGTAACCACTGGGGCAAAAAATCTCCTCTTTCACCTAGGCCCAAAAAACCTTCTAAATAAATAAACGCGCTTTTGCACCCAGAACCCTCCCAAGGTATCTTGGGGGTTTCAGGCTAGATTTCTTTCTTCAGGACTAGGTCTTAAACAACACCAATCTGATTCTAGTTGAACACCAACAGGTCCTAGGCCCCGCCCCAGTTGGTCCTTGTTTGAGTCCTGATTGACTCAGATTGACTGGAACCAGCCACCAGAAATCCTGAGGGTCTTCCCCTCCCAGACTTTATAAATCTTGGGGATCCCCACTGGGCATTTTGGTTTTGCAGCCAGTAGAGGGCACCAGAGCTACAGAGGTTTGTTGTATGTTTTAAGGTCTCTACACAACTAAGCTTTAAGGACATCTAAATGGTTATATTCTAAATAGATACTATTTTAGGTCAGTTGTTAAGACTTATAGATAAATATTCTGGTTCTTTGTTGTTACCTTTGCCCATTCCCCCATTTTAGATGACAGCTATCATTTAAATGAGAATTTTCAGAATCTAATGTTAGATGAGAAGGGAAGATAAATATAATTTTTAAATTAGACAGAAAGATTCTTATTTTTAATTGTGAAAAATAGGACGATAAGATTTAGAACTTTATTAGACATCGAGACTGAGGCCATAAAAAGTGATTTTGTGCAAGGTCACTTAGATGATAAGTGGTAACACCAAAGTTTGAGAGAAAGCCTTTTGATTTCAAATTCAGTTCTATTTTAATTACACAAAAGTAACAGAGATTATTTTTCAGCAAAGATCCAAATGAAAATTTTAGAAAACATTTGTTACGTACCTACTGTGTGCAAGGACCTGGGACAGAAACCCATCAAGAATATAAAAATGCCATAAGGCAGGAGTTAGGATTTTCTACTCTGGAAAGAAAGAGATTGTCAAATAATTAAGTGAATGTTTTGATAAATATTTTCATAGATTGAGGCTAGATGTTTAATACTATGCCAGTGTTTAATGAGATCTAATGATTATTTTAGAAAAATGTCAACACACCCACTTGGGTATCCACAGAGCATTAGTCCCTCAAGTCCATACTCTTCAAAAACTCATTCCAAATGAATCATTGGCACTGATCACCAGTCTAGCCTGTACAAATTATCTTTTAGGTATTTATTTTGGAAAGAAAATCAATCCAGTTATTTTGACCACAAATTAGGTTGTACTATTTAAGATAAATGATGGCTAAGTACAAGGAGCTAACTTCTGTTACTGGCTAGAAAAAAATTAGTGGCATATCTGTATGTGCACCAATCCTGTACTTTAAAAAAAATAATTATATTTTATTTACTGCATTTTGTTTTTTCATCACTTTAATAATAATAGAATGGCCAGTGAGGGCCAGTCCTGGAAGCATACATAGATATTCTCTGCCTGTTTTCAATAAAACCATATGGAAACTTTGGGGAATCATTTTTTGAACATGGGTGATTCAGGGGCTGGTAGCATGTAATGATGAAAAGTCTTTTAATTGGCTACAAAGCCAGAAGAAATAGTCATTCACTGATCCAGACCTTAGAGAAAACACACAAAAAAAGACAACTCGTTCATCTCTCACACTCTTTTTCTTGTGAGAATTTGTAAAGTTAAGATTGCTTTAAGCTAGTACTGAGAATCAGGTAGGAGAAGATCCTCAAAACTATCTTGTACTCAATCGCTGTGACTGCAAGCACACATGACCTCCTCGATCTCTATATTCTTTCCTTATAGAAGATCAACATGTATTCCAAAATAGATATGTCCAATCAGCAATCTAGTGACTTTTGGAGAGCCAAAGACCTACATGGAAACTGGAGTCACTAAACAAAGAGCCCTGGAACCAGGGGTCAGAAAATAACCAGGCAATGACCTTTTGAGAACTGCAAGGTCTAGAGATATTGAAAAGTGGGCAAATGATTAGTTCATCTTTTTTTTTAATGTTCATGATATCTTTATTTTGGAAGAAAACCAATGATATCACAATAGATGTCTTCACTTTTGCTTGAATTGGGTTTGAGTGATAAATATTTGTCTGTCTTTGTTGTTTTGTTGTTTTGTTTGTTTTTATGATTAGTCCATCTTAATAGCAGACAAGGCTTTTAAGTGGGAGGCTTAACAATCAATTGATCTGCTTCTCAGCTCAGGAACCATCTGAGGTGCCATGACATGTCCAACTAACCGCTTATAAGCAGAGCTGCCATGCTAGCTCAGCTGAATAGCAGAGTAACTTATCCATCACTAATATCATAGCATTAAATAGACTTTATGAGGGTTCCACAAAAGGACAAAAGACTTTACATTCTTTTGGAAGAGTAGCCCAGAAAGACTATTACAATGTCCTTTCTACATATATCCTTCCCACTCACTCCAATCCCCAGTAAGTAATCATGTGTAACAAAAATTAAAATATAGAAAAAGAAAATAAAGCTGATTAACAGAACTGACCAACTCTGTTGTTTGACTATATACACAATGGTTCACATCTGTGCACTCCAACTCTGAAAGAAAAAAAAAAAAAGGAGGTTAATTTTCTCATTTTTTTATTCATTATAATTACATGGTGTTCAAATTGTTTTAAAGTGTTATTGTTTTTCTTTCCATTCACTTGTTTTAGCTATTTAGGCATATTGTTTTCCTGTTTCTGCTTACCTCACTCCCCATTTGTTCATATTAGTTTCCCCATGTTCCTCTCAATTCTTCATATTTATTGTTTCTTATGGTGCCATAATATTCCATTACATTCATGCATCATAATTTTCATAGCCAGACCCCAATCAATGACATGTATTTCATTTCTAGTTCTTTGTGACCACAAAATGCATCATGATAAATGCATGGCTATATGTGGAAATTTTCTTTCTATCTTCAGTCTTCTTAGGGCATGAGCCTAAGCACTGAGATCTCTCAAAGGATAGAAACATTTAATCCTTTTATTAGCTCAATTTCAAATTGCTTTCTCAAAAATTAGAGCAATTCATAGCTCCAGCAACAGAATTCACACATACTTTCCAACCTTGTCCTATCTATTGTCGTCTCTGCCAATTTGTTGAATGTGAAGCTAACCTTCAGACATATTTTGATTCACATTACTATTATTAGAGTTTGGAGAAATTTTTTCATATAGTTATCTATAGTTTACATTTCTTATTTTTATATCCTTTTACTACTATAGTCATATAGGGTTTTTAAACCAATCTTTTAAACAACAGTCTTTTCCCAGTGATTCTGTACAATTTCTAGTCATGAAAACTTAGAGATGACAAAAATAAAGATGAGCTCTGCCCAAAGGTTAATGGATAGTTCCACAGTGGGGAAGAAAAATTCACAACAGATCACCGAGCATGAGCAAAACCTCTTATAAGAAGTATAAATGTAGTAGATGGGGAACTAGAATTGGAGCCAACAGGATCTGGGATCAAATTCTAACTCAGACATTTACTAATTAACCTTTCTGTGCCTTTAGTTCTTTTGTCCACAAAATTCAGAAGTGGGAAAACCTCTCTAGCTTCTTCTAGCAAGAAACCTATGAAGCAGTGATAGTCAGCTTACATATCACAATGATCTGTCCTAGGACATAAAATTCTTGTGTAAGATGTAAGGACATGGAAGGATATCGACATACAGTAACTGGAATTTAGTTTAAAAGAAGAGGATGACAATAATGCAAGCTCTGATGTATTCTCTAAAGCATGAAGAAGCCCATCATCAGCTTTGCAACAGGGAGATAAGTACTCCAGACACAGCCACTCTTGAAGACCATCTCTCAAATTATAGTAGAAGGAGAGATCATACTATTGTGCGAAAGATTGTTGGAATACCAAAATACAGAAATACAATATTAGAATAAAAGCTTTCTCCACGCTCTTGTGAATTTTATGCACTGTATCATAACTATCATTATCATACATAAAGTCATTTATTGCTATTGCTCAAGCTCAGAAAAGTACTTACTGGCCCAGTATATTTTGTTTGGTTTTGTTCAAGTTAAGTAAAGAACTGCCTTAATCACAAGCCAAAGTTTTATAAAGAATCAAAATTAATTTGTCAATCATTTACTAAGTATCTACTATGTCTAAGGGATTGCTCTGGTCAGAGAATAGGGTTAAGATGAAGACACTGTGGTACTTATCCTAAAATATACTCTAATTGGGCAAACAATACATATACCCAAATAATGAAGATATATGGTAGAAACTGCTACATGCTATATAAAGGAAGTGTTTTTGTTATTCAGTCCTGTCTGACTCTTTGTGGTCTCATTTGAGGTTTTCTTGGCAAAGACACCGGAGTAGTTGGCTCTTTCCCCATCCAGCTCATTTTACATATGAGAAAACAGAATCCTGGAGTCACACAGCTAGTCAATATATGTGCAATCAGATTTGAACTCAGGAAGACGGTCTTCCAGCACTCTATTCCCTGCTCTATCTCATGATCCTACAAAATATGTAACAGTCATACAAATGATAATTGTAGGAGACTTCAGATGGAGGTTTTATACATGGGGATCCTTATGATGAAGCATTAAAGAATCTGCAATGCAGTGAATTAAAACTCTTATCATAAGAACTGCTATCAACTATTAAGCTGAACAAATATTTTTTAAGAGCCAACTAGATACAATGCTCTATGCTGATCTAAGAGAGATTCATAGATTTTTTAAAAGTCAGAACCTCTGCTCTCAAAATACTTAGTATTTACCTCTTAGCCACAAAGTCTCTGTAGAATTTCAGGAAATTCAAGGAAGGCTCTTTGCTTGAGTTTTCTTATTTATAAAATGCAGGAATGGCCTCTGAGGTCTCTTGAAGCTCTTAATGCACAAACCAAGTCTAGGAAATTGTAGTACAATCTTGTCCTCTTTTCCTGATGGCAGACAAATAAGGTACAAATGTAAAGTTCGTTTTCCTTGACAACTCCTGACCTGTATTCAGTGACTTGAAAACACTGATAGCAGCATCCTAGAGAGCCCGTATCTGCATTGCTATATCGTGTGTGCCTTTCTAAGAAGGGGTATTGAATTCATTAGTGTTCATGATTTTCAGAAAATAAGTGACTTTTTATGCTTTCTATCCCTTATTTTTATGTGGAGCATGAGGAAAGAAAAGCTGGGTTTGTGAATCAACCCAAATAGGACTTAGTTTTGAATCTCTGCTACTGGAAAAACTCACTCTTTTTTGGCCCACAATATTTCTTTGAGCTCTGCTGTTATGACCTTGGCATAATGGAATGGATTCTACATAGCAGCAAACATTTGTGCTTGGATACTGTTTGCCGCATCTATTGCAAGCATATAATTGACAAGCATATAAATAATACATAATAACAAGAACACAATACATAATAATGTTAAAAATTAAAACTAGTGCATCTACCCAGTGATGGTAAGCTCTTTATTCCGCTAAACTTCAGACGCCCCCAGACACAAAATTATTCAGAATCTAGGAATTCTAGCAAATGCAGTTTTATCCCTCCTGGAATGGGCAAAGGAGCATAACAAAACAGTTCCCACAAAATGGTCAACCCACATTTCCAATAGCAGTGATTACAGATGCTTACGCTAGGACTCTGGCACTGGTACTCCCAGCAAGGCAAATGACTAAGAAAGAAACTCATTTCAGTCCAGGCTTTCCAGTTCCCTGGAAGGGACCTTCAACCTCTCTGGCAACTGCTAGTTTATCACTCATGAAGCAGAGTGGGCGTATCCAACAGTCCACTCTGGCAAGAAGCCAGCTGCCATGCCCCTTGATCTTGGATCATTCTCCTCCAAAATAGTACCCTATCCTCCCGCTGAATCTTGTCATTTCCTGTCACCCATTCTCCAGCCAGATTCTCATTGTCATACACATCAGGGTGGGCAAAGGCAAATCAAGTGAGACAGGAGCTACATCTGTTGTTGTTCATCCTTCCTTTTCAAAGAGGATCAGTGACATTCCAAAGTGATGTCTTGACTTGCACATGAATTATATTTAAGTTAGGCAGAGTTGCACAAAGTTGTCAGCCTCACTCTTTCATCAATGTCCAGGGGCAGGACAAAAGTCAGGATGACTGGTGATGATCCAGGATGCAGTGGATGACCCTGGCATCTTCAGTGTCTGACCTAGCTCTAAGCACTTCACAGAGCCTGCTTCAGCTGCCTTCATGGCCGTTGGAATGAATTGTTCTCATTCATATGTTTGGGGTAGACTCCCTTAATTCATAATTCCTTCACATGGTTGGGGTAGACTCCCTTAATTCATAATTCCTTCACATGGTTGGGGTAGACTCCCTTAATTCACTGCAAGAAGTTTGAGGCTTGTTGGTTACCCTCAATCTGGTTTAGTAGTTACCTTCAACCTGATTTAACCATCTGAGATGGTTATACTTGGGTATGGCTAGTGCACTTGCTACAGCTTCTTGGAGCCCCAGGTGAGAGTTGGGTGACAGGTGGACACAAAAGGTAACAGCCCTGAAAAGAGCTTAACAAGTTCTCTCACACCAGGGGTATCACTCCTTAGATAGGTCATATAGGGGATAAAGCATTGGACCTGCAATCAAGATCTGAGTTCAAATCTGTCCTAAAATACTTATCTATATGACTAATGGGGCAAGTCACTTAATTCTATCTCACTTTCCTCATATGTAAAATGAGTTGAGACAGGAAATGGCAAACTACTTTAGTGTCTTTACCAAAAAAAAAAAAAAAAAAAAAGTCATAAAGTGTTGGAAATGACTGAACAACAACATTCATGGGAAATACTCTAATGTGGAATTCAATAGCTAATTTCTTTAACACAAGTAAAAGTCAATATAGAACTTCTAAACTAAAGAGGAAGGGAAGATAATGCTAGATTTAAAATGTCAAAAAGACACATAATAATTTTCTCCATCATCCCGCACTCTTCTCAGTTTCATCAATCAAAAACTCAGGTATTTATTGTACTATGTGCCCAACACTGAGTAAGGTATTAGGATAAAAGGACAAAAATTAAAATGTCCCTATTCTCAAGTAATACTATATTCTATTGGGAGAGACAATATGTCTATATATGTGAGCATGTATAAAATAAATGCAAAATATAGCTAATATTTAGAAAGCACTTTAAGATTTTTAAACTACAAATACTATCATTGAAGTCGCATAATAACCCAGGAAGGCAGATGCCATGAACAAATTCCATCTTACTAAGGAAGAAACTGAGGCAGTGACTAAATGAATTGCCCAGAGTCACATAGCTAGTAAATATATAAGGATGGATTTGAATTCAGGATTTTTATAACCACTGCTTTATCCAGTGTGCCGACTTTAAGCTCTGTCCCTCTTTTCACTGCAGTGGTTAGAGTGCTAGCCCTGGATTCAAGATGACCTAAGTTTAAATCCAGCCTCAGACACTTACTGCCTGTATTAGCCTGGAAATTTTACTTAATCTGTAAAATGATCTGAAGAAGGAAATGGCAAACTGTTCCAGTATCTTTGTCACAAAAAACAAAAACAAAAACAAAAACCACCCAATTGAGGTCATAAAGAATTAGACATGACTAATGAACTAAATAATGACATACACTTCACAAGCAAGCTGCCTCAAAATAGTTAAGGGAGGGAAAGTACCAGAAGTTGGGGCATTAGGCAAGATGAATTAAGGACGAATTAAGGGGGAAGTGCATTCTAAATATCAGGGATGACCTCACACAGAGGAAGCATAAGAAGAAGACCACTTTGAAAGGGCCATAAAAAAAAAAAAAAAACCTCCCAAGTCTATAAGATTTCAGCACCATTGCTCAGTCATTTTCAGGACAGTCAGAAGCAGTATCAATTGCACATCATCAGATGTTCTATGACCTATCATTTTATAGATGACTTTTATGCTTCCTCTGGCTTTCACAAAGCAGGAGGAAGGCAGGTCATGTTGCATTGGAAACCTGAGTTTGTCTCAAAGGATGAAGCAGCTGCCCCATCTCTTAGCCCATGAGAAATTAACACTGATCTACCTTTATCCTTGATCCCATCCCTTCTTGGCTCCTCTCAGACCATGTTTCATTAATCTGTCAGAACTCTGCTGTCAGCCCTGAATCAGAAGGGAACACAGTTGACCAGCAAAGGCAAAGTACATAAGCAGCTCACAAAAAACAATAATGTTTTGGGGAAGGCAGATTGAGGCAGACACTCCCTTAGCCACATACAGCCAGATCCCCTGATATTCCCTACATTTTGTTTCCTGATTGAGTATTGACATCTCGATGTGAATGTTTACTTCTGCATTGATTCCCTATGCCTTTATCAGCTGCCTGGATTGTGGTATGCCAAAGAAACCCTGACAATGACTCATTCTGGACTTTGGGTTCCATTTATTTGGATGCCATTTTAGATTTTGTTAATCTCTATTACTTATTTTTATGTGTCTTTAATCTCTCTTTCTCCACTGCCTGTTTTTTAAAGCCAAGAAACATATGCAGACCTATCCTGACCTCAAAACAGAAAAACAAAATCTTTACCTTATGAAATTCTAAAGTTGTCTTTCTATTTTATACTTCAATCTAGCAATTCTGTTCTAGGAACAATTCCAAAACTGAGTGAATTAAGGCCCTTAGGTTCAGGATAGGGACAGGGTCTCTAGAAGGTCTAGCCTGAAGAGGTCATTGTTCTTGATGGGAAGATTAGAAACCAAGACGTCCATACTAGCTAGGTCCTGGTAGATGGGTTTGGGGAGTGAGTGGCCTAGTAGGAATTTGAATCCCTGATCTTCTAAAGCCATGACTAGTGCTCTTATCTACAAAAAGTTGTTGCTGTTGTGATGGTGATGATTGATGAGGAGGTAATGCTGACACTGCTTCTGATGACAATCACAATTTCTCAACAGACCATTGTTAAGTGGCTATTATTTTCTAGAACAGTGTTGGGTTATAAGAATACAACTAAAAATGAAATATCAATGAAAAAAGAATTTATTTAGTATTTATATATCAGTCTGTTAAGTTCTAGGGATACAAATATTAAATTTTTTAAGTCTGTTTTCACTCTCAGAGAAACCTATAGGGTTAGGTTGAAACCACATGTTAACAAAGGAAATAATATTTACAGAAGTGTTCATCTTAAAATGGTCCCATGGTATTGGAACTTCCAACCCAGTTTGTGAATATAAAATAATTTTATTCAAAGAATGAGTAAATGAATGAATGAATGGGATAGTGAGACACTGAAGGTTCATCTTAACTTTGGTATTTGCCCATTTGGTATGTTATTGATGATCTGCTTTTACCTCTAACAATAGTTTATAACTTTCCATTTATATAGCACTTTTACACACATTCTCTCACCTGATCTTTACAACAACTCTTTGAGGAAGGTAATAATAATAATACTATCCCCTCCCTCTATTTCATAGAAAAGGGAACTAAGTTTCCTCATTTTACATATAAGATTGAGAAAGTAAGGGGAGTTTCCCAGCACCACTCAACTAGTAGGAGACAAAGTTATGGCCAGGTCTTTTGACTGCAAAGTTAGTGGGTTTTCCATGAAAACATGGTTCTGCCTGAGCCAAACAAATTGTGGAGATGAATTTTCTGCTTCAAGGTCTCATATAATGTATTCCAAACATCCAAAGAAATGACTTTCGGATTATCTGTGCCATAGCTTTGCTCCATTAGTTTGGATAATGGATAGTTGAGTGTAGTTCGGAAATGCCACTTAAAAAAACAACCAAGCAGAATTAAGAGCAGATAGATCAATAGCTGGGCCATCATCCTTTCTACTCAAAATGCCATTACTGACAGTGTTACAACTCATGTGTCTATTTGTAGCTGCAAAGACTGATGACTGACCTCTGGTCCTCTCAGTTCTCAGTACACTTGTCTGGTCCTGTTAGCTCAGTTGATTAGAGTCAGGAACTAAAAATGAGGCTAAGGTCATTTATGAACACTGACCATAACAGAGACCAGGTGAGGGGGTGGTTAGCCCCAGCTCAAATACTAGACAAACAAGGGAAAGCACAAAGATTACAGACAGACTGCCAGTGTCATTTTTGCATGCAAAGCACAGCCCCAAATCATATGTATTATATTGTGATTCTTCTAGAAATGCTAAGAGTGAAAAAGCTCACATTTATATACAGATTTAAAGTTACAAAACACTTTAGTATATTATTTCTCTTGAGCCTGGTGAGATCTCTATGAAGAAATATGTTTATATAAAGGCATTCATACATACACATAAAATCTCTTTATCCTATACTCCAAAACTCTAGTAAATCCCAACCCGTTCATATCCGTCCATCTGTCTATCATCTTTTACCCATGTCCTTCTGTCACATAATATTATGAACATTCTTTCTGGATTTTGGGAGACCTTTCTGGGCTTTCTTGACATTGCAAATATGCCAATAGGATGCAAAAGCTATTTATAGCATTCTCCTAATGTGACCAGTCTATTTTTTAAATCAAGATTTTAAATGTTTTTAATAATATTTGGGCTTTTTTCCCAATTACATGTAAAGTTAGTTTTCAGCATTTAGTTTAGGTTTTTTTTTTTTTTTACACAAATTTTTGAGTTCAAAATTTTTCTCCTTCCCTTCCTCCTCCTCTCTCTCATTCCCAAGATGACAAGCACTCTGATACAGGCTATAGAAGTACAATAATGTAGAATATATTTCCACATTGGTAATATTGTAAACAATGAAACAATGTTGAAGAAACAAAACAATGGGGGAAAACAGGAAAAATGTGAAAATAGTATGCTTCAATCTGTGTATACACTCCATCAGTTCTTTCTGTGCATATGGATATCATTTTCCATCTGATCATGATTTTTAAATATAATATCACTTTTGCACAACATGATTCCTTGAGAAAACTTAGATTCAGAGAAAAGTGTCTTGCCCACAGTATTTTTGTTACTGTATACTCACCTTTTAACCCAGGGCCTCCCTAACTGTATGCCATTACACAACATTTTACCAGTTTGACACTTAGTTTTACCATCTTAACTCCAATTAAGTCTTTTAATAGATCTGAACCTGGTTCAAACACAGAATCACGGAATCTGAGTTAGAAGGGACCTCAGTGGCAATCTAATCTAACCTACATTCAAAGAAACTGCCACAATAATTTAGTCAATGCATGGTTAGGCAGCTTCTGCTTGAAGACCTCCAAGGCCTCATTCTGAACATCAAAAGAAATAAATTTTGACCTTGTGAGACAAGCTATTCCAGTCTGTAAAGTTTTTTTCCCTCCCGACATCAAGTCTAATTGCCTTTTTTTCTTTTTTTTTGCAACTTTTACCCACTTCTAAGATCCCTTTTAGGATTTTTAGGTTTTGACTTATATTTGACAAGTACAATGACCAAAGAGAGACATGGAGGGAGTCCTTTTTCAACATTGGAGACTCTTTTTTCATCTTTAATGAAGAGGTATAAATAGAGTACTTCACAACGTGATTGGAAGGGGATAATCCCCAAGAATTATTGATAGTAAAACAACACAAGAGGGCGCCCTGTCCTCAAAAAAAAAGTGCCCTTCAGCTTCCAGCTCCTGAAATCCCATGTCTTCGATGAGGTAATTATTGCTCACTGCATTTGCTGAGTATTTCCTTTGTTTCCAAAAAAAAAAAATCCTCAGGAATCAATTAGAGCATTAACTACATCAAGACATTATGAAACATGCAGAGTGACACAATCGGATGTAGAAATCCTAACTGTCACAAAATAACTGGGTCATCTGGGTCACCTCAGTAATAGCTGGCCAGCATTTATATTGTGCTTTATATATTTAATTCATTGAATCCCTACAACAACTCTCTGAAGTAGATGCTATTATCAGAATTAAAGATAAAGCTGAGGCATGAGGAGTTGGGAACTTTCCCAGGGTCACAAAACTAATGAGAGTCTCCCTGACTCCAATCCTGCATTATATCCACTCTATCACCTAACTGCCCCTCCTCTTAAAAGAAAGAGTTTAGACTAAATGGCCTCCAAAGTCCCTGCCAGCACTGGCACCCCCTGATCTCCTATATCTCAGTTTGCTCATCTATAATAAAACCAGGTTGGTAGATGTTCCACTCCTGGGAATAGGCCCTAAAGAGATCAGAGATAGAAAGAAAGGTCCCGGCTTGGACCAAACTATTCAGTCCTTTCTGTAGCAGCCAAAATCGTGGAAATAAAATGGCCAGCTTTTGAATGGGGAATGAGTGAACAAATTGTAACATATGTTGGAAAGCAAGCTGGCAAAAATTAGGTGAGGGTTAATACCTTAAACCATAATCTACACTATATTCCAAATAGCTACATGATCATAATAATAAAGATCATACCACAAAAAAAATTGGAAGAGAAATATCATATATCTCTCTCACAGTTGTGGGTAGAAGGTATATTCTTAACCAAATAAGGGTTAGAAGTAATCATATAAAAAATATAAAATAGATAACTTTGGTTACATGAAATGGAAAAGCTATCACATAAACAAAATTAATACAACTAGGATAAGAAGAGAAGCAGTCAAATGGAAGAGGAGGAGAAATCTTTCTTTAAAATTTCTCTTTTAACTGCTCGCATTTTTGTTTTTCTTCCCAGGTTATTTATACCTTCTGAATCCAATTCTTCCTGTGCAACGAGAAAACTGGTTCTGCACACATATATTGTATCTAGGATATACTGTAACCTATTCAACATGTAAAGGACTGCTTGCCATTTGGGGGAGGGGGTAGAGGGAGGAGGGGAAAAATCAAAACGGAAGTGAGTGCAAGGGATAATGCTGTAAAAAATTACCCTGGCATGAGTTCTGTCAATAAAAAGTTATTTTAAAAATAAATAAATAAAATTTTTCTTTTAAGGGTTTGACATTCAAGACTTATAAAGAATTAACAAATATATATATATATTCCATTCTCCAGTGGATAAGTAGCTAGTACAATGATAGGCATACTAATGCATTATTAGTAGAGTTATGAATTAGTATAATTATTTTGGAAAACAATTTAAAATTTTATGTAATCCCTGTTCCAAAACTCCCTAACATGGGACTCTTCCCTGTTGATGGAGATTTAATGTCCTTTCTCTAAGTAAGAAGTAGGGTGGAGTTGTGAGAGGCAAGAGAGTTCCAGCCTTCACCAATCTCTGTTGGGAGTCTTCAAACACCAATTTCCCTTTGGATCTCTTCAAGTCAGAATCTTCTTTAAGTATATCATTGAGTCAGTTTCCAGTTTGGAGAGAAATCATGGAAATCATTTCAGGTTGGTGAAGAAAAGTCTCTGGGAAGTCATGGGAAGAGCCAATAACTTTTATTGGGTTTTTATTCCCATCTGGCTACTCTAGAGACTTCAAAGAGTTTCTCCTTAAGTGACATCCAAGACACTTTCTCTTGGTTGACCTGAGTTACCTTTTTCCCCAATGAAAGAGCTCCTTCATTTTATATTGTCTGCTACATATTCTCTTACCTATTTTCTCTGATTTCCGTTTTAGTATAAATGGATTTACTTGCTAATTTCTACATGGAACTGGTATTAAGGGGTCAAGCCTGCAACATTGAATTTGGGGTCTTTGCCCCAAAATAACAAAGCAATCAAAAATTAGATGAAATCATATCCTTTAGATGAGCAATATCTAGGGTATCAGGTAGATCTTGCCTGCCTCTTTTAGATGATCAGAGTGGCCTTTGCTCCCAAACCTGCTGTTTTATCATTTTGGAGAAATGAAAGTCCTTTTGGAGAAAAGGGATGGAGGGGGAAAGGACTAGATAGATCTTTTCTATCTCCCTTCATGCCACACAATGGTAGGACCTTCACTTTCTACATAGAATCCTCCCTATACTTATAACACCCTCTCTCTCTCTCTCTCTCTCTCTCTCTCTCTCTCTCTCTCTGTCTCTACACACACACATAAAATAACTAAAATCCCCTTTGAGCCAGAGACTCTATTACTAGGCTTACATCACAAGGAAGCTACTGATGAGAACATTCTCATATCTGCCAAAATATTTGTAGCAGCAATTTTTTTGTAATAACAAAGATTTGGAAAGAAAGTAGATGTCCATTTGTTGAAGAATAACTAAACAAATTGTGGTACATGATTATAACAGAAGATTACTATACTATATGAAATGATACATAAGATGAATACAGAGAAGCATAAAAATATCTGAATAAACTAATATATAGAAAACCATATACAATGACAATGTTTAAATGGAAAGAACAACAACAACAACAACAACACACACACACAGACACACACACACACACACACACACACACACACACACACACAAAGTGAATGTCACAAAATTACAAAGATCAAGAATGATTCAAAGAGATATAAGATGATAGCCCCAATTCATCCCTTCATGAAGGTAAGAGACCCATAGGTACTGCACATATTGTGGAACTTTTTCAATGATCTGATTAATTGCATTGATTTTTTCCTCTTCCTCCTTTTAAAAAATTCTAATTGCTATGTAGTATGATTCTCTAGGGGATAGTGGAGAAAACTATTATGTAAAAAAAGAAAAAATTTATTTAAAAAATTTGTGATACAGGAAATAGAATATTAGAGGATATGAAATGATGAACATGAAAAAGTCAGAGAAAAATGGGAAGAGAGATATGAAATGATACCTACTTAAGTCAAAAGAACAAAACATATAAGACTACAGTATTGTTAAATAAAAAAAAACATTAAAAGGAAACAAGATTCTATATAATGATAATGCCCTCTTTTGGCATTAAAGAACAAATAAGGAAAGATCTCTCCCTCTATATCAATTTAGGAGTATATATACACCATTAGATCAGATCTCTATGCTACATGAGTTTTGTCTAATTGTTCTTTCTTGAAAAGAAGGCTTTCCAATAGAGATGGGAGAGTGAAGAATGACTCTGACATAAAAACAGAAGGCATCAATAAACTTTATTCTTGAGTTTTGTTTTTGTTTGTTCTTTTGTTTTGTTTTATTTCGATAGAAGTTGGATCTCTATGGTTAATCTCTAAGGTATCTTCCAGCTATGACTTTCTAACATTCATCAACACTGCATCAAACTTTTGATAAATATTTTCCACTATGCCCTGCTTCCCACCAAGTAGACATGAGTCAGAACATCCTTAGCAAATCAATTTAGTTGCTCACTGAAAGAATCAGACTGGGGTTGGGGGTGGAAGAGAATATATATTGTGGTTTTGTTGTTTTATAAATGAAAGGACTGAAACCACTTAACTTCCTGAAAATTTATGTCATTCTATTTGGAGAAATTGTCTTTCTACATAAGTTTATGGAAATGTTGCCCTTTGGTGATTTGGGTATCTTACAGTGATTCATTGTAAAGTTCATTCTATAAACATGGGGGAGTATTAGCTGATGCCTGCCATTATTGTATTATCATAGGATTTGGAGTTGGAAGGGAATGCAAAGGTTTGGAATTTCGGGAGACCTTAATTAGTCCTCAGTTTCAGTCTAGTGAGACAGATGCTGCTGCTATGTATTGTATCACATAGGCAGAAATTTAATAATTTTTTTTTCTTAAAATTCCTACCCAGAACAGTCTGTGAGGAAAAGGGAGAATAGCACTAGAACACAAAGTTGGGGAAGGACAATTAAAAATCCCAGATTCTAGGTGGACTTTCAGTAAGACTTTTTTGGAGATAAGTAGAGTTAAATGACTTGCCCAGACAACTAGTAAATGTCTGAGGACAGACTTTAATTCAGATCCTCTTGACTCTAGAACTAGTGTTCTATCCACTGTGCCACCTGGCTGCCCCAGCTTTTAGTAAGATTGAGGAACTTTCATAGGCCAGGTATCTGCTAGCAAGGACTCATTTCAAGGTCAGTTGACCTTTTAAAAAGAGAGGTGGGAACGTCTCAGCAACCAGGTGTGTAACTGGCCATTATATTTACCAAGGGAAAAGAAAGAGCTAAAAAGAACCGCTGGGACTTTCAGAGATCAGAGATCACTTCTCCCAACCAAGAGTTAACATGCCTTAGGCGCCTAGAGATTCTAGGTATAGACACTATGTATTGGTACCCAGAAAGAAGCAGCTTCAGCTGACAAGACCTACCCTGGCCAAGTTCAAAGGAAATTGCTAATTGTCCTTTCCCACCCATATCTGTCGCCCCGAGGCAGCTTGCCAGGCACAAACTACCCCTTTTACCAATTTACCATTGACCTGGCTTTCAATTTAGTTTTCTCATTGCCTTCTTGCACCCATCATTCCCCCTAATCAATTTAGAAGTGCTAGTAGTAATAAAGAAGGAAAAGCTTCAGCTGTGCTGCCCTAGATAGAACTTTGTAGTAGGTAGCAGACTTCCCAGTGGTATAATCCTACTTCTAATATGATTTTTCCACCCTGCCTTGCTTCCCTTAAAACACAAGGTTAACTATAACAAGGCATTTGAGGGTGAAACTAAGAAGCAACTTTGTTTTCCTCTTTACTTTTTAGATACAATTGATTTAAAGTAAGAAACAGTGTGGAAGAGTAAATAGCTGACCTCAGAGTCAGAAGATCCAGGTTCAATCCTTGCTTTTCACCTACATTGGCTATATCTCTTGGTGACCCCATAAGTCTTTCAGACAGGAGTTCTTAACTTCTCAATGTGCTATGGGTCCCTAATGGCAGTTTGGTGCAGCTCATGAACCTTTTCTTAGAATAACATTTTTAAGTAACTGAAGAAAATGTTAAATATCAGTTAAAGGTTAGTGAAAATAAAGATACATTTCTTTTCTCATCCTAAAATGCTGGCACTGAAATCACCTCTTTTCTCAACTGGGCACAATACTTGGGGAATTCTCTGACCAACTCCTTCACCTGGCCCCCCATTCCTCTTCCCTACACCATCCCAGAAGTTTTGTTTTGTTTTGTTTTACTTTCTTTTGTGTTTTATCTTCTTTTATTAAGTTATAATCTTCTTGAGGGTAAGAATTATCTTTCTTTTTTTGGACTTTTATCCCTAGCACTTAGCATTGGCCTAAGACAATGTAGGTGATTAATAAATGTTTATTGACTGACTGCCTATTCACATATTCTTTTAGGCTTATGGGGGCCCCAGGTTAAGCACTTTAACTAAAATTAGATAATAAGCCTTATTTGAAAACTACACTTTATAAGTAAGGTGCTAATCTGTACCATTAAAGGAACTTACTTACTGAGAGGTCCTTCTAGCAATTAAATCGCTGATGGGGAAAAAAAATAATTTAGAGAACTAATAAATGTTTAAAAGACCCTTATTACTTCAAAAGTAATTATAATTCCTCAATGTGGGTGCTTTCCCCCACTGATGCCCATTGCAACTTATTTACAACATTTTTATCAGTTGTTTGGACTAGCTTTCTGGTGATGTCTTTCCAGTCTGGTAGGAACTAGAAAAGTTCATTTTCCACAGGCAAGGCTTTGTCTATCAAAATGTTAAGTGCTCACTATGTATTTGGCATTGTATCTGTTCTCATTCCTACTAGGAGAAAAAGCCCCTCCCCAGAACTATAACTAGTTATTTCTATATCCTGGGCAAGCACCATCTAATGAAATCAGTGTTCAAACCCAGAAGGGGAGATCTTTGTTGGAGATTATATTCTGGGAATATATCCATACTTCTTGACTTAGTTACCTCTTTGTTATTGAAGTTATAAGTTTGGTAGATGCTAGCCCATAGCCCATCCTTTTTTTTTTTTTTTTTAATAATATTTCAAATTTCCCCAACTACATTTAAAGATAAAATTTTAAAAAATGAATGTTAAAAATTAATTTCAAATTTTCTCCCTTCCTCCCTTAGCTTCCTCCTCCCCTTCCACCAACAATGGTAAACAATTTGCTATATATTAAACATGTGTAATCATACAAAAATATATTTCCACATTAGTCATTTTGTAAAAGAATACAAAGACCCAAAAAGAAAAAAATATGAAAATATGAAGTGAAAATGGTATGCTTCAATTTGCATTCAGACTCCTTCAGTTCTTTCTCTAACTGCAGATAGCATTTTTCACCATGAGTTCTTTGGAATTGTTTTGGATAATTAGTTTGCTAAGAATAATTGTCATTCACAAGTTTTCATTCCACAAAGTTGCTATTTCTACATAAAATGTTCTTCTAGTTCAGCTTACTTCACTTTGTATCAATTTGTGTAAGTCCAGGTGTTTCTGAAATCATCCTGCTTATTATTTCTTATAGCACAATAACATTCCAATACAACTTGTTCAGCAATTTCCCAATTAATAGGCATTCAATCAATTTCCAATTTGCCGCCATGAAAAGAGCTGCTACAACTATTTCTATCTCTTTGGGTGGTATCACTGGATCAAAGGGTATGTATGGTTTTATACTCCTTGGACATGGTTCCAAATTGCTCTCCAGAATGGTTGGATAAGTTCACAATCCCACCAGTGGTGCATTCTAAGTTCATCCCTATTCCAGCTTTAGTCATTTCTATACAGTGATGCTTCATAAGAAAAAACAAAACTTCACTAGACTTTAAATATGTTTCAAAATCAAAATATATAACATAATAAGTCAGGGTAGTGCTGACAAATTAGAAAGGTTTCAGAATTTTTCATATAATGTTGAGTTTATCACAACCTTGATATTTTCCCCAAAAAAAACAACAACAACAACAACAACAACAAAAAAAACATATATCATAATCCCACCTGCTAAGGAATAAATACTAAAATACTAAGCTATATCTCTTATGTCTGCTCTTGGGAGGAATTCTTTTCTTCTGACTAAGGAGACTTTCTTCTTTCTTTCCCATCCTATTGCAGGTCATGTAACCATTCTAAACATTAATCTTTTCATCTGTAAAATGGTACAGCAATATCTATAGTACCTACTACATATACTTATCATGAAGTTCAAAAGAAATAAACTACATCAAACTCTTTACAGATTTTAAAGTGTCATATAAATTGTGTGTGGTTATGAGTCACAGAACACAAATCTCCAAATTCCAAATGATTATCAATGGGAGGCAATAAAGAAGATATACAGGACCTGTAAGTTAGTGGCCACATTTTGCAAACTAGGAATTTTGAAGGAAAATTGGAGTTTAAAAAATGATGTCCAAGAAATAAATAGAAAAAGAACATATATGTGGGCTGGTTTTATTATAAAATTAAGAGATAAGCACGTAAATGATAGTGATTAGAATGCTAGATATGAAAACTAGAAAACCTGAGTTCAAATCCTGCCTTGGGAACTTACTAGTCATGTGATCTGAGCAAGTCACTTAATTTTAGTCTGTTTCAATTTTCTCATCTATAAAATGTACCTATTCCCAAGGTCATTGAAGACCAAATAAGAGAATGAACATAAAGTGCTTCACTAGCCTTACAATGTGATGTAAATGTTATTTATTATAATCCACAGACTGCACATGTGTTCCACTAATGTGCTTGTGTGGGGAAAAAAGGAAGCCAGAAACACCCACAAACACACATAGGGTAGAGCCTGGGGGTGAATTTATGGTAGAATATAAACAAGAGTCCCACAGGATAAAAAGGAAAAGATGAGTTGTTATATACATCCTTAAAGGGAATACCCTCATCTGTTAGACCCTAAATCATTGACATATTGGAAAATTAAAGTATAAATGCAAGCAATTTTTATTCTACTTAGAAAAAGAGTGCAACCTACAACCCTCTGTGTCCATTTTAAAAAAATCAAATTATGGAAGAAGGCAAGTTTCTTGATGGGAACTTAAAAAAAAAACATATAGACTCTGCATTAATATGATTATCAATTTTCTTTGTGGGGTTTTCACTTGAAAAAAAACTGGCTGTATAACCAGGCATAATTTTAACCACTAAAAATAATTTTAAATTGTTTAACCAGGCTTTTTAGCCCAGGAGTAGCATGTTGCTTTCATACAGTACTTACTCTGTGTACTTTTCTGGATAACTGCCCTTTTAAGGCCATGACTCACAAAGGTTCACAGAGGAAGCTTTCTTAAATATCATAACTGGCTAAGACCCATACCTCCTTGATGAAACAAATCCTGGTCTTCATCCTTCTCTATCTAACCTGTCTCAATAGTTCAACATCAACTAACGGGACCCTCCTCAACTTTCCCTTCTCAACTTAACTCCGTATTTATGCATGTATTTGTATATTGTATGTATATGTTGTTCACTTGTATCCCACTCTTCATGACCTCATTGAGGATTTTCTTGCTAGAGATACTGTAATAGTTTGCCCTTTCCTTCTCCAACTTATTTTACAGATGAGGAAACTGAGGCAAATAAGGTTAAGTATTTGTCCATGTTCACTTAC
This sequence comes from Antechinus flavipes, assembly GCF_016432865.1. Lineage (NCBI taxonomy): Eukaryota > Metazoa > Chordata > Mammalia > Dasyuromorphia > Dasyuridae > Antechinus > Antechinus flavipes. Next base: position 133,591,370 of record NC_067399.1, on the reverse strand, counting down.
TTACTAAGTATTTTGAGACCAGATTTGAATTCATGATATGAGTCTTCCTGATTCTAGGCTAATTACTCTGTGTACTGCACCAATCTAGCTGTACAAGGTCATATGTATATGTGTATGTACACACACATACACATACACTTATACATATGGCCATGTTCTTCTATAGATATTATCAATATAATGGAGTAAGGAGGAGAAAGAGGAAAGACTTGAGAGCCTTAGAATTGGTCCCTGAAGAAGGAACACAACTGGATATTTTAAATCAAAGGTGATATGAGCATTTATCAAGATTAGAGATAGAATTCACAGTTTGGGTAGGGATTGAATTAGATGAGAGCATTGAACTAGAGAAGAAACATGTTCTAGTATAAAAGTCACTGAATATGGAGATCAAGAGACCTGAGTTTAAATTTTGACTCTGCTCCCTACAACCTATAAGATCTCCCACTCTTTTATGATTCAGTTCCTTCATTTTTTTGTTTTGGGGGGTTCTTTTAGTCCTTTTTTTAAAGCTAAGAAACCTTTATAGTCAAATAAATTATACAATCCTAAAGATAGCAGTATCTTTTTCATCTATATACCTCTACAATACTACAATAGAGCCATCTGGATTACCTATATCTGCTTGGCCCCTCTTCAAGAAAATTCCACTTAGACAAAAATAAATGATTCATCTGATGAAAACTAAGGAGGCTTGGGCATTGAAATAGAAGTTGTGCCTTTCACATGGAAGAAGGGAGGCAATGGAAATAAGAAAATGTTCCAGGAAAGAAAGGTTTGGGAGCATAAGGAGGAAAAATTTTAAGAGAGAAATGTGTCTTTGCCGAATGTGGTTCTTCTGTACCTCACCTAGTTCTATTTTCCATCAATGCCAAGTTTACACTGTGAACAGAATTAATGGGGTACTTCATTTTGACTCCATCATAGAGTACTCACCTAAGAAACTGTAAGAAGGCTATAAATCTCATAATCAAATATTGAATTATCTCTAATTTATTTACTTGTGAGTTGAAAGAACTGCAATCAAATGTGTAAAGATTTATTATGAAGCTACATTTTAAGGAAGAATGTGAACAAAACATTTTGGTTCTCTTCTGGTAAAAACTGCTACAAAATTACTGAAATGTGAAGGACGTGACTAGCAGTTCTCAAAGTGTAAGTCCAGGAATCCCTGTGGGTCCCTGACATTCATCCAGGAGATCCAAAATGTCAAAACTATTTTCATAATAATATTAAAACATTTTAATTTCTAATATCATAAATACCTTTAGATAAAACCCACATAAGCAAAAGATCTCTGAAATCCTCAAAAAATTTTTAAGAGTGCAAAGAGGTCCTGAGACCAAAAAAATTTGAGAAGTGATGTTCTTGACCTAATCTAAGAATGAAGTTGGAATATCTGTCTTTAGATACCTCTTAACACCATACTGCTGCAAGATCCCCTTAAAAAAAAATCTTCCCAGCTTTCAATATATTTCATCTGTGTGACATCGATAAGAGCAGATTAATTGGCTTAAAGAAACTGAGATCTGAAAAAGGCTTCATAGGACTTCTATTCCAACCCGAAACTTCAGCAGTAATCTCCCTCTAGTGTCACTGATAAGTTGTCATTGAACCTCCATCTGAAGATATCTGGTAATGGTCAAATATGTAAAATGGTAAGATATCTGGTGATGGAGCAACCCAATCTGTTTTTTGTTGAGTCATTTTTTTCAGTTGGTAGAACCCTCTGTGACCCCATTTAAGGTATTCTTGGCAAAGATACTGAAGTGGCTTGTAATTTCCATTTCTAGTTCATTTTACAAATAAGAAATTTGAAACAAACAGGGTGAAGTGACTTGCCCAGGATCACAGAGCTAGTGTCTGAAACTGTATTTGTACTTAAGAAAATGAATCGTTCTGACTTCAGGCCAAACACTCTAACCACTGCACTATTGAGCTGTCCCAGCAATCCATTCAACATTTGGTCAGTAATTATTGCTAAGAATCTTTTCTTTGAGGGCAGCTAGGTGGCACAGTGGATAGAGCACCAGCCCTGAAGTCAGCAGGACCTGAGTTCAAATCTGACCTCAGATACTTAACATTTCCTAGCTGTGTGACCTTCTGAACTGCAAAATGGACCATAATTGATTTAGAAAATGATCTAACAAAAACATGCCCAATCTTACTAAAACAGAGAGCCCATAACTCTAAGGCAGCTATGAAAAGATAATCCCCTACACACCAAAAAGAAAACTGATAGACATTCTTAGACAACATGGCACAGAGAGAGAGAGAGAAAGAGAAAGAGAGAGGGAGGAAGGGAGAGAGAGAGAGAGAGAAATACTTTGGAATCAACAGAAATCACAAAGTAGCAGGAATAATAACATTTGCTCAACATTGGATTTATCCAGAAGAACTGAAAGTACTTTATTGTCAAATGAAAGTATTTTACCTCCAAATGTAGTCTTATGAAATAGTTAAGATTTAACGAGGAGTCAACATGTGTATGAATTCATCCAACAATCTGCCCATACAAAAACAAACTAATTCGATGCCTAGAATTGAATATGATGTTCTAGATCTGGAACTGCGTCCCCAGGGAACAGTGGGACAACCACTCCTCTTACTCAAAGTCCTCACTATACATGCAGCCTAAGATTTCATTAATATTGTCAGCAATCATTCTTGGTTTATATTGAATTTTCAGAACACTAAAATCTTCAGGTCCTTATCATAAAAACTATTGTCTAGTCTCCTTTCCCTTTTTTCCATGGGCGGGGGAAAAAAATGAGGGACAAGAGTATTTTCCCAGACAGAGAGCATGAGGACTACAGAATTTATTTTTCCCAGCTGACATTCCTATTTTAAAGGAATGCTGACATTCTTCCTGCAGAGGACTACAACTTCACACATGCCCGACTTTATGGATGACACAGACTTGTAGTCTTCCTGTATCAAGAGAGAATTATCCCTCACTCGGTTTCACGGATTCCTGATATTGTGGCCCATTTTGGCAGTAATATACTTGCTTCCGTCTATAATATTTTGAATGCTTGAGTGCTCTGAATTTGACTGAAGAATAGTAATAATAGTATCTGTAGAGCTCAACATATGTTCTAGCATGAATGATAATCCTGTAAAAATGCTATTTTTAAAAAAATCAAGTCAAATATTCATCAGTGGGAAATAAGCAATCATTAATTTGACAGTTGGCATCTAGAAGTGGTTTATTTTGATAGAGATATGGAAGAGAGAGACTGACTGGCTGGTGAAACTGGGCCTTTCATACCTAATTGATAGATGAGGTCACTTTAGGTCAGGTCTGGTTATTAACTCAGCAGGCTCAGGAACTCAATTTAATTAGCCTCCCCAATGGAAATTAGACTCTAAGGAACTGTTTCATGCTAATCAATAGTGTACTGGAGCTGGAAGAGACTACAAGTTTTCTTGCCCCATTTCCTACTGTAAATGATGACAATTTATTCATTTACAATGAAAAATATACTTTTCCGAAAACAAATTACTTTTAGAGGGTTTTTTGTTTTTTTCTCAATAGTATTTTGTTTTTTCCAATTATATATAGGATGGTTTTCAACATTCCCTTTTGTAAGATTTTGAGTTTCTAATTATTCCTCCTACTTTTCTCTTTTACCTTCTCCATCCCTTAGACAGAAAGCAATATGATATAGGTTATACATGTACAATCATTTTTTTACATATTTCCAAATTTGTCATGTTGTGAAAGAAACATAAAACCAAAAGGAAAGGGGAAAAAAGGCATGAGAAAAAATAAGAAAACAAAAAATGAAAATAGTATGCTTTGATCCACATGTAGTCTCCATAGTTCTTTCTCTGGATGCAGATGGCATTTTCCATCCCAAATGTAATTTAATTGTCTTGGATCACCATATTGCTGAGAAAAACTAAGTCTATTATAGTTGATCATCACATAATCTTCTTGTTACTTTGTACAATATTCTCTTTGGTTCTGTTCACTTCACTAAGCATCAGTTCATGTAAGTCCTTCTGCCAGGGGTCCTCAAACTATAGCCTGTGGGCCAGATGAGGTAGCTGAGGACATTTAGCCTCCTCACCCAGGGCTATAAAGTTTCTTTATTTAAAGGCTCACAAAACAAAGTTTTTGTTTTTACTATATTCCGGCCCTCCAACAGTCTGAGGGACAGTGAACTGGCCCCCTATTTTAAAAGTTTGAGGACCCCTGAAACTAGGCTTTTCTGAAATCAGTCGGCTCATTTCTTATAGAACAATAATACTCCAATACATTCATATATCATAACTGGTATAACTGATGGGCATCCACTCAATTTCTAATATCCTGTCATTACAAAAAGAACTGCTATAAACATTTTTGCACATGTGGGTCCTTTTCCTAGAAGTTTTGTTTTTGTTCAATTTGGTCGTTTCTGACTCTTTGTGCTCTCATGGACTATATAGCATGCCAGGCTCTTCTATCTTCCACTATCTCTCAAAATCTGTCAAAGTTTGTGTTCATTGTTTCAATGACACTATCCATCCATCCATCTCATCCTCCGCCATCCACTTTTCCTTTTGCCTTCAATTCCCAGTATCAATGTCCTTTCCATGAGTCCCATCTTCTCATTATATGACCTAAGCTTCAGCTTCAGTATTTGACCTTCCAGGTAATAGCCTGAATTAATTTCTTTAAGTATTAACTGATTTGATCATTTTGCTATCCAGCAGACTCTCAAAAGTCTACTCTAGCATCACAATTAAAGTATTAATTCGGCTAGCTTTCCTCATAATCTAACTCTTGTAGCTACACATTGCTACTAGATTTATGAACCTTTGTGTGATATTTAGTTGCCCCATTTATAAAGACAGTGTGGCTCAATGGAAAGAGCAATGATTTTGGAGCTAAAGATCTGACTTAAAATCCCACCTTTATTATTTAATAACTGTGTGACTTTAAACAACTCTCTTAAACTCTGTAAATTGAAGTAGTTATACTAGACTGCCTCTAATGTTAAATCTAGATGTAAATACATGAACTTAAATCAGCTCTCCAGGGAGTCTTCCTTTCTAGTACCTAACTTCAACTCCAGGGCTTTTTCTGCTGCTACATGCCATTACATCAGCAAAGTGAGAGAAAAAAAAAAAAGAATTAAAATAAGTTAATAAACATTTAAGTGCTTACTATGTGCTAGGAACTATACTAAGTACTCTAAATAAAAATATAAGCTGGAAAAAAAAATAGTGTCTGCCTTCAAGAAACTTACCTTCTAAAAGAGGAAGCCGCACATAAAAGAAAGCTGGAGAGCAGGGGAGGCATGGTAGAGAACATCCAGTAAGTCAGGAATGCAGCCTGGAGAGGGAGGAAAGAAAGGCTTAAAATGGAGATACTGGAAAGACAAGGCAATGAGAGGACTAGATTAATCAAGATTTCTCTTAAATAGTCCTGTGTTGAACAAGGTTATCCATTGTCAGTGAGATAGAATGAGAAGAAAAAAGGCCTTGAAGTGAAAATTCAGAGTTCTAGTCTTTATTCTGCCAGCTGGCTAAACACATCTTTGGATTTTAGGACAAGTCATTTACCTTTTATGGAGGGAACTTCCTCATCTTAATTAAAGAAACACTTGGACTATGTGATTTCTGATGTCCCACTGAGTTTTTAAAATATGTGCCCTGTGTTCTTAGGTTGTTCTTATTGATACCTTAACCAGATTCATAGTAGAACTTGAATTTACAAATATAGAACATATCTTTTTGGAGATTAGATGCACATGTGTCCCAGTTAATATATCTCTGTGGTCAACATCTGATACAAGTTATCCAACTATGTATACCCTTTGATCCAGCAGTATTTCTCTTGAGTTTATATCCCAAAGAGATCTTACTTGAAGAAAAGGGACCCACATGTGCAAAAATGTTTGTGATAGTCCTCTTTGTAGTGACAAGAAACTGGAAACTAAGTAGATGTCCATCAGTTGGAGAATGGCCGAATAAGTTATGAATATATTTTGTTCTATAAGAAACAACCAGCAGGATGATTTCAGAGAGGCCTGGAGAGATTTACATGAACTGATACAAAGTGAAATGAACAGAACCAGAGGATGAATAAAACATAGCAACAACAAGATTATAGGACAGTCAATTCTGATGGATGTGGCTCTTTTCAACAATGAGATAATTCAGGCTAGTTCCAATATACTTGTGATGGAGAGAACCATCTTCACTCACGGAGAGGACTGGGAACTGAGGGTGGATCACAACATAGCATTTTTTATTCTTTTTGTTATGGTTTGCTTGAATTTTATTTTTTCTCTTTTTTTTTTTTTTACACTTTTTGATCTGATTTTTCCTGTGCAGCAAGATAATTGTATAAATATGTATGCCTATTTTGGATTTAACATATATTTTCATCATGTTTAACATATATTGGATTACAGGACAAATAGAGGAGGCAGGGAGGAAGAGGGAGGAAATGGGAACACAAGGTTTTTCAAGGGTCAATGCTGAAAAATTATCCTTGCATATGTTTTGAAAATAAAAAAATTTCAATAAAAAAATAGAGTAACTAAGATGTGGAAACAACCAAACAGCAACAAAAAATAATCTTATTTATGAGAGTACAAGAGAAATAGACAGATAGAGACAATGAGAGAGAAAGAGACAGAGAGAGAGTAGAACAGAGTTGATTTAGGATGACCCTCAATTCCAAGTCCTGTCTCTGTTATACATCTTCTCAGGTGTTTTAGACAACTCTAAAAGTCTGTAAACTTCAGAACAAAGGCTGATGAAGGAATTTCTTCTCCTGGGATTCCTCTATACTGGTTTTTGTTTCCCACCCAATTCCCATGTAAAATTAGACACCAAAATTTTTGTGATTTGTGCATCATATTAACTGTTATTTCTAAAGGTGTTCTTTTTTTTCCCTGTGATACTCTTTATATATGTCACCCTCCAGTTGAGAAAAAGAAATTAAATAATTTACTATTTGCATAGATAATAAGGATAAGAAGTGGGATTTGTACTCATACCATCAAGCACTTGATTTTTCTTATTCCAAACTGGATGACAAATGAAGCAGAATCATATTTTAAGTTGAAAAGAATCATGGAGCCCATCTAAGGCAATTAGGTAGTACAGTGGACAAAGTGCTGGAACAGGATAGGAATAGGAACAGGAATTAGGAGTTAAAATCTGGCCTGAGATATTTATTAGTTTTGTGACTTTGAGCAAATTATTTAACCTCTCTCTGCCTCAGTTTCTTCAATTGAGAAAGAGGAATAAAAATAATTCCTACCTCCTGTGAGAGTTGTGAAAAACATATGAGCTAATGTTTGCAGAGTGCTAAGCATAGTACCTGACACAACTGCCACTTAATAACTGCATGTTTCCTTCCATTTTAATACAACCTTCTCATCTTACAGATTGAGAATCTGAGGCCCCCAGGAGAATAGAAATTTTCTGAAGGTGATACAGGTAACAATCAGCCTTTATTAATTGTCCACTGTATGCTAGGCTCTCTACTTAAAACTGGGACTTTAGGGAAAATAATAAGTCTTTACTGAAAACTGATGCAATATAGCTTCTAGGGGAGACAGCAATGATTTTGAGGTCCCCCGACCTTGGAGTGCTATTGTTCTGACAATCTGTGTGTCAATAATTGTAAAAGTCCTCTGGCCTAGAAATATAATATTTCTTTCCTTGGATTTTAGGAAAGATATATTAGTGATCCTGAGGCCTTCTGAAATAAGAGTACTATTGTTCTAAGAATTCAAGAAAGAACAGACTGTCAATGATTTCAAAGTCTTCTGGCCTTAGAATAGTCCTACAAGCATTATTGACTGTCAGATAATCTGTTGGTCAGTGATAACAAAGTTCCTGAGACAATAGTGAATAGACTACCCCTCAAACCTACTTATAAGCCATAAAATTATCATATAAATTCCATGAAGCTATGATTGATCAACTTTGTCCTATAAATCTCTCATTTCCCTTGGGTATTTTGCTATTCTCTTCTGGAGGTTAGCCTGCTTCAATTGATGTTACAATTTCAATAAACTTTGCCCCTTGACTAGGAAACGGCTTCAAACCTGCAAATTCTTTTGAGATACCTCACCACACCCATCGGGGACCCCAAACTTTTGGGGTCCCCTTCCTAATCTCAAAAAAACTGCTGGGATTGAATCACAATTTTCCCAGTTCCAACTTGAGAGCTTTTTTTTACTGCTCCCAACTATTGCATGGGAATAGTGTAAAGTAAAATATTTGTACTTAAAATGTAATTTGATTTTTTTTAACCAATCAATTAACATTTATCAAATAGTATGTGGCAAACAATGTATTATACATTAGGGATACAAAGGGAAAATGAAATATTATAATAAAATGTCATGCTTTAAGCCTATGTGTTATTAAAATAAATACCTAATACATTGTGCTATGTTGTCATATCATGTCACATCATGCTATGTTATGTTTTGTTATATGTTAGTGTACCAAGGAACTAAAGCATTCATTATTTGTCCTCTTTGACTCCTTCAGCAAAGTAAAAGATCATTTTGTATAATGAATGCGTACTTTCTATTTAATGAAGGAGCCTGGAGGCTGTGCCTGATGGGAAATTCAAATTTAAAATTCATACCAAAGTTACTAAAGAGTAGTATGGAAATCTCTAGTTCTTATCAGCTCTTTCCTCTCTTCTAACTGGGGGGTGGTACTTAATCTCAAACCTACCTCTATCAAGCCCCACTTCTTTTCTGTTTTACCTCATAGGTTAGGGATTTAATTAACCATAGCCTGTTGAAGCCCCAAGCTCCCTTTCCATTTTAGAAAAATATAATGGCCTTCAGGTCCACACAGTCCATTTCTCTGTTGTTTTAATGGAGTTCATTTTAGACAAAATGTTGTTAGTTCTGTAGCTTCAAGCTCTGGTTAGGGAGAGAAATTATTAGTATGATAGCTTAGAACTCCCAATTAGAAAAATTCCTAACATTTGAATAGAGTTTTGGGGTCACTGGCCCAAATCAAATTTGTGTATAGCTCCCAGACACCAGACAACCATAGGTCTCTCTGTATGTTGAGTCAAAATCAGGAAGGAGGAAATATTTAAATGAAAGAAATGAATAGATTATAATTAGGGTTTGTAACTGTACTAGCACAAGAAAGAACAGGCTGTTTGTGGGGCAAGGGGAAACAAGTAGAGAGCATAACTTCCCTCAGTCTTTGAAGCAGTAAATAGCCTGAGGTTATCATTTCAAAACTGCCGCAGGGACCCAGTGATCTACCTTAATCTTTCCCTTTTCTTCTGGTGTCCCTTCAGTTTTTTCTTTTCAGTTTCTTCTTTTGCCCTTTGCCCTTAAGCTACTGATTCTTTCCCTTTAAACTCAGTAAGTCCCAGAAGGAGATGTTGTCATCTCCCCTGACCTCTCTCTCAATTGATCCTCTTTTAAATACTTTCGGTCTCTAAAAAGCTCCTCAAGGTGACTCACTTCCTCCTCCCAGCTCAAAGTTCACAACAGGCCAAAGTCTGAGAGCTGTGGGAGAATACTTGTTCCTCAGAACTACAAATCCCAGAATGCCAACAAATTCTCAACTCCCCATTACACATAGATCATCAGAGCTGGAAAGAACTTCTTGTTGTTCAGTATGTCTAACCTTTTTGTGTGGGATGAGGTTCTAGCCACCCTTACCCTTATTTGGAGGCAACTTCAGATACAAATAGAAAGCATCTATTTGGTCCTTTCAAGGAAAGGTCCAAGCACACCACCTGAGCAGCCTAGCTTTTGTGTGTGTCTGTGTGTGTGTGTGTGTGTGTGTGTGTGTGTGTGTGTGTATCCCCAGCCTGCAAAGAAGGAATGAATTATATGTTAAAAAAAAAAAAAATTGATTTAATCCTCCCCTCCCCCCATTTCTATTTATTTTTAAATTCCTTGGATGGATTGAAAAAGGAGTAACTATTGACCAATGGTCAGCAACACTGTGTACTTCCTGTGGCTCACGTAACTTCCTGGAGCTTAGACCTAAGATCTGACCTTTTCTGCCCTACAGCCCTCTGAGAACAGGATCATGTGACTTACTGAAATTTAGATCTAAAGTCCTACAGCCTCTAAGAAATATTCACCTGATCCCATTTACCTTCATGACCCTATTTAAGGTTTTATTGGCAAAGATTCTAGTTTGCCACTTCCTTTTCTACCTTATTTTATAAAGAGGGAAACTGAGGCAAACAGGGTTAAGTGACTTGCTCAGGGTCAAATGGCTATTTAATATCTGAGATCATATTTGAACTCAGATTTTCCTGACTTCAGGACCAGAACTCTATCCACTGCATCACTTAGCTACCAAGACAGCGGTTAGTGATCATATAACTATAGGATCATAGAATTTAGTGCTGGAACAGATAGAAAAAAATCATTTGATTCAACTCTTCCATTTTATAGTACATCTAGGTGGCACAGTACAGATAATCTAATTAAACTGAAACCCAGAAAAATTGGCTTCAAATCCAGTTGCAAGCTCTAATTCACTTGCAAGCAAGTCACATAACCTATCTGTTTCAGTTTCCTTATCTATCACATGGGGATAATAATAGCACCCACTTCCTAGAATTGTTGTGGCAAATGAGGCAATATTTATAAAGTTCTTTGCAAACCTTAAAAAAATATTAAAACTAGCCATTATTATTATTCACAGATGATGAACAGGCTAGACTATAGCAATGGTGTCAAGCTCAAATAGAAGCAGAAACTTCTCAACCCTTCATAAGGATTCCTGCAGGCTATATATTAACTTTGAAAACCAAACATTAATATTATCTTGTATCTATTATATTTTTTATTAATTTTGTTAAATATATTTTCCAATTAAATTTTCATCTGGTTTGGGCCACTGAAGATTGTTTAGCATCATTTCACTAAAGGGTCTGTAAGTATCATTTGAGCACAAAAATTCTTTGAAGTGGTTATCATTTATGTCTATATAAAGACATATAACTTAAATTTTATTAGAGTGAGGACCATCTTATGTTACTTTTAGAAAGGTGCCTACCTTGTATTGCAATGACATTTTTTCCTCTAAAAATAAATTTATAGTGTATGGCCCAGATTTTCATTCAGTGTCTATGTTAGTCTAGTCATGGACTTTTAAATAGGCCAGATCTGGCGGGTGTGAATTATTACTGATCCTTGGGGTTCTTTTTTCTACTTTCTGTACATGTAGAGTTATTTCATCAAAATGTGTGTTTCTACTGTGTTCTCTATTTTTCACACTTAGAAAAATGCCTAAAGCAGTCCTTGAAAAAGCCATGAATAATTCAGCTGAAAGAAATAGAAGTTACTTGTTTGTTTGTTTTTCCCCCTGTCTCAAAGTGTTGTGTTTTGTTTTGTTTTCTTAAGCATTCGTGATATCTCACACCTCTTCTCTTTTCTTTTACAGGATTAACGAAGCTTCTATGAGATGCAGAGAAAGGTAAATTAGTAGTTAGTAATTCAATACAAAATAAAAAGAAAGAAAAGAGCATGAATAAAACATGTAAAAGCACACAGAAGAAAGCAAGTATTCAGAACAGTACACAAAAAGTAATTTTGTTACTATTGTGTTATATTTATATTTACCTAAAAATATTTTATAGAAGGCTGAGGTTCTACCTGTGATCTTTTATTATTTGTTTACTTATTGTTTGTGTTTGTTGACTAAATTCTTAATAGAAAGGAAATTCATTTTTTTTTTTAAATTGCAGATTATGGAGCAGCTAGGTGGCACAGTAGATAGAGCACCAACCCTGAAGTCAGGAGGACCTGAGTTCAAATTTGACTTCAGACACTTAACACTTCCTAGTTATGCAACCCTGGACAAATCACTTAACTTAATTGCCTCAGGGAAAAAAAAAAAAAAAAAAACATTGTAGATTATTACTATTTTTAATCTTCCTAACTTGATTATCCAAAACTGTGATAGATAAAATAATTCCTCTAGAAACAAAACTATCACTTGTTACAGATGATATAGTGCTATTTTTAGAGAATCTTAGAAAATCAACTAAAAAACTATGAAAGCAAAGTTGCAGTAATGTAAATTGTGTCCTCTTTAACCTTTGGGGGGTCCCTGATATAAACTGCATTCCCCACTTTGGGGGGAAGGGTGTTCCTGTGTCTCAAGTCTCAAACCCTGGGAGGGGCATACCTGTCCTTTACTGAATGGCTCAAACTGTTCCCCAGCCCCAGGCAAAGATTTACCCGATATAATCAAGGATTTATTAACCCACCTTTGCCAAATTCCTAATTAGGAGTTTGCCCGCTAAGAAAATTGTCTTCTCAGTGTACTGTTTTCTTAATTTACCTTTGCAATTCCTAATCAGGAACTATTTTGCCCTTCTGGACGTAGCCCACTGATGAAGATATTTTCTTCTCAGTGTCAACCCATCTTTGCAAAATCATCCTAACCAGATTCTTTACCCATTAAAAAAGTTGTCTTCCTAGCAAGCTGTTTTCTTAGTGCAAATAAATCCCCTTTTGCCACAAACTTCAGGTTTGAGAATTCTTTCACAAGGAATTTGCCACATTAACCAGAGGGTATCTCTTACCCTCAATTCTTGCACTTCATCAACAGAACATAAAATAAACCCACATAAATCATTGGCATTTCTCTGTTACCAACAAAGCCCAATAGCAAAAGATAGAAAGAGAAATACCATTTAAAATAATATGTATGTGTGTATATGTGTGTGTGTGTATACATACATATATATGTATATATATATATATATATATATATATATATATATTCTATAGAGAGAAAAATTCTATATTTACATGTGGACTAATTCCTTCTGTCTCCCCCTATAAGTAAGCTTTTTGTGAATAGGGATTATTTCTTTCCTTGTATATTATATCCTTGGTGCCTAGAATAGTGCTTTTCAGTACATCATTCACCATATATATTAATGAATGTTCATTGAATAATTGGTTGGTGGGGATTCCATAAGCTAATATCACTATATTTAGTACAAAACTTTTATTTAACTTTAATTCATTTAGCTAACATATATTAAGCATCTACTACATTTAAGGCCCTAGGCAAAGCACTTTCAAGACAGAAAGATAGATGTATACATCCAGGAGTTATCATAGATATTTTTTTAAAAACTAGAGTTTTTAGTTGTTCAAGTTGTTTCAGTCATATCCAATTTTTTGTGACCTCATTTGGGATTTTCTTGGCAAAGATACTGAGGTGGTTTGCCATTTTGTCCTCCAGGTTATCTAACGGAAGAAGAAACTGAGGCAAACAAAGTTAAGTGACTTGCCTAGGATCACATAACTAAGTGCCTGAGGCTAGTTTTGAACTAAGAAAGATGAGTTTTCCTAGATACCCTCAAATTAGATTTTGAAGGCAACCTAGTCCAATGTCTTTATTTTATAGATAAGGGAAATGAGATTCAAGAAAGAAAAGTGACTTATTCACTGTCACCTAACTAGTAGGTTGTTGAGGCAAAATTTTCATCTAGTTCTTCTGACTTTATAATCAGAATCTTTTCCACTATACTACAGCTGTCTTTCAGAATTGAAGAGTTTTATTGCTACTACCCAAGCTCATAAAAGTGCAATTTATAAATCAAGATTCCAATTTATTCATTTAATGATAAGCCATTCACTGGCCAAGACATTCTCTTACTGGTCTCGTTTTATTGTTGTTGTTGTTGTTGTTGTTTGTTTATTTTCCCCCTAAAATCCCTTTTTTCCCTTTTATGAAGCAAGCAGTGTTAAGCAACTTTCCCAGATCACACAGCTAAGAAGTGTGAAGTGTTAAGTGTCTGAGGTCACATTTAAACTCAGGTCCTCCTGACTCTGGGACCAGTGCTCTATCTACTGCACCATCTAGCTCCCCCCTGGTTTCAATTTTTAAGACATCTTAGTGTAGTGTACAGAAACGAACAAAAATCTTACCTCAAAGCTAGGAAGATCTGTATTCAAGTACTCCTTATGTTTTGACAATGGGCAAATTAATTAAAGTCTCAGCACTCTAGCCAATTCTCTAAGACTATAAGTTGCAAAGTTGATGCCAACTTGCACTGATAGAGGAAATTTCCTTACTTGGGAGTTCTCTCTGCCAATAAAATCAGCTAAGTCCTAGAAATTAGAAGACAGATCCAGCAACCATGAAATTTTAGAATACTGTTTTTAAAGAATATTTCAGTCAAGTGGTGATAGTGTCAAAATCAACCCATATTTTCTTATCTCACACCCTCTTTAATTAGTTACAACTACTTTTCTCTTGGCTCTTTTCATCAATGAGGGGATTCAGGTCAATGCCAATAGATGTGATCGAGAGAGCCATCTGTATCCAGAGAAAGAACTATGGGCCTGAATGTGGATTATAACATAGTATTTTTACTTTTTTTGTTGTTGTCATTTGCTTGCTTGTTTTCTGATTTTTCTTTTTTTCCCTTTTGATCAGATTTTTCTTGTGTAACATGAGAAATGTGGAAACGTGTTTAAGAAGAATTGTACATATTTAACCTATATTTGGATTACTTGTATCTAGGGGAAGGAGGGAAAAATTTGGAACACAAGGTTTTGCAAGGGTAAATGCTGAAAACTATCTTTGCATGTATTTTGAAAAATTTAAAAAAATTATTATTTTTAAAAAAACATCACAAAAACTGGGGTCTTTGGGTTTGTCAAACACTAGATTACTATAGTCATTGACTATTTTGTCCTGTTATCCTAACCTTGACCAAGAACTATTGTCCTAATTCCAGACCCCTAAGAGTTCTTTAGTCATGACCCTAAATACTGTCATGGGTCTTCTACCTTTGGGGTAAATGTTCAGTCTAGGCCTGGGCCTCCTAGTCCTATCTGTCCATTGCTGCTGCCCAAAGTTACAGTGAATTTCCAGTCTATTCCAAACTATCTAACTTGTATACGAAAGTCAAAGCGTTTAGATTTTAATAAATGAAGTGATTAGAAAGCATTAAGAGCCCATCTGAAGTTACAGTGCATGGATTTATAAGGAATGAAGTCAGCTTCATTTTTTTCATAAACTTTTAGCAACCAAAAAATAAAATGGTTTAGGTCAGTCCCCTTCCAAAACTATGGTTAGTCTATTGGGGATGTAACATCATGCTATTCAATAGTTATAGTGAAGAATCCTGAAGATACACTTTTTAAAGATGAAAATACATTCTATATCATAACTTGCCAAGAAAAAGAAATAGCTTAAAACAATAAACTGTGTACCCAGCTAACTATACAGGAATAAGAGAGAACATTTAAGTAATATAGAAAACTAGACCTATAAGGAATCTTAGTGATATAATCCAACCCCCTTACTTTTACAGAGGAAAAAAACAAGGCAAGAAGAGGAGAAATGATTGGCTTAATCATCAGAACTGAACCTCTGACTTTAAATCTAATCTCTCCTTTTTTTTTTTTAAACCAGAGAACCTGCCTTAACTGGTATTGTTTTTCTTCTTCTGAGAAACAACAGGATTTTGTTTCTTATAAACTTTTAAACCAAAGATTTGGATCCCTGAAAAAGTGTGGAATAAATACAAGAGGAAGA
Organism: Antechinus flavipes; assembly: GCF_016432865.1. NCBI lineage: Eukaryota > Metazoa > Chordata > Mammalia > Dasyuromorphia > Dasyuridae > Antechinus > Antechinus flavipes. The sequence continues at coordinate 133,575,842 of NC_067399.1, read as the reverse complement.
AAAGACAATGAGTTTTTTATAAATTCCCTACCTCCATACTTTAAAACTTCTCTGGGTCCTTTCTGGTCTGTCCTCTCCTCCTTCCTGGCTGTCTTGTTGGAAAAAAGTGACCTTCCTTCTTGCCAAAACAAACTTCTCCACCTGCACCTTTTTTTCAAAATGTCATGCTTTATACTTGCAACTATTTACATTCAAACCTGCAATAGCCTTTGCATTTCACCCTTTTCCAAGAATGTGTCAAGATGTTCTCTCTCTCTCTCTCTCTCTCTCTCTCTCTCTCTCTCTCTCTCTCTCTCTCTCTCTCTCTCTCTCTCTCTCTCTCTCTCTCTTCTCTCTCTCTCTCTCTCTCTCTCTCTCTCTCTCTCTCTCTCTCTCTCTCTCTCTCTCTCTCTCTCTCTCTCTCCCTCTCTCTCCCCCCCCTTGTTCGAATACACTCGTGCTTGTATATATTTGTATAGTTCTCAATAATACATTCAATGTAATGATATAAATTCATTTAGCTTGTGTCTCCTTCTTCCAGTCTTGCCCATTCCCAACTGCATTTAGGTTTGATAAACTGTATTGGTCAACATACATTAAGATGCACAATTTAGCCATATTTATGGCAAATAAATATTAAATTTATGTCAGACCATGCTACATGAAATCAGCAAAAGGCATTTAATTTTAAAAGCATGGAATATCAAAAACCAGGATTTGAATAGAGGGGAAGGGTGTCTTTGTTAGCACCCATACCAGAGGGTCTGTTACCTCCAGATATCTCTTGGGAAAACTGTCAATTTTTCAATAATCCTTAGCAAAGATACTGAAATGGTTTGTATTTCTATCTTCAGCTCATTTTACAGAAGAAGAAACAGAGGCAAACAGGGTTAAATATCATTCCCAGGATCCCTAGCAAATGTCTGAGGCCAAATTTGAACTTAGGAAAATGAATCTTTCTCATTCTTCTAAAACAGCATATGAAATAAGATCTTCCTGTCTCCATATTCAGCAATCTCCACTGTTCCATCCAGATGCCTAGAATACCAACTTCTAAGAATCAGAATTGACCAAATTTTTAATATTTCAGTTTAAAGCTGTTCTGCACAATCTTTTAAATTTTGGGTGCTGCTCAAAAAGAATGATCCTTGAGAACTGGAGTTTCAGGGAGCCCAGTATGTGCTCCCTGGGGCACATATCCTTTTCTCTAGGTTTTTGCCTTCTACTATTTCTACTACAATATCCATGACAATGTTAGCTACAATTCATTCTATTTCTGATGATATCTGCTCCTACCATACAGTTATCATAACTCCACATGAAACTATTCTGGAACTTTTTTCCAAACTTCTTCTCATGGGATTTGGAGCATATATTTCACAGGATTTCTCCCAATGGATGTAACTCCATCAGTCTCACATATTATGAGATCATTGAGTTCATGGATGGGTCCTTTTCATATACATACATATATATATATATATATATATACATATGCACACATAAATGTATACACACAAAGTACAGTTAGGTAGGACAGTGAAGAGAATACAGGACTTGTCGTCATGAAGATACATCTCCATGAGTTCAAATCTAGTTTCAGACATTTACTAGTTATATGACTCTGGGCAAGTCAGTTAACTTATGGTTTACTCAACTGTAAAATGGAGATTAGTAGCACCTATCTCACAGAGACATTGTGAGAATCAAAGAAATAATGTTTGTTTGTTTTTTTAAGTATGCCTATTCCCTTTCCAATGTCATTTCAATATTCTTTGTTGTAATATCCAAGGTCTTCTTCAGTTTTAATGCAGACTTATCTAAAGTAATATTTTATAATTGAAAAGCACTAGGAGATTTAAGTTTTGTTTAATTGGACTACATTTTACCTCAGTCTTTCTCAAGCATGCGAATCTTATAAATGTATCTAAAATAGTAACAACAACTATTTATTCAGCGATATAAAGTGTCCTTATCTTTATTTAGACACATTCAGTAAGCAAGCTCTATTCAGCTAAGTGCAGTCTCAGCTGCCTCTTGTAACAAGATTGTTCCAGGCCTTTAAAGGGCCCCGCAGTTTCCTCAAGTAGAATTAATTGTTTCTTCTGAAGGTTCCCACCCCTTCCTGAGTGATAAAAATTCAGCCTCCTCCTGTCCAAATCCGAGTAAAAGGATGAAGGTTGTTTGAACCCTCTCTTTCCCTAAGACGGAAAAACTTTCTGGAGCCTAGAAACAGCACAATGGAAAGCTGCAAGGTCTCTTCAAGGCAGTCACGTTAACCCCCAGCTGCAGGATGGCCCTCCCAAACTGTCAGAGCTTGGTCAGCTCTGAAACAGATGGCCACTGAAGGCTACGTGCCCAAGATCTATAACACAGGAGACTGGTTTTTGCTACAAATCAAGACAAAGTCAGGACTTCTTCATCTAAATCTATGATACCTTGTGTCTCTCCTTTGTTGTCCTTCACTACCCTCTCCCCCCAAAACAAAACAAAACAAAAACCTTTAAATTTCATCGTTTTATGGTTTCACTTAGGAATAGATTTGTCTCCTTCCTTTCTGCTCCCCAAGTTGATTAAGTAAACCTGCTGGCAAATCTTCCCCCTCCCCCTTCCCCAAAGCATCTATATTTTAGGAATCTTGCATAACTTCAAAGAGTACAATGATAATACCATCCAGATACCGAACAAATTAAGCTCAGGTAATGATACTGCCACCATATTTTATCCTAAACCAGTAAAGAGCCATTCCCTAAGGGTGAGGAGCTCTACTAAGTCTAATACCAAAAGATGGACATCACAGGTCCCCCATCCATACTTTAGGCATCCCTACTTTAGGGACCTTGCATACCTTCTAAGAGCACAGGTGGAGTTGATAATATCATTCAGATAACTGAATAAACTAAACTCAGGGAATGATACTGCTACCTTACTTTATCCTAAACCAGTAAAGAGCCATTTTCAAGGGAGAATAGTCCTACTAACTTTAATACTAGAAGATAGAAAACCACTATCTATTTGCTGTCTACAATTCCAGCCCCATCATGTATTCTACTCTTGATTTTTCAACAAGTATCTGTCTCAGTACAGAGCCAGGTCTGGAGTTAGGAAGACTAATCTTCCTGTGTTCAACTCTGGCCTCAAATATTTACTATCTGTGTAACTATGGGCAAGTTACTTAACCTGTTTGTTTCCATTTCCTCATATGTAAAATGAACTAGAGAAGCAAACAGCAAGCTGCAAGAAAATCCCAAATGGAATCACAAAGAGGTGATGCGGGTCTGGTCCCTTTAAGAACTGATTTATTCCTTTCTTTCTGATTCCCAACCCCTCCTAATTGATGTATTATCAATCCAGGACCTTTTGATTCACAAATCCTGGTCCCTCTGAATTCCAATAGAAGATCCGGGCCTATCCCGGATCTGAGCCAACTTGGGACTCCACTCACAGGCCCTTCCAGCTGAATCTCTCATTATAAAAGAGTTAAGCTGGCATCCTCTCTGTGCAGAGGTTCCAAACATGCCAGCCTTATGCCTGGCATGCCAGGACCCTCTGTCCCCTGGAATCCTGTTTCCGGTGCCCTTCTTATCTCTTTATCCTTACCTATTTCCTTAACTATACTTTAACCTTACTTCCAAACCCCATAATAAACCTCTTTTATCAATTTAGCTTTTCAGGCCTATAAATTCTTTTATAGGGAACTCTCATACTTCTAGAGGTGTGCCACTAGACCTCATTTAACTCCGTATCCTTGTGCCAAATCCAAAGGGGTTGCAGGGGTGCTCTATTTGACTCCCTGTACCCCGAACTTGCCACTAGACCTCAATTAAACCCTAATTTCATTTAGATACCCCTTATCTAGACCTTATCAGAGGTGGAAACGACTTGAACCAATCAAACAACAAACTCTTATCATTACAGTACTCTTGCCTTTCAGGCTTTCTGTGATCCCAGCAAAACTACTACTCCCTCCCTTGTCCATCTTGTTTCTCTTCTCTCTTTCTGCAATTACACTTTTCACATCTTTATGTAAAGAAATCAAGGGCAACTTTGACCATGAAGTGTTCACTATCAATTCCTATTTCTAAAGCAACTAGGTAGCACAATGGATAAAGTCCTAAACTTGGAATCACATAGATCTAAGTTCACAGTAAGCTTAATTTTGATTGAATTTAGTTTAAATTTGACCTGAGACATTTAGTAGTATGACTTTAGGCAAATCATTTAATCTGTCTTTGCTTTAGTTTCTTCACTATAAGAGAAAGATAATATTTTCACCCACCTCTTAAGGTTGTTATGAGGATCAAATAAAATAATAATTGTGACTAAATAATAAATTGTCCTAAATAAATAATTTAATCATTTTAAATGCATAAATTATTAAAAATAATAATTATAAATAATTTAATATAGTGCCTGTCATAGAGTAAGTGCTTAATAAGTACTATTTAATTAATATTTCTTTGTCCTTATGTCCTTTAAAATCTTATTCATACATATTTGTTTGTTTTTGTCTCACTAATAAATTGAGAAATCCTCAAAGATAAGGGCTGTTTATTACTTCTCTTTGTATCCTTCCTACTTAACACAGTGCCTAGAACAATGCATACATTGTGGTAGTATGCATGTTATGCATGCATATATTCATATCATCCGGCTCTTTGTCTAGGCACAATGGATAGAGTGCTGAGATTGGAGTAAAAAAAAAAAAAAGAATTTAAATCTGAACTCATACATTTACTACTTGTGTGACCTATGGCAAATTGCTTACTCTCTATGTGCCTCAGAATTTTTTTGCTGTAAAATAGGGATTATAATAGCACTCTGCTTTTTGGGTGATTGTGAGGGGAAATGAGATATTTATCGACATATTTGTAACCTCAGGTCCTCTGCAGATTCTTCCAAGTGGAACTGGTTTGATTTAGTAAGACTTTCTGAATTCCAATGAAATTAAAACTACCTGATCCAAAGATAATTTGGGTTCCTTTAGCTCTCCTTTGGGACAGAAATAGATTTCAAAAGGATCCAGGACCTTCATAAGGATACACAATGACGGTGTTCCTGGGTCAGCTTCAACATTTGGTCATAGCACTTGAATTAGAGTAGCCCATGGAAAAAACTCATAATCTGGGAACTTTATGACTAGTCAGCAGGAAAACTCCAAGGATTTTTTATTCTGACTCTCTTTAGTGGAAGTAGACTTTTCATCCAGCTACATGGGAGTTCTTGGAAATTCCTGAAGCCTCTTTGGATTTTTGTTTTCTGATGTGTTGTGGCTAGTGACTTCATAAGCAGGTTTTGAAATTTCCCCAGGGAAGGGATTTTCCCAGGAAGCTGTGACCCTCCCATAAGTAAAAGAAGATAACAGGCTGGTACATGTGGTGGTTTAGTTCTCCAGATATTACCTACTTGGGAAATTGGTTAAAGACCGGAGTCCTCTATTTCCCCCACCACAACTCACCAAAGAATAACAATAGCAATCTTTTATATTTTGTCTCATTTAATAATTCTTTAAAATGGGTCTTTTATGTAATCCATTCTATTTTTTTTTTAATTTTATAGACCAGGAAATTTAGGATTTTTGAGGCAAAAGCTCCCCCACTGGAGCTATGGATTTATTCTGAGAAATGGTTGAATCCATATATGTTTGCCATTTTGTACCAACACAATATACTAGAAATTTGTAATCTTAATTATGCCTTTAAGATTATTGCTGAATTCATAGTTTTTTAAAAATATATATTTTTGCTATCACCTACAAGAATTCCATGTCCATTTTCAAGATTTTTGAGATTCCTTTATCTGAGTATAATCTTCCATCATTCCATATTGCTCTGTGCTATACTTATTCCTCCTAAACTTTTATTGTTCATCCTCCGTGTTCTAATCCCTCCAGTCCTCAGTATTTTCCTAGATTATCATTCCTTCTCTAGCTATACTCTTCTCCTTTTGTATTTTTCACACTTGTTGGGCCAATTATACTCTAAACTATCCTGTACTCTCAAATCTCTTATTCCCTTGTTTTTTATCACCATAATCACTTTGCCAAACCCCAATGTTGAATTAATTCTTTCATCAAAGTCCACTTTTTCTCTCCAGCTCTTTTATGGGCCTCCTATTCTCATCTTGATCCTTAATGTAGATATTCAGCAAAGGGCTTCCTTTTTCTTCTCTCTTTTGTAAATCTTATCTTATAGTTACAACTGCCATCTCAAATTGAAATTATTCTCACATTTTTATTTACAAACAACCTTTCTTCTGACCTCTAAATTTGTATTTCCAACTATTTTCTTAGAAATGCAGATCTCCAGCAGGATGGCTCCTAGCATCTCAGACTCACAATGTCCAAAGCATGCTTTTTTCTTCTTGGTTGGTGTTCCTAAACCTGATTCTCTCTAACATCACTATATTCATCAATTATACCCACATTCATGAATGGTCCGCATATTATTAGTTATTAAATCTTGTCCTTTCCATCCCCGTGAGACCTTCCTTTTCTCTATTCTTGCTACTACTATTCCTTTCTACTGATCTCATCTGCTCATTCATTGTATAATGAAAATAACTTATAGGCATCCCTGCCCTGCTATATTCTCTCCCATCCAAACTGTTCTTTGTATAGCTGTCAGAATAATCTACTTTATTCATAAATCCAGTTGTCACTCATCTGCCAAAAAAAAAAAAAAATCTTCATTGCTTCCTGAATAAAATACAATTTCTTCTCCCTGACATTTGAAACCTTTCATAATCTGTTGCCACCCTACTTCTCCATCTCATACTAATGTATGTTGAAATATACTTTATTTTCCACCAAAATGGGCTACTTTTTGCCCTTTCCTCACTCTATCCCAATATAGCATTCATTCTCCAGCCTCTGTCATCTCTCTCATTGTTCTCTATGTCTAGAATTTCCTCCCCGCTCTTCTTTATTTAGTGAATTTTTCACATCCTTTAAATCCCAACTGTGAAGTCTTTCTTCTGATGATATCAACCTTTGCTCTTGGAAAAGATATGTATCACTTTGTTTTACACGCATTATCATATAATATTATATGTTGTTATTATCTAATTTAATGCTTTAATATTATATTGGGCTTTTAAAATTTTAAAATTTTTACTTATTAAATATTTTCCCCAGTTACATTCAAAAACAAATTTTTTACATTTATTTTTAAGATTTTTGAGTTCTAGATTCTCTCTCTTAACCCCATCCACAATTAAGAAAGCACCTGTGAAGTTATTCAAAACATTTCCATAAAAGTCATGTTGTAAAAGAAAACATAGCTCTCCCATTCTAATGAAAATAAAAATCCTCAAGAAAAATTAAGTTTAAAAGAAAAATATAGAGAGAGTAAGAGAGAATGTTTCAATCTATATACATAAAGACTCCAACAATTCCTTCTCTGGGTATGAATAGGGTTTTTCATCATAAGTCCTCCAGAGTAGGTATGAATGATTGTACAGTAGTACAAAACAATAAATATATTAAATAACAAATAACAAAGTCATTTATATCTGGTTATCCCAGAACATTTTGTATATGATATATTTTATTTTGTTCATGAGGATTTTACAGGTTTTTTTTTTCCCTGAGAGCACTCTGCTCATCATTTTCCAGAAAACAATATTCCATTAGAGAAACTTACTTTGAATTTTTTTTATTACTATTGCTACTTGTTTTCCCTCTCATTTATTCTCTCTCCTTTCACCCTGTCCCTCCTCAAAAGTGTTTTGCCAGTGACCACTCCCTCCCTCAATATGCTCTCTTTTTTTTGTCCTTCCTATATCCCATTCCCCTTCTATTTTCCTTCAGGATATACCCCTACTGAGTATGTAATATTTCCTATTTGAGCCAATTATGATGAGAAAACTGTTCACTCATTCACCCTCTCTTCTCCACCACTGCCATCTCTTGCTTCTTTTTTTAAATGACAGATAATTTGTACCATTCCACTTCTCCCTTTCCCTTTCTCCCAGTATATTCCTTTCTCACCCCTTAATTTCATCATTTGTTTTAAAAAAATATATTATTTTTTCATATTCAACTCACATCCATGCCCTCTGTTATATATACTCCTGGTAAATGCCATGAAAATGAGAACATTCTAATGAGATACAAGTATCATCCTCCCATATAGGAATGTAAACAGATAAAACCTTATTAAGAACCTTATGATATCACTTTCCTGATTATCTCCTTATGCTTCTCCAGAATTCTATATTTGAAAATCAAATTTTCCATTTAGCTATGGTCTTTTTATCACTAATACTTGAAAATCCTCTATTTCATTGAATTCATCTTTTCATCTGAAGGATTATACTCAGTTTTGCTGAGTAGGTGATTATTGGTTCCATTGCTCTCCAGAATTTCATATTCCAAGCCCTCAATTTTTTAACGTAGAAGTTACTAAAACTTGTGTTATCCTGACTATGGCTCCACTATAGTTGAATTTTTTTCTTTCTAAATGCTGGAAATATTTTTTCTTTGACCTGGGAGTTCTGGAAATTGGCTATAGTATTCCTGGGAGTTTTTATTTTGAGATCCGTTTCAGGAGGTGATAGGTAGATTCTTTCCATCTCTATCTTACCCTCTGGTTCTAGAATATCAGGACACTTTTCCTTGATAGTTTCTTTATTTTTAATTATAGCTTTTTATTTTCATAACATATACATGAATAATTTTTGACATTCACCCCTATAAAATCCTGTGTTCTATTTTATTCCCTCCCTTCTTCCCACTCCCTCAGTCGGTAAATGATATGATATATGTCAAACGTGTATTTCCTTTATACATATTTCCACAAATATCATGCTACACAAGAAAAATCTAATCCAAAAGGTAAAAAAAAAAAAAAATGAAAAAGAATACTATTTGGTTCCCACTATTCTCTCTCTGGGTGCAGATGGCTGTCTTCATCATAAGACCATTGGAACTGGTCTGAATCACCTTATTGTTGACAAGAACCATGTCCATCAGAATTGATCATCATATAATCTTGTTGTTGCTGTATAATGATCTCTTGGTTCTGCTCAATTCACTTAGCATCAGTTTGTGTAAGGCCCCCAGGCCTCTCTGAAATTATCCTGCTGATCATTTCCTATAGAACAATAATATTCCTAACATCCATATAGCATAACTTGTTCAGCCATCCTCCAACTGTTGAGCATCCATCCACTCAGTTTCCAGTTTTTTGCCACTACAAAAAAAGCTGCCACAAACTTGCAATGTGGTTCCCTTTCCTTCTTTTATGATCTCTTTAGGATATAAGTCCAGTAGAATCACTGGTGGATCAAAGGTATGCATAGTTTGATAGTCCTTTGAGCATAGTTCCAAGTTGTTCTCCAGAATAGTTGAATAAGTTACAACTCTACCAACAATGTATTAGTGTCCCAGTTTTCCCACATTCCCTCCAACATTCATCAGTATATTTTCCTTTCATCTTAGCCAATCTGAGAGCTATGTAGCGGTACCTCAGAGTTGTCTTAATGTTCATTTCTCTGATCAATAATGATTTAGTGCATCTTTTCAAATGATTCGAAATGGTTTTAATTACTTTATCTGAAAATTGTTCATATTCTCTGATCACTTATCAATTGGAGAATGGCTTGAATTCTTATAAATTTGAGTCAATTCTTTATATATTTTAGAAATGAGGACTTTATCAGAACCCTTGAATGTAAAAATGTTTTCTCAATTTATTGCTTCCCTTCTAATCTTGTCTTCACTTGTATTGTTTGTACAAAAACTTTTTAACTTAATATAATCAAAATCAATAGTTTATGTTTAATAATGAGCTTCAGTTCTTTTTTGACTATAAATTCCTTCCTTCTCCACAAATCTGAGAAGTAAACTATCCTTTGTTCTTCTAATGTGCTTATAATATCACTATTTATGAATAAATCATGAACCCAATTTGATCTTATCTTGATAAAGAGTGTTAGGTATAAGTTAATGCCTAATTTTTACCATACTAATTTCCAATTTTCCCAAAAATTTTTGTCAAATAGCTAGGGTCTTTGGGTTTGTCAAATACTCCATTACTATAGTCATTGACTATTTTATACTGTGAACTTAATCTATTCCACTGATCGACTACTCTATTTCTTAACCAGTACCAAATGGTTTTGATGACTGCTGCTTTATAATATGGTGTTAGGTCTGGTATAACTAGGCCACGTTCATTTGCATTTTTTTTTCATTAATTCCCTTGAAATTCTTGACCTTTTGTTCTTCCAGATGAATTTTGTTATTATTTTTTCTAGCTTTGTGAAGTGATTTTTTGGGAGTTTGATTTGTATGCCACTAAATAAATAGATTAATTTAGGTAGTATTTCATTTTTATTATATTACCTCAGCCTACCCATGACCACTTGATATTTTTCCTAGAGATTAGACCTGACTGTATCTGTGTGGAAAGTGTTTTGTAATTATGTTCATATAGTTCTTGACTTTACCTTAGCAGATAGACTCCCAAATATTTTATATTATCTACAGTTATTTTAAATGGAATTTCTCTTTGTATCTCTTGCTGCTAGACTTTGGTCATATATAAAAATACTGATGATTATGTAGATTTATTTCATATCCTGAAACTTTGCTAAAGTTGTGAATTGTTTCTAGTAGTTTTTTAGTTGATTCTCTAGAATTCTCTAAGTATACCATTATATTATCTGCAAAGAGTGATAATTTGATTTTCTCCTTACTTATTCTAATTCCTTTAATCTTTCTTCTCTTATTGTCAAAGATAACATTTCTAATACAATACTGAGTAATAATGTGATAGTGGGCAAACTTGTTTTACCCCTGATCTTATTAGGGATAGATCTAGTTTATCCTCATTACATATGATGACTTTAAATAGATGCTATTGATCATTTTTTAAAAGAAAAATTCCATTTATTCATATACTCTTGTATTTTATAGGATTGGGTGTTGGATTTTGTCAAATGCTTTTTCTGCATCTGTTGAAATAAACATGATTTTTGTTAGTTTGGTTATTGATGTAGTCAATTATGTTAATGATTTTCCTATTATTGAATCAGCCCAGTATTCCTGGTATAAATCCTACTTGGTCATGGTATATTATCCTGAGGATAATTTGCTGTAATCTCTTTGCTAATACTTTACTTATGATTTTTACATCAATATTCAGTAGAGAAATTGATCTATAATTTTCTTTCTCTGTTTTGACCCTACTTTTTTTAGGTATCAGCATCATGTCTGTGGCATAAAAAAAATTTGGTAGGATTCCTTCTTTCCCTATTTTTACAAAGTGTTTACATATAATTATTCTTTAAATGTTTGGTAGAATTCACATGTAAATCCATCTGGCCCTGGAGATTTTTTTCTTAGGGAGTTGATTAATAACTTTTTAATTTCTTTTTCTAAAATGAGACTAAGTAATTTGTTTTCTCCTCTTTTAATTTGGGCAATCTATATTTTTGTAAATATTCATCCATTTCACTTAGATTACCATATTTTTAGCTACACTTGGGCAAAATAATTCCTAATTAATGCTCCAATTTCTTCTACATTGGTGGAAAGGTTGTCATTTTCATTTTGATTTTCTTCTTTCCTTTTTCTGAGCAAATTAACTAAAGGTTTATCTATTCTGTTTTTCTTTTCATAAAATCAGCTCTTAATTTTGTTTATTAGTTCAATAGTTTGATTTTTTTTTACTTTCAGTTTTATTAATCTCTTTTATTTTCAGAATTACAAATTTGGTATTTGCTTGGGGGTTTTTTCTTTGTTCTTTTTCTAGCTTTTTTTTATTGCATGATCAATTCATTTCTATTTTATGCAAGCAAACATCTAGAGATATAAAACTTCCCCAAAGAACTACTTTGGCTGTATCCCATAAATTTTGTTTCATTATTGTCATTTTCTTGGATGAAATTATTGATTATGTCTATGATTTGTTGTTTTATCCACTACTTAATAATTTCTTGAAAGATGATGTTCAGGCTTTTTTTTGTTATCATAACTTTCAGATAGACCAATAATTTTTAAATTCTCTCTCCTGGATCTATTTTCTAGATCAGTTGTTTTTTCAATGAGATATTTTATATTTTTCCTATTTTTTTCATTTTTTGTTTTGCTTTATTGTATATTGATTTCTCATAATCATTAGCTTCCATTTGCTCCATTCTATTTTTAATTAATTATTTTCCTCAGTAAATTTTTGTACCTCCTTTCCCAATTGACTGTTTTTGCTTTTTAAGGCATTCTCCTCAATAGCTTTTTGTATTTCCTTTTGCACTTTTCTCAATTTTTTCTCTAATTTTTCCTAATTTTCAAAGTCCTTTTTGAGCTCTTCCATGGCCTGAGCCCAATTCTTATTTATTTTTTTTGGAGGCTTTAAATGGAGGAGGTTTGACTTTGTTATCATCTTCTGAGTATATATTTTGTCACCATGATAACTTTTAATGATCAAAAACATTTTTTTTTGTTTTCTGTTCATTTTCCTAGCCTATTACTCAGCTTCTTTTTTTTTTATTTAATAATAATTTTATATTGACAGAATCCATGCCAGGGTAATTTTACTCAGCTTCTTAGAGTAGAAATAGAGTAAATAGAGTAGGAAATAGAGTAGGCTCTATTTCCAGGATGGAGGGTGCACTGTCCCAAGCTGCAGGTGTTTTGTATAGCTGTTTTCAGAAATCCTTTTAGGAATCTGACCACAAGCCCTCTTTTCTGCTCTGGAGCTGTTATGTTTGTCCCCACCCCACTGTAGTTGTAAGATCTAATGTGCTGGCCCATGCTGGAACTCAGCTGACTAGTGCTGTGCTAGAACTGCACAGTGAACCCCCAACCCATTGCCACAGACCCTCTTTACTGACCTCAGAGTCTACCCTGGTGTCTTTGGGCTGAGAGGTTCAGAAACCTCCAGCACTGTTACTGATTCAGACGTTACTCCTTGTTGATGCTGGGGTCTGGGACAGAGCTGGGACCAGGCCAGAGATAGGGCTAAGGCTGGAGCCTGTTCTAGGATTATACCCTAGGATCCCTCTCTGGTTCCACAGACCTTTTCTACTGATCTGTAGGTCCTCTTTGCTATCTCTGGGCTGAGAGGTCTGAAAGTCATCAATACTGCTATTGATTCAGAGGTTGGGGCTGTGGCTGTGCCAACATGTCCTTTCTCAGTATATTCTGCCCCCACTCTGGTATCACAGACCTTTTCTGACGAACTTCTAAGTTGTCTTCAGTTGGAAAATGTTCTCCTTCACCTAGAATTTGTTTATTGTCTTTATTTAAAAGAATTTGGAACAGTTTGGGGGAGAAGTTGGATAAATTCCTGCCTTTACTCTGCCATCTTGGCTTCATCTCTCCCCATTAGACTTTTAAGTCCTATAAGAATAAGGACAATGAATTATCTAAACTTTGTGTTTCCCTAAATGCCTACTACAGTATTCTGTATGTTTAATAAATGTTGCATGGATGAAAGACTATAACTCCTTCTCTGCACTCTCTCCTCTCCTATATGATAAGAGGTAGAAGAGCTAACAACCTTTACTTGTGTCATTTGAGCAATCATAAGATAAGCAAATTATTTCTGGGAGTATAAAAAAAAAGGGTTTACATTTGGGGAGTTGGCAGGGGGTAGAGAGAGAAAGAGAGATTTTCCCCTTTCCTAGAGATGAATCTTAAATGGAGCATCACTGTGATGCCTCTGTTTGTGTTTCCCCCTGTCTCTGTCTTTCTGTCTTTCTGTCTCTGTCTCTGTCTCTCTCCCTCCCCCTCCCTCTTCTCTCTCTCTCTCTCTCTCTCTCTCTCTCTCTCTCTCTCTCTCTCTCTCTCTCTCTCTCTCTCTCTCTCTCGTAGTTAATGCCTAGTTCTAACCAAAAGTCCTTACCACTAATAACCTAAGTGATCCTGATCCATTTACTTACTCATAAAATTCGTGTTGTCTCTTCTGCCAAGTGAAGGGTTTAGATTAGATCTCTAACAGCTTTCCAGCTATGATGATGATTAGGTCCTGAATAAATACATGGAATTGGTAGACAAAGCCTAAAGTACTGATATTATAATACTCCCCAAGAGGAGGAGGGAAGGGCATTAATGGGAATCAGCTCAGCCTTACATTCCTACCCCTATCAAGGTCTTTGTAACCCCATCTTACTGTATCCAATCGGAAAACCAAATTATGTTATCCAACTCTTGAGATTAAATTCCCATATAAATCTTTCCATGACCTATGTCATCTTTGCTGAATACCTTTTGGGTTAGCCCCTTCATACTATCTTTCTTCTCAACTCTCTCCCCCTGCCTCATGGTATCTTTCTCTTTATTTCTCTATGGATTTAATATACTAATTAATGGCATATTTCCACCTAATGGCATATTCCCTTTCTCCTAGTTAATTCCCACTAGGGAACTTATCTTTTCCATTGTTCATTGTTAAAAAAGTTTTCTTTGCTAACTATGTGCTCTACCAAATCCTGCTGTTTATTTTACTTCTTCATTTTGTCTGTAACTGCTTTTCATGAATAAAAGTACCTATTGGCAAGGAGAAAGCCACTGTGAATTCTTCACATGTGACTTGGACCCCATCATTTGGTGCCAAACCCCAACATGTGGTGCCAGACCCCAACCTCATCAATGATATGTGAGTACACACTATGTCCAAAGGGCTACAAACTGTGCATACCTTTTGATCCAGCAGTGTTTCTACTGGGCTTATATCCCAAAGAGACCTTAAAGGAGGGAAAGGGACCCACATGTGTAAAAATGTTTATGGCAGCCCTCTTTGTGGTGACTAGAAACTGGAAACTAAGTGGATGCCCATCAGTTGGAGAATGGCTGAATAAGTTATGCAATATGAATGATATGGAATATTATTGTTCTATAAGAAATGATCAGCAGGATGATTTCAGAAAGGCCTGGAGAAACTTGAATGAAGTGATACTAAGTGAATTGAGCAGAACCAGGAGATCATTGTATACAACAACAACAAGACTATGTGATGATCAGTTCTGATGGATGTGGCTCTTTTCAACAATGAAGTAATTCAGGACATTTCTCATGATTTTGTGATGGAGAGAGCCATCTGTACCCAGAGAGAACTGTGGAAACTGAGTGTGATCACAACATAATATTTTCACCTTTTTTGTTGTTGTTTGCTTGCTTTTTTTCCTTTCTCATTTTTTCCCTTTTTAATCTGATTTTTCCTATGCAGTATCATAAATATGTATAGAAATATGTATGGAAAAACTGCACCAGTTTATTGGGATAAACTGTCTAGGAGAGAGGGAAGAGAGAAAAGAGAGAAAAATTTGGAACACAAGATTTTGCAAGGGTAAATGTTGAAAACTCTTTTTGCATATGTTTTGAAAATAAAAGACTAATTTTTTTTTTTAAATATGTGAGTCCATGAGTTCTCCAAGTTCCTAACTGGAACTTTCTCCTTCCCTTCTCTGGGGAGCAAGCTTCTGATTCTCATGTCAGAAAACAGTTCTAGAATTGGAAGAGACTGCAGAAGAGAACCATCTGGTTCAAGTCTTTATTTTCCAGGTGAAGGAACTGAAATGTAAAGTGGTTGTGCCTTGTCCAAGGTCCCATAGGTAGTAATAATCACAGGCAAAACTGTTTAGCTTTGGGAAGATTCCTTCTTAGATTATATATGAATATTGCTGTTGCCTTATCCATATTTTGGGCATTCTATGTCCTCTACTTGGCAAATGGGCCATTTCCCAGAAGGTCCATCAAAAACTCAAGAAAACTGAAATCCTCTTCTTTTGCTTTTTCACCTGCCTGCTTGGAGTATAAAACCAGAGTAGGATTTTTGTATCCAAACTATTAGTTAGCAATATTCTATCTTTTATTTGACTGACCCCTGTAGTTCTTTCCTTGCAATTTCTCCCTCTTCTTTTTAGTTCTGTTCCCCAGGGTTGAGAAGTGGAGGAGGGGGAGAAATTTACAAAATAAAGGGTAAGAAAGATTTGGAGATGGAGAAAAACCTTAAATAATCAGTGTGAAGTATCTGAAGACCGTAGCTCTTCTCCCTTAAGTTTTCTCCCTGTTCTTTAATGCCTGACTTGATCCACCTCTTCTGTGAAACCTGTGGTCTATCCTGACCTCTCAGCCTTGTGGATTCTTTTCATATTTATATATTCTACAATTTTATATTTTATTATTAAAATTTTTCTCCTTCTTTGATCTTTTCAGGTAGGAAATTCCTTTCTTTTCAATTAGACCTAAGTTCTTTGTGGTCAGGGACTGAAATCTTTATGCTAACATAATAAAGAGATAAAGATTTCTTCCTTTCAAATCAGACCTTAAATTGCATTGGCAAAGGTAATTTCTTCCACCAATGCAGACTGGCAACTACTTTGAAATTTGAAATGATCATGTGCATTAACAACTGGAGGAGGGGAGGAGTTATCAGAAAACACTTTACCAGAAGGAGGTGACATCTGAACTAAGAAAAAGATTTCAGGAAATCAGGAGATGAGGAGGAAGTGAATTCCAGACATGAACATGACCAAGAAATAAAATATTCAGTTTGGGGAACAGTTGGTACTCTCATTTGGTTGGGCCATACAGTTTGTGAAGGAAGCAATGAAATAAATCTGGAAATATAGATAAAACCTAGATTGAAGAGTACGTATTTTTTTCCCTAGAGATAGTGAGGAGTCAGCCATTGAAAGATTTTGGATGGACCATAGAAACGTGGTCCTATTTATCCATGTCCTTTGTTGTTATTATTACCTTTCTGTCATTTTAGTCCGCCTCTTTGTGACTCCATTTGGAATTTTCTTGGCAAAGATACTAGAGTGGTTTGCCATTTCCTTCTCCAGCTCATTTTACAAATAAGGAAACCTGTCCCCAGGCCTGGTGTCTTATCCACTTCACTACCTAATTGCCCCAATGAAGTATTTGGGGGGAAATTTATCTTTCTTAAGGAGAGTTTAAGCATTGTACTCTGCTATGTTCTGCATTGTTCTCTGTATCTCCCATACTGCACATTTACCTTATAACCTATATTATAATTTTTGTACTTCTGTATCATGCCTATAATATATAAGCTCTATGAAAAATTCCATGAAATCTTGTGTCTTATTCATCTTTATCCATATTATGTCTACAATAGTTTCTCTTATAATAGATGTTACATATTTATTATTGAATAAGTTCCTAGAGAACCAATTCATTTTTGTCTTTGATTCCTCAGCACCCAGCATGTAGTCTGCATATTCTCGAGGGGTGAATAAATGTTTGATGATTAAATTCTGAATTGAATAGCTTGGGCTACTTTTTTATCTCCTGGAAATGTCTAGTACAGTTCTTAGTCCAAATCCTTTCTTTTAGAGAACACTTATTGAATGGCTGAGATAAAGTTGAGATCCAGAGTGATTGCCTATTGGTCATTGTCCTTGTCTAGCTCATTTTACAAGTGAGAACCTGAAGCAAACAGAATTAAGTGACTTGTCCAGAGTCACACACTAGTGTGTGAAGCCAGATTTGAGCTCAGGAATGTGAGTTCCAACCTCAGTACTCCATCCATTGTGCCATCTAGCTGCATTACCACAGTCAAATCATTTTGCTATCTTGCGGATCAGTTTTGTTATTTTATTAAATTTGCAAAAATGGAAATGATAATAATATTTGGATTACTTAATTCTTAAGGTTGTTGTAAAGATTTGATTTGTGAATCTTCGAATGCTTATCGAATTGAATTTATAGCCAGTGGACCTGGTTTAAAGTTCAGCTTAGTCGCTTACTACCTGTGTGTTCTAGGGAAGCCCTTCAACCTCTTCTGACCACTGGTCTTCATCTGCAAAAATGGGAGTATTGCAATGGTTGAAATCTAAGATAATTTCCATTTCTAAATCTAGGATCCTATAATCTTATATAAACCTGAGCTATTATTAATTCAAAGATGAGCAGACTAGGATTCAGAGGAATTAATTAACTTCTCCAACATCACTGAGCCAATTATCGGTAGAACTAATTTAATGAACTTTCCCAGCCTACTATTGTATTATATCTCGACAATGGAATGGAATTCTGCTATACTCAGCAATGGCAGGAAATGGCCATAAGACAGCTGATCACAGAGGAAGGAAGGAAAAAATAAAGTCCCTGGCTGATCAATAGAATGATCCAGCAAGCTCTAGAGTTACCCAGCATAGATTTTAAGCATGAAGCAGTAGCTCATTTATTGAAAGAATTCTTTTTGAAAAAATTTCTAAAATGTTGATTTAAAATATTTATTCCAGTATCATCAAAGGAATTGAAGCAGCATTAAATTGTTCCATAACTCTGTTAAATGTATTTTTTTTAACAAAATAAAGCCCAAAGGATAACTAAGATAGGAGATGGAGGAGGACCTTAAACAGTCAGGATGGAAAATGCTTAAATTCCTTTGATGTGTCTCTAGCTGCCAGAAGACATCTCCCTCCAGGATATCCAAGAACATTCAATTTCAATATGTCCAAAGCTGAATTTATTACTTTTAGTCTAAAACCTGCCCCACCCCTTCCAAGCTTACTCATTGCCAAGGATAATCCCACCACTTTTCTCTTCCACCCCAAAAAGTCTCTTTGACTTTCTCTTTCCCAGGGTATAAATGGAAAGAACCCTGGATTTGGAGTCAGAACTGCATGAAAATCCTGGTTCTACTACTTATTACCTGGGTAATCTTGACCAAGTAAGTCACTTTACTTCACTTTTTCTTTTCCAAAAAATTAAAATAATTGAGTGCAGGAAATAATTAAGATAATTATTAAGATATTAATTATAATAACATATACTGAAATGGAATTTGTGAATATCAAATGAGACCATGCATATAGGATATAACATAAGATATAAATCAAAAGTTGGGAGCTATAGCAGTTGGATGAGCAAGAGCACTAGACTTACAGTAAGGAAGAACTGAATTCATATTCTACCTCAGACACTTAGCAGTTGTGTGACCCTGGGTAAGACACTCTTTCTCAATCCAAGTCTCCTCAAGTGTAAAGGGCATGAGGGAAAGGAAATAAGCATGCTATACTCCAGGCACTGGATTGGGACCTTTACAAATATGTCATTTGAAATGCACTACAAGCCTGTGAGATAGACATTATTATTCCCTGTTGGAATCCTTACAAACTGCTAACTAATTAGAGTTGATCTAATCTTACAAGAAGATGTTTTGGGCAGAACCTGAAACAAGGTACTAAGTAGAACTAATTAGTACAATGCTTGTGTTTGCACCTTTACTCATTGGAGTTCACAAGTATGCCAGCTTCACAAAGTAAACTTTGTAACTTTGTGAGTTCACACCTCCCTTGAAGCTCTTTGGGTCAGAGAGCCCGAATTTAGGTTCTTGTAAGATTAGATCAACTCTAATTAGTTAGCAGTTTGTAAAGATTCCAACAATTCCCATTTTATGGTAGAGGAAACTGAGATACTGATATCAAATGACTTATCCAAAGTCACTCAGCTAATAAGTGTTTGAGGCCGAATTTGAATTCAATTCTTCCTGATCCCAGGTCCAGTTTATAATCTACTGCACCACCTAGTTACTTCTGTAAAGTAGGGTTTAATCATCATACCCACTGCCCAACACTATTGTTGGATTAAATGAAATAACATATGTTGTAATGTTCTGATTAGCTTTCTGGAGGTCTTGGGACCAACTTTTGTTTCAGCAAAGTAATCACTACGAAAATAGCCAGGTGATAAAATCCAAAAGTCTTTGTTGTCTCCTTCCCATTTTGTCTCCTTGCCTGGGACTCAGCTAGCTTTCTGCAGGCCCTTCAGACGGGCCTTGGTCTCAGTGGGGGAAGCAGGACAGACGACTCACCAAGAGGCTGATGAAGATGGAATGTCTCTCTGAGTCCGAGAGCTTGAACTATCAGCCTCTTCTCCAAATCTCTCTCTAGATCTGACTCTAACCTCTTAAATACTCTATTACAATAAATCCATTCATATACTGAGTACAAGCCAATCATTATATCACTAGGGAACCATTATTTGTTGTAAGATTAATTCAGTCATACTGAACAAGAGAACTATTAATCACCCTGCTAAACTAGATAACATTGTCTTATCAATTCCACTGAGTTAACACCTTCTTGTAAGAATTCTTGCTTCAAGTACACTTCTCCAGAGTTCTGCCCCTATAATATGTCAAGCATTTTAAAGAATTAGAAGAATGTTCGTTATTATTGTTGTTGTTTCTTATCATTTTTAATGGTACAGATTTTATTACCTCTCAACTTGACTCTGATCTATCTGATCTCCTTACTCCTGCCTCTCTCCTCCCATTCATTCTTTACCTAGCTGCCAAAGCTCCAATCGCCTTATTCTTCTACTCAAAAGCCTTTAGTAATTTGTCACTGCTCACAAAGTCAAAGACAAATTCCTCAGTTTTGACATTGAAGGCCCACAACAATCTGGCTTTTCCCTGTCTTTTCAACCATCTTTCATGGTATTGCCTTTTATGCAGTGTTCAAGGAAAACTTGTGAGTGAGCCAAGCCCTTTTCAGGACTGCTCATCTACCTTTGGTGTCCATCTTCTCCTAACTCTCACCTGTGGCTCCAAGAAGCTATAGTCATACCCTGGTAAAACTGTCTCAGTAGATAAACTAAATCAGATTGAGGATAACCAACAGACCTCAAATCCCTCAATGTTTAGGGAGCTATTTACCCCAAACATGGGTGATGAGATGGGTGGATGAAAACAATTTGTTCCATAGGCTGTGATGGCAGCTGAAGCAGGCTGTATTTCTAGTGGACATAGATGGCTCTGGAAGAAATAGTGAGGCTGATGACTTTATATAACTCTGCCTCACTTAAATCTAATTCATGTGCAAGTCAAAACATCAACCCATGATGTCATTGATCCTCTTTGAAAATGAAGGATAAGGGGTAGTAAATGATGCTGTAGCTAGAGCACTGGCCCAGGAATCAGAAGGACCTGAGTTCAAATCTATCCTCAGAAAATTACTTATGTGCCATGTGATCCAATTGCCTCTCCAAAAAGAAAAAAAGAAAATGAAGAATGAATGAATTATCCCCAAACATATTCTCCCCTCTTCCATCTTCATGCCTTTGTACTAGTCTATCTTGAACATGCATGAGTATGATTTCAGTCACAATTTATATTTATATAGAACTTTGCAGATTAAAAAGTATTTTTTAATAATACCTCTGAGGTAAGGTAATATAGATAATGAAATTAAATATACCCACTTTACAGAAAGGAAAAGTAATTTACCTAAGATGGAATATAAATAAAAAGCAAAGATGGAATTCAAACAGAGGTCTCCTCAATCCATATTATAGGGATATCAAAAGGGATCAATTCATTCCTTTTTATAGATAACAAGAAAATTTAAATGACTTGTCCAAAGTCACATAGGTAATATGTGACAGGGCAAAAAATCAACCTCCAGTCCCATGGCTCCACCTTCAGTTCTAGGAACCTGCTATTCCCATCCCACATCACCAAGCTCTTCCCCATCTCTCCTCTCATTCAATATTCTATCTTAAGCCCATCTCTGGGTCCAGCCTTTCCCTGAGCTCCCCTTCTCCACTTCATGTGAGAAATGAAGCTTTCTACATTGAACCTTTCTGTTCCTTCTCTTTGACTACTTTGATTTTATTTATCCCATTCTAAAACCAAGATAGCCATCAAAGGCCCCACCCTTTGTTATAGGCCATATACTACATAGTTTTTGAGGCTGTGTGGGACTTGGGGATGGGGTGTGGGAGCAGAAAAAAGGATTTCCTATTCTAAAAATGAAAAAGTGATTTTTGACTTTGAAATAATGTCAAATATATGCAGCAAATATTAAAATGTCATAAAGTATATAGGAGCTAGAGTACAAAATAAATACATGGTGTTCCAAAAGTCTTAGTGCAGTTTTTAAGCCTTGATACATTAGAACTGCACCAAGACTATCCCATGTCTATTAAGACATATTACATCATGTAATATGTCTATGTGTATGGGGGGAATTATAGGAAACTGGTTTCAACCTGAATATGTCCCTATAACTTTTATTTCCTTGGAAAAAAATAAACACAGATCTTAAAAGTAGTCAGAGATTTTCGGATTTTATTCAGGGCAAGGCAGGAAGTAGGTAAAGATTAACAAAGTAAGCAGACTTGTTTGGTGTGTAAACTATGAATTAATAAGAAGCTAACTGGGGAATTCTGAACCCATTGGCTGTGTTGCATGGTTTCCATGACAACCACTGACCCAAAATGAGACAAGCAGGATGACTCACGGGAAATGTTTCTGTCCGGGTCTCCAAGTCTATATTTGGTCATTTGGAGACCTTTACAGAGCAGAGAGAGGCCTGTCTTAGTAATCACACTCAAAGAGCAGGCTGTTCCTAAGCTCAAGTAGCTCTGAAAATGAGACAATTTGAGAGTACTAACTAAACTGGTTTCTTTTGAGGCCCCACTTTTTTTTAACATGTACTCTGAGACATGTGGGAAGTGCTATCTGGATGTTCTAGGAACAATTATGTTGTATTATATTGAGATAAAAAGTTGACATATTTTTGAAAGGACAAGAAGCTACATGTATATACACTGAAAAAATTATGCTGATTATACAACATACACCAGTCATAGGCAATACAAATTTGAGGAGGAAAGTGAAACTGGTCATCTAACCCATGTGGTATGCTAATTAAATGGGGTTAATTATTAGAGTTGATGGTATGTGGATTGGACATCATGCATAGGAAAAAAGGGGTAAATAGAGTGGGCAAATGAGCTTGGGATAGTTGAAATAACTGCAAATAGCATAAGGAGAATAACATTTTGCTCCTAAAACATTATATAGGGTGTGGGGTTGTGCTTGCTTTCTAGAAGGTAAGGATAGGGTATCTCTTCTACATCATGACATCACACTCTACCAGCATTTAATATAGTGCCTGACAAGTGATAAATGATTAATAAAAGATTACTGTTTGATTGATCCACCAATTTGTGACACCTCCAGATTACCCTACTCCATCTTCCCTAGAATTTCAATTCTGTGATATTCATGTCCTAAAGCCCACTTTTTTCTTCTTTTCTTGTGGACTTAGAAGATGAATGATCTTCTCTTCTAGTATATAACCACACTATCCTCAAATTGTCCTCAATATTAGTCTTTTTCAAGGTCTCATGCTCATAATACCTACCTATACTTGGACCTGATCAGGACTGCCATTACAAAACTTTTGTCCCCATGGAAGAATTTAAAGAAACCTCATTGGTCATATAGTCCAGAGGAATCAAACATGCTACATTAATGGAATATTGAGGAAACCAAATTGAAATGTAATTGGAAAATATTTAAGAAACAAAAAATCAATAGAACATAGATAACATTAATATGCAATTTTCTAAGTTAATATGCAGCCTCAGAGATCCTTACATACATTTTAGTGACTTCCTTTTCTATTTTAATTTGACACTGTTGACGTTGCCCATTCAGAGCCACCAAAAAATTGAGGTTACAGAATTCCATCAGACTTTTCTTGTACCAAGCCACCCAAATGATAAAATTCAGCCAACAAATGCTGGGGTATGGGTGATAACCGAAAAGAATATTGGGGTTACAGGTCAGTGTATGGGTTGTCTTAAAAGAATTTGTAGGCTTAGACATCCTCCAAATCACGGGGCAAAGATTTCATGATAAGAGCAGGCTAAATCCATTACAATCCTTAGCAAGAAAGTAAGTGATTGATTGGTGGAATAAATTCCAAAAGAAGTTAAGAGAGTTGGTGAGATACAGTTAAGTCCTTTTATAAGGGAAATATAACCTCAGAAGTTTGACTTGGCTTTCTGTTTGGATACTGTAAAAGATGATGTTACATTGATTTTGTCAATGCAAGAACAGAAGGCCTATTTAAGTACAAAAACCCACTTAAGGTCCCCAAAATCCTATCAGTGCTCCTGTTTGCTTACCTCAGGAGTAGCTAGGCCTCCAGTTTCTTTACAATGACACAAACTTTCTCTGCCAATGTCCACCTAGCTACTTAAGACCTCATCAACACTATTGATCTAGTCCAACTTATACCTCAAAGGAATCCTTTCCCCCAATAATAATACCCAACAATTAATTATCCAGCCCGAATTTTGAAAGACTTTCAAGGAAAGAATTAGAATTAGAATAGTGAGTTTTTGTCCCAATAGCTTGGCTTTTTACATTTATCAAATTCAAGATTACAATGGTCATACTGCTCTGTATTGTGAATGGCTTGGATTCTTATAAATTTGAGTCAATTCTCTGTATATTTTAGAAATGAGGCCTTTATCAGAACCCTTAAATGTAAAAATGACTTTCCAATTTATTGCTTTCTTTCTGATCTTGTCTGCATTAGTTTTATTTGCACAAAAACTTTTTAACTTAATATAATCAAAATTATCTACCTGGTGTTCAATTATGAGTTCCAGTTCTTCTTTGGACACAAATTCCTTCCTTCACACATTTGAGAAATAAACTATTCTATGTTCTTCTAATTTACTTATAATATCATTCTTTATGTCTAAATCATGAATCCATTTAGATCTTATCCTGGTCTGTGGTGTTAGGGGTGGGTTGAGCTCTAATTTCTTCCATACTAGTTTCCAATTTTCCCAGCAGTTTTTATCAAATAGTTAAGTTCTTATTCCAAAAGCTGGGATTTTGGGGTTTGTCAAACACTAGATTGCTATAGTTATTCCCTATTTTGTCCTGTGATCCTAACTTATTCCACTTGTCAATTACTCAATTTCTTAGCCAGTACCAAATGGTTTTGATGACCACTGCTTTATAATATAGTTTTAGGTCTGACACAGCTAGGCCACCTTCATTACCATTTTTTTTTCATTAATTCCCTTGAAATTCTTGACCTCTTGTTCTTCCAGATGAACTTTGTTGCTATTTTTCTGAATCTGTAAAATAAGAAAAAGACTTTTTTGAAGAAACTAAATTTATCCAGTACATATCCAACCCTTCCTAGAACACCCAGACAGTGTTTCTTATACTCCCATTGGTAAGTAGGATACACATTGTCTTTTTTTCCCCAAAGCTCTGTCCTTCCAAGGAAGGCTCTGTTCTCAGAGAGGCAAAGGACATTACTGAATAGAGCTATTTTGTCTGAGACCTTTTGATTCCTTGATGTAACAAAATGAACTATTTATCAAAGGCTTAAAATCTGGCTTTATCCCACATAAAAGAGGAGCCTGCAAGTATATGTAGTAGTTAGTCACATCCTGAATCACAGAATTACTGAGTTGGTAAGAATCATAGAAATCATCAAGTCAAAGAGATCCTTGAGGTCAAAAATTATTTTCATAAAAATAGTAAGACATTTTAATTTCTAATATAGTAAATATTTATATAGATAGATATAGATATAGATAAAATTCACAAACATAATGCTTAGGAAAGGGAGGAGACTCACTAACTTTGAAGATGGTAAAAAGTTTGGCAATTTCTGATTTAGTCTAATCCATACTCAAAGTATGAATTCCTTCCAAAATATCCCCTTTAAGTCATTCCTAAGGATAAAGAACTTATCTCTTTATGAGACAGCCTGTTCCCCTCCTGAATAGTTCTAATTGTTGGAAGTTTTTTCCTTATAATGAACTAAAATCTGCCTCTCTGAAATTTCCACCCATCATTCTACAAGATAAAATCAACTCTATATTTCACATCTCTTCAGATCATTCATTTCCCCCTTCCAGTTGCAGGACTTCATCATATCCCTCCTCCCTTTCCCCAATTCCAGCTTCTTTTTATATGTTGTTCTCCCCCATTAGCTTATGAAACCCTTGAGGGCAAGTACTTTCTTAGCTTTTCTTTGTGTCCCCAGCTTTTAGTACGATTCCTGATGCAATGTTAAATATTCATAAAATTGACAAATCATTGACTGACTCTCACTCCAGTAGTATAAAGACAAATGTTTCTGCCCTCAGAAGCCTCAAATTCTATTAGATGATATAAATACATATGTGAGTATATGCAAAAGAAATATTAGATAATTGTTTTATGGTATGATATGTTAAGATAATAAAGGGAGATTAGCTGCTGAGGATAGTGGGAAAGACCTTATATAGCAAATGACATTTAATGTGAGCTTTTAATTAATTAGGGATGCTTAAAGTAGAATATGACAAGGGATTGCTTGCCAAGCATGGGATATGATCTGTGCGGTGACAGGATTTGGAATATTACCTTTTAGAAACACTGCAAAGGCCATTTTGACTGCACTATTAAGAAAGTAAAGGAAAGTAATGTATAAATACTCTGAAAATATAGGTTGGAAAAAATTCATAAAGTGCTTTATCTACCAAAGAGAAGTTCCTATTTGATCCAAAAGAAAAAAAAAATGAAGAGCCATGGGAGTTTATTGAGGGAGAGGAAAACAGAAAAGTCCATGCTTTTAGAAGTCATGTATGTGATTTTACCATCTATGCAATAGATTTGAGGAAAGGACCTTGGTGCAGATAAGTCAATTAGAAGACTATTGCTGAAATCTAAGTGAGAGGTGAAGAGAACCAAACTAGGGTAGGGATCTTGTGAGTGAAAAGAAAGGGACAAATATGAGAGATATGAAGATAGAATCAACAAGACTCGGTGATTTATTGCATTAGGGACAGTAAGGATTCAAGAATAATTCTTAGGTAGTAAAGCTGGGTCACCAGCATTTCTTTACCAGCTGTACTTCTGACATTCTGAACTTTGACACTATGAGTCAGCTATCTTCTCATCTTGAGACTTCTCTCCAGCTTATTGCCCTCTCCTTCCATTATTCTTTTTGTGATCTTCAATTTGGGGGCACCAGAGGTGAGTTCAAGTCTGGACATATTGAATTTGAGATGCCTATTTATAGAACATCCAATTTAAAATGTCCAATGAGGATTTGGAGATGTGGAACTGGAATTCTGCAGAGAAACCAAGGCTAGATATATATAGATCTAAGAGTCATTAAACCAATGGAAGCCTTGGAACTATTTGAAGACAGCTATTATATGCTCTCTATTTCTTCTTTTTTTCCAAGTTAAAATATTCTAGTTCCTTCAACCTATCTTATATTATGATTTCAAGACTCTTCACCTTCCTAATCATGCCTCATTACCCATTAATCTTGATTCTTTTATTTGTTGCATTAATTATGCCTTCCCACTCATATCATCCATTAATTTGATAAATATGCCATCTGCCTTCATCCAAATCATGTAAATAAATATTGGAGATGGAACGCAGAAAAATGCAGATCTAGAATCAAATATCTTGAGTTTCATTTCTGGCTCTATTGTTTATACATATATGACCACTGGCAAATTATTTAACATTTCTGGTCTCTCTTCATTTGTACTAAATGACCTGCAAATTCCCTTTTCACAATAACTCTATGATCTTATTTTCCTCTGAGAAAAAGACAGGCCTCTGTGATACTCTTCTAGAGACCCAATCACATTTAGTTATCCCTCCAAGGTATTCACAAATAAAAACATCCTTGTTTTACTGATGAGGAAAACTGAGACTTAGAGACTTTAGTTGACTTATCCAAGGGGACAAAAATAAGAAGTGACTGCTAAGATTCCAACCTAAGGACTCTGGCTCCAAATCCATTGGTTTTCATTTTGTTTTTCTGCTGCATCAAAACCCACTCTTTGCCAGTCATAAACCATTGTCAGATCCATATCTTTACCTTTTGCTGACAGACAATTCAATTAAAAACAATGATATTTTTGCTGAAAGTCAGCTATATTATCTAGGTATCTCCTCTTCTAGTAACTTAGCCAAAAAGAAAGAGAGAGAGAGAGAGAGAGAGAGAGAGAGGAGAGAGAGAGAGAGAGAGAAGGAGGATGGGAGGGAAGGAAGGAAAGAAGGAAGAAAGGAAGGAAGGAAGGAAGGAAGGAAGGAAGGAAGGAAGGAAGGAAGGAAGGAAGGAAGGAAGGAAGGAAGGAAGGAAGAAAGGAAAAGAAAAAGGGAGGGAGGGAGGATTAGAAGGAGGGACGAAGAGAGGAAGGGAGGAAGGAAGGAAGGGAGGGAAGAAGAAAATATATTAGTTTTGCATGAATTTACCTTAATAGATTGAGTATAGCTTTCCCTTTCCTTTTTAAACGGTGACACATGGCTTGAAACTCCCAAGTGTCTCAACTCATATAGACTGATCCAAGGTTGAACCCCAAGAGAGGGTTATTTTCTTTCTGTTTCTGACGGATCAACCCAGCCTTGAGTTGTTCAAGGGAGATTTCTTAATATAATATGTGTTTATAGCCCATTATGTAGGTCCCAGAAATAGGTAATCTTTTCTCTAGCTCCTATATTCATTGTAACATTCATTCAATGTAACAATATGTGTGGGTAGAGAATAGTATTAATTTTAATCCCACCATAAATGTAAAATACTTTAAAGACTAATGGGAATATATGAACAAAAAATAAGCAAACACATTTATAAAATATTCACTCTATTAGTTCATCCCAAAAGAACTTGAATTTGGGTTTCTTGATGCAACAGTTTGATATTCTAGTGATTCCTCTTTCTCAAAGAATCCTATGTAGTCTGAAAGACTGTAGGCTTTTTCCAGAAAGGAAAGATATTGTGGGAACTGCTAAATAAGCAAGCTCATTCCTATCTGGGTTGTACTTTCTGAATATCTTGCTGACTTTGCCCTCCAAGATGAACACTTTGTAGGAAATAGGTGAATGATCTTTTAATTCTCTGAGGAATACATTGCATCAGGAAATTCTTTTCTCTAAATATATAAGGTCTTACCTCTGAACTCTCAAACTTGAAAACTGGAATTTAAGAGTTGCTTATAAGAAAAATCCTAAGATAGCATTACCCCCAGATAAAGTCCCCTGCTTTATCGCTATACTTTTACATCTCCTGAGATTCTGGGGAAATTTCCTGCATTCTTCTCTAGATGCTGAGGATCACAGTGCTAAAGGAAATCAAAACCCTCTCTTCCTCTATATATGAGTTGGACTTCATGAAAATTGTCAATGGAATACCATCCCAGGCTACTTGGAAGCAGATGTCTCTGCCTTGTGCCCATGTCTCTCCTTGGTGAAGAATAATCTCTCCTTCACTTCCATCCAGAACATTGATCTACTATGCTGGGTCCTATATTTCTTCAATATCTACAAGCAAGAGCACAAGAAATCTGGTCTTTTAACATGCTCTGACAAGTTATGGAGAGGGTTTATAAAAGATAGCCTTAGTCACTGAAACCAATTCACTCAGTCATTAACAGGGACATATAACTATTCTTAGCAGAAAATTGTAGCTAAGATGTCTGTGACCTGTCATTGGGAAACTCATCAAACAATTAGTCTCCTCTTGGTTAATTCACCTTACATAAAGAATCTGAACTTGTCTTTTATTTACTTCCTAGACTCCATTATTTTGAGGAGACTCTTGGTTTCTTGTAGAAAAGACTGACTTCCATCTTAGCAGAGTTAGGTTTTGGAAAAGAAATTACAGTTTCCCAGCCTTTCTTAGGAAGAATCATATAATTTGGAACTTCAGCTGATAAGTTGGCTTGATACTGAGTGAAACAGGAAATTCAAAGAGAAGTTCTTGGGAAAGCATTTTGCAAAATAATAATTCTATTTTTTAGAGAAAGAAAACCAGTGCCACTGATAGTAAAATTAGCAATTTAAAAATGATAAAGCTAGGATGAAAAGAGAGAAAAACTGCTCCCAAGCCTTAACTTTTTTTTTGAAGAACCTCCAAAATCAGTTCAAAGGAAAGGAAAAAAGTCACCTAAAATGTACTTAGACGCTTTCAGGTTTTAAGAGAATCAAAATAAATATATTTATCTTTGTAGCTGAGTGAAATAAGAGAGAGAAAAATTAAAGCCCTTCTTTTGCCAAATGACATAAGTTGCTTTACTTTTACATACTGAATAAGCAGGTCAGTTTTCTTGTTGTTCTGTTACCTCAGATTCTTAGTGACCTCATTTGGGGTTTTCTTGGCAGAGATACCCCATTTCCTTTTCCAGGCTATTTTACAAGGGAAGAAACTGAGGCAAACAGGATTAAGTAACTTGCCAGGGCCATATAGCTAGAAAGTGTCTGAGATTGGATTGGATTTCAGGTTTTCCAAATCCAAGTCCAGCATTCTATCAATTGTGCCACCTAGTTGCCCAGAAGTTGTAGGATCTATTTCTGTCTTAATCTGTCTGGGGCAATCTAGTTCTAGATCTTCCATTCCTCATTTGTAAAACAAAGGTAACATGCTATTATCTCCACTGGGGTCATCAAAAAATTATCTTCTACAAAGGACTTATTATTATAAAATACCATAGAAGAGTCAACTGTCATTGTCACATTCGAATTACTATTATTTTTAAAAGCTATTCCCTAAATCATCACAAAGCACAGGATTATGAATGTGTGTAAATCTTATATCAGAGATGTCTAAGTATGAAGGATTTTAGGTTACATTGGGATTTTTTTTTTCATGTTTGTCTTGTCTTCAGCACCCATGCATATACATGGGGGGAAAAAATCTCTTCACTGGACTGATCATAATGTATTGAAAAGGGCATTTTATTAAAATGGGAGATTTAACAAATATTATATACAAGTGAAGGCTTGTTGTTATTCAGTCACTTTCAGTTGGGTCTAACTCTTTTTGACCCCATTTGGGATTTTCTTGTAAAAGATATTGAAGTAATTTGCCATTTTCCTCTAGCTGATTTGGCAGATGAGAAAACTAAGACAAACTGGGTTATGTGACTTGCCCAGGGTCACACAAAGTGTCTGAGGCCAGATTTGAACTTGACTCCAGTCCAGCACTCAATCTACCATATCATCTAGCTACTCAAATAAAGTCTAAGGAGTTATTTTTATCTCTGAACGGACTTACAAGTTATACTGGGCTATATTGTAGGCCTTGTGTAAGTATTCTGTAATTTTGTAAAAGATCCTCTGTCAGAGCCTTCTATTAGTTCTCTGCCTGTGGTTTGTTTTCATGACTTCTGATATTCTAGAAATTCTTCTGCATTATCCTTTCTTCTCTCCTGCACTATAGTATTCTGCTTTGCCAGATTTCTGTTGGCTTGCCATTCTTTGGTCATCTCAATTGTCCTGATCACTTTCACTGTTCTTGAAAATACAATGACTTAACCTATGGCTGTCTATAGATTATTTTACTGCTAGAAGGAAGAGTCTAAGTGTTGTTCTTTTAGTGTGTGTGTATGAACTTGTATGGATGTGTATGAAATGAGTGGAAAGTGTTAAGAATTCTTTCCTGAATGGAGCAGAGTTCTAACAAGCAGGTACCAAAAGGTTCCCCTTTTTAGAAGCTTAATCATCTGTCAAAGAAATTCAAAGAATAATAGGGTCTTTTATTGTCTCTTTTTTTATAATATTTTAGTTTTCCAAATACATGCAACATTTATCTTTGCAAAACCTTGTGCTCCAAATTTTTCTTTTTCTGTCTTCCCCCTCCCCAAGACAGCAAGCAATCTGATGCAAGTTAAACATGTGCAATTCTTTGAAGCATATTTCTGTATTCATCATGCTGTGCAAGAAAAATCGGTTCAAAGGGGGGGAAAATGAGAAAGAAAAAAAAAAAAACAAGCAAACAAATGACAATCAAAAAAATGTGAAAATACTATGCTTCGATCCAGATTCAGCCTCCATAATTCTCTCTCTGGATGTGGATGATATTTTCCATCACAATTCTTTTGGCATTGCCCTGAATTCCCTCATTGTTGGAAAGAGCCAAGTCATCACAGTTGATCACACAATCTTGTGGCTACTGTATACAGTGTTCTTTTGGTTCTTCTCATTCACTTAGCATCAGTTTGTGTAAGTTGAAGTATCTCTTTATGAAGTATTTCTCCATGAAAGTTCTTCTCTATCAGGATCTCTATTCTTAAAATCCCAAATATATAAAAATTTCTGATTTTGACTTTATAGGCATATGAAGTGACCCACATCTTAAAGAAAGTCTTGATATCCTATCTAAATGGAAAGAACATTGGCTTCTGAATCAGAAATCCTGCTTTCAAGGTTCCATTCTGATACATGAAATTATATGACTCTACTTAAATCTTTTAATCTTTCAAAGTTTACTCATCTATCTGCCTAATTATACTATCTGCCTAAAAGGACTGTCATGGATGAGAGAATCTTAAAACACTGTGTGTGTGTGTTTGTGTGTGTGTGTGTGTATGTGTGTGTGTGTGTGTGTGTATAATTTATAATTATTCTTGATATCAGGCATTCTTGATATCCACTTTTGACTATGAAAAAGTAAGTGAATTTGAAGTCAGAAAATTTTGGATGAATCCTTTTTCTTCCTCTGTGATTTTGGACAATTTACTTAATATCTCAGGATCTCAGTTTCCTCATCTAAAAGAAAGGGTTGGGATATTGGTTCAATATGACTAATACTTAAATAAGTTTTCCCTTTATTATTAAGTGATGGTCTTTGAGTGCAAATTCATCTACACTCATATACCCAGTAGTTATACTTAAACAGTTTTACTTAATTGGTGTTTGTGTGTGTGTGTGTGTGTGTGTGTGTGTATGTGTGTGTGAGTAGGAAAGATGTCTATAAAGAAAGGGAGAAGTTATCCAAAATTGATCATTATATTTAAAAAGTTTGCGTTAATAAAACATTACAAATAAAATGAAAACTTGAACTATATGATCTCTAAAGTCCTTTTTATCTTTAAAATCTATGACCATGTCTGAGAATACAAATCTTATTCTTTATCTCTAGTCTATTCCTTCTCTCTTGATAGAATATATAGCTCATCCTCAAGCTACTTGAAGTTATAAAAATGAAAACATTGCCAATTTAAATAGAAATAGAGCAATCTTATTGCTACTTTGTTAAATTATGTATATAAATTATGTGCATATGTGTCTTTAAAATAAAAAAAACGATATAATTCCTTTAAAGAATGGAAATCTCAGCCTTTAAATTTTTCTTATTCTTTATCTATCAAATGTATGTTAATAATGCTCAAATTTGAAAAAAAAAGAAAAAGTCTATGATCCCATTCCCTAGGACTTTTCAGACATGCCAATTGTTTTCTTTGGTACTTGGTAGGATTATTCAAATCCCTTTTCATGGTCTGTGTTTCTCACCAACTCAAATATTCTTGATCTTGGTATGACTACCATTCCCTTAAATCCACTTGAGGAAAAAGAGGAAGGTCACTTCTCAGAATCTTTTTCACAGACTGAATAGAAGATAAGTTACATTGGGGTAACTGTACAATTCACATACACCTGGTACTTCATAAAAACACATAGTAATTTTATAACACCTCTTTAGGTAATGGTATCTTTGAACTTAGAAAATGAATCTTTTCATCATAAGACATTGACCATTGAAATGGATTCATGATTTAGACATAAAGAGTGATATTATAAGCAAAGTAGAAGAACATAGGATAGTTTACCTCTCAGATCTGTGAAGTAAGGAATTTGTGGTCAAAGAAGAACTGGAGCTCATTATTGGACACAAAATGGTTAATTTTGATTATATTAAGTTAAAAGGTTTTTGTACAAACAAAACCAATGCAGACAATTTTAGAAGGGAAGCAATACATTGGGAAAACATTTTTACATTCAAGGGTTCTGATAAAGACCTCATTTCTAAAGTATATAGAAAATTGACTCAAATTTTTAAGAATTCAAGTCATTCTTCAATTGATAAATGGTCAAAGGATATGAACAGATAATTTTAAGATGAAGAAATTAAAACCATTTCTAGTCATATGAAAAGGTGCTCTAAATCACTATTGATCAGAGAAATGCAAATTAAGACAACTCTGAGATACCACTACACACCTCTCAGATTGGCTAAAATGACAGTAAAAAATTGTGGGATCTTGTGGGAGGGATTGTGGGGAAACTAACACATTGTTGGTGGAGTTTTGGACTGATTCAACTATTCTGGAGAGCAATTTGGAACTATGCCCCAGGGGCTATCAAACTGTGCATACCTTTGATCAACCAGTGATTCTACTGGACTTGTATCCTAAAGAGATCATAAAGGAGAGAAAGGGGCCCACATCTGTAAAAATGTTTGTGGCAGCCCTTTTTGTAGTGGCAAGAAACTGGAAACTGAGTGAATGCCCATCAATTGGAGAATGGCTGAATAAGTTATGGTATATGAATGTTATGGAATATTATTGTTCTGTAAGAAATGATCAAGAGGATGATTTTAGAAAGGCCTGGAGAGACTCACATGAACTGACGCTAAGTGAAATGAGCAGAACCAGGATATCATTGTACAGGGCAACATTAATATTATACAACGATCAATTCTGATGGATGTGACTCTTTCCAACAATGAGATGATTGATGCCAGTTCCAAAGAACTGTGATAAAGAGAACCATCTACACCCAGAGAGAGGATTGTAGGAACTGAATGTGGATCACAATATAACATTCTCACTCTTTTTGTTGTTTTTCGCTTTTGTTTTCTTATTTTTTTCCCTTTTTGATATAATTTTTTCATGTGCAGCAAAAGAATTGTATAAATATGTATGCCTATATTGGAATTACATATATATATATATATATATATATTTTTTTTTTTTTTACCATATTTAACATATATTGGATTGTTTGCCATCTAGAGGAATGGGGGGGAAGAGGAAGAAGAAATGGGAACACAAGGTTTTTCAAGGGTCAGTGTTGAAATATTTTGATGTTTGAAATGTTTTGAAAATGAAAAACTTCCATTAAAAATTAAGAATAATAAAAAAAGAATATAGACTATGATATAGGTCATGCTAACTGAAATGTTTGTCATTCAGTGATACAGTATTTTTTCCCTTGATAAATATCAAATCAATATTACTAACATTCCCCCTTCTCTCTCCAAAAAAAAAAAAAAAGATCATGCATAAACTATTTAGTAATACAAACTCATGTCAGGAAATGAAAATTCTGTTTGTTTTTCCTCAGTTGGTAAGCCCTCTTTGTAATAAAAATTCTATTTTTATAGGCTAAAATGATAAACTTCCTGTGTTCTAACTTCATTATCAGTGCCCCTCCCTTCGTATATGAACATGGTCAGCAGAATAAAGCTATTTTTAATACAGAGCAGAGCCCCCAAAATCAGCACCATCAGCAAACTGGATGGGAAGGCTGACAAAGAATCTTTTTTAACATCTGCAAATAAGCTGGCCTCTCCAGTGATTTTTTAGCAAACTATATCTTTCGCTGACCTAACAGGATCATTTTGGGGTGTGTGGGGAAAGGAGCTGCTATTTGTACAGTAAATCTTTTCTTAGAATTGATTTGTTTTCCTACTATATCTGAGAATTCTTCTTTCATGAAAAAAATTAAAAGAGCACTTTTAGTTCATTTACTATAGTGAAATTTTGTTGGATATTTGGTGATTTTTTTTTGTAACCATATGGAAAGGACATTTGATACTGATTTTTAAATTTTTTACCTTTTCCTAGAAAAATGAAAAAAAATTCTGATACTAGTCACATCTTCATTTTCTAAAAGATTGAAAAAAATGCATATTCATATGATTTATATCATATTTCAGTGTCTTTCTTTTCTTCCACTCTTCCTACTTTGATAATTTCTATTATATTTATTTTAGTAAATGTTTCTTTAGAACCTAAATATAAGGCCCTGTACTAGTTGCTGTGTAAGATAAAAAAAGATGAAAAAGAAATATCTACTCTTCAAATGCTGATGATCTCTATATTTTTTTTTACTTAATATTAAAAAAAAAAAAAAAAAACCTATGAAGATCCAAATGAATCCTTGTCCTACAGTTGCAAGATAATACATAATTCCCTCTTTCTATCTGCCATGCCTGCCAAGAAAAGTACTGAAAGGATTTAAAAGTGTGTGTATGTGTGTGTGTGTGTGTGTGTCTAATAATATGAAACAAGATTTCCCCCAACATCTTTGATGCCTTCCTTGCCCTCAGATACCTTATGAATTAATCCCTCAGTGATCTAGTTTAATAGTAGCATGGATTACCTCTGTGTACACTTGATCTAATTTAACAATTTTCCCCAACATTATATTCTTTATTGCTATATCTATTTTCTTCATAAGCACATCTCAGACTATGTATGATTTTATAATCTAAATGTTCTTTACTTCATGATTCTTGTGTTTTTTAAGTTTTTTTTCATTTTTTTCTGTTGTTTATTATTTTTCTTCCACTTTTATTAGATGTGTCCATCATAGTTTTTTTTAATTATTTGTTTTACCTTACAGTTATAGTTTTATAATAACACCACTCATAATGTTTGTCAAACTTAATAATACTTTAGACATGAGTTTGGAGTTTAAACTCAGAGTTACCATGTCTGTTTGCTTTAAGCACAGTGCCTGGCACACAGTAGTCACTTAATATATGTTTATTGATTGGTTGATTAGAAAATCAATTGTTTGGACAGTTAAATGGTACGGTGTATGGAGTACTAAGGCTAGAATCAGAAAGACTTGAATTCAAATCTGGCCTCATGCATTTACTGTGTGACCTTGGGCAAGTAACTTAACCCATGTTTGCCTTAGTTTTCTAAAGTATAAAACAGGGATAATAACAGGATTGTTGTAAGGTTCAACTGAGGTAATAATTATAAAGAACCTGGAACATTAATTCTACATAAATGTTATGAATGGATAGTTTCCCATTTCCTTCTCTTTGTTATGACTATTGATTGACATGAAAATGAATGAAATAAGTATAATCTGTGTTTTTGTACTTTCTTCCATCTCTAATCTCTTTTAAGCATTATATAAATATAATGGTCATATAAATAGATCAGAACTGAGTTGTTTTAAGTTTGTATCATAGTTTATTCTCATGTTTATTCCTTCTTCTACAGTATTACTCATTTTAATTTTTGTGATAAGTTAGAGATTTGTATGCACACAAACAGCTGATTCAGGAGTGACTCCCATATCAATAAGAAGTCATTTCTGGACAATTAATATATAATTCATCTCTTTTTTGTGATATTATTGCATGCTCACCAGTAGCACATCTAAGTCTTTTCTTATTCATAACTTATAAACATGAGGCTTTTTGAAATCTGGAGGTGTTTGGTCTTATTCCTTATTCTTATTCAATGTTCTCTATCATATCTCTCACATCTTTCACTTATTCTAAGCTTTTCAGTGAAGTCACTGAGTGGCAAAAAGATATTAATTTAACATAAGAATATCATAATGAGTTCTTTATACAATCTTTTTTTTTCCAGTTTCTGTAACATATATGCTCCTTTGTAAATATTCTTTGCAATGACTCTTTGAGTATTCTTTTTTCCTGAGTTTACGTAAGAAAAAACTGAGAACTCAAATATTAATTGATTTGCTAATGAATATAGAGATATAGATGGAAGGCAGAGTACAAATCTTGTGTTCTTGACTTCAGAGCTAGTCTTCTGTCCACTATGCAAATGCAAGACTTCTGCCTCTCTCTCCCTGATTGAGTCATATTGATCAATTATTTTTAGTTATGTCTGACTCTTTCTGGTCCCATTTTGGTTTTGGTTTTGTTTTTGACAAAGATAGTGAAATTGTTTGCCATTTCCTTCTTTAATTCATTTTACAAAGGAAGAAACTGAGGCAAAAAGGGTTAAGTGATTTATCTATGGTTACACAACTCTTTACTCTTTACCCATTGTCTATTTACTGCACTACCTAGCTTCTCTTGCCAAAAATAGCTGGACATTTTTATTTTCACCATTAAAAACTAGTGATGCTGGTCAGTTATTTGAACATCTATAAACTGATGATGTTCATTGTTTAGGTTTCCCCTATTCTAGACAAAGCTTAGACAAACAAAACAAGTTTAAGCTTTTTTCAGCACTGGGATTGGATGATATACAGTGATTTTGATGACTGTGACATTTAATTAAATGATTGTTTTTCTCTATTGTTTGTTTATAGCAGAAGTTCTTACAGTGTTCTGAGAATAATGGATAACATTTTGGTATGGCACATTAGTTATTTCTGGAATTGTGTTATCTCTTGTGGTGAGTCAAGGTTATTTTAGCTTTGGCAATGAGAAACCTATCAGAGGGTTTTTTTTTCCTTTAATTTAGTTTAGTTTTGTTTTAAGTCCTTACATGCTTGATCAGCAATTATTACCTTCCAGTACAATAAAGTAACTTACTGGGAAGGTTTCGTAATCTCCTGTGACAAAACAAAACTGAGAAAAGGTGGTGTTAGGCCCAGCAATAATCCTCTTTCCTTTATCTATCATGCTAAAAATTCCAGAGGTGAATGAAAAAAGGTTTTGTGACCTAGGTAATCTGTTTTTTAGAAGCGTGGGAACGCCTATGAAATACAACCTTGCAGCTTTTTTTGAGTAACTACACAAATTGTACCAACAGCTGTGGCCTGATAGAGGATATCTGGTTTCAGAAGTCCACTGTCTAGCAGTCAGAAGCCTGACCAAGTTTAAAATAAGGAGTTTGTATGGACCAGCTTGAATTGTCTCTGGAGAAGTGATTTGTTAAATTTTCAGTGTGAACATTTGCACCTTATAAATGAGCAAACTGCTAACCTTACAAATCATTGTTTGGTATATCATTTCACTGGTTGTCTAGAGTCAAAAAAGAAGTATAGAAGATATTAATTTTGCAGATTTTTCAGAGAGCTGGTTGTTAAATATTACCCACATTTATGTGATTTTATAGAACTTACTGCCCCTCAGAAACTCTGTTTCTTTATCTCAGAATAAGGAAGTATAGCTTGAAGTAGACCTAGAACATCCCCTTCCATCCATCTTAATTAAAAAGAAAATGATATTCAAAAGCAAAGAATTTGACTCAGACTAAGTCATAGTACCAAGATTCAAGCTATCATTTTTTGATTCCTAATCCAATCTCTTCAAACTACCCCAAGGATAATAGTGGAATTCTTGAAAGGACAGTTCTTGGTCATCTGTACCATTTTGTTTAGAATTAAGAAAGAGAAATCTAGCTCATTTTCATATTATTTATTGATATCCAAATAAATGATAGAACAAGATTGTGCCAATCTATGACATGGCTATCCATATTCATTTTTACTT
The DNA here is from genome assembly GCF_016432865.1 of Antechinus flavipes. NCBI lineage: Eukaryota > Metazoa > Chordata > Mammalia > Dasyuromorphia > Dasyuridae > Antechinus > Antechinus flavipes. Next base: position 133,536,893 of record NC_067399.1, on the reverse strand, counting down.
TATTCCAGTTATGCTACAACAGACATGAATCCTAGCTAGCAATTGATCAGTTCAGTCAGCATGGCAGACCAATCTTGGTAACCACTAAGTTCTGAGGTTTATAATTTTTTCTTTTATAATTAGAAATGAACAAAGGGGCATGGTCTTCCTTGATTAGGAATCCAGTCTAGAATTAGCAAATATGAATACATTAGTTAGACATAAACCTGAATGGTAGAATCATTTTACTATTCACTCTGTATGTATGTATGTATGGGTTCATTATTCACTCTATTTTTGTCTGTATCCTCCTTCATCTCTCTTGGACAATTGTTCCAAACTTGGGGTTCAAAGACCCCTAAAAAATCTACAGCTAGTATTCAGTGTATCTGTAAACTTGAATCAGAAAAAAAAAATGCATCTTTTAAAAAAATTAATCTCTAATTGAAATTTAGTATTTCTTATCACCCTAAAATGTAAATAATAAATTTTTTTTAAGAAGAGGACTTTTGATAGACCAATATCGACCTCTTCCCCATAGTAAAAGAGATTAGTTTTCCCTTAAAGAAAAAAATAATTTATCCTCTGGTACCTGATTGGAATCTGCCTCCCTTACTAGGAGCTTCCTGATCATCTTAGGGCATATAAATTCTACTTACTGAGGAGAAAATATCTGACTCTTCTGACTTGGTAAATATCTGAAGATTACTAGAGTTAGTTACCACATCTACCCTGCTGATCAAATCTATATGGGCATATCTATAGAAAATAAGTGCCACTATATCCTTATTGAATATTTTGCTATGTTGTTGTTCAGGTTAGTCCAACTCTTCAATGTGAGCTAGTGCATCATTAAACTGGAGAATTGTATCTAATTATATGCTGCTATCAGGAAACCCAAACCTTACAACAGACATTGAGATCCACAAAATACCATCAATTAAGTTCACTTAATTATACACACTTGGAAGAAAAATCTTTGTTCAAGCAAGCTATTTCATAGGTAAAATGATTCAAATGAAATATTTATTCTCTAACTGTTTAAGACTTAAGTGGAACAAAGTGGAAGAGGAGAAAAGTCCATCTGTCTGCCTTTTTCTTCTAACCTCATTCTAAGACTGAAGAAATGTTAGTACATTCCAATTCCAGCCTTTATATCAGAATCAAAGACAGAGAATCTGCAATGACTATGAAACTCAGGGAATGGTTTCAAGTATCAAGGTTTAAACCCAATATTTCTTAGGTTCCCTGTCCCATCAGGAATACAGGGGATCTCCCAGAGCAACTAACATTCTATTATAATTTGAATTTGCAGCAGATGAGGAAAGCATGACAGTATTATTTTTTTCCTGAATAAAGTCAAAGTTTTTCAAAATACTTTTCTTGTAACAATCACATCAAACAGTTGTAGAATCTGTGAGTTAAAAGGAATCTCAAAACTATCTAATCAAATTGGAGCCTGAACAAGAATTCCCTCCCTAGCCTTCTCAATAAGTAACCATCCTCCCTTTGCTTGAAGACTTCCAGTAAAGGGGCTGGGGGGTTGGGACACTAGTTCCTATAGCAACCCCATTCTTCAGTATTAACATAAAACTCATCTACTTGAGACTTCCAAGGCTACTACTGCCTATAAAATAAAACTCTAAACTCTTCTTACTAGCATTTTAATTCTTTTGCAATATGAATCAAGTCTTATCTTCCTAAACTGATACTATATCAGTACCCGCTCCATATTCCAACTACATTGTCCAATTTACTGTTCCATATAAATGAAATTTCAAGTCCCATCTTCCTGCCTTTGTCTATGTTGTTCCCCATGCTTACAGTGCTCTCCCTTCTCATTTTTGCCTTGTAAAATTTCTAGATCCTTTTGAAGTCCAACTGAAGTCCAACTGAGGTCTGTTCAAGGAGGATTAGCATTTGGCATGAGGGCTTGCAGAGTCCTTTCCAGGGATGCTCATTGGCTTTTGATGTCCTTCTGTAACCTAACTCTCACCTATGACTTCAAGAAACCATAGCATGCATCATAGTCACAACCCCAATAAACCTTCTCAGAATATGGGATAAACCAGTTGAGGGTAACTAACAGGCCTCAAACTCATCCGTGAGTTGGAGGGGAGAGAGGGAGTGTCTAAACTAAGCATGTAGAGGCTACCCTGATAGAATGGATAGATAAGAACAATTTGTTCCAACAATCATGAAGCTGGCTGAAGCACACTCTGTGAAGCCCTTAGAGTTTGACTAGACATAGAAGATGCTGAGGTTATCTTCTCTATCCCAGGCTACCACCAGTCATCCTGACTTTTGTCCTGCTTTGATGACTGAAAGAATGGATGACTACCTCACTTAAATCCTATTTATGCCAAAGATGTAATCACATGATGTCCTTGGTCCTCTTCAAAAATGAAAGACAAACAAAAACAACAACAATTAAAGTACCATTTTTGCAACTGAGATTTTTCCTGTTCTCTTTACTTCTTAGTCCTACCCATCCCCATTTTCTTCCTATTTATCTACATATATTTGTGTATTTATCTGTGCCTATTGTTTTCTCTGAATAGAATTAAGCTCCCTGAGTTCTATTTCATTTTTATTTTTTAATCTCTAGCTAGGAGATTTGGAGGATAATGGGGCAGCTAGATGGCCCAGTGTATAAAGTGCTAAACTGGAGTTAGGAAGACTCATCTTCTTGAATTCAAATCTATCCTCAAACATTTACTAACTGTGTGACCTGGGGTAGTCACCTAATCCTGTTTGCCTCAGTTTCCTCATCTGTAAAATGAGCTAGAGAAGGAAATGGCAAACCATTCCAGTATCTTTGGAAAAAAAACTGAAATGGGGTTACAAAGAGCATGACACACTGAAAACAACTTAACAACAATTCTTAGCTAGTAGTGCAGTGCCTGGCACATAATAAATACTCAATAGGTGTGTGTTGTGGTTCAACTCCACTTTGGGGTGGCTCTAATATATTTCTAATACCTGCATGCATTCTCCTTACCTGACATAAAATTCATAAAGATCATAATAACCATTCATATTTGTAAAGTGCCTGAAGGTTTGTAGCGGACTGTACAAAACAACCCGTGAATCAGGTGGTGTCAAATAATAAGTTAGGTCACTGTATATAAATTAGGAGACCTAAAAATCTTAGTTTTGGTATTAACTAGCTTTAAAGACTGAAGGCAAATTCTTTGATCATTTTATGCCTCTTTCTTCATCTGTACAATTTGCACCATTACTGAAGGTTGTGATACAAGTACTTTGTAACTTCTGGAGTTCAACAGAAACTTGTTTTTGTTATTTAACAAATGTGAAAACTGAAGCTTTGGATAAGTGGAGTTGTTTGCCTAGGGGTATACAACTAGTATTAGTATCAGATGAAACATTTTGTATCTAGAGCTTTCTTAATAATACAATGTTTAGAATTGTTTTTTAGTATCTATAAACAGTATTCCAAATTTTCAGCGCCTCGGTGCTACATACTGAGAGAATCGTCCCAGACAGACATAAAGTAAAGTGGGTAAAATTAGCTTCTGAAAACGCCCCTCCTTTGGAACACGGTATATTAAGACACCAACTTGATGGAGCCAGCCTGACTCAGGGAAAAGAATTAATGGAAGCATATGGCTCCTGCAGTCAGGAAATGCTTGGACAGACCCTTTCCTCTATTTGTTAGCCAGAAGATCTTGACAATAGACTGAATAGGGGCTGCAACTATCTCCACAGTATGATGACCGCAGCACGTTTTCCCTGTCTGACTTAAAGTCTGCTCCTGGGAGTGCTCAGGAAGGGAGAAGGACAATGAGGAGGATCTGCCCAGGGGCCTCCGGACTCTGCAATGGATGGGTCAGCCACACCTAAGCAGTGGGATAAATCCTTCCGGTGCTCACTTCAGGGAGATCCTTGACTTCTGATGCCCCTCTGATCTTTGGCAAAGAACCAGCCTAAACTAGAAAGTCTTTCAGCAAAATCTAAAAGTGAAGCCTCTTTAAATCTTTTATTAAATTGACAATTGCAGATTAAACATGTAATAAAATGCTCTGCGGGAGGCGGAAGAAGCAGGGTGGAGAGATCAGGAAAACCTGGATTAAAGACTTTCCCGTAATTAAAAAGAAGTCTGACACAATTCTGGATGGGCAAGCCGTTTAATATCTCAGTGTGCCCAGGAAACTCTGTTGATCGGCATTGGGTGGGGATTTTTTCCTGGGAAGTGCTCTGTAAGAATAGATGATGAAATTGCAGTTTCTTTTTTATCTCTCTCTATATTAATGTCAACATAAATATTGATATAGACGTATAAAGGTATGTAAAAAGACATACATTTCTAATTTATGTTCCCGTGAATCCAAATCTTCCCTCAAAAACTCCCTCGCTGTATGACCTGGGGAAGTCCCTTAACCTCTGTTTGCCTCAGTTTTCTCCTCTATAAATTGGAGGTAATAATAGTACCATTCTCCCAGGACTGTTACAGAAATCAAATGAGATAAAAATTATACAGCACTTAGCACAGTGCATGTCACATAGTAAGCATTACATAAATATTAGCTATTTATATATATTTTATTAACTTTTCTTTCTTTCAGTTTCTTCATCTATAAAAGGAGGGTAATAATTACACCTACCCTCCCAAGGTTATTGTGGAGACAAAATGAAATATTTGTAAAGTACTTTCTAAAGTTTAAGTGCATGCTCTCCTCTCTCTCTCTCTCAATATATATATAGTTAATATTATGATAATGATGTACATTATATTCTATGTAATAGAGATTCTTATATGCAACACGCACATGAGTACATACACATACATGTATATATTGTAATGTGCACACATACATATGTGTACACAAATATGTGTGTTTATGTGCATGCATGTGTATATAGATAGATAGATGGTACTATGACTGTACCATGCTAGGTGATCTTGGAGGTATAAGACAGATACTATAAATAACAAAATATTTGTTATTTATATTCAATAGGCACTATCTTGCCTATTGAAAGAAATTCTATTCTTTCTTCCAAAAGTCTAGCTCAAATGTTACCGCTTTTAGGAAGCCTTTCCCCATTCTCCTCCTTGTAACTTGCCCAGTATCACACAGCTTGTAAGTATCTGAAGCCAGATTTCAATTCAGATATTTCTAAATCTAAGCCTCATGTTCTATCCACTATACCACCTAGCTGCCTGATAGCAGCTTCCTTCCAACCACTTAATTTGCACTTTTCTTAAATATTTATCATGGATGAAAGAATGTGTGCCATGACATGATCTCTAAACTTTGGGCTAAGAAGACAAGATTTGGAATTAGAAAAGAATTGGGAGATTATTTAGTCTAACCCCCTCATTTCTATTAAAAACAAACAAACAAACAACTTCATTTGCTGATGTTCACATAGCTAGTCAGTAGTTGGATGGCCCAGTGGAGGGAGTACAGGGCCTAGAGTCAGAAAGACTCATCTTCTTAAGTTTATATCTATCCGCAGACACTCAACTAGTTGTGAGACCCCAGGCAAGTCTCTTAACTCTATTTGCCTCAGTTTCCTCATCTGTAAAATGAACTGGAAAAGGAAATGGCAAACCACTTTAGTATTTTTGCCAAGAAAATCCCAAAAGGTCAGTAAGAATGAGACATAACTAAAAAGACTAAACAAAAACAACAAGCTGCCAAGATTCAAACCTCTAAATCTAAATCTAGTTCTCTTTGTATAACATCTGCACAGTAGATTTTGATATCATATTATATCATATCATAGAATATTTATATCATACCATCACAGATTTAAATCAGAATCAATCATTTAGTCTAGTGGCTTCATTTTATTAATGAAGACATAGAAGAGAAGTGATCATCTCAAAGTTATACAATTGGTAAGAAGCAGAGCTAGGATTTGAACTCAGTTCCTCTGACTACATTCAGTGCTCTTATAATTATATAATATTGCCTCTGTTTTTAACAGGAACTACATGTGTAACACTGGGCAAAGCATTCTCAGAGAGGAGAATCTGAGCTATAGCATTCTTATCTATAAAATGGAGACACTTATTTACTTGTGTTTTCCTTCTCATCACAATTGTGAAAATACTTTGTAAATGGTCAAATGAATGAATGAATAAAAGAGTATTTATTTAAGACCTTGCTAGATGTAAATTACTATGCTAAGGAATGAGGACACAAACAGAAAAACAAGACAGCCCCTTCCCTCAAATAGTTTGCCTCCTAATAGGGGGAGACTATATATAAACACACACACACAAATATACATTTATTGCTATTCAATCATGTCCAATTCTATGTGACCCCCATGGACTTCAGCCATGGGGTTTTCTTAACAAAGATATCTGAAGGATTTCTCATTTCCTTTTTCAATTTGTTCTCATTTTACAGATGATCAACTGAGGCAAACAGTGTTAAATGACTCACCTAGGACCACACAACTAATAAGTATTTGAGGCCATATTTGAACTCAGATATTACTGAATCCAAGTCTATTTTTCTATTCACTGTATCACCTAGCGGCTTAACAATATATATAAAACTCTAGAAATGTGAATTTTTATTATCTTGTATTTTTAGGTATAACAAATGGTCCTTTTACCAAGGAATATTTACTTCAGACAGTATAGTCACAAATATAACTTAACGCCTCCCAACATGTGAAAGACATGACTCCCTTCCCTTTTTTATTATCTTAGTCTCTGGGGAAGGAAAGAGGATTAGATTCATAGCTTAGCTCAGTTCCCATAAAGCACAGTCCCCATTCCAAGGCCAAAACCACCTCTTCAAGCTCAAATCCCAGGCACCCTGACTTCTCAGAACTTCTTTGCCAATCTGACTAGTTATACCACTCCATCTGCAGCCCTGGCTTAGTTCTGTATCAGAGTAAAAGGGGAGGGGGGGGGCAGGGAATGGATTTTCTTTCCCTTCTCACAGGTTCAGTTCATTGGATACATCTGAGGGGCAGCATCTAAGAGTTACTAAAAAGGGTTCAATCAAAAGATGACAGAAACAGCTCAGCCTTGATGATTTCAAAAAAGCAAGCAGCCAATCAGAGACAACTAACTGTTCCTAGATGGTAGAGGACACTGTGGACTCCATGGCAAGAAAACTAGGTATGTTCAAAATGGCCCCTCAAGGGCAATCCTATCTTAGAACTAGGTTACAAAGGTATATATATGTATACAAAATCTTTTACTAAGCTGGGATTTCAATGATTACTATGTCTCTCCTGAACTTTGTATTTCTTTATAGTATTTAACCAGTTGGTCTGTTTATAGAAAGTACTTGATAAATTTTAAATTGAATTTGTAAGACATGGTCTTTATAACTGGTTGGAGAAATAATACTTAAACTTACTTAAGAATTAAAGAACTATCATGAATATGAAATATTGTATATAACATAAAGTTTTTTTTTTCAACGATGGGTTTGCTGGATTTTTTCTCTCTCTTTTTTTTTAACTTTCTTTGTTAAAAAGGATGCTTCTCTGGGAAGCAGGAGAGGGACACTCTAAGTTTGAACAATGTAAAAAAAAAAGGTATGAATAAAATTTATATTAAACAGAGGAATTAAAGAACCACATAAACCTAGAATTGTGCAAAACTACATGTGTAATTATAAAACTTCTATAGGGAAAAGAACATAGACAGGCAGTGTAATGGAAAGAATGATGAAGTGGATAGAGCACTGAGCCTGGAATAGGAAGGCCTGCATTTAAATCCAGTGTCAAACATTTACTAATTGTGTAATCTGAGCAAGTCACTTAAACTCTGTCTGATTCAGTTTTCTCATTTGTAACATAAATATTATGGGAGAATTAAAAAAACACTTACATACCAGGGTTCCTATGCAGAGTAAATGAGATCACATCTGTAAAGTGCTTAGCACAGTAGCTTGCACATGGTTGTTGTTGTTCAGTCATGTCTGATACTGTGTGATCCCATTTCAGATTCTCTTGGCAAACATACTGGGGTGGTTTGCTATTTCCTCATTTTATAGATGAGGAACTGAGGCAAACAGGGTTAAGTGACTTTCCAAGGTCACACAACTAGCAAGTGTCTGAGGCCACATTTGAACTATAGTCTTCCTGATACCATCTGTCTGCCCTCTGACACGTAATAGACACTTAATACACATTCATTCCATCCTTCCTTTATCATAGAACATCAGTATAAATCTCATCTCCACTTCTTAGCTATGTAACCTCTCTATAACACAGTTTCCTCTTCTGTAAAATTCAAGGATTAGTCTCTAGCTGAGCTGTGAAGTCCCTTCTATTTCTATAGCTATGCTCCTGTAATCCTGAGATCCCACAGGAGTTTAGATGAAGAGATCATTACAGATGGCAGCAGTCAGTTAAGGCTTCATAGGAAAGGTGCTTTTCAGTATCACAAAATTTAGAACTGGAAGAGTCCAGAAAAATCATCTTCTCAGGTCCCCCCCCCCCATTTTATAGATGTTGGAACTGAGGCTCATGAAGGAGGAATGTCTTGATCAAAGACTTACAAGTGGCATGTTCCACAGCTGGAATATAGCAGACATAACCTCCAATTCGATGCTCTTTTATCTCTTCAATTGACACAAGAAGGAAAGATAGGGCTCTGAAAAATGAGAGGAGTAGGAAAGGCATTCTAAAATGAGAGACCAAATTGAGCCAAGGTCAGACATCTGCTTAATATTAATAACAAAGGGCAGGGACAATCAGCAATCAGTACTAAGTGGGATGGAATCTGGCACTTATAAGCAGAACTTTTTGCAGTTTGATTTATTTGGATAAGTAAAGTCTAGGCATAAATAAGAAGAACTGACAAGCTTTGATGGAAGAGGAAGAAATGGCCTGAATAAAGGACATTAATATACACAGGGACTTTCCATTAGCAAAATGGAACCCTGCCCAAAATAGGTTAAAGAGCAGACTTAAAGCCGAAGGAAAGGAGAAAAGCAGTTTCAGTCTAGTGTACTAAAGTGTGTGTGTGTGTGTGTGTGTGTGTGTGTGCTTGCATCTGTGTATATGTGTGTATTTGTGTGTATGTAGTATATATATGTGTGTGCGTGTGCATCTGTGTGTTTGTATGTGGATACGTGTATTATCTTTGTGCTTGTATGTGTGTATTTCTGTGGAGTGTGTATCTCTGTTTGTATTTATATGTGTGCACCGTGCATCTGTGTGCTTGTATGTGTGTACTATGGTACCTATCGCAACAACATAGCAAAGAAAGTCCACATGTACAGTATTGGAGGAATAAAGACATGATTATCCTGGGCATTCTCTTTAAATAAAGACTTTGGAGGAACCAGTCAATTGGTGTAGGAGACTCAAGGGGCAGAGGATACTTCTAATGAGTAAAGTCCAAGTGACTGGGAGGAGTGAGAGATAGAAAAAGCTAAAAGAATCAAGAATGCAACTTGGAGAAGAAAGGACATTTCTAGCTTTGATAATCTATGAAATCCCAGTCTAGGACAGAAATAGTCATTTCTGCAGAAATGTGTGACTCTTTTCCCTCTCTTCCACCCAGAAATATAATCTTTACTCTTCAAATTGAGTTAATGATACACATTTAATGAAGTGGGAAATTATAAACAGTTCTATCTTTCCAGTGATTCTATGCAATTTACCATGAAATCCAATATTTTCATGATACTCTATTAAGAAATGCACGAGTTCACATCTCAGTGAGTGCTACTACACAAATCCATTTGGAATTATTTCTTCCACAATGAAATTGATAGGAAGCAGACCTAATTTGTACTGTTCATTGAGCCTGTCTTTGTCTCCATATTATTGTCATAGATGAAGTAATAATGATAACCAGAAAAGGACTTTCTCAGAACTTAGTTATATCTTCAGTCCAGTGGAATCATTTATTATTAAGACTTATCTGCCTCTTTGTGACCCCATTTGGGCTTTCCTTGGAAAAGTAATTTACAGCAATTTACCATTTTCTTCCCCAGCATATTTTACAAAAGAGGAAACTAAGATAGAGTTAAGTGACTTGCTCAGGATCAAACAGTAAGTATCTAGAGCTAGGTTTGAACTCAAGTCTTCTTAACTCCATGATGGGTCTTCTATCTATTGCACCATCTAGTTGCCCATTCCAGTGGAAACTTGAATTACTACTTTTTTTTTTCCTCTGAGGCAATTGGGATTAAGTGACTTGCCTAGGGTCACACAGCTAGAAAATATTAAGTGTCTGAGGTCAGATTACTTCAATTACTATTAATGGTGATAGCTTGTATCTCTGTCCTAGGCATTGTGGGAGAGAAAACATTTGCCCTCATAGAGTTAGTCTATTAGGAAAATAAGTCAGATGCACAGGTAGCAAAATTCCAAAATAGTTAATAGGATCATAGATCAAGAACTGAAAGGAATTTCAGAAACCATCTACTCTAATCCTCTCATTTGACAATTTAGGAAATTTGAGTCCCAGGGAATTTAAGTGACTCATACCAGGTCACAAATATAGCAAGCATTAGAGATAGAATTTGAAATCAGGTCCTCTGGCTTCTGAATCAGAGATATTTCAACTATATCAACTGCCTCTCTAACAAAGAAAACTAATTTGTGCTTTTTTTAAAAATTAAGATTAGGAAAGCATATACAAGAGAACATTTCTATAGCAAAATCTTGGAATGGGATAAAGAGTATAGGAAGGGGCTGTTAAATGTAGATAGAGAGTAGATAGAGAGCCTGCTCTGAAGTCAGGAGGTCCTGAATTCAAATGTGACCTTAGACAATACTTACTAGCTGAATGACCCTGGGCAAGTCACTTAACCCCTATTGCCTTGCGAAGAAGAAGAAGAAGAAGAAGAAGAAGAAGAAGAAGAAGAAGAAGAAGAAGAAGGAGGAGGAGGAGGAGGAGGAGGAGGAGGAGGAGGAGGAGGAGGAGGAGGAGGAGGAGGAGGAGGAGGAGGAGGAGGAGGAGGAGGAGAGGAGGAGGAGGAGGAAAGAAAGAATGCATGTGAGAGTATAAGAAAAGGATAAGGATTAAGGGAGAATAAAAGTTACTTCTTTATTGTGGCAAGAATAAAGGACACAGTCTTCTCAGTGAAGTAGTATATTACTAAAAATCACTTGCTACCCTATGAAGGGACTGGGGCTTGATTTGGAAGAATGAGCCACACAATATTGCTTTACAGGTAGGCAGATGAGGTAATAATGAGGTCCTAAATAACTAAATGCTGTTGGCTAAATATTGATGGAATTGCTCTCTGAGGCAAGCAGGAGGGTCACTGATGGGGACCAATTTAACCTCATAGTCCCACCCTTGGAGGAGGTCCTGGGCATCCCAACCTTGCTATATCTGGTCAAAACTCTGAGTTATGTCAAATCCGTAAAGTTAAATTTCCCCTATAAATCTGTCCATGGCTCACACCATCTTTGCTGAATCCCTTTTGGGTTATATCCAGTCAAACCACTCTGCTTCATGTTATGTTTCCCTTCACTCCTCCCCCTTTTCATGTGATGTCCCTCTTCTCATCTTCCCACAATGCCCCTGGTCTCTCTCCTCTCATCCCACCATGCTTTATGGTGTCTTTCTCCTTTTTATATCTATTTTTTTAAGGTGCTAAACTCTATAGATTTAACCCACCCAGCTAAAAACATACTCTAATCTCATAGGGCATTCTTTTTTCTTAGTTAATTGTATGTTCCACTAGGAAACTTGTTTTTTCCATCATTAATTATTAAAACCCCTTTTCTTGCTATGTATTCTCCCAACTCTATGTCATATTTACCACATCTACTGTCTATTGTATCTCTTCATTTTTGCCTGCAACCTCTTCTCCTAAATAAGCCTACCTTTTGCCAAAAAGCATGCCCATTGTGAATTCTTCATATAACTGAACCCCAACATTTGGTGGCTACAATCACACCATTTGGCTCCAAGATCACATCATGATTATTTCCATTTTGCATATGAGAAAACTGAGACATAGGGAGAAGATATGACTGTTCAATGCCCCACAACATTAGTCACATCAAGGAAAGGAACCCAGATCTTTTGACTCCTAGACCATAGTCTCCAAAGCAATTTGAATTTGTTATCCAAGAGCTGCTACCACTATGTTCAATATGCATATAAATTGAAAGAATTAAGTCCTTCCCTAATGCCTCATTCTGAAACAGAAGTGACCCTGACCTCTCAAAGACTCTTATTATTGGAATGAAAGCTCTAGCTTATTCTACCAAGCTTAAAAATGCCATCCCAGGGACTACAAATGTGTCCCCTGTGACAGTAAGAGGCTAGCTAAATGCAGAAAGGCTCATCACCAGATTGGATGCAGGATAGTGAGTTTGTCAGCCATAACAACTTTCAAAGCATTGAGAGTTTATAATCTGCACTGTTAACTGACAAAATCATTGCTCCAATCCCAATTCAAAGCCAGCAAAATATTCCCATGTTTCTTTAATTCTCTTATTTAATGTAAAGGGGAAAAGATATTTGCAAAGTTGTGGGGTTTTTCTCTACAAATTGTTATTTCATATAGGAGTGAGCAGTCATTCATGCACTCAAATTGCTGAAGTTATAAAATTGCTTTTTGTGTATTTATTTGAACCAACTGTTAGTGGAAGGCTATGGTAGTTAGTGCTTCCTACTTGTGATGCATAACACAAAGCTCTCAGCATTCATAAACGAAAGGGTCCTCAGAAATCAGAGATACTTTACTCCAACCCCCTCATTTTTCAGATAAAAAAAACTGATTAGGGAAGTAAATTGAGTTGGATGTTGTAAAACAGTAAATAGTACAACTAGCCGGGATTCCAGTCTAGCTCCTTTGACTCGAGGTATGATATTTCCACTGTAATATGTTGCCTGACTTCTTTCCCAGTCGTTTACATCATGACTTATCTAACAAGGGGCCTTGATAACTTATCAAAGACTTTTATTTAACAGAATCATGGAAATGGAAAGAACCTTAAGAAAAAGCTAACCTAAGTTCTTTACTTTACAGAAAAGGAAACTGAGACCAAAAGAAAGAAATTATTTCCCAAGATTATACTGGTATATGTAACCAAGATTGAGCCCAAATCCCAAATCCAGTATTCTTTCCTTTATATCAGTGGCTCCTAATTATTTTGTGTGTTTCTTAAACCCTTTTCAACAATAGCAAAAAGATATGTTGTGATATCCAATATATTATTCATTATATTTTGTAATTACTTACTATTTAATGTTCCATTAGAGTATTTTTACCATGAACTATTTGGATTATTGTCTCAAACTTGTAAGAGTTTCTTGAACCCTTCAGTGGAGTCTCTGCTTTATTCCTAACTGGTTTGTTATCCACCTCCCCCCTCATCTTATTAAATTACCAAATCTATAGTGACATTTGTTTTAACCAATTTCTAGGAAAAGATTAAATAAAATTGTACATTTGCTAAAACATCACAATTGTGATATACGATCTTTTGGCTTTCTAGTCCCTTGATTATATTCAGGTGTGTGTTTTTTTTTTTTTTAACTTCCATTAAACTCTAAAAATTTTATATTAAACATGCAAGAGTCCTTTATAGCTTAGATTTTTTATTAGACACCTAGGGCTAGAATGGACCTAAGAGATCATCACTTCATAAACAGAGCTAGAAAAAAAATTGAGAGGCTATTTAATTGCATTTTTGTCATTTTTACAGAAGAAGAAATGATGGCCTTAAGAAGTTTAGTAAATGGCCCAAGTTCTTAAGCATCAAAAGTAGAATTTGAACCCTGCTTCTCTCTCTGAGCCCAAAGTTCATTCCCTCATTTTACAGAATGGGGTACTGAAGCTCAGAGAGTTAAATGTTTTGCCCAAACCAACACTTATAATTTTTGACAGAGTCAAAGCAAAAAAGCTTCTTGTGACTATACAATTCTGGTGGAGAATATTATGCACTCAATTCATTATTCTTCATCCTCTTTATTTAGTGTAATGCTAAAAAAGTCTCAGGGATAGAGGGGCTTCCAAAGGGTCAGTAAGAAGAAAAAGCTGATCTTCTTTGCTCTGGATAGCTACTTCACACCCTTCTGCAAAAAAGATTAGTCTTGAGTGCTGAAAAATCTTTCTATATAAGCATACTAGCTTAAATCCTTTTCTCATGAAGTAGAAAGATAAGACTGCATTATTAGGAGAGCCCTTAGTTCTTTTTACTGTAAAGATATAATAGCTAAAAAAAATTCCTATATATTTGTTATCAAAATTTTAAGATAATATATTAGTAAAAAGAATGATAGAATGGTCCCTGTGCTGAATGACTTAAAGAATTATGTGGGACAAAATGAAAACACACACACACACACACACACACACACACACACACACACACACAAAGGAGGGGGGAGGAGAAACAAATGGCTCAGCTCTAGAATAGTATTCAGCATCACGGAATCCCCAAAACCTTCAAATTGAATATGTACTAATCTGAGTCATGATTTTCCACTACCAGTCAGTAAGATATTGTGTAGCTTCCGGGATGAGGTTAAATTGCACGCCTGCCCAGCCTTCTAATAAGTATCCTTGGTGATTCTAAATGTGCCTGCAGAATGGACAAGCTTCCAAAAGGGAGACTTGTATATGATTTGTGTACATCATATCACAGGAAAGATGAACAGTAGATGAAGCCCTTGGAGTTTTGAAGATTTGAGTTCAAATGCTACCTTGGATACCTACTTGCTGTGTGATTCTGGGCAAGTCACTTAAATGCTTTCTGCCTCAGTTTCCTTATCTGTAAAGTGAGAATAATAATATCTACCAGGGTTGTTATGAGGATCAAGTGAAATATCTGTAAAGTGCTTTGCAAACCTTAAAGCACTATATAAATATTAGCTACTACTACTGCCCCCTTTTTTAGGGGAGGAGGGAGGTAGAGAGGGAGGTGGGTCAAATAATTCCTTGACACCCTTTTAATTCTAGGATTTTATGATTCTTTTTCAGTTAAGTTGCTCCTCTGTTGCTTGCTAATCTATAAGTGACAAAAGATTGAACAATAGCCAGGATATATTTCTGATCATATCCAGTGCTATTTTTAGAGGTAGAGAGATATGGTGGATAGAATATTGGAGTTGGGGATCAGTAAGAATTACCTAAATTCTAATCTTCCTCTAACATACTATGTGGCCATCAGTTTGTTCCTCCTTCTCTCCAAGCCTTAATTTTCTCATCCGTCAAGTGAAGATGGAGGTGGGAAGAGGGAATAATAAAAGCAATAGTGTCTACCTTACAAAGTTGTTGTGAGGATCAAATAGGTCAGTATGTGTAAAAAAGAGTGCAATAAGAAATGCAAATGTCAATTATTATTAAGAAGGATTTTACCATTTAATTGGAAACTTTTTCATGGCCAAGAGTTAAATATCAGTAAGAACTTCTGAGTTGCTAAACTGAGGAATTTTTATCTCTCCCTACAAATGATATCCTGGCTCCTTTCATTTTACTTGGGAATAAGAAAAGGAATTTTTTCTTTTGTAGTATTTAAGATGTATGTAAGGAAACCTAATAGCTGCTGTATTTCTGCTTATAATTAAAGGATTATTTTAACCACAAAATAAATTATTATGGAGAAAACAAATGCTTATTAAAATATTGTAATTTTAAAAACATAGATTTTCTACATATGCTCTTGGGGAGGGAAGAGGGGAGAATTCCTATTCTATTTCCAAGGTTCCATGGCTGTTTTCAAAGATTCCCTACAATTTATGTAGGAATAGTAACAGCTAGTGATTCAGTCTAAAAATTTCAGTGATTGTGTATGAGACTTTCAATGCAATTAAGAACAGAAAAACTTGAGTACATGTTGTAAAAACTTACTTGAAACTAAGCTTTCCAGCAGCTGAAAAATCATCCCCACCCCCAAAGTACATTTTTAGAAGAGCCAATTGTCTAAAGAAGACTATTGCATTTAAAATAATCCTCTTTTGTGTTCTTTTAAGAATTAAGTATTGAAGACAAAAATCAACTACATTTACAATAATTTATTATGGTTGCAGGTCACTTTCCACATACAATAAATTATATAAACTATTGCATCTTTATAAAATATTTTGAGTGTAATTATCAAATGCTAATATTAAAATGCAGTACTTATGAAACCTTAATCATGGCAAAGTTTAGTATCAGTTAAAATTTTCTTTTCAATCTGTAACAGACTTTCACAGTACTTCCCTTCAATTATTTTAACTTTTGTGCAACCAGTATGAAACATATATATGTATTTTTTAAAAAGCACTTTATAAATCAGAAGAGCAAGACACAATTGCACAGTTCTGAGGAAGCCATTTTAGGCAGTCCCTTGAGTTTCTGCTCACACCCGTGTGGTGTGTACTTTTTAAGGCATTTTAATAAATGCAAAAAAACGATCAATTGCTGATCTTCTAACGTCCATTCCAACAGAAAGCTTTGAGACTTGGAAGCATTTTTTTTTTCAAAATTCAACAAAAAGTTCTGTAAACATGTGTGGCATTCAATCTTCCCCCCTGGCTCGTAAGAAAAAAAAGTTCATATTGAAGCTCAGTTCTTTGCCCCAGGGGGTCTGTCCGAGTGACATCGGATAGATACCTCTTCCTGCTGTCTCCAGCTGTTACCGGCTTGACTCCCGGCAGAGTCTTCCTTGCCCCTGGACACCCGCAACAATCCTTCCCCACTGGGAGAATTGCTCATGGCTGCCAGGAGTGCTTCAGCCTCCTTTCCCGGCAAACTTTTCAGTGGGTGAATATAGGTTTGAGTCAATTACAGCCAGTTTGATCTCAGACTTGGAGGTCCTTACCCGAGGCTGACAGGCAGCTGCAGGAGGCATTTTGGCAGGATTTCACAGACGCAGTTTTATTCCTTAAATGTTCTCGTCCTTTCAGCCATCCTCTCCTGCTGAACTTTTCAGTGAACTTTGATCGAATATTTCCGGAGTTTCAGAAATTGAAACAGCTTGTCTTTGGTCCTCTTCTTCAGGGCCATAAGAGCTCTGGTCTTCTCTTCCAGATCTTGGTCGTTAGAGAAGATGATCTTGGCTCTCTCCTCGGCTTTCTTGTCCCCAGAGTTTTTGAACAGCCTCTGGAGGGATTCTTGGTCTATGTTTTCGAAGATATTGCCCACGGCTTTCTTTCGGGCAGCGGTGTCAAAGTGGTACCCATGGACTGATGGGCTCACTCTCAGCGAAGTAGACATGGTGGATGAAGAGAATTGGTGTCTTTTCGTAGCTTTTGTCTATAAGAGTTGTTGCCAGATTAGGCTCTCCTAAAGAGGCTGGAGAAAACTCATCCCGAAGCTGCTATTTAAAGGCAGGGAGAAGACTCTGGGCTCAAATTACTCTGGTGACATCAGCGTGATCTAAAGGAATAATAATCAGAGACAGGTTTAACAGTTCAGCTGCCAACATCCTGTTCTTTTGCACAAGGGTTACTGAGAGCTCTTGTCAGGGACGTGGAGTGACATTATTCCGCCACTCACAAAGCCTCTTAACCTGTGAAGAAAGAGTTTTACAGACTAATGCGCCCTCACTTCAGACAGATCGCTTAAGCCACAAGTGTCAAACTCCCAAAAGATACAGCAATTAGATAAACAGTATTCAGAATTCGACTAATCCATGAAAAGATTTTTGCCTCAGAGTATCCTTTAGCACTGTCCTTTGAACGTGCCTCTTTTTTTTTTTTTTTTTTTTTTGAGAGCATTTTGAGAGCTGCTGAGAAAGTTTGCAAAGCTGGGCCATTATTCTGAGACGGGAAGTTTATGTATGCAACAGTGGAATTGCACAACGTGTAAACATGATTTTACTCCCTTGCTTATTTTCGGGTTATTTCAGAGTTAGATCCAGGTGCTGATCTTCACTTCAGCATAATAGCTTCCCTTTTCTGGAACCCTTAGAATTTGCAAAGTGTTTTCCTGATTTTCATCCTTAGAGATAGATAAGGATAAGGAAACTGAGGTGCAACATGTTGAAGTGTTTTACCCAGGTTCAGATGCATTAATAATAATAGTTAGCATTTATGTGGCATTTAATATTTGCAAAGCTTTTAAAAATATTATTTTATTTTCATAAAACCCTGTAAGATTAGCAATATTATTCCTATTTTGCAGAAGAGTGAACTGAGGCAGACAAAGTTGAAGTGATTTGCCCAGGATCACAGGGGTAATAAATGTCTGGATTTAACTTTGAACTCAGATCTTCCTGACTGCAGATCCAGTGATTTATCCATTGCACTCCCTGACTTGTCCTCTTTTCACTGTCTCATACTTCTTCATGAACAATCATTAAACATAACTAGCATTTCTAAAGTGATATAAAACTCTCAGTTTATATGTACTCATCTGAACCTCACAACAACCCTGTGAAGGAGGGATTGTAGATATTATTTTATCTAATTTTACAAATGGGTAATGGAGACTGAGAAATTGTTCCTTATCAGAATGTCAAAATGAAATTTAGACCCAAATTCTCCTGCTAGCAAGCTTCAAATGCCTTTTGCCATATCACATTGCTTCTTTTAATATTATAAGGATAAACAAACAAATATGTGTATATGCATATATGTATATATATATATATATGTATGTGTGTATATATACATATATACATACATACACACACACAACTTCTACAAAGTTAGAAAGAGAAATAGCAGAAGCTTTATTTCAGAAACAATGTGAGTGGGGAAACTGTGAATAAACCTTGTGACAGGATTTTTTTTTCCTTTCCAATAAAATAATTTCTTTGTCTTGATGCAGACACCACCTCATGGTGGTGCTCTCCTTTCAAATAATCCTTGCTTATTCTCCACAATATTCAAATACACAAACAAAATACCACAGGATGTGTATAGGATATCTCATTCCATGTTCAAGAAGTTTGAAGTTCCTCAACTTGAAGTTTCACCTTTAGTGGATATCAGAAATCTTGTGGTATTTTCCTTCCCAGAGCTATGTAAAGAACTCCTGTGTCTTGTGCCTAATGCATTCAATAAGGTCACGTCCAAAAATCATTCATCTTAGCTTTCTTCCTATCTGTCAGAGCATATTCAACAATGTGTGGCTGAGGAGTGATTGTAGTATAGTAGAAGAGAAAGAATCCTGGGTTTAGAATAAGGAGAATTTGAAACTCAAACCTCACATTTAAGTACCTTAGGCAAAATAACCTAATTTCTCTTGGCCTCAGTTTTGCCACCCTTAAAATGAAGAGAAGAGGCAATTAAGTTGGGTCTTCACTCAGGAAGATTCATTTTCTTGAGTTCAAATCTGTCTTTAGACACTTCCTAGATTTATGATTCTGGGTAATTCACTTAACCCTATTTGTCTCAGGTTCCTCATCTGTAAAAAGAAGTAAAGAAGGAAATGCAAACCACTCCAATATCTTTACCAAGAAAACTCAAAATGCAGTCACAAAGAGTCAAATATGACTGAAAATGAGTGAACAACAATAAAAATGAAGAGGAGTCTCAGTGAGCTATACTCCCTGACATATCAAAATCTGTGATACTGAGGAAAAAGTTCCTCCTAGATCATTTCTCACCTTTATCTTCATTCTAAAACTATTTTCTTTTTCACTTTGAATTCAAATTATTCTCTGCCTCTCTTATCCCAACCAATAGAAATCTTTTAGGATACTGCACAGCCCCTTTTCAAAAGTCAGTATTTTTCAGGCAAGTGTCAAGTACCATCTCCCTCCCCTTTGCTCTTTAATAAAATTGTGCCAATTCCAACTTCCAGACATCTTTTACCTTTGTTTACTTCTCTCAGTCTCCCTAGTATAGGCTCTCATTGTCAAGTGACTTGATGATAGCAATGGATTGCTTAAAGGTTTTGTCACCTTCAGTTTCCCCACTGGGTACATCTTTCACAGTGTTTCTGAAATAATCCCATGGACATGGACCTGGTCAATGATTTCCTACTGTCAGACAAATAGGACTCAAATTCCTCTGCTTGATGATCAAGTCCTCTGTAATCTGCTACCCCATACCCCTTTCCTGTTCTCATCTCCTGATTCCACTTTCCTGTACTCTGTGATTCAGTTTCTACCTTGTCTCCCTCCCTCCCCAAACCTGAACTCTCTTTTCTCTAGACCCTCATCTATGCAATTCCCAGTGGGAAGTGATCTTTCTCCTTCTCTTCATTAGTTAAATGCTCTCTACTTCTCCTTTAAAATCTAACCAAAAAGTCAACTCCTCCAAGATTCCTTCCCTGATATCACAGCATTACTAATCTTATTTAGAATTTAGAAATTATTTAATCCAATCCTCCTTGCTTTACAGATGAGGAAACTGATTAAACTTAGGACCTCTTAACTTATATCCAAAATTCTTTTCATTTTTCTACATTGCACACCCCCACTTTATGATTAGTAAAGACATTTTTCATAGCTCCTCACATAGAACATTATTTTAAGTCTCT
The DNA here is from genome assembly GCF_016432865.1 of Antechinus flavipes. Lineage (NCBI taxonomy): Eukaryota > Metazoa > Chordata > Mammalia > Dasyuromorphia > Dasyuridae > Antechinus > Antechinus flavipes. Next base: position 133,516,572 of record NC_067399.1, on the reverse strand, counting down.
TTAAATCACTCATTTTTATATTATAATTATGATTGTGTGTACCTTATGCCTTTTCCTCCCTCCAATGTTATAAATACCTTGAGGGCCTTTGTATGCTTTATTATTAATAAGAACAGGTTTGCGTTGTGGCAAACTACCTAACCTAACAAATATTCCTGCACTAGAATGGGTGGAGGAGTTCATAGGATAGTGGCTCTGCTGTTTCACGTCCAATCAACTGCATAACCTGTCTCTTCAAAAGTTCTAAACAATGTTTTTGTACAGAGTCCTACAGCTTTCTTTCAAGACTGCCTAAGTCCATTTAGATGTATTTAACAGATAAAGGAGTTTCTAAACTGTTTGGAAGATCATACAATAAACAAGGTAACAATGCAGATTTCTGTATTCCAGCTGTGTAAAACTATCCTTCCTGCTCAGATCTGGCACTGCCACTTGCCAAGGGGAAATTCATATAGCCATCTTGCACCACCCCCATCCTTCACTTTTTCCAGTTAGTATAAATATTTACAGTAAGTTACCTGAACAATAGTGTCTCATAAAAGAGATTGGGAAAGGATTTACAGATCTTAAGTAGATAGTTACAATGTGCTATACAGATATAGGATAGAATTTGGTAGTGTTCTGTGATTTGGTAGTTTTCTGTAGTAAGGAGAAAAAACAAAGATGGGGTTTTGAAAGGAAAGCTTCCTAACCAACATTTTTTCTATTTTCTCCTAGGAGACAGCTTGTCAGAACATAGGCTCAGACAGGGTGGCCCCTGGAGTTTACCAACTACTGGTTATTTCTTGCATTAGAGTAGTTTCATACCAAATGATTGCCCAGATATAAAATGAATGGCTAGTTTAATTGGCATCATGGTCAGTATTTATTTAGGGTGAGATCACTTGAAGAATCGAGCTGGAATAGTAGTTGCATCTCAAATTTTAATTTTTATATTGCCTACATATTCTCTTCCTGTGACATTTTTGTTTGTTTAGTCCTTTTTATCTCCACTCTGTTATTCACCCACTGCTAATTCTGGAGACAATAATGAAATTAACAGTGTATGATTGTTTTTTTTGGAAAGGGCATGTTATCATCCCTGCATCAACCCAGACCAAACATCTTTCCTGGCTATGAGTCCTGTATGTGTTGTCTTCCCCATTAGAATGTAAGTTTCTTGAGGATAGGGAAGACTATTTTTTTTTATTTGTTTGTGTCTCTAATGCATAGCACTTAATAAGTAATCAATCAATAAGCAATTATTAAGTGTTTATGTGCCATGCACTGTGCTAGGAGCCGAAGGTATAATACAAAGACTTCAGACAATTCTGAATCTAAATGTTGTTGTTTATTCATTTTAAACATTTTTGTCTGATTCTGTGTGACCTGATTTGTGATATTCTTGGCAGAGATACTGAAGTGATTTATCATTTTCTTCTCTAGCTCATTTTAAAGATGAGGAAACTGAGAAATAGGGTTAAGTAATTTGCTTAGGATCACACAGCTAGGAAGTGTCTGAAAACCCAGGTCTTCCTGATTAGAGGCCTGGCATCCTATCTATTGTGTCACTTAGCACCCCACCATTACACAATAATTCCCTTTTCATTCAGCTATTCATCTATCTATCTATCTATCCACTTATTAAATTATTCTATCTTGCCTTCTTTATATTTCCTAGACATTTGAGATAATGTCTGTTCTCTTTATAGTTGGGGTTGTAGTCATTTTATAGGAATAAGTCATAGAAGCTCAGTCATCTAGTCCATACTCCATAGAATAAGAATTTCTCCATCTGTTAAATAAAATTATTAGAATAGATGACCTTTAAAATCCATTCCAAGCTCTAAATTTGTGGTTCTATGCTTCCATTACAACAAATCATGAAAGGCATCATCTAGTATTTGTTTAAAGCCCTCTACTTAGAGAAGATTACTCTCTTCCAAAGGATACCATTCCTCTTTTAGATATCACTTATAGTTAGATAATTTTTCTTTCCCTTAAAATAATTCTGCCTCTTTGTTACTTCTGACTTTTTGTTCAACTGCTGGGGACCAAATAAGACAAGTCTCAAGGATTCTTGTTAGAGGTCTGTTACTCTGCTATCTAAAACATGTATAAGATAGAAAATGTGATATGGTGAGAAATATGTTTGACTTGAATTTAAAGGACTTAAATTCAAAATCCCAATTTGGATAATTTTAGATTAATCACTTAATTAACTTCTCTGGACCTCAGTTTTTTCATCTGTAAAATGAGAAAGTTGAATTTGATAATTCCCAAAGTTCCTTCTAAAATCTACAACTGTGATCATTTGATAGCAAATCAATCCCTTATTCCCTGACTGGTCCTGAAATTTTCAATTTCTACAGTTGTTTCATGTAATCTAAAGATATCCAATTGTGTTCTTGCTCATTGTATGGCTGTGAACAAATCACAACCTTTATGAAACCTTATTTTTGTTCCTAAAAAGTTCAAATTTTATACTTGCATGGTTCTACTTTACTAAGTTGTTTAATGGATAAAACAAGATAACATATATGAAGTGTTTAGAGACTACTAGTAACTCCATCAAGAAACTCTCAAATGGGGTCACAAAGGGCTGAATAGGACTGAAACAAGTGAACAAAATAAACTCTATACACTTTCTTCTCTTTTCAACCCATCTTGCTCATTTGGACTTGGAGTCAGAGGATCCAATTTAACTAAAATTTTGAAGTATGTGTTATAAACTTCCAAAGTATATAGTATTGTACTAGGCTCTGAGAAGAGGCAAATAGTGGGAAACAAAACATACACAAGTGATGGTGGTATGAAATAATATAATAAGTAAAACAGAGACTTGTCAAGAGATATCATGTGAAATTTGAGGGTTGGTTTTAATTTCAACTAGGGAGATCAGAGAAGGGTGCTTGAGGAAGATGGTATCTGAGTTGGATTTTAAAGGATGAGTAGTTGGACTTTATCAGCCTTTTAGCCTAGCTCAGTCCCTCAAAATATGCCCACTACAACATCCCAATAAGTAGTCATTGAATTCTACTTAAAGTCTTCTGAAAAAAGATCACTCACTATAATCTAGTGTATTTTTAGATATCTCTAACTGATAGAAAATTGTCGTGGCTTCTCCCTCCTCCCTCTTGATTCTTTCCTCTAACGCCAAGCAAAATAAGTCTGATCTCTCTACCAAAAGACAACTCTTTGAATACTTGAAAATAGTTATCATGTCATTCTGAGTTTTCTTTTCTCTAGTATAAACATTCCAAATTACTTTAATCATTCCTTATATGGAATGCACTCAGGGCCTTTCACCAATCTGGTTCCCTTCCTCTGGACATTCACCCTTTTCTAAGCTATAGTGCCAGAAGTGAACAAAATTCTCTGACCAGAGAAGTGTACAATAGTAATATAACTTATCATGCTATTGACTCATGTTGAATGTAGAATCTACTTAACCCCCCCCCCATGTAGTATTTGGAAAATTGATTTTTTGAACCCAAGGTTAAGAATTTACATTTATCCTTATTAAATTAAATTTCATTATTTATTGAATTACAGTTTTCTAGCCTGTCAATATCTTTTGGATTCATAGTGCAATTCAGAATTGAGAGTTGACAACCTGAAGAAAAGTAGTATGAGATAAGTCAATGAAGATAAGATGGTATAAGAATAAGGAGGGTCATGAACAACAGACCAAATAATTTCATCTTTAGCCAATGACAATAGAAAACTATTAAAGGATTTTGCCAGGAAAATTGTTATTCCTAATGAAGACAAGTTTATAGAGTTCAAATATACCTTAGAGATCATCTCATTTGATCCACTCTTTTTTTTTACATAAAAGAAAATTGAAGCTCAGAGAGGTAAAGCAACATATTAATAGTCGCACAGAGATAGATCCTCTGACTCCAAATCTAAGTGTATGGATGTATTTGACACTTGTTTCAGTCTGCTTCAACTCTTTGTGCCCCTATTTGAGGTTTTCTTGATGGAGTTACTGGAGTAGTTTGCCACTTCCTTCTTCAGCTTATTTTACAGATGAGGCAAACAGGTTAAGTGACTTGCCCAGACCATAGTTAGGAAGGATCTGAAATCAAATTTGAACTCAGGTCCTCTTGATTCCAGGCCTGGAACTCTATCCATTGTACCATCTACTTATTCTCTAAATTGGCCTAAAATAATAGTAGTAACAGCAGTAGCATCACTAGTAATAATGACAACCATATGTAACACTTTAATCGGAATGAAAGCAATGTGGCTCAATGACCAGAGCTCTGACTTTAAAAGTCCTAGTTCAAATCTTGACACTAGTCCTTAATACTTGTATGACTTTACTTAAAATACTCATCTTCTCACTCCCTCTGGACCTCAGTTTCTCATCTTTTAAAATGAGATGGCTGAATTAGATAGCTTTTATATTTTCTTCCCAATTCCTTTGATCCTATATGCAAAAGTAAGCTTCATTTGGTCAGGGACTTTGTCTTATCTAAATTTTGAATTGCTCCACCTTATAAGGAAGTATTATTTCAGGAGGTCATTACAATATCCAGAAGGATTTAATTCAATTCAATTAAACCAGCCTTTATTAAGCAACAACTTTGTGACTGGCATTGTAGTAGGAGCCAAAATTCAGAGACAAAAATAAGAGTCCCTGTTCCAAGGAGCTTATATGCTATGGAGAGAAACAACATGTCCATACATGACTATGAACAGAATAAATACAACATAAACAATAGAGAGAGAAAGTTTTGAAATAAGAGGACCAAATAAGAGGTTCTATGTTCCATATGGGCATTAACAAGGACCTGAATCAAGGTGGTGGCCATGTGAGTGGAAAGAAGAGGACAAAGGAGAAGGATGATCTGGAGGTAAAAACTATCAGGACTTGTCAACAACAGATTTGATTTGGGGAGGGAGATTGAAGAGCTGTGAGTGTGACTCCAAGATTTCAGAAGATCTGGGTAACTGGAAAGATGATAGTTTTCTCAATAGAAACGGAGACAGTAGAAAGAGATAGGTGGGGAAAGACATTGCAGAAGGTTAAAAAGAGATAGGAAGTTCCATTTGACATGTTGAGTTTGAGAAATGGAACATCCAAGTGGATATTTCCAGCAGTCAATTGATAATAACAGTATTATAATGAAAACTTATGTGAGAGTAGCAATAATGTGAATATTCATTCTTTTGTTCAACAAATATTTTTAATATTTAGTAAGCATTGTGCCAAGAGCATTGTAATAGATGCTGAGTCTGATAGAAAGTTTGACGATGATAAAGACTTTGCTTGACTTTGTGGAGGTTACATCTCTTTGTAGTTTAAATTAAGTATTCCAAAAATCCAAGTTGTCAAATCATTATTGTAATTCTCATTAATTTCATTATAGAGATGATGACATACAGAGAGAAATTAACCTGAAACAAGTCACAATCCTACTGCTGTTCTTTAATTTTTAATTTTGACCATCTATTATGGTGGTAGATTAATAAGTACTATTTGGAATTGTATTAAAAACTTGGGGTGTAAGTTTACTTTATATAAGCTCACTGAAAATATCTTTGGGACACCTCTAGTAGCAAAGAGGATGACAGTAGTGATAAATACTTCATCCAGTCTTCATATGCTTTGATCTGGGTTGCTATATTTTAAGAAATTCCCCCACTTCAAACACACCAAAGTTATGAGTATTTACTGTGGCAAAATTTGCTAAAACATTTTTCTCAAGTGTTGTATGGGATAGGGGATGGCTTCGATATTATGCCTGAGCAATTACAACATTTTGTCAGTGATAATTCTCTAGCTTTCTACAGGTTTTATTTTGTTTTTTGCTGAATTCTGAAGCATGTTTTTGAGTTTCTGTCTGTAGTATATTGATCTGTCAATACTTGTTTGTAAAGATACAAAGATTGTGGTTTATAATTCTAGCCATGGAATCATATTGTTGTTCAGGTGTATATCAGGCATATCAAACTCTTCATGATTACATTTGGTACTTCCTTAGTAAAGACACTGGAGTGGTTTGCTGTTTACTTCTCCAGCTCATTTTACAGATGAGACAACTGAGACAGAGTGAAATGACTTGCCCAGGATAACATAGCTAATAATTGTCAAGGGCTGTATATGGACTCAGGAACATGAATCTTCCTGATTCCAAGCCCAAAGCTCTATCCCCTATGTTACCTAGCTGCCCTGTCAATATTTAATACATGAGTATCATTATTGTTATCATAAACTAAGGTTCATACTTGTTCTTTATTCCACATAATTTATGATTTATAAACAGATTTATTTCTTTTTCACCTTTTAGTTGGAACCCATCACTTTTGTCTTTTATTATTTTATTCCTTGGGACAAAAGTCAACACTTACATTTAGGAAAATGGATGTTAGTATTAGTTTATCCATCCCAAAATAAAACTTAGATATGTTTTCAACAAATTCAAACCTTCAAACAATGGAGAAATGGATCACAAATCTTCCCACTGAAATTGGAGATGAACTTTTTAAAAATCAATTTCTCTTCTTTCAAAAAAATGACAGCTCTGATCAATTTTCAAATAGAATTTCTTTGTTAGTGATGTTTTTTTTGCCTTTGAAATGAACCAGCTGTCTTTGTTTAAACAATCAGTCTATATTTGAATGTTTCCTTAAAAAGAACTAAAGATAAACTGTTCCTTTTTAAAATTTTTTTTTAATTAGCTAGTCAGATTTTAAGGATTCAGATATCAAGCCCCTGGCATTTACAGCTTCTTTAAAAAGAAAACAGTTGTGAGCATAAACTAACATGTTTTCCTCAGGAAATGAACATGAGGTATTTTCATGTATTTATAGTTTAATGTGATTCTGTAATCTAAAATTAAAGTAAAAATGACTCTTTACAAACTAACTCCCCCACTTTCCCACCCACCCAATCATGAAGTCCCTCTGGTAATTCTGAAGCTAGTATAATTAAGGACTTCTCAGTGTGGAAGGCCAGGCAAAACTACATTACCAAGAAAGCCAGTATCCAAGAGTGGTTAGAAGCTTTGGCACTCTTCTTGTCCCATACCTACTTGAACAAGCTCCCATAATAATAGTTTCCATCTTCAGCATAATAATTGGGAGTTCATTATTCAATAGGAGCTTACATTTAGAACTAGAAGGGACCTTAGTCCAATCCTTTTATCTTACAGATGAGGAAACTGAGAACCAAAGTAACTTCCCCAGGGTCACATGGATAGAAACAGATGTGGAATTTGAATCCCAAACTTTAAACTACACTCAAGTGTTTTTTCCCATTACATTGTACTATCCTAGCAATCACCTCATTTCACTTTTGTATAATTGATTTTTTTAAAGTTTTTATTTATCTTAAACTGGACTTTACCTTTGTGCAATGGTTTTCATTCATTCTTGTTCTGTGTTCTGAGACAAAGCAGAACAAAGTCTCATCCTTCTAACCTTCAGATAACCGAAGACATCTATCTCATCTTTTCTTCTTCTGGATGGACAGCCTTGGCTCAATGGTCTTTGGATGGCCTTACTTCAAGATATCTTATTATTAGTATTGCCCTCCTCTGGAAGGACACTAGCTTGTCAATATTCTTCCTGAAGGCTGGTGCTCAGGACTGAACTTGATACTTCAAAAATACTTCTTCATCTAATGCAGCCTGAGAGATTACATTTCATACTGTAGTGGGAAAATGACAGAAAAAACTAGGTTAAAATCAGTATTGTGACATTTTAAAAAGTTCAAGAGATATAATGTATGGGTAATTCAATCATTTTAATAATAATGTCAGCATTTTAATAAAAGAATGGTCATTTGGCCATCTCTTTCTTAGACCAAAGACCATCATGGAGGAGACTCACTGCCTATTTGTCCTTCTGGAAGAGGAGTGTTCTCAGAGTAGCAATTAATTTATTTGCCAACAATTAAAGAGAGAACTAATATTACAATATGGGGCTGGATCTGTACTTTGATTGTCATCTACTTCTAAGTTAGCGCTATCTTTGTGCAATCTATTTAAAGAATTTATCCCACCCAAACCTGAATGGACCACAATTTCTGCCCGATTTGTTTGTATTTGAATAGAAAAGATTAGTTCAACATTCAAAGGATGAGGTCTGAAAATGAGGTAAAGGAAAAAGGGGTAAATCTGAATCTCATTCTTCTTAAGTCCAAGTTTTTGCATATTTTTCTAAGCCCACCAACTCATCAAGTCTTACACCATAGCAATATTCCAACTTTAGACTGTTTAGTTATTTTAAATAGTCTAAAACAATATTGATTAATATGTTGATGTATAGTGTAATTTCCCCATTTTTCTTTTTTGATTAAATGTATTTTAATTTTAACTTTGAGATCATGACTACTACTACTTTTTTTAATTAGAAAATTCTACTCCTAATCTATATTATATATTTATGCATATTTCTAATTTCCTATTCCCACTTTATTATTGTCCCCTCCTATTACTTAATCTGTATTGTCCTCCAAGGATATCTCCCTTATTCTCTCCCCCAACCTTTTCTCCTTGCCCTCTTATTTATAAATTAATTTAGAAGACTTTTATAGCCTTCCAAAGAGGAATATTATTCCCTTTTTCTTCCATCCCTTTTAATCTACATATCCTTCTAAATCTGGCCTCATCCTATTCCTTCACTCTCTTATTTCTTGATAAATTTAAAAGACTTTTTTTAACCTTTAAATGTATATGTTGTTGTTGTTGTTGTTGTTGTTGTTGTTTTTTAACTCAGATCTGATATGTGCAAGGTTCTCTCTAAAAATCCCTCTCTTATTCTCTTCTTTCTTCCTATCCCTATTCCCTTAGCCTCTTATTTCTTTCTGAATTTAGACTTTTATACATATATATATATATATATATATATGTTATTCCCTCTTCAACCTATTCCTTATAACAACATGGTCCCAGAATTACCAGCCCTCTTCCCCCATTTGATTCCTCTTGTCATTTCTTCCTTTTGCACCTCATTTGTATGAGATAATTTTTTTTATCTTTTCCTACAAGATTTTGCTTTTTAGAATCATGTCATACTGAGCTCTATCCCAACTTTTCTTTCAGACTACCCAATTACTAATGACAACCAGATGTATGGTTTACATTTACACATATAAAAAGTAAACAATTTGTCCTTATGAGTCCATTGTAATTAGTGAGTAACTAATCTTTATAAGTGGAGAGAGTTTCCACACCAAGAAATCTGTAAAATAATGAAATCACAGGACCAGACTCTTCATCACCTGAAAATGTACACCATTGCCACCCCCATATGTCCGCCATATTGAATTTACAATTCACTAGAACCCTCAAATCTTTTTCATGCAAATTTTTATCTGGCAACATATACCCCCATTCTTCATCTGTGCATTTGATTGGATTTTAACTGCATGCTTTAAGGAGTATCTCATGAGCAGTGATATCTTATTGTTCCAATCTTACTGTCTTATTCTACCTTGTTTGCCTACTTTGATTCTGCAACTCTGGGGAGGGATAGAGGATCATATTTCCATGCCTTATATTCAGATAATAAATTTATAGCTGAATGGGACATCTAGTTATCCAATTCACCCCCCTTCATTCTATAAATCAAGAAACTGAAATCCAGAGACTCACACAATGATACATAGGGAGATTTTGCAAAGGAAATATTTGAATAAATCCACTGACTCAATTCCAGAATTCTTTCCATTGCCCCAGACAATTTGTTCACAAACTTGAAAAGCACATTGTTTTTGTTTTTGTTTGGTTTGGTGTTGTGTTTTTTGCTTTTGAGAAATGAAAGTCTCCCTTTTAGGGCAGCTACATATAGTGCCTGGCTTGGATTAGACTCATCTTCCTGAGTTCAAATCTAGCCTCAGACATTTTTTCTAGTTTTGTGATTCTAGATAAGTCATTTAACCTTGTTTGCCCTAGTTTTTTTTTTTTTTAATTTGTCAAATGAAGTGGAGAAAGAAATAGCAAATCATTTCAGTATATTTGCCAAGAAAACCTCAAAAAGAGTCACAAAAGGTCAAACATGACTGGAAAAATGATGAAAAATCTATTTTCTAGTCCTTTAAGAAATAATATTTCTATCTTCATTCTCATCCTGGCATTTTCATGTTCACTTTGATTTTTCAGACAATGTTCTCTCCAAATAAAAATATGATAGTAGCTTTTTCTATGGGGGCAAAGAATTGAAATTTGAGGAGATGCTCTTCAATTGGAAATGGCTAAACAAGTGGTGATTTATGATTGTGATGGAATACTATTACAATCTAAGGAATGATACAGATGATGGTTTCAGAAATTCCTGAGAAGACTTATATAAACTGATGCAAAGTGAAGTGAACAGAACTAGAACAATTTACAAAGAAACAACAATATGGAAACAATAATTGACTGTGAAAAATTTAGTAACTTATCAGCACAGTGCCCCATCACAATTCCAAAGGAGTCATAAATGAAACACGTTACTTTCAGATACAGAGATGATGGAATCAGGGTACAGAGTGAAGCATCCATCTCTCTTCTCTCTTTTCCCCTCCTCCCCTCCCTCTCTGTGTATCTCTCTCCCTCTCTCCATGTCATGAGAATTTGTATTGCATGATGTTATATTTGTAATAGATATTGCCTTCTCAATGAGTGGGAGGAAAGAAAGAATCTGAATCCAAAAATAAAGTGTAATTGAATTGTGAAAAATAAGGACATACAAGATAGGTTTGTGTGGAGTTTAATTATCTAATGATTTGTGGAATAGTGTAGATTTGAGCATATTAGGGAAAAGAAGCAATAGTAACACAGGGATTCATGATACAAGATAGACAGTGAGTACTGATGAAGTTAAGATGCAGAAAAGATTGGGAGACAGGAAGAACTGGTGAAGGAGTTAGCTTTGATAAAGTGGAAGGCTATCTTATTCTTTAAGGTTAATGGAAGGAAGCGAATAAGAGAAGATAGGAGGTTTATAGCAAAACTCTTTAAACTGTGGTTTGTGACCCTATATGTGGGAGTCACAAAATTATACTTTATCATCAGTAAGTGTTTGACTTGTATGCCTATTTTGTATACCCCCATATCTGGGGTCACATAAAAATTTCTCAGGCAAAAAAGAGTCAGAGGTAGAAAAAATTTAAGAAGTCCTGGTTTAGCAGGATAAAGAAAAGAACTGCCTGAGAGTTTGTCTATGTTAGCCTGAATGTTCTCCATGAAGCAAGAGAAAAGGTCAATAGCTTAAAGCTGTATTCTCAATCTGGTCTCAGAGCCTCTTTATACTCTTAAATATTATAGATGACTCCTTATACTCTTAAAAGCTACAAGGAGCTCAAAGAGCTTTTGTTTATATAGATTTTATCCATTGATATTTATTGTTAGGAATTAAAATTGATAAAATGTAAATATGTTTACTAATTCCTTTAAAATAATAATAAAACCACTCTATGTTAGCATAAATAATACATTTTTATGAAAAAATATATTATCCAAAACAAAATAAATTAATGAGTAGTATCGTTTTACATATTTTTGCAGATTTTTTAAATGCCTGTCAATAGAAGGCAGCTGGATTCTAGTGGCATCCAATCTGTTGCAATATGTTGTTTCAGTTGAAGTACATGAAAAATATCCACTCTCAAATAGATATATAATTGGAGAAAGGAGAATTTTAAGATGCAAACAATGTTTTGGTATTATTATGAAAATTGCTCTCAAAAACTCCTGAAAGGGGGTCTTTTAGGAGTTGAGGACCAACTTTGAGAACTGTTGGCTTAGAATAAAGATTATTTAAATCTCAACTTTGCCACTTGCCAGCTTTGCAACATTGGACAAATTATTTGATTTCTTAGCTTCAGTCTTTTTCTGTGCAAAATAAGCTAAGAGGCATGGTCTATTTCTCTGTCTTCTCTCTCTAGTTACACTATTTCATTATTCTATGTCTGTAACTCTCCCAAGGTATTTGCCTTTTATAGTTTGTCTCCAATTGTAAAATGAAAGATTTTGTACTCTGTCATAGAACTTTTAAACATCAGCAAATGATGATGGCAGTGTTGTTATCTGACTTCATGAGTCTGCAAATAAGAGGACCAAATTTGGGGGAGGAGTGGGAGGGAATAACCAAGAAAGAAATCCATAGAGCTATAACCAGGTTGGAGCTTTGCCCAGGGCACTGAGCTTAAAGGGTACCAATACTTTTTGCATTCTTCTAGCAATATAGAAACAAGTGAGCTCAGCAATGGTTGACAAGAATAATTCAATAAAACAAGAAGTTGCCAAAAGTCACGATTGCTCTCCAACTCCCCAAGTAAAATCCTCAGCATACTCTCCCAGTTCTACACACAATGTGGAACAGTTTGTAGCTATAGCTCTTCAGATCCAACTACCAAGAGATGTGGAGAAAAACCAGAGAACCTCCTGAATTACTCAGCATTTGATAGTGAACCACACCCAACACCATTCATGCTTTTATTGTCAGCTGGAGTTTCAAAAATCTCCTACTGTTTATCAGAGTTCACTGAATAATTTCTCCTTAGAGAAAGTAGTAGGATGTGTTTCTTGAACATTGTTGTTAGGGATAGGGACCTTGAAGCACTAGATTTGAAGCCAGAGGTTCAAATAATACACTTATTCTGTGCCTTTTAGGAAGTGACTGAACTGACCTCTCTGGGACTCAGTTTCCTTAATTGTAAAGTGAGTGGAGTTGGACTGCATAACTGGTAAGACTCCTATGAACTCTAAATACAACTTGATTCAACTTAGCAAACAATTAAGCTCTTACTTTGTGCAAAGCTCATGCTAGATGCTGGGGATGCAAAAAAAAAAAAAAAGTCCACATGTTCAAGATACTTAAATTAGGGAAGGAGGAAGTACTACAACCAGAAAACCAGGAAAGATCTAATATAGGAAATGGCTGGAAGCTGCCTTGGAGGACAATAGAGATTCTAAGGTGGATTCATGGTAGGAGAGAATTTCAGACTGGGAGGAGACAGTGTGGAAGTGCCTGGAGGTGGAAGATGCTGGGCCAAATATGGAAAATATGCAGTGGGCCCATTATCTCTAACAAAACCCTGGAGAGGAAGAGACAGGAAGAGAAATATCTTGGAATTTAAAAACAACATGCCTCAAGTATTTGGGAATAAACCCACCAAGATATGTAGGTCATATATAGCCATGTTATCATATATATATATATTCAGGACATAATATATATGTATATATATTATAGGTAACACATGTAGGTAGGAATTATATATGTAACTATATATGTATGTGTATACATACATACATATATACTCATGTTCCTTGAAGGCATGGACATATTTTTTTAACATTTGCATCCCCAATATTTAACACAAAGCTTTGTACAAAGTAATAATAATAAAAATATTTGCTTATTGAATTGAACCATATTGTATTTAGAATTGAAAGGGACTTTAGAAGTTATTCAGTCCAATTCCAGGTAGATAGATAAATGATAGATAGATATAGATAGCTATACACATACATACACCTTTTATTTATTTATTCATATTATTTATTTAATACACACACTTTTTAAAAATTTATTCATTCATTATTTATTGGTGAGTTCTGCACACTGACCCTTGGACGACAAAGGGCTAATTCTTGAAGGATAGGCACAATTAGGTGATACCCAAAGTCAGGACCCAATTAAACTCATTGTCTATTGCTGTAGTGCTTAACAGAGAGCCTAGAACATAATAATCATTTATATTGTTCATTTGAATTAAATTGGAGAGCCCAGAATCATTTCCTTATTGTGATGAGGCAACAGAATTACCCTTCAGTGGAGGATCTTTTGTCTTTCTGTCTTTCTATCTCTGTCTCTTTCTATCTCTGGGTCTTACTATCCCCACTCTCCTATCTCTCTCCTACCTGCCTCCTCTCTATTTGACTTTCTGTCTCTGTTTCTCTCCTACTATGTCCCTTCCCCCTTGCTCTCCCTGCTCCCCTCTCTATCTTCTTTTTCTTTCCTCTCCTTTCCTCTCCTTGTCTCTCTCCTCATACCTCTCTTCCTATTCTCCTTTACCCCCTTTTCCTCTCTCTCTCTGTCTCTCTCTTTCTCTGTCTCTCTCTCTCTCTTTGTGTGTGTCTCTGTCTCTTTCTGACTGTCTCTGTCTCTATCTGTATGTCTCTGTCTCTGTTTTTCTCTCTGTGTGTGTGTGTGTGTGTTTCTGTCTCTCTGTCTCCTCTCTCCCCTTCCCTTTCTCTCTCTTTCTGTTTCTCTCTGTCTTCGTCTCTCTCTCTCTCTCTTTCTCTCTCTCTCTCTCTCTCTCTCTCTCTCTCTCTCTCTCTCTCTCTCTCTCCTCTCTCTCTCTCTCTCTCTCTCTCTTTCTCTCTGTCTCTGCCTCTCTCTCTTTGTGTGTGTCTCTGTCTCTCTGTCTCTCTCTGTTTCTCCTTGTCTCTCTGTCTCTCTCTCTCTCTTTGCCTATCTGTCTGTCTCTCTCCCTTGATATAGGCAAACACTTCATCCATTCTTTCAAAATCATAGTAAAGGAGTAAGCTTTTCTATAGTAAAACTCTATACCCAGTTCAAAAAGTTCTCCCACATCAAAGGGATTTTACCATTTTAAAAAAGAAATCTTAAAACTATCAAGATAAAATTGTGTTGTAAAATATGTATATATGATAAATAATATATAAATTACACATATTACATATAATATGTGTATGGGAATGCATATTTATACTGACAAACACATTGTAGCTCAAGCAAAAAATCTTTTGAGATGGATCTTCTATGCACTCCACACAATTTTCCACTTATTCAAGACTTTCTTTGTTATTCACATAGTACCAGGAAAATCACTGTCTCCAGAGAGCTGCAGGCCTGTTTCTCCCATTTCCAGCTCATCTGGAGCTGTGTATTTATCTAACCTTAAGGGCACTTCAGAACTCTGAGTTCCTTGACTTCCCTATTTAGTCCAGTCATGCTTCTGTACTCCTGTAGTGAACAGCAGTTCTCCAGAGTGGGAGGAAGAAGATGTGCTTTGTTTATTACCTGCATCCTGAGTAAGGGGAGGAAACCCAGCACCCAGCAGCTGGGAGGTTATCCAAGGAACCAGCCCAGTGAGTTTCTCACAGCTTTCAAAGGCTGAAATACTTAAGATAATGTAAAAGGTCCAGGTTAAGTGAAGGAATTTGCACCTGGCTGGCTGGGCCTCTTGCATGAGCCAGGGGCTCCTGGCAGGAGGTAGGCCATTATGACTACTTTCAGGTTAGCCCTGAACACAAACTTAAGATAGACATGCAAAGCAAATAGGATCCTAGACTCCAAATTGACTGAATATTCTCTGTTCCCCAGAGAGCTGATAACACAGAAAGTAATAAATGGTTATAACAAATTAACAGGAAGAAGCCAATATTATTTAAAGAAGGTGCCAGATTGAGGACTCATCCCCACTGGTTGACTCAGAAGAGAATAAATACCTGTGCACCCTAGCTTGAACCCCTAAAGAAGCATGCAGTGGAAAAAGGTTCAGGGTAACATGCAGCAAAGTTCAGGGTGTGCTCTCTTGGGAAGCTTTTTGGGCTTCCTGTAACCTCTGGAAGCTGGATCACTTTTAAAGACTGTTCCTTTCTTTTTTCATAAAGATTGAAAGCGACCTTGAGAGGCCATTCCTCTGTTTCTAAGCCAAAACATACAGGAATCATTCCCAGTAATTCGGAGGCTGCTTTATTTTTTTTTTTAAATATACCCAGTGTATTGTTCATTTATTAGTGACAGAGAGGAGAAAGTGGGGGACCTGGGAAGGTCAACTTCTCTTTTAAAGAAAGCTAGGAAAGAATATGGAGCTACAACTTAACTTTGAATAATCAGCTAGCAGGAGTTTCTTCTACTCTGAGTAATCAGTATGGAAAGATCAAAGTCCAAGATAATGTGATTACAGGGAAAATTGTATATGACTTAAATTAAGGTTCTGAATTCAAACCCCAATTCATCTCTGACCAAGAGTATAAACTATATTTTGCCTGACTCTAGATAAAAAATCCTTAACCTTTTTGTGTCATTGACTTTCATCATGTGGTAAAGTTCTGACCCCCTTTTTAGAATATATTTTTTAATTCAGTAAATAAAATATATAGGATTACAAAGAAAACAAATTATATTAAAACATGTATTAAATATATGTGTGTACATGTGTATATATGTGTATATATGTATTTAAAATTTATAGAACCAAGATTAAAAGTCTCTGATTTAAGTGAACTTGAAGATTGGACAAAGAACTGGTGAGATGTTGATAAAAGTCCAATAAATTAGAACAGATGTAAGGTTTTAAAAAATGCTGCTTTTAATTCCCAAAGGGAGAGGTGATATAGAGAAAGAGATGAGAATATGTGTGAGGTGGAGAAAGGGAATAGGAAAACATTATTATAGTATCACAGCATCTAAGAATTCATAGAGACCTCAGCAGCCATCTAATCCAACTAATCCAACCTACTTAAAAGAAATCCCCACTATGCATAACTCCCAAGTATTTAAGTGAGTAAATAATCACCCAGCACCAACATACTTAGTACTTTGCAGGCAGAATGGAATATTCCTGGATTCCAGCCTGCTGCTTTCATGCTGCATCATCATCTGCTATAATCCTTCTCTTCTTATATGACGTATCTTGTATACCAAGTCTTCTATGAAGCCTTATCTGATTCTTAATTGAAAGTTATCACTTTCTCCTCAAACTTCCTTAGAATACTTTGAATTCTCTTTTCACTCTTACCATTTGACCTTAGCAAATAGTTTAGCTTCTCTGGGATTCAGTTTCTTCATTCATAATATGACAGGATTTTGTTAGAAGATATCTAAAATTCTCTTTCATTTCTAAATTTAAGATATAGATATTTATTTTATGCTAGTTTATGCATCTGTTATATCCCTTTCCCTCCTCCTACCTCTAGTCTTTTTATAATCTTCATGATCTAAAAAATAGCACAAGACCTTACACCTAGTTGGTCCTTCCAAATAATTTTCTAATGGAATTTTGTATACTTCTGACCAGGGCAGAGTACACTAGAACTATCACTTGTCTTCATAAGTATCTTATGCATCCTTTAATGTATCCTAATATTAGATTTGGTGAGATTGTCATATCAAAATGATTCATACTGAGTTTATAAAACTACACTTTTCCATGGAAATTGTTATTTAGACATTCTTTCCCCCTATTACATGATAGTAAGCCTCAAAAATTACTAGATTCATGACCTAAACATAAAGAATGAGATTATAAATAAATTAGAGGAACACAGGATAGTTTACCTCTCAGACCTGTGGAGGAGGAAGGAATTTATGATCAAAGAAGAACTAAAGATCATTATTGATCACAAAATAGAAAATTCTGATTATATCAAACTGAAAAGTTTTTGTACAAACAAAACTAATACAGACAAAATTAGAAGGGAAGCAATAAATTGGGAAAATATTTTTACAGTCAAAGATTCAGATAAAGGACTCATTTCCAAAATATATAGAGAATTGACTCTAATTTATAAGAAATCAAGTCATTATCCAATTGATAAATGGTCAAAGGATATTAACAGACAATTCTCAGATGAAGAAACTGAAACTATTTCTAGCCATATGAAAAGATGCTCCAAGTCATTATTAATCAGAGAAATGCAAATTAAGACAATTCTGAGATACCACTACATACCTGTCAGACTGGCTAGAATGACAGGGAAAGATAATGTGGAATGTTGGAGGGGATGTGGGAAAACAGGGACACTAATACATTGTTGGTGGAATTGTGAATACATCCAGCCATTCTGGAGAGCAATTTGGAACTATGCTCAAAAAGTTATCAAACTGTGCATACCCTTTGATCCAGCAGTGTTACTACTGGGCTTATATCCCAAAGAAATCTTAAAGGAGGGAAAGGGACCTGAATGTGCCAAAATGTTTGTGGCAGCCCTGTTTGTAGTGGCCAGAAACTGGAAACTGAGTAGATGCCCACCAATTGGGCAATAGCTGAATAAATTGTGGTATATGAATGTTATAGAATATTATTATTATGTAAGAAAGATCAGCAAGATGATTTCAGAAAAGCCTGGAGAGACTTACATGAACTGATGCTGAGTGAAATGAGCAAGACTGGGAGATCATTATATACTTCAACAACAATATTATATGATGCTCAATTCTGATGTATGTGGCCATCTTCAGCAATGAAATGAACCAAATAAGTTTCAATGGAGCAGTAATGAATTGAACCAGCTACACCCAGTGAAAGAACTCTGGGAGATGAATAAGAATCATTTCATTGAATTCCCAATCCCTCTATTTTTGCCCGCCTCATTTTGGATTTCCTTCACAGGCTAATTGTACAATATTTCAGAGTCCGAATCTTTTTGTACAGCAAAATAGCAGTTTGGTCATGTATACTTATTGTGTATCTAATTTATACTTTAATATATTTAACATCTACTGGTCATCCTGACATCTAGGGGAGGGAGTGGGGGGGAAGGAAGGGAAAAATTGGAACAAAAGGTTTGGCAATTGTCAATGCTGTAAAATTACCCATATATATATATATATATAACTTGTAAATAAAAAGTTATTTTAAAAAAGAAGAAAAAAAAAAAACAGCAGGAAAGATCACACGGAAAGAGTATGAAGAAAGAGAGACTGTCCGGTTAGTCTAGTTTTAAAGATTCAGCCCATTCTTCTATTCTGCCAATCAAAGGAGGCTACTTTTTTCCACATGGTATTGGAATTTAAGAATAGCAGAATGTCTCCACGTTAGTCTGCTCAGGTTAAGCTTCTTTAAAATAAATATCATATAAACATTCAAGCTGAATTTAAAAAAAATAAGACTGAAGAAAAACTAAGTAAAAAAAATAAAATAAAATAAATTATTAGAGATTTGGGAATGCCATAATTTTGAAACATTTGCTAAAAAAAAAAAAAAAAAAAAAAAGAGGAGGAAAAAAGAATGATGAGTTGGATTCTTGCAGAAAGTGGCCCGAATTAGAAATTTGTTATCAGGTTCAAACCTAAGTACATCTGAAATTGTAAGTTAATTTTTTCTTAAATTAAGTAAAGCATATAATCTCTCGTCATTTTATTTTATTTATTTTACTTCATATTTTTATTTTATTAAAATGAGGTGATTGTATTGGATCTCTACAATTCCTCCCAATAGCAAATTCTGTTTCTTCTGTTTTAAGGTGCATCTTCTCTCTAACATTCTATGTTCTCAATCTCTTTAAAGTGAAACACTCAATATTGCATGGTATCTTCAAGCTCTGACTTTGTATTCTATGTTCTAAAGTCCCTTCTAACTCTTGGCCTTCTACATTCAGTATTCTAAGTTACCAGTCTTCTATATTCTGTGATTTCCCATTCATTTCTTTACAACCTCCTTATTACTTAAAAACAAAACAAAACAAAACAAAACCAAAAAACCCAACAACAATTGAATGCCAAGGAGTCACAATATTTCAAGTAAACACAGGTATCCAAAAGCTAAACAAACACACAAACAAAAACAGTCTCTACTCTCAAGTACCTCATATTTTAATGGGGGAGATGAAATGCAAACAACTCTGCAATCAAGATATGTATATACAGGATAAATTGGGGATAATCACAGAGGAAGAGACTTAGCATTAAAGGGGAGCTGAAAATGCTTCTTGATGAAAATTAGATTTTAGTTGCATCTTAGAAGGAAGTCAGAAGGCAGATAGGAGGGAAAGAATTCCAGGGATGGGGGGCGGTCAGTGAAAATAGAGAATCAGGAGATGGAATGTCTTGTTCAAGCAGTAACAAAGAAGATAAAATCACTGGAATAAGATATAAGAAGATTGGAAAGGTAAGAAGGAGCTAAATTAAAGTAGGTTTGAAAATCCAAATGGGGAGGTAGTGGTTATATTTGATTCTAGAACTATTAGGGAGCTACTGGAGTTCATTAAATGGAGATTGAAAGGAAATCACATGGTTTGACATGTGCTTTAGGAAGACCACTTTGACATACAGGTGGAGGATGGACTGGAATGAGGAGAAATGAGCCAGAGGCAGTGACCATAAAGCTATTATAATAGTTCCTAAAATGGCAGGCTCTGGATGTGTGGAATATTATGGTTAAGAACAATTCAAACAATGCCCAGTTCAGGTTCATTCTAGTTGTCCAAACACTGACCCCTAACTCTTCTTGCTTCAAAAATCCACCAATTCTTTATGCCTCCATTTTATAAGAGCCAATTTGTCCTTTACTAAGAAAAGTATTGGCTAATATGTGGATTAACTTCTATCAGGGAGGGCAGAGTTCTCAGTGAAATGTTGGATGATGAAATGTTGGATGGATCTAAAGGTGTTAAACTGGAACAGAATTTCGTGGTGAGGTTAAGAAGCTCATGTGCCTATTCAGAAAACAAAACACCCCCCTCTCTCCATCCAAAAAAGCAAAGCAAATGGAAAAACAAAAATATTGACTTTTCTCTTTCTTTTTTCTTCCTTCTTTCCTTCCTTCCTTCCTTTCTTTTTCTTTCTTTCTTTCTTTCTTCCTTCCTTCCTTTCTTTTTCTTTCTTTTTTCTTTCTTTCTTTCTTTCTTTCTTTCTTTCTTTCTTTCTTTCTTTCTTTCTTTCTTTCTTTCTTTCTTTCTTTCTCTTCCTTCCTTTCCTTCTTCTTTTCTTTTGTTATTTCTTTCTTATTCTTCTTTCCTACCTGTCTGTCTCCCTACCTGTCTGCCAGTAAGACTGTTGTGAGCCGGAACATATGAAAGATCATATTTCTGCACCACAGTTTTGACTAAGCTAACATACTGGAAATGAAACTCCTCCTCAGATGAGCAACCTGGAATTCTTCTTTTGATAGTGCTTAAGGTTTTTTTCATGGACATGCAGAGTAAAGACTAATTATTTTATAAAAGTTAGCATGATATATCTGGATTTTGAATCAGAAGAACTGAGTTCATATCTCAACTTTACCACTTACTTATATGATATTGGACAAATCACTTTGTTTTTCTGGATCTTGGTTTATTTGTCTGTAAAACAAAGGTCTTAGACTAGATTATATATATATTGAAGATTCCTTCCAGCTTTAAATCAATAATCCTATTTTAAAAATGTGGAATAATTTATTATTTAAATAGTGGGGGGGTTGTTTTGTTTGTTTTGTTTGGGGGAGTTTTTTTGGTGATAAGGATCTTTGCTGCCATCACAACAAATTCTTCCTCTCCAGGTTCTTATCTCCCAAAGGCAACACTTCAGCAATTCATAATTTCCCTATTGTTGGTGTTCCTTCTACTGATGTAGATTACAATTTCTTCACACTAACACAGATAATATTCATAAGTTGCTGTGGTTAAAATAAGTTATCCTGCCTATCATCTATTGAAAATCTCCTCATTTACTCTAACTGGATCCCAGACACTTAGGACACTAGGATACATAGTGTAGGACGCTATGTATATAGAGAGCATTTCAGTAGAGGCCACTGATAAGGAAGGGAATAAAATGAGATTAATGGAATATGATTGAGTAGGAATTCTTCTATTGTATCCTCTATACAGTTGGAGGTGAGGATCTCCCTATAAATTTTTTTTATAACCAATTATCTTACTTTTTTTTTGTTGTTTTCTAGGGTAAAGTCCCAGGTATTCTTCCCTAACTACAGTGCCATTAAGATGATATATATTTCATAACATCATAAGTTCATAGATTTAATGTTGCAAGGGGTCTTAGAGAACATCTAATCCAACTTCTTTATATGAGAAGAAAACAGATGCTTAGAGAAGTTAAAATGATTTGTCCAAGATGGCACAGGTAGTAAGTGTCAGACAAAAAAGCCCCTGGTCTACATTAGAACAGTTTCTAGTTTAGAAGGACTAGCCAGAGCATGTGACCATGTTTCTGCTTAGCATGCAAGGATTCAGGGTGTCTCCATTTTACAAAGGGTAGGATTTAAGGGCCCAATTGACTCTTAAAATGTTAGAACTAGAGTATATAAGTTTGTAGATTGAGAGCTAGAAGGGAGCTTGGAGACCATCCAATCCAACCCCTACATTTTATAAATGAGGAAACTGACTCACAAAAAGGTTAAGTGACTTGACTATTAGTCTGTGTCAAATGGGATTTGAATTCAGGTCCATTGAATTGGATTCAAGTCCAATGCTTGTTCTACTATACAGGGTACTTTCAGTATTTGTAAACTAAGGCTAAAGGAAGGCTACTGAATCATCCAATGTTACATATTGAGCCTCACAACAACCTGTGACATAGGTATTATGATTATTATAATTCCCATTTTCTATTGAGAAAATTGAATAAAGGCTTTAATCTAGTGGCATTTCAATTAAAATTTCCTTTGAAACCTAAACCTGAAAAGGGATGTCAGAGATCATCAGAATCAACTGCCTATTAACAGAATCCCCTTATCAATATCTGATTGTATAGTTTCTAATCAGAGACCTCCAGTCCAGGAGAACTAACTCCCATCTGAGGTAAACCATTACTTTTTTTTTTTTTTTCCCTGAGGCAATTGGGGTTAAGTGACTTGCCCAGGGTCCCACAGTCAGGAAGTGTTAAGTGTCTGAGGTCAGATTTGAACTCAAGTCCTCCTGACTTCAAGCCTGGTGCTCTATCCACGGTGCTACCTAGCTGCTTCTCTAAACCATTACATTTTGAGATCACGTAATTGTTAAAAAGTAGGTGGGGCATCCTTTCCCCTTTATATTGAAACTATAAATGTCTCTGCAAATTCCACCTGCTGGTCTTCAAATGAAAATTCTTCATTTCTTTCCCCATCCCAAATTAAATCTTCCTTTCTCCAGGCTAAATGCTCCTAGTTCTTTCAGAGAATCATCATGATTTTCTGTTCACTCAATTTCTTGCCTAAGAGAATTTGACTGATAGAATTGCAATGTCTAGGAATCCATGCAGAAATTGCTGTATCTCCTCTACCTTCTAATTCTCTCCTCATTTATTCCTAAAAAGGAGTTTTACCTTAAATTCAGCATTAAATACATACGTCTGCAGAGGTTCTGATGTCCCTTACAGCTAGAATGTCCTACTACTTTTTTTTTACTATTGCTTTCCCTCACTTCCTTTAATTTCCATCTGAAATCCCACCTTCTACAGAAAACTTTCTCTAATTTCTTAATTCTAATGCTGTCCCTCTTTTAATTATTTCCTTTTTAACCTGTATATAGCTTGGCTTGTATATAGTCATTTGCATGTTATTTCCCTCATTAGATTGTAAGGTTAAGTGCAGGGAAGGTCTTTTGTCTCTTTAGCATACTGCTTGGTACATAGTAGGTGTTTAATAAATGTTGATTGATTGATCTTTACAATGTCAGAGTCCTCATAGTACAATCAATAGAGTTATATTTATTGTAAAGAGAAAGATGATAATGAGTTACCTGAAGAAAGTTAGGCTTCAGTAGAATTGAAAGCCAAATTTCAGTTTTGCCATATACTCCTTGGCATATATACATGTTACTCATATCACAAAAGACTGCACAAAGAGTATATGCTGAACTCTGGAATCTCATTGGGAATTAATCGTCTAGCACGTCCCATAAATTCTGCACCATCTCAGTGATCCCCTAATAGTGCTGCACATGACAAGATGAATTGCCAGTGATTTTAAGTAAATTACAGAGTTTTTACCAGTCTCTGGAACAAAGCAGAAACTTGTGACATTTTCAAAATGTTAGAAAAAGCAGCATGCCAAATCTCCCAATTAGAGGCAAAGAAAATGGTGACTTTGAACCTCTGCTTCTGGAACAAAATTTTACTTATCTGCAATTTAAACAGTCTTCTTGGCATTGAGACCTTTGTCTGGGTTAGAGGTGCAATGAGGTGAGTGGGAGCCACACACATACAAACACAACACATTCAGTTCTCTCCATATCATTCTGAAAACCTTTAAATGCCAATTTTAATGCAATAGATTCTGGCAATTCTGATAGGAGGACTTGGTCATAACTGAGCACAAAGAAATGGCCTGAAGAATTTAGAAAACATATCCCCATAACAAAGGCATATAGAAGGAACTGAATGGTATTTGTTTTTTTTCCAATTATATTCTTTTTTTCTCCATATAGAAATAGAAGATTATAGATTTAGGGATGGAAAAGACCATAGAAATCTCTTAGTCTAGTTACTTCATTGTAGCTAGATTGGTATATTAATGTGTCCCACTTAAGAAAAGCAGAGCTCCAAATCCCAAAACCAAGAAAAAAAGAGTAGAAAGGACAGTGGAGAAAAGAGAAACATAGTGATGACCACTTCGAATACTTGCCCATTTCAAATAACAGTATCAGCTAGAAATTTCACAGAATAAGTGAAAGATTTTTTTTGCCACATCTTAGGAAGGATTCCAAATTGGAGAGGCAACATGGAACCGTGCAAAGAACACTGAATTTGGAGACAAAGCCCAACTTCCAATTTGCTATGGGGAAATCCATTTCCCTTCCCCTCTCTGAAGCTCAGGTTCATCATGTCAAAAAGGGAAAATAATACTTGGGCTCCCTATCTCACAGGAAAGCCTTTGCTAAGAATTATAGAAATTAGAGTTAGATCCAGTTTATTTCAGATCTCCAGGTTATAAAAAGCAGCCACGAGGCCTGACTTCAAATTCTGACTATGATTCATCTATATGGATGGAGGAAGTTAGATTCAATGATACAGGTATGACTTAATCTAGCTATGTATCAGTGTATAGGTATACCTCTTGGGTTGGCTGGGTATGCCGGAACACGCTGGGGAAGTATTCCCACTGATCTATTCCTCTCCTTTTTCTTGCCTATATGAGAGAATTGTAGCACGTAGACAGCCTAAGATGCCTCAAGTGATAGGATCAGAGATTCAGAACAAGAAGGAACATGGAGGTCGCAGCATTCAACTCTCTAGTCTTGTACATCATATACAATCAGTACATGAGCAAGTATTAAATGCTGACCATGTGCCAGGCATTAGACCAAGAGAAGGCACCCCAAATACAGCTGTATTCTTGACCAAGAGATTGAGACCCTGAAAAATTAAATGATTTACTCAGTCGCCAAGATAGTAAAGTTCAGCTTGATACCCAGGCCATCTGAATCCAAATTTGATGCTCTGTTCAGTGCATCTATCACCATATTCCCTTGGTTTGATTTTGTAGCTAAAGCGTCATCTTGGGCACTCCCTTAATAAATGCTTGTTGACTAGGATTAAGTTAGATTGAATTAGGAGGAAAGGAGCACATATCAAAGGATAAAAGCAGTGCTCCAGGGACTCTCCAAAGGCCTATTTATCATCAACATTTAAAGATATAACTCCATTTAGCAGGAAGAGGAGAAAAGGTGCCCTGAGGTTCTTGGAGTATAGAGAGCGTTCCCTAAAATGAGTCCTTAGCTCTTGAACCTCCTAAACAGTTTATCTTTATTCTGTTGTTTAGTTGTTTTTCAGTCATATTTAACTCTTTTTAACCTCATTTGAGTTTTTCCTGGCAAAGATACTGGAGTAATTTGCCATTTCTTTCTCCAGCCCATCTTACACATGAAGCAACTGAAGAAGTTGGGTTAAGTGACTTACCCAGGGTCACACAGCTAGTGAATGTCTGAGGCCAGATTTGAAGTCAGGAAGATGAGTCTTTTGTACTTCTGCCCCAGAACTCTATCCATAGTGCCATTTAGCTGACCCTACCTGTCTTAATTCCATCTAGGATCTAATGAGAGAAAACTGGAAAATAATTGGGATAGCCTACTCATTTCCAGACAATTATTTTTCTTAGACTTTTCAAGGTAAAAGACTTTAGAGACCATCTAGTCCAAATTTTTCATTTAAGCCCAGAAAGGGAAAATGATAATAAATACTCACAGTAATGTATGCTTCCCCTTATCCCCCTTCATATGATTTGTACTTTAAGTCCCAAATCTATCCCCCTGGCCTCTAAGTGACAATGTGTAATATAAGTGACAGTGAAGGACTTTGGACTACTTGTGATCTGCCTGTTTGCATAATACCTAAAAGGGGTGTGTGTGTATGTGTGTGTGTGTGTGTGTGTGTGTGTGTGTATTTACTTAAATAATACCTGTTTTGGTACACTATATCTAGCATGTTTGCACAAGTAGGGGGGTGAGGTAATATAGTGGTATGAGAATAACCCATTAAATGATTTCCTATATTTCTGGGTAAGGGCTCAAGCCAATAAGAAATATTTTTTCTTGGTCCTTACTGTCTGTCCCTAACATCTCCAAAATGTTAGAAAACACAATATAGCATAATGTTAAAGACAGTATAAATAGTACAAGGAAAGAAGATCAGATATGCTGTGGAATGATCTGGGTTCAAATGCTTCGTCACATATTTACACAAACCACTCCTTCTTTGGACCCCGTTTCTGAAAAATGATTGTGTTGAATTAAATTCAATTCAGTAAGCATTTATTAAGTGCCTGATGTCATTATCAGACCATCCAGGTAAGATACATACATAAAACTTCATGAACTATTTCTCATCTTCCAAACATTTCTATTACCTTGGAACAGTCCAACCAGGGTGGAAACTAGTCATGATTCAGTCTAAAGAAATTTGGGAAGAAAATAGATTAATTAATTAAGTAATCCTAACTTTTCTTCTTCTGCCTTTAGGCATAGTCCTTCCTACCTATAGTTCCAAGTCTCTGTTTACTAATATGTAAAATGGGAGTAGTTGGACTAGATGTCTCTGGGAGTCTTTGACCCATTGGGAAGTTGATGGGATTCTATGGGTTTTTGCCTTTCTTCTATGGGGTGGCAAACCGAGACATTTCCAAGTTATAAAATAGAATGTCAGATTTCATGCTTGTCCTTCTACAACTGGGAAGAGGAGGAGGGGAGTGGTTCTGCAGCTGAAAAATGTGTCAAATGCTTTGCTAAAAAAGGCCAAAGATAAAAGGACTTTGAATGCTTCTGTGTCCATGCATTGTCTGCTGCAGGCGACACTGACTCACCGGGCAGAGGTCAAAGGGAAATGCTTGGTTTCCCTTTCTTGGGATTTTAGAGTCATGTTTTTTTTTTTATAGAGGGGCAGCCCTGCCATTGTTCTCAGGCAGCCCGGTGCCACTGTTCCAGACAGACATATGCCAGACTCCAGGCGGCCCTCATAAATTAAATTTTTGGAATTTTGTGACACAATGATTTCCTCTTCTATTGTGTGCACCCAGCTATGAGCGTGTGTGTGAGTGTGCATGTGTGTGCATGTACACTTATTTCCACATTTAAAACAAACTAGACAGACCTTATAAATCCTATACTTACATATGGCCGTTGAGAACAGTTACCTTGTAAATCTGAATATAAGCACTATTCCCCTCAATTTGGCCTTTACAAAATCTGTGTTCAGTCTACATTATGGTTAGTATGTATTGTGAAAAGATGGTGAAGGAGGGAACAATAGAGTCAACAAAGATAAAGGGAACAGGAACACTAAAAATATGTTTAAATATTTTAATGTAAAAATAGATTTCAGTTACATATGTGTATATATATAAAACATATATGCATGTTCATATATATATATACATACATATATATATGTAATTTTTATATGACAGAAAGTGGATATAAATCAAAACTTCTTAAATTGTGGGCCACAACTTCATATAGGGTGAGGCAACTGAATGTGTGAGTCATGAAACTATGATTTATTATCAGTAAATATTTAATTTGTATACCTATTTTATCCAAGGTCATATAAAAATTTCTCAGGAAAAAAGGGGTCACAAGGTTTAAGAAGCTCTGGTATAGATTAAGATACAAAGTCAACTTTGTAACAGGAAAGAATACATTCAAGTTTGGGCTCTGAAAATCACTAGATGTTCAACCCAACAAAAGTAACCTAAATTCTCATTGTCCTAGGAAACTTTCTAATGTTATAAATTATCAAGCAGGTAGCAATCTTCATCTCATCATCTTACTAGTGAGGGAGCTTCTACACAGAGCCACCTGGAACCTGGAATATATTTGTTTGGGGTTTTTTGAAGAAGATAATCCTGATCTTAGATTCCATTACTGTAAAAGACATTGCTAATGGAAATGTTTTCCACCAATGCAGATGGACAGCTCATTTGTAATTTAAAGTCCTTGAAAGTTGCCTGAGTTCCTGGGAGGTCCTTGGGCATACTTCCAGTGTGTATTTCCAGAGGAAAAAGTTAAAGTCAGGTCTTCCTGACTAAAGTTAGCCTTCAAATTGTACCACTTTTCAATGTGTATGCACATGCTTTTTTCTCTTGCAAAGAGATCTTTTAGGAGGGCGGACTATGTCTAAGGCAAAATCAGAATCAGATTAACATGGCAAGTTATCTTTAGGTCAGAAAGAAAATACACTTTAAAAAAATCTCTGCATTCTAGACTACAATAATTTGGAATTTGGAATAGTTCAAGAAAAAAGTTCAATTGACATTTATCTACAATTAAATAAGTATTTTTTTTAATGGACTGTGTGATCAATAGTAGGTTGATTTATTGGGAGGTATTATATAAGAAATATAAGATGTGGCCCCTATCCTGAAGAGGAGACAAGAATAAAACATAGGGCAAAATTAAAGAGTAGTGCAACACACAATATAAACAAATGCTAAATTGTATGCTCCCATCTCTGCTTGCTATAAAACATTGGACTTAAAATCAGAGATCATTATTGGAATCCCAAATTCAATAAATAGCTCCTTCTCAAGAGACTGAGAGTTTTACTGTATCATTAAGAAAGAATCAAGTGTGGATCACAACATATATTTTCACTCTTTTTGTGATGTTTACTTTTATTTTGTTTTCTTTCTCATTTTTTTTTCCCTTTTTGATCTGATTTTTCTTGTGCAACATGATATTTATGGAACTACGTATAGAACTGAATATGTTTAACATATATTGGATCACTTGCCATCTAGGGGAGTAGATGGAGGGAAGGAAGGGAAAAAAACTTGGAATCATTTGCAAGGGTGAATGTTGAAAATTATCCATGTATATGTTTTGAAATTTAAAAAAAAAAACTTTAATTTTAAAAAAAGAAGGAATAGACTCATAGGGATAGTAGCACTTTGTCATTCTGGAGAATGTGATTTTCTCCAAGATTCTTTTAATAAAAAATGCAAAGAAATACCTAGATATTTCAACAACGTATCACAATGAGAATGATCACCAATCAGAGATAGTTATTACCAGAAAATTCAATTGTTGACTTCTTTTTAACACTGGAAACATAGTCCCACCATTCAGCTCTGTTAGGGTAGTAATCATTCTCTCAACAATTCTCTTCTACATATCTTCTTTGCAGAATATCTTCTATTCAAGATGAGTTAAATTTTCTTTGGAAGAAAACAAAATTCTGTTAGTTCTTTCTTCATAGCTTCAAACAATCTTTCCTCAGATGTTGCAGTTAACAATTTCTCCAGAATGACAGAATCTAAGTCTGAATAATCACCTCTGCTTCATATTAGTTCTGTGATTTTGGATTTGCACATTTCTTTGAGTCTCAGTATCTTCATCTGTGAATATTGAACTCAATAAATCCCTTCTAGCTCAAATAGTGTGTGATTCTAAAAAAAAGACATATTACCAATCAAGGCAATATCCCTAAAAGCCTTAACATGAGAGACAAAGTATTATAATAGCAAGATAAGATGGTAGAGTGAAAAACAACTGAATCTGGAGAGAGAGGTTTCAAAGAGAATTCTTGAATTTGATTCAAAAGAATTTGGTTTGAAATTCTGCTTCTAATACTTACTATCTATGTAAATTTGAACAACTTGGGCAAGTTGTTCAACCTTGATCAATGTCAGTTTTTTCTCTTGTAAAATGCAGTTAATAATCCTTTTTTTATTGTGAGGATGAAACAAGATTGTATATATAAGGTATTTTGTAAATGGTAATACACTGCTTAAACATAATAATTACACTTTGTTATAAGAATAATGTAGACCATAATTTTGAAAATATTTATGGATCTGATGAAACTTAAGATGGCTTAAATAAATAAGAAGTCCAAAAAACATTGAAAGAGCCAAGGCATAGTTAAGAGTAAGGATTTTACACTAGAGAAAAGAGCAATAGATTTAATTTAATCAGAGCAAAATTTCATGTTAAAGAGTCATGAGAGGAAAAATTCAGTGTATGGAGTAGTCCTAGAATAACTTGGAAGAGGGGGGAGGGAAAGAGAGACAGAGACAAACAGAGAGAGACAGAGATAGAGAGAAACAGAGAGAGATCTCAGAAGTCATGTGACTTACCCAGAGTCACACATCTAGTAAATATTAGGAGAAGGATTGAACTCTGTTCTTCTTTATTCAAGTCTAGCACTCTGTCCTCTACTCCATGCTATTTCTCTTATATCATCATCCAATGTTTATTTGTGTCTCAATGAACAACAAAGAACCTTCACAAGTTTTGCAACCCCATGATAAAAACTGAGTTTTAGGAAGATTACTTTGGCAGGGTATCATATCATCTACTAAGAAGTAGTTTGCTAAACAACAACAACAAAAAAAAAAATCTAAAAAAAAATCCAGATGGTAATGTTTAAACTACTTAAAAGAACAAACTGTTTTCAAACATCCATAACTAATTTAGAAACACCTATTTCATTCACTACTTAATCCATTTAAAAAAGGATTGAACAATCACAGTGAACAAGACTATATGCAAGGTTCTGTGGTAGATATAGCAATCAACAACCACAAAGTTTCTGTCCAAGGAACCATGGGAAGATGAAATATACATAAATAACTATATTACATGACAAAAATAAAATGCTATGGAATTTCAGGAGGATGAAGCATTTTTGAATGGGAAGATGAGGAAAAAGGTTAGTAAAGGGGTATTTGAGCTGAGTTCTGAAGACTGGATCAGATTTATACAGATGGAAAATAAAGAAGAGCATGTTAGAAGGAATAATTTAGCAAAGATGGGAAAAGTTTAATGGAGATTCTTGGGGAATGGTGTATAAGCAAGTTTGCATAGAACATGCAATAACAGGAAGTAGGGAGAGGTAAGAGTGAAAGACAGGTTAGAAGCAGATTTTAAAAAGCCTGGACACAGGCTGGACTTTTTTCAAAAGATAGTGGGAAGACCTCCTAATGTTTACTCAATAAAGAAATGATACTATCAGGATTTAATTTGGAAAGCTAAATCCCTGCAAAGGGGTTATAGGTGAAGAAGAGAAGGAGAGCCTGGAAGTAAGAAAATCCATTAGGAACCTTATGTAATGTCAATAGAAATAATTAGGCTTTGGACCAAGGTGGAATCTTTGAGTGAAAGGTAAATCAATAAACATTTATTAAAAATCAACAAAGTTTCAGTCATTGTACTCCAGGGATAAAAGAAAGGCAAAGGACTGAAATGCTAAATTATAAACTATCCTTTTTTATCTTTTAAATGTATTTATTTAATATTTTCTCCCAGTTACATTCAAAACAATTTTTTTTTACATTTGTTTTTAAGATTTTTGAGTTCTAGGATCTTTCCCTTATTCCCACCCAAAATTAAGAAAGCACATGTAAAGCTATTAAAAATATTTCCATAAAAGTCAAATTGTGAAAAAAAAACTAGATCTCTCACTCTAATGAAAATAAAAATCCTCAAGAAAAATTAAGTTAAAAATAAAGAGAGAGATATATAGAAAGTAAGAGATATCTATATTCAGCCTCGATCAGTTGCTTCTCTGGGTATGTATAGGATTTTTCATCATAAGTCCTTCAAAGTAGGTGTGGATGATTGTACTACTGAGAATAACAAAGTTATTTAACAAAGTCATAACAGAACATTGCTGTTACTTTGCATTTGGTATATTTCACTTTGTTTATAGAAGACTTTCCAAGTTTATTTGTTTGTTTGTTTTTCCTGAGAGTATCCTGCTCATCATTTTCCAGAAAATAATAATATTCCAAAAGAGAAACTTAATTTGATGTTTTTTATAATTAATTTTATAATTAATTATAAAATTTTATAATTAATATTGCTTATTTTGTTTCTACCATTTATTCTTTCTGTCCTTTCACCCTGTCCCTCTTCAAAAGTGTTTTGCTACTGACCACTTCTTCCCTCAATATGCCCTTTCTTTTATCACTCTCCCCTTCTCCCACATCTCAGTCCCCTCCTATTTTCCTTCAGAGTAAGATAGATTTCTATACCCCTATTGAGTATGTATGTTATTTCCTATATGAGTCAATCCTGATAAGAATAAAGTTCACTCACTCCCCCTCTCCTCTCCCATTTCCCCTCTACTGTAAAACTTTTTCTTATCTCTTTTTTTAATGGCAGAGAATTTGTACCATTCCACTTCTTCCTTTCCTTTTTTCACAGTACATTCCTCTCTCATCCCTTAATCATTTTTTAAAAAAGATTATTTCTTCATATTCAACTCACATTCATGCCCTCTGTCTACATATATTTGAATTGTTTTTTCTGGATGCTAGCAATATTTTCTCTTTGACCTGGGAGTTCCAGAATTTGGCTCTACTGTTCCTGGGAGTTTTTATTTAGGGATCTGTTTCAGGAAGTGGTTGGTGGATTCTTTCAATTTCTCTTTTATCTTCTGGTTCTAAAATATTAGGACAGTTTTCCTTGATAATTTCTTGAAAGATGATGTAGGAGCTTTGACTTTGTTATCATCTTCTGAGTGTGTGTTTTGATCCTCCTTGTCACTATAATATCTTTCAATGGTCAGAAACTTTTTTTTGTTTTCTATGCATTTTCTTAGTCTATTAATTGTTTGTTAGGGTAGGGCTGTGTTTCCAGGGTGGAGAGTGCACTGTCCCAAGCTTCAGGTGTTTTGTGCAGCTATTTGCAGAAATCCTTCTAGGAATCTGACCACAGGCCCCCTTTTCTGCCCTGGAGCTGCTAGGTGTGTCCCTGCCCCACAATAGCTCTAAGATTTAGTGTGCTGACCCAGGCTGCGGCTCAGAGGAGTGGGATTGCGCTGGGATTGTACAGCAAACCCCCAAGCCATTGCCACAGATCTTCTCCACTGACCTTCCAAGTCCTCTCTGATGTCTCTGGTCTGAGAGGTTCAGAAGCCTCCAGCACTGCTGCTGATTGCAGAGATCACTCTGCACTAATGGTAGGGTCCATCCGGAGCTGGGTCAGTCTGGGGCGGGTCTGGGGCTGGGGCTGCACTGGCATGTCCTGTCCCAGGACTCCCACTCTGGTATCACAGACTTTTTCTGCTGAGCTTCTAAGTTGCTTTCAGCTGAAAAATGCTCTACTCCATCTTTTGGGGTGTTCTGATGCTCTAAAAAAATTTTTTTAAAAAACAATTTAAAGGAATTTAGAACAATTTTGGGGAGAGGGTGGGCAAGTTCCTGCCTTTACTCTGCCATCTTGGCTCCACCTCCCAAAATATCCTTATATATCGTTAATAGCAGTTTCTCTAACATCTACTAGGCGACAATCTACTGCCCTATTCCCAGGTATGGCTATTGCTGTTTCTGTTGCTGTTTTGTTGTTCAATCATTTAGTCATGTCCAATGTCCAATCATGTCCTTGATGATTATAAATTCAACTTAACATTAAACATTTATGAAGACTTGTCCAATGATAAAAGAGGAAAAAACTATGAATTCAATATCAGACTAGAGAATTTAAGTCTTAGTTCTTCTACTGGATAGTTGGGTGATCTTGGATAAATCCATTTCCTTATCAGTAAAATTAGAAGGTTGATCTAGAGATACCTAAAGTTTCTTTCTCTAAACCCTACACATAATCTCTTGTGCTGAGCAATGGGGCTTCATAGATGAATATGATACAGACCTGCTATCAAGGAATGTATAATCTAATAAGGAGAGTACATGGAAGTACAAAGCAGAAATATCAGGGAGAGAGAAGTACAAGAGAGGTCCAGAGATCCAGTGTGACGCCAGCAGTGAATTAGCTAGAAGCTAGAACTAGATGACCTCTAAGATTCTTTCTAGCCTTCAAGTCATAATGTTATAAAATGAATTTCCATCATGCAGATATTCATTCTGATTTACCCTTCCCCCACAAGCTCTGATTGTTTTGGGTCATAACAAACAAAAAGTGAGTTTATTTGGTATTAAGGGATTTCCCTAAGTAAATTGGCAAGGTCCTAGAACATAGGGACTCTATTAGAAGCTCTGCCACTAAAAGAGCAACTGGTTTTTAATGAGCTGTCACTTGTAATTAGTGTTGTGGTTCTGCTGCTGAGGACACAGATTCACAATCTTGTGCTTGGTGATCATTTTTTATTTCTTCTAAATAAAAAGAATTGAGCTAATTGATGTTGCACGGGGCTTTTTTTGGTTTCATTAAATTCAAGCTAGTTCTACCTCCTCCCTTCACTCTCTCCATTTTAATTAGTTTGTTTGTTTAGCATGCTCCTCCTCCCCCTTCCCTGACTTAATCATCCAGTTGTAATCTTGTTAAATTTGCTGATTTTCATCTTCTTTGATTTGGACTTTTTCTTATTTCCCAAGACATAGAGTCTGGATGAGATCTGAAGCTCAGCTGTCATTTTGAGAGCAAACTAACACTTAAAGATCTCTGTTTATCAGCTCCAACAAGAATATGCGAATGGCACTCCCTCCTACTCTGTACCTTGACTGTCCATGTCTTCAGGCTTTCCAATGGATTTGATTAATGTGAATACTCCCATCAAGAATACAGATCTTAACTCATCCATGTCTGTTCATCCTGCATGGCTTTTGTTCATAATCCATCATAAATTAAACCCAGGAAATTCATTCACTCTTCATGCTAGGGACCTTTCTAGCTTTCTCTCTATATTCTGAGGATACTAGTGGAGCAAGAAGGCTATCGGCCATTACTCCTCCTTCTTTTATGCCATTTTTTTATTGCACATTTCCTTGATGACATCCTATACTGTTTCTTTGTACTCTCTTATATGGACATATTACAGCCTGTTCACACTGACTTGCTCTTCCCCTT
Source organism: Antechinus flavipes (assembly GCF_016432865.1). Taxonomy (NCBI): domain Eukaryota; kingdom Metazoa; phylum Chordata; class Mammalia; order Dasyuromorphia; family Dasyuridae; genus Antechinus; species Antechinus flavipes. The sequence continues at coordinate 133,481,734 of NC_067399.1, read as the reverse complement.
TGCCCTCTGAGGAATACACATTTTTAATTCTTCAGACTTTAGAATATTTCACATTGATAGTTATGCAGAAACACTAATAGAGTAAAAAGAAGAGTCTTTGTTTCTAGAAGAAGCACAAAGTTTTAAGTTTCCAAACTTCCTGAAGGGAATCTAACACATTTTCTTCCTTTAATTCCATTCCCCTCCTGACAGTGGCAAAACACCTTTCAGAGAGCTTGGTCAATATACTTCTAATTTGTTGTACATTCAAAGTATCTTCCAGATACATAGAAACATGAACATCTTCTATAGCAGAGGTTTTTGAGAAATCTAATGAATTTTCAATATTTTGTTTTATTAATTGTGTGTATTGGAATCTCAATTGAGACTTTAGTCTAGTAGCTGGTAGTATAAGAGATGAGTGTATTGGACCTGGAGGCAAGATAGATCTGAGCACAAATGTAGCCTCAGATAATTACTAGATTATATAAGTCTGGGTAAGTCATTTAGCCTCTGTTTTCTTCAGTTTCTTCATCTGTAAAATGGGGGTAACAATAGCATCTTGCTCACATGGTTATAAACTTCTTAGCATACTGCTTGGCACATATTTTGCAGTGGTTCAGTTACTTCATATATGTCCAGTTCTTCATGACCCATTTAGAGTTTTCTTGGTAAAGATACACTGGCATGCCATTTCCTTCTCCGGCTCATTTTATAGATAAGGAAACTGAAGCAAAAATGGAAAATAATTTGCCTTGAGTCACCCAGTCAGTTAAGTTTTTGAAGCCAGATATGAACTCAGGAAGATGAATTTTCCTGACTTCAGGTTCAGTACTTCCTGTGCCACCTAACTGGCACATATTAGTAGATATTTAATAAGCATTTATTCTTTCCCTTCTCTCTTTCTTAGATTGCTGTTTTTAAATTCAAACAGCAAAAATGCTTAGGATAACAAAGGAAACTAATAATATTGAAAGATTATAAATTTTGTTTTAAAAAACACCCATTTCATTCATGAACTCCAAATTAAGAACCCATGTTTAATTGTTGTCCATTTAATTGCATGTTATATTTTAGACCATATCCTTAACTGATTTTTTTCTAGTTGGATCAAATTCTTTTGCATGGTAATGGATGTCTTCAAAGAGACTGCAGTATTTCAGGGATTAATGCTGTTAAACAGCAAGATATTATCCAGATCAACTAGAGAATCTCATCATCTTCAATTTAGGACACTGCAATGCATTCTCTTCATGACAGTGGCAAAACACCTTCAGAGAGCTTGGTCAGTATACTTCTCCCTGTTTTATTCCTCATTTGGTATTAACAATCAGAAGAAATGAACTAAAGTGAACTGTTATATCTTTCAAAGAGTCATCATTTTAATGTATATACAGAAAAAAAACCTCTTAAAAGAATCTTCAATGTGATCTTTTGCTCTGTTGAATACATAGCTTTAAAAAAAAAATCAACAAATAATAAGTACAATAGAAACTTGTGTTTTACATATTGGTCAATCATGTGATTACATAGATATGGAGTGAAATACCACTGACAAAAGTTTGCTTGGTTCTTAGTGATTGAGGATGTCCTAGATAAGTGATTGGAATATTCTCATATTTTAAGTAAATGAAAAAGAAGACATGTGGATTGGTAGCTATTGTTATTCTCTTGCTTGCTTTTTTAATATTAATAAGTTTCAAGATTTTTTTCTTTCCATGTTCTTCAATTCTTCCTCTCCATACACTTTGTGAATATATTCCTTAATAATTTCTAATTGTTATTATATGAATGTTCCTTGTTAATACTTGGTCCAATTCCACTGTTTTCCTTATTTTGTTCTAAGTGCTATTTTTATCTCTTCTTTAAATAACCCAGAACTGTGATGTTACATCCCAAGTATTATGGCTTAATAATACAAAATTTTTACTTATATATATGTGATACAACATTATAACATAATATATTATGTGATATAATATATTAATATAATATAACAATGTAACATGATTATAATATAAAATAATATAAATAAAATATATTTTGCATATATTTATGTATAAATCTTTGCAGAACTTTTCCATTTTTATTCTGTTTGATGTCCTTCTGTTTTCTTCCTTAAATGATAGAAAAGGAATCAGAATAGGACTTTGCAGTATATTCATATCTGCCTTTGTTATAAATGGCTTCCATTAAATCCATTTAAACTGTAATACATTGTGCTAGGTACTATTGAGAAGATGTAAAACTCACATAACGACCCAGTCTCTCCTTGTTTCCATTGAGTTTATGGTAACATACATATTGGCAACTAATGAAAAATAATACACATTTAAGAGACCAGCTGCAAAACAAGTATAAAGCATAGGATAGAATTAGGTGACTTCTAATTTCCCCTTCCAGTCTTGGCATTTCCTGGTTCTGTGATTCTGATATGAATCAGTCAACAAGCATTTATTAAGTGCCTGTTGTGCTAAGTGCTGAGGATGCAAAGAGAAGCAAAAGACAGTCCCTGCCCATGAAGAGATCAGTCAGTGCTCCTAATTTAATTTCCTACCAACTCATCTGGGATCTTGTATCCCTAGTCATTCATCCCTCTCTTGTTTTCTAATAATATCTATCATCCATGAGTCTCTATCTGATAGATCCCTTTCCTATATCACTGCCAATTAATATTTTTCCAACAAGTAAAAAAAAAAAAAAAACCACCACATGTCATTTTGGCATGTATAGAATACTATGTTCACTTCTGAATCCTTCATATTAGGAATGACATTAACAAATCTGACTGACAGAGTAATTTAGCTATAAAAAGTACTAAATGTTCTCTGATAATTTAAAAAAAACAGTAATTTAGCAAGAATTCTCAGAAATTACTTCTACCTCATAGGGTATATACTTGCAATCTGAAAGTATCACCTAGAAAATTAAAATCAGCCAATAGCTTAATCTCATCAAGTTTTCTGTAATTTATATTATAGTCTAAATAAAACAGTTATATCTGAACTTCTCTGTCAGTCATGAATGACCTTTTTTTTTCTATTTCATCTGGAAATAACTGATTTAAACTAACTTCCAGACAAAACAAATGTAGGTAGGAAGTAAATTCAAAACTCTCTAATATACAAGATACACATGCTTGCTGCCACTATTGCTATTATCCTGCCTTTAATCAGAATGAATAGAAATACATAATAATAAGCCAGGAAGTGTATTCTCTTAGGAACTAGGTAATCTGAAATTTAGCCTCAGCTCTGTAAGCAATAACCTTTCTGACTTTAAATAAACCATTTCATTTATAAGTCTCAATCTATTCATATATGAAAGGCATTGGATGACATAAAATCCTCCAAAATCATTGCTAGCTTTAATGCTTATGTTCTATATTCCTAGATCCATTCTAACTGAATGAATGTGGCTGTTCCCTCATCTAAAAAAGAAACATTATAATATTATATTTCCTATATCACAAGGATTTTATAAAACTTAACATAAGATAAAATATTTTCTTCCTTAAATGATAGAAAAGGAATCAGAATAGGACTTTGCAGTATATTCATATCTGCCTTTGTTATAAATAAAATATTTTGAAAACTTTCAAGAGTTCTGTAAATGTCACCCAGATAGAATAGTGGAAAGAATGATAGGTTTAGGGTTCAAATCTGGATTCTGATTCTTTCTAGTTATGTGACCTTGGATAAGTCATTTAGCCCAAAGCTTCCTAAACTACGGGTCACAACCCATATAGAGCCCATAACTGAATGGGGTGGGGGTGGGGATTAAGAAATTGTGTTTTGTTATCAGTAAATGATTAACTTGTATATCTATCTTATATACCTTTATCCCTCCTATCACATAAAAGTTCTCAAATGAAAAGGGATTGTGAGTGGGGAAAAAAAAAAAACCCTGTCTCGTCTATGTCTGCATCAGTCTCCTCAACTGTAAAATGGGAATAAAAATATCTACCTCCCAGGATTGTGATTTGATTGTGAGAATCAAATGAGATATTTGGAAAGATTTAGCACAGTTCCTAGCAAATAGTTGGTAGTTAATAAATGCTTATTTCTTTTCAATTTTTTTCATTATCATAAATACTATGTAGGGTTCAAAGCTTCTTAAAGCTTTATTACATGCTTTCTATGTTCCAAGGTCAATCTAAAGGCTAAGAATATATACTTAAATGATAGAGTAGACAAGATTCACTTTGACATTTATAGGACTCCTAGTAAGGTAAGTCACTGGTCAAAAGACTCATAATACAAAGAAAAAAATCAAATGTTATCTGCTTTAAGAAATCTACATGGAAAGAAAAGAAATTGAAAGAGGATTTTAAGATGTATACAGATAAGTAAATATAAGATAAATAAAGGAAAGAGGGAATATTATGAGATGAGAAAGGAGGTGGGAGAGAGGATTGTATTAAAGAATAATTCATTAGCAAAGTGGCTCTTAAACTCAAAAATAAGATATATAATCTGAGAAGTGGTGATGAGGAGAAGAACATTCCAGAATGGTTTGTACAAATTCTCAGAGGATGGAAATAGAATGTCAAGCTTGGGGACCTACTAGAAATGGTTACTACATAGTGTGTCAAAAAAGGAATAACGTGGGAGTTGGGAAAGGAGGGTAGGAAAAGACTAGGAATGTAGCTTCAACTCTAGGGTAAGGAATTTGCATTTTATTCTGGAGGAAATAGAGTTACTAATAAGTTTGTGATCTGGGGAATAACCTAGTCAGAAATAAACGTAGAATGTTTATTTTCAAAACTATTAGATGGAATGGGAAAGACTAGAAATAGGGAGGGAGGCCAATTAGAAGACTGATGAAAAAGTCCAGGCTAAAGGCAATGAGGGTGTGATCATCGAATGTAAAATCATAAGGCTCATGTTAGAACAAAAACTCTTCTACTTTCTACCTGTTTAAATTTGGACAACTTTTTATCTTCCCTGGGTCCCAATTTCTTCATTAGGGGATTGAACCAGAGATCTTTGACATCTCATCCAACACTAAGTCGCCAACTTCTGTCAAAAATGAAGGTTTGATTTACTCTAAGTTCTTCCTGAAGAAGCAATAAAAAGAGTTATAAAGATTACATTAGCATTTTTATATCTTTATAGTAGAGTATTAGAGGATGGTTTTGCATTCCACTGAACCAAAACAAAGATATGAGAAGGGTTCTGCCTCAGTTATCAGATGTAACAAGTCCCACAGTTCACTTACCATACTCTAGATATGCCCTTTGGTTCAATAAAATTGAAAAGTCTCTGATTCAATAAAAATTGCAGAGCTCTCTTGTGCCCTGGGTCATGGTGCATGGAGAGAATGGAGAAAGTGTTATTTCGACACATCTAAGGCAGAAAAGAAATCAGGACATTATTTATTTCATTCCCCTGCTGTTGGGCAACAAGGTGTTCTCAATTTGATAGAGAACTTAACTGAGACTAAAAGAGGCAAAATAATCTTGCCAGGGCCATCAGGTAGATTTTACTTAAATAAAAATAATCCAAAATTAATTTTCCTCCAGATTTCGCAGAAACCTTCAATTTCTCCCAAGTTTTTGCTTTATCTAGGAAGAAATAAGTTCCTAATAAAGGCTACACTGTTTTTATTTATAAGGAAAATATTTCCAAGGAATAACTTTTCTGATAGCTTCTCATTCTCCAATATACATTTAAGCCAATTGACAGTAAGTGCGTATGGTACATGGGTTCCACCTTGGCTCAGTTTCTCTTGGTTTTAAGAGAAACCAATTCAGATTTAGTGCTAGAAAGCTTTTGTTAGAATGTGTCATAGGATGAACTATGAAGTGGGACTGTTTGGTAACCATGCAACCAGGAAGATATTGTTTTCTTCTACTGTTTCTTGAAGAAAAATCTGGAAATGAATTTCTCTTGAGTTAAGCTTGCAAATAAAAATGTAATCAGAACAGCATAATCATGGATGATTATGGCAAACATTTCACAGCTAATGTAAGCAATCACTTAATTGATGATTTGAAAATTTTTTAAAAGGTTCCTACCATCTTGAATACCTTTGAAACTTCATTAAAACACAAATCTAACCATGTTGTGTCCCTTACTCAATAAATGCTACCGGCTCCTTATCATCTTCAAGATCAAATATAAAGTATTTTAACTAGATGGCTGTACATTGGATTAAGCCCTGGACCAGGAGTCAGGAAAACCAGAATACAAATCCAGCCTCAGATCATTTTTAGCTGTGTAATCCTGGGTAAGTCATTTAATCTCTGCCTCAGTTTCTTCATCTATAAAAGAAGGGAATAAACAATTTATTAAGTGCTTATCATGTGCCATATACTGTGCTAAGAGCTTTACAAACATTATATCATGTGATCTTCATAATAATCCTACAAGATAGATGCCATTGTCATCCTTATTTACGGCTGGAGGAACTGAAGCAAACCAAGGTCGAGTTGTCTGAGGTTTCACAGCTAATAAGTGTCTGAGTTTGATGTTGAACTCAGGCCTTCTGACTTCAGATCCAGTACTCTAACAGTACCTCCTTCCCAGGATTCCTGTGAAGCTCAAATGAATAAACTTTGTCAACCATTTTGCAAATCTTAAAACACTTTATAAAGATTAGCCATCATTATTATTATTAATCTGTTTGGTAGATAGATAACACAACAGGTGGAGTCTAATCCTGGATTCAGGAAGTTCTGAGTTTGAATCCATCATCCAACATTTATTAGCTGTATCACCCTAGATAAGTCACTTAACCCTGTTACCCTCTATTTCTTCATCTGTAAAATGAATGTAGGGGGAGGAAATGGCAACTCCCTCCAGTATCTTTGCCAAAAACACAAAACAAAACAACAAACCCACAGGGGGTCCTGAAGAATGTTACACAACTAAAATGACTGAACAACAACAACAAAATGACCTCTTCCTTCCTTTCCAGTCTTCTTATACTTTATTCATCTCTTTTTACTGACACTATCTTCCTGACTTTTCATTGCACATCCTACTCCATTTTTTGCCTTTACACATTTCCACTGACTGTCCCTTATACTTCGATTTCTCACCAAACTCATTTCTGCCTCCTGCTTTCCTTGATTTTTTTCAAGTTTCACCTAAAAATCTCGCCTTCCGCAAGAAACCTTTCCCACATCTGGTTAATATTATTCCCTTCCATCTGAGATCATCTTAAATTTATCATGTATATATCTTGTGCATAGTCATAGACATTTTGACGCATTAGATTTTGAATTCTTTGAGGTAGAGCCTGATTTACTTTCTTTGTGTCCCCAACACTGGCACAGTAAATATCATGCAGTAGGTGCTTGAAAATGTTTCTTGACTTCACTTGACCACTGCACAAAAATCTTCCCTATTGACTGTCCACTGTGTCCACTGTTGCTACCATTAAGGTTAAGGCAATGTCTCCAGAAATTTTATGGGGAAAACACAGATTTTTGTAGTTGCTTCTCTTGAATATTTTATTTCTTTAATTATTTCAAATGAGGGGATTGAATTAGATTTTCTTAGAGTCCCATTATAATTTTGGCATTCTATCTTATGTATTCAAAAATCTATTCCAGCTAACGGTCTATGTTGCAAGTTTTAGCTCTACCATTCAACATCTTAGGGTTCCTTTTAATGCTGGAATTCCTTATTCTACGTTCCAAGGTTCCTCCCACCTCTGGAATTCTATGTCCTATGCTTCTTTCCAATTCTAGCATCCTACATTCTATTCTTAGAAAAGTCAAGTTATGGATTAAACCCATCTGGAGCAAAAAGTTTGCCTGGTGGAAAGGAGAGAATTTTGGAGAGCCCAGATGAGACACAAATAGATAGAGCACCTAGAGGAGGGAATTGATGAAGACAAAATTTGCCCACTTCACAATTTTGTGGAGGACATGGTTAGAATTATAACATGTAAAAGATGGAAATAAATTTTGGCACTCATTTCACAAAGCAAGAAAATGAGGGCCAGAGCAGTGTTCAAGGTCACACAATTAACTCATGTCTAAGCCAAGTCTTCTGATCCTAGATCCAATGCCCTTTCATTAAACATTTCATTACAGTGACCTTATTTTCCAAACCAAAAATAGGGACACATGGTCTATCAAAGGATATGCATTTGGCAAATCTTTATTAAAAGTTCACTTACTTTTTGAAATTGGGACACTCCTGGAAAATCTGGGACATATGGTCGGCATTCTTTTAGTGGCCAAAGATAACATCTTCCTCACTGCCCCTTTAGACTAAGGCCTACTGGGCATTTTTAGGACCCACACACACTGTACACTCTTTTATTCCTAAAGGGCAAAACAACAACACAAGAAAAACCCTAAGCATCACGTTGTGAATCGGTATCTAAAGGCTGTGTGTACAGTGAGAGTTCAGAGAACCAACAGACTATTTAATAACACAAAAGAATAGTGATCCTGGGCACCAGTGTACCTGGCGTGAAAAAGCCTCTGCCCTGATGATGGGCCATCTCCTCATGATGATGCTGTCTAAACTCCAGCTGGTAACCTCATCTCTCCCCAAACACTAGGACCTTGAATTCTCTGATTCTGATAGTGAGCTTCCATGTTACCTTCCCCAGGTAACTTCTCTGTAATCTCCAAACCATAGTAGCACATGTGTTTCCTCCACCTCCTTTTAGAACCTCTTTATAAATTATAGAATGAAAGCTACTTGAGGGCAAGAACTGCTTATATTTGTATATCTGAAATGAGAAATTTATCTGTTTTTCTATCCATGTATCTATAAATTTATCTATCTGAAAAAAAATTATCTATCATCTAACTATCTGAGACAGATATTTCCTGTCTACCTTTTTTTTAACCTACAGATATCAATCTATTCTTTATCTATCTATCTGAAACAGGTAGATGTCTGTCTGTCTCTATATCTATCTACTATGTATCATTTGTCTATCCATCTCTCTCTCTCTCTCTCTCTCTCTCTTTCTCTTTCTCTCTCTCTCTCTCTCTCTCTCTCTCTCTCTTTCTCTCTCTTCCCATCTATCTATCTGAAACAGGTATACATCTATTTGTCTATTTATCTACATACATATCTATCTAATCACACTGCCTCTCTAAACTTCAGTTTTCTCATTTTTGAGATGAATATAATAATGTTTGTACTACTTATCATAAGCAGCTACATTTGTATATACACAGATTATTGGAGTTGGAAAAGATCTGAAGTCATAGGACTTGTTTGTATTCTGACTCTGCTATTTTTACTATTTGTGTGATCACAAGCAAATAACTTGATATGTTTAGTTATGAGATTCTTCATTTATCAAATAATTGTATTGTACTAAATTCAGTTTAACAAGAATTTAAATACCTATTATGTGCCTATATTAGAGATATAAAGGTAAAAGTGAAATAGGCCCTGCACTCTAATAGCTTACATTCAATTGGGCAAAACACCATATAGTTGGAAAATTAAATATAAAATATATAAAATTTGTTTCTAAGAGAGTATGCAAGCAACTAGGGAGAAGAAGATGAGTTCTTGGTTAGCCATACTTGAAAGAATGTTAAGCACTCTAAAATGGAGATAAGGATAGCATGTATTGAACATGTTGAAAACATACCCTGAAGGTAATAGATGTTAGTTGGAATCTGATATATGGGGGGAAATGAGCAATCCAGTTTGACTGGTATTCAGAGTGTTTGAAATAAAGGAAGGTGAAGCAAATCTGGAATGGTAGGTTGGAGCCAGATTGTGAAGGATTTCAAAAGCCAGACAATGGAGACTATATTTTATTCCAGTCAAGAGGATCCCAACTACTGCAATTTTTTGAACAGAGGAATGACAACATCAGATCTCTTCTGGAAATAGCAATTTGGCAGCGGAATGGAGGATGGCTTTGATAAGGTAAGTATCTGGAAGTGCAGAAATCAGTAAGGGTCTATTCAAGTGATAAAATGAAGGCTTTAACTAGAATGTTGGCCATGTGAACCTGAAGAATGTCATAGCTAAAAACAGCAAGACAGGTGAACTGATTGGATGTGAGAGAAGAAGGATAAAGAAGAATTGAGCAAAATAGAGCATGTGAACCTTGGTGACCAGAAGTATCAATCAGCTGACAATAATTTAGCACTTGTAGACTGCTGGAAGATACAAAAACAAAATAAAATGAATCCATCTCTGCTCCTAAGAAACTTACATTTTACTAAGGGAGACATTATGGACATATCTAAGTCCATAGAGAATAAACACAAAGCAGTAAAACACACATTAGTTAGAGAGGAAGGGCACTAGCCATTGGGGAGGAATGGAGTGATGAAAGTCATAATTGAACAAGGAAAGGATTTCATATGACAGAAATAAGAAGGGAATGAATTGCCCTCAAAGGCTTGAGATAAGGATTGAAATGTCTCTTGTGAAAAGCAAGGAAAAGGAAATTTTAGTGGATCATAGAGAAAGGAAAGGGAAATAATGTGTAATGAATTTATAAAGATAGAATAAGATCAGGCTGTGAATGGCTTTAAATATCATACAGAGAAGTTTATATTTTGTCCTAGAGACAACAGAATATCACTGGAATTTGAATGTAATTGGGGAGATGGTATAGAAGTGACATGATCAAATTCCAAAGTGAGATGGATTTGGATTGGAATGGTGAAGAATAATTAGTTCTGTTTTCTATATTCTGATTTTGAGATAATTAGAGGAAATCTACATTGAAATGTATAAGTAGTTCATGGTATAGGATTAAAACTCGAGAATTTTATGAATAGATTTGGAAATCATCTATATAGATAATTAAGTACTTGAGAACCAATGAGTCTCTAATTGAGAAAATGTAAAGAGAACTGAGAAGAGAGAGCTTTGGGAAATTCCTGCAATCAGTGGACATGATATACATGATGGGCTGAGAAAAAATAGTTGAACAGAAAGAAGAAGTAGAAGAGTGTCCCTAAAACACAGAAAGAAAGAATATAATAGGAAGAAAGTCAATATAGTCACATACTATGTATGGGTCAAGAAGGATGTGGATGGGAGTGCAAGGAGTCTTTAGATTTGGCGATTAAAAGGTAAATGGTGCCATTATAGACAGCCGTTTCAGTTGAGTAATAAGAGAGGAAGGAAATAAGCATTAAGTACCTATTTTGTGTCAGGCACTGTGCTACCTTACAAATATCTCATTTCATCCTCACAAGAACCCTGGGAATATTACTTACATTTCACAGTTGAAGAAAATGAGGCAAACAGAACCTGAACTGAAATCACTGAATAGGTGGGGTTTTTTCAGGGAATTTGGCAGAGAGAAGAGAAATAAACATGGATTCCATGATTTCCTCTTGGTCTGCTCAATGATTAGAAGCATAGAGGGTGAATAGTAGAAGTATCCATATTTTAGGGTATGTCAAGGCATGAGTAGCAATAAAAAAGGAGGCAAAGAATTTGAAAGTAGAGGGCAATGTGGAGTTGAAAATGATCAAGACAGAGAAAAGAAATATTATAACCAAACATGAATATTTAGGTTATTGCTCATTTGTGATTGTGACCATCCCAAAGTATATGACTGAAGTAGAGAACAATAGTAGAACCTGGGATTTGAAGAGATTGAGGAATTGGGAGATTAGAGCTTTTGAGATAGTATCAGTGTATATGCTGAAGTCTTCTAGTATAAGGGTAAAAGTTGGGGGAAAGAGGCAAATAATCACTCAGGTCCCAGACTCCTTAAGAAAAGATAAAAGATGACCTAGGAATTAGTAAACAATATCCACTGTGATCTAGTTAGGATAAATCATTTTGACAGAGTGAAATCAAAAGGAAGAAGAGTTGCTGAGTTTTAATAGCAATAGCAGAGTCTGGACTTAATGCCATATTGGAGTATTTGAGTATAAATGTCAGATAATTCCAGAGAGTATCACCTGCAAGCCCTAATATTTATTTTAAAATATCAAACTTCTGAAAAGATTGGATTTTTGGGTAGGAATATTTAAAATTCCTTATACAGGTGAAAATAGATATTTGTTGTAATTCAGGCTTGAGGATTGGAGAGAAAGGAGTTTAGACAGCACAGGGGGACTCAGAAGATAGAAGACATTGTAAAATTCAGTTATGTAGCTTGAATCAGAATTCTGAAGAATGGAAATTAAGGTCAGAACAAGGAATTATATATAATATCAAAGTATAGTATCTCCAACACTATAATACTAATCACAAGCACCCTAAAAATCTGAGTTATGTTTAATTGAGGATCAGAGTAATAGAGGAAGTTTTCATGATGTAACTGGGGCTTGATCAGAGTCTTGAATGGTTTATAGGACTAAGATAGATTTCCCCTACTATTTCTTGGTTTCTTCTTTTTCTTTTCTTTTCTTCCCCCCCAACCTCAACACAATAGCTCATTCTGTACTTTAATCTTTCACCTCTCTATTAAGAGATGAGTTACTGTACTTCATCAAAGATTCTTTGGAATTACAATTGGTTACTAATTACATTGACAAGAGTTCTCAAGTCTTTCAAAGTTGTTTGTCTTTGTAATGGCATTACTTCATAAATTATTCTCCTGGTTTTGATCATTTTACTTTACAACAATTCATACAAATCTTTCCAGGTTTTGCTGGAACTATCATTTTCCATTTCTTATAGTAAAATAGTATTTTATGATGTTCATTTGCCATAATTAGTTCAGTTATTGGCCCAATTGATGAACAATTCCTTTATTTCCGAATTTTTGCCAGTATAAAAATGTTGCTATAAATGCACACATATACAAAAATATGAATGCAAATATGTATATATACATGTATATATGTATTTGTGCGTACAGAAATATATCTGTGTATATAAATTTACACCAATTGTGTATATTGATCCTTTTTCTCTTAGGATGGGATATTCAGCTCAACTAAAAATCAATTTAAAAAGAGCCAAATTATTCCCCTTGGCACTCAGGTAGGGGAGAAGGAAAGAGTAAGAGAAACAGGGGGAAATGTCTTCTAATTATCATCTCTTTTCTACTAACATTCTTCTCTGATGGTTCTCCATAGCATGAAAATAATCCCAGGATCTAAAATGCTCTTCAGCAATTCTCAAATACCTTTAAGGAGGAGAGGAGAAAGGTTCCATTTGCATCATAAAGGGAACTCCCCGTACCAATGAAATTACAGATGTTTCTAAGTAATGGAGTATAATTTTCATAAATTTTTTTTCTTTTTTTCTTAAACTAAATTAAACTCTGCCTTTTGTAGCTTCCAGCAATTGGTTCCAGCTTCAACCTCAGGGGCCAAAGAGAATAAATCTAATCCCTCTTCTACTTGGCAGTCCTTTAAATACTTGAAGACAGCAAATATGCTCTATCCTTGTATGGAATGCTTTTAGTTCTCTCACCATCTTAGCAACTCTCCTCCTCTGTAGGAGATCTAGCTTGTCAATGTATGTAAGCTTTAGCACTCTTCAGAATAAAATAGTTTTTAGACATGGTCCAACTAGGGTTGAGTGAGCAGTCCCTAGTATCTCTGATCCTCAACATTCTATTTTGGTCAGTGTGGCCTGAAATCACATTCCTCTAAAAAAAATCCTTCTGTCACATCTCAAAGTGTCATGAAAGTGAGCCTGGCTTCTCAAATGCTTTGCCTATAGAGCACAAGCTCTGGAACCTCCTACAAAGCATTCCTTATCTATAGGATGAAAGGGTTTAATTAGAAGACATCTAAAGTCTCATCGAACTAAAATTATGATTCAGAATTTTTTGAAGTATCAACGTGCAGCACTCCCTTTTGGGATTCCCCTAACAACTTGCATTGAAAGATTGAATATTGCCCAAAGTTTGAACATCACCTCTCCTCTATGACTATCATAAGTTCAAAATATGCTATGGGTCCATTTTCCTATAGCTCACAAACTCCCACCAGTGCATTGACCTTCACTCTAATCAACCAGAGAATGCAAATATCTTGGGGAAAAGATATTTACCGAAATGGCATAGCATGAATAGCATTAAGAGTTAGTATTCCCCCATAAACCTGGAGCATGTTTCCCATACATTTACTCAGTGTCAGTGTGTATACATGTTGAGTACTCTAATAAAGGGGCATATACATATGGAAGCCTATTTCAAGAACTGTATTCCTTTTCTCTTCTCCTGGTGTTATCAAATTGTTTTTCCCATGGACATAGGGTATCTACTAATTATGTCACTCTGCTGGGATCCCTGAAGTAGTTCCACTCTACAACTCAGTGACTTTGCATCTAAACTCTGTAGGTCTGCTCTCTGGTAGATACAGAGTCTCCTGGCAGGATAGTGATTTTTTTTTTATTAGATGCCATTACAGTTATGGATATAAAAGAGAAAGAAACTACATTCTTTCCCCATTATATTTTAGAAAAGGTATAAGGGAAAATGTAAGAAATTTAGAAGATTCCTTTTCAAGAACTATGTTCTTCCTCCATAGTTTGATCTCTCCCAGAAACCCATATATGATCCCCTTGACAAACTCCAAAGCTGACTGGTTATTTTTTTTAAAGGCACCATGAATATCACTGTTAGGTAGTCAAATGTCCAGCCACTCTCATCACCAGCATTATCACACTACAATCTATCATATCAACTTAATTGGAAAATGTCTTCACACATTCCCAAAAGAAAAAAGAAGTATGCATAGGTCTTTACACTGCTCTATCAAGTCTGAAATAGATGTACCATTGAAAGGCATGAATAGGATACCCTTAGCTTTAGACCCTTAGAATCTGGGAATGGGTCACTTAGGTATGAATCATACATAGCTTCATGCCTTTACAATCTTTGAATAAAGACAATTCAGAATCTGAAAATCTATATGCCTTTATTCTTACATCCTGTAAGTTCACCAATTCAGTTGAAGAGAGTCAACTGATTTGTCCTTCCTTCAACAGCCTATCCCTGGTAATAATAAAAACAATAAAGATTTTAATCAATAGAAAGTGCTAAAGTTCCATGGACTTTAATTTAAAACTACTATTCACTCCTGAGACAAAGTATAGGGCTTTAAACTAAAGAGAATGAAATAAAGAATATTTATTTGATTAATTTTCCAAAGCCAAAAAAAAAAAAAAAAAAAAAAAAAAGGTCCATCTTATCTCCATACAAAAAAGTAGATTTTTAGAAAAACCTATGAAATTTGGAGTTTGGCTCAATAACTGTTGTTTACATAGAAAGCCACTTAGTACAAATATGTGTAATAAGATTCCCTAGAGATCGACCCATTAAGAGAAAATAAGTTCAGTGATAAAAAGAGAAAGTGTGCATAATACTCAATCTATATGAGGCCTATAAATTAATTGAGACAAGATCATATGCCCCCACTGAATTAAATTTTTCTATCTTTGATAAGTGACTCCAATTAAGTTTTATTTTTACAGTCTTTGTGAATTCATATGAATGAATAGAAGATAAGAAGGGTGGTGGTGGTGTATGGGAGGGGAAGGGGAGTCTATTCATATAAAATTTATGTATTCATTCATACATAAATGTTTTTGGCAAAAAAGGAAAATAGAAACACTCCCTTTCCTATTCAGAGCGCCTTTTCATTGAATATAAGTGAAAGTCATTTTCAAATTTGAGATTAGGTTGTAAAATCATACAAGTTTCTAGGAAATCATAGAAAATAATAGATACTTAAGACAAGTTTCTCACTAAAAATCCCATTTTATTAGAGCTGGATTAGGACCTAAGTTGAATTTTTTATTTTATGGATAAAGAAGTTGAGTCCCAGAGAGATGAAATAATGAGTAGTACAAAGTCACACAATTATTAAGTGGCAGAGATGGACCCACATTTTTTGACATCAAATTCAGCAAGTAGTTTATGTATCACATCTGTTGTCATGTATATCAATCAATAATAGGGATTCAAGAGCTAAAAAAACACCAAAAGAATAGTCACCCTTAAAATTGATAGCATTTATATAGCACTTTTAGATTTGCAAAGCAGATTACAAATATCATCTCATTTGATCTCACAACAACTTTGTAGAGTAGGTGGTATCATTTTATCCCCATTTTACAGATGAGGAAACTGAGGAACTCAGAGATTAAATGACCTATCCAGAGTTACACAATCAGAAAGTATTTGAGGGCAGATGTAAACTCATCTTCCTGGAGTCCAACCCAGCACTTTATCCACTGAGCCATCTCAGCTTTACCAATTCTGGACAGACTAAATCAATAAAAAGGAGAATTCAGGAGGTTCCCTGATATAGTACATGTGCCTACCCCATATCCCAATATTGGGAGACAGAGGTTAGCTCACAGGATCAAGACTTAGAGCTAGAAAGGGCCTTAATAACAACCAACCCATTTATCAGATAAGGAAGATGATGCCCAGAGAAATTAAATGTTATGTTCAAGGTCAGACAAATAATGACAGAGTCAGGATTTGAAGCCAGGTAATGGATACCAATTTCCATGCTTTGTACGTTCTGCCATATTAATTCTACTTAAATACATTTTCCCTGAGTGCAGTGGGTCATACTAATTAGCAGCAGAAAAGAGAAATGATGAAGTCCTCCTCCTCTTATTCTTCCTCCCCCTCCTTTTGTTATTGCGTGTAGTCTGCATCAAATGGGTGAGAAACCAACATCTGTGGGGCCTGCTGACTTCCTGCTCAAAGCCCGAGGATGGACCAGAACCAGATGTGCTTCGACCTTCTGAAAACCTACACATAGGCAGAAGGTCATAACACAGTGTCTAAACACAGCCCACGTGAACCATATGCAGGCCCCCACTTTTCCATGATGTGTCTCAGAGTTTGGGATGTAGCCAACTGGAAAGGACCATATTGCTAGCACATTTCATACAGCACACAGCCCCCAGAGGATTAAGCCTTGCTGGCAATGGTCCATAGCCTCAATGGTGGTCACTTTTCCAGGAAGAAAAGCTGCCCCAAAGCCAGTGTCCATTTTAGTTTTTTCCCAGTTTCCTAGAAATGGAAATTAGAAATGGAAAATGACTTTTAGTTCTCTGAAGGTCAGCTTCTATGGTCTGGATCAGGCTCGTTCCCTAACAAAATAGGATTTTTCTGTCTGACTTTTCAAATGACTCAAACAGGGACCTTGCCACTTCCCTTGTGGCTATGTTCTACCATCCAGGATATCGTGAGAGAAGTTGGGAATTTATTTCTGATATTAAGCCTTGACATTTCTCTCATTTCAGTATGTTGATCATTTTGGACCACCCTGAAAACCTTCAGTTTTCCTCTTTAACAAGGAATCTGCAGAGTTTAGTCCTTGGAGCCATAAGGATTGTTTAGACAAGCTATTCCATTCATCTTCCCATCCTTTCTATGGAAATGGTACCACATTCTAAATAGTCCACATTCTAAATACCTTCTGTGTGTTGAGTCCTGCTTTAGATGTTGGACAAGATGAAGAGTTTCAACATACTCTTTGCTTTCATGAACCTAGAAGGTAACTATATGGCTATATTTTGTTTGGCCAGAGGCAGTATGGCATAGTGTTCAGACTTGGATTGAAATATTACTTTAGTAGGTCATGGGGATTATGGGAATGTCAGTTACACTCTCAAGGTCTCATTTTTTCTATGTGTAAAGTAAGATGATATTACTTATATTACTTCCCCGATGGGGGGAAGTTATTTTATAAACCATAAAATGGTATTTCCACGTGTTGTGAAGAAAGCATTTTGCTAACATAAAAACACTGATAAATATAAATTCTTCTTTTCATTCTTTACATTCTCAACATCTCTGCCCACTCAGATCCAACTAGAGTTCTTCTTCATGCCAAGTTATCCTTTGGCCCAATTCTATCCTTAGGTTCCTCCTTTCTTAAAGCCATGGGTCTGTCCCCTGCAGACCTCTGCATGCAGGATGACTGTAGCTAATCAAATTGATTCTGTGAACAGGAAATTAGCAATTAAAATCCTTCTAATAAAATGGAAGACTACCAGCCCTTTCTAGGTTCCTCATCTCTGCCATAAGAATCTCTGGGTCTTTCATCTGTCCTGCCTTCATGTCCTACAGAACACAACATTTTTGGCATCTGCTGATCTATGGGCCTTACCTTCTGCACTGTTACTAAACCTTAGGGACTATTGAACTTCTCCATGTATATGTGATGTCTTCCTCTTTTTGACCATGAGCATCTTGAGAGCAGCAATTATCTCACTTTTCTATTTATGTCCCCAGTGCTTAGCACATAATGAGAACTTAAGGGGATTATTTCATTCTTTGATTCATTCTTTCATTTGTTCCTTTGTTCATACATTCATTGCCAGTAAAATGTAAGTTTCTTAAGAGCTATTTTTCTTTCTTTTATTTTTGTTGCCATTCCCAAGGTCTATCACGATTTCCTGAATGCAATAGTTGCTTAATAAATGCCTCTTGAATTAATTGAATAGAATTGAATTAAATTGTTATGTAATCCATACTCATGATATTTTTGCAGGGAAGACATATGTCTTTAGTGTTCTTCTACCTCCCCATTTACAGCCATTTTCTCTGTTCCTTGGTATCTGTGATTCATCCCTACAGACATCTACATCAAGTTCAGCAAGTTTTCAACTAATCCCCACAGATATCAAATGACAATGACTCAAGGCAATGCCTTTTTTTAAATAGAGGATTCTTGAAGATTAAAAATATTTCAGGAATCAAAGATAATGAATTTCTAACGATTGTTTTAGGTTTTAGTAGAGTGATGAAGTAGGGAGTGAAGGGAACTTTTTACATCTCACCTCAAATTGCACAATGAAATCAGTTATTTCCCAAAGGAAAAGTGATCAAAAGAGCATGAACAAATGACTCTCTTGAGAAGAATTGCAAACTATTAACGACCACATGAAAGATTTCTTCAAATCACTAACAAGAGAAATGCAAATCAAAATACTTCTGAGATTTTACCTCACACTCAGCAAATTAGAAAGGGGATTAAAAGGGAGAATAATGTAATAGATGTTATGGAATTTTGGACAGACACACTAATATACTAATGGTGAAGTAGTATTCTGGGAAAGCTATTTAGAATTATGCCAAAAAATTACTATCATACTCGATTTTAAAAAGAACTTTAGCTTAGAGACCCCTCTGATAATAAATCTTAAGGAAGTCAAAGACAGAAAGAAAGATTCTATATATACCAAAATGTTAATAACAACATTTCTTTTTGTTCTAGCAAAAGACTGGGAAAAAATAGATGCTAATTGATGGGTGAATTGCTGAATAAATTTGTAGGGAAGAGAACAAGAACCTACTGTTAAGCTCCTACTATATGCCAGACACTGTACTAAGTGTTTTGCAAATATCATTTCATGTAATCCTTACAACAATTCTGGGAGGAGATTCAATTATTATTCACATTTTACAAATGAAGAAACTGCGGGCAACAGAAGTCTTTCTCAAGATTACAAAGCTGAGAAGTGTCTGGAATCAAATTTGAACTGGTCTTTCTGACTCCAAGTCAACCATTTATCCATTGTGTCACTTAAATGCCTCTGGATGATACATGAATATAATTGAATACTATGTTACATCATCATCATCACTAGCATATATATTGCTCTTTTAAGTTTGCAAAGTGCTTTCCATGTATATCTCATTTTATCCTCACAACAATCTTATCAGGTAGTTGCTTTAATACTGATGAAGAAACTGAAATTGGGGGGAGGAGGGCAAGTTTAAATGACTTAGCTAGAGTCACATAGCTATTAAATTTCTGAAACAGGATATGAACTCAGGGATTCTTGATTCCCAATCCAGCATCTTCTCCATTATGCTTCTATAAGAAATAATAAATTTGAAGAATTAATAAAATCAGAAGACTTGTAAGCAGAGTAAATCAAGCAAAACAAGAAAAGTAAACCTACAATCGACTATAATAAGTGGAAAGAACACAAAATCTGAACTGAAATACTATATAATTATCATACTCAAATTCATACATAAAAGAAAAGAAACGAAAATTAACTCTCCTACCTTTTTGCTGAGGTTGTGAACTCTGGGAGTAGGATATTGTATTATGTATAGCATGAGGCTCTGTTGTAGTGATGGTTCATTTTCCTGAGCTGCTTTTTTTCCTTCAAAGATAGAGAGAGAATGGATAATGGAACATACTTGGAAATAAAGATTATTTAAATTTAAACATGTATATGTACACATATGTAGAGGTAGATGTATGTATGTGTTTGTGTATTTTAAAGATCATTGAGACTTTTGAGAGTAAAGTGATATATAGTGGTGAGATTGGGATAAAATTGTAAGGGTTTTCAGCGAAGAAATTTAATAGTAAAATAATTAAAGAATATAGCAGTTTTTGTTTATGTGTTTCTTTTTTGTTAATAGTTTTTATTATGGATAAGAAAGACCTAAGTATATTGTTACATATTGAGGAGGAAGTCATTATATAGGAAGAAATTCAAATTAAAAGAAAAAATAATTGAAGGTAAAAGCCAAAAAGAATATTCATCTGCCAAAGTATAGGGTTGACGATGTCAGCCCCTACTCAACAAACTCCCGTGGTTTCCCAATACATCCTTGATCCAATTGAAGTCCTTTGTTTGACATTTGAAGTCCTTCACAACCTGTCTTCTTACTTCTTTTTCAAGTTTACATTTTCCCATTTTCCTCCTCTCCACACACTAGACAATGTAATTACACTTTCTTACATTTTGTTCCTAGCATGAAACTCTCTATCTCCCTTCTTTATACCTTTGTACTGACTGTCCCCCCCATTTATGAATTTCCCTATTAGTAGCTTTTGAGTTTCTTTGGTTTCCTTCAAATTCAGTTCAAATTTTACCTTTTATAGGAAGTATCTCCTGTTCTTTCCTTCCCTCTAAAAACCTACTCTACATATTCTGCATACATCTTGCATGTACCTAGTTATTTAGATGTTGTCCCCCCCATCATGTATGAGATTCTTGAATGGAAAAAGACTATGTTTGCTTCTTTTGTATCCACAGTGCTTAGCACAATGCCTGGAACATGGAAAGTACTCACACTAGAAGAATGGGAATTTAAAACGTTTTGAAGGACAAATTATATCAATTGATACAGTTCCTTTCTTTGGTGCATGAAGAAAATAGACATAACAGTATGAACATTTTTATTTCAAAGTAAATATTTTTGTGTCAATTGTCACAATTGACAGGAAGAAAAAACAGGAAGAAAAAAAACTTTTCATTCTAAAGTAAAAATGTTTGCACATCAATTGATATGCCTGATTTCTACTGTAATAAATACTTGTAAAATGATTGATTGACATTGAGAAACCAGATGAACTTGGAAAATATGATTTTATAGTGTGATAGTTTTCTGACTTCCTCTAACAGATTTAAATGACTATGTAGTAAAAATAGAAAAGGTAGATGATGAGAAAAGACTAGGGTTGGAATTACTAGACTGTGAATAACAGAAAGACAAAAAGGGCAAAGGATTCAAGAATGAGAACAGAGCATTGTAGAATCATCTATGAGGTCAATTTTGTGAAAGGGAGGTGAAGGTAATGCACTAGGAGAATGGTTGAAGGACCAGAGGTAATGATGACAATAATCAACAAGTTCAAGAGAAATAAGGTAGTAGGAGGAATGAAAGGACAGCGGATTGTGAATAGAAGGGAAATTTCTGTGTTAAAGATCTTAGAAATTGAACAGTTTAGGGAATCTGTGATGTCTAAAAAATTATTACTCTTATGGATAATGAGGTAGGATGAAATTTGATCTCATGAGAATTGAAGAAATGTGTGAAATGGAAAGACAAAAAGGGCCATCCATGACACTATTAAAGTACTCAAGACTAAAGGTAAGAGTTAGGATGGAAAGGGATTAAGATCAAGAAAAGAAAATAGAATAGTTCTGTTGATATTATCTGTTTGTTTTGATTCTGTTTTATTAAGGTATTTTGACTTAATATTTTTATTTCAAATAACATTTTTCTCCCCTTCCTTTAGGACAAGTAGGTGGTACGGTAGATAGAATACTGATACTGAATCAGGAAGATTCATCTTCTGAGTTCAAATCTGGCTTTAGGCATTTACTAATTATGTGACCTTGAACAAATCATTTAACACCATTTACCTCAGTTTCCTCACCTATAAAATAATCTAAAGAAGAAAATGACAAACACTCCAGTAACTTTGCAAGAAAACTTAAAAAACAATTAGAAAGATTTGGACACAACTGAAAAATAACTGAACAACAACCTAGAGGTTCAAAAACTTCAGAACTTCAAAAACTAGACCAAGATAGAGGATATTGGATGAGATAAAGTCCCATTGTAAAACTAACCCCTTCTTTTCTTAAAAGAAATTTAACTGAAAAGTTAAAAAAAAAAAAACCTATTCACTAGTTCATTTTTTTCCCCATGAAACAATGAGGAGTTAGAGATTGGAACTTATAAAATAAGATATAATCTTATATCTAAGCATTCAGGGCCTTTCACTGTGTGACTTCAAACTCTCCAGGATTCATATTATTTACTTTCATACACTTCACATTGTAGCAAAGCAGGTCTAATCTCTCTCCCTTCATCTCAACCATTCTATAATTTTTTTCCTCTATGCTTGGAACATGTTTCCTCCATATGTCTTCCCTGCTGAAATTTTTATCTTCCTCGAAAGCCCAGTTATTCCTCTATGGAATCTGTCCAAATTCCCTTTAATGAAAATGACTTTAGTCTTAATTTTTATGTTCTTTTCTAGATACCTCACTTGTCCTTATAACAATCTGTCCTGTGTCATGGTATTTGTACCTTTTCAGTACATGCTAAGTTCACCAAGGGCTGGATAAACAAGCATTACTAAAGAAAGATTGTCACATTTGTAGTAAATTGACTTGTTTTTTAATTCTATTTCTGTTATTTATCTATTACCCATTCAACCTTGGGACTGTCTCCTCATCTGTGACGTAAAGGAATTGAAGATGATCTCAAGTCTTTGCAGCTCTAAGTCTTGTGTTCCTAGGATTGTGCTATTTTCCACCTTTATATCACCACTAAGGCATGGTGCTATGAACATAATGGGCACTCAGTAAATATTTTGTTGATGTATTTGAATTTGGTTAATAGTCATCAACAAAAAGTAATTTACTGACTTTTCATAGGTATAATCTATAGGAAAGGGAGTTTCCACTTTTAATGAAGCATTCTATGTTTGATAGTCAGTTGGCCATGACCTAAAATGGTCCACACCCATTACTTTTCTTTTTTTTCTTTTTTTTTTAATTTTTATTTTTTATTTAATGATTACTTTATATTGACAACATTATCCCTTGCACTCGTTTCTTTTCCGATTTTTTTTCCCCTCCCTCCCTCCACCCCCTCCCCTAGATGGCAAGCAGTCCTTTATATGTTGGATATGTTGCAGTATATCCTAGATACAATATATGTTTGCAGAACCGAACAGTTCTCTTGTTGCATAGGGAGAATTGGATTCAGAAGGTATAAATAACTCGGGAAGAAAAACTAAAATGCAGATAGTTCACATTCGTTTCCCAGTGTTCATTCTTTCGGTGTAGCTGCTTTTGTCCGTCATTTATCAATTGAAACTTAGTTAGGTCTCTTTGTCAAAGAAATCCACTTCCATCAAAATATGTCCTCATACAATATCGTTGTCGAAGTGTATAATGATCTCCTGGTTCTGCTCATTTCACTTAGCATCAGTTCATGTAAGTCTCGCCAGTCCTCTCTGTATTCATCCTGCTGGTCATTTCTTACAGAACAATAATATTCCATAACATTCATATACCACAATTTACCCAGCCATTCTCCAATTGATGGGCATCCATTCATTTTCCAGTTTCTAGCCACTACAAACAGGGCTGCCACAAACATTTTGGCACATACAGGTCCCTTTCCCTTCTTTGGTAGCTCTTTGGGGTATAAGCCCAGTAGAAACACTGCTGGATCAAAGGGTATGCACAATTTGATAACTTTTTGGGCATAATTCCAGATTGCTCTCCAGAATGGTTGGATTCGATCACAACTCCACCAACAATGCATTAGTGTCCCAGTTTTCCCGCATCCCCTCCAACATTCATCATTATTTTTTCCTGTCATCTTAGCCAATCTGACAGGTGTGTAGTGGTATCTCAGAGTTGTCTTAATTTGCATTTCTCTGATCAATAATGATTTGGAACACTCTTTCATATGAGTGGTAATAGTTTCAATTTCATCCTCTGAAAAGTGTCTGTTCATATCCTTTGACCATTTATCAATTGGAGAATGGCTTGATTTCTTATAAATTTGAGTCAGTTCTCTATATATTTTAGAAATGAGGCCTTTATCAGAACCTTTAACTGTGAAGATGTTTTCCCAGTTTGTTGCTTCCCTTCTAATCTTGTTTGCATTAGTTTTGTTTGTACAAAGGCTTTTTAATTTGATGTAATCAAAATTTTCTATTTTGTGATCAGTGATGGTCTCTAGTTCATCTTTGGTCACAAATTTCTTTCTCCTTCACAAGTCTGAGAGATAAACTATCCTATGTTCCTCTAATTTATTTATAATCTCGTTCTTTATGCCTAGGTCATGGACCCATTTTGATCTTATCTTGGTATATGGTGTTAAGTGTGGGTCCACCCATTACTTTTAAAAAAGAATATTTGATCCACAGAGGAGAATATGGGTGTGTGCCAGTAATTGGGACCTGCTAAAGGAACTTACTCTTATCCTTACTCTCACCATGAATGAATGCAAGATCACTGCTTCATGACAAAATTATTGAGTTTAGAAGCAATGATTAGTTTCCATAGAGAAGCAACAAACATGACACAGTTAATTTGAGTCAGAGTTTGGATGTATATAGTCAACCCCCCTCACTTTATAGCAAAACCAGAATGTGAAGTGACTCATCTCAGAATACACATATAGGAAGTAGCAGGTTTGACCCCAGGTCCTTCAAAGCCAGAGTCATCACTCTTTCTGTGGGATGGTTTGAAACTTTTTGTTGACATTCAGGCTTCTCTTAACTCTGGCTCAATCTCAGGCTACTCTCATAGTTTCTAAAGAAAGGGATAAACAAATAGTTCTGCCTGTTATGGAAAAGTGTTGAAAACTCTTTTTCTTCTTTGTTGTTACTAAGTGAGATAATACGTGTAAAGCATTTAGCTCAGTGCCTGGCACATGCTATGTGTTTAATAAATTGTTGTTACCTTCTGCTTTTTTTCCCCTACTCTTCCTTTATTACTCTAATCAGAGAGACAGGACTATTAGATCTAATAGAAGAGGTGTTCGGGAGAAGTAGCTGCTGCCATTACCCCTAAGAAGAGAAATAGGTTGTCTTGGTGGTAGTCTACAGGAAATTATATATATTTTTTTATTTTTTAAAGCTTTTTTATTTTCAAAACATATGCATAGATAATTTTCTTTTTTTCTTCTTCCTTTTAAAATTATTATAGCTTTTTTATTTACAAGATATATACATGGATAATTATTCAGCATTGACCCTTGCAAAACCTTCTGTTCCAACTTTTCCCTCCTTCCACCCATACATGTTAAATATGTTAAAATATATGTTAAATACTACATATATATATAATATACATACATACATACACATATACATAGTTATTTTGCTGCATAAGAAAAATCAGACTTAGAAATAAAGTAAAATTAACCTGAGAAGGAAATCAAAAAGGCAAACAGACAAAAACAGAGGGATTGGAAATGCTATGTTGTAGTTCATGCTCATTTCCCAGAGTTCTTTCACTGGGTGTAGCTGGTTCTCTTCATTATTGAACAAATGGAACTGATTTGGTTCATCTCATTGTTGAAGTGGGCCACGACCATCAGAATTGATCATCATATAGTATTATTGTTGAAGTGTATAATGCTCTCCTGATTCTGCTCATTTCACTCAGCATCAGTTCATACCAGTCTCTCCAGGCCTTTCTAAAATCCTCCTGCTGGTCATTTCTTATAGAACAATAATATCCCATAACATTCATATACCACAATTTATTCAGCCATTCTCCAATTGATGGGCATCCATTCATTTTCCAGTTTCTGGCCACTACAAAAAGGGCCGCCACAAACATTTTTGCACATACAGGTCCCTTTCCCTCCTTTAAGATCTCTTTGGGGTATAAGCCCAGTAGTAACACTGCTGGATCAAAGGGTATGCACAGTTTGATAACTTTATGAGCATAGTTCCAAATCACTCTCCAGAATGGCTGGATGTGTTTACAATTCCACCAACAATGTATCAGTGTCCCACTTTTCCCATATCCCCTCCAACATTCTGCATTATCCTTTCCTGTCATCTTAGCCAATCTGACAGGTGTAGTGGTATCTCAGAGTTGTCTTAATTTACATTTATCTTATTAATAATGACTCGGAGCATCTTTTCATGTGGCTAGAAGTAGTTTCAATTTCTTTATCTGAAAATTGTCCATTCATATCCTTTGACCATTTATCAATTGGATTTCTTATAAATTAGAGTCAATTATATATTTTGGAAATGGCCTTTATCAGAACCTTTGACTCTATGGAAATTATAAAACCAGTAAGAGCATTAGTCTTTGGTTCAAGATTTCAGCTGATTCATCATGAAGCACTAGTAGAGCTGTTTATATTAATAAAAAGGGAAGCAAGAAGTATAAATGAAGAATTGGGGAAGACCACTATTCCTACATTAATGTCTCTAAATTTCTATTGTCTGATCATGGATACAAAAAACATTTTCTTCACTATTCCTCCTTACAAGTTAGAACTGGCTGTAGTGATAATTCAAGGTTACATTATTAATGTTTTCAGGTGATAACAAATCTGTATCACTACACCAGCTATATCCTCAATAACTTTTTTGAGGAGCAAGGCAACAATCAATTATTAAGCACCCACTATGAGACAGACAATGTTAACCACTTTACAAATGTTTTCTAATTTGTTCCTTACAATGATTCTGGGAGATAATTGTTAATATCTCTATTTTATAGTTGGGGAAATCGAGGCAGAGATATATAAGTGATCTGCTCAAGATCACATAGTTATCACATGTCTGTAACCACATTTGAACTCACGGTTTCTGACCCCAGGTATAAACTATCCTTTCCCCACCTAGACATCTTTGAGCCCTCTCCTATTCACCTTAATCAGGTCCAAGTCAGACTATGGGATTCTGCCATCCATTATTCATTCTGTTGCAGTCTTCTTTGAAAGTCCTGCACCTGTAAGGTCTGCTGTGGTTAGTAGAATTCCATCTGACCTGTTGCCGAGACAACCAAGTCTGGGCATTAAGCCAAAGTAAGGAGCTTTATGAAACTATGGTTATATGGGCCAAACAACTAGGAACTCAAGTAGGCTTAGTGAAGATGGAAGGCTAAAACACCCAAGAGTTTTCATTTCTTAATTGTCAATAACAGGTGATGCTGGTATGCATAGTAATATCCATTACCATTATGCAGCAACAACTGGTGAAGAAAAATGGACCGAGAAACCAGAGATATGGCTCATGTTCCCAAGTTTAACATTAATTTACCATATGGGAAGTTCTTTTGTTGGAAAAATGATCCTAATAATGTAATGGATAGAGAAAATACATGGGGTTTGAAATCAGAATGACCAAGTTTGAACTGAAGCTCCATAATTAATTACCTGTGTGAGCATGGTCATGTTGCTTAGCCTCTCTGGATCTCAGTTTGTTCATCTATAAAATGAAAGGGTTGGACTAAGTGACATTTACAATCTCAGTTCTACATCATAAAATTATTTTGTTCTTTCATAGTTCCTTTGCACTGAGTTCACAGGGGAAATGTTCAGAAGCAGCATCAAATAATAAAGTCTGGTGAAAATTTCAGACAATGTCAAAAGCAGCATCATGGAGTAGGTGGAAGACCACTTAACTCCCAGTTTCAAGCATATTCACTGGCTGTCTCCCATGCCTATAATATTCATTTTTCCTATTTTCCCTCCAGCTTCCTTGTTTTCATTCAAATTCCCACCTTCTGCAAAAAAGTCTTTCTCAATTCTCCTGAATTCTAATGCTTTTCTTTTAGATTATCTTCAGTTTATCCTGTGCATATGTCTTATATATACTCACTTGTCTGTATGGTACCTCTGCTGTTAAAATGTGAGCTCTTTAGAAAAAGGCATTTTTTCCTTCTTCTTTCCTTCCTTCCTTCCTTCCTTCCTTCCTTCCTTCCTTCCTTCCTTCCTTCCTTCTTCCTTCCTTCCTTCCTTCCTTCCTTCTTTCCTTCCTTCCTTCCTTCCTTCCTTCCTTCCTTCCTTCCTTCCTTCCTCCTTCCTTCCTTCCTTCTTCCTTCCTTCCTTCCTTCTTCCTTCCTTCCTTTCTTTTTCTTTTCTTCCTCCTCTCTTTCTTTCCTTTTCTCTTTCTCTCTGTTTCATTCTCACTTTCTTTCTACCTTTCTTTTTCTTTTGTTCTTTCCTTCCTTCTCTCTTTTTTTCTTTTCCCCCCTTTTTAATGTCCTCAGCACTTAGAACATATTAAGTGTTTAATAGAAGCTTATGGATCTGACTTGCCTTGTGTTCTAAACTTTCTAGTGATATAACTTTAGTTACTTTTCTTAAACTCTAAGTCTCAGTTTCTACATCTATAAATCAGGGATTGATAATGCTTTCCTCTCTCAATAGTTGTGATGATCTAATGAAATAATGTGAGGATGCAGAAAAAAGACCTGAAAGAAAAAATGGAACACATTCTTGGGATGGATGGGATGATTATAACTGGCAAGAGAGTGAAAGGCAGAGCTTCTTCATTATGAGTTTGTTTCTGTCTTCTTGTCAAGAAGAATGATCTTTGTACTAAAGATGACAGAACAAAATGATTATCAAGCAGTTGATAACCAAGAGAAATAAGGACATAGACAGGTTGCTCTACCTGAGAAATTTCAGTCATCTGTCCCAAAACTAGTGAAAAAATAGGTAAATGCAATTTCTCAACTACAGTTAGTGATATTTGAAAGATTATGGAAAACAGAAGAGCAGTCATAAGACTAGAGAAGCACAAGCAATGACACAAAGTTCAAAGAAAGGGTAGTGAATGAGTGAATGAGAGAAAAGGTAGTGAACTAACCTATAGTAAGCCTGATTTCAATTTCTTGAGAAATTTATAGAATGGTTCATTTTAAAAAATAATAGGCAAGTATCTAGCATGGAAATCAAGGATTATAAAGCCTAGCTTCATTGAGAACAGATCACGACAAATTAGCCTCATTTCTTTCTTTCTTTCTTTTTTTTTTTTTTTTTTTACAAACATACTAAATGAATAGAGGGAAGAAAACCATGACAATAGTTTGCTTACATTTTATCAAAGTTTTTAATAAAGTATTTTGCTATTCTTATGGAGAAGAAAATAAGGAGCTATAGATTAGGCAATAATATAATGTGAATTCCAAATTCATTGAATGGCCATATTTAGTGGTTCAATCAATATCAACACAACAGAAAGTTTCCAGAAGAGTGCTCCAAGAATTTGTGCTTACCTCTAGCCTATTTATAATTTTATATGTTACTTGAATAAAAGCATGGGTAATATGCTTATCCATGACATAAATATGGGAAGGGTAGACAACACAGTGGATGATAGAATCATGATCTAAAATAATCTCAACAGGAGAGACCGAATCAAATATTTCAATAATGCTAATAAGGCTTGAGTTTCCTATTTTTTCCATTACACATTGATATCTTTTCTTAAGTTGTTCTAAAAATTTTTAAATTCATTTTATGATCAAATCATACAGCTGCATCTTCAACATCCATCCTCCACGTCCATTCCTATACAATGAGTACAAAGGACTCAGCCCAATCACTGTTACACTGACATTTAATTGCCCTGATTCTTTGGTGTTGAAGAGAGATTTGGAATATTAAGGAACTTGTAGGAGGCATCCTTCATCTGTAGAATGACATATCAATTTTCATTGAATAATCAGAGCCATCTCCTTCGGCTCCAGCTAAAGAACAAGAGTATGATTCTATAGCCAGATACAGAATAAAAAATGCCTTCCAGAAATGAAAACCATAGAGAAGAGCTGTATACCAAAAATATACCCGAAAGGGATGAAGATTCTAAGATAGGAAGCATGTTATCCAAAGATTTTTTTTTTTTTCCATGCAGAGGGAAACAGACACCCTCCACCTGGCTGACCTTTGTCAAGTTTCTTTTCCTTAGGAAGAATTGAGGGGGTAGGAGGATTAGACTTCATGGATAAGTATCTACCCAAAACAGAATCTGCCCCTCAGCAAAGTAACTGGATTCTGTTTGTGCTTAAAAGCAGTCACTGTGGAATCAAGACATTTCCTTTGATTAAAAAAAAATGTGGTAGTTACTAAGACAGTATTTCTTACAGACTTTGTGTTGGTTAGTAGGATTGAGTTTAAAAAATGATTAGTTTTCAATTACTCTGGAACTCAGAGAGTAAAAGTAGTATGAATGGTAGGAACAAAAACCTTGCTATACCAGTTATTTAGCAGTGAGCTACTGGGAGTTGCTTCACTCACCTGAGCTTTGTAAGGTGGGAATAATGGTGGAAGAAGTGCTATCTACCTCATGGATTGTAATAAAGAAAGTACTCAGAGTGTTTTAGAAATATAAGTTATTATTATTATCCCTGTTTTTATTGTTAATTTAATTATTACATTCAAAGTTCAAATCTTAAAACTTGCTCTTTTAGGGTTGTTCTGCTCTTCCTCAAACAGTTTTGGAAAATCATTTGCTGCCTATAAGCAGACAGCTTTAAAAGGACCCACATGTGTAAAAATATTTGTAGCAGTTCTATTTGTGGAGGCAAAGAATTGGAAAATTGAGTGGATGCCCATCAATTGGAGAGTGACTGAATAAGGTGTAGTATATGAAAAAATGGAACATTATTGTTCTATAATAAATGATCAATAGGAGATTTCAGAAAAGACTGGAAAGACTTACATAAACTGATGCTGAGTGAAGTGAGTAGAACCAGGAAGATATACACAGATGATCAATTATGATAGACATAGCTCTTCTCAGCAATTCAGTGATCCAAGGCAATTTCAATAATAGGATGGAAAATGCCATCTGCAAAAAAGAGAGAGAACTATGGAGACTGAATGCAGATTGAAGCATACTATTTTCACTGCTTTTGATTTTTTTTCTTTTTCGTGGTTTTTTTCCCTTTTGTTCAGATTTTTCTCTCCCAACATGACTCATATGGAAATATGTAAAAAATGAATTTACAGATAAAAAGACAGCTCTTAGATGAGGAGACCTAGGCAGAGAATTCTTAGAGACTTCCAGTGTTAAGAGAAAAGTTTCAGTATTATTTGGTGAATTTACACTCACACACTAGCGTACAGATAGGTGCTACATGATAGCTTTCACAATCAAAAGCTCTATATAAAAAATGAGCTTCTGAAAACTTCTGCTGTCTACTTAGACTACAATAATATCTCCTTATTCAGAACCCAGTTATACAACTCTCAGATAGGACAACTCCAGGGCTTTCAGCTGTCAAAATGAAGGCTACAGAAATTCATTCACTAAAATTTATATGCCTTTTTACTGATGAGCCCAAGAGGCCTTCACTCTGAACATATTTACTCCTACTTTATAAACAATTCTAAGGAACTTGCATGGTGACATGGGTGCCCCAGAGCACAGCAGGAAAAAAAGTGACAAATTATTAGGAAAGAGTATTATAGAGAAGCATAAAGGAAAAGAAAATGTGTGATAGCTGATAACATGATTGTGAGAAAAAAGGAAAAAATCTTAAAAACATACAACTGAACTCAAAAAACACAGTAGTTGAGGAACATTTAGGCAAATAACTGTACATACCTCCATATTCTATATTAATCTACTACTCTGTCCTGCACTACTGTGAAACAATATGTCAGGGTCAGATTATTATTCTCAATTATAACTTTTTTCACATCATTTCTCTGCCCAGTGAGTCCTTATTTCCTACAAAGTCAGACTCTCCATAATTAGGTCCCATATTAGCAATCACAACTTTCCCCTCAATATGAGCTCCATCTAAAAAGCTGGCATTTTCACTGTTTCATAAACATAGCCATCTCATTTATTTCTGGTTCCATACCTTAGCATTTGCTCTTGCCCCCAGCTGGAATGTCTTCCTGTTTCCTCTGATTCTCTCAAAATCTTGCCCATCCTTCAAGTCCTAGCTCAGAGTTTCTCTGAAGCCTTCTCTACCCACTCTGGTCTACACCAATCCCCTTTCCTCTGAGAAAAGGAGGGTCTTAGAGATGGAAGGGGAATTTAGATATTGTCTAGTAAAATTTAATCCCTAAATCTTCAGTTTCTTCTATCTCCTTATAAGAGGTCATCCAATCTCTGCTTTTTTAGTCCAATTAATCTCCAATTTTAGTCATAGAGCACTCATTAATCAAAGTCAAAATGCCATATAATGTCAGAAATGGAAAGGATATTAGAGATCATTTAGCTTCACCCCTTAGTTTTATAGAAGAAGAAAAAAAAGGCCTACAGAGATGAAACTGATTTGCCCAGTGTCATATAAGAAGTTAGTATCAGGGCCAAGAGTGGAACATAATCCTTATTAAAACCCATCCCAGTGCTCTTTCCAACACCTAAATTGCCTCTTTATCTGTCCCCTAGGAGTGCATTAGACATACTCTTCTAACTTACATATACAATGTAATCCAAATCTCCAAAGCAAGACTCTGTCTCTCTTAAGGGATTTACCCGGTGATCTTAAAAGAGTTGGGGCAATCTTCCTAATATGATTGACTCAAACCCTGATTCTGATGAGTTTTTCCCCCTAATTTCAGTCAGTAAGTTCATTAAGTAACACCATATTATCATTAACATGTATTCATTTCTCCTCAATATTGATTGACCTATTAACATCAACTGTCTTTTACAAAAGAGTATTTACTGAAAAGATATAGAAAGAACTAAAGTACAAAAATATTTTATTGAACCAGAATATTTTCCTTCTATACCTCAGTCCCTGAGGAGAGTAAGCTCAAAGTTAAGGTGGCTAATGTTCCTCCCCCCAAGAAGTTCATGATGGATGAGTTGTTTCCTTGCTTTCAGGACATGGTACTTTGGTTTGGGGTTGACTGAATGTTGGACTGGGTCAAGCAAGTTGTACCTTGGAACTATGACTGCTGGAAAAACTTACTGATTCTTTCCATCTTTCAAAGATCACAAGGTTTCTGAGTCTCCAGTCATCATCTCTAAGAACTGGGGAAAATAGTCCCAACAGGAACAGAAATAACCTAGTGGGGAAACAATATGGGAAGGATCTGAGGTCTCACCTCCACCAGGAAGCTCACAATAGTTCTTTCCTCTGTTTTTACCATGAAAAAAGAGATTGAACCAACCATCTAATCCCTCTTGTAGATTTTAAGTTCAATATTCTTTATGCTAAAAACTCCCTCCCCCACATATAATAGTTGTATGACTGAAATGATACAATAGAATCATCATTATATACTTATGTATGTTTTAAGAATTGCAACATCTTTTACATACATTATCTCCTTTGATTCTATGAGCCACCCTGTTGAGTAGGTTCTGTTATCTCCTTTTTCCAGATAAGGAAGAAAAAGATAGGAGAAGTTCAATAATTTGTCTCTGACAGTTAGTGTGTGTCAGAAGTAGGATTCAAATCTCGATCTTAAGTCCAATATTCAAACAATGTATGCATTGTCCCTCTGTTATGATCAGGTCCATTAGTATTTAGAAAGGAAACATTTTAATAGGCAAAAATAATTGCTTGGCATTTGATCAGCTACCCATTCTGGTGATGAAGGTTGGAAAATAAGAAGGTAGGAATCGAGTTTCAATGTTCACATATGGTATTTATGACCTAAACAGACTAGATAGCCTCTGGATCTCTTAGAAATAAGATCATTTGGAATGCAGTATTCACAGATTAACTAGACCATACAAGAACATGAATAGATTTCAGGGGATCTGTGAATTTAGCTGGGAGGGGGGGAGCATTTTTATTTCACTAACCTAGGATTTCTTTTATAATCCTATTAATTATATTTTATTCATTTAAAAATATAATTAAGAAATGGAAATACCAGACTGCCAAAGGGGAGCATGGCACACACATACACAAAGGTCAAGAACTCTTGACCTAGAACAATCTTTTTATTTTATGGAGGAATCTGAAACTTAGAGAGGTATGGTCACTGCCCAGGGCTATGGCAAGAGATTACAGGTTAGAAGCAATTCTGTGTTGGAGTGGCTAGAGAACCAAGTCTGGATGGAGGAAGACCTGCAAATTCAGCCTTAGACCCATCCTACCGTGTTACCCTGGACAGATCATTTAACTTGTCTCCCTCAGTTTCTTCAACTATAAAACACAGATATAATAATAGTGCCTTCCTCCTAGGGTTATTGTGAGGATCAAATGAGAACATTTGTAAAACATGATATATACTAGAAATTATATACATATATATATATATATATATATATATACTTTAAAGGAAATGAGACTTAAACCCAAGTTTTTTGGTCAAGAGCTCTTCAGTTTGAACACATTTCTCTCAGTCTCTGTTTCAATTTTCTTCTTTAGTGTGAAGACTTAGATCTGGCTTCTTTATTAATTATTCTTAAAGCTGTTGTCTGGAGAACATTAAAACCCGAGAGAATTTGCCTGCATCTCATGCCACCTCTCAAATCCCTTTTAAATGTTTATGTTCTTACTGGGACTAGACTCCATCTTTCCGGTGACATTTTAAAATTTTCATCTGTTGCTGCTGATAAAATAAGTCTGTAGGCTACTGAGCCCAGAATTAGAGAAACTCTTAAGGGTGATTATTTTTGAGAAGTCTGCTTTTTTATAAGATTAATATGGGAACTCCAGAGACCTTTGCTTTTTTGCTCCAAAAAAAAAAAAAAAAAAAAAAAGAAAGAAAAGAAAAGAAAAAAGGACATTTATTTGCAAAACACCAGTTCAGACCTTCTGTGATGGGGCCAACTGTTCTTGCTGAATTACTGGAAGTTTTTAATAGCTAAATTTACAACAACAACAACAACAACAATAAAAAGTTAAGCCTATATGTGGGGATCTTCTGACCCCTGTGGTAGCAATGATAGGCTGCCAATTTTGTTAATGATTAAAAGTCTTGTTGCTAGCATAGAGATTGTTCCAAGTACTTAAAAAAAAATTTTTTTTTAGTCATCCATCCACCTACTCCACCTTTCACGAAAGTTAATTTATGAACCACAGACTTTTGCCTAGTAGAATTCTCCCAATTATGGTAAGCATTCCAGAGAAAGGAGGTGGGGGATCTGGAGTCCATGTTTTGCAAAGGCAGCAGGAATACACTAAAGACTTGTATTTTCTAGAACCAATAGCACTGATGACATATCTTTACATTTCCCAGACCCACAAAGTTGCTACAAAGCCTTAGGTGATTTCTGGAATGACAACTTGAATAGTTGGGACCTCAGGAAATGTGTATATAACAGATAAATCCCAAATAAAATCCCATAGAACAAATCAAAGAGGAAAGGTATAATGCAAGCTGAGGCCTAGGTTTACAGAATATAATATTTTCTAGAGTGTCAATGAGGGCTTTTGATGGCAACAATATTCTTTAGCTGAACTTTTAATGGTATCTTTCCCATATTAATAGATAAGATCCATATCCTCCTACCTTTTTCTGAATTCCTCATAATTATCCTTTCTTACAATATAAACACCTGATCATGTTTGTGTCCTAATTTGTTCAGCCATTCCATAATCAATACCCTCTCACTTTATATTCAGTTTTTTTTTATTATCACAAATACATTTGTTATTAATATTTAAGTTTACAAGGTTCCTTTCTTTTTGTCAATGACCTCAAGGTACATACCTAGTCGTGGAATGGCTAGTTTGAAAGATATTAACAGCATAGTGAATAATTCCAAATGGTTTTCCAGAAGGCTAGAACCAATTCTCATATCCACTAACTGTACTAATAGGCCTCTCTTCCTTATATTTGCCATTATAATGGATATGTGTTAAGACCTCAGAATCATTGTAATTTAAATTTCCCTTATTGAGGATTTGGAACATATTTTTCATATTACTTCTATTACATTGATGATGGTGCCATGTACATTATATTACTAATGGTATCACTTACATTGCATTACATTATGTAACCAGTGGGAGTAGCAGTAATTTTTTTCTTTTGAAAAGTTTTTTTCTCATATCATTTCACCACTTATCTACTAGATAATGTACCTTACTCTTAAATATTTTCTGTCAATCCTTATATATAAAATATCTAACTATCAGAAATGTTTAATGCAAGAATTTTTCCGACTTGGATTTTCCTGCTACTACTCTTAATTACGTTTATTTTGTTCATATAAAAAGCTTTTACATCTTATATAATAAAAATTGGGCATAATGACTTCTGTAATTTCCTCTGTCCTTATTTATGCTAGGCAAGTTCTGAAAGGAACTTCTTTCTGTTCTCCATTATTTATGCTTTATGCTTTGACCTTTTAAATTTATGTCTCTTTTCCATTTGGAGTTTATTTTGGCATATGGTAAAAGATGCAATTTTATATCTGTTTTCTGACAAATTTCTTTTGAATTTTCACAGTTTTATTCAGAAATCAGTTGAATTGATGAAAAGTGTAAAAAGCAAAATACAACATACACAACTGCTGTGATAATATAAATGAAAGCAACAATATAGGCAGTTTTTTGTTGTTCAACCATTTTTTTTTTCATTTGTATCCAATGTTTCATAACTAAGGTTCTTCTTGGCAAAGATACTTGAGTAGTTTGCTGTTTCCTTCTCCAGCTTATTTTTCAGATTAGGAAACTGAGGCAAACAGGACTAAGTGATTTTTGCCCAGGGTCACACAACAAGCAAGTTGTCTGAGGCCAAATTTGAATTTAGGAATGTGAGTCTTCCTAACTCTAGGCCCAGCACTCTGTGTACTATGGCACTACTTGGCTGTCTCAAAATAAATATAATAATTATCAATATAGATTATGGATTAATCGATCAGTTAGTGAGCAAGTATTTAAGTTCCTTCTATGTGTCAGGATCTGTATTAAGTGTGACACCTAAAACAAAAATAATTACAGACCTCAGAGAGCTTACATTCTACTGGGGGAGAAAACATATTAAATATGTGCAAAATAGAGGTAATTTCAAAAAAGGGGAAGCTCATGTAAAATATATGCTTTAGCATTTAAAAGGCAGAGGTGAGGAAAGAGTGCCTTTCAACACTGAGGGTCAACCTGTGCAAAGACACAAAAATAAGCACTAAGTCACTTGTAAGAAACAATCACCTTGGCTGATCCATAGCATGTATAGAGGAGAGTAAAATATAATAAGGCTAGAAAGATAAGTATATTGTATCCAAGTTGTAAAAAAAGCTTTGAATGTCAAACAAAGGAGTTTGTATTCACAATGGCAATAGGGAACCATTGAAGATTATTGCACAAGAAAGTCATATGGTCAGATTTGTCATTTAGGGGGAAAAAAAGGCAGCTATATAGAAGATGGGTAGGGGAAAGACTCATGGCAGGTGGTGTTCTCAAGACCCTCAAATCTGAAATAGTTATAGAAGAAATTAATTTGGTCATTTGACAGAGGAGAGCAAGCCAGAAAGAGAGAGATCCTCACTATCCAGATTCTGGAAGATTTACATCATATAGTATTTTGACAAAGGTTTCCCACAAAGGAAGCTGACATACTTCAAATACACAGTTCAGCAATTTTGCTGAGAGGGCAGCCTGAAAACAAGGTATATTGAGAGAGAGAGAGGAGTAACTTCAACCCAAAACAGAAGCTTGGGGTGAACCCTTCTGGCGTTCCTGAGTGTGGTAACCCAAAACAAGAATGCTTTAGGTGGATTGCGGAGTTGGCAGAATTGGAAATCTTTTGAAGTCATTCCTGGCATTCCTAGAGAGTTATCAGGATCAAGCAACATTCTGGGTGTAGAAAACTTTTAATCACATATGGTTGGATTTTAAAAATATAATTTTTTTTTCCTGAACAGGATAATAAATCATTTTTTCCCACTAAGGACAACCAGTTAAAAATTATTGCTTTCTAATATGCCAGGTAAGAAATGAGGAGTGCCTGGACCAGTGATGGCTATCTGAATGATGAGAAGAGAATAGATACCAAAAATATTTTGTAAGAAGAATTGATAAAATCTGTGTTCTGAACTGAAACTGACTCAAGACACCCGTCCTGGTAGTTTAAGGTCAACATTAGAACAAAAGATGACACTCATAAATTGTTCATTCAAAAGTTAACAAAAGGAGAGTTGTTGCACCACAGGAAGAAAGAATTTTCAACAAGGATAGGCATTGATTGACTAAGCAAAGCTCCCATCCCAATCCACCAGCCAATCATCTTTTTTTCTGCTCTCTGGTCCCTTATGACTACTCTGTACTTTCCATTAAGGAAGTGGTGTCAATTAAGTCCTTTTTTTTAAGCTTTTTATTTTCAAAATACATGCAAAAATAGTTTTCAACATTCACCCTTGCAAAACCTTGTGTTCCAAATTTTTCTCCTTCCCTTCCCTCCACCCCCTCCCTTAGATGGCAAGTAATTCAATATATGTTATAAACATGTGTAATTCTTCTATTCATATTTCCACAATTATCATGCTGCACAAGATCAGATCAAAAAGAGAAAAAAAATGCAAGCAAACAACAAAAAAAAAGGTGAAAATACTATGTTGTGGTCCACATTCAATTCCCACAGTTCCATCTCTGAGTACAGATGGCTCTCATCATCATAAGACCATTGGAACTAGCTTGAATCATCTCATTATTGAAAAGAGCCACATCCATCAGAATTGATCATCATGGGGCAGCTAGTTGGTGCAGTGGATAGAGTATCAGCCTTTGAATTCAAATCTGGCCTCAGACACTTAACACTTCCTAGCTGTGTGACCCTGGGCAAGTCATTTAACCCCAATTGCTTCAAAAAAAAAAAAAAAAAAGAATAGATCATTATATAATCTTGCTGTTGCTGTGTACAATGATCTCCTGGTTCTAGTCACTTCACTAAGCATTAGTTCATGCAAGTCTCTTCAGGCCTTTATCCTGCTGATTGCTTCTTACAGAACAATAATACTTCATAATTCAATTAAGTCTTGAAGAAAATCTCAATACCCCTTTTTTCCCCAAAGGAAATATTATCCTCATTTGCATCAGTCTGGAAAGGGGAACAGAGGAGATAAGATATTGCTTCTACCATATTTGGCAACTCATTGGTTATTTGGAATTA
Organism: Antechinus flavipes; assembly: GCF_016432865.1. Classification (NCBI taxonomy): domain Eukaryota; kingdom Metazoa; phylum Chordata; class Mammalia; order Dasyuromorphia; family Dasyuridae; genus Antechinus; species Antechinus flavipes. The sequence goes on along the minus strand of NC_067399.1, from coordinate 133,442,623 downwards.
GGAAAAGTGAGGATAAGATAATAATGTGAGGATTCTGAACCAAGGGTACTGAAATGATGGTGGTACCCTCAGTAGAAATAAAAAAGTTTTTGGTGTTACATACATATGCATGTATGCATATATATTTATATGTGAATGATTATGTTTTCTCTCTCTTTCTCTGTCTCTCTGTTTTTCTGTCTCTCTATCTCTCTGTCTCTCTCCACCTTTCTTCTTAGACGACTTTGCCTCAACCTTCCCTGAACAAAATTGTGGCAAAAATTTCTAAGAGCTTTTTTCTTCTTTTCTCTTCCTAATCATTCAAATTTCTTCCCCCATTATTTCCTCTTTCACCCCAGTATCACACAAAGAAATGGCCCTTCTCTTTGCCAATGAAAATTCCTCTACATGCCCATCCCTTTCTATCTTCTCCAATAGATTTCCCCCCCTGTCATTCCCATTTTCTTACTAATATTCATAGTTTCTGTTGGCTACTTCCCAATACACCCATTTCCCCCCATCCTTTAAAAACTCTTACTTGATCTGACTGTGCCTGATAGTTACTGTCTTTTATTTCTTCTTTCTTTCATTGCTAAACTCCTGAGAAAGTCTTATACAGTAAATGTTTCCTCTTCTTCTCAATTCCAAAATCTTCCAGCTTCTTGCCTCCTCATTTGAAAGAAAATGATCTTTCCAAGTGATACCAATGATTTCTTAACTGCCAAATTTAATTTCCCTTCTCAGTCTTTGTCTTTTTTTAAATCTCTCTACACTCTGAAGGATCCTCCTCTTCTGCATACTTTATCCTCTTTAGATTTTCATGAAACTTATTTTCTCCTTAATTATCCTCTAAATCACATCCAGTAAACATAGGTGTCCTCCAAAGCTCTGCCCTTCTCTCCTCCTTTTATACTATCTCATTTAGTAATCTCATCAACTCATGTCAACACTGGTAATGATTTATCTACTTCTAACCTGTGTCCTAACCTTTGGTCTTATATTGCCAATTGCCTATTAGACATCTTGGAAGTCATATCCCAAGACATCTTGTCCAACACAGAATGCTTTGTCTTTCTCCCAATTCTGCTCCCTAACCTCTTCAAATTCCTTTATATTATCTGTTCCCCAGGATCTCAACCTCAATGTCACCCTATATTCCTCACACTCATTCCCATCCAATCTTTTGCTAAATCCTGAAATTAATATCTTCACAACACCTGTCATATACAACCTCTTTTCACTAGTTTTTCAGCCATAATTGCTATAAATGGTTATTACCTCACCCATAAGCTATTGTGACAATTTTATGGTTAGTCCTCCCCACCTCAAGTTTCTCTCCCTATACCAGTCCATTCTTAAATCAATTTATGGTCAATGCTGACCACATCAACACCCCTTTCCCCCTTCTTCCCCCCACCCCACGCCAGTCAATAAATTCCAGTAATTTCCTATTAATTAATAAGATTAAATCTAAAATACTATGTTTGGCATTTAAATACTTTCATAAATTGGGCTTTTGCCACTTTTCCTGTCATCTTACAATTTACAACTCTCTATATACACCATGATCCAGAAACACTCTTCTTCTTGAAGTTCTTTGAATAATGCATCTTCTAAATCTATGCCTTTTCACTGACTGTTCTCCATTCCTGAAATATTATCCCTCCTTTTCTTATCTTCCTGACTTCCTTCCTATGGGTTTCCTTCAGGACTCAGCTCAAATCCTATCCTCAGCAAGAGCCTTTCTTTTTCTTCCCTACCCTACCTCTCACTCACTCACTAATACCTTTCTACTGAGATTGTTGTTGTTGAGTTGATTCAGTCATGTCCAACACTCATGACCCTGTTTTCTTGGCAAAGATATTGAAATAATTTGCCATTTTATCCTCTAGCTCATTTTAGAGATGAGGAAACTGAGGCAAACAGGGTTAAGTGATTTGCCTAGAATTTGTGAGGTCAGATTTAAACTCATAAAGACGAGTCTTCCTGACTTCAGGCATAGTGCCCTGCCTATTGCAGCACTTAAAATATAGCTCCCTAAAACTCCCATATAGCACTCCTTTTTTTAATTTTTAATTTTTATTATAGCTTTTTATATACAAAACATATGCATGGGTAATTTTTCAGCATTGACTCTTGCAAAAACTTTTGTTCCAACTTTTCCCCTCCTTCCCCCCACCCCCTCCTCTAGATGGCAGGTAGTCCCATACATGTTAAATATGTTAAAGTACCATATAGCACTCTTAACTCATTTTGAATTTATCAACTCATAAAGCATTTCAATATTTTTTAATAAACTGCTTTCTAGCCATTCCTATGCCATATTAATTATGGCTATGGAACTGATTTTTTAGCCCAAAATTTATAATTTTTCACTTATTCCTGATAAATTTAATCTTACTAAATTCAGCCTACTATTCTAGCCTGTTGCGATTTTGGGGGAATCTTGACTGTTTCATCCAATGTGTTGCCTCATTTGTGCATCATCTGTCATTTGATAAGCATGCCTTTATAGAAGTCATTGATAAAAATGTTAACTAGCAGAGGGCCAAGTTACTAGTCCTTGGGGCGCTCCACTGGAGACCTCATCACAAACCGAGAGAATATCAGAATGTCAGAATGATTTTCCTAAAGCATCTATCTGGCCATGTTAGTCTCCTACTCAATAAACACACAACTTGGCCCATCCTATGTTTCTAGGCTTTGTATACATCATTTTCTGCATTCTATCGTCAAGCCAAATTAGCCTTTTTACTGTTTATTCCTCCCATATGGTTTTCATCACCATCTATCTCTGCACTGGCACAGGCTGTCCCTTGTTCCTTCTAATATCTGATTAAAGACTCACCTACCCTATTATAAGCACTAATGTCTTCTCTTCTGTCACCCAGAGTTGCTGTGAGGATCAAATGAAATAATATTTTTATAGCATTGAGCACATTATCAGGTACATAGGCATTCAGTTGTTTCTCCTGTGTCCTTCATGATCCCATTTGGGGTTTCTGAGCAAAGGAATTGGAGTGATTTGTCATCTCCTTCTCCAGCTCATTTTACAGATGAGGAAATTGAGGCAAGCAGGGTTAAGTGACTTTCCCAAGGTCACACAGCTAGTAAGTGTCTGAGACTGGATTTGTACTCGTGAAAATGAGTCTTCTTGACTGCAGACCCAGTACTCTATCCATTGTATCACTCAGCTTCCTTGATTACTAAATGCTTATTTATTTTTTTCCTTCTTTTTCTCCTTAAGCTACCTTTATTTATTTTGTGATTATTCTATACATATGTGTAAGTTCATTGAAGTCCAGGATTTTCATTTCTGTCCTTGAATGCCCAGGGCCTAACACACTGCCTGGTATATAGTGGATATTTAATGCCTTAAGGCAAAACCAATTTGATTCTAGTCCAATTTGGTCATTATTTGTGTCCTGATTGACTCAGATTGAATGTCATTCTGCAGTCATTTCTGCCTTTCCCTCCCAAATTTATTCACTCATTTATTTATTTAGGGATTTGTTTGGTATTATGATATGGGAGCCACCTGCCAGTGGCTGCTGGAGGTCTACCTCAGACCTGTAGAATGGATCTCTTCATGTGAGAGGATGATGATGATGCAAGGAAACTGAGAGGCTGTTGCTTATTGTCTGCCTCTCTCCTCTTCCCTCTTGCCTCCAATTTATTTCATTTCCAATACACAAGGAACATCTGTGTCAAAGGCTGTTTTGCAACTCCTTCAGATGTTATGATTCATAGCTGTGGAGGCTCTCGGAGAATTGACCTGTCCCTTCACCTAGTCATTGTCCTTAACAGTTTGGGATTTGTTAGGAGTAGGTGAAAAAGAAGATTCTTTGCCTTAATTGCTACTTCACTTTAATCACTGAATGGTTGCAGCCTCAGTCAGACTGAGACCTGTTGAAGGCCTTAACTTAAAAAGGTCAAGAATTCTCATTTCATCCAAGGCCATCTCCAGTAATCTTGATCTATATCTTGCCATTTGACCCAGTTGGCACTGGAGGGGAAAGTGAGGCAGGTGACCTTGCACAGCCCTCCCTCACTTAAATCCAATTCACTTCGATATTATGGCATCATTTCCCTGATGTCAAGGTCCTGTTCGAGAATGAAGGACAAAAAAACAAGAATAACTGCTTGTTGATTTATTGCTGATGATCCAACAAAGGATACTGAGGAAAAGTCAAATGATGTGAGAGGAGAGGGAAAAGAGAAACAGAGAAAGAGAAAGTGAGAGAGGGAAAAGAGAGAGAGAGAGAGAGAGAGAGAGAGAGAGAGAGAGAGAGAGAGAGAGAAGAGAAGAGAGAGAGAGAAGAGAAGAGAAGAGAAGAGAAGAGAGAAGAGAAGAGAAGAGAAGAGAAGAGAAGAGAAGAGAAGAGAAGAGAAGAGAAGAGAAGAGAAGAGAAGAGAAGAGAAGAGAAGAGAGAGCCAGGAGAGATCAATGAAACAAAAAAATCTAAGAAAGAGACTATATATGAATAGCTCATAGTCTACAGTGTTAAATTCTGCAGAGAAGCTGAGAAAAGATTATCAGATTTTGGAATTAGGAGATCAGTGACTACACACAGCAGGTTCAGCAAAGTGATAGAGTAAGAAGATAGAAATTTTTTAAAAAAGTTAAAGCATGTTAAGAAATTGTAGTCAATATGTTTAGATAGATTTTTTCCTGTTGAAAAATTTGTCTGTAAAATGTAGAAGAAATAGAAGATAAAAGTTTGAGGAGAAAGTAGGATCAAGTAATTGTTTTATTTTGTTTTTAAGATTGATGAGGTCTAGGAATATTTGATAAGCAATAATAAGAAAAGAACCCAGAGAAAATTTGCAAGAAATAGAAGATTATTGAATAAACCCTGAAACCGGGATAAATGCCCTCATGTTGACACAAGACTTGGAAAACTCAGTTCCAGTATACTAGTGAGAAGGCAGAATTTTTTAAATTCATTCATGTATTCATCCACTAACAGACACAAATCATATACAAAGAGAATTCCCAAAAAGTAGAATAAGTAAGAATTCAAAAGGGGAAAAGAAATCATTTGAGGCAAAGGTAGCTATGTGTATAAAGCCATAGTGGTGGGAAAGAATAAATTGTGGTTTTAGAAGAAAGATGTCCAATTTTGCTAGAGTTTAGAATAATAAGAATAACTAGCTTGCATAATTCTTTAAAACTTGAAAGGCACATTACACGTTTATGTCATTTGATCCTCACAATAATCCAGTAAGGCATGAGTTATTATTGTCCCCATTTTACAGAGGAAGAAATTGAAGGAGACATAGGTTAAATAACTTGCCCAAGATCAACAGTTAACAAAGTCCTGAGACAGGTCTTGCTGATTTCAAGGCTCCCATTTAGCACACTGTGACTCAATATGAGATAAGGATGCAAATTGCAGAGTTCTTGTAGTGACCTCAAGTATCTCCTGAAACTTGTATGTTCAGGAGAGGAGTTGCCAAAGATTTAAAGCAGAGGATCACCAGAAGGCACTCAAGAGGCACTTTGTGGGTCCGAGCAATAGCAAATACACACAAGAAATGGTGAAGCTCTTCAAAGAATGTCATCAAAGAAATGCATGGTTCATCATGTAGTGAGAACAGGAACATCTGGCATTGCATAGAATGGTTAGAAACAGAAATGATTGTGATCTAAACCACTGATAGAATATAAGGTCCTTGTTTATTTTTTGTCCTTGTATCATTAGCACAGCACCTGGGACAAAACAAGCACTGAAGAAGAGACGTTGATGAATTCCTGGATTGTTTGAGTGGGGTGACTTCTCCTTTGGTGAGTTCCAACTGCCTAATTTAATATAAGACAGTAAAAGTAAGGCACAGCACCTTGAATATCAAGCTTCAATATAAAGAAAACGAGCAATAAGAGATAAGGTGCCTAAGAAAGAGTGGCAAGTGGGTAAATATCCAGAGCATCTTAGAAGCTCTGTGTTGGCAAGGTGGAAGCTTACTTAGAACAGAAAAACAGGCCAGAGAGGAAGCTGTACAGATGATTAGAATGAAGATAGCCAGAGGTTCACTGACTCAAAGTTATTTCTATAAGAGGGTCCGTACTAATTGGATAGGTCTCAGGCCTCCAGCTACACAAGTTTAGAAAAGCTGGATTGTACCAAAAACATTTTTTTTAATAAAAAAAAAAATTCCTGGTCAGAATCAGCCAAGAAAAATGAAGATGAAAGGTGGCAATATCTGTATAGGGCAAAAGATTGCAGAGAGAAACAAAGATAATATTTTGGCTGAGAGCAGAGATCCTTTGGATAAGAAAAGAAGATAATCAAAAGTCCAAGGATTTTTTTTTTTTGAATGCTTTTAGAAACCTCTGAAGTCCTGTAGAAAAGCTGACCAGGGAATGTTTTGAGAATTTCAAGGAACTGTGCTACAGAGGGCTTTAATTACCTAAAGAGAGTGAAAATTAATATTCCCAATAACAGTACAAAGCCCACCCCAAAAAAACCTGTTGCTGCAGGGAATTGACTAATTGATCCCTCTTTGGTCGGCAAAGGATTGAAGAGTTTGGCTCCTGTTCCAGATCTGGTTCTAGGAAATCTGCCAACTCTGACAGAAGTTGTTGGAATTAGGAAGCATCTAGAATCTCAATGTTTGCGGCACTGTTCTGTTTCAAAGATTCATGAACATAACAAGCAAAAGAAAAGAAGCCAGAGGAAATACTGAGGGGGCTGGGGAAATGGGACTTCAGGGACCTGCCTTTTACCCCAAGGAATGCAAATGAGAACATCCCCATGATGAGAAAGTTGCTGCAAATGGTGGGAATAGTTTCAACAGCAGCTGGGTCAGCTTGGAATGGAAATGTATCTTTATGGAAGTCTAAATAGGGGGAAAGGGCAGCAGAGGCCAGCCAAGGGAGACAGAAGAGAAAGCTGTGAGAAGAGCCAGTTAAGTCCTAAGAGTAGGCAATAAACTATTTCTGCCTGTAGACTTTGAAGTAAACACCTCTCCATCCTCAACCCATTATGAGACAAGTTCAAAAAAGGTCAAGTCACTAGATTCCTTTCCATACCATAATGTTTGCAAAAAAAAAAAAAAATCAATAAAAAGGACTCTCCATCCACTGAGCACCTGAAAGCCAACTAGCTAAATTACAGATTTGATTTGTTCAAATAGAGTAGAGAGGTTTAGCAAATAATCCTGTACAAAATCGCTTAGTGAGCTGCTTACAAAGCATTCAGAAGTTTACTCTGGGTGTAATGGTTAAAATATATATGATATTACAACCTAAAGGGACCTGCTTCATTTGACAGAGGAAGCATGTGGGGAACTGAGGCCCTGGGAGAAGAACTTCTCTGTCCATGGCCATAGCTAATTAGTGTCAGGACTTGAGGTTGTGGAAAAAATCCTAGATCTGTCATCAGAGATGCTAGGTTTGAATCTTGGCTCTGATGCTTTCTACCTCTATAACCTCAAGAAATTCATTTTAACTCTCCAGGTTTTCTTATTCAGTTATATTTAACTTCATGGATCATGGCACAGAACATTTTTCTGTCCTCCACTATCTCGAAAGTTTGTCCAAGTTCAGGTTCACTACTTCCATGACACTGTCTCTCCAGATCATCCACTGTTGTCCTAGTCTGCTTTTGCTTTTAATATTTCCTAGCATCAAAATCTTTTCCAATGAGTCCCATCTTCCCACTATGTGACCCAAGTATTTAAGCTTCAGCCTTAGTGTTTGTCCTTCCAGCAAATAGTCGAGTTAATTTCTAAGTATTGATTGATTTGATCCCCTTGTAATCCAAGGAACTTCCCTGAGTCTTCAGAAGCACCACAATTTAAAAGCATTGATTTTATGACACTTAGCTTTCTCTGTGGTCCAACTCTAAGAGTCATACATTGCTTGGAAGAACCATAACTTTGACGATATAGAACTTCATTGACAAGGTGATGTCATTGCTTTTTAAGTTGCTGTCCAGGTTTGCCATAACTTTCCTTTCAAGGAGCAAATGTTTTAATTTCATGGCTGCAGTTGATGTCTGCAGTGATCTTTGAGCCTAAGAATATAAAATATGACATTGCTTCTATTTCTTCTTCTTCTATTTGCCAGGAAGTAATGGAACCACTTGCCATGATCTTAGTTGTTTTGGGTTTTTTTATGTTAACTTTCAAGCCAGCTCTGACGCTCTCTTCTCTCATTCTTCTCAAGAGATTTCTTAATTCTTCTTCATTTTCTGCCACCCAGCTGGTATCATCTCTATATCTGAGATTGTGATATTTCTCCTAACAACCCCAGCTTCTGATTTATCCAGCCTAGTATTTCACATGATGTGCTCTGCATATCAATTAAATAAATAAGGTGACAATACACGGTCTTATTATATTATTTTTCCAACTTGAAATCAATCATTTGCTCCATGTTGAGTTCTAACTGTTGTTTCTTGGCTCCGTACAGGTTCTTCAGGAGACAAGTAAGAAGGTCTCTCTTTCAGGACTTGCCACAATTGTACAGTTAAAGGTTTCCATATAGTCAATGAAGCAGAAGTTTATGGTTTTTTTTTTTTTTTCTGGAGCTCCCTTGCCATCTGCATAATCCAACAAATGTTGGCAATTTTGTCTGTGGTTCCTCTGCCTCTCCAAAAAACAGCCTGCTCTTTTGATAATTTTCAGTTCACATATTGCTGAAGCCCAATTTGCAGAAGCTTAAACATAAAATGAGCACAATTCATCTATAGTTTGCATAGCATTGACTTTCTTTAGGATTGGGACTAACTGACTTTTCCAATCCAGTGGACACTGTTAGTTTTCCAAATTTGCTGATATATTGAGTATAGACCTCAGGTAGAATTCTGTCACCTCCACTAGCCTTATCATTACCAGTGCTTCCTAAGGCTCATTTGACTTCACCTTCCAGAATATATGGCTCTAGTTCTTAGTTTTATTTGGCTTCACTTTCCAGAATATATGGCTCTAGTTCTTAGTTTTCCCATATGAGGGGAAGGTGCTAGGTAACCTCTTAGTTCTCTTCTGGTTCTAAAAGTTTGGTACATGTCACCATATATATAGTCATCAAGGTCATCTCCTTTGCCTATGCATTGGAAAGAAGGAAAAAAATATCCAGAAATATAATTGTCTTTTACCCTTTTCTTATCACTGGATAAGAACTCAGATTCTAGGTCTGGAAAGGAAGTGAAATTCAAAAACCTAAGAAGCTACATTGAATATGCCATTTAAAAGGCCATCTTCTTCCTCAATTATTCTCCTTGCAACAGTCCTTGCTCTTTAGACCCTTTTCCCTTTCTTTCTCAGCCCCAGAAAACATGTCTGATTTTTCAAAGCAGTCCTTCTCAAGGTACTCCACACAGCAGACATGGGTTTACAATAATTCTAGAGACCTCCTTAAGTGATGCTTCCTCCCAAGCTTTCTTCTCAAGCCATCTCCTTAAGCTGGTCACATAACCAAGATTCCAGCCAATATTTAGTTCACAAGGGAGGATAGACTACTGATGCACAGCCAGCTCCTTCAGAGAAAATTGATTGAACCTCACAAATCAAACAGGTTCAGGAACCAAAGGAAATGCTATCCAGCCTTTCTCACAGTGAAAGGTCAGGGAGAAAAAAACTCCATCCTCTAGTACAGTAGACTTAAGGAAAAGAGGGGAAAAAGAACTTAGAATCATGGAAATTAAAACCAGAGGGACCTTTAAGATTATCTCTTCTTTACTTTCAATGTTGAGAATATTAGGTGGAGAATTAGGTAAAACCACTGGAATTTTATTCAGAAAGATATGAATTCAAAATTTACTAGTTGAATGATTCCAGGAAAATCACTTATGTTTTCTTAACCTTGGTTTCTCATCTATTAAATGAAGATCATAATAAATTATAAGCATCAAATGAGGAGATATATTATGGTGTTTTACAAAGCTCAAAAGCCATATAAGTACTTATCATTGTTATTGTCATCATTATTATAAACTATGATTAATAGAGAAATTCCTTTGGGAATGAGACTCATTCAAATCCATGTTTTGCATGATGGGGAGAAATGTGTTCAACAATCATAACCTTCTGTTAAAGTTTTTTTTTCTGGTGCCTCAGCATGGTACAGAGGTGACCCTGGGCTCTGGAAACCTGGGCTGGTAGAGCATGAACTCTGATAGGTCATTGACAGCAGATATGATGGACAAACATTAAAGATTTCAGGTAAAATGGAACAGCCCAGCTCAGTGCAGAGAGACTCATCACCAGTTGGTATATAATAAGTCTTTCCTTGGAGGGAATATTTTCATTGATTCAAATTCTTAAAATGAAGAAAGGGTACAATCTGTGTAGGTGGAAGAACTAATGAAAATAAAATCATGGATCCTTTGAATTAAATACCCCTCTAGGAAGAAAATTAACTACCTTCAGTAATATGAAATCATAAAGAGAAGAAATATGAGATAGTGTATAGAGTAATAATCCTGTAATCAGGAAGGGCTGAGTTCAAGTCCGACATACTGGCTATGTTGGGCAAGTTTTCTAATGTTCAGAACCCCAGGCAACTCTCTAAAAATTTTCAATTAAATTGAATTAAATAATTCAAAATTTCAATTAAATAATTCAATTCAATTCAATTTTCAATGAGTTATCAATCTGCTTTGGTCTATAATCCATTCTCCTAAATAAATCTACTTTTTGCCAAAGAAAATGGTCATTGTAAATTTGTCACATGTTTATTTCAAACTAGGAGTTGTTACCCCAAAGTCATCACTTTCACTCTGTCCTTTAATTTCCTGATTTGTAAAATGGGAGGGGGGGGGGAAGGAAGGTAGTGGGGATGGGGGGTAATGGGGAGGAATGCACTTGATGATCTTTTCTAGCTCTAAATCTGTGATTCTATGGTTGATCACATAGATGAAATAATAGCTCCAATCCCCCTTTTTTGACCCCTCCCAAAAATAATGAGAACAAAAGAGATGTGAACAGCTGTGAGGAAATGACGTGTGAGATTACTCTGCAAAAGACCATGAGAACTGGAGATTCACAAGGTCAAACTTTGGCTGAGTAGCCCAAAGTTATTTTCCTGTCAGGTTCTGCCTGTTTAGCAGCTAAGTTCTGATGTATGTTGGGAAGGTTGGGGGGCGGGGAGGCTGTGTATTGAGCTGTTTTTGTTCTTGCCAGAGACGCCAAACCAGGGGATAACTTGTCTTTGGGCTTAACTGTCTGTAATGACCAGTTAGGGATCAAGGCTGACTTTACTTCTGGGTTTGAGGCTTTGGATTTGAATCCTTTGTCCCTGCAGAAACAAGAGGGAGGAAGTAGCTGTTTGCTTCTTCCTTATAAGGGAGTATTCTTTGTCCTGAGCTCATCCTGTGTCAAGCACAGGGCAGCCTACTCCTTCCTTCACAAATGCAGGTTTCAATCCTCTTACAAGAATTCTAAATTCTTTGGGTTTATTGTCTGGGCTTCTGGGTGTATTGAATGTCATTTGAAATAAATAAGTCATCAGCCAGAGCTTGGACATTTTTCGTTAGAAGAGAATTTACCTGTGACGTGTCCTTCTCATATTACATGACTTATTCTGTCTCCCCACAGAGGTTGATCAGGATCACTATGGCCCCACAAATTCTAAACACGTGTTGGATAGTAGTCAGTAGATTCTGGATGACTTGAACTCAGCTTTCACTTCCAGAAAAGGATTAAACATCTAGTAGAGGCTGGCCTGTTTTTCCCTTCCCTTTCATTTTGAGAAAAATAACTATTTCTTCCACATTAGCAATCAATTATTGAATTGGACCAAGATTTTTTTCCTTTTCAGAAATTAGCCGCTCCCCTAGGTTTTTCAAGCATCCTTTGAAGTCCCAGGTGATAATGAGAGGGAATCACTCAGATCTATTCAAAAGGTAAAAAAAATTTTAATGTAGGTGAATTGATGGGATCTGATCCATTATATTTTATTCAGAAAGGTCTGGAAAAAAGTAAATACTCCCTTTTGTTTAGATTATCCTAGAGAAGGTGATATGGGTATAGATAAAGTCTCTTTAACCAAGACTTAAGGATCAGAGTCACCTCCCCCAGGCCCTCATTAGAATAAACTCACCTCTCAGTATAATATTCATTCTCTTATTGGTTGTTAACCAATCAGAGTTGATATCCATCCTCTGGAACCCACTCTTCCAAGGACATATAAATGATTAAGTTCCGTGAGGGGTCTTTGGCATTCAAGAGTGTCACTATTCCCTATAATTAATTATTATTAGCATGATTGATAAGACAATTAGTACCCAGAAATTATGTCTCTCAAACTTTTTATAGGTCATAATTTCCTGGCTCTCACTCCATAGCCTCAAAGCACTGTGTTTAAAACTCAGTGAATTAAGTCTGGATCAATACCATGTAGTAAGCAAACATCATATGATTCCATATCTCCAAATCTAGAAAAAAGCCATCCCATCGAAAAGGTGGGGACATGACCCATCTCTTTGAGCCCCCTCTCAGAGACAGGAAATTTCTAAAGTCAATTTGAATTTTAATGTTTAGTTATCACCACAATAAAAGAAATCTTCACAAATGACCACATGGAATGGGGGGAAGGGAGGAATTAAATGGAAGAGATACTAAAGCAAGAAACAATAGTCTTAATTCTAGGAATGAGTTCCCTACCACTTTTTTTTTCCCCAATACAGTTCAGGAAGGAAACTTTCTCTAAATGCAAACGAAGAAAAACAGGGCAGAGTCTACAACTTAGGACACTCCTAAATGGAGCCATGTTTTATAACTTATGACTCAGGAATTAGGTGATATTTCCTTTCACTCATGTTCATAATTTCTGGTCCCCTGACTAAAGTTTTCTTAATCTCTACACAGCACTGGTACAACCTTTCCCAGCTTGCCTGACTTACTTGGTCAACAATCTGTTTGCTTACTCCGTTCAGGGATCTCTCTCTGGTGTGTACCATGACTCAGAAGCTATTGTGATTTCTGTTATGAAGTTCAGCTTCTCTTGGAAAAGATCTGGGATGCGGAAAAAAGAGTCAGGGCTCTCATGTTAGGGGATCGGATGCTAACTCCCTGTATGACCTCTGAAATTTTATTTAACCACTCTGGACCTCAGATCCCTGATCCGTTGAATGAAAAATTTAGATTAAAAAGCCTTTAAAATTCATTCAATCCCTAAGTCTATGTCCCTATCATTCTTATCACATCTAGTCAACATGATGACCTCTCCTACCTCACTGTTAAAGCACATGCTAAAATATTTAATGGACTCAGCCCTGCTATAATCAGGCCTAAATCATGATGGTTACTACCCCATGGGAAATGCATTTTCTAATCAGATGGCCTGGTTCTTGCTGAAGTATTTACTGAGAAGTGTACGCTTGCCCTTGTCCCGTTCTTGCTATACTTTAATAACACAAACTATAATTTTGACAGGAATCATAATCAAGGTCACTGATCTTGAATATTTGGATTTAAATATTCTACTGTATGTTTGTGTATCTGTGCGTGTCCAAGTTATATGGCACCTTTCCTATTTTCTTTGATTTTTCAGACTGCTGAGAACATTTAAGCAATCCTATTTGCTAATAATCAAGCGCATAATTTGTCCAGTTCTAGTGATTTGAATTAAGAAAATGCTCCCTATCCAAAAGTAGAATGGGTTGCCTCAGGAAATAGTGTTTCCCCCCTCACTAGAGATTTTCTGGTAGAAGCTAAACAGCCTCTTATTTAAGAAGCCCCTCTTACTTAGAGAATTGCCTGAGGTTAGTCCTCATCTTTTTAACTGCTAGAATCTTCCTCCCTCAAATGTCCTTGAATTTATTTTTTTCTGTATTTTGTTCATATTTATATAAGGTATTTCACTTTTTATAAGTAAATGGGTAGGCTGCTAAAAGGAACCCACAAAAGAACATTTATACAAGAAAACTGAAAAAAAAAAATCAATTTGTAAATGCAGTTTGAAATAAAATGTTGAGTACAGATAGAGAACGCAATAGAGGATTGTCCCTCCGATGGATGTATTGAGAGCTCTTTTATAGCTAAAAAAGCATAACATTTTTAGAGCACCTTATTAAGGGTGACTATGAGTACTTGTAACCTTTTCATCTCCTGAAGAGAAGAAATAGAGGAACATTAGCCAGAAAGGAAATGGTGATAATCAGAAGGTATATGCTAATGGAGAAGAAGCTTTGTGTGATACAGATTGCTCTTGAAGGCAACAAAGACATCAAGACTTACAGTCCAGAGTTGTGAGTTGTCCCAAACTGATGAGTTTTTCCTTTCATGTGCCTCCATATTAGTTTTCTCTAAGTATGTGTCTACCTTCCCCTATTCCATACAGATATTGCATGCAGTGATAGAAGAGGGTGACCCAGATTTATGAATAGACTGTAATACGTTGATTATTACTCCTTTTGCTTTCTGCTAAGTAAATATTGCAAGGATTATAGTTCTTGCCTTATTTAGTAAGTATTTTATATTTAAGAGTCAACAGTACCACTGTAACTGATTACTTTTGTATAAATAGAAAGCATACTAATAGGGCATCTGAGCTATAGTAGCATTATTAAAAATATATTTCCTCCATACTAGAATTATTCTAGCACCTTATGCAAGAGGTTGAGAGGAGTAGTGTAGCCATAACTGGGACTAACCTTTTTCTTCTATTCTAAAGGGGGGGAAAATTGAGACCTACCAGTTTAAGAGTAGAAAAAGAGAGCACAAGTGCCATGTTAGGTGCCAAGTTAATGGGCTATACTGCCCACATGACTGGGTAGCATAAAACATACCTAGATTATTCATAAATGCTTACATATTCTCTCTCTCTCTCTCTCTCTCTCTCTGTATGTGTGTGTGTGTGTATATACATATATATATATATATATATATATATATATATATATATTATATATATATATATATATATATATATATATATAAAATTTAAGTTCCCCAATAAGGACAGAACTATTTAGTTTTTGTTTTTTAACCTATGCCTGGTGATTGCTTAAATGTCTGATTGACTATGGGGCCTCTAGGAACCCTTCTAATGCTTAGATTCAGTGACACTATGACAATATAAGAGAATTTTTTTCTTCACCATTCATTAGCTTATGTGATAGGCATAAGACCTTAACTGCCTCATCTATAAAAGGTATAAAAACACCTAATCTAGTGAAAGACTTATTTTTTGGTAGTGCAGATAGGAGGAGGAAAAAGCAATACATTGAGCTAGATGATCTCTTGAGGACTTTTGCAGCTCTAAGACCTAAGATTCCTCAGGATTTGGCTCTCAGGATTAGAGCATGAGCAAGAGATAAGGTCATCTATTGGATGAAAGAGGAAGATGATTTTAAGCATAAGGAAGTAACATTTAAGTAATCAAGTATAGAAAAGGCCCAGGAGAGATTAGGGAAAAGGCTAATGAAATGATGGAGATGAAAAACATAGTGAGGAGCCAGACTCTGAAGAGATCTGAGGGGCAAGAGTGGGAGAAAGGAAGATCAATGTATAGCAGGGGACATAACTAGGGTTGTGATCCATGTTGTAAAGGGTAAAAGTAGTGCTATTCTGTAAGACGTGAAGTTAGTTGAAGAACCTCACCCTCTAGGTCTCAGTTTCCTGTTCTGAAAAATGAAGGAATTGATTATTTTCTCTGAGGTCACTTCTAGCTCTCATACTCCAAGTTCTTTATCCTAAGTTTTCTAACATTTACTGTCTCAAAATTTCTTCTAACTCTGATAACAATAATAATTTTAATAAATATCTAGCATTTATATAGTACTTAAAGGTTTTCAAAGAGCAAATATTATTTGATTTGATCTTTGTAGCAGTCTTGGGAGGTAGGTGCTATTATTATGAGAAATGAGAAAACTATGGCAAACAGAGGTGAAATAACATCCCCAGTGTCACATAGCTAGTAAGTGTCACAAGATAGCTAGGTTTGACCTCGTCTTCTTGACTTTAAATCTAAAATTCTATCCTTTTTATCACCTATCTACCCCTTTCAATAATATATGTACATAAGAATAAAAAAGACTAGTAACTAGCATTTTATGCTGCTTTAAGGTTTCTTCCTTTTCCTAGGCTCCCTTTGAGCTCTGACTTCTCAGGAGAGTGAGTCTCCTCTGAAACAGGGGCACATGAGGTGATAGCAGAGGATACCCCATCCAGCTCTGCCTTACTTTAAAAGCTGCCAGCTCAGCGTTTTGGGCTCAATTGCCTTCCACGTGTAGCTTGTCTACAGTAACTCTGTCCCCTGCATGATACTGACCTCTGTGACATTGGCAGGTGGCACAAATGCAAGCCAATTCTGACCTTTCTGTCAGTCCTGCCCACCCTTGTTTATCAAAACTGGCTGGAACAGCTAACCACCATCCCTGAGCCCAGACTAGAAGCTGCCAGCAAGCCCAGCTGTGTGCCCTCCCGGGGAGAGGCAGACAGAGCCCGCCACGCAATTGAGCATTAACTTCCAGACGTGCACATTTAGTTTGAGACGTTCCTCTGAAAAGGGGTGGAGAGGAAGGGAGGAAAAAAACACACATGCACACATTCGGGTGCCAAGGGGAAGTAAATAACCTTTTGTTGCCTGTGCCACAGCAGGTCTCTGAAACCAGTTTACCCACTCTGAGGGAACTAGCCCAAGAGGGACGGCAGTCGGGAGCTTTTTCCCACTGTCTAAAGACCATGGTCATGAATGAATATCTCCACATGAGCCTCTGCCACCAAGCTTTTGGCCTCCTTTCTCTTTGTGTGTGTCTGTGTCTGTGTGTCTATCTGTGTGTCTGTGTCTGTGTGTCTATCTGTGTCTGTCTGTGTGTGTGTGTGTGTGTGTGTCTGTCTGTGTGTCTGTGCCTGTATGTGTCTGTATGTCTCTGTGCCTCTGTGTGTCTGTGTCTCTGTGTCTGTCTGTGTGTCTGTGCCTGTGTGTGTCTGTATGTCTCTGTGCCTCTGTGTGTCTGTGTCTCTGTGTCTGTCTGTGTGTCTGTGCCTGTGTGTGTCTGTATGTCTCTGTGCCTCTGTGTGTCTGTGTCTCTGTGTCTATCTGTATGTGTCTGTGCGTGTGTGTGTCTGTGTCTGTGTGTCTGTGTGTGTGTGTCTGGTTTAACTGAGGGAAGGAAGGGGCAGTGCAGGGGCATTACATGACAGAATCTAAATCTCTTTTCTCTTCCTGCTCCAAGTTACAGCCCAATAGAACTTTAGGGGCAGGACTATGATTAACAATGACCACCATTTATAGAGCACTTCAAGATTTGCAAAGAACTTTAGAACATTATCTCATTTAATCCTTACAGAAACTTTATGAGATAGACTGTATTAAAGTTTGGAAGCCACACATTTAGGTTAAGTCTCTGAGGTCAGAACATGAACTCAGGGCTTCCCCAACTCCAAATCTGACACTCTATCCACTGCACAACTTAGCTGTCTCTGAACCCTTTCAATGTTTTCCACATATTAGATGTTGGATAAATATTAATTGAATAATTACTCAATCTCCCCAACATGTGATGACCTCTTGGAAGACAAGGATCCCAAATACTATTTAACAATTCAGTAGTATTTTAAGGATTACAAAGTCCTTATCGTACCCATTTTTCAGATGACAGTAATGAGGCTCAAAGATATGAAATGACTTTCTATGTCACAGAACTTCTCAACTTTTTGATCTTCTGCATGAGCTTCAGCTATGGAAACCTTTCCATCATTGCTAGCATTTCCCAGTTGGAAACACAGTTGTACCTATCCACTACAGACACACAGTTTGGATGAGATATCTTCTGGAATGATAATTCCTCAACTAATATTAAAAGTGTACAGTCCTTGAAAGGATAGACATTGTGCCTATTTACCATGGTAACTACAGCACATTGTGAGCTCATCATAAATTTTATGGAGCAATAATATCATAATAACTGTAATCACTCATTTTTATCATCTTTCCTTTTAATTTATCTTTGGAGAGGCCCTGTCAGCCATACTTTGCTTTGGTAACCTTAGAAGTGATGTTGTCTTTGATCCAAAGCAGAAATAGAGATTTTTTTTCCCCTCAGTGTCCATTGTTTCTTCCTGGGCTCTTGGGCTATCCACTGAATATCCAGGAAACTCATGTAAACTCTCTGTTGTCTCAGGGCTGAAAGGAACGCCAAAGATCAGAGAGTCCAACCTGTCTCTGAGTAGGCATGCAAGAACACATTACAAATAAGGAAAGCTACATAAAAAGGGCCTTAACAAACATAGAAGGGTCTGCCAGAGGACAGGGGCCCTTTTTGTGCTATACATACAAAGTAAGGTAGTTCTCAAGGAGCTTACAAACTAATTACTGGTTAGCCATGATTTCAGTCAGTATCAAATTAGTGATTATAGATGGACGGATGGACAAAGAAGCAAACAGTCAAGCACTGTGCTTAGTTCTGGGAATAAATAAAAACAAAAAGAAAATCAATACTTATCCTCAAGGAACTTATATTCTAGTGGAGGGGGTTAAAGAGTAAAACTGAAATCAAGGAAGAAAAAGATAATTGAGAAAGTGTTCTCTCAGGAGCAAAGTGGAGTTTGTGATTTGACATATCATGGGCTGGTCTGTGTCTGAAAAAGGATGGAACAGAGAGATTATAACCACCAATTAATCTCATCACTGGCTGGCCTGATATACCTTGAACCAGTAAACAATATTAGGGAAATTCAGTTCACCATGAGAAACATATACTAAGGCACTAGTTACACTAAGATTTTTTTTAAATCATTTATTCCCTGAACTCAAAGCCTCTGAATCTACTGAGGGGATAAGGAAGACACAATCACAAGTGTGGATACCATGACAAAGTGGTGATCCAGAATTTCCAGAAAATGTGAGGGAAGAAAGAATAAATACCTCTATTGGGAAAATCCAAAATGTCTCCATGGAGTAAGGGGCAATTGAGCTGAACCTTGAAAGAAAATGTATGAGACATGAAGTAACAATCCACTGATTTGTTGTACTTGGGTAACTCCCATGGAGCTTCACATGTGCATTGGACTGTTGCAGGATATGTATTTATGAGAGGAAAGAATAAGGTTCAAGAAAATTATTGATGAATCCTAGAAGAGTTACACACTCCATAGATTATAAGAAAAAATCAAGAGAGTAGGAACATGAGCTAATCTGTGTGAGTCCACTTTCTGTTCTTTCTTTTTTTTCTTGAGCACAAGCCAGTAATCAATGATCTTTAGAAATGGACATTTCCATCTCTGAGACAACCTCTGCAGTTCAAAAAGTCTTATGTATTTGAGTGGGATGCTCAGGCAGGAGAAAAGGTGGTAACCTTCTTCTAAGAAGAAAAAGTGTTTACCTCCAGGATCATCCAGGTAAAACAGAAGAACCATAACTGGTTTATTGGGAGAATTGGATTTTGGGAATTGTTCAGGTTTTGCAGATCTAAGGTGAATATGAAATATTTGTTTAATCATTCCCTCAACTGCCTTTGCCTTTTGGAAAAGTATCATGAGTATGATGCATTATTGTTTTGCATGTTCTGTATTTATTTCTGCACATCTGAGAGTCATTTGAGTCTTTAATTTTAAGCAGGTCAAGGTCAGGAAACAGC
Organism: Antechinus flavipes; assembly: GCF_016432865.1. Lineage (NCBI taxonomy): Eukaryota > Metazoa > Chordata > Mammalia > Dasyuromorphia > Dasyuridae > Antechinus > Antechinus flavipes. The sequence goes on along the minus strand of NC_067399.1, from coordinate 133,423,115 downwards.
TTGACTTAATTTCTCTATATTGTCTCCCTCAATTAGAGCATTCCTTATGTATCCTGAAGAGCAAAGACTCAATTTTTGCTCTTTGTAGTCCCAACATTCAGCACAGTACTTGACATATAGTAAATGTTAAATAAATTATTTTTCATTGATTCAACATTTTTTGCAGTGTAAGAAATAAACAGCTGTTCTATAACTAATACTTAAATATCTTAGTGAGAGGGACTCTCTTATACACATGTTAAGGGAGAGCATAAACATGAGTTTGATAAAAGCTAAGTTTTGTTTTAGAGTTTTGAGGGTGAAGGATGATGATATAGAGACAGAGAACCCTTGCTACTCCCTTCTCTGAAAATTAATCTGAGACCATGAGAACCCAGAGAACAAGACCCTTGTGGGAAGGAGCTCCCAAGACCACAGGTCACAGAAGGATTTTGAAAAGAAAAGATGACAGGGGATGAGGGAAGCCCTGTATGAATACACGGATGTAAGAAGAAAGCATGTCAGGGTCAGGAAACAGCTTGGCTGGAATATAGAGTATGTGAAGGGGAGTAATATACAATAAGACTGAAAAGGTAACTTGGAGTAATTTTGGGAAAAACTTTAAACATCACTTTAAAGATTTTGCATTTTTTTTAAAAATAGGATACTATGTGGCTAAACCAATGCAATAGGAAAGCCATGTTGACAACATTATGGAATGTAGATTAGATAAAGAGAAATCAGAGGCGGAGAGATCAATATAGTTCCAGAAAGGGATTAAAAAGGGTCTAAACAGATCAGGGAGAGGGTGGGAGTGAGTGATAAGAGCTGGGCAAATGAAAGAGAGATTGTGGAAGACTGTGGGAGATTCAGAAGAAATTAGAACCAGAACATCGGTATACTTGGGAGAACAGGAAGGAATAAGCAGAACATATTATAGGCAAAAACAAGTTTACAAAAGAGTAAGCCTATGGAGAAAATGGGAATATAGGATATTATAAGAATGGGAAGGAAATTTCAGAGTTCAAGATCTTGGAAGTGGACCATTTTGAGATGATGGTTTGTTGTGAGATACGACTAATTACTGAGTGACTCTAGAGATAGAGATCAAGGGAATTGAGAAGATTAATGAAATGTCAGTCCAAGTTGTTCAAAGAGTCATGGAAATTAATATTGAAATAACTTAAGTAAGGATAGGTACTATGGTATAGAGGATTTTGAGCTAAACACTATATGACATTTATTGAGAAAGGAGGGAGAGAAACAATATGGAAAAGAGTGATATAATTCAGGGTAAACCTCAAATTGAGAGGAATTCCCAAGTGATGCTTGCTGAAGTAAGGTCTGGAAATGACAATGGAAAACAAAGATCATATTCACTCTTTTTTTTCATTCATTGGTAGGAGTGAATGAAGGACCTGCCAGGACTAAAGAGGGCAGAAGGAATGAAATGTACTCCAGAGAAAGTTTTAGTACATGCCAGATTCAATTAGTCAAAAGATAAGTATTTATTAAGCATATAAAATGTGGCAAGCCCATACTGAGTTTAGGGAAGAGATAGATAGTGATAGATAGTTTATTAACAATACAATCTAAGCTCCAATTTGCACAGACCAGGCAGTGTGGTACAGTGAAAAGGAAACTGATTCTCAAATCAAAGGATCTAGTTTCAAAATCTGTCTCTGGCACCTATGTTATCTTGGACAAAACATTTATAGTCTTTGTCTGGAAAATAAGGGTTCTGAACTCAATCACCTATGAGGTCCTTCCCAGCTCTTGGGCTATGATTTAAAATCCAATAATCCCCTTGAAGGGAAAATAAACGTAGAGGGTGGAACATGCCTAATATATTTAGGGATGAGAATTCAGGAGTAGGATAGCAGGGATTTTCAGCCAAACTTGGGAACGGTAGGAGATAGGAATCTGTGGGCTATGGATATGGAAGGGTGCCAGATAGAGAGAAGTTAGTGTAATACTTCTTTTGTGAATACTGCTTCAGAGATGAGATACTCAATTCAATACTATTTTAGAATTCACCAATGGGTAAAATGTTTAAACTTGGATTTCTGGGATTTTTTGAAGATTTTCAGATAACTTGGTAGTAAAATGGAGATTGGTGCACTGAGGAGATGTGAGGTAGAGGCCAGTTAGAAGATTATTACAATAATCCATGTGGAAAGAGATGATTATTCATATGAAAAAAGGCTAAGAATCTCTGATTTAGGGGTTGGGTCCCTAATAGCAGATTGAAGGGGCAGATGTAGCTGTCCCTATTAAAGAAATGGTAACATTTCCCCAGTGTTGTCTCAGTTTTGCCTCAATAGTTCATTCCCCCCCCATTTATTTATTTATTTGGGGTTATATATTTACATTCATTTTATCAGAGTAACTAGTCTTCCTGTTGTCCCTCATGCAAAGCAGAAGGAAGGACACATGACTTCTGGAATGCTCCAGGGCTTGACCAAGATAACAATGGTCAACAGTGTATGTTGATGAGACTATAGTATTCATCAGAAATCATGTATTTTCCCTTCTTGCCTGTTAAAGAGGAGTTGACCCAATGTTCCCATCTCTGTTAAGCACGAGGATGATTTCCTTCCCTTCTGGGAGAGAGCAGAGTTCAAGGATAGCCGATTGCAGCCAGTAGTACAAGCCACTGACTACTTCTTGTCCAAATGCACTATATCTCACCTTTGCTCTCTGTCATTTCACTGCTACTACTTTACTTTCTCTTCCCCACCTCTTATATAAGGGAAAATCTGGAAGCTATTAACCCTTGTTTTGTAGAATGGATTCAGACATGAGCTGAGAACTAGGGAAAGGCTGGCTTTCTGGAGAGGAAGAAGCAGGTATGAAGAAGAGTCAAAAAGTGATTCCATTCAAAAAACCCATTGAAATATTGTCCCCAAGCAAGTTCCATCATTAAAAGGAGCAACTATACAGAGAGATACTATAAAGAGAGATGAATGACATAAATAAAGACACCACCTACCTAAAAATAAAATCTTTGGACTCCTATCAATTAGGGAATAGCTGAATAACATCGTATGAGAAAGTAATGGAATGTTATTGTAAGAAATGATGAGCAGACTGATTTTAGAAAAGCCTGGAAAGACCTACACAAACTGATGCTGAGTGAAGCAAGAAGAACCAGGAAAACATTGTACACAGCAACATCAAGACTGTGTGATGATCAACTCTAATAGACTTGGCTCTTCTCAGCAGTTCAGTATGCCAAGGCAATTCCAATAAACTTTGGATGGAAAATATCATCCACTTCCAGAGAGAAAACTATGGAAACTGGATGCAGATTGAAGAATACTGTTTTCATCTATTTTTCTTGTTTTTTTTCTTTCTTGTATCTTTTCTTTTTTGTTTTGATTTGTCTCTCCCAACATGACTCATGGAAACATGTAAAAAAAATGAAGGTATATGTAGAACCTGAAATAAATAAATAGAGGGAAAAATAAATGAATTACTGAGGCAAAAGTGAAACAAGCCTGGGGACTGGGGAAATGGGTTACCATTTCTTGACTAGGGACATCTGCCCTTCAATCTGCTGTTAAGGATCCAACTCTAAACCAAAGATTCTTAATCTTTTTTATATGGATAATCATCTCTTCCCTCCTGGATTATTATAATAGCCTTCTAATTGACCTCTACCTCACGTCTCCTCAATGAACCATACTCTAGTCTACTAAGTTAATATTACTAAAGGGTAAATCACTTTGTTCCACTGTCCAATGCCTAGGCAAACTCCAGTGATTCCCTAATTTTTCCAGAATCAAAAATAAAGCCCCCTGATTACCTTCTAAATATTTTCACATTTTTTCCCCTTTCTACCTTCCAATTTTCTGTCACTCTCATCTTTGTACCCCTTTTTCCACTGTCTTTCATTCTGGAAGGTTTTTGTTCCTCCCTGTCATTTCTTAGCTTCCTTTACTTTCTTCAAATTTCAGCACAAGTCCTATCTCCTGCAGAAGACCTTTGAAGTTTTCTGTATCTAGTCCTTTAACCTTTGAAGTTATTTTTATTTACTCTGTATATATTTTGCATGTACTTACCTACAGTATTTACATAGTATATCCTCTATTAAAATATATATTTGTTGAAGGCAAGTTCTATTTTTACCTTTCTTTGTACCCCCAGAGCTTGGCACAGTATCTGACATACAATAAGAACGTAATAAATGCTTGTTAAGTGATTGGCAAATAAATGGAGAAATATTTGAGCCACACAATTAACATGAAATTATAATACTACCTAAAATTTATTTCCAGATTCATTGTCATATCAATCAAGCTACCAAGGAATTATTTTACAGAACCAGACAAAATTTTCACAAAATTCATCTGAATGAACAAAAGGTCAAGAATTCCATTTAAAATTAAGAAAAGAAAAAAAGTCAGGAAGAAAAGGGGAAGGAGGACTGGAAGTACCAAATTCCTAGCTACACTATGAAACATCAATCATCTAAGTAATTTGTACTGATAAAAATAGAAAAGATGAAACATATTAAACACACAAGATGCAGAAGCAATTCAAAACAGTTGCATGATGTTCAATAAATTTGAGGACACAAACTACTGGATTAAGTAATGACTCACTATCTGACAAAAACTGCTTGAAAAATTGGAAAGCAACCTAGTAGAATGTATCACAATCAGTTCCAAATGGACTCATCACCCAGATATAAGAGGTCAAGTCCTCAACAAACGAAAGAACAGCAGAAGGAGAAATCATTTACAACTATAGATAATAAAACTAGGGATAAGGATAATCACAGAGTATAAAATGGACAAATTTTATTGCATAAAACTGCAACAAGCTCTGGATAGGATGTCAAGAAGATCTGAGTTCAAATTTGGCCTCAGGCACTGATTACTTTGGGGATCTTAGGCAAGTCACAGTCACTTTCTACCTCAGTTTCTACATTTTTAAAATGAGGATAAAAATAGCACCTAGCTCCAGGGTTGTTATGAAGATAAAATGGGATAATATTTGAAATATTTGATAATAATTTGAATATTTGAAAAGCACTTTGTTAACTACAAAAATACTATCATCATTGTCATCATCATCATCATCATCATCATCATAATCCAACACACATGATAATTTATACAAATACATAAAAACAAGAACAAAAACAAGAATTCCTTTTTATCATGGATGACAAAAAAGGAAAATGATAATTGGAGGGATTGTGGAAGCATAGGCAAATTAATATTATGTTGGTGAAAGCTGTACATTGGTTCAATTCCTCTGAAAGCAATTAAATTCAAAATGTCATTAAACTATGTATACCTTTTAACTAGGGTAGTCTATTAATCTACTAGGTATCTATGACTAAAGAGATTTTTTTTTAAAGAGGGAAAAAATCTATTTGTACAAAAATATTTATACAGCACTTTTTATTATAGTAAAGAACTGGGGGAAAAAGTGGTTGCCCATCAATTACAGAATGGCTGAATAGATTTCATTATGTGAATCTAAAAGAATATTATTACTTTGTAAGAAATGTAAGAAAACTTGAAGTGACAAATGATGCAGAGTGAAGTGATCAGAATCAGGAGAACTATTTACACAATGACCACAACATTGTTAAAGAAAATAAAATAATATTGAAAGATTTTGAGAACTCTGGTCAAAATAATAGTTGATAGCAACTTTAAGAAGACAGATAAAAAACATACCTCCCACCTTTTGATGTAGAAATGACAGAATATAAATGCATATTGAAATAAACAATTTTAGAGAAGATCAATATAACTAAAATTTGTTTTCCTTGACTATGATTGCTTCAAAGGAAAGCTTTTATTTTGAAAGGGAGAAGGGGAAGAAGGGAGAGTGATATCAATATTAATAAAAAAGGAAAAAAAAAGAATATCAATGAGCCCTTTTAAAAAAAATGAAGAACAGAGGGAACAAAAATATTGACAAAGGATGTAGAGAAGCACAATCACATTAAACTTAACATGCTTTTTAAAAAGTTATATGTAATAAATTCATAGTATCAAGAACAGATCTTCTTTATATATGGAAATGTTTGTGTTTCTTGAAGATTCTCTAGTATATAATTAATATTTTTAGTTGATGGAATTAGAGGGACAGTTAGGCTTGACTGGTTAAAGATCAGCCCTGATCTTTTGGTTCTTAAAAAAAAAAAAAACTCTTTAAGAAAGCATTAAATGTGGCTTAGAGATATGTAAATATTGGGAGCAGAGAAGACCAGTTATAGAAAAATCCAGTTTTTTTGAGAACTAGATCCTCAATTTCCCATAACTTAGACTGACTCACTTGTCAACACTCAAAGCTTACAATCCTCAAAGTTATTTTCTGCCTCATCTGCTAGTCCTGATCCCTGATAAGTGTAATTTTTCCTACTGGGAAAATAATTCAATTGTAAATGCCTTGGCAACTGGGATATGGGGAGGGAGAGGAAAGGCAAGGACTGAATCCCTTTCAACTAGGTTCTCCCCCTCCTCCCCATAATTGACGCTCTTCTCTGCTCTCCATAATCACTTTCCTATGAACTTCTATTGTTTCCTTAAAAAGTATGAAATCCTTGTCAATCAATGACTAAAGTACTTTCTAATTCCTTTCATTTTGATCAGAAATTGTTAAGGAATTGCACAGTGCAAAGCACAGTGCAAATTACACATCAGGGATCAGATATGTTCTGATCAACTTGCCTTCTCCTTCTCTGCTCTCACATAGGTATAACATGATTTTGATCAGATAAAGCCCCTTCAATTGTTTAGGAGGAAATCTATAACCAGTTAGGGGTGTGTGGGGAGGGGCAGCAATAACCTCATCCTCAGGGTAAATGGATCAACCCAGAGAAAAAAGAGTCAGCGGGATCTGGATGTGTAGTTATGTAACCAGCCGGTAATTTCTGGTTTGGGGACAATTTGTGCCAAAGGAAACTGCTTTGTCATGAATAGGTTGTTGATAACAATTGTGTCCTTCTAATCAGTAATAGTGACGTTATCATGTTCTCTTCCAGTCAAATGCAAGAGGTGAGTATGAGGAAGAAGAGTGACGGCAGTAAGTATAAGAAACCAGCTATAAATTACTTCCCACTAATAATTTTCTTGGCATTTGGCCTCCTTATATCTCACCAAAAGCAGCTGTTGAAGTTGAAGGCTAAGATAAAGACTTCAACAAAAATTACCTGAATGGCTGTCTGTGGTTGGACTTTCTAGAAAAGAAGACAAGGGAATTGTCTTCTTCAATCAGTGATTTGGAAAACTATAAAATTGCTCTTGGAAGTCAAAGATGTGAGCACAACAGTGCTCCTAGAAGAATATTATGCTATAGTTATGGGTAGGGGAGAGGAGACGGAGTCTACAGTGGGGAATGTTGTTCAGATCAAATTTGCTTCATAATTAACTTTTAAAAAACCTGTCACTACCTTACAAAAAAAGAGGTCAAGACATAGCCTTCCTCATTCTAATAATAGTTCACAACTGAATAATTTATATAAACAATTTGTATAGGTAAACTATATAGAAACTGTTTATATAGGTGACAGATTCAAAGAGTGAAAGACTCTCCCATGATCACCCATCTAGTAAGTATTGAAGCCAAAACTAAAATCCAGCTCTCCCGACTCCAGGGTCACAATACCTTTTACAATACATACTAAATGATCCATGAATCAGGAGAGCATTTGTGGATAGTTCCCTGGACTTAGACTCAAGAATACATGGACTTGTTGAACATGACTTTTTGTGACTACTTTTGAGGTTTTCTTGGAAAAGCAACTAGAGTGGTTTACCAATTCCTTCTTCAGCTCATTGTAGAGATGAGGAAACTGAGGCAAATAGGCTTAAGTGACTTTTCCAACATCATTCAGCTAGAAAGTTTCTAAGGCCAGATTTGAACTAACGAAGAGGAGTCTTTCTGATTCCAAGTCTAGCACTCCATTTACTGTACTACCCAGCTACCTAAGGATACCTGACATTTTTTAATTATATGATCATGGACAAGTTACTTGAACTTTATATATCTCAGGCAACTTCCTAAGATTTGTCTACTAATAAGAGTTTTCATACAAAGAGTTTACACAATAAGATCCCAGATCATTTATTAACTTTTATATCTTCATTTACTCACTGACCCTGAGATTCTTTTATGCAGATGTGTCAAAGTCCCCTGAGTGGTTTTTATAAAAGCTGTGGCTGCAAACAGTGGGAATGATAATCTACCTGTTACTGGTCTATTCTTGCTCACAACTGAGCCAAATTAGACTTTGAAAGACAGAGTTTGCTAAACCCCTTGTCAGAGCTGTTTACACTTCACCATTAATTCCAAATGAAATTATTTCGTCCCTGGGAAGACTGGCAGTCGAAACATATCTTTTCACTAGTGAAAAGCTATGAGGTGAATTCTTCTCTTTGCTGCCACCTTTGGGAACTTTCTTTTCCATTGAATTAAAAAATCATTGCAACAACATTAGAAAAGCACCCTTTTCTAGGAACTCTGTAACAGATAGTGCCTTCCTTTGGGTCAGGGAGTCAATGTTAGGGTAGTGGGAATTACTCAGGACTGGAAATCAGGACTTTTGTATTTTAGACTCAGCTCTGTTATTTGGTAGCTGTAACTTTAGCTACTTATTAAGTCACACTAAGCCTCAGTTTTCCAATCTGTTAAATGAGGTAATTAATTATACCCTCATAGGAATGTTATATAAAAGGTCCCATATAAATGTGAATTTTAGTAAATATTGGAAAGGATTTGGGGAACAAGCATTTATTAATCCCCATAGTAACATGGGGCAGGCACTGTAATACCAAAAAAAAAAAAAAAAACCAAACCCCAAAACTGGAGATAAAAAGAAAGGGGAACATATCAAACTAGCCCTTAAGCAGCTCACATTCTAATAAGGCAGAAAATAAACAAAATAACATATTCAAATGTAAGTAGAAAGTAATCTCAGAGAGAAGAAGGTACTAACACTGAGGGTAAATGGGAAGGGTTTTTTGCAGGAGGTATGATTTGAGCAGTACTGAAGGAAGCCCACAAAGTTTTAACAGACTGGTTATGCTTTGAAGGGAATTGGAGAGTATACAAAGCATTATAAGGAGGAAGTATACTCCATACATGACAGTTCATTTGTGCAAAAGACACCAAAGAGGAGAGGGATGGGGTATCATGTCTGACAAATAGAGCAGACCAGTTTGACTAGAACAGAAGGCACATGGAGACAAGTAATAAAAATGGAATTGAAAAGGTAGATAGGTGGGAATTAGATACACTGCAGAGGGTTTTAAATGCCAGGAAGAAAATTTGTCCCAAAGGATGCTGTACATCCAGGGGGAAAAAAATCCTTAAATCTTTACACATTCTCCCTGTTCCAAGTCTTTTTCAAGGAAATGTTTTAGAATTTCCATAACAAATGGAATGTTCACTTCTGACTTTGCCATGGGAATAATCCAAGTCCGCTCTCCCCCATCCCTAAGGACTAGCTCAAAGTTCTCTCAGATTCTTCAGGAAGCCCTCACTGCCCAGCACAGACTGGAGCATCTGAGAAATCGATTTAGAGCCGGAAAGGAAGGACATGTACAGGGATCAATTTGTCACTTCACGTCATAGGATTATCACTTCATTACCTCTAAACCTAGAAGATGCCTTAGAGATTATCTAACTCAAATTCTTTTCAAGATAGGGAAACTGAGGTCTAGAGTGTGTATGTGACTTCTCCAAGGTGACACAAGTAGTAGGAGGCAGTTGGGCTCAAACTTAGCACTGCTCATTCTGCTATACAACACTGCCATCTCTGAACATAGAACACTCTGAGATTCACTTTGTGTGATTTCCCTGTCTTGATCAACAGACATGCCTCATGTCTATATCTTTTCTCCAAATGGAGATGGAAGTTTCCCCAGGGCAGAATTTGGAACTTGTTCATTTTTTCATTTTCCTCACACCCCAAGATATTGTACTGACCACACAGCAAACTGTTTAAATGAGAAAATGTTAGGCAAAGATCAATATACTAAAAAAGAGCCTTGGATGAATATAGTAAGTTTTTTAATGGAGTTAATCATCTATCAGGTATGATACAGTCTCTTAAGTAACAACATTTGGGGCATACTTAGGTGTTTGGATAACATTTTGTTTGATGGAGAAACTAAAGTGTGAGGACCCACTTCAAGAATTATGAAGACATTTCAGAGGTGGAGAAGGAAAACCAATCCATTTGCAAGTCAGAAGTTTAACTGCCATTCCCTCTCTCTTTAAGTATCTAAAGAAAAGAAAAATCCCTAAAAAAAGATGTAACCTTAAGGATCAAGGGAATATGTACTAAAGTGTATATTAAGAGCAAATTTGCATAGTTATTAAAGTAAAAATCAAAACAATTGCCATAGAACTAAGCAAAATTCACATATGGGTTTGGAAATCTGAACAAGTAGAAATTATCTTATCGAGAAAGCTATGCAGTAACTAAAGAGACAACTTGCATAGGTGGAAAAATGGAAATGTCAATTACTGTTATGACTGCAATGCACCAGGTCCTAACACACTAAATTGTTTGCCTCCTTAGCTCACAGCAATATGTGAAGTAAGTGACTGCAGACTATTTGGTTTGGATAAGTGGATCAGCATTCTTCATTTCATATTTTTATATTTTTTATTTTTAATTTATTAATGTTGAGTTAATTTTAAAAATATTTTAGTTGAATTTAACATCTAAATTTATTTTAATTATTTGATTAAATGCATTTGATATATTTATATTGAATTTATCAATTCGGGCTCAAAACATGTTTTTTTTTTTCATTGTTGCTGTTGTTTTTCAGTTATTTCTGATGCTTCCTGACCCATTTGGGGCTTTCTTGGCAAAGATACTAAAATGATTTGCCATTTCCTTCTTGTAAAGTTCCTCACTTTAAAAATGAGGAACTGAAGCAAATAGGGTTATATGACTTGCCCAGGCTAACTAGTAATGTCTAAGGCCAAATTTGAATTTTGAAATTATTATCTCATTTGAGCTTTATTTCAACCCTGGAGCAACAGGCTATTATTATCTCATTAGAGACCAGAAAATGGAGACAATTAAAAAGTAAGTACCTAGCCCAGGCTCACACAGCTAGGAAGTATCTAAGATTGGATTCCTGACTCCAGATCTAGCATCTATACACTGTACCATCAACAGTCTTTAGTGTGTATCTGTATCTCTCTTTCTCTAGTCCTCTCCCTGTTCTTGTCCTTCTTCCTATCCCTGTCCCTATCCTTCTTCCTCTCTCTCTCTCTCTTTCTCTCTGTCTCTGTTTCTTTATTTCTCTCTGTCTGTCTCTCTGTAATATATACATACTCTCACAAATATATATATATATACAATTAAGAAGAATAGGAAAAATTGTTTTAAACAAAAAGAACATTAGAGTCATTCATAATGTTAAGGCATTTTTTGCTGTTCAATCATAGGTTTTGTCCAAACTGCGTAATACTACAGACTGTGTTCATGAGGTTTTCTTTCTTTCTTTTTTTTTTTATAATAACTTTTTATTGATGGAACCCATACCAGGGTAATTTTTTTACATTATCCCTTGCACTCGCTTCTGTTCGGATTTTTCCCTTCTCTCCCTCCACCCCCTCCCCTAGATGGCAAGCAGTCCTATATATGTTAAATATGTTGCAGTATATATACAATATATGTTTGCAGAACCAAACAGTTCTCTTGTTGCACTGGGAGAATTGGATTCAGAAGGTAAAAATAACCCGGGAACATGAGGTTTTCTTGACAAAGATACTTCAGTGTTTTGCCATTTTCTTCTCTTAAATGTCTCCATTTTACAGATAAAGAACTGAGGCACAATAGGAGCTAAGTGACTTGTTAAGGGTCACACAGTTAGTAGATGTCTGAGGCTGGATTTGTACTTATATAGTCCTAACTCCAATCCTGTTGTTCAACTTACTATGCCATCCAGCTGCCCCAGGGGACATTAGAGATAACATTCTTCTCCAAAAAAAAAAAAAAAAAAAAAAAAAAAAAGCAACAGAGTAGACAAGAAGCAAACCAGTATCAAAGAGGATGACAAAGACAGTTTCTTTGTCAGGGAAGTAAGGGAGAGGACATCAGAAGATAGTAGCACTAGAATCAATGGAATTATCATGAGAATAGTTGATGCAGTAAACAAAGCATTGGATCTGGATTCAGAGAAACATGGTTCAGAAACTATTTCTTCTAATTATCCATGTGATCCTTGACCTTTTATTTCTTTGGACCTTCATTTCTTCTTCTATAATATGGAATCAAGGGAGGAGTCTATTAGTTGGTCTATAATCTCCCTTCCTGCCCTGACATTCTTTGTCCCTCTCTGGGGACATTTCCACATAAGCAGCCAGATTGGCATAAAAAATAATATCTAATGTTTACATAACTCTTTAAAATTTGTAAAACATTTTACAAATATCCCATCTTATGCTAACAACCCCATGAGGGAGAGGCTATTATTATTTTCTTTTTACAAATGAGGAAATTGAGATACACAGTTAAGTGACTGGCCCAGAGTCATACAACTAGTGTGCAAAGGATTTAGTATAGCAGAAAAGTATCCAGATGTAGAAACACTGTAGAAACTATGTAGAAATGTAGATTCAAAATCTACATCTGTTACTATACACCTGAGTGACACCTTAGGCAAACTATTTAATTTCTCTTGGCCTCTTTCAAAAGAAAAATTCCAAAAATTTCTATAAGATAGGGGTGACCCTAAGATCATCTATGCCCAGGAGTAACTATAAAGAAAGAGTACAAAGCTTAAGAACATTAATAGAGAGAAAATAGAATGCATTGGGAAGATAATAGACTTGCAAGCTGAAGACTTGAAAATGAATTCTGTCTCACAACTAGCTATGTGACCTTTGGTATGTTGCTGTGCTTCTCAGAGTCCAACTTTCCTCATGTGTACAATGGGTTTAAAAATAATAAAAATAATATCTAAACAGGTTTGTTATAATTAAGCTGCTTTGAAAAACCTAAAAAGTTATTGAGTTATTGTTATTATTTTAGATTAGAGCAATATAAATGAGAATTCTAAGACATTTAAGATAACATAAAACATTTATAGTTTTATTTTTTAAAAACATATACATATAAATACATGTATGTATTTCTTTCAAAAACACTTGATTTAAGGATGATGTTCTATATTCAAAGATGATCTAACTTTAACATACTTAACATGTATTGGTTAACCTGCCATTGGGGGGAGGGGATAGGAGGAAGAAGGGGAAAAATTGGAACAAAAGGTTTGTCAATTGTCAATGCTGTAAAATTACCCATGCATATAACTTGTAAATAAAAAGCTATAATTAAAAAAAACAAACAAACAAACAAACAAAGATGATCTGGCTTGGGACCATTAAAATAATAGAAACAGAATAAATTTGATCTGGGCTTTTAAAAAAATGATGAATGATTTTTGCCTTAACAACAAAAAGCTCTTGTCAGAATAGCAGTCCAATGATGATTTCTAGTCTGATGTTCAAATGCTTAAACAAAGGCACTCAATTAGATCTGCCACTACAAGTATTATTTATTTACTTGCAGAGAGATTTTGCCCTAATAAAGCCATAAGTCTTTTGAAGCAGTTTATTTCCCAAATTACTCTAGGTGGAAGAAAATAAAACATAATTTTATTACAAAGCAACTTTATTAATATAATGGCCTTCTTTCATTTAAGAAATATTTATCAAGTATCACTTAGTATGCACAGGACTCTTAAAGGTCTTCTCCAAAAAGATATATGCCATGCATATGTTAAGATCATAAAAGATATTTCAAGAACTGCAACAACAGAAACAACTTTTTCAATGACCATCTGGCTAGTAATATCAAAAAAGAAATAACACGGAGATATGTATGCACACTAAAAATATTTGCTAAAATCACAGAGGATTTTGTATACAGAACTAGAATGGAAGTTGTTTTTCTATATCTGGTGCAGCCTCCTTAGCCTACCTAAGGATGATATTTTACTTATTTTATCATGCTCCAGAACATTGTGCAGTATCCCACATGAAATCTACATTCACTCAAAAGAATTTCATCTATCTATCCACAAAGGAAAAACCAAGTGGCTAAAGTGCCTAGTGTCTAGTCTACGATTTGCACTTGGATAGGTAGCCAATAGAGGTGGACTACTAGCACATAATATTCAATAAGAAAATCCTGAATCTCCTATTCTTCTTTCAAACTTCTACTTTCTATGGGGCATATAGACTATATGAATAGCTGAGATATTTCATACGTTTTCTGAGGTCCTGAGAGAGATTCTTAAGAAACGAGTAAGCATTGAAGAGGATTTTGTGGGTCACACTTTGGACTCAACTCCCATACACACTCAAGAAATGAGAACATAGCAATCCTTCTGCTAAGGCTCTTCCATAGATCATTTCACCATTCCTTTAACAATAATCTCTGAAGTTAAACTCCTCTGACTCCACCTTAGGGCCATACAGTTTGGTACTTCCTCATTGCTCTTTTGAGTCATTGTTCTGTAATTTTCGGTAGGAAAAAATGTTTAGATACTGAGTCACAGTGTATATCCATATACACTGTGTCTCTCCCCATATTTGAATAGATTAATATTGATCTCATTCAAAACACCAGAGATGTTTGCTAGGTCTGAAAATATCAGAGACATAGTGCTGACCTTCCTGGATACAACTATAACTTTCTTCAAGAAGGAACTACAAAGTTACAATGAAATACAAATAATTCTCATTCAGGGGACAGAGGGGGATCAGTTGCTACATGAGATCCAAAGCAATATACTACAAGTATTCTATATAAAACAGAATATAATTGTCAGCTGGGCTTTTGTTGTGACCCCATTTGGACTTTTCTTGGCAAAATTACTGGAATGGTTTGACATTTTCTTCTCCAGCTCATTTTACCAGTAAGGAAACTGAAATAAACAGGGTTAAGTGACTTGCTGTTTTACAACTAATAAGTGTCTGAAGCCAGATTTAAACTCATAAAGATGAGTCTTCCTGGTTCCCAGCCAGTGTTTTAAACACTGCATTACCTAAAATCCTCAATATCACTGATGCATAGGATATTATGAGTTCAGACAAAAAAGAACCCAGAAAAGGTCAGTGTATTAAGAATTATGAATTTAGGGCTAAGAGAGATTGTCATCCTTAAAACCATCTCTTTCTTGATTTTGAATCATTTAATTTTGAAAAACCAAAGCTGAAATCTTTTCTTAAGTGTACTCTGTACATATCTGTCCATCTTTCCCATAATTACATCAAAAAATTTTCCAACTTTGGTGGTTGCTCTTCCCCATATGGGCACTATCAAACTCTGCTCCTAAAACTCTTTGACCAGAAAGAGGGGCTTTTTACATTGTTTTTGCTTTCAACTGACATACCCTGAACTTAACTGTTGAGATTTGGTTAATATGCACCAAAAGCGCTATACACACAACACACACACACACACACACACACACACACACACACTCACACTTTAATAGTACCTTTTGCTTTTACAGCTTCACAATTATTTTCAGAATTGACCTTTTCTCTCTTACTGTACCCCATCCCTACTCCAGTCTTTTCTTATAACAAAGAAAAACATTTATACCTAATAAGAATTGGAAGACTGATTGGCATTTTGGAATTAGTGACAAGCATTTACTCCTCAGTTTTGAAAAGCAATTTAAGACTCTCTTTTTTTTGGCCCAGAAAGCAGTATTGAGTCCACACCATGAAGTTTTTAAACATACACAATGTTTTAGAGAAATGACCTGAGAAAAAGTAGATCTTAATAGTTTGAATGGCAGTAGAAGCAAAAGGGGAACTAACACAATCCATCCAAGACTCAAAGAGCTAAATCAGAAAATAAATGGTATCATGATGGTCAGAGGAAAAGGGAGAAAGGAGAAAAGGAGTGAGTTAAGGCAAAGAAAGAGGAGACTGAGGAAGACCACCGGCTCTCAAGGCATATTGGAATAGAAAATTCAGACCAAAGTTAAGAGTTTTATCATGCTCTTTAAGGATGAAAGGAAATTAAAAGGGAATATCTTCTCTTTCCCCAACTTCTCCTTCCAGAGACTGTCTCTTAATGGATACTATAATATTCTCTACTTCTTTACCCATGATTCTGACACCTTGAATTTTACTTCCATCCTGAAGAATCTATAGGATAGCTAGAGATAAACATAAATTTAGATCAAGACAGTAAGTTAAACCTCTATTTAAATGTTTGAAATTTTTCCAATTAGGGGCTCTGATCAATTGTGACTGCATTCTTAACTTTTCCTTTAGTATATACTCCATAAAGCAGTATAAGAAGGAACTATATGAATCTAAAGAATAATTAGATGACTCTGAGTCTGCACAAAAGTCAAAAACAAAATATTGATTGTTATAATAAAGTATCATCAATTAAATCTACAGACAAAGGGGAGTATAGAGAAAAAAGTAGTGACTATTTCTTACCTCATCCCAGCCTATCCTATTGCTATACTATTACTGGCAACTCACACCCTCTATAAATTAAATCCATTTGGATTATTTAACAATGTGTATTATTTCTTTAGGCTTATGTTATGATGAAATAGATTTAAAGTCTCAGGTTCATAAAAATTCTTTCCTTGGAAGTATAGTTAGGTAATATGAGAAAAACTCATAATTATGCCTGAGATTAGAGAAAACAAACTCTTTACCAATGGGCTGAGAGATTGAGATCCCAGAACCATGCTAGAAAATGTCACTCTCCCCTATGTTACTCTTAGATTTATCCTGTATCCTTACATGATGAACTAAAAGACACAAGGAAGTGCAAAGGACATGGTCAACCACAGCTTTATATAAGGAATAAGATTAGACCAGAAAGAAGCAATTTTTAAAAGAGAAATAAAGGGCATAATGAGAAGAAGATGTCAATAAATAATGTGGTAAAAGGGGATACGAAATTCCAGTTCTCCAATGTTTTTATTTTCTCTCAGAACTCCAGACACCCAAAGGAGAACCCTTGATAAAAACAAAAACAAAAACATAGTCTTGGGCCTTGCACCATTAGTTTTCACATTTCTAGTTTCCTTATGTTGTGGTTTTGAGGAGGGGAACTTCCAACATTACTAATGAAACTGCTCCCATCAAACAAATAATATAACTGCAGGGTTTTTTTGGGGGGTAAATGCTCTAAATCACTATTGATTAGAGAAATGCACATTGAAAACAATTCTGAGGTACCACCTCACATCTGTCAGATTGACTAATAAGACAAAAAAGGAAAATTATAAATGTTGGAAAAGATGTAGGAAATTTGGAACACTAAATATTGTTGGTGGAACTGTGAACTGATCCAGCCATTCTGGAGAGCAATTTGGAGCTATGCCCATATAAAACTGTGCATACCTTTTGATACAACAATAACACTACTAAGTGTATCCCAAACAGATCGCAAAAAATGGAGGTCCTATATGTATAAAAATATTTATACCAGATTTATACCAGCTTTTTTATGGTGGCAAATTGAAAGGATGCCCATCAATTGGGGAATAGCTGAACACGATGTGGTATATAGAATATATTATGCTGTAAGAAATAATGAACAGGAAGATTTCAGAAAAATCTGGAAAGACTTACATGAACTGATGATGAGTGAAGTGAGCAGAACTAGGAGAATTTTATATATAGTAATAGCAAGATTGTGTGACCAACTATAATAAACTCAACACTTCTCAGCAATACAATAACAAATGCCAGTTTCAAAAGACCCATGAAAGAAAAGGCTATCTATATTCAAGGAAAGAACTATGAAGTCTGAAAATAGATGGAAACATATTGTTTTCACTTTTTTTTCTTTCTTGTGGTTTTTATGATTCTGTTTTGTTCTTTTTCTATTTGTTCTGGTTCTTCTTTCACAACATGACTAAAATGGAAATATATTTAATATGATTGTACATTTATAAAATATCTCATATTTCTTGCCATATTGGGAATGGGGATTTGAGGAAGGAATGGAAAAACATGGAACTCAAAATCTTATAAAAGTGAATGTTTAAAACTATCTTTACAAATAATTGGAAAAATAAAATACTATCCAAAAAAAACAAAGAACATAACTTCAATTATTTTGACTATGGGCAAGTCACTTAACCCCAATTGGCTCCAAAAATAAAAATATAAATTATCAATTAAATTCAATGATCTAATTTTGATCCACAAATAAAATTTGGGCAATATTGCCTGTTCAATAATAACTTCTGGGAAAGTAGATGGCACAACAAGTTTCAAACTGAATACATGGCAAAATATGAGCTCACTTTTTTTTTTAATTTCAGAAAAATGGAAGAAGAAACTTTCTAGAAACTAAAGCTAGAAAAAGAATTCTTCAGCCAAAAAAGAAAGAGACATGAGTCTAAAAAATGAATTTAAATTGTAATACCAATCTCTGCCCTGAAGAATAGAAGAGATGCATCTCTTCTCCTTTGTCAGAGAGATAGGAATTAATGGGTGCGGAATGTTGAATATATTGTAAAAAAAAATTGAAGTTATTTTCTTTGTTGACATAATTTGGCATTTGGAAGTACTATTCTACTCCGTTCCTATTTTTGTAAATTTATTTTTCTTCAATTTCTAGGATTTTTTTCTCTTCAAGTGAATTTTATCATTTTGTAAAACTCTACAATGCTAATTTGTATAATCTAATAGGTATATTATGATGTTAATTAATTTGGGGAATACCATCATTTTCATGTTATTGTAATATTCTAACATTGAAGAATTATTATGTACAATAATAAGAATAGCAAGTATTTATGTGTAAATCTAAGGTTTGCAAAGTATTTTACAAACATAATCTCATTTTGTCCTCACAACAACCCTAAATGATAGATGTAATTCTTATCCCCAATTTATAGATGAAGAAACTAAAGCAAATAAAGAATTTGCCCACATAGCTAGTAAATAT